>NC_059502.1:44755242-46158052 GCF_914767665.1 Harmonia axyridis | reverse complement strand
AAAAGAAAAAAAAACGTTACAAATATTATTGGTAAAGAAGCTATAATTGTATAAAAAAACATATATATACCAGCTTGAATACGTTCAGGCTGATATCCTCAACCTAAAATTAAAATCAAAATTGGAATTAACCTAGCCTCAAAAAATATATAAAATAAAAATATATTTATAGAAGAAAAAGTTAATAATGAAAAAAGCAATAATAATAATAATAAAATACTAAATAACTCACTATAATCTTTTAAATTAAAAAGTTTGTTTTTCTCTAGCTATAAATATTAAAAAAGAAATTCAAAACCTTAATAATAACAAAAAATAAGATAAAGAATCTATACCTATAAAAAAATTTAATGAACTAAAAAATAGAAAAGAAATTTTTGAAAAGAATCAAATTCTTATTAAAATTAAATAATTTTTAATCAATCAAAATTTATTTAAAAAACATAAAGGAATCAAAAATTCTAATATTATTACTATTATCATAAAATATTCAATGAATTAAAAAAATCATTTCCATAAGAACGAATTATTGCCACTAATAAAGATAATCCCAAAACTCTTTCACAAACACTTATAGTTAAAAAAACTACTACAAAATAAAATTCATAACTAAAATAAGATAAATGAAAATATATTATTATAAATAAAGTTAAAATTACTAATTCTAATCTAAGTAATGTTATTAATAAATGTTTTCGATTAATAAAAAAATTCAAAATTCTAAAAATAAACATACTTAAAAAAATTATTTCCATATTTTAATAATTTAATAAAAATACTGGTCTTGTAAACCAGCTTTAAGATTCAATCTTTTAAAATATCAAAGGAAAACAAATATATCTTTAATCTCCAAAATTAATATTTTTTATTAAACTACTCTCTGAAATATTGATTTTAACTTTTTTAGCAATTTTTCTTACCCACCCACTATCCTTAGGACTACTTATTTTAACTTATACTATTATAACTTGTATTATTATAGGATTAATAAGATCAAACTTCTGATTTTCATATATTTTAATATTAATTATAATTGGTGGTTTACTAATTTTATTTATTTATATAACAAGAACTGCCTCTAATGAAAAATTTAAATTTAATGAATATATTCTATTTATTATGATTAGTTTATTTATAATTACTATATTTATAAATAATATAAATCTATATTTAATAAATCAAAATATTAATAATGAAATTTTACATAAAATAGATTTAATTAGAAATTTTTATTTAAATTTAAATAAATTTTTAAATAACCCAAATTCTAACATATTTTTAATTTTGATTTTTTATTTATTAATTTCAATGATTGCAGTTGTAAAAATTACTAAAGTAAAATTTGGACCGTTACGTCAATTTAAATATGAAAATACCAATACGAAAAATTAATTCTTTAACGAAAATTATTAACAATTCTTTAATCGACCTACCTACACCAAGAAATATTTCATATTTATGAAATTTTGGATCTTTAGATTAGGCTTATGTTTAATAATACAAATTATTACAGGATTATTTTTATCTATACATTATTGTGCTAACGTAGATTTAGCTTTCAATAGAGTAACTCATATTTGTCGAGACGTTAATATAGGATGATTAATACGAACTATTCATGCAAATGGGGCCTCTTTATTTTTTATATGTTTATACTTACATATTAGGCAAGGCTTATATTTCGGTTCTTACAAACTTACAGAAACTTGAATGACAGGAACTACTATTTTGTTCATATCTATAGCTACAGCCTTTTTAGGTTATGTTCTTCCCTGATGGCAAATATCTTTTTGAGGAGCAACTGTAATTACTAATTTAGTTTCTGCAATCCCTTACCTAGGAAATTCTATCGTTATTTGACTATGAGGAGGTTTTGCTGTTGACAATGCTACATTAAACCGATTTTATTCATTTCATTTTATCTTACCTTTTATTATTTCAGCTTTAATTATAATTCATTTACTATTTTCACATAACTCTGGCTCTAGTAATCCTTTAGGATCTAATTCTAATTTAGATAAAATTAGTTTTCATCCATATTTCTCCTTTAAAGATATTTTAGGTTTTCTCATTATAATATTTTTTATTTTAAATATTATTATTCTATATCCTTATATATTAAGAGATCCTGATAATTTTATTCCAGCTAATCCTCTTTCCACCCCTCCTCATATTCAACCAGAATGATACTTTTTATTTGCTTATGCAATTCTTCGTTCTATTCCCAATAAACTTGGGGGTGTAATTGCTTTAGTAATATCAATTGCAATTCTTTATTTTATACCTTTTATTAATTTCAAAATAATGAAAAGAAACAGCTTTTATTATATTAATAAAATTATATTTTGAAATTTTATCGTTACAGTTATAATTTTAACATGTATCGGTGCTAAACCAGTTGAAGATCCTTTTATTTCCATAGGACAAATTTTTACCTTAATCTATTTCGTATACTTTATATTTAACTCAATTATTTATAAAATTTGAGACTGATGGATATTTAATTAATCAATGAGCTTGAAAAGCATATATTTTGAAAATATAAGAAAGAATTTAAATTTCTATTGATTTATACAAAATTTAATTAAATGTATAATTAATACCATAAATAATAATCTTAATCTAAAATTTAATATAAGTATATTCAAAGAAACAGGCAAAAAAAACCTTTCAAGATAAATATATTAATTTATCATATCGATAACGAGGTAAAGTCCCTCGAACCCAAATTCATATAAAAGAAAAAAATAATAATTTAAAAAAAATATAATAGAAAAAAAATCTCCTCCTATAAAAATCAATCTTCTTATTATTCTTATAAAAATAATATTAGAATATTCAGCCATAAAAATAAAAGCAAATCCAAAACTTCTATATTCAACATTAAACCCTGAAACTAACTCTGATTCACCCTCAGAAAAATCAAAAGGAGTTCGATTAGTTTCAACTAATCTTGAGATAAATCATATTATTCTAAGAGGAAAATTAAATATAACGAATCCAACATATTTTTGATAAAAAATAAAATCTATTAAATTCAAAGATATAATTAAAACTAAAAATGATAGTAAAATTAAAAATATTCTTACTTCATAAGAAATTACTTGAGCAACTGAACGAAGCCTTCCTAATAAAGAATAAATCGAATTTGAAGATCAACCCGATAATATAATTGTATACACACTAAAACTAGAAATTACAAAAAAAAACAATACAGAAAAATTAAACTTAAATAAATAACAATAAAAAGGTATTCTAATTCATAATATTAGTGCTGAAATTAAATTAAAAACTGGTGATATAATATAAATTAAAATATTCGCCATATAAGGAAAAATTATTTCTTTTCTAAATAATTTAATTGCATCACTAAAAGGCTGTAAAATTCCTAAATAACCTACTTTATTAGGACCTTTTCGAATTTGAATATACCCTAATAACTTTCGTTCTAATAAAGTTAAAAAAGCTACTCTAACTAAAATACAAATAATTATTAAAATAAAAATTATAAAAATTAAAATTATATCAATTATTATTTGTATAAAATACTTATAAAGATTCTAAATCTAACGCACTAATCTGCCAAAATAATAATTTTATTCATTTATTAAATTTTAAATCATAAACTTGGTCCTTTCGTACTAAAATTTATTAAATTATTAAAGATAGAAACCCACCTGGCTTACACCGGTTTAAACTCAGATCATGTAAAGTTTAAATGGTCGAACAGACCAAATATTTAAGCTTCTACACCTAAATTTAACTTTAATCCAACATCGAGGTCGCAATCTTTTCTTTCGATTTGAACTCTAAAAAAAAATAACGCTTTATCCCTAAGGTAATTTATTCTTTTAATCATAAAAATGGATCAATTTTTCATAAATTAATGGTTAAAATTAAAAAAGTTAATCTAATTTTTTTATCACCCCAATCAAATTCAATAAAAATTTTAAATTTTATAATTCTTTAAATTAAAAATCTTTTATAAATTAAACTCCATAGGGTCTTCTCGTCTTTTAAAAAAATTTGAGCTTTTTAACTTAAAAATAAAATTTTTAAATAATAAAATTTAGAAAGTTATCTTCTCATCAAACCATTCATAGGTAATTTTTTACTTTAACGCTCCCTCGGGTTTTTCACTTTTTTGGTATTTTTCATTAAAAATGTGCATTTTACAATGATTATTGATGGTTTTCGATGATAGCAAACAAGTATTTTTGCTGATTGTTGAACGGGATAGGGAGTGAACAGGGGTGCTGGGTGGGTAAGATTTTTTAAAAAATGTTATGAAAATGGTGATTTCTATGCACGTTTACTTTTAAAAATATCTAACATGTAAAGTTTGATGACGTCATTCTCAAAAACAATTCAAAAAATTCTACAAATTGCATTCAAAAATATTTAAACGTAACCTAAACTAACCATAACCTAACATAACCATTACCAAACCTTATATAACTGCACACCTGTGATTCTGCAATTTAAAAAAATTCTACAATTTTCATTAAAAAAGATTTAAACGTAACCTAACATAACCATAACCTAACATAACCATAACCTAACCTTACATAACTACACACCTGTAATTCTGCAGTTTGATGACGTTGTTCTCAGAAAAGAAATAATTCAAAAATTAAAAAAAAAATCTGAAGTAAATGTAATTCAGCATAAAAACTACTTCGCAATCATTAATTACCATCAAAAAATAATTCCTAAACCTTAAGTCAGCAACAAAATAAAAGAAGCCCACAACATCAGTTCACCGTCCAAAATTCTACAATTTTTATTCAAAAAGATTTAAACGTAACCTAACATAACCATAACCTAACCTTACACAACTACACACCTGTAATTCTGCAGTTTGATGACGTTGTTCTCAGAAACGAAATAATTCAAAAATAAAAAAAAAATCTAAAGTAAATGTAATTCAGCATAAAAACTAGTTCGCAATCATTAATTACCATCAAAAAATAATTCCTAAACCTTAAGTCAGCAACAAAATAAAAAAAGCCCACAACATTAGTTCACCGACCAGCACCAATACAATAATAATGATAGCAAACAAGTATTTTTGCTGATTTGTTGTACGGAATAGGGAGTGAACAGGGGTGCTGGATGGGTAAGAATTTTTGAAGAAACGTTATAAAAATAGTGATTTCTAATCACGTTTACTCTTAAAAATATCTAACATGTAGAGTTTGATGACGTTATTCTCAAAAACAATTCATTCTATACGAGCAAATTAGTTTTTTTCCCAAACAAATAAATTAAGCAGAATAAAAAAAAAATTAATACCTTATGTCAAAAGATGCTCTGGCATAAAAATCACTTTACGGCATCTAAAAAGATTTCAAAATCCGCAGATACTCTTGACCGGCATTTTTCGCAAAAAGCGTGACACGACAACACCCCATAAGCTATAAGGAATTGCCGCTCCACAACTTTATTCAAAATCATCTGGTTAAACCCAATATTCGTGAAAGAACTCTCTTTGCAGACGTTATAGCCACAACTCTTTACTACTGGCTGGAGATCAACCATTGTAATCTGCAAATGATTTGAAAAAAAAATTCAAGCGAACTTTTCCGAAAGAACAATA
The DNA here is from genome assembly GCF_914767665.1 of Harmonia axyridis. Taxonomy (NCBI): domain Eukaryota; kingdom Metazoa; phylum Arthropoda; class Insecta; order Coleoptera; family Coccinellidae; genus Harmonia; species Harmonia axyridis. The sequence goes on along the minus strand of NC_059502.1, from coordinate 46,152,453 downwards.
TTTCAAGTTAGAAATGTTCGTAAATTACTTACATTTCACATGATAGCTTCAAAAACACAAATCTATACCGGTGTAAGCCAGGTTGGTTTCTATCTTTAATAATTTAATAAATTTTAGTACGAAAGGACCAAGGATGATTTAAAATTTAATAAATGAATAAAATTATTATTTTGGCAGATTAGTGCGTTAGATTTAGAATCTTTATAAGTATTTTATACAAAAAATAATTGATATAATTTTAATTTTGATAATTTTTATTTTAATAATTATTTGTATTTTAGTTAGAGTAGCTTTTTTAACTTTATTAGAACGAAAGTTATTAGGGTATATTCAAATTCGAAAAGGTCCTAATAAAGTAGGTTATTTAGGAATTTTACAGCCTTTTAGTGATGCAATTAAATTATTTAGAAAAGAAATAATTTTTCCTTATATGGCGAATATTTCAATTTATATTATATCACCAGTTTTTAATTTAATTTTAGCACTAATATTATAAATTAGAATACCTTTTTATTGTTATTTATTTAAGTTTAATTTTTCTGTATTGTTTTTTTCTTGTAATTTCTAGTTTTAGTGTGTATACAATTATATTATCGGGTTGATCTTCAAATTCGATTTATTCTTTATTAGGAAGGCTTCGTTCAGTTGCTCAAGTAATTTCTTATGAAGTAAGAATATTTTTAATTTTACTATCATTTTTAGTTTTAATTATATCTTTGAATTTAATAGATTTTATTTTTTATCAAAAATATGTTGGATTCGTTATATTTAATTTTCCTTTTAGAATAATATGATTTATCTCAAGATTAGCTGAAACTAATCGAACTCCTTTTGATTTTTCTGAGGGTGAATCAGAGTTAGTTTCAGGGTTTAATGTTGAATATAGAAGTTTTGGATTTGCTTTTATTTTTATGGCTGAATATTCTAATATTATTTTTATAAGAATAATAAGAAGATTGATTTTTATAGGAAGAGATTTTTATTCTATTATATTTTTTTTTAAATTATTATTTTTTTCTTTTATATGAATTTGGGTTCGAGAGACTTTACCTCGTTATCGATATGATAAATTAATATATTTATCTTGAAAGGTTTTTTTGCCTGTTTCTTTAAATATACTTATATTAAATTTTAGATTAAGATTATTATTTATGGTATTAATTATATAGTTAATTAAATTTTGTATAAATCAATAGAAATTTAAATTCTTTCTTATATTTTCAAAATATATGCTTTTCAAGCTCATTGATTAATTAAATATCCATCAGTCTCAAATTTTATAAATAATCGAGTTAAATATAAAGTATACGAAATAGATTGAGGTAAAAATTTGTCCTATGAAAATAAAAGGATCTTCAACTGGTTTAGCTCCGATTCATGTTAAAATTATAACTGTAACGATAAAATTTCAAAATATAATTTTATTAATATAATAAAAGCTGTTTCTTTTCATTATTTTGAAATTAATAAAAGGTATAAAATAAAGAATTGCAATTGATATTACTAAAGCAATTACACCCCCAAGTTTATTGGGAATAGAACGAAGAATTGCATAAGCAAATAAAAAGTATCATTCTGGTTGAATATGAGGAGGGGTGGAAAGAGGATTAGCTGGAATAAAATTATCAGGATCTCTTAATATATAAGGATATAGAATAATAATATTCAAAATAAACAATATTATAATGAGAAAACCTTAAATATCTTCAAAGGAGAAATATGGATGAAAACTAATTTTATCTAAATTAGAATTAGATCCTAAAGGATTACTAGAGCCAGAGTTATGTAAAAATAGTAAATGAATTATAATTAAAGCTGAAATAATAAAAGGTAAGATAAAATGAAATGAATAAAATCGGTTTAATGTAGCATTGTCAACAGCAAAACCTCCTCATAGTCAAATAACGATAGAATTTCCTAGGTAAGGGATTGCAGAAACTAAATTAGTAATTACAGTTGCTCCTCAAAAAGATATTTGCCCTCAGGGAAGAACATAACCTAAAAAGGCTGTAGCTATAGATATAAACAAAATAGTAGTTCCTGTCATTCAAGTTTCTGTAAGTTTGTAAGAACCGAAATATAAGCCTCGCCTAATATGTAAGTATAAACATATAAAAAATAAAGAGGCCCCATTTGCATGAATAGTTCGTATTAATCATCCTATATTTACGTCTCGACAAATATGAGTTACCCTATTAAAAGCTAAATCTACGTAAGCACTATAATGTATAGATAAAAATAATCCTGTAATAATTTGTATTATTAAACATAAGCCTAATAAAGATCCAAAATTTCATAAATATGAAATATTTCTTGGTGTAGGTAGGTCGATTAAAGAATTGTTAATAATTTTCGTTAAAGAATTAATTTTTCGTATTGGTATTTTCATATTTAAATTGACGTAACGGTCCAAATTTTACTTTAGTAATTTTTACAACTGCAATTATAGAAATTAATAAATAAAAAATCAAAATTAAAAATATGTTAGAATTTGGGTAATTTAAAAATATATTTAAATTTAAATAAAAATTTCTAATTAAATCTATTTTATGTAAAATTTCATTATTAATATTTTGATTTATTAAATATAGATTTATATTATTCATAAATATAGTAATTATAAATAAACTAATCATAATAAAAAGAATATATTTATTAAATTTGAATTTTTCATTAGAGGCAGTTCTTGTTATATAAATAAATAAAATTAGTAAACCACCAATTATAATTAATATTGAAATATATGAAAATCAGAAGTTTGATCTTATTAATCCTATAATAATACAAGTTATAATAGTATAAGTTAAAATAAGTAGTCCTAAGGATAGTGGGTGGGTAAGAAAAATTGCTTAAAAAGTTAAAAATATTAAAATTAAGATTTCAGAGGGTAGTTCAATAAAAAATATTGATTTTGGAGATTAAAGATATATTTGTTTCCCTCTGATATTTTAAAGGATTAAATCTTAAAGCTGGTTCACAAGACCAGTATTTTTATTAAATTATTAAAATATGGAAATAATTTTTTTAAGTATGTTTATTTTTAGAATTTTAAATTTTTTTATTAATCGAAAACATTTATTAATAACATTGCTTAGATTAGAATTAGTAATTTTATTTTTATTTATAATAATATATTTTTATTTATCTTATTTTAGTTATGAATTTCATTTTGTATTACTATAAGTGTTTGTGAAAGAGTTTTGGGATTATCTTTATTAGTGGCAATAATTCGTTCTTATGGGAATGATTATTTTAATTCATTTAATATTTTATGATAATAGTAATAATATTAGTATTTATGATCCTTTATGTTTTTTAAATAAATTTTGACTAATTAAAAATTATTTAATTTTAATAAGAATTTGATTCCTTTCAAAAATTTTTTTTTTATTTTTTAGTTCATTAAATTTTTTTATAGGTATAGATTTTTTATCTTATTTTTTGTTATTATTAAGGTTTTGAGTTTCTTTTTTAATATTTATAGCTAGAGAAAAACTTTTTAATTTGAAAGATCTTAGTGAGTTATTTAGTATTTTATTATTATTATTATTGCTTTTTTTATTATTAACTTTTTCTTCTATAAATATAATTTTATTTTGTATATTTTTTGAGGCTAGGTTAATTCCAATTTTGATTTTAATTTTAGGTTGAGGATATCAGCCTGAACGTATTCAAGCTGGTATATATATATTTTTTTATACAATTATAGCTTCTTTACCAATAATATTATTTATTTTTATTTATTTTTCAAAGTTTAAAACATTAGATTTGACTTATATTAATGTAAATTTATTTAGTTTTATTTTATATTTCATAATAATAATAGTATTTTTAGTCAAAATACCGATATTTTTATTTCATTTATGATAGCCTAAAGCACATGTAGAAGCTTCAGTTGCTGGATCTATAATATTAGCAGGAGTGATATTAAAGTTAGGAAGATACGGACTTATTCGGTTTTTAATTATATTTATATATCTAGGAGTTAAGGTTAATTTTTTTTTAATTAATTTATCTTTAATAAGAGGGATTTTAGTTTCTTTAAGTTGTTTACGTCAAAGAGATATAAAATCTTTAATTGCTTATATTTCAGTTGTTCATATAGGACTTTTATTGTCAGGTTTATTAACATTTAATTCTTGAGGAATTACTGGATCTTTAATAATAATATTAGCGCATGGTTGTTGTTCTTCAGGATTATTTGTTTTAGTAAATATAAATTATGAACGTATTGTTAGTCGAAGCATTTTTATTAATAAAGGTTTAATCAATATTGTACCATTTTTATCTTTATTATGATTTTTGTTAGTAATTAGAAATATAGCTGCACCTCCGTCTTTAAATTTGTTATATTAATAATTATAACTTTTTTGAGAGCTTCATATAGTTTGTATTTATATTCTTTTAGTCAACACGGAAAATTTTACAGAAGATTATATTTTTTTGAATTAATTTCTTATCGAGAATTTATTTTATTATTCATGCATTGGGTTCCTTTAAATTTAATTTTATTAAAAAGAGATTTATTTTTCTTTTACTTAAATACTTTATATAAAATATTGATTTGTGGAGTCAATGAAGTAACTTTAACTTTAAGTAATATCTTTTTGTGTAATTTTTTCTAGATTAATACTTAGGTTTTTTTTTTTTTTTTAGTTTTAGATTATTTTCACTTAATACAGGAAAGGTTTATTTTATTGAGTGAAGAATTTTTAGTTTAAATTCAATAGAAGTAGAAATATTAATTCTTTTAGATTGAATATCCTTATTATTTGTTTCTTTTGTTTTATTTATTTCTACAATAGTAATTTTTTATAGAAAATCTTATATATCTAAGGATTTATCTATTAATCGTTTTATCATACTAGTTTTTATATTTGTTCTTTCTATATTATTAATAATTTTAAGTCCAAATTTAATTTCAATTTTATTGGGTTGAGATGGGTTAGGAGTAGTTTCTTATTGTTTAGTGATTTATTATCAAAATGTAAAATCTTATTCAGCTGGTATATTAACAGCTTTATCTAATCGAGTAGGAGATGCGATATTAATAATTTCTATTGCTTGGATAATAAATTTTGGAAGATGGAATTTTATATTATATATTGATTATTATTATAGAGATAAAAGAATAATAATTGTAGGTTTGTTAATTATTATTGCTGCTTTAACTAAAAGTGCACAAATTCCTTTTTCAGCTTGATTACCAGCAGCTATAACTGCTCCTACTCCTGTTTCAGCATTAGTACATTCTTCAACTTTAGTAACAGCAGGGGTTTATTTATTAATTCGATTTCATTTATTATTGGAAAATTATTCTTTTGTGTTAATATTCATTGGATTGATAACAATATTAATTTCAGGTTTAGCGGCTAATTTTGAATATGATTTAAAAAAAATTATTGCTTTATCAACTTTAAGTCAGTTAGGTTTAATAGTTACTATTTTAAGATTAGGTTTATATGAATTAGCTTTTTTTCATTTATTAATTCATGCTTTATTTGAAGCTTTATTATTTATATGTGCAGGTAATTTTATTCATTTAATAGGAGAATGTCAAGATATTCGTTTTATAGGGGGTTTAGTTTATAAAACTCCTATATCTGTAATATATTTTAATGTAAGAAATTTATCATTATGTGGGATTCCTTTTTTTTCTGGATTTCACTCAAAAGATTTAATTATAGAGGTTTATTCTATGTCAAGATTAAATATTGTAATTTATTTAATTATATTAATTTCTTTAACATTAACAGTTTCTTATACAGTGCGTTTATTGAATTATTTAATATTTACAGATTATTGTGGGTTTAGAATAAATAGTACTGAAGAATTAAGAGATGAAATAGTTTATAGAATAGGATTTATTTTTATTATTGTATTATTTTCAGGAACGGTTCTTATATGATTTATATTTAAGGATATTAATTTAGTTGTATTACCTTTTTTTATGAAAATTTTAATTTTAATTATAGTAATAATTGGGGTAATTATAGGTTTTGAGATTTCTTTATTGAAGTTAAATTATAATTTAATTTTTTCTAATTCAATAAAAATTTTAATTTTTTTAGTATTAATATGGAATTTGCCTTATATTTCAACTTTTGGAATAAATTATTTTTTTATTTATTTAGGAATACTAAATTATAAATTTTTAGATCAAGGTTGATCAGAGTTCTTAGGAAGTCAGGGTTTATTTAAATTTTTTTTTAAAAATTCTGTTTTATTTCAGTATGTTTTTAAAAATAGTTCAAAGATTTATATAATAATATTTTCAATTTGGATTATTTTGTTATTGATTTATATATTCTACTCAAATAGCTTAATAGAGCGCAATATTGAAGATATTGAGGTAAATTAAAATATTTTTTAAGTACTTATAAGAATTAATCTTTTTTTATGATGAAAATATAATGTTTTAGATAAACTATATAAATAGAAATATTAACAAATTGCTATATATTAAGTTAGAAGCTTAAATTTTTATATTTCTTTAATTGGAGAGTTTCTCATTGGAATCATTAACAGTGACTTACCTCTAGTTGTGTTTCAATTAAATAAGGAATTTAAATTCAAATTTTTAGGTCGAAACTAAATGCAATATTTTGCTCCTTATTTAAGATAAACTGAAAAACAGTATTTTTTAAATGCAAATTAAATGTTAATTTAACTATTATCCTATAAAGATCCTTGTTTTCATTCATATTATAAACCTAAAATTGAGATTGCCATGAATATAAAAAATATAATGCTAATAATTATAATATAAGAATATTTTATTCTATAAATAAAAGGGATAATAAGGGTAATTTCTACATCAAAAATTAAAAAGATTAAAGCGATTAAAAAAAGTGAATTGAGAATGGTAGGCGTGCAGAATTTTTAGGGTCAAATCCGCATTCAAAGGGAGAACTTTTTTCTCGATCTTTAAATGTTTTTATTGAAATATAATTTGCAATAATTATTAAAATTATTATAATTCTAAAAATTATAAAAATTGAAGATGAAATTAAGAATATTATCTATACTTTTAAAAGATTTTTTGATTGGAAATCAAATGTAATATTTATACTATATAGATATCTACCTCATCAATAAATAGATATATATAGGAATAGTCATACTACGTCTACAAAATATCAATATCATGCTGCTACTTCGAATCCAAAATGGTGATTGTTTCTAAAATGATTAAAGTTTAATCGAGTTAAACATACTAAAAGAAAAATAGAACCAATAATTACATGTAAACTATGGAATCCTGTAGCTATAAACAATGTTCTTCCATAAACTGAATCGGCTATAGAAAATGGGGCTTCTAAATATTCAATTCCTTGTAGTAAAGAAAAATATATTCCTAGTAAAACAGTAATAATTAATCTTTGAAATGTTTGATTAAAATTATTTTCTATTAATCTATGGTGGGCTCAAGTTACACTTAGGCCTGATCTTAATAGAATAATAGTGTTTAATAATGGGATATCATTAGGATTAAAGGTATTAATTCCTTTTGGAGGTCAAGTTATTCCTAATTCGATAGAAGGAGATAATCTTATATGATAAAATCTTCAAAAAAAACTAACAAAGAAAAAAATCTCTGAGGTAATAAATAAAATTATTCCTCATCGTAAACCAAAAGATACTAAAAGAGTGTGGTTTCCTTGAAAGGTTCTTTCTCGAATTACATCTCGTCATCATTGAAATATAATTAGTAAAAGAATTAAATTTCTTAAAAGAAATAAATTTGAGTTAAAAAGATGGAATCATTTAATTATTCCTATTATTGCAGTTATAGCTCTAAAAGCTCCTAAAATTGGTCAAGGACTATAATCTACTAAATGAAATGGGTGATTTTTTATCATAATTATTTTCTCTAGAATAAAGAGTTCTAAGGATAGCAAAAACATAGATAGATAGATTGAATTAAAGCTACTGCTGATTCTAATAAAATTAGTATAAATTGAATTATAATAATTAATAAAATAAGCAAATTTACTATAGGAAAAGTGCTTCCTAAAAGGGTTAATAAAAGGTGTCCTGCAATTATATTAGCTGATAAACGAATAGCGAGAGTTCCAGGACGAATAATGTTTCTAATTGTTTCGATACATACTATAAAAGGTTTTAAAATAGAAGGAGTTCCTTGGGGTATTAGGTGAGCAAATGAGTGATAAGTGTGGCTAATTCAACTATTTAACATAAAGCTTAACCATAAAGGTAAAGCTAGGGATAGAGTAAAAATTATATGACTTGAAGCTGTAAAAATGTAAGGAAATAACCCTATTAAGTTATTAATTATAATGAAGTAAAATAATACAATAAATATTGAAGTATTATTTTTTTTTGTAATGATTTTGAATTCTTTATGTAGAGTAATTAATATATTTTGAATTAAAAAGTTGAATCGATTAGGAATTAGTCAGAATATAGAAGGAATAAATAAAAAACTAATAATTATTCTTAGTCAATTTAAAGGTAATATAAAATAAGATGAAGAATCAAAAGAAGAAAATAGATTTGTTATCATTTTCAAGAAAATTTTTTATTTAATAATTTAAAATTTTTTAAAGGAGATTTTTTATGAGAATAAAATATTTTAATGTTTAAAATAATAAATAAAAGTGTTATAAAAATATACAAGGAAAGCCAATCTATAGGTATAGTTTGAGGAATTAAAAATTATTCTAAGAATGATTTTAGTTTGACAAACTAATGTTATAGGTTAACTAAATTTTTCATTAGAAGTAGTCGTTAATTACTATAAAGTGGTTTAAGAGACCAATACTTATCTTTCAGTCATCTAATGAAAAATTTTCTACCCATTTAATGAAATTTTGGGGAGAAATTCTTTCAATAGAAATAGGTATAAATCTATGGTTTGCTCCACAAATTTCTGAACATTGACCAAAAAAAATTCCAGTTCGATTTAAATTAAATCTAAGTTGATTTAATCGCCCTGGGGAGGCATCTACTTTTACTCCTGTTGAAGGAACTGTTCAAGAATGAATTACGTCAGAAGATGAAGTTAGAATTCGAATATGAGAAAGATATGGTAAAATAGTTCGATTATCAACTTCTAATAATCGAAAATTAAAAAGTTGATTATTATTAGTTAAATATGAATCAAATTCAAGATTTTTAAAATCTGTATATTCATAGGTTCAATATCATTGATGACCAATAGTTTTAATAGTAACTAAAGGGTTACGGATTTCATCGATTAAGTAAATTAAAAAAAAAAAAAAAAAAAAAAAAAAAAATTTTAAAGAAGGAAAAGCAATAAAAATTAAAGTAAATGCTGGTATGATAGTTCAAATTGTTTCAATATTGTGTCCTTCTAATATAAAACGATGGTTATAATTATTTAATGTTAGTCTCATCATAGTATATGTTACAATACAAGTGATTGTTATTAAGATTAGAAGGGCGTGATCATGAAAAAATCTCAATTGTTCAAGTAAATACGAAGCTCCGTCTAAAAATATATATGATTTTCAAGTTGCTATTTCTAAAAAAAGGTAAATCTTTATAATTGGGGTTTAAGTCCAATGCACTAATCTGCCATATAAGAATTTTTGAGCTAAGATTGGTACTTCTGAATAAGAATGTTCATTAGGAGGTGAAAGTTGAAGTCATTCAATTAAAGAGGGTACATTAGAATTGAACTTTCTTAAACGTATTGTATAAAATCTTTCTCAAATAATTAAGATTATAAAGATTATTCTAAGAGAGGAAATTATAGATCCAATAGAAGAAATTTTATTTCATTTGTAATAAGCATCAGGATAATCAGAGTATCGTCGAGGTATCCCTCTTAGTCCTAAGAAGTGTTGAGGGAAAAATGTTAAGTTTACCCCAATAAATATAATTAAAAATTGGATTTGTAATAATTTATTGTTAAGATTGAATCCTGTAATTAAAGGGAATCAATGGATAAATCCTGCTATAATGGCAAATACAGCTCCTATAGATAAAACGTAATGAAAATGAGCTACAACATAATAGGTATCATGTAAAATAATATCTATAGAAGAGTTAGCTAAAATTACTCCTGTTAATCCACCAATTGTAAATAAAAATAAAAATCCCAGGGTTCATAAATTGAAGGTGTATAGTTAAATTGTATTCCATGTAAAGTTGCTAATCAAGAAAAAATTTTAATTCCAGTGGGTACTGCAATAATTATTGTAGCTGAAGTAAAATAAGCTCGAGTATCAACGTCTATTCCCACTGTAAATATGTGATGAGCTCATACTACAAATCCTAGAAGTCCAATAGCTAATATAGCATAAATTATTCCTAAAGAACCGAAGGCAATTTTTTTTCCTCTTTCTTGTGTAATAATATGGGAAATTATACCAAACCCTGGGAGAATTAAAATATAAACTTCAGGATGACCAAAAAATCAAAATAAATGTTGGTATAAAATTGGGTCTCCCCCACCGGTTGGATCAAAAAAAGAAGAATTTAAGTTTCGTTCAGTTAATAGCATAGTAATTGCCCCTGCAAGAACTGGTAGTGATAATAATAAAAGAATTGCTGTAATAAGAACAGATCATACAAATAAAGGAGTTTTATCAAGTATTATACCAAATGGACGTATATTTATAATAGTTGAAATGAAATTTACTGCACCTAAAATTGAGGAAATTCCTGCTAAATGTAAACTAAAAATCACTAAATCTACTGAAGGTCCATTATGTGTTAAATTAGAAGAAAGAGGGGGGTAAACAGTTCATCCTGTTCCTGCTCCTATTTCTACAATTGTTCTTAAAATTAAAAGAGTTAAAGCAGGAGGTAAAAGTCAAAATCTTATGTTATGTAGTCGTCAGTCGTGGAAATGCTATATCAAGGGCTCCAATTATTAAAGGAACTAATCAATTTCCAAAACCTCCGATTATAATAGGTATTACTATAAAGAAAATTATAATGAAAGCATGAGCTGTAACAATTATATTATAAATTTGGTCATTACCAATTAATCTTCCTCTAGTCCCTAATTCTAAACGAATTAAAATACTTAACGATGTTCCTACTATTCCTGCCTATATTCCAAATAAAAAGTATAATGTTCCAATATCTTTATGATTAGTAGAAAATAATCATTTATTCGATAAAGTGGCTGAATTAAAGCGTTAAATTGTAAATTTAATTATGAGTTTTCTCCTTTATTAAGCCTTATATTCAATTATGATTATAAATTGCAAATTCATAGGTGAATATTATTCTAAGGCTTAGAAAAATTCTATTTTTAACTTTGAAGGTTACTAGCTTATTTAACTTAAATCCTTAATAAATTCTAAAAATTACAGTAAAAATGATTAATCCGTAAATATTCACTCAATTTAAAAAAATTACATAGTAAGAGTAAATATAATTAAATTTTTTATTTTCATTTAATTTTATCATTAAAGATTGAAGTATTAAGCGTATATAAATATATATACAAATTAAAGTAATAAAAATTATTATAAAAGATAGAAAATAAAAGTGATTTTCAATTAAAGTTTTTAGAATTAGTCACTTAGGAAAAAATCCTAAAAAAGGAGGGATTCCTCCTAGAGAAAAGAAAAAAAAAAAAAATAGAATTTTGAAGTTTTATTGTAATTCATATTATTTATAAGATCTTTAATGTTAAAGATTTTATATTTATTAAAAATTAGGATTATATTTAAAGAAATAAAAGTATAAATTAAAAAGTATAATATTCATAAGGATTGATTTAATATTATTATTCCTAATATTCAAACAATATGGTTGATGGAAGATAAGGCAAGAATTTTTTTTAATCTGGTTTGGTTTCATGTTTTTACACTCCCTAAGGTTATACACATCAAAATAATCAAAATAAAGAATAGGTTTAATTTAAAATTATTGGAGCAATTTTTTGCCAAGTTATTAATAATAATAATGCATTAGTTCATCTTAGTCCTTCTAGGACTTCTGGATATCAAAAGTGAAAAGGGGCTGCTCCTATTTTTATAAGAATAGCTCTGTTAAACAAAAATATAGAAGTAGGTACTAATTGCTCGATAGAATTGATTAAAATAAATGAATTTAAAAAAGAAAATAAAACTAGAATTGATGCAGAAACTTGGACTAAAAAATATTTCAAGGAGGATTCAGAAGAATATTTAAAATTATCTAAATTTATAATAGGAATAAAAGCTAAGAGGTTTAATTCTAAACCAAACCAGATATTAATTCATGAATAAGCAGAAATAGAAATAAGAGTCCCTCTTATTATTAAAATTGAAAATATTAATTTTATAGTTTTAATTATAAAGAAAAGGGGTATATCTTTATAAATGGGGTATGAACCCATCAGCTTTTTTAGCTTATCTTTATATTCTAGTATAAGATGTACAAGAGTTTTTGAAACTTTAAGAAATAATTTAATTTTATTGAATATAATTACGAAAAAAAATTAACAATTGAAAATTTAACTTATTAAGTTAAATTTTAAATTTAATATTTTAAACTTTAATAAAAACTATAAAATCTTCATTAATTTAAGTGTACAAAAATTAATTCACAAAGTAAAAAATCCTATAAAATAGGATTATTTATATAAATATATTCGACAAATTTGAATTGATTTTGGTCGTCCTACTTCAGGATCAATTTCAACATTCTAAACCAATCCTGAGGCTAAGTCCAACAATCAACACCAAACCCGATAAATTTGAATTGATTTTGGTCGTCCTACTTCAGGATCAATTTCAACATTCTAAACCAATCCTGAGGCTAAGTCCAACAATCTACACCAAACCCGATAAATTTGAATTGATTTTGGTCAATTTTCTATAAAAGTAGGCTTGTATACGCCTTACCAATCCTGAGGCTAAGGCCAACAATCAACACCAAACCCGATAAATTTGAATTGATTTTGGTCGTCCTACTTCAGGATAAATTTCAACATTCTAAACCAATCCTGAGGCTAAGTCCAACAATCAACACTAAATCCGATAAATTTGAATTGATTTTGGTCGTCCTACTTCAGGATCAATTTCAACATTCTAAACCAATCCTGAGGCTAAGTCCAACAATCTACACCAAACCCGATAAATTTGAATTGATTTTGGTGTCCTGCTTCAGGATCAATTTCAACATTCTAAACCAATCCTGAGGCTAAGTCCAACAATCAACACAAAACCCGATAAATTGGAATTGATTTTGGTCGTCCTACTTCAGGATCAATTTCAACATTCTAAACCAATCCTGAGGCTAAGTCCAACAATCAACACCAAACCCGATAAATTTGAATTGATTTTGGTCCATTTTCTATAAAAGTAGGCTTGTATACGCCTTACCAATCCTGAGGCTAAGTCCAACAATCAACACCAAACCCGATAAATTTGAATTGATTTTGGTCCATTTTCTATAAAAGTAGGCTTGTATACGCCTTACCAATCCTGAGGCTAAGGCCAACAATCAACACCAAACCCGATAAATTTGAATTGATTTTGGTCGTCCTACTTCAGGATCAATTTCAACATTCTAAACCAATCCTGAGGCTAAGTCCAACAATCAACACCAAATCCGATAAATTTGAATTGATTTTGGTCGTCCTACTTCAGGATCAATTTCAACATTCTAAACCAATCCTGAGGCTAAGTCCAACAATCTACACCAAACCCGATAAATTTGAATTGATTTTGGTCAATTTTATATAAAAGTAGGCTTGTATACGCCTTACCAATCCTGAGGCTAAGGCCAACAATCAACACCAAACCCGATAAATTTGAATTGATTTTGGTCGTCCTACTTCAGGATCAATTTCAACATTCTAAACCAATCCTGAGGCTAAGTCCAACAATCTACACCAAACCCGATAAATTTTAATCGATTTTGGTGTCCTGCTTCAGGATCAATTTCAACATTCTGAACCAATCCTGAGGCTAAGTCCAACAATCAACACCAAACCCGATAAATTTGAATTGATTTTGGTCGTCCTACTTCAGGATCAATTTCAACATTCTAAACCAATCCTGAGGCTAAATCCAACAATCTACACCAAACCCGATAAATTTGAATTGATTTTGGTCAATTTTATATAAAAGTAGGCTTGTATACGCCTTACCAATCCTGAGGCTAAGGGCAACAATGAACACCAAACCCGATAAATTTGAATTGATTTTGGTCGTCCTACTTCAGGATCAATTTCAACATTCTAAACCAATCCTGAGGCTAAGTCCAACAATCAACACCAAATCCGATAAATTTTAATTGATTTTGGTCGTCCTACTTCAGGATCAATTTCAACATTCTAAACCAATCCTGAGGCTAAGTCCAACAATCTACACCAAACCCGATAAATTTGAATTGATTTTGGTCGTCCTACTTCAGGATCAATTTCAACATTCTAAACCAATCCTGAGGCTAAGTCCAACAAACTACACCAAACCCGATAAATTTGAATTGATTTTGGTCGTCCTACTTCAGGATCAATTTCAACATTCTAAATCAATCCTGAGGCTAAGTACAACAATCTACACCAAACCCGATAAATTTGAATTGATTTTGGTCAATTTTCTATAAAAGTAGGCTTGTATACGCCTTACCAATCCTGAGGCTAAGTCCAACAATCAACACCAAATCCGATAAATTTGAATTGATTTTGGTCGTTCTACTTCAGGATCAATTTCAACATTCTAAACCAATCCTGAGGCTAAGTCCAACAATCAACACCAAATCCGATAAATTCGAATTGATTTTGGTCGTCCTTCTTCAGAATCAATTTTAACATTCTAAACCAATCCTGAGGCTAAGGCCAACAATCAACGTTTAAGTTTTAAAAATTATTAGTTTTTGATTTTGATTAACTAAGAAATTGACTTTTAAATTTTAAAATTTTTTAAATATTACCTTATTTATAAATTTGTATTAAATATCTATTGGGGGAGATCAATAGAATTCAATTTACGAAAATTTGAATAAATGGATTTATATTTAAAAATCAAAAAATTTCATAATTAAAAATTATTCTTTCAATTTTATTTTCACAGAAAAGGTTTAAATTTTCTATAAAATAAATTTCCTGTTAGACTAAAAGAAGAATTTTTTCTAAAAGTTGATTTTTCTGACAAAATAGTATGGAAAAAGAAATTTTATGATGAATCCTTTTTTCACAGAAAAAATAATCGATCCCTGTAAAATTTTGAAATCCGAAGGTTTTTTCCAAATTTCAACAAATTTCACGAAATTTGGCATTTTTTTCAAAAATTTCGGTGATGGAACTAGGGGTGGGTTGCACATGTTTCATCTCATCAAAATGATCCTTTCTTCAGGCGCCCTAATAGGAATTTCCTCATACATTGGTTTTTATATCCAAGTGTTATAATTGTTTTTTAGACAATAATGTAAATTTTAAAGATCAAATTTTTTGTAAAATTTCAAAAAAAAACGAAAAAAATGGCCTAAAATCGATACTTTATTAGCAGTATTAATTTAAATTTTGTCTTTTATTAGGGTTTTTCTCTTGGACCCTATGCCTTTTTAATCAAAGGATTTATTTATATATATCTATAATATTTAATAATTAATAATTACTTATTAATATATAATCATTTATATATAAGGGCGAAATATATCTTACATCGGATAGTACCATTAGTAATATTCTAGGTGCTAATTTTAATTGAATAGTTAAAATAAACATCTTTAAATATATAAAAACCGATTTAATATTGGTATCTTAAGGGATATATAATAGTACTCCCGAAAAAAAGAGAAAGAATATATAAAGTAAATCAGTATATAAAAACGACGGTGAATTTCGAGAATTTCTATATTAATAAATATTTTATATATTAATAATATTTATAATATATATATAAAGAGTATAAATTATTAATAATTAATTTAACATTAAAATATTAATATTTTATTTATATAAGAATTAAATTACAATTAATCTATAATAATTAATAATATATTAAAAATTATTAGTTATTAATAAAGTTAATTTTTAATGAAAAATTCAAAATTAATGAAAAAAAAAAAAAAAACCTCAAGTATTAATGAATTAAGTTATCATTAAGAAATATTATTTCTAAAGTATTATGGTATTTATCATGAAAATGAAGTTATTCTTATTTTAACTGAATCTATTGAAAATTACGTGAAAAATAGATTAAGAAAAATAAAATTAATAAAGATTCCATAAAAAAATTAAATTAAAATATCTAACAAAAAAATGTAATTTTTCAATATTTGGTTAAATTTGTCTATTTTTTGGTTGTCTCGAATAATTTTTAATTTATTGGATGAAAAGTGATCTTAAAGGGTAAAAAAATGATTTGTTAGTATAATAAAGTTATTATGTCAATATTTTGATTAAAATTATAACTATTTTAAGTTTAATTAGTACATAGTTAAAAAAATTATGTACAAAAATTTAGGATTTTCATAAAATTCGAGTAATTTTTTAAAATTTTATATAAATGCTTAAAAGGAAATCGCTCATAAAAAAAAATCTATTTTTTTTTGTTAGATATTTTAATTTGAATAATTTCAAAAAATTGTGATATGGAAATTATCTAACAATTTTTTTTGAAAAAATGATTTGTTAGTATAATAAAGTTATTTCGTTTGAAAATTTTGTGAAAAATTGTTGAAAATTTTTCAAAATTTATGGATTTTTGGGAATTTTGATGATTAAGGAAGGAATTTTTTTTTTCATTTTTCATAAATTTGATTTTTATATAATTTGAAAATTTTTAGAATAGATTAATTTAAACATTTTTGATAAAAATTGTAAATGTTTAGTTTCGGGGGGAACAAAATTAATAAATTTAAAATTAAATTTATTTCGAAGTTTTAAAAAATTTAATTTTTGATCATTTCATTTAATAATAAAATTATAATTTATAATTTTTAAAATTATTGTATTTATCAAGAATTTTTTAAATCCGATAATTTAAAATATTTTTGATATTTGGTAGGCTTCAGTTTATTACAAAATTTATTTTATTAAAATTGAATTTGTAAAAGCTATAACAGTCGGCAATAAGAATTGTTACAATTTAAATTGTTCAGTATTGGATTTAGTGAGTAGGGTAGCACTAAATTTAAGGGTATAACTTGTAAATCCTTGGGGGAAAATTTTTTAATTTAGAGTTGAAAAGTTTAAGGTTTGGTTATTATCTAAGGGGACGTTTTTGACGGGAGGAAGTTACAAAGATTTGTTAACATAAAGTTTTAAAAATTATAATTTATTTTTTTAAAATGATTGTATTTATCAAGAATTTTTTAAAATCCGATAATTTAAAATATTTTTGATATTTGGTAGGCTTCAGTTTATTACAAAATTCATTTATTAAAATTAAATTTGAATAAAGCTATAACAGTCGGCAATAAGAATTGTTACAATTTAAATTGTTTAGTATTGGATTTAGTGAGTAGGGTAGCAATAAATTTAAGGGTATAACTTGTGAATCCTTGGGGGAAAATTTTTTAATTTAGAGTTAAAAAGTTTAAGGTTTGGTTATTATCTAAGGGGACGTTTTTGACGGGAGGAAGTTACAAAGATTTGTTGACATAAAGTTTTTGAAATTATAGTTTTGATACTAATAACACATGGGAGATTATAGCTAGCTGCGTGACATCCTAGTCCAAGAAAATCAACAGTGTGGAATGGCTTACTTGGATAATTGTTGATTAAACAAAAAGAAGGGAATAAGAACAGTCCCTCATACCAAAGTGGTTTTCTCAGACACGTGTGTCAAGCTTTCGTCCCTGTGCAATACGATGAAAAGTGTAAGAATGAGAAACATAGAAGGAAATAACTAACGAATGAAATCAACAACAGAAGTCAGTCGTGCATTTGTGGTTACAGCAGCAATTGACCTTACCACGTGGGAGATTATAGCTAGCTGCGTGATATCCTAGTCCAAGAAAATCAACAATGTGGAATGGCTTACTTGGAAAATTGTTCATCAAAAAGAAAAAAGGGAATAAGAACAGTCCCTCATACCAAAGTGGTTTCCTTAGACACGTGTGTCAAGCTTTCGTCCCTGTGCAATACGATGAAAAGTGTCAGAATGAGAAACATGGAAGGAAATAACAAACAAATGAAATCAACATTAGAAGTCAGTCGTGCATTTGTGATTACAGCAGCAATTGACCCTACCACGTGGGAGATTATAGCTACCTGCGTGACATCCGAGTCCAAGAAAATCAAAAATGTGGAATGGCCTACTTGGATAATTGTTGATTAAACAAAAAAAAGAGAATAAGAACAGTCCCTTATACCAATGTGGTTTCCATAGACACGTGTGTCAAGCTTTCGTCCTTGTGCAATACGATGAAAGTGTAAGAATGAGAAACATAGAAGGAAAAAACAAACAAATGAAATCAACAACAGAAGTCAGTCGTGCATTTGTGGTTACAGCAGCAATTGACCTTACCACGTGGGAGATTATAGCTACCTGCGTGACATCCGAGTCCAAGAAAATCAACAATGTGGAATGGCTTACTTGGATAATTGTTCATTAAACAAAAAGAAGGGAATAAGAACAGTCCCTCATACCAAAGTGGTTTCCTTAGACACGCGTGTCAAGCTTTCGTCCCTGTGCAATACGATGAAAAGTGTTAGAATGAGAAACATTGAAGAAAATAACAAACGAATGAAATCAACAACAGAAGTCAGTCGTGCATTTGTGGTTACAGCAGCAATTGACCTTACCACGTGGGAGATTATAGCTACCTGCGTGACATCCGAGTCCAAGAAAATCAACAATGTGGAATGGCTTTCTTGGATAATTGTTGATTGAACAAAAAGAAGGGAATAAGAACAGTCCCTCATACCAAAGTGGTTTCCTTAGACACGTGTGTCAAGCTTTCGTCCCTGTGCAATACGATGAAAAATGTTAGAATGAGAAACATTGAAGGAAATAACAAACGAATGAAATCAACAACAGAAGTCAGTCGTGCATTTGTGGTTATGCAGCAATTGACCTTACCACGTAAAAGATTATAGCTACATGCGTGTCATCCGAGACCAAGAAAATCAACAATGTGGAATGGCTTACTTGGATAATTGATCATTATACAGAAAGAAGGGAATAAGAACAGTCCCTTATACCAATGTGGTTTCCATAGACGCGTGTGTCAAGCTTTCGTCCCTGTGCAATACAATGAGAAGTGTTAGAATGAGAAACATTGAAGGAAATAACAAACAAATGAAATCAACAACAGAAGTCAGCCGTCCAATTTTGCTTACAGCAGCAATTGACCTTACCACGTGGGAGATTATAGCTACCTGCGTGACATCCGAGTCCAAGAAAATCAACAATGTGGAATGGCTTACTTGGATAATTGTTGATTGAACAAAAAGAAGGGAATAAGAACAGTCCCTCATACCAAAGTGGTTTCCTTAGACACGCGTGTCAAGTTTTCGACCCTGTGCAATACGATGAAAAAAGTTAGAATGAGAAACATTGAAGAAAATAACAAACGAATGAAATCAACAACAGAAGTCAGTCGTGCATTTGTGGTTACAGCAGCAATTGACCTTACCACGTGGGAGATTATAGCAACCTGCGTGACATCCGAGTCCAAGAAAATCAAAAATGTGGAATGGCCTACTTGGATAATTGTTGATTAAACAAAAAAAAGAGAATAAGAACAGTCCCTTATACCAATGTGGTTTCCATAGACACGTGTGTCAAGCTTTCGTCCCTGTGCAATACGATGAAAGTGTAAGAATGAGAAACATAGAAGGAAAAAACAAACAAATGAAATCAACAACAGAAGTCAGTCGTGCATTTGTGGTTACAGCAGCAATTGACCTTACCACGTGGGAGATTATAGCTACCTGCGTGACATCCGAGTCCAAGAAAATCAACAATGTGGAATGGCTTACTTGGATAATTGTTCATTAAACAAAAAGAAGGGAATTAGAACAGTCCCTTATACCAAAGTGGTTTCCTTAGACACGCGTGTCAAGCTTTCGTCCCTGTGCAATACGATGAAAAGTGTTAGAATGAGAAACATTGAAGAAAATAACAAACGAATGAAATCAACAACAGAAGTCAGACGTGCATTTGTGGTTACAGCAGCAATTGACCTTACCACGTGGGAGATTATAGCTACCTGCGTGACATCCGAGTCCAAGAAAATCAACAATGTGGAATGGCTTACTTGGATAATCTTTCATTAAACAAAAAGAAGGGAATCAGAACAGTCCCTTATACCAAAGTGGTTTCCTTAGACACGCGTGTCAAGCTTTCGTCCCTGTGCAATACGATGAAAAGTGTTAGAATGAGAAACATTGAAGAAAATAACAAACGAATGAAATCAACAACAGAAGTCAGTCGTGCATTTGTGGTTATGCAGCAATTGACCTTACCACGTAAAAGATTATAGCTACCTGCGTGTCATCCGAGTCCAAGAAAATCAACAATGTGGAATGGCTTACTTGGATAATTGATCATTATACAGAAAGAAGGGAATAAGAACAGTCCCTTATACCAATGTGGTTTACATAGACGCGTGTGTCAAGCTTTCGTCCCTGTGCAATACAATGAGAAGTGTTAGAATGAGAAACATTGAAGGAAATAACAAACAAATGAAATCAACAACAGAAGTCAGCCGTCCAATTTTGGTTACAGCAGCAATTGACCTTACCACGTGGGAGATTATAGCTACCTGCGTGACATCCGAGTCCAAGAAAATCAACAATGTGGAATGGCTTACTTGGATAATTGTTGATTGAACAAAAAGAAGGGAATAAGAACAGTCCCTCATACCAAAGTGGTTTCCTTAGACACGCGTGTCAAGCTTTCGTCCCTGTGCAATACGATGAAAAAAGTTAGAATGAGAAACATTGAAGAAAATAACAAACGAATGAAATCAACAACAGAAGTCAGTCGTGCATTTGTGGTTACAGCAGCAATTGACCTTACCACGTGGGAGATTATAGCTACCTGCGTGACATCCGAGTCCAAGAAAATCAACAATGTGGAATGGCTTACTTGGATAAATGATTATTAAACAAAAAGAAGGGAATTAGAACAGTCCCTTATACCGAAGTGGTTTCCTTAGACACGCGTGTCAAGCTTTCGTCCCTGTGCAATACGATGAAAAGTGTTAGAATGAGAAACATTGAAGAAAATAACAAACGAATGAAATCAACAACAGAAGTCAGTCGTGCATTTGTGGTTATGCAGCAATTGACCTTACCACGTAAAAGATTATAGCTACCTGCGTGACATCCTAGTCCAAGAAAATCAACAATGTGGAATGGCTTACTTGGATAATTGTTCATCAAAAAGAAAAAATTGAATAAGAACAGTCCCTCATACCAAAGTGGTTTCCTTAGACACGTGTGTCAAGCTTTCGTCCCTGTGCAATACGATGAAAAGTGTTAGAATGAGAAACATAGAAGGAAATAACAAACAAATGAAATCAACAAAAGAAGTCAGCCGTCCAATTGTGGTTACAGCAGCAATTGACCTTACCACGTGGGAGATTATAGCTACCTGCGTGACATCCGAGTCCAAGAAAATCAACAATGTGGAATGGCTTACTTGGATAATTGTTCATTAAACAAAAAGAAGGGAATAAGAACAGTCCCTCATACCAAAGTGTTTTCCTTAGACACGCGTGTCAAGCTTTCGTCCCTGTGCAATACGATGAAAAGTGTTAGAATGAGAAACATTGAAGAAAATAACAAACGAATGAAATCAACAACAGAAGTCAGTCGTGCATTTGTGGTTACAGCAGCAATTGACCTTACCACGTGGGAGATTATAGCTACTTGCGTGACATCCGAGTCCAAGAAAATCAACAATGTGGAATGGCTTACTTGGATAATTGTTGATTGAACAAAAAGAAGGGAATAAGAACAGTCCCTCATACCAAAGTGGTTTCCTTAGACACGTGTGTCAAGCTTTCGTCCCTGTGCAATACGATGAAAAATGTTAGAATGAGAAACATTGAAGGAAATAACAAACAAATGAAATCAACAACAGAAGTCAGTCGTGCATTTGTGGTTACAGCAGCAATTGACCTTACCACGTAAAAGATTATAGCTACCTGCGTGTCATCCGAGTCCAAGAAAATCAACAATGTGTAATGGCTTACATGGATAATTGTTCATTAAACAAAAAGAAGGGAATAAGAACAGTCCCTCATACCAAAGTGGTTTCCTTAGACACGTGTGTCAAGCTTTCGTTCCTGTGCAATACGATGAAAAATGTTAGAATGAGAAACATTGAAGGAAATAACAAACAAATGAAATCAACAACAGAACTCAGTCGTGCATTTGTGGTTACAGCAGCAATTGACCTTACCACGTAAAAGATTATAGCTACCTGCGTGTCATCCGAGTCCAAGAAAATCAACAATGTGTAATGGCTTACATGGATAATTGTTGATTGAACAAAAAGAAGGGAATAAGAACAGTCCCTCATACCAAAGTGGTTTCCTTAGACACGTGTGTCAAGCTTTCGTCCCTGTGCAATACGATGAAAAATGTTAGAATGAGAAACATTGAAGGAAAAAACAAACAAATGAAATCAACAACAGAAGTCAGTCGTGCATTTGTGGTTACAGCAGCAATTGACCTTACCACGTAAAAGATTATAGCTACCTGCGTGTCATCCGAGTCCAAGAAAATCAACAATGTGGAATGGCTTACTTGGATAATTGATCATTATACAGAAAGAATGAAGTAAGAACAGTCCCTTATACCAATGTGGTTTCCATAGACACGTGTGTCAAGCTTTCGTCCCTGTGCAATACGATGAAAGTGTTAGAATGAGAAACATTGAAGAAAATAACAAACGAATGAAATCAACAACAGAAGTCAGTCGTGCATTTGTGGTTACAGCAGCAATTGACCTTACCACGTGGGAGATTATAGCTACCTGCGTGACATCCGAGTCCAAGAAAATCAACAATGTGGAATGGCTTACTTGGATAATTGTTCATTATACAGAAAGAAGGGAATAAGAACAGTCCCTTGAACCAATATGGTTTCCATTGACACGTGTGTCAAGCTTTCGTCCCTCAGCATTACGAATGAACGTGTTGGAATGGGAAACATTGAAGGAAATAACAAACGAATGAAATCAACAACAGAAGTCAGTCGTGCATTTGTGGTTACAGCAGCAATTGACCTTACCACGTAAAAGATTATAGCTACCTGCGTGTCATCCGAGTCCAAGAAAATCAACAATGTGTAATGGCTTACATGGATAATTGTTGATTGAACAAGAAGAAGGGAATAAGAACAGTCCCTCATACCAAAGTGGTTTCCTTAGACACGTGTGTCAAGCTTTCGTCCCTGTGCAATACGATGAAAAATGTTAGAATGAGAAACATTGAAGGAAAAAACAAACAAATGAAATCAACAACAGAAGTCAGTCGTGCATTTGTGGTTACAGCAGCAATTGACCTTACCACGTGGGAGATTATAGCTACCTGCGTGACATCCGAGTCCAAGAAAATCAACAATGTGGAATGGCTTACTTGGATAATTGATCATTATACAGAAAGAAGGGAATAAGAACAGTCTCTTATACCAATGTGGTTTCCATAGACACGTGTGTCAAGCTTTCGTCCCTGTGCAATACGATGAAAGTGTTAGAATGAGAAACATTGAAGAAAATAACAAACGAATGAAATCAACAACAGAAGTCAGTCGTGCATTTGTGGTTACAGCAGCAATTGACCTTACCACGTGGGAGATTATAGCTACCTGCGTGACATCCGAGTCCAAGAAAATCAACAATGTGGAATGGCTTACTTGGATAATTGATCATTATACAGAAAGAAGGGAATAAGAACAGTCCCTTATACCAATGTGGTTTCCATAGACACGTGTGTCAAGCTTTCGTCCCTGTGCAATACAATGAGAAGTGTTAGAATGAGAAACATTGAAGGAAATAACAAACGAATGAAATCAACAACAGAAGTCAGTCGTGCATTTGTGGTTACAGCAGCAATTGACCTTACCACGTGGGTTATTATAGCTACCTGAGTGACTTCCGAGTCCAAGAAAATCAACAATGTGGAACGGATTACTTGGATAATTGTTCATTAAACAAAAAGAAGGGAATAAGAACAGTCCCTTATACCAAAGTGGTTTCCTTAGACACGTGTGTCAAGCTTTCGTCCCTGTGCAATACGATGAAAAGTGTTAGAATGAGAAACATTGAAGGAAATAACAAACAAATGAAATCAAAAACAGAAGTCAGTCGTGCATTTGTGGTTACAGCAGCAATTGACCTTACCACGTAAAAGATTATAGCTACCTGAGTGATTTCCGAGTCCAAGAAAATCAACAATGTGTAATGGCTTACATGGATAATTGTTCATTAAACAAGAAGATGGGTAATAAGAACAGTCCCTTATACCAATGTGATTTCCTTAGACACGCGTGTCAAGCTTTCGTCCCTGTGCAATACGAAGAAAAGTGTTAGAATGAGAAACATTGAAGGAAATAACAAACAAATGAAATCAACAACAGAAGTCAGTCGTGCATTTGTGGTTACAGCAGCAATTGACCTTACCACGTAAAAGATTATAGCTACCTGAGTGACTTCCGAGTCCAAGAAAATCAACAATGTGGAACGGATAACTTGGATAATTGTTCATTAAACAAAAAGAAGGGAATAAGAATGAAATCAACAACAGAAGTCAGTCGTGCATTTGTGGTTACAGCAGCAATTGACCTTACCACGTGGGAGATTATAGCTACCTGCGTGACATCCGAGTCCAAGAAAATCAACAATGTGGAATGGCTTACTTGGATAATTGTTCATTAAACAAAAAGAAGGGAATAAGAACAGTCCCTTATACCAAAGTGGTTTCCTTAGACACGCGTGTCAAGCTTTCGTCCCTGTGCAATACGATGAAAAGTGTTAGAATGAGAAACATTGAAGAAAATAACAAACGAATGAAATCAACAACAAAAGTCAGTCGTGCATTTGTGGTTACAGCAGCAATTGACCTTACCACGTGGGAGATTATAGCTATCTGCGTGTCATCCGAGTCCAAGAAAATCAACAATGTGGAATGGCTTACTTGGATAATTGTTCATTAAACAAAAAGAAGGAAATGAGAACAGTCCCTTATACCAAAGTGGTTTCCTTAGACACGCGTGTCAAGCTTTCGTCGCTGTGCAATACGATGAAAAGTGTTAGAATGAGAAACATTGAAGAAAATAACAAACGAATGAAATCAACAACAGAAGTCAGTCGTGCATTTGTTGTTACAGCAGCAATTGACCTTACCACGTGGGAGATTATAGCTACCTGCGTGACATCCGAGTCCAAGAAAATCAACAATGTGGAATGGCTTACTTGGATAATTCTTCATTATACAGAAAGAAGGAAATAAAAACAGTCCCTTATACCAATGTGGTTTCCTTAGACACGTGTGTCAAGCTTTCGTCCCTCAGCATTACGATGAAACGTGTTAGAATGGGAAACATTGAAGGAAATAACAAACAAATGAAAACAACAACAGAAGTCAGCCGTTCAATTGTGGTTACAGCAGCAATTGATTTTACCACGTGGGAGATTATAGCTACCTGCGTGACATCCGAGTCCAAGAAAATCAACAATGTGGAATGGCCTACTTAGATAATTGTTCATTCAACAAAAAAAAGGAATAAGAACAGTCCCTTATACCAAAGTGGTTTCCTTAGACACGTGTGGTAAGCTTTCGCCTCTCAGCAATACGATGAAAAGAATTAGAATGAGAAACATTGAAGAAAATAACATACAAATGGAATCAACAACAGAAGTCAGCCGTCCAATTGTGGTTACAGCAGCAATTGATCTTACCACGTGGGAGATTATAGCTACCTGCGTGTCATCCGAGTCCAAGAAAATCAACAATGTGGAATGGCTTACTTGGATAATTGATCATTATACAGAAAGAATGAAGTAAGAACAGTCCCTTATACCAATGTGGTTTCCATAGACACGCGTGTCAAGCTTTCGTCCCTGTGCAATACGATGAAAAGTGTTAGAATGAGAAACATTGAAGAAAATAACAAACGAATGAAATCAACAACAGAAGTCAGTCGTGCATTTGTTGTTACAGCAGCAATTGACCTTACCACGTGGGAGATTATAGCTACCTGCGTGACATCCGAGTCCAAGAAAATCAACAATGTGGAATGGCTTACTTGGATAATTGTTCATTATACAGAAAGAAGGGAATAAGAACAGTCCCTTGAACCAATGTGGTTTCCATTGACACGTGTGTCAAGCTTTCGTCCCTCAGCATTACGAATGAACGTGTTGGAATGGGAAACATTGAAGGAAATAACAAACAAATGAAAACAACAACAGAAGTCAGTCGTGCATTTGTGGTTACAGCAGCAATTGACCTTACCACGTGGGAGATTATAGCTACCTGCGTGACATCCGAGTCCAAGAAAATCAACAATGTGGAATGGCTTACTTGGATAATTGATCATTATACAGAAAGAAGGGAATAAGAACAGTCCCTTATACCAATGTGGTTTCCATAGACACGTGTGTCAAGCTTTCGTCCCTGTGCAATACGATGAAAGTGTTAGAATGAGAAACATTGAAGAAAATAACAAACGAATGAAATCAACAACAGAAGTCAGTCGTGCATTTGTGGTTACAGCAGCAATTGACCTTACCACGTGGGAGATTATAGCTACCTGCGTGACATCCGAGTCCAAGAAAATCAACAATGTGGAATGGCTTACTTGGATAATTGATCATTATACAGAAAGAAGGGAATAAGAACAGTCCCTTATACCAATGTGGTTTCCATAGACACGTGTGTCAAGCTTTCGTCCCTGTGCAATACAATGAGAAGTGTTAGAATGAGAAACATTGAAGGAAATAACAAACGAATGAAATCAACAACAGAAGTCAGTCGTGCATTTGTGGTTACAGCAGCAATTGACCTTACCACGTGGGTTATTATAGCTACCTGAGTGAATTCCGAGTCCAAGAAAATCAACAATGTGGAACGGATTACTTGGATAATTGTTCATTAAACAAAAAGAAGGGAATAAGAACAGTCCCTTATACCGAAGTGGTTTCCTTAGACACGTGTGTCAAGCTTTCGTCCCTGTGCAATACGATGAAAAGTGTTAGAATGAGAAACATAGAAGGAAATAACAAACAAATGAAATCAACAAAAGAAGTCAGCCGTCCAATTGTGGTTACAGCAGCAATTGACCTTACCACGTGGGAGATTATAGCTACCTGCGTGACATCCGAGTCCAAGAAAATCAACAATGTGGAATGGCTTACTTGGATAATTGTTCATTAAACAAAAAGAAGGGAATAAGAACAGTCCCTCATACCAAAGTGGTTTCCTTAGACACGCGTGTCAAGCTTTCGTCCCTGTGCAATACGATGAAAAGTGTTAGAATGAGAAACATTGAAGAAAATAACAAACGAATGAAATCAACAACAGAAGTCAGTCGTGCATTTGTGGTTACAGCAGCAATTGACCTTACCACGTGGGAGATTATAGCTACCTGCGTGACATCCGAGTCCAAGAAAATCAACAATGTGGAATGGCTTACTTGGATAATTGTTGATTGAACAAAAAGAAGGGAATAAGAACAGTCCCTCATACCAAAGTGGTTTCCTTAGACACGTGTGTCAAGCTTTCGTCCCTGTGCAATACGATGAAAAATGTTAGAATGAGAAACATTGAAGGAAATAACAAACAAATGAAATCAACAACAGAAGTCAGTCGTGCATTTGTGGTTACAGCAGCAATTGACCTTACCACGTAAAAGATTATAGCTACCTGCGTGTCATCCGAGTCCAAGAAAATCAACAATGTGTAATGGCTTACATGGATAATTGTTCATTAAACAAAAAGAAGGGAATAAGAACAGTCCCTCATACCAAAGTGGTTTCCTTAGACACGTGTGTCAAGCTTTCGTTCCTGTGCAATACGATGAAAAATGTTAGAATGAGAAACATTGAAGGAAATAACAAACAAATGAAATCAACAACAGAACTCAGTCGTGCATTTGTGGTTACAGCAGCAATTGACCTTACCACGTAAAAGATTATAGCTACCTGCGTGTCATCCGAGTCCAAGAAAATCAACAATGTGTAATGGCTTACATGGATAATTGTTGATTGAACAAAAAGAAGGGAATAAGAACAGTCCCTCATACCAAAGTGGTTTCCTTAGACACGTGTGTCAAGCTTTCGTCCCTGTGCAATACGATGAAAAATGTTAGAATGAGAAACATTGAAGGAAAAAACAAACAAATGAAATCAACAACAGAAGTCAGTCGTGCATTTGTGGTTACAGCAGCAATTGACCTTACCACGTAAAAGATTATAGCTACCTGCGTGTCATCCGAGTCCAAGAAAATCAACAATGTGGAATGGCTTACTTGGATAATTGATCATTATACAGAAAGAATGAAGTAAGAACAGTCCCTTATACCAATGTGGTTTCCATAGACACGTGTAAAGCTTTCGTCCCTGTGCAATACGATGAAAGTGTTAGAATGAGAAACATTGAAGAAAATAACAAACGAATGAAATCAACAACAGAAGTCAGTCGTGCATTTGTGGTTACAGCAGCAATTGACCTTACCACGTGGGAGATTATAGCTACCTGCGTGACATCCGAGTCCAAGAAAATCAACAATGTGGAATGGCTTACTTGGATAATTGTTCATTATACAGAAAGAAGGGAATAAGAACAGTCCCTTGAACCAATATGGTTTCCATTGACACGTGTGTCAAGCTTTCGTCCCTCAGCATTACGAATGAACGTGTTGGAATGGGAAACATTGAAGGAAATAACAAACGAATGAAATCAACAACAGAAGTCAGTCGTGCATTTGTGGTTACAGCAGCAATTGACCTTACCACGTAAAAGATTATAGCTACCTGCGTGTCATCCGAGTCCAAGAGAATCAACAATGTGTAATGGCTTACATGGATAATTGTTGATTGAACAAGAAGAAGGGAATAAGAACAGTCCCTCATACCAAAGTGGTTTCCTTAGACACGTGTGTCAAGCTTTCGTCCCTGTGCAATACGATGAAAAATGTTAGAATGAGAAACATTGAAGGAAAAAACAAACAAATGAAATCAACAACAGAAGTCAGTCGTGCATTTGTGGTTACAGCAGCAATTGACCTTACCACGTGGGAGATTATAGCTACCTGCGTGACATCCGAGTCCAAGAAAATCAACAATGTGGAATGGCTTACTTGGATAATTGATCATTATACAGAAAGAAGGGAATAAGAACAGTCTCTTATACCAATGTGGTTTCCATAGACACGTGTGTCAAGCTTTCGTCCCTGTGCAATACGATGAAAGTGTTAGAATGAGAAACATTGAAGAAAATAACAAACGAATGAAATCAACAACAGAAGTCAGTCGTGCATTTGTGGTTACAGCAGCAATTGACCTTACCACGTGGGAGATTATAGCTACCTGCGTGACATCCGAGTCCAAGAAAATCAACAATGTGGAATGGCTTACTTGGATAATTGATCATTATACAGAAAGAAGGGAATAAGAACAGTCCCTTATACCAATGTGGTTTCCATAGACACGTGTGTCAAGCTTTCGTCCCTGTGCAATACAATGAGAAGTGTTAGAATGAGAAACATTGAAGGAAATAACAAACGAATGAAATCAACAACAGAAGTCAGTCGTGCATTTGTGGTTACAGCAGCAATTGACCTTACCACGTGGGTTATTATAGCTACCTGAGTGACTTCCGAGTCCAAGAAAATCAACAATGTGGAACGGATTACTTGGATAATTGTTCATTAAACAAAAAGAAGGGAATAAGAACAGTCCCTTATACCAAAGTGGTTTCCTTAGACACGTGTGTCAAGCTTTCGTCCCTGTGCAATACGATGAAAAGTGTTAGAATGAGAAACATTGAAGGAAATAACAAACAAATGAAATCAACAACAGAAGTCAGTCGTGCATTTGTGGTTACAGCAGCAATTGACCTTACCACGTAAAAGATTATAGCTACCTGAGTGACTTCCGAGTCCAAGAAAATCAACAATGTGTAATGGCTTACATGGATAATTGTTCATTAAACAAGAAGATGGGTAATAAGAACAGTCCCTTATACCAATGTGATTTCCTTAGACACGCGTGTCAAGCTTTCGTCCCTGTGCAATACGAAGAAAAGTGTTAGAATGAGAAACATTGAAGGAAATAACAAACAAATGAAATCAACAACAGAAGTCAGTCGTGCATTTGTGGTTACAGCAGCAATTGACCTTACCACGTAAAAGATTATAGCTACCTGAGTGACTTCCGAGTCCAAGAAAATCAACAATGTGGAACGGATAACTTGGATAATTGTTCATTAAACAAAAAGAAGGGAATAAGAATGAAATCAACAACAGAAGTCAGTCGTGCATTTGTGGTTACAGCAGCAATTGACCTTACCACGTGGGAGATTATAGCTACCTGCGTGACATCCGAGTCCAAGAAAATCAACAATGTGGAATGGCTTACTTGGATAATTGTTCATTAAACAAAAAGAAGGGAATAAGAACAGTCCCTTATACCAAAGTGGTTTCCTTAGACACGCGTGTCAAGCTTTCGTCCCTGTGCAATACGATGAAAAGTGTTAGAATGAGAAACATTGAAGAAAATAACAAACGAATGAAATCAACAACAAAAGTCAGTCGTGCATTTGTGGTTACAGCAGCAATTGACCTTACCACGTGGGAGATTATAGCTATCTGCGTGTCATCCGAGTCCAAGAAAATCAACAATGTGGAATGGCTTACTTGGATAATTGTTCATTAAACAAAAAGAAGGAAATGAGAACAGTCCCTTATACCAAAGTGGTTTCCTTAGACACGCGTGTCAAGCTTTCGTCGCTGTGCAATACGATGAAAAGTGTTAGAATGAGAAACATTGAAGAAAATAACAAACGAATGAAATCAACAACAGAAGTCAGTCGTGCATTTGTGGTTACAGCAGCAATTGACCTTACCACGTGGGAGATTATAGCTACCTGCGTGACATCCGAGTCCAAGAAAATCAACAATGTGGAATGGCTTACTTGGATAATTCTTCATTATACAGAAAGAAGGAAATAAAAACAGTCCCTTATACCAATGTGGTTTCCTTAGACACGTGTGTCAAGCTTTCGTCCCTCAGCATTACGATGAAACGTGTTAGAATGGGAAACATTGAAGGAAATAACAAACAAATGAAATCAACAACAGAAGTCAGCCGTTCAATTGTGGTTACAGCAGCAATTGATTTTACCACGTGGGAGATTATAGCTACCTGCGTGACATCCGAGTCCAAGAAAATCAACTTTGTGGAATGGCCTACTTAGATAATTGTTCATTCAACAAAAAAAAGGAATAAGAACAGTCCCTTATACCAAAGTGGTTTCCTTAGACACGTGTGGTAAGCTTTCGCCTCTCAGCAATACGATGAAAAGAATTAGAATGAGAAACATTGAAGAAAATAACATACAAATGGAATCAACAACAGAAGTCAGCCGTCCAATTGTGGTTACAGCAGCAATTGATCTTACCACGTGGGAGATTATAGCTACCTGCGTGTCATCCGAGTCCAAGAAAATCAACAATGTGGAATGGCTTACTTGGATAATTGATCATTATACAGAAAGAATGAAGTAAGAACAGTCCCTTATACCAATGTGGTTTCCATAGACACGCGTGTCAAGCTTTCGTCCCTGTGCAATACGATGAAAAGTGTTAGAATGAGAAACATTGAAGAAAATAACAAACGAATGAAATCAACAACAGAAGTCAGTCGTGCATTTGTTGTTACAGCAGCAATTGACCTTACCACGTGGGAGATTATAGCTACCTGCGTGACATCCGAGTCCAAGAAAATCAACAATGTGGAATGGCTTACTTGGATAATTGTTCATTATACAGAAAGAAGGGAATAAGAACAGTCCCTTGAACCAATGTGGTTTCCATTGACACGTGTGTCAAGCTTTCGTCCCTCAGCATTACGAATGAACGTGTTGGAATGGGAAACATTGAAGGAAATAACAAACAAATGAAAACAACAACAGAAGTCAGTCGTGCATTTGTGGTTACAGCAGCAATTGACCTTACCACGTGGGAGATTATAGCTACCTGCGTGACATCCGAGTCCAAGAAAATCAACAATGTGGAATGGCTTACTTGGATAATTGATCATTATACAGAAAGAAGGGAATAAGAACAGTCCCTTATACCAATGTGGTTTCCATAGACACGTGTGTCAAGCTTTCGTCCCTGTGCAATACGATGAAAGTGTTAGAATGAGAAACATTGAAGAAAATAACAAACGAATGAAATCAACAACAGAAGTCAGTCGTGCATTTGTGGTTACAGCAGCAATTGACCTTACCACGTGGGAGATTATAGCTACCTGCGTGACATCCGAGTCCAAGAAAATCAACAATGTGGAATGGCTTACTTGGATAATTGATCATTATACAGAAAGAAGGGAATAAGAACAGTCCCTTATACCAATGTGGTTTCCATAGACACGTGTGTCAAGCTTTCGTCCCTGTGCAATACAATGAGAAGTGTTAGAATGAGAAACATTGAAGGAAATAAAAAACGAATGAAATCAACAACAGAAGTCAGTCGTGCATTTGTGGTTACAGCAGCAATTGACCTTACCACGTGGGTTATTATAGCTACCTGAGTGAATTCCGAGTCCAAGAAAATCAACAATGTGGAACGGATTACTTGGATAATTGTTCATTAAACAAAAAGAAGGGAATAAGAACAGTCCCTTATACCGAAGTGGTTTCCTTAGACACGTGTGTCAAGCTTTCGTCCCTGTGCAATACGATGAAAAGTGTTAGAATGAGAAACATTGAAGGAAATAACAAACAAATGAAATCAACAACAGAAGTCAGTCGTGCATTTGTGGTTACAGCAGCAATTGACCTTACCACGTAAAAGATTATAGCTACCTGAGTGACTTCCGAGTCCAAGAAAATCAACAATGTGTAATGGCTTACATGGATAATTGTTCATTAAACAAGAAGATGGGAATAAGAACAGTCCCTTATACCAATGTGATTTCCTTAGACACGCGTGTCAAGCTTTCGTCCCTGTGCAATACGAAGAAAAGTGTTAGAATGAGAAACATTGAAGGAAATAACAAACAAATGAAATCAACAACAGAAGTCAGTCGTGCATTTGTGGTTACAGCAGCAATTGACCTTACCACGTAAAAGATTATAGCTACCTGAGTGACTTCCGAGTCCAAGAAAATCAACAATGTGGAACGGATAACTTGGATAATTGTTCATTAAACAAAAAGAAGGGAATAAGAATGAAATCAACAACAGAAGTCAGTCGTGCATTTGTGGTTACAGCAGCAATTGACCTTACCACGTGGGAGATTATAGCTACCTGCGTGACATCCGAGTCCAAGAAAATCAACAATGTGGAATGGCTTACTTGGATAATTGTTCATTAAACAAAAAGAAGGGAATAAGAACAGTCCCTTATACCAAAGTGGTTTCCTTAGACACGCGTGTCAAGCTTTCGTCCCTGTGCAATACGATGAAAAGTGTTAGAATGAGAAACATTGAAGAAAATAACAAACGAATGAAATCAACAACAAAAGTCAGTCGTGCATTTGTGGTTACAGCAGCAATTGACCTTACCACGTGGGAGATTATAGCTACCTGCGTGACATCCGAGTCCAAGAAAATCAACAATGTGGAATGGCTTACTTGGATAATTGTTCATTAAACAAAAAGAAGGGAATAAGAACAGTCCCTTATACCAAAGTGGTTTCCTTAGACACGCGTGTCAAGCTTTCGTCCCTGTGCAATACGATGAAAAGTGTTAGAATGAGAAACATTGAAGAAAATAACAAACGAATGAAATCAACAACAAAAGTCAGTCGTGCATTTGTGGTTACAGCAGCAATTGACTTTACCACGTGGGAGATTATAGCTACCTGCGTGTCATCCGAGTCCAAGAAAATCAACAATGTGGAATGGCTTACTTGGATAATTGTTCATTAAACAAAAAGAAGGAAATAAGAACAGTCCCTCATACCAAAGTGGTTTCCTTAGACACGCGTGTCAAGCTTTCGTCGCTGTGCAATACGATGAAAAGTGTTAGAATGAGAAACATTGAAGAGAATAACAAACGAATGAAATCAACAACAGAAGTCAGTCGTGCATTTGTTGTTACAGCAGCAATTGACCTTACCACGTGGGAGATTATAGCTACCTGCGTGACATCCGAGTCCAAGAAAATCAACAATGTGGAATGGCTTACTTGGATAATTCTTCATTATACAGAAAGAAGGAAATAAAAACAGTCCCTTATACCAATGTGGTTTCCTTAGACACGTGTGTCAAGCTTTCGTCCCTCAGCATTACGATGAAACGTGTTAGAATGGGAAACATTGAAGGAAATAACAACCAAATGAAAACAACAACAGAAGTCAGCCGTTCAATTGTGGTTACAGCAGCAATTGATTTTACCACGTGGGAGATTATAGCTACCTGCGTGACATCCGAGTCCAAGAAAATCAACTTTGTGGAATGGCCTACTTAGATAATTGTTCATTCAACAAAAAAAAGGAATAAGAACAGTCCCTTATACCAAAGTGGTTTCCTTCGACACGTGTGGTAAGCTTTCGCCTCTCAGCAATACGATGAAAAGAATTAGAATGAGAAACATTGAAGAAAATAACATACAAATGGAATCAACAACAGAAGTCAGCCGTCCAATTGTGGTTACAGCAGCAATTGATCTTACCACGTGGGAGATTATAGCTACCTGCGTGTCATCCGAGTCCAAGAAAATCAACAATGTGGAATGGCTCACTTGGATAATTGATCATTAAACAAAAAGAAGGGAATAAGAACAGTCCCTCATACCAAAGTGGTTTCCTTAGACACGTGTGTCAAGCTTTCGTCCCTGTGCAATACGATGAAAAGTGTTAGAATGAGAAACATAGAAGGAAATAACAAACAAATGGAATCAACAACAGAAGTCAGTCTTGCATTTGTGGTTACAGCAGCAATTGACCTTACCACGTAAAAGATTATAACTACCTGCGTGTCATCCGAGTACAAGAAAATCAACAATGTGGAATGGCTTGCTTGGATAATTGATCATTATACAGAAAGAAGGGAATAAGAACAGTCCCTTATACCAATGTGGTTTCCATAGACATGTGTGTCAAGCTTTCGTCCCTGTGCAATACGATGAGAAGTGTTAGAATGAGAAACATTGAAGGAAATAACAAACAAATGAAATCAACAACAGAAGTCAGTCGTGCATTTGTGGTTACAGCAGCAATTGCCTTACCACGTGGGAGATTATAGCTACCTGCGTGACATCCGAGTCCAAGAAAATCAACAATGTGGAATGGCTTACTTGGATAATTGTTCATTATACAGAAAGAAGGGAATAAGAACAGTCCCTTGAACCAATGTGGTTTCCATTGACACGTGTGTCAAGCTTTCGTCCCTCAGCATTACGATGAAACGTGTTGGAATGGGAAACATTGAAGGAAATAACAAACAAATGAAAACAACAACAGAAGTCAGTCGTTCAATTGTGGTTACAGCAGCAATTGATTCTACCACGTGGGAGATTATAGCTACCTGCGTGACATCCGAGTCCAAGAAAATGAACAATGTGGAATGGCTTACTTGTATAATTGTTCATTATACAGAAAGAAGGGAATAAGAACAGTCCCTTATACCAATGTGGTTTCCATAGACACGTGTGTCAAGCTTTCGTCCCTCAGCATTACGATGAAACGTGTTAGAATGGGAAACATTGAAGGAAATAACAAACAAATGAAAACAACAACAGAAGTCAGTCGTTAAATTGTGGTTACAGCAGCAATTGATTTTAACACGTGGGAGATTATAGCTACCTGCATGACATCCGAGTCCAAGAAAATCAACAATGTGGAATGGCTTTCTTGGATAATTGTTCATTAAACAAAAAGAAGGAAATAAGAACAGTCCTTATACCAATGTGGTTCCCTTAGACACGTGTGTCAAGCTTTCGCCCCTGTGCAATACGATGAAAAGTGTTAGAATGAGAAACATAGAAGGAAATAACAAACAAATGAAATCAACAACAGAAGTCAGTCGTGCATTTGTGGTTACAGCAGCATTTGACCTTACCACGTGGGAGATTATAGCTACCTGCGTGACATCCGAGTCCAAGAAAATCAACAATGTGGAATGGCTTACTTGGATAATTGTTCATTAAACAAAAAGAAGGGAATAAGAACAGTCCCTTATACCAAAGTGGTTTCCTTAGACACGCGTGTCAAGCTTTCGTCCCTGTGCAATACGATGAAAAGTGTTAGAATGAGAAACATTGAAGAAAATAACAAACGAATGAAATCAACAACAAAAGTCAGTCGTGCATTTGTGGTTACAGCAGCAATTGACCTTACCACGTGGGAGATTATAGCTACCTGCGTGTCATCCGAGTCCAAGAAAATCAACAATGTGGAATGGCTTACTTGGATAATTGTTCATTAAACAAAAAGAAGGAAATAAGAACAGTCCCTTATACCAAAGTGGTTTCCTTAGACACGCGTGTCAAGCTTTCGTCGCTGTGCAATACGATGAAAAGTGTTAGAATGAGAAACATTGAAGAAAATAACAAACGAATGAAATCAACAACAGAAGTCAGTCGTGCATTTGTTGTTACAGCAGCAATTGACCTTACCACGTGGGAGATTATAGCTACCTGCGTGACATCCGAGTCCAAGAAAATCAACAATGTGGAATGGCTTAATTGGATAATTCTTCATTATACAGAAAGAAGGAAATAAAAACAGTCCCTTATACCAATGTGGTTTCCTTAGACACGTGTGTCAAGCTTTCGTCTCTCAGCATTACGATGAAACGTGTTAGAATGGGAAACATTGAAGGAAATAACAAACAAATGAAAACAACAACAGAAGTCAGCCGTTCGATTGTGGTTACAGCAGCAATTGATTTTACCACGTGGGAGATTATAGCTACCTGCGTGACATCCGAGTCCAAGAAAATCAACTTTGTGGAATGGCCTACTTAGATAATTGTTCATTCAACAAAAAAAAAGAAATAAGAACAGTCCCTTATACCAAAGTGGTTTCCTTAGACACGCGTGTCAAGCTTTCGTCGCTGTGCAATACGATGAAAAGTGTTAGAATGAGAAACATTGAAGAAAATAACAAACGAATGAAATCAACAACAGAAGTCAGTCGTGCATTTGTTGTTACAGCAGCAATTGACCTTACCACGTGGGAGATTATAGCTACCTGCGTGACATCCGAGTCCAAGAAAATCAACAATGTGGAATGGCTTACTTGGATAATTCTTCATTATACAGAAAGAAGGAAATAAAAACAGTCCCTTATACCAATGTGGTTTCCTTAGACACGTGTGTCAAGCTTTCGCCTCTCAGCAATACGATGAAAAGTGTTAGAATGAGAAACATAGAAGGAAATAACAAACAAATGAAAACAACAACAGAAGTCAGTCGTGCATTTGTTGTTACCGCAGCATTTGACCTTACCACGTGGAAGATTAAAGCTACCTGCGTGACATACGAGTCCAAGAAAATCAACAATGTGGAATGGCTCACTTGGATAATTGATCATTAAACAAAAAGAAGGGAATAAGAACAGTCCCTCATACCAAAGTGGTTTCCTTAGACACGTGTGTCAAGCTTTCGTCCCTGTGCAATACGATGAAAAGTGTTAGAATGAGAAACATAGAAGGAAATAACAAACAAATGGAATCAACAACAGAAGTCAGTCTTGCATTTGTGGTTACAGCAGCAATTGACCTTACCACGTAAAAGATTATAACTACCTGCGTGTCATTCGAGTACAAGAAAATCAACAATGTGGAATGGCTTACTTGGATAATTGATCATTATACAGAAAGAAGGGAATAAGAACAGTCCCTTATACCAATGTGTTTCCCTTAGACACGTGTGTCAAGCTTTCGCCCCTGTGCAATACGATGAAAAGTGTTAGAATGAGAAACATAGAAGGAAATAACAAACAAATGAAATCAACAACAGAAGTCAGTCGTGCATTTGTGGTTACAGCAGCAATTGCCTTACCACGTGGGAGATTATAGCTACCTGCGTGACATCCGAGTCCAAGAAAATCAACAATGTGGAATGGCTTACTTGGATAATTGTTCATTATACAGAAAGAAGGGAATAAGAACAGACCCTTGAACCAATGTGGTTTCCATTGACACGTGTGTCAAGCTTTCGTCCCTCAGCATTACGATGAAACGTGTTGGAATGGGAAACATTGAAGGAAATAACAAACAAATGAAAACAACAACAGAAGTCAGTCGTTCAATTGTGGTTACAGCAGCAATTGATTCTACCACGTGGGAGATTATAGCTACCTGCGTGACATCCGAGTCCAAGAAAATGAACAATGTGGAATGGCTTACTTGGATAATTGTTCATTATACAGAAAAAAGGGAATAAGAACAGTCCCTTATACCAATGTGGTTTCCATAGACACGTGTGTCAAGCTTTCGTCCCTCAGCATTACGATGAAACGTGTTAGAATGGAAAACATTGAAGGAAATAACAAACAAATGAAAACAACAACAGAAGTCAGTCGTTCAATTGTGGTTACAGCAGCAATTGATTTTAACACGTGGGAGATTATAGCTACCTGCGTGACATCCGAGTCCAAGAAAATCAACAATGTGGAATGGCTTACTTGGATAATTGTTCATTAAACAAAAAGAAGGGAATAAGAACAGTCCTTATACCAATGTGGTTCCCTTAGACACGTGTGTCAAGCTTTCGCCCCTGTGCAATACGATGAAAAGTGTTAGAATGAGAAACATAGAAGGAACTAACAAACAAATGAAATCAACAACAGAAGTCAGTCGTGCATTTGTGGTTACAGCAGCAATTGACCTTACCACGTGGGAGATTATAGCTACCTGCGTGACATCCGAGTCTAAGAAAATCAACAATGTGGAACGGCTTACTTGGATAATTGTTCATTAAACAAAAAGATGGGAATAAGAACAGTCCCTTATACCAATGTGGTTTCCATAGACACGTGTGTCAAGCTTTCGTCCCTCAGCATTACGATGAAACGTGTTAGAATGGAAAACATTGAAGGAAATAACAAAAAAATGAAAACAACAACAGAAGTCAGTCGTTCAATTGTGGTTACAGCAGCAATTGACCTTACCACGTGGGAGATTATAGCTACCTGCGTGACATCCGAGTCCAAAAAATCAACAATGTGGAATGGCTTACTTGGATAATTTATCATTATACAGAAAGAAGGGAATAAGAACAGTCCCTTATACCAATGTGGTTTCCATAGACACGTGTGTCAAGCTTTCGTCCCTGTGCAATACGATGAGAAGTGTTAGAATGAGAAACATTGAAGGAAATAACAAACAAATGAAATCAACAACAGAAGTCAGTCGTGCATTTGTGGTTACAGCAGCAATTGACCTTACCACGTGGGAGATTATAGCTACCTGCGTGACATCCGAGTCTAAGAAAATCAACAATGTGGAACGGCTTACTTGGATAATTGTTCATTAAACAAAAAGAAGGGAATATTAACAGTCCCTTATACCAAAGTGGTTTCCTTAGACACGTGTGTCAAGCTTTCGTCCCTGTGCAATACGATGAAAAGTGTAAGAATGAGAAACATTGAAGGAAATAACAAACAAATGAAATCAACAACAGAAGTCAGTCGTGCATTTGTGGTTACAGCAGCATTTGACCTTACCACGTGGGAGATTATAGCTACCCGCGTGTCATCCGAGTCCAAGAAAATCAACAATGTCGAATGGCTTACTTGGATAATTGATCATTATACAGAAAGAAGGGAATAAGAACAGTCCCTTATACCAATGTGGTTTCCATAGACACGTGTGTCAAGCTTTCGTCCCTGTGCAATACGATGAAAAGTGTTAGAATGAGAAACATTGAAGGAAATAACAAACAAATGAAATCAACAACAGAAGTCAGTCGTGCATTTGTGGTTACAGCAGCAATTGACCTTACCACGTGGGAGATTATAGCTACCTGCGTGACATCCGAGTCTAAGAAAATCAACAATGTGAAACGGCTTACTTGGATAATTGTTCATTAAACAAAAAGAAGGGAATAAGAACAGTCCCTTATACCAAAGTGGTTTCCTTAGACACGTGTGTCAAGCTTTCGTCCCTGTGCAATACGATGAAAAGTGTAAGAATGAGAAACATTGAAGGAAATAACAAACAAATGAAATCAACAACAGAAGTCAGTCGTGCATTTGTGGTTACAGCAGCATTTGACCTTACCACGTGGGAGATTATAGCTACCCGCGTGTCATCCGAGTCCAAGAAAAACAACAATGTGGAATGGCTTACTTGGATAATTGTTCATTAAACAAAAAGAAGAGAATAAGAACAGTCCCTTATATTAATGTGGTTTCCTTAGACACGTGTGTCAAGCTTTCGTCCCTGTGCAATACGATGAAAAGTGTAAGAATGAGAAACATTGAAGGAAATAACAAACAAATGAAATCAACAACAGAAGTCAGTCGTGCATTTGTGGTTACAGCAGCATTTGACCTTACCACGTGGGAGATTATAGCTACCCGCGTGTCATCCGAGACCAAGAAAAACAACAATGTGAAATGGCTTACTTGGATAATTGTTCATTAAACAAAAAGAAGAGAATAAGAACAGTCCCTTATATTAATGTGGTTTCCTTAGACACGTGTGTCAAGCTTTCGTCTCTGTGCAATACGATGAAAAGTGTTAGAATGAGGAAGATTGAAGGAAATAACAAACGAATGAAATCAACAACAGAAGTCAGTCGTGCATTTGTGGTTACAGCAGCAATTGACCTTACCACGTGGGAGATTATAGCTACCTGCGTGACATCCGAGTCCAAGAAAATCAACAATGTGGAACGGCTTACTTGGATAATTGTTCATTAAACAAAAAGAAGGGAATAAGAACAGTCCCTTATACCAAAGTGGTTTCCTTAGACACGTGTGTCAAGCTTTCGTCCCTGTGCAATACGATGAAAAGTTTTAGAATGAGAAACATTGAGGGAAATAACAAACAAATGAAATCAACAACAGAAGTCAGCCGTCCAATTGTGGTTACAGCAGCAATTGACCTTACCACGTGGGAGATTATAGCTACCCGCGTGTCATCCGAGTCCAAGAAAATCAACAATGTGGAATGGCTTACTTGGATAATTGTTCATTAAACAAAAAGAAGGGAATAAGAACAGTCCCTTATACCAATGTGATTTCTTCAGACACGTGTGTCAAGCTTTCGTCCCTGTGCAATACGATGAAAAGTGTTAGAATGAGAAACATTGAAGGAAATAACAAACAAATGAAATCAACAACAGAAGTCAGTCGTGCATTTGTTGTTACAGCAGCAATTGACCTTACCACGTGGGAGATTATAGCTACCTGCGTGACATCCGAGTCCAAGAAAATCAACAATGTGGAATGGCTTACTTGGATAATTCTTCATTATACAGAAAGAAGGAAATAAAAACAGTCCCTTATACCAAAGTGGTTTCCTTAGACACGTGTGGTAAGCTTTCGCCTCTCAGCAATACGATGAAAAGAATTAGAATGAGAAACATTGAAGAAAATAACATACAAATGGAATCAACAACAGAAGTCAGCCGTCCAATTGTGGTTACAGCAGCAATTGATCTTACCTCGTGGGATATTATAGCTACCTGCGTGTCATCCGAGTCCAAGAAAATCAACAATGTGGAATGGCTTACTTGGATAATTGTTCATTAAACAAAAGGACGGGAATTAGAACAGTCCCTTTTACCAATGTGGTTTCCTTAGACACGTGTGTCAAGCTTTCGTCCCTCAGCATTACGATGAAACGTGTTAGAATGGGAAACATTGAAGGAAATAACAAACAAATGAAAACAACAACAGAAGTCAGCCGTTCAATTGTGGTTACAGCAGCAATTGATTTTACCACGTGGGAGATTATAGCTACCTGCGTGACATCCGAGTCCAAGAAAATCAACAATGTGGAATGGCCTACTTAGATAATTGTTCATTAAACAAAAAAAAAGGAATAAGAACAGTCCCTTATACCAAAGTGGTTTCCTTAGACACGTGTGGTAAGCTTTCGCCTCTCAGCAATACGATGAAAAGAATTAGAATGAGAAACATTGAAGAAAATAACATACAAATGGAATCAACAACAGAAGTCAGCCGTCCAATTGTGGTTACAGCAGCAATTGATCTTACCTCGTGGGAGATTATAGCTACCTGCGTGTCAACCGAGTCCAAGAAAATCAACAATGTGGAATGGCTTACTTGGATAATTGTTCATTAAACAAAAGGACGGGAATTAGAACAGTCCCTTTTACCAATGTGGTTCCCTTAGGCACGTGTGTCAAGCTTTCGTCTCTGTGCAATACGATGAAAAGTGTTAGAATGAGGAAGATTGAAGGAAATAACAAACGAATGAAATCAACAACAGAAGTCAGTCGTGCATTTGTGGTTACAGCAGCAATTGACCTTACCACGTGGGAGATTATAGCTACCTGCGTGACATCCGAGTCCAAGAAAATCAACAATGTGGAACGGCTTACTTGGATAATTGTTCATTAAACAAAAAGAAGGGAATAAGAACAGTCCCTTATACCAAAGTGGTTTCCTTAGACACGTGTGTCAAGCTTTCGTCCCTGTGCAATACGATGAAAAGTGTTAGAATGAGAAACATTGAGGGAAATAACAAACAAATGAAATCAACAACAGAAGTCAGCCGTCCAATTGTGGTTACAGCAGCAATTGACCTTACCACGTGGGAGATTATAGCTACCCGCGTGTCATCCGAGTCCAAGAAAATCAACAATGTGGAATGGCTTACTTGGATAATTGTTCATTAAACAAAAAGAAGGGAATAAGAACAGTCCCTTATACCAATGTGATTTCTTCAGACACGTGTGTCAAGCTTTCGTCCCTGTGCAATACGATGAAAAGTGTTAGAATGAGAAACATTGAAGGAAATAACAAACAAATGAAATCAACAACAGAAGTCAGTCGTGCATTTGTTGTTACAGCAGCAATTGACCTTACCACGTGGTAGATTATAGCTACCCGCGTGACATCCGAGTCCAAGAAAATCAACAATGTGGAATGGCTTACTTGGATAATTCTTCATTATACAGAAAGAAGGAAATAAAAACAGTCCCTTATACCAATGTGGTTTCCTTAGACACGTGTGTCAAGCTTTCGTCCCCAGCATTACGATGAAACGTGTTAGAATGGGAAACATTGAAGGAAATAACAAACAAATGAAAACAACAACAGAAGTCAGCCGTTCAATTGTGGTTACAGCAGCAATTGATTTTACCACGTGGGAGATTATAGCTACCTGCGTGACATCCGAGTCCAAGAAAATCAACAATGTGGAATGGCCTACTCAGATAATTGTTCATTAAACAAAAAAAAAGGAATAAGAACAGTCCCTTATACCAAAGTGGTTTCCTTAGACACGTGTGGTAAGCTTTCGCCTCTCAGCAATACGATGAAAAGAATTAGAATGAGAAACATTGAAGAAAATAACATACAAATGGAATCAACAACAGAAGTCAGCCGTCCAATTGTGGTTACAGCAGCAATTGATCTTACCTCGTGGGAGATTATAGCTACCTGCGTGTCATCCGAGTCCAAGAAAATCAACAATGTGGAATGGCTTACTTGGATAATTGTTCATTAAACAAAAGGACGGGAATTAGAACAGTCCCTTATACCAATGTGGTTCCCTTAGGCACGTGTGTCAAGCTTTCGCCCCTGTGCAATACGATGAAAAGTGTTAGAATGAGAAACATAGAAGGAAATAACAAACAAATGAAAACAACAACAGAAGTCAGTCGTGCATTTGTGGTTACAGCAGCATTTGACCTTACCACGTGGGAGATTATAGCTACCTGCGTGACATCCGAGTCCAAGAAAATCAACAATGTGGAATGGCTTACTTGGAAAATTGTTCATTAAACAAAAAGAAGGGAATAAGAACAGTCCCTTATACCAAGGTGGTTTCCTTAGACACGTGTGTCAAGCTTTCGTCCCTGTGTAATACGATGAAAAGAGAATGAGAAACATTGAGGGAAATAACAAACAAATGAAATCAACAACAGAAGTCAGTCGTGCATTTGTGGTTACAGCAGCAATTGACCTTACCACGTAAAAGATTATAGCTACCTGCGTGTCATCCGAGTCCAAGAAAATCAACAATGTGGAATGGCTCACTTGGATAATTGATCATTAAACAAAAAGAAGGGAATAAGAACAGTCCCTTATACCAATGTGGTTTCCATAGACACGTGTGTCAAGCTTTCGTCCCTGTGCAATACGATGAGAAGTGTTAGAATGAGAAACATTGAAGGAAATAACAAACAAATGAAATCAACAACAGAAGTCAGTCGTGCATTTGTGGTTACAGCAGCAATTGACCTTACCACGTGGGAGATTATAGCTACCTGCGTGACATCCGAGTCTAAGAAAATCAACAATGTGGAACGGCTTACTTGGATAATTGTTCATTAAACAAAAAGAAGGGAATAAGAACAGTCCCTTATACCAAAGTGGTTTCCTTAGACACGTGTGTCAAGCTTTCGTGCAATACGATGAAAAGTGTAAG
This sequence comes from Harmonia axyridis, assembly GCF_914767665.1. Classification (NCBI taxonomy): domain Eukaryota; kingdom Metazoa; phylum Arthropoda; class Insecta; order Coleoptera; family Coccinellidae; genus Harmonia; species Harmonia axyridis. The sequence continues at coordinate 46,107,807 of NC_059502.1, read as the reverse complement.
AATGAGAAACATTGAAGGAAATAACAAACAAATGAAATCAACAACAGAAGTCAGACGTTCAATTGTGGTTACAGCAGCAATTGATTCTACCACGTGGGAGATTATAGCTACCTGCGTGACATCCGAGTCCAAGAAAATCAACAATGTGGAATGGCGTACTTGGATAATTGTTCATTATACAGAAAGAAGGGAATAAGAACAGTCCTTTATACCAATGTGGTTTCCATAGACACGTGTGTCAAGCTTTCGTCCCTCAGCATTACGATGAAACGTGTTAGAATGGGAAACATTGGAGGAAATAACATACAAATGGAATCAACAACAGAAGTCAGCCGTCCAATTGTGGTTACAGCAGCAATTGACCTTACCACGTGGGAGATTAAAGCTACCTGCGTGTCATCCGAGTCCAAGAAAATCAACAATGTGGAATGGCTTACTTGGATAATTGTTCATTAAACAAAAAGAAGGGAATAAGAACAGTCCCTTATACCAATGTGGTTCCCTTAGACACGTGTGTCAAGCTTCCGCCCCTGTGCAATACGATGAAAAGTGTTAGAATGAGAAACATAGAAGGAAATAACAAACAAATGAAATCAACAACAGAAGTCAGTCGTGCATTTGTGGTTACAGCAGCACTTGACCTTACCACGTGGGAGATTATAGCTACCTGCGTGACATCCGAGTCCAAGAAAATCAACAATGTGGAATGGCTTACTTGGATAATTGTTCATTAAACAAAAAGAAGAGAATGAGAACAGTCCCTTATACCAATGTGGTTTCCATAGACACGTGTGTCAAGCTTTCGTCCCTGTGCAATACAATGAGAAGTGTTAGAATGAGAAACATTGAAGGAAATAACAAACAAATGAAATCAACAACAGAAGTCAGCCGTCCTATTGTGGTTACAGCAGCAATTGACCTCACCACGTGGGAGATTATAGCTACCCGCGTGTCATCCGAGTCCAAGAAAAACAACAATGTGAAATGGCTTACTTGGATAATTGTTCATTAAACAAAAAGAAGAGAATAAGAACAGTCCCTTATATTAATGTGGTTTCCTTAGACACGTGTGTCAAGCTTTCGTCTCTGTGCAATACGATGAAAAGTGTTAGAATGAGAAAGATTGAAGGAAATAACAAACGAATGAAATCAACAACAGAAGTCAGTCGTGCATTTGTGGTTACAGCAGCAATGGACCTTACCAATTGAGAGATTATAGCTACCTGCGTGAAATCCGAGACCAAGAAAAACAACAATGTGAAATGGCTTACTTGGATAATTGTTCATTAAACAAAAAGAAGAGAATAAGAACAGTCCCTTATATTAATGTGGTTTCCTTAGACACGTGTGTCAAGCTTTCGTCTCTGTGCAATACGATGAAAAGTGTTAGAATGAGGAAGATTGAAGGAAATAACAAACGAATGAAATCAACAACAGAAGTCAGTCGTGCATTTGTGGTTACAGCAGCAATTGACCTTACCACGTGGGAGATTATAGCTAGCTGCGTGACATCCTAGTCCAAAAAAATCAACAATGTGGAATGGCTTACTTGGATAATTGTTCATCAAAAAGAAAAAAGGGAAGAAGAGCAGTCCCTCATACCAAAGTGGTTTCCTTAGACACGTGTGTCAAGCTTTCGTCCCTGTGCAATACGATGAAAAGTGTTAGAATGAGAAACATTGAAGAAAATAACAAACAAATGAAATCAACAACAGAAGTCAGCCGTCCAATTGTGGTTACAGCAGCAATTGACCTTACCACGTGGGAGATTATAGCTACCCGCGTGTCATCCGAGTCCAAGAAAAACAACAATGTGAAATGGCTTACTTGGATAATTGTTCATTAAACAAAAAGAAGAGAATAAGAACAGTCCCTTATATTAATGTGGTTTCCTTAGACACGTCTGTCAAGCTTTCGTCTCTGTGCAATACGATGAAAAGTGTTAGAATGAGAAACATTGAAGGAAATATCAAACAAATGAAATCAACAACAAAAGTCAGTCGTGCATTTGTGGTTACAGCAGCAATTGACCTTACCACGTGGGAGATTATAGCTACCTGCGTGACATCCGAGTCCAAGAAAATCAACAATGTGGAATGGCTTACTTGAATAATTGTTGATTAAACAAGAAGAAGGGAATAAGAACAGTCCCTCATACCAAAGTGGTTTTCTCAGACACGTGTGTCAAGCTTTCGTCCATGTGCAATACGATGAAAAGTGTTAGAATGAGAAACATAGAAGGAAATAACAAACAAATGAAATCAACAACAGAAGTCAGTCGTGCATTTGTGGTTACAGCAGCAATTGACCTTACCACGTGGGAGATTATAGCTAGCTGCGTGACATCCTAGTCCAAGAAAATCAACAATGTGGAATGGCTTACTTGGATAATTGTTCATCAAAAAGAAAACAGGGAAGAAGAGCAGTCCCTCATACCAAAGTGGTTTCCTTAGACACGTGTGTCAAACTTTCGTCACTGTGCAATACGATGAAAAGTGTTAGAATGAGAAACATTGAAGAAAATAACAAACAAATGAAAACAACAACAGAAGTCAGCCGTTCAATTGTGGTTACAGCAGCAATTGATTTTACCACGTGGGAGATTATAGCTGCCTGCGTGACATCCGAGTCCAAGAAAATCAACTTTGTGGAATGGCCTACTTAGATAATTGTTCATTCAACAAAAAAAAGGAATAAGAACAGTCCCTTATACCAAAGTGGTTTCCTTCGACACGTGTGGTAAGCTTTCGCCTCTCAGCAATACGATGAAAAGAATTAGAATGAGAAACATTGAAGAAAATAACATACAAATGGAATCAACAACAGAAGTCAGCCGTCCAATTGTGGTTACAGCAGCAATTGATCTTACCACGTGGGAGATTATAGCTACCTGCGTGTCATCCGAGTCCAAGAAAATCAACAATGTGGAATGGCTCACTTGGATAATTGATCATTAAACAAAAAGAAGGGAATAAGAACAGTCCCTCATACCAAAGTGGTTTCCTTAAACACGTGTGACAAGCTTTCGTCCCTGTGCAATACGATGAAAAGTGTTAGAATGAGAAACATAGAAGGAAATAACAAACAAATGGAATCAACAACAGAAGTCAGTCTTGCATTTGTGGTTACAGCAGCAATTGACCTTACCACGTAAAAGATTATAACTACCTGCGTGTCATCCGAGTACAAGAAAATCAACAATGTGGAATGGCTTGCTTGGATAATTGATCATTATACAGAAAGAAGGGAATAAGAACAGTCCCTTATACCAATGTGGTTTCCATAGACATGTGTGTCAAGCTTTCGTCCCTGTGCAATACGATGAGAAGTGTTAGAATGAGAAACATTGAAGGAAATAACAAACAAATGAAATCAACAACAGAAGTCAGTCGTGCATTTGTGGTTACAGCAGCAATTGCCTTACCACGTGGGAGATTATAGCTACCTGCGTGACATCCGAGTCCAAGAAAATCAACAATGTGGAATGGCTTACTTGGATAATTGTTCATTATACAGAAAGAAGGGAATAAGAACAGTCCCTTGAACCAATGTGGTTTCCATTGACACGTGTGTCAAGCTTTCGTCCCTCAGCATTACGATGAAACGTGTTGGAATGGGAAACATTGAAGGAAATAACAAACAAATGAAAACAACAACAGAAGTCAGTCGTTCAATTGTGGTTACAGCAGCAATTGATTCTACCACGTGGGAGATTATAGCTACCTGCGTGACATCCGAGTCCAAGAAAATGAACAATGTGGAATGGCTTACTTGGATAATTGTTCATTATACAGAAAGAAGGGAATAAGAACAGTCCCTTATACCAATGTGGTTTCCATAGACACGTGTGTCAAGCTTTCGTCCCTCAGCATTACGATGAAACGTGTTAGAATGGGAAAGATTGAAGGAAATAACAAACAAATGAAAACAACAACAGAAGTCAGTCGTTCAATTGTGGTTACAGCAGCAATTGATTTTAACACGTGGGAGATTATAGCTACCTGCATGACATCCGAGTCCAAGAAAATCAACAATGTGGAATGGCTTTCTTGGATAATTGTTCATTAAACAAAGAGAAGGGAATAAGAACAGTCCTTATACCAATGTGGTTCCCTTAGACACGTGTGTCAAGCTTTCGCCATTGTGCAATACGATGAAAAGTGTTAGAATGAGAAACATAGAAGGAAATAACAAACAAATGAAATCAACAACAGAAGTCAGTCGTGCATTTGTGGTTACAGCAGCATTTGACCTTACCACGTGGGAGATTATAGCTACCTGCGTGACATCCGAGTCCAAGAAAATCAACAATGTGGAATGGCTTACTTGGATAATTGTTCATTAAACAAAAAGAAGGGAATAAGAACAGTCCCTTATACCAAAGTGGTTTCCTTAGACACGCGTGTCAAGCTTTCGTCCCTGTGCAATACGATGAAAAGTGTAAGAAAGGGAAACATTGAAGAAAATAACAAACGAATGAAATCAACAACAAAAGTCAGTCGTGCATTTGTGGTTACAGCAGCAATTGACCTTACCACGTGGGAGATTATAGCTACCTGCGTGTCATCCGAGTCCAAGAAAATCAACAATGTGGAATGGCTTACTTGGATAATTGTTCATTAAACAAAAAGAAGGAAATAAGAACAGTCCCTTATACCAAAGTGGTTTCCTTAGACACGCGTGTCAAGCTTTCGTCGCTGTGCAATACGATGAAAAGTGTTAGAATGAGAAACATTGAAGAAAATAACAAACGAATGAAATCAACAACAGAAGTCAGTCGTTCATTTGTTGTTACAGCAGCAATTGACCTTACCACGTGGGAGATTATAGCTACCTGCGTGACATCCGAGTCCAAGAAAATCAACAATGTGGAATGGCTTACTTGGATAATTCTTCATTATACAGAAAGAAGGAAATAAAAACAGTCCCTTATACCAATGTGGTTTCCTTAGACACGTGTGTCAAGCTTTCGTCTCTCAGCATTACGATGAAACGTGTTAGAATGGGAAACATTGAAGGAAATAACAAACAAATGAAAACAACAACAGAAGTCAGCCGTTCAATTGTGGTTACAGCAGCAATTGATTTTACCACGTGGGAGATTATAGCTACCTGCGTGACATCCGAGTCCAAGAAAATCAACTTTGTGGAATGGCCTACTTAGATAATTGTTCATTCAACAAAAAAAAAGGAATAAGAACAGTCCCTTATACCAAAGTGGTTTCCTTAGACACGTGTGGTAAGCTTTCGCCTCTCAGCAATACGATGAAAAGTGTTAGAATGAGAAACATAGAAGGAAATAACAAACAAATGAAAACAACAACAGAAGTCAGTCGTGCATTTGTGGTTACCGCAGCATTTGACCTTACCACGTGGAAGATTAAAGCTACCTGCGTGACATACGAGTCTAAGAAAATCAACAATGTGGAATGGCTTACTTGGATAATTGATCATTATACAGAAAGAAGGGAATAAGAACAGTCCCTTATACCAATGTGGTTCCCTTAGACACGTGTGTCAAGCTTTCGCCCCTGTGCAATACGATGAAAAGTGTTAGAATGAGAAACATAGAAGGAAATAACAAACAAATGAAATCAACAACAGAAGTCAGTCGTGCATTTGTGGTTACAGCAGCAATTGCCTTACCACGTGGGAGATTATAGCTACCTGCGTGACATCCGAGTCCAAGAAAATCAACAATGTGGAATGGCTTACTTGGATAATTGTTCATTATACAGAAAGAAGGGAATAAGAACAGACCCTTGAACCAATGTGGTTTCCATTGACACGTGTGTCAAGCTTTCGTCCCTCAGCATTACGATGAAACGTGTTGGAATGGGAAACATTGAAGGAAATAACAAACAAATGAAAACAACAACAGAAGTCAGTCGTTCAATTGTGGTTACAGCAGCAATTGATTCTACCACGTGGGAGATTATAGCTACCTGCGTGACATCCGAGTCCAAGAAAATGAACAATGTGGAATGGCTTACTTGGATAATTGTTCATTATACAGAAAAAAGGGAATAAGAACAGTCCCTTATACCAATGTGGTTTCCATAGACACGTGTGTCAAGCTTTCGTCCCTCAGCATTACGATGAAACGTGTTAGAATGGAAAACATTGAAGGAAATAACAAACAAATGAAAACAACAACAGAAGTCAGTCGTTCAATTGTGGTTACAGCAGCAATTGATTTTAACACGTGGGAGATTATAGCTACCTGCGTGACATCCGAGTCCAAGAAAATCAACAATGTGGAATGGCTTTCTTGGATAATTGTTCATTAAACAAAAAGAAGGGAATAAGAACAGTCCTTATACCAATGTGGTTCCCTTAGACACGTGTGTCAAGCTTTCGCCCCTGTGCAATACGATGAAAAGTGTTAGAATGAGAAACATAGAAGGAAATAACAAACAAATGAAATCAACAACAGAAGTCAGTCGTGCATTTGTGGTTACAGCAGCATTTGACCTTACCACGTGGGAGATTATAGCTACCTGCGTGACATCCGAGTCCAAGAAAATCAACAATGTGGAATGGCTTACTTGGATAATTGTTCATTAAACAAAAAGAAGGGAATAAGAACAGTCCCTTATACCAAAGTGGTTTCCTTAGACACGCGTGTCAAGCTTTCGTCCCTGTGCAATACGATGAAAAGTGTAAGAATGAGAAACATTGAAGAAAATAACAAACGAATGAAATCAACAACAAAAGTCATTCGTGCATTTGTGGTTACAGCAGCAATTGACCTTACCACGTGGGAGATTATAGCTACCTGCGTGTCATCCGAGTCCAAGAAAATCAACAATGTGGAATGGCTTACTTGGATAATTGTTCATTAAACAAAAAGAAGGAAATAAGAACAGTCCCTTATACCAAAGTGGTTTCCTTAGACACGCGTGTCAAGCTTTCGTCGCTGTGCAATACGATGAAAAGTGTTAGAATGAGAAACATTGAAGAAAATAACAAACGAATGAAATCAACAACAGAAGTCAGTCGTTCATTTGTTGTTACAGCAGCAATTGACCTTACCACGTGGGAGATTATAGCTACCTGCGTGACATCCGAGTCCAAGAAAATCAACAATGTGGAATGGCTTACTTGGATAATTCTTCATTATACAGAAAGAAGGAAATAAAAACAGTCCCTTATACCAATGTGGTTTCCTTAGACACGTGTGTCAAGCTTTCGTCTCTCAGCATTACGATGAAACGTGTTAGAATGGGAAACATTGAAGGAAATAACAAACAAATGAAAACAACAACAGAAGTCAGCCGTTCAATTGTGGTTACAGCAGCAATTGATTTTACCACGTGGGAGATTATAGCTACCTGCGTGACATCCGAGTCCAAGAAAATCAACTTTGTGGAATGGCCTACTTAGATAATTGTTCATTCAACAAAAAAAAAGGAATAAGAACAGTCCCTTATACCAAAGTGGTTTCCTCAGACACGTGTGGTAAGCTTTCGCCTCTCAGCAATACGATGAAAAGTGTTAGAATGAGAAACATAGAAGGAAATAACAAACAAATGAAAACAACAACAGAAGTCAGTCGTGCATTTGTTGTTACCGCAGCATTTGACCTTACCACGTGGAAGATTAAAGCTACCTGCGTGACATACGAGTCTAAGAAAATCAACAATGTGGAATGGCTTACTTGGATAATTGATCATTATACAGAAAGAAGGGAATAAGAACAGTCCCTTATACCAATGTGGTTCCCTTAGACACGTGTGTCAAGCTTTCGCCCCTGTGCAATACGATGAAAAGTGTTAGAATGAGAAACATAGAAGGAAATAACAAACAAATGAAATCAACAACAGAAGTCAGTCGTGCATTTGTGGTTACAGCAGCAATTGCCTTACCACGTGGGAGATTATAGCTACCTGCGTGACATCCGAGTCCATGAAAATCAACAATGTGGAATGGCTTACTTGGATAATTGTTCATTATACAGAAAGAAGGGAATAAGAACAGACCCTTGAACCAATGTGGTTTCCATTGACACGTGTGTCAAGCTTTCGTCCCTCAGCATTACGATGAAACGTGTTGGAATGGGAAACATTGAAGGAAATAACAAACAAATGAAAACAACAACAGAAGTCAGTCGTTCAATTGTGGTTACAGCAGCAATTGATTCTACCACGTGGGAGATTATAGCTACCTGCGTGACATCCGAGTCCAAGAAAATGAACAATGTGGAATGGCTTACTTGGATAATTGTTCATTATACAGAAAAAAGGGAATAAGAACAGTCCCTTATACCAATGTGGTTTCCATAGACACGTGTGTCAAGCTTTCGTCCCTCAGCATTACGATGAAACGTGTTAGAATGGAAAACATTGAAGGAAATAACAAACAAATGAAAACAACAACAGAAGTCAGTCGTTCAATTGTGGTTACAGCAGCAATTGATTTTAACACGTGGGAGATTATAGCTACCTGCGTGACATCCGAGTCCAAGAAAATCAACAATGTGGAATGGCTTTCTTGGATAATTGTTCATTAAACAAAAAGAAGGGAATAAGAACAGTCCTTATACCAATGTGGTTCCCTTAGACACGTGTGTCAAGCTTTCGCCCCTGTGCAATACGATGAAAAGTGTTAGAATGAGAAACATAGAAGGAACTAACAAACAAATGAAATCAACAACAGAAGTCAGTCGTGCATTTGTGGTTACAGCAGCAATTGACCTTACCACGTGGGAGATTATAGCTACCTGCGTGACATCCGAGTCTAAGAAAATCAACAATGTGGAACGGCTTACTTGGATAATTGTTCATTAAACAAAAAGATGGGAATAAGAACAGTCCCTTATACCAATGTGGTTTCCATAGACACGTGTGTCAAGCTTTCGTCCCTCAGCATTACGATGAAACGTGTTAGAATGGAAAACATTGAAGGAAATAACAAAAAAATGAAAACAACAACAGAAGTCAGTCGTTCAATTGTGGTTACAGCAGCAATTGACCTTACCACGTGGGAGATTATAGCTACCTGCGTGACATCCGAGTCCAAAAAATCAACAATGTGGAATGGCTTACTTGGATAATTTATCATTATACAGAAAGAAGGGAATAAGAACAGTCCCTTATACCAATGTGGTTTCCATAGACACGTGTGTCAAGCTTTCGTCCCTGTGCAATACGATGAGAAGTGTTAGAATGAGAAACATTGAAGGAAATAACAAACAAATGAAATCAACAACAGAAGTCAGTCGTGCATTTGTGGTTACAGCAGCAATTGACCTTACCACGTGGGAGATTATAGCTACCTGCGTGACATCCGAGTCTAAGAAAATCAACAATGTGGAACGGCTTACTTGGATAATTGTTCATTAAACAAAAAGAAGGGAATAAGAACAGTCCCTTATACCAAAGTGGTTTCCTTAGACACGTGTGTCAAGCTTTCGTCCCTGTGCAATACGATGAAAAGTGTAAGAATGAGAAACATTGAAGGAAATAACAAACAAATGAAATCAACAACAGAAGTCAGTCGTGCATTTGTGGTTACAGCAGCAATTGACCTTACCACGTGGGAGATTATAGCTACCTGCGTGACATCCGAGTCTAAGAAAATCAACAATGTGAAACGGCTTACTTGGATAATTGTTCATTAAACAAAAAGAAGGGAATAAGAACAGTCCCTTATACCAAAGTGGTTTCCTTAGACACGTGTGTCAAGCTTTCGTCCCTGTGCAATACGATGAAAAGTGTAAGAATGAGAAACATTGAAGGAAATAACAAACAAATGAAATCAACAACAGAAGTCAGTCGTGCATTTGTGGTTACAGCAGCATTTGACCTTACCACGTGGGAGATTATAGCTACCCGCGTGTCATCCGAGTCCAAGAAAAACAACAATGTGGAATGGCTTACTTGGATAATTGTTCATTAAACAAAAAGAAGAGAATAAGAACAGTCCCTTATATTAATGTGGTTTCCTTAGACACGTGTGTCAAGCTTTCGTCCCTGTGCAATACAATGAAAAGTGTAAGAATGAGAAACATTGAAGGAAATAACAAACAAATGAAATCAACAACAGAAGTCAGTCGTGCATTTGTGGTTACAGCAGCATTTGACCTTACCACGTGGGAGATTATAGCTACCCGCGTGTCATCCGAGACCAAGAAAAACAACAATGTGAAATGGCTTACTTGGATAATTGTTCATTAAACAAAAAGAAGAGAATAAGAACAGTCCCTTATATTAATGTGGTTTCCTTAGACACGTGTGTCAAGCTTTCGTCTCTGTGCAATACGATGAAAAGTGTTAGAATGAGGAAGATTGAAGGAAATAACAAACGAATGAAATCAACAACAGAAGTCAGTCGTGCATTTGTGGTTACAGCAGCAATTGACCTTACCACGTGGGAGATTATAGCTACCTGCGTGACATCCGAGTCCAAGAAAATCAACAATGTGGAATGGCTTACTTGGATAATTCTTCATTATACAGAAAGAAGGAAATAAAAACAGTCCCTTATACCAAAGTGGTTTCCTTAGACACGTGTGGTAAGCTTTCGCCTCTCAGCAATACGATGAAAAGAATTAGAATGAGAAACATTGAAGAAAATAACATACAAATGGAATCAACAACAGAAGTCAGCCGTCCAATTGTGGTTACAGCAGCAATTGATCTTACCTCGTGGGATATTATAGCTACCTGCGTGTCATCCGAGTCCAAGAAAATCAACAATGTGGAATGGCTTACTTGGATAATTGTTCATTAAACAAAAGGACGGGAATTAGAACAGTCCCTTTTACCAATGTGGTTTCCTTAGACACGTGTGTCAAGCTTTCGTCCCTCAGCATTACGATGAAACGTGTTAGAATGGGAAACATTGAAGGAAATAACAAACAAATGAAAACAACAACAGAAGTCAGCCGTTCAATTGTGGTTACAGCAGCAATTGATTTTACCACGTGGGAGATTATAGCTACCTGCGTGACATCCGAGTCCAAGAAAATCAACAATGTGGAATGGCCTACTTAGATAATTGTTCATTAAACAAAAAAAAAGGAATAAGAACAGTCCCTTATACCAAAGTGGTTTCCTTAGACACGTGTGGTAAGCTTTCGCCTCTCAGCAATACGATGAAAAGAATTAGAATGAGAAACATTGAAGAAAATAACATACAAATGGAATCAACAACAGAAGTCAGCCGTCCAATTGTGGTTACAGCAGCAATTGATCTTACCTCGTGGGAGATTATAGCTACCTGCGTGTCAACCGAGTCCAAGAAAATCAACAATGTGGAATGGCTTACTTGGATAATTGTTCATTAAACAAAAGGACGGGAATTAGAACAGTCCCTTTTACCAATGTGGTTCCCTTAGGCACGTGTGTCAAGCTTTCGTCTCTGTGCAATACGATGAAAAGTGTTAGAATGAGGAAGATTGAAGGAAATAACAAACGAATGAAATCAACAACAGAAGTCAGTCGTGCATTTGTGGTTACAGCAGCAATTGACCTTACCACGTGGGAGATTATAGCTACCTGCGTGACATCCGAGTCCAAGAAAATCAACAATGTGGAACGGCTTACTTGGATAATTGTTCATTAAACAAAAAGAAGGGAATAAGAACAGTCCCTTATACCAAAGTGGTTTCCTTAGACACGTGTGTCAAGCTTTCGTCCCTGTGCAATACGATGAAAAGTGTTAGAATGAGAAACATTGAGGGAAATAACAAACAAATGAAATCAACAACAGAAGTCAGCCGTCCAATTGTGGTTACAGCAGCAATTGACCTTACCACGTGGGAGATTATAGCTACCCGCGTGTCATCCGAGTCCAAGAAAATCAACAATGTGGAATGGCTTACTTGGATAATTGTTCATTAAACAAAAAGAAGGGAATAAGAACAGTCCCTTATACCAATGTGATTTCTTCAGACACGTGTGTCAAGCTTTCGTCCCTGTGCAATACGATGAAAAGTGTTAGAATGAGAAACATTGAAGGAAATAACAAACAAATGAAATCAACAACAGAAGTCAGTCGTGCATTTGTTGTTACAGCAGCAATTGACCTTACCACGTGGGAGATTATAGCTACCCGCGTGACATCCGAGTCCAAGAAAATCAACAATGTGGAATGGCTTACTTGGATAATTCTTCATTATACAGAAAGAAGGAAATAAAAACAGTCCCTTATACCAATGTGGTTTCCTTAGACACGTGTGTCAAGCTTTCGTCCCCAGCATTACGATGAAACGTGTTAGAATGGGAAACATTGAAGGAAATAACAAACAAATGAAAACAACAACAGAAGTCAGCCGTTCAATTGTGGTTACAGCAGCAATTGATTTTACCACGTGGGAGATTAAAGCTACCTGCGTGACATCCGAGTCCAAGAAAATCAACAATGTGGAATGGCCTACTCAGATAATTGTTCATTAAACAAAAAAAAAGGAATAAGAACAGTCCCTTATACCAAAGTGGTTTCCTTAGACACGTGTGGTAAGCTTTCGCCTCTCAGCAATACGATGAAAAGAATTAGAATGAGAAACATTGAAGAAAATAACATACAAATGGAATCAACAACAGAAGTCAGCCGTCCAATTGTGGTTACAGCAGCAATTGACCTTACCTCGTGGGAGATTATAGCTACCTGCGTGTCATCCGAGTCCAAGAAAATCAACAATGTGGAATGGCTTACTTGGATAATTGTTCATTAAACAAAAGGACGGGAATTAGAACAGTCCCTTATACCAATGTGGTTCCCTTAGGCACGTGTGTCAAGCTTTCGCCCCTGTGCAATACGATGAAAAGTGTTAGAATGAGAAACATAGAAGGAAATAACAAACAAATGAAAACAACAACAGAAGTCAGTCGTGCATTTGTGGTTACAGCAGCATTTGACCTTACCACGTGGGAGATTATAGCTACCTGCGTGACATCCGAGTCCAAGAAAATCAACAATGTGGAATGGCTTACTTGGAAAATTGTTCATTAAACAAAAAGAAGGGAATAAGAACAGTCCCTTATACCAAGGTGGTTTCCTTAGACACGTGTGTCAAGCTTTCGTCCCTGTGTAATACGATGAAAAGAGAATGAGAAACATTGAGGGAAATAACAAACAAATGAAATCAACAACAGAAGTCAGTCGTGCATTTGTGGTTACAGCAGCAATTGACCTTACCACGTGGGAGATTATAGCTACCTGCGTGACATCCGAGTCTAAGAAAATCAACAATGTGGAACGGCTTACTTGGATAATTGTTCATTAAACAAAAAGAAGGGAATAAGAACAGTCCCTTATACCAAAGTGGTTTCCTTAGACACGTGTGTCAAGCTTTCGTGCAATACGATGAAAAGTGTAAGAATGAGAAACATTGAAGGAAATAACAAACAAATGAAATCAACAACAGAAGTCAGACGTTCAATTGTGGTTACAGCAGCAATTGATTCTACCACGTGGGAGATTATAGCTACCTGCGTGACATCCGAGTCCAAGAAAATCAACAATGTGGAATGGCGTACTTGGATAATTGTTCATTATACAGAAAGAAGGGAATAAGAACAGTCCTTTATACCAATGTGGTTTCCATAGACACGTGTGTCAAGCTTTCGTCCCTCAGCATTACGATGAAACGTGTTAGAATGGGAAACATTGGAGGAAATAACATACAAATGGAATCAACAACAGAAGTCAGCCGTCCAATTGTGGTTACAGCAGCAATTGACCTTACCACGTGGGAGATTAAAGCTACCTGCGTGTCATCCGAGTCCAAGAAAATCAACAATGTGGAATGGCTTACTTGGATAATTGTTCATTACACAAAAAGAAGGGAATAAGAACAGTCCCTTATACCAATGTGGTTCCCTTAGACACGTGTGTCAAGCTTCCGCCCCTGTGCAATACGATGAAAAGTGTTAGAATGAGAAACATAGAAGGAAATAACAAACAAATGAAATCAACAACAGAAGTCAGTCGTGCATTTGTGGTTACAGCAGCACTTGACCTTACCACGTGGGAGATTATAGCTACCTGCGTGACATCCGAGTCCAAGAAAATCAACAATGTGGAATGGCTTACTTGGATAATTGTTCATTAAACAAAAAGAAGAGAATGAGAACAGTCCCTTATACCAATGTGGTTTCCATAGACACGTGTGTCAAGCTTTCGTCCCTGTGCAATACAATGAGAAGTGTTAGAATGAGAAACATTGAAGGAAATAACAAACAAATGAAATCAACAACAGAAGTCAGCCGTCCTATTGTGGTTACAGCAGCAATTGACCTCACCACGTGGGAGATTATAGCTACCCGCGTGTCATCCGAGTCCAAGAAAAACAACAATGTGAAATGGCTTACTTGGATAATTGTTCATTAAACAAAAAGAAGAGAATAAGAACAGTCCCTTATATTAATGTGGTTTCCTTAGACACGTGTGTCAAGCTTTCGTCTCTGTGCAATACGATGAAAAGTGTTAGAATGAGAAAGATTGAAGGAAATAACAAACGAATGAAATCAACAACAGAAGTCAGTCGTGCATTTGTGGTTACAGCAGCAATGGACCTTACCAATTGAGAGATTATAGCTACCTGCGTGAAATCCGAGACCAAGAAAAACAACAATGTGAAATGGCTTACTTGGATAATTGTTCATTAAACAAAAAGAAGAGAATAAGAACAGTCCCTTATATTAATGTGGTTTCCTTAGACACGTGTGTCAAGCTTTCGTCTCTGTGCAATACGATGAAAAGTGTTAGAATGAGGAAGATTGAAGGAAATAACAAACGAATGAAATCAACAACAGAAGTCAGTCGTGCATTTGTGGTTACAGCAGCAATTGACCTTACCACATGGGAGATTATAGCTAGCTGCGTGACATCCTAGTCCAAAAAAATCAACAATGTGGAATGGCTTACTTGGATAATTGTTCATCAAAAAGAAAAAAGGGAAGAAGAGCAGTCCCTCATACCAAAGTGGTTTCCTTAGACACGTGTGTCAAGCTTTCGTCACTGTGCAATACGATGAAAAGTGTTAGAATGAGAAACATTGAAGAAAATAACAAACAAATGAAATCAACAACAGAAGTCAGCCGTCCAATTGTGGTTACAGCAGCAATTGACCTTACCACGTGGGAGATTATAGCTACCCGCGTGTCATCCGAGTCCAAGAAAAACAACAATGTGAAATGGCTTACTTGGATAATTGTTCATTAAACAAAAAGAAGAGAATAAGAACAGTCCCTTATATTAATGTGGTTTCCTTAGACACGTCTGTCAAGCTTTCGTCTCTGTGCAATACGATGAAAAGTGTTAGAATGAGAAACATTGAAGGAAATATCAAACAAATGAAATCAACAACAAAAGTCAGTCGTGCATTTGTGGTTACAGCAGCAATTGACCTTACCACGTGGGAGATTATAGCTACCTGCGTGACATCCGAGTCCAAGAAAATCAACAATGTGGAATGGCTTACTTGAATAATTGTTGATTAAACAAGAAGAAGGGAATAAGAACAGTCCCTCATACCAAAGTGGTTTTCTCAGACACGTGTGTCAAGCTTTCGTCCATGTGCAATACGATGAAAAGTGTTAGAATGAGAAACATAGAAGGAAATAACAAACAAATGAAATCAACAACAGAAGTCAGTCGTGCATTTGTGGTTACAGCAGCAATTGACCTTACCACGTGGGAGATTATAGCTAGCTGCGTGACATCCTAGTCCAAGAAAATCAACAATGTGGAATGGCTTACTTGGATAATTGTTCATCAAAAAGAAAACAGGGAAGAAGAGCAGTCCCTCATACCAAAGTGGTTTCCTTAGACACGTGTGTCAAACTTTCGTTACTGTGCAATACGATGAAAAGTGTTAGAATGAGAAACATTGAAGAAAATAACGAACAAATGAAAACAACAACAGAAGTCAGCCGTTCAATTGTGGTTACAGCAGCAATTGATTTTACCACGTGGGAGATTATAGCTGCCTACGTGACATCCGAGTCCAAGAAAATCAACTTTGTGGAATGGCCTACTTAGATAATTGTTCATTCAACAAAAAAAAGGAATAAGAACAGTCCCTTATACCAAAGTGGTTTCCTTCGACACGTGTGGTAAGCTTTCGCCTCTCAGCAATACGATGAAAAGAATTAGAATGAGAAACATTGAAGAAAATAACATACAAATGGAATCAACAACAGAAGTCAGCCGTCCAATTGTGGTTACAGCAGCAATTGATCTTACCACGTGGGAGATTATAGCTACCTGCGTGTCATCCGAGTCCAAGAAAATCAACAATGTGGAATGGCTCACTTGGATAATTGATCATTAAACAAAAAGAAGGGAATAAGAACAGTCCCTCATACCAAAGTGGTTTCCTTAGACACGTGTGTCAAGCTTTCGTCCCTGTGCAATACGATGAAAAGTGTTAGAATGAGAAACATAGAAGGAAATAACAAACAAATGGAATCAACAACAGAAGTCAGTCTTGCATTTGTGGTTACAGCAGCAATTGACCTTACCACGTAAAAGATTATAACTACCTGCGTGTCATCCGAGTACAAGAAAATCAACAATGTGGAATGGCTTGCTTGGATAATTGATCATTATACAGAAAGAAGGGAATAAGAACAGTCCCTTATACCAATGTGGTTTCCATAGACATGTGTGTCAAGCTTTCGTCCCTGTGCAATACGATGAGAAGTGTTAGAATGAGAAACATTGAAGGAAATAACAAACAAATGAAATCAACAACAGAAGTCAGTCGTGCATTTGTGGTTACAGCAGCAATTGCCTTACCACGTGGGAGATTATAGCTACCTGCGTGACATCCGAGTCCAAGAAAATCAACAATGTGGAATGGCTTACTTGGATAATTGTTCATTATACAGAAAGAAGGGAATAAGAACAGTCCCTTGAACCAATGTGGTTTCCATTGACACGTGTGTCAAGCTTTCGTCCCTCAGCATTACGATGAAACGTGTTGGAATGGGAAACATTGAAGGAAATAACAAACAAATGAAAACAACAACAGAAGTCAGTCGTTCAATTGTGGTTACAGCAGCAATTGATTCTACCACGTGGGAGATTATAGCTACCTGCGTGACATCCGAGTCCAAGAAAATGAACAATGTGGAATGGCTTACTTGGATAATTGTTCATTATACAGAAAGAAGGGAATAAGAACAGTCCCTTATACCAATGTGGTTTCCATAGACACGTGTGTCAAGCTTTCGTCCCTCAGCATTACGATGAAACGTGTTAGAATGGGAAAGATTGAAGGAAATAACAAACAAATGAAAACAACAACAGAAGTCAGTCGTTCAATTGTGGTTACAGCAGCAATTGATTTTAACACGTGGGAGATTATAGCTACCTGCATGACATCCGAGTCCAAGAAAATCAACAATGTGGAATGGCTTTCTTGGATAATTGTTCATTAAACAAGGAGAAGGGAATAAGAACAGTCCTTATACCAATGTGGTTCCCTTAGACACGTGTGTCAAGCTTTCGCCATTGTGCAATACGATGAAAAGTGTTAGAATGAGAAACATAGAAGGAAATAACAAACAAATGAAATCAACAACAGAAGTCAGTCGTGCATTTGTGGTTACAGCAGCATTTGACCTTACCACGTGGGAGATTATAGCTACCTGCGTGACATCCGAGTCCAAGAAAATCAACAATGTGGAATGGCTTACTTGGATAATTGTTCATTAAACAAAAAGAAGGGAATAAGAACAGTCCCTTATACCAAAGTGGTTTCCTTAGACACGCGTGTCAAGCTTTCGTCCCTGTGCAATACGATGAAAAGTGTAAGAAAGGGAAACATTGAAGAAAATAACAAACGAATGAAATCAACAACAAAAGTCAGTCGTGCATTTGTGGTTACAGCAGCAATTGACCTTACCACGTGGGAGATTATAGCTACCTGCGTGTCATCCGAGTCCAAGAAAATCAACAATGTGGAATGGCTTACTTGGATAATTGTTCATTAAACAAAAAGAAGGAAATAAGAACAGTCCCTTATACCAAAGTGGTTTCCTTAGACACGCGTGTCAAGCTTTCGTCGCTGTGCAATACGATGAAAAGTGTTAGAATGAGAAACATTGAAGAAAATAACAAACGAATGAAATCAACAACAGAAGTCAGTCGTTCATTTGTTGTTACAGCAGCAATTGACCTTACCACGTGGGAGATTATAGCTACCTGCGTGACATCCGAGTCCAAGAAAATCAACAATGTGGAATGGCTTACTTGGATAATTCTTCATTATACAGAAAGAAGGAAATAAAAACAGTCCCTTATACCAATGTGGTTTCCTTAGACACGTGTGTCAAGATTTCGTCTCTCAGCATTACGATGAAACGTGTTAGAATGGGAAACATTGAAGGAAATAACAAACAAATGAAAACAACAACAGAAGTCAGCCGTTCAATTGTGGTTACAGCAGCAATTGATTTTACCACGTGGGAGATTATAGCTACCTGCGTGACATCCGAGTCCAAGAAAATCAACTTTGTGGAATGGCCTACTTAGATAATTGTTCATTCAACAAAAAAAAAGGAATAAGAACAGTCCCTTATACCAAAGTGGTTTCCTTAGACACGTGTGGTAAGCTTTCGCCTCTCAGCAATACGATGAAAAGTGTTAGAATGAGAAACATAGAAGGAAATAACAAACAAATGAAAACAACAACAGAAGTCAGTCGTGCATTTGTTGTTACCGCAGCATTTGACCTTACCACGTGGAAGATTAAAGCTACCTGCGTGACATACGAGTCTAAGAAAATCAACAATGTGGAATGGCTTACTTGGATAATTGATCATTATACAGAAAGAAGGGAATAAGAACAGTCCCTTATACCAATGTGGTTCCCTTAGACACGTGTGTCAAGCTTTCGCCCCTGTGCAATACGATGAAAAGTGTTAGAATGAGAAACATAGAAGGAAATAACAAACAAATGAAATCAACAACAGAAGTCAGTCGTGCATTTGTGGTTACAGCAGCAATTGCCTTACCACGTGGGAGATTATAGCTACCTGCGTGACATCCGAGTCCAAGAAAATCAACAATGTGGAATGGCTTACTTGGATAATTGTTCATTATACAGAAAGAAGGGAATAAGAACAGACCCTTGAACCAATGTGGTTTCCATTGACACGTGTGTCAAGCTTTCGTCCCTCAGCATTACGATGAAACGTGTTGGAATGGGAAACATTGAAGGAAATAACAAACAAATGAAAACAACAACAGAAGTCAGTCGTTCAATTGTGGTTACAGCAGCAATTGATTATACCACGTGGGAGATTATAGCTACCTGCGTGACATCCGAGTCCAAGAAAATGAACAATGTGGAATGGCTTACTTGGATAATTGTTCATTATACAGAAAAAAGGGAATAAGAACAGTCCCTTATACCAATGTGGTTTCCATAGACACGTGTGTCAAGCTTTCGTCCCTCAGCATTACGATGAAACGTGTTAGAATGGAAAACATTGAAGGAAATAACAAACAAATGAAAACAACAACAGAAGTCAGTCGTTCAATTGTGGTTACAGCAGCAATTGATTTTAACACGTGGGAGATTATAGCTACCTGCCTGACATCCGAGTCCAAAAAATCAACAATGTGGAATGGCTTACTTGGATAATTTATCATTATACAGAAAGAAGGGAATAAGAACAGTCCCTTATACCAATGTGGTTTCCATAGACACGTGTGTCAAGCTTTCGTCCCTGTGCAATACGATGAGAAGTGTTAGAATGAGAAACATTGAAGGAAATAACAAACAAATGAAATCAACAACAGAAGTCAGTCGTGCATTTGTGGTTACAGCAGCAATTGACCTTACCACGTGGGAGATTATAGCTACCTGCGTGACATCCGAGTCCAAGAAAATCAACTTTGTGGAATGGCCTACTTAGATAATTGTTCATTCAACAAAAAAAAAAGGAATAAGAACAGTCCCTTATACCAAAGTGGTTTCCTTAGACACGTGTGGTAAGCTTTCGCCTCTGAGCAATACGATGAAAAGTGTTAGAATGAGAAACATAGAAGGAAATAACAAACAAATGAAAACAACAACAGAAGTCAGTCGTGCATTTGTTGTTACCGCAGCATTTGACCTTACCACGTGGAAGATTAAAGCTACCTGCGTGACATACGAGTCTAAGAAAATCAACAATGTGGAATGGCTTACTTGGAAAATTGTTCATTAAACAAAAAGAAGGGAATAAGAACAGTCCCTTATACCAAAGTGGTTTCCTTAGACACGTGTGTCAAGCTTTCGTCCCTGTGTAATACGATGAAAAGAGTTAGAATGAGAAACATTGAAGGAAATAACAAACAAATGAAATCAACAACAGAAGTCAGTCGTGCATTTGTGGTTACAGCAGCAATTGACTTTACCACGTTAAAGATTATAGCTACCTGCGTGTCATCCGAGTCCAAGAAAATCAACAATGTGGAATGGCTCACTTGGATAATTGATCATTAAACAAAAAGAAGGGAATAAGAACAGTCCCTCATACCAAAGTGGTTTCCTTAGACACGTGTGTCAAGCTTTCGTCCCTGTGCAATACGATGAAAAGTGTTAGAATGAGAAACATAGAAGGAAATAACAAACAAATGGAATCAACAACAGAAGTCAGTCTTGCATTTGTGGTTACAGTAGCAATTGATCTTACCACGTAAAAGATTATAACTGCCTGCGTGTCATCCGAGTACAAGAAAATCAACAATGTGGAATGGCTTACTTGGATAATTGATCATTATACAGAAAGAAGGGAATAAGAACAGTCCCTTATACCAATGTGGTTCCCTTAGACACGTGTGTCAAGCTTTCGCCCCTGTGCAATACGATGAAAAGTGTTAGAATGAGAAACATAGAAGGAAATAACAAACAAATGAAATCAACAACAGAAGTCAGTCGTGCATTTGTGGTTACAGCAGCAATTGCCTTACCACGTGGGAGATTATAGCTACCTGCGTGACATCCGAGTCCAAGAAAATCAACAATGTGGAATGGCTTACTTGGATAATTGTTCATTATACAGAAAGAAGGGAATAAGAACAGACCCTTGAACCAATGTGGTTTCCATTGACACGTGTGTCAAGCTTTCGTCCCTCAGCATTACGATGAAACGTGTTGGAATGGGAAACATTGAAGGAAATAACAAACAAATGAAAACAACAACAGAAGTCAGTCGTTCAATTGTGGTTACAGCAGCAATTGATTCTACCACGTGGGAGATTATAGCTACCTGCGTGACATCCGAGTCCAAGAAAATGAACAATGTGGAATGGCTTACTTGGATAATTGTTCATTATACAGAAAAAAGGGAATAAGAACAGTCCCTTATACCAATGTGGTTTCCATAGACACGTGTGTCAAGCTTTCGTCCCTCAGCATTACGATGAAACGTGTTAGAATGGAAAACATTGAAGGAAATAACAAACAAATGAAAACAACAACAGAAGTCAGTCGTTCAATTGTGGTTACAGCAGCAATTGATTTTAACACGTGGGAGATTATAGCTACCTGCCTGACATCCGAGTCCAAAAAATCAACAATGTGGAATGGCTTACTTGGATAATTTATCATTATACAGAAAGAAGGGAATAAGAACAGTCCCTTATACCAATGTGGTTTCCATAGACACGTGTGTCAAGCTTTCGTCCCTGTGCAATACGATGAGAAGTGTTAGAATGAGAAACATTGAAGGAAATAACAAACAAATGAAATCAACAACAGAAGTCAGTCGTGCTTTTGTGGTTACAGCAGCAATTGACCTTACCACGTGGGAGATTATAGCTACCTGCGTGACATCCGAGTCTAAGAAAATCAACAATGTGGAACGGCTCACTTGGATAATTGTTCATTAAACAAAAAGAAGGGAATAAGAACAGTCCCTTATACCAAAGTGGTTTCCTTAGACACGTGTGTCAAGCTTTCGTCCCTGTGCAATACGATGAAAAGTGTAAGAATGAGAAACATTGAAGGAAATAACAAACAAATGAAATCAACAACAGAAGTCAGTCGTGCATTTGTGGTTACAGCAGCATTTGACCTTACCACGTGGGAGATTATAGCTACCCGCGTGTCATCCGAGTCCAAGAAAATCAACAATGTGGAATGGCTTACTTGGATAATTGATCATTATACAGAAAGAAGGGAATAAGAACAGTCCCTTATACCAATGTGGTTTCCATAGACACGTGTGTCAAGCTTTCGTCCCTGTGCAATACGATGAGAAGTGTTAGAATGAGAAACATTGAAGGAAATAACAAACAAATGAAATCAACAACAGAAGTCAGTCGTGCATTTGTGGTTACAGCAGCATTTGACCTTACCACGTGGGAGATTATAGCTACCCGCGTGTCATCCGAATCCAAGAAAAACAACAATGTGAAATGGCTTACTTGGATAATTGTTCATTAAACAAAAAGAAGAGAATAAGAACAGTCCCTTATATTAATGTGGTTTCCTTAGACACGTGTGTCAAGCTTTCGTCTCTGTGCAATACGATGAAAAGTGTTAGAATGAGAAAGATTGAAGGAAATAACAAACGAATGAAATCAATAACAGAAGTCAGTCGTGCATTTGTGGTTACAGCAGCAATGGACCTTACCAATTGAGAGATTATAGCTACCTGCGTGAAATCCGAGACCAAGAAAAACAACAATGTGAAATGGCTTACTTGGATAATTGTTCATTAAACAAAAAGAAGAGAATAAGAACAGTCCCTTATATTAATGTGGTTTCCTTAGACACGTGTGTAAAGCTTTCGTCTCTGTGCAATACGATGAAAAGTGTTAGAATGAGGAAGATTGAAGGAAATAACAAACGAATGAAATCAACAACAGAAGTCAGTCGTGCATTTGTGGTTACAGCAGCAATTGACCTTACCACGTGGGAGATTAAAGCTACCTGCGTGACATCCGAGTCCAAGAAAATCAACAATGTGGAACGGCTTACTTGGATAATTGTTCATTAAACAAAAAGAAGGGAATAAGAACAGTCCCTTATACCAAAGTGGTTTCCTTAGACACGTGTGTCAAGCTTTCGTCCCTGTGCAATACGATGAAAAGTGTTAGAATGAGAAACATTGAGGGAAATAACAAACAAATGAAATCAACAACAGAAGTCAGCCGTCCAATTGTGGTTACAGCAGCAATTGACCTTACCACGTGGGAGATTATAGCTACCCGCGTGTCATCCGAGTCCAAGAAAATCAACAATGTGGAATGGCTTACTTGGATAATTGTTCATTAAACAAAAAGAAGGGAATAAGAACAGTCCCTTATACCAATGTGATTTCTTCAGACACGTGTGTCAAGCTTTCGTCCCTGTGCAATACGATGAAAAGTGTTAGAATGAGAAACATTGAAGGAAATAACAAACAAATGAAATCAACAACAGAAGTCAGTCGTGCATTTGTTGTTACAGCAGCAATTGACCTTACCACGTGGGAGATTATAGCTACCTGCGTGACATCCGAGTCCAAGAAAATCAACAATGTGGAATGGCTTACTTGGATAATTCTTCATTATACAGAAAGAAGGAAATAAAAACAGTCCCTTATACCAATGTGGTTTCCTTAGACACGTGTGTCAAGCTTTCGTCCCTCAGCATTACGATGAAACGTGTTAGAATGGGAAACATTGAAGGAAATAACAAACAAATGAAAACAACAACAGAAGTCAGCCGTTCAATTGTGGTTACAGCAGCAATTGATTTTACAACGTGGGAGATTATAGCTACCTGCCTGACATCCGAGTCCAAGAAAATCAACAATGTGGAATGGCCTACTTAGATAATTGTTCATTAAACAAAAAAAAAGGAATAAGAACAGTCCCTTATACCAAAGTGGTTTCCTTAGACACGTGTGGTAAGCTTTCGCCTCTCAGCAATACGATGAAAAGAATTAGAATGAGAAACATTGAAGAAAATAACATACAAATGGAATCAACAACAGAAGTCAGCCGTCCAATTGTGGTTACAGCAGCAATTGATCTTACCTCGTGGGAGATTATAGCTACCTGCGTGTCATCCGAGTCCAAGAAAATCAACAATGTGGAATGGCTTACTTGGATAATTGTTCATTAAACAAAAGGACGGGAATTAGAACAGTCCCTTTTACCAATGTGGTTCCCTTAGGCACGTGTGTCAAGCTTTCGTCTCTGTGCAATACGATGAAAAGTGTTAGAATGAGGAAGATTGAAGGAAATAACAAACGAATGAAATCAACAACAGAAGTCAGTCGTGCATTTGTGGTTACAGCAGCAATTGACCTTACCACGTGGGAGATTATAGCTACCTGCGTGACATCCGAGTCCAAGAAAATCAACAATGTGGAACGGCTTACTTGGATAATTGTTCATTAAACAAAAAGAAGGGAATAAGAACAGTCCCTTATACCAAAGTGGTTTCCTTAGACACGTGTGTCAAGCTTTCGTCCCTGTGCAATACGATGAAAAGTGTTAGAATGAGAAACATTGAGGGAAATAACAAACAAATGAAATCAACAACAGAAGTCAGCCGTCCAATTGTGGTTACAGCAGCAATTGACCTTACCACGTGGGAGATTATAGCTACCCGCGTGTCATCCGAGTCCAAGAAAATCAACAATGTGGAATGGCTTACTTGGATAATTGTTCATTAAACAAAAAGAAGGGAATAAGAACAGTCCCTTATACCAATGTGATTTCTTCAGACACGTGTGTCAAGCTTTCGTCCCTGTGCAATACGATGAAATGTGTTAGAATGAGAAACATTGAAGGAAATAACAAACAAATGAAATCAACAACAGAAGTCAGTCGTGCATTTGTGGTTACAGCAGCATTTGACCTTACCACGTGGGAGATTATAGCTACCCGCGTGTCATCCGAGTCCAAGAAAATCAACAATGTGGAATGGCTTACTTGGATAATTGATCATTATACAGAAAGAAGGGAATAAGAACAGTCCCTTATACCAATGTGGTTTCCATAGACACGTGTGTCAAGCTTTCGTCCCTGTGCAATACGATGAGAAGTGTTAGAATGAGAAACATTGAAGGAAATAACAAACAAATGAAATCAACAACAGAAGTCAGTCGTGCATTTGTGGTTACAGCAGCATTTGACCTTACCACGTGGGAGATTATAGCTACCCGCGTGTCATCCGAGTCCAAGAAAATCAACAATGTGGAATGGCTTACTTGGATAATTGATCATTATACAGAAAGAAGGGAATAAGAACAGTCCCTTATACCAATGTGGTTTCCATAGACACGTGTGTCAAGCTTTCGTCCCTGTGCAATACGATGAGAAGTGTTAGAATGAGAAACATTGAAGGAAATAACAAACAAATGAAATCAACAACAGAAGTCAGTCGTGCATTTGTGGTTACAGCAGCATTTGACCTTACCACGTGGGAGATTATAGCTACCCGCGTGTCATCCGAATCCAAGAAAAACAACAATGTGAAATGGCTTACTTGGATAATTGTTCATTAAACAAAAAGAAGAGAATAAGAACAGTCCCTTATATTAATGTGGTTTCCTTAGACACGTGTGTCAAGCTTTCGTCTCTGTGCAATACGATGAAAAGTGTTAGAATGAGAAAGATTGAAGGAAATAACAAACGAATGAAATCAATAACAGAAGTCAGTCGTGCATTTGTGGTTACAGCAGCAATGGACCTTACCAATTGAGAGATTATAGCTACCTGCGTGAAATCCGAGACCAAGAAAAACAACAATGTGAAATGGCTTACTTGTATAATTGTTCATTAAACAGAAAGAAGAGAATAAGAACAGTCCCTTATATTAATGTGGTTTCCTTAGACACGTGTGTAAAGCTTTCGTCTCTGTGCAATACGATGAAAAGTGTTAGAATGAGGAAGATTGAAGGAAATAACAAACGAATGAAATCAACAACAGAAGTCAGTCGTGCATTTGTGGTTACAGCAGCAATTGACCTTACCACGTGGGAGATTAAAGCTACCTGCGTGACATCCGAGTCCAAGAAAATCAACAATGTGGAACGGCTTACTTGGATAATTGTTCATTAAACAAAAAGAAGGGAATAAGAACAGTCCCTTATACCAAAGTGGTTTCCTTAGACACGTGTGTCAAGCTTTCGTCCCTGTGCAATACGATGAAAAGTGTTAGAATGAGAAACATTGAGGGAAATAACAAACAAATGAAATCAACAACAGAAGTCAGCCGTCCAATTGTGGTTACAGCAGCAATTGACCTTACCACGTGGGAGATTATAGCTACCCGCGTGTCATCCGAGTCCAAGAAAATCAACAATGTGGAATGGCTTACTTGGATAATTGTTCATTAAACAAAAAGAAGGGAATAAGAACAGTCCCTTATACCAATGTGATTTCTTCAGACACGTGTGTCAAGCTTTCGTCCCTGTGCAATACGATGAAAAGTGTTAGAATGAGAAACATTGAAGGAAATAACAAACAAATGAAATCAACAACAGAAGTCAGTCGTGCATTTGTGGTTACAGCAGCATTTGACCTTACCACGTGGGAGATTATAGCTACCCGCGTGTCATCCGAATCCAAGAAAAACAACAATGTGAAATGGCTTACTTGGATAATTGTTCATTAAACAAAAAGAAGAGAATAAGAACAGTCCCTTATATTAATGTGGTTTCCTTAGACACGTGTGTCAAGCTTTCGTCTCTGTGCAATACGATGAAAAGTGTTAGAATGAGAAAGATTGAAGGAAATAACAAACGAATGAAATCAATAACAGAAGTCAGTCGTGCATTTGTGGTTACAGCAGCAATGGACCTTACCAATTGAGAGATTATAGCTACCTGCGTGAAATCCGAGACCAAGAAAAACAACAATGTGAAATGGCTTACTTGGATAATTGTTCATTAAACAAAAAGAAGAGAATAAGAACAGTCCCTTATATTAATGTGGTTTCCTTAGACACGTGTGTAAAGCTTTCGTCTCTGTGCAATACGATGAAAAGTGTTAGAATGAGGAAGATTGAAGGAAATAACAAACGAATGAAATCAACAACAGAAGTCAGTCGTGCATTTGTGGTTACAGCAGCAATTGACCTTACCACGTGGGAGATTAAAGCTACCTGCGTGACATCCGAGTCCAAGAAAATCAACAATGTGGAACGGCTTACTTGGATAATTGTTCATTAAACAAAAAGAAGGGAATAAGAACAGTCCCTTATACCAAAGTGGTTTCCTTAGACACGTGTGTCAAGCTTTCGTCCCTGTGCAATACGATGAAAAGTGTTAGAATGAGAAACATTGAGGGAAATAACAAACAAATGAAATCAACAACAGAAGTCAGCCGTCCAATTGTGGTTACAGCAGCAATTGACCTTACCACGTGGGAGATTATAGCTACCCGCGTGTCATCCGAGTCCAAGAAAATCAACAATGTGGAATGGCTTACTTGGATAATTGTTCATTAAACAAAAAGAAGGGAATAAGAACAGTCCCTTATACCAATGTGATTTCTTCAGACACGTGTGTCAAGCTTTCGTCCCTGTGCAATACGATGAAAAGTGTTAGAATGAGAAACATTGAAGGAAATAACAAACAAATGAAATCAACAACAGAAGTCAGTCGTGCATTTGTTGTTACAGCAGCAATTGACCTTACCACGTGGGAGATTATAGCTACCTGCGTGACATCCGAGTCCAAGAAAATCAACAATGTGGAATGGCTTACTTGGATAATTCTTCATTATACAGAAAGAAGGAAATAAAAACAGTCCCTTATACCAATGTGGTTTCCTTAGACACGTGTGTCAAGCTTTCGTCCCTCAGCATTACGATGAAACGTGTTAGAATGGGAAACATTGAAGGAAATAACAAACAAATGAAAACAACAACAGAAGTCAGCCGTTCAATTGTGGTTACAGCAGCAATTGATTTTACAACGTGGGAGATTATAGCTACCTGCCTGACATCCGAGTCCAAGAAAATCAACAATGTGGAATGGCCTACTTAGATAATTGTTCATTAAACAAAAAAAAAGGAATAAGAACAGTCCCTTATACCAAAGTGGTTTCCTTAGACACGTGTGGTAAGCTTTCGCCTCTCAGCAATACGATGAAAAGAATTAGAATGAGAAACATTGAAGAAAATAACATACAAATGGAATCAACAACAGAAGTCAGCCGTCCAATTGTGGTTACAGCAGCAATTGATCTTACCTCGTGGGAGATTATAGCTACCTGCGTGTCATCCGAGTCCAAGAAAATCAACAATGTGGAATGGCTTACTTGGATAATTGTTCATTAAACAAAAGGACGGGAATTAGAACAGTCCCTTTTACCAATGTGGTTCCCTTAGGCACGTGTGTCAAGCTTTCGTCTCTGTGCAATACGATGAAAAGTGTTAGAATGAGGAAGATTGAAGGAAATAACAAACGAATGAAATCAACAACAGAAGTCAGTCGTGCATTTGTGGTTACAGCAGCAATTGACCTTACCACGTGGGAGATTATAGCTACCTGCGTGACATCCGAGTCCAAGAAAATCAACAATGTGGAACGGCTTACTTGGATAATTGTTCATTAAACAAAAAGAAGGGAATAAGAACAGTCCCTTATACCAAAGTGGTTTCCTTAGACACGTGTGTCAAGCTTTCGTCCCTGTGCAATACGATGAAAAGTGTTAGAATGAGAAACATTGAGGGAAATAACAAACAAATGAAATCAACAACAGAAGTCAGCCGTCCAATTGTGGTTACAGCAGCAATTGACCTTACCACGTGGGAGATTATAGCTACCCGCGTGTCATCCGAGTCCAAGAAAATCAACAATGTGGAATGGCTTACTTGGATAATTGTTCATTAAACAAAAAGAAGGGAATAAGAACAGTCCCTTATACCAATGTGATTTCTTCAGACACGTGTGTCAAGCTTTCGTCCCTGTGCAATACGATGAAATGTGTTAGAATGAGAAACATTGAAGGAAATAACAAACAAATGAAATCAACAACAGAAGTCAGTCGTGCATTTGTTGTTACAGCAGCAATTGACCTTACCACGTGGGAGATTATAGCTACCCGCGTGACATCCGAGTCCAAGAAAATCAACAATGTGGAATGGCTTACTTGGATAATTGTTCATTAAACAAAAAGAAGAGAATGAGAACAGTCCCTTATACCAATGTGGTTTCCATAGACACGTGTGTCAAGCTTTCGTCCCTGTGCAATACGATGAAAAGTGTTAGAATGAGAAACATTGAGGGAAATAACAAACAAATGAAATCAACAACAGAAGTCAGCCGTCCAATTGTGGTTACAGCAGCAATTGACCTTACCACGTGGGAGATTATAGCTACCCGCGTGTCATCCGAGTCCAAGAAAAACAACAATGTGAAATGGCTTACTTGGATAATTGTTCATTAAACAAAAAGAAGGGAATAAGAACAGTCCCTTATACCAATGTGATTTCTTCAGACACGTGTGTCAAGCTTTCGTCCCTGTGCAATACGATGAAAAGTGTTAGAATGAGAAACATTGAAGGAAATAACAAACAAATGAAATCAACAACAGAAGTCAGTCGTGCATTTGTTGTTACAGCAGCAATTGACCTTACCACGTGGGAGATTATAGCTACCTGCGTGACATCCGAGTCCAAGAAAATCAACAATGTGGAATGGCTTACTTGGATAATTCTTCATTATACAGAAAGAAGGAAATAAAAACAGTCCCTTATACCAATGTGGTTTCCTTAGACTCGTGTGTCAAGCTTTCGTCCCTCAGCATTACGATGAAACGTGTTAGAATGGGAAACATTGAAGGAAATAACAAACAAATGAAAACAACAACAGAAGTCAGCCGTTCAATTGTGGTTACAGCAGCAATTGATTTTACCACGTGGGAGATTATAGCTACCTGCCTGACATCCGAGTCCAAGAAAATCAACAATGTGGAATGGCCTACTCAGATAATTGTTCATTAAACAAAAAAAAAGGAATAAGAACAGTCCCTTATACCAAAGTGGTTTCCTCAGACACGTGTGGTAAGCTTTCGCCTCTCAGCAATACGATGAAAAGAATTAGAATGAGAAACATTGAAGAAAATAACATACAAATGGAATCAACAACAGAAGTCAGCCGTCCAATTGTGGTTACAGCAGCAATTGATCTTACCCCGTGGGAGATTATAGCTACCTGCGTGTCATCCGAGTCCAAGAAAATCAACAATGTGGAATGGCTTACTTGGATAATTTTTCATTAAACAAAAGGACGGGAATTAGAACAGTCCCTTTTACCAATGTGGTTCCCTTAGGCACGTGTGTCAAGCTTTCGTCTCTGTGCAATACGATGAAAAGTGTTAGAATGAGGAAGATTGAAGGAAATAACAAACGAATGAAATCAACAACAGAAGTCAGTCGTGCATTTGTGGTTACAGCAGCAATTAACCTTACCACGTGGGAGATTATAGCTACCTGCGTGACATCCGAGCCCAAGAAAATCAACAATGTGGAACGGCTTACTTGGATAATTGTTCATTAAACAAAAAGAAGGGAATAAGAACAGTCCCTTATACCAAAGTGGTTTTCTTAGACACGTGTGTCAAGCTTTCGTCCCTGTGCAATACGATGAAAAGTGTTAGAATGAGAAACATTGAAGGAAATAACGAACAAATGAAATCAACAACAGAAGTCAGTCGTGCATTTGTGGTTACAGCAGCAATTGACCTTACCACGTGGGAGATTATAGCTACCTGCGTGACATCCGAGTCCAAGAAAATCAACAATGTGGAACGGCTTACTTGGATAATTGTTCATTAAACAAAAAGAAGGGAATAAGAACAGACCCTTGAACCAATGTGGTTTCCATTGACACGTGTGTCAAGCTTTCGTCCCTCAGCATTACGATGAAACGTGTTGGAATGGGAAACATTGAAGGAAATAACAAACAAATGAAAACAACAACAGAAGTCAGTCGTTCAATTGTGGTTACAGCAGCAATTGATTCTACCACGTGGGAGATTATAGCTACCTGCGTGACATCCGGGTCCAAGAAAATCAACAATGTGGAATGGCGTACTTGGATAATTGTTCATTATACAGAAAGAAGGGAATAAGAACAGTCCTTTATACCAATGTGGTTTCCATAGACACGTGTGACAAGCTTTCGTCCCTCAGCATTACGATGAAACGTGTTAGAATGGGAAACATTGGAGGAAATTACATTCAAATGGAATCAACAACAGAAGTCAGCCGTCCAATTGTGGTTACAGCAGCAATTGACCTCACCACGTGGGAGATTATAGCTACCCGCGTGTCATCCGAGTCCAAGAAAAACAACAATGTGAAATGGCTTACTTGGATAATTGTTCAATTAACAAAAAGAAGAGAATAAGAACAGTCCCTTATATCAATGTGGTTTCCTTAGACACGTGTGTCAAGCTTTCGTCTCTGTGCAATACGATGAAAAGTGTTAGAATGAGAAAGATTGAAGGAAATAACAAACGAATGAAATCAACAACAGAAGTCAGTCGTGCATTTGTGGTTACAGCAGCAATGGACCTTACCAATTGAGAGATTATAGCTACCTGCGTGAAATCCGAGACCAAGAAAAACAACAATGTGAAATGGCTTACTTGGATAATTGTTCATTAAACAAAAAGAAGAGAATAAGAACAGTCCCTTATATTAATGTGGTTTCCTTAGACACGTGTGTCAAGCTTTCGTCTCTGTGCAATACGATGAAAAGTGTTAGAATGAGGAAGATTGAAGGAAATAACAAACGAATGAAATCAACAACGGAAGTCAGTCGTGCATTTGTGGTTACAGCAGCATTTGACCTTACCACGTGGGAGATTCTAGCTAGCTGCGTGACATCCTAGTCCAAGAAAATCAACAATGTGGAATGGCTTACTTGGATAATTGTTCATCAAAAAGAAAAAAGGGAAGAAGAGCAGTCCCTCATACCAAAGTGGTTTCCTTAGACACGTGTGTCAAGCTTTCGTCACTGTGCAATACGATGAAAAGTGTTAGAATGAGAAACATTGAAGAAAATAACAAACAAATGAAATCAACAACAGAAGTCAGCCGTCCAATTGTGGTTACAGCAGCAATTGACCTTACCACGTGGGAGATTATAGCTACCCGCGTGTCATCCGAGTCCAAGAAAAACAACAATGTGAAATGGCTTACTTGGATAATTGTTCATTAAACAAAAAGAAGAGAATAAGAACAGTCCCTTATATTAATGTGGTTTCCTTAGACACGTGTGTCAAGCTTCCGTCTCTGTGCAATACGATGAAAAGTGTTAGAATGAAAAACATTGAAGGAAATATCAAACAAATGAAATCAACAACAGAAGTCAGTCGTGCATTTGTGGTTACAGCAGCAATTGACCTTACCACGTGGGAGATTATAGCTACCTGCGTGACATCCGAGTCCAAGAAAATCAACAATGTGGAATGGCTTACTTGAATAATTGTTGATTAAACAAGAAGAAGGGAATAAGAACAGTCCCTCATATCAAAGTGGTTTTCTCAGACACGTGTGTCAAGCTTTCGTCCCTGTGCAATACGATGAAAAGTGTTAGAATGAGAAACATAGAAGGAAATAACAAACAAATGAAATCAACAACAGAAGTCAGTCGTGCATTTGTGGTTACAGCAGCAATTGACCTTACCACGTGGGAGATTATAGCTAGCTGCGTGACATCCTAGTCCAAGAATATCAACAATGTGGAATGGCTTACTTGGATAATTGTTCATCAAAAAGAAAACAGGGAAGAAGAGCAGTCCCTCATACCAAAGTGGTTTCCTTAGACACGTGTGTCAAACTTTCGTCACTGTGCAATACGATGAAAAGTGTTAGAATGAGAAACATTGAAGAAAATAACAAACGAATGAAATCAACAACAGAAGTCAGTCGTGCATTTGTGGTTACAGCAGCAATCGACCTTACCACGTGGGAGATTACAGCTACCTGCGTGACATCCGAGCCCAAGAAAATCAACAATGTGGAACGGCTTACTTGGATAATTGTTCATTAAACAAAAAGAAGGGAATAAGAACAGTCCCTTATACCAAAGTGGTTTTCTTAGACACGTGTGTCAAGATTTCGTCCCTGTGCAATACGATGAAAAGTGTTAGAATGAGAAACATTGAAGGAAATAACGAACAAATGAAATCAACAACAGAAGTCAGTCGTGCATTTGTGGTTACAGCAGCAATTGACCTTACCACGTGGGAGATTATAGCTACCTGCGTGACATCCGAGTCCGAGAAAATCAACAATGTGGAACGGCTTACTTGGATAATTGTTCATTAAACAAAAAGAAGGGAATAAGAACAGTCCCTTATACCAAAGTGGTTTCCTTAGACACGTGTGTCAAGCTTTCGTCCCTGTGCAATACGATGAAAAGTGTTAGAATGAGAAACATTGGGGGAAATAACAAACAAATGAAATCAACAACAGAAGTCAGTAGTGCATTTGTGGTTACAGCAGCAATTGACCTTACCACGTAAAAGATTATAGCTACCTGCGTTTCATCCGAGTCCAAGAAAATCAACAATGTGGAATGGCTTACTTGGATAATTGTTCATTAAACAGAAAGAAGGGAATAAGAACAGTCCCTTAAACCAATGTGGTTTCCATTGACACGTGTGTCAAGCTTTCGTCCCTCAGCATTACGATGAAACGTGTTAGAATGGGAAACATTGAAGGAAATAACAAACAAATGAAAACAACAACAGAAGTCAGTCGTTCAATTGTGGTTACAGCAGCAATTGATTTTACCACGTGGGAGATTATAGCTACCTGCGTGACATCCGAGTCCAAGAAAATCAACAATGTGGAATGGCTTACTTGGATAATTGTTCATTAAACAAAAAGAAGGGAATAAGAACAGTCCCTTATACCAATGTGGTTTCCATAGACACGTGTGTCAAGCTTTCGTCCCGGTGCAATACGATGAGAAGTGTTAGAATGAGAAACAGTGAAGGAAATAACAAACAAATGAAATCAACAACAGAAGTCAGTCGTGCATTTGTGGTTACAGCAGCAATTGACCTTACCACGTGGGAGATTATAGCTACCTGCGTGACATCCGAGTCCAAGAAAATCAACAATGTGGAACGGCTTACTTGGATAATTGTTCATTAAACAAAAAGGAGGGAATAAGAACAGTCCCTTATACCAAAGTGGTTTCCTTAGACACGTGTGTCAAGCTTTCGTCCCTTTGCAATACGATGAAAAGTGTAAGAATGAGAAACATTGAAGGAAATAACAAACAAATGAAATCAACAACAGAAGTCAGACGTTCAATTGTGGTTACAGCAGCAATTGATTCTACCACGTGGGAGATTATAGCTACCTGCGTGACATCCGAGTCCAAGAAAATCAACAATGTGGAATGGCGTACTTGGATAATTGTTCATTATACAGAAAGAAGGGAATAAGAACAGTCCTTTATACCAATGTGGTTTCCATAGACACGTGTGTCAAGCTTTCGTCCCTCAGCATTACGATGAAACGTGTTAGAATGGGAAACATTGAAGGAAATAACATACAAATGGAATCAACAACAGAAGTCAGCCGTCCAATTGTGGTTACAGCAGCAATTGACCTTACCACGTGGGAGATTAAAGCTACCTGCGTGTCATCCGAGTCCAAGAAAATCAACAATGTGGAATGGCTTACTTGGATAATTGTTCATTAAACAAAAAGAAGGGAATAAGAACAGTCCCTCATACCAATGTGGTTCCCTAAGACACGTGTGTCAAGTTTCCGCCCCTGTGCAATACGATGAAAAGTGTTAGAATGAGAAACATAGAAGGAAATAACAAACAAATGAAATCAACAACAGAAGTCAGTCGTGCATTTGTGGTTACAGCAGCACTTGACCTTACCACGTGGGAGATTATAGCTACCTGCGTGACATCCGAGTCCAAGAAAATCAACAATGTGGAATGGCTTACTTGGATAATTGTTCATTAAACAAAAAGAAGGGAATAAGAACAGTCCCTTATACCAATGTGGTTCCCTTAGACACGTGTGTCAAGCTTTCGCCCCTGTGCAATACGATGAAAAGTGTTAGAATGAGAAACATTGGAGAAAATAACAAACAAATGAAATCAACAACAGAAGTCAGTCGTGCATTTGAGGTTACAGCAGCAATTGACCTCACCACGTAAAAGATTATAGCTACCTGCGTGTCATCCGAGTCCAAGAAAATCAACAATGTGGAATGGCTTACTTGGATAATTGATCATTAAACAAAAAGATAGGAATAAGAACAGTCCCTTATACCAATGTGGTTTCCATAGACACGTGTGTCAAGCTTTCGTCCCTGTGCAATACAATGAGAAGTGTTAGAATGAGAAACATTGAAGGAAATAACAAACAAATGAAATCAACAACAGAAGTCAGCCGTCCAATTGTGGTTACAGCAGCATTTGACCTTACCACGTGGGAGATTATAGCTACCCGCGTGTCATCCGTGTCCAAGAAAAACAACAATGTGAAATGGCTTACTTGGATAATTGTTCATTAAACAAAAAGAAGAGAATAAGAACAGTCCCTTATATTAATGTGGTTTCCTTAGACACGTGTGTCAAGCTTTCGTCTCTGTGCAATACGATGAAAAGTGTTAGAATGAGAAACATTGAAGGAAATATCAAACAAATGAAATCAACAACAGAAGTCAGTCGTGCATTTGTGGTTACAGCAGCAATTGACCTTACCACGTGGGAGATTATAGCTACCTGCGTGACATCCGAGTCCAAGAAAATCAACAATGTGGAATGGCTTACTTGAATAATTTTTGATTAAACAAGAAGAAGGGAATAAGAACAGTCCCTCATACCAAAGTGGTTTTCTCAGACACGTGTGTCAAGCTTTCGTCCCTGTGCAATACGATGAAAAGTGTTAGAATGAGAAACATAGAAGGAAATAACAAACAAATGAAATCAACAACAGAAGTCAGTCGTGCATTTGTGGTTACAGCAGCAATTGACCTTACCACGTGGGAGATTATAGCTAGCTGCGTGACATCCTAGTCCAAGAAAATCAACAATGTGGAATGGCTTACTTGGATAATTGTTCATCAAAAAGAAAACAGGGAAGAAGAGCAGTCCCTCATACCAAAGTGGTTTCCTTAGACACGTGTGTCAAACTTTCGTCACTGTGCAATACGATGAAAAGTGTTAGAATGAGAAACATTGAAGAAAATAACAAACGAATGAAATCAACAACAGAAGTCAGTCGTGCATTTGTGGTTACAGCAGCAATCGACCTTACCACGTGGGAGATTACAGCTACCTGCGTGACATCCGAGCCCAAGAAAATCAACAATGTGGAACGGCTTACTTGGATAATTGTTCATTAAACAAAAAGAAGGGAATAAGAACAGTCCCTTATACCAAAGTGGTTTTCTTAGACACGTGTGTCAAGCTTTCGTCCCTGTGCAATACGATGAAAAGTGTTAGAATGAGAAACATTGAAGGAAATAACAAACAAATGAAATCAACAACAGAAGTCAGTCATGCATTTGTGGTTACAGCAGCAATTGACCTTACCACGTGGGAGATTATAGCTACCTGCGTGACATCCGAGTCCAAGAAAATCAACAATGTGGAATGGCTTACTTGGATAATTGTTCATTAAACAAAAAGAAGGGAATAAGAACAGTCCCTTATACCAATGTGGTTTCCATAGACACGTGTGTCAAGCTTTCGTCCCTGTGCAATACGATGAGAAGTGTTAGAATGAGAAACATTGAAGGAAATAACAAACAGATTAAATCAACAACAGAAGTCAGTCGTGCATTTGTGGTTACAGCAGCAATTGACCTTACCACGTGGGAGATTATAGCTACCTGCGTGACATCCGAGTCCAAGAAAATCAACAATGTGGAATGGCTTACTTGGATAATTGTTCATTAAACAGAAAGAAGGGAATAAGAACAGTCCCTTAAACCAATGTGGTTTCCATTGACACGTGTGTCAAGCTTTCGTCCCTCAGCATTACGATGAAACGTGTTAGAATGGGAAACATTGAAGGAAATAACAAACAAATGAAAACAACAACAGAAGTCAGTCGTTCAATTGTGGTTACAGCAGCAATTGATTTTACCACGTGGGAGATTATAGCTACCTGCGTGACATCCGAGTCCAAGAAAATCAACAATGTGGAATGGCTTACTTGGATAATTGTTCATTAAACAAAAAGAAGGGAATAAGAACAGTCCCTTATACCAATGTGGTTTCCATAGACACGTGTGTCAAGCTTTCGTCCCTGTGCAATACGATGAGAAGTGTTAGAATGAGAAACATTGAAGGAAATAACAAACAGATGAAATCAACAACAGAAGTCAGTCGTGCATTTGTGGTTACAGCAGCACTTGACCTTACCACGTGGGAGATTATAGCTACCTGCGTGACATCCGAGTCCAAGAAAATCAACAATGTGGAATGGCTTACTTGGATAATTGTTCATTAAACAAAAAGAAGGGAATAAGAACATTCCCTTATACCAATGTGGTTCCCTTAGACACGTGTGTCAAGCTTTCGCCCCTGTGCAATACGATGAAAAGTGTTAGATTGAGAAACATTGAAGGAAATAACAAACAGATGAAATCAACAACAGAAGTCAGTCGTGCATTTGTGGTTACAGCAGCAATTGACCTTACCACGTGGGAGATTATAGCTACCTGCGTGACATCCGAGTCCAAGAAAATCAACAATGTGGAACGGCTTACTTGGATAATTGTTCATTAAACAAAAAGAAGGGAATAAGAACAGTCCCTTATACCAAAGTGGTTTCCTTAGACACGTGTGTCAAGCTTTCGTCCCTGTGCAATACGATGAAAAGTGTAAGAATGAGAAACATTGAAGGAAATAACAAACAAATGAAATCAACAACAGAAGTCAGACGTTCAATTGTGGTTACAGCAGCAATTGATTCTACCACGTGGGAGATTATAGCTACCTGCGTGACATCCGAGTCCAAGAAAATCAACAATGTGGAATGGCGTACTTGGATAATTGTTCATTATACAGAAAGAAGGGAATAAGAACAGTCCTTTATACCAATGTGGTTTCCATAGACACGTGTGTCAAGCTTTCGTCCCTCAGCATTACGATGAAACGTGTTAGAATGGGAAACATTGAAGGAAATAACAAACAAATGAAAACAACAACAGAAGTCAGTCGTTCAATTGTGGTTACAGCAGCAATTGATTTTACCACGTGGGAGATTATAGCTACCTGCGTGACATCCGAGTCCAAGAAAATCAACAATGTGGAATGGCTTACTTGGATAATTGTTCATTAAACAAAAAGAAGGGAATAAGAACAGTCCCTTATACCAATGTGGTTTCCATAGACACGTGTGTCAAGCTTTCGTCCCTGTGCAATACGATGAGAAGTGTTAGAATGAGAAACATTGAAGGAAATAACAAACAGATGAAATCAACAACAGAAGTCAGTCGTGCATTTGTGGTTACAGCAGCACTTGACCTTACCACGTGGGAGATTATAGCTACCTGCGTGACATCCGAGTCCAAGAAAATCAACAATGTGGAATGGCTTACTTGGATAATTGTTCATTAAACAAAAAGAAGGGAATAAGAACATTCCCTTATACCAATGTGGTTCCCTTAGACACGTGTGTCAAGCTTTCGCCCCTGTGCAATACGATGAAAAGTGTTAGATTGAGAAACATTGGAGAAAATAACAAACAAATGAAATCAACAACAGAAGTCAGTCGTGCATTTGAGGTTACAGCAGCAATTGACCTCACCACGTAAAAGATTATAGCTACCTGCGTGTCATCCGAGTCCAAGAAAATCAACAATGTGGAATGGCTTACTTGGATAATTGATCATTAAACAAAAAGATAGGAATAAGAACAGTCCCTTATACCAATGTGGTTTCCATAGACACGTGTGTCAAGCTTTCGTCCCTATGCAATACAATGAGAAGTGTTAGAATGAGAAACATTGAAGGAAATAACAAACAAATGAAATCAACAACAGAAGTCAGCCGTCCAATTGTGGTTACAGCAGCAATTGACCTTACCACGTGGGAGATTATAACTACCCGCGTGTCATCCGAGTCCAAGAAAAACAACAATGTGAAATGGCTTACTTGGATAATTGTTCATTAAACAAAAAGAAGAGAATAAGAACAGTCCCTTATATTGATGTGGTTTCCTTAGACACGTGTGTCAAGCTTTCGTCTCTGTGCAATACGATGAGAAGTGTTAGAATGAGGAAGATTGAAGGAAATAACAAACGAATGAAATCAACAACAGAAGTCAGTCGTGCATTTGTGGTTACAGCAGCAATTGACCTTACCAATTGGGAGATTATAGCTACCTGCGTGACATCCGAGACCAAGAAAAACAACAATGTGAAATGGCCTACTTGGATAATTGTTCATCAAACAAAAAGAAGAGAATAAGAACAGTCCATTATATCAATGTGGTTTCCTTAGACACGTGTGTCAAGCTTTCGTCCCTGTGCAATACGATGAAAAGTGTTAGAATGAGGAAGATTGAAAGAAATAACAAACGAATGAAATCAACAACAGAAGTCAGTCGTGCATTTGTGGTTACAGCAGCAATTGACCTCACCAATTGAGAGATTATAGCTACCTGCGTGACATCCGAGACCAAGAAAAACAACAATGTGAAATGGCCTACTTGGATAATTGTTCATCAAACAAAAAGAAGAGAATAAGAACAGTCCATTATATCAATGTGGTTTCCTTAGACACGTGTGTCAAGCTTTCGTCCCTGTGCAATACGATGAAAAGTGTTAGAATGAGAAACATTGAATTTAATATTAAACAAATGAAATCAACAACAGAAGTCAGCCGTCCATTTATTGTTAAAGCAGCAATTGATCTTACCACGGGGGAGATTATAGCTACCTGCGTGACATCCGAGTCCAAGAAAATCAGCAATGTGAAATGGCTCATCTGGATAATTGTTCATCTAACAGAAAAAAGGGAATAAGAACAGTCCCTCATACCAATGTGGATTCCTTAGACACGTGTGTCAAGCTTTCGTCCGTGTGCAATACGATGAAAAGTGTTAGAATGAGAAACATTGAAGGAAATAACAAACAAATGAAATCAACAACAGAAGTCAGTCGTGCATTTGTGGTTACAGCAGCAATTGACCTTACCACGTGGGAGATTATAGCTACCTGCGTGACATCCGAGTCCAAGAAAATCAACAATGTGGAATGGCTTACTTGGATAATTGATCATCATACAGAAAGAAGGGAATAAGTTCAGTCCCTTATACCAATGTGGTTTCCATAGACACGTGTGTCAAGCTTTCGTCCCTGTGCAATACGATGAGAAGTGTTAGAATGAGAAACATTGAAGGAAATAAAAACCAAATGAAATCAACAAAAGAAGTCAGCCGTCCAATTGTGGTTACAGCAGCAATTGACCTTACCACGTGGGAGATTACAGCTCCCTGCGTGACATCCGAGTCCAAGAAAATCAACAATGTGGAATGGCTTACTTGGATTATTGTTCATTAAACAAAAAGAAGGGAATAAGAACAGTCCCTTATACCAAAGTGGTTTCCTTAGACACGCGTGTCAAGCTTTCGTCCCTGTGCAATACGATGAAAAGTGTTAGAATGAGAAACATTGAAGAAAATAACAAACGAATGAAATCAACAACAGAAGTCAGTCGTGCATTTGTGGTTACAGCAGCAATTGACCTTACCACGTGGGAGATTACAGCTACCTGCGTGACATCCGAGCCCAAGAAAATCAACAATGTGGAACGGTTTACTTGGATAATTGTTCATTAAACAAAAAGAAGGGAATAAGAACAGTCCCTTATACCAAAGTGGTTTCCTTAGACACGTGTGTCAAGCTTTCGTCCCTGTGCAATACGATGAAAAATGTTAGAATGAGAAACATTAAAGGAAATAAAAAACAAATGAAATCAACAACAGAAGTCAGTCGTGCATTTGTGGTTACAGCAGCAATTGACCTTACCACGTTAAAGATTATAGCTACCTGCGTGTCATCCGAGTCCAAGAAAATCAACAATGTGGAATGGCTTACTTGGATAATTGATCATTATACAGAAAGAATGAAGTAAGAACAGTCCCTTATACCAATGTGGTTTCCATAGACACGTGTGTCAAGCTTTCGTCCCTGTGCAATACGATGAAAAGTGTTAGAATGAGAAACATTGAAGAAAATAACAAACGAATGAAATCAACAACAGAAGTCAGTCGTGCATTTGTGGTTACAGCAGCAATTGACCTTACCACGTGGGAGATTATAGCTACCTGCGTGACATCCGAGTCCAAGAAAATCAACAATGTGGAACGACTTACTCGGATAATTGTTCATTAAACATAAAGAAGGGAATTAGAACAGTCCCTTATACCAAAGTGGTTTCCTTAGACACGTGTGTCAAGCTTTCGTCCCTGTGCAATACGATGAAAAGTGTTAGAATGAGAAACATTGAAGGAAATAACAAACAAATGAAATCAACAACAGAAGTCAGTCGTGCATTTGTGGTTACAGCAGCAATTGACCTTACCACGTTAAAGATTATAGCTACCTGCGTGTCATCCGAGTCCAAGAAAATCAACAATGTGGAATGGCTTACTTGGATAATTGATCATCATACAGAAAGAAGGGAATAAGAACAGTCCCTTATACCAATGTGGTTTCCATAGACACGTGTGTCAAGCTTTCGTCCCTGTGCAATACGATGAGAAGTGTTAGAATGAGAAACATTGAAGGAAATAAAAAACAAATGAAATCAACAACAGAAGTCAGCTGTCCCATTGTGGTTACAGCAGCAATTGACCTTACCACGTGGGAGATTATAGCTACCCGCGTGTCATCCGAGTCCAAGAAAATCAACAATGTGGAATGGCTTACTTGGATAATTGATCCTTATACAGAAAGAATGAAGTAAGAACAGTCCCTTATACCAATGTGGTTTCCATAGACACGTGTGTCAAGCTTTCGTCCCTGTGCAATACGATGAAAAGTGTTAGAATGAGAAACATTGAAGAAAATAACAAACGAATGAAATCAATAACAGAAGTCAGTCGTGCATTTGTGGTTACAGCAGTAATTGACCTTACCACATGGGAGATTATAGCTACCTGCGTGACATCCGAGTCCAAGAAAATCAACAATGTGGAATTGCTTACTTGGATAATTGTTCATTAAACAAAAAGAAGGGAATAAGAACAGTCCCTTATACCAAAGTGGTTTCCTTAGACACGCGTGTCAAGCTTTCGTCCCTGTGCAATACGATGAAAAGTGTTAGAATGAGAAACATTGAAGAAAATAACAAACGAATGAAATCAACAACAGAAGTCAGTCGTGCATTCGTGGTTACAGCAGCAATTGACCTTACCACGTGGGAGATTATAGCTACCTGCGTGACATCCGAGTCCAAGAAAATCAACAATGTGGAATGGCTTACTTGGATAATTGTTCATTAAACAAAAAGAAGAGAATAAGAACAGTCCCTTATACCAAAGTGGTTTCCTTAGACACGCGTGTCAAGCTTTCGTCCCTGTGCAATACGATGAAATGTGTTAGAATGAGAAACATTGAAGAAAATAACAAACGAATGAAATTAACAGAAGTCAGTCGTGCATTTGTGGTTACAGCAGCAATTGACCTTACCACGTGGGAGATTACAGCTACCTGCGTGACATCCGAGCCCAAGAAAATCAACAATGTGGAACGGCTTACTTGGATAATTGTTCATTAAACAAAAAGAAGGGAATAAGAACAGTCCCTTATACCAAAGTGGTTTCCTTAGACACGTGTGTCAAGCTTTCGTCCCTGTGCAATACGATGAAAAATGTTAGAATGAGAAACATTAAAGGAAATAACAAACAAATGAAATCAACAACAGAAGTCAGTCGTGCATTTGTGGTTACAGCAGCAATTGACCTTACCACGTAAAAGATTATAGCTACCTGCGTGTCATCCGAGTCCAAGAAAATCAACAATGTGGAATGGCTTACTTGGATAATTGATCATTATACAGAAAGAAGGGAATAAGAACAGTCCCTTATACCAATGTGGTTTCCATAGACACGTGTGTCAAGCTTTCGTCCCTGTGCAATACGATGAGAAGTGTTAGAATGAGAAACATTGAAGGAAATAACAAACAAATCAAATCAACAACAGAAGTCAGTCGTGCATTTGTGATTACAGCAGCAATTGACCTTACCACGTGGGAGATTATAGCTACCTGCGTGACATCCGAGTCCAAGAAAATCAACAATGTGGAATGGCTCACTTGGATAATTAATCATTATACAGAAAGAATGAAGTAAGAACAGTCCCTTATACCAATGTGGTTTCCATAGACACGTGTGTCAAGCTTTCGTCCCTGTGCAATACGATGAAAAGTGTTAGAATGAGAAACATTGAAGAAAATAACAAACGAATGAAATCAACAACAGAAGTCAGTCGTGCATTTGTGGTTACAGCAGCAATTGACCTTACCACGTGGGAGATTATAGCTACCTGCGTGACATCCGAGTCCAAGAAAATCAACAATGTGGAACGGCTTACTCGGATAATTGTTCATTAAACATAAAGAAGGGAATAAGAACAGTCCCTTATACCAAAGTGGTTTCCTTAGACACGTGTGTCAAGCTTTCGTCCCTGTGCAATACGATGAAAAGTGTTAGAATGAGAAACATTGAAGAAAATAACAAACGAATGAAATCAA
This sequence comes from Harmonia axyridis, assembly GCF_914767665.1. Taxonomy (NCBI): domain Eukaryota; kingdom Metazoa; phylum Arthropoda; class Insecta; order Coleoptera; family Coccinellidae; genus Harmonia; species Harmonia axyridis. The sequence continues at coordinate 46,064,148 of NC_059502.1, read as the reverse complement.
CAACAGAAGTCAGTCGTGCATTTGTGGTTACAGCAGCAATTGACCTTACCACGTGGGAGATTATAGCTACCTGCGTGACATCCGAGTCCAAGAAAATCAACAATGTGGAACGACTTACTCGGATAATTGTTCATTAAACATAAAGAAGGGAATTAGAACAGTCCCTTATACCAAAGTGGTTTCCTTAGACACGTGTGTCAAGCTTTCGTCCCTGTGCAATACGATGAAAAGTGTTAGAATGAGAAACATTGAAGGAAATAACAAACAAATGAAATCAACAACAGAAGTCAGTCGTGCATTTGTGGTTACAGCAGCAATTGACCTTACCACGTTAAAGATTATAGCTACCTGCGTGTCATCCGAGTCCAAGAAAATCAACAATGTGGAATGGCTTACTTGGATAATTGATCATCATACAGAAAGAAGGGAATAAGAACAGTCCCTTATACCAATGTGGTTTCCATAGACACGTGTGTCAAGCTTTCGTCCCTGTGCAATACGATGAGAAGTGTTAGAATGAGAAACATTGAAGGAAATAAAAAACAAATGAAATCAACAACAGAAGTCAGCTGTCCCATTGTGGTTACAGCAGCAATTGACCTTACCACGTGGGAGATTATAGCTACCCGCGTGTCATCCGAGTCCAAGAAAATCAACAATGTGGAATGGCTTACTTGGATAATTGATCATTATACAGAAAGAATGAAGTAAGAACAGTCCCTTATACCAATGTGGTTTCCATAGACACGTGTGTCAAGCTTTCGTCCCTGTGCAATACGATGAAAAGTGTTAGAATGAGAAACATTGAAGAAAATAACAAACGAATGAAATCAATAACAGAAGTCAGTCGTGCATTTGTGGTTACAGCAGTAATTGACCTTACCACGTGGGAGATTATAGCTACCTGCGTGACATCCGAGTCCAAGAAAATCAACAATGTGGAATTGCTTACTTGGATAATTGTTCATTAAACAAAAAGAAGGGAATAAGAACAGTCCCTTATACCAAAGTGGTTTCCTTAGACACGCGTGTCAAGCTTTCGTCCCTGTGCAATACGATGAAAAGTGTTAGAATGAGAAACATTGAAGAAAATAACAAACGAATGAAATCAACAACAGAAGTCAGTCGTGCATTCGTGGTTACAGCAGCAATTGACCTTACCACGTGGGAGATTATAGCTACCTGCGTGACATCCGAGTCCAAGAAAATCAACAATGTGGAATGGCTTACTTGGATAATTGTTCATTAAACAAAAAGAAGAGAATAAGAACAGTCCCTTATACCAAAGTGGTTTCCTTAGACACGCGTGTCAAGCTTTCGTCCCTGTGCAATACGATGAAATGTGTTAGAATGAGAAACATTGAAGAAAATAACAAACGAATGAAATTAACAGAAGTCAGTCGTGCATTTGTGGTTACAGCAGCAATTGACCTTACCACGTGGGAGATTACAGCTACCTGCGTGACATCCGAGCCCAAGAAAATCAACAATGTGGAACGGCTTACTTGGATAATTGTTCATTAAACAAAAAGAAGGGAATAAGAACAGTCCCTTATACCAAAGTGGTTTCCTTAGACACGTGTGTCAAGCTTTCGTCCCTGTGCAATACGATGAAAAATGTTAGAATGAGAAACATTAAAGGAAATAACAAACAAATGAAATCAACAACAGAAGTCAGTCGTGCATTTGTGGTTACAGCAGCAATTGACCTTACCACGTAAAAGATTATAGCTACCTGCGTGTCATCCGAGTCCAAGAAAATCAACAATGTGGAATGGCTTACTTGGATAATTGATCATTATACAGAAAGAAGGGAATAAGAACAGTCCCTTATACCAATGTGGTTTCCATAGACACGTGTGTCAAGCTTTCGTCCCTGTGCAATACGATGAGAAGTGTTAGAATGAGAAACATTGAAGGAAATAACAAACAAATCAAATCAACAACAGAAGTCAGTCGTGCATTTGTGATTACAGCAGCAATTGACCTTACCACGTGGGAGATTATAGCTACCTGCGTGACATCCGAGTCCAAGAAAATCAACAATGTGGAATGGCTATCTTGGATAATTAATCATTATACAGAAAGAATGAAGTAAGAACAGTCCCTTATACCAATGTGGTTTCCATAGACACGTGTGTCAAGCTTTCGTCCCTGTGCAATACGATGAAAAGTGTTAGAATGAGAAACATTGAAGAAAATAACAAACGAATGAAATCAACAACAGAAGTCAGTCGTGCATTTGTGGTTACAGCAGCAATTGACCTTACCACGTGGGAGATTATAGCTACCTGCGTGACATCCGAGTCCAAGAAAATCAACAATGTGGAACGGCTTACTCGGATAATTGTTCATTAAACATAAAGAAGGGAATAAGAACAGTCCCTTATACCAAAGTGGTTTCCTTAGACACGTGTGTCAAGCTTTCGTCCCTGTGCAATACGATGAAAAGTGTAAAAATGAGAAACATTGAAGGAAATAACAAACGAATGAAATCAACAACAGAAGTCAGTCGTGCATTTGTGGTTACAGCAGCAATTGACCTTACCACGTTAAAGATTATAGCTACCTGCGTGTCATCCGAGTCCAAGAAAAACAACAATGTGGAATGGCTTACTTGGATAATTGATCATCATACAGAAAGAAGGGAATAAGAACAGTCCCTTATACCAATGTGGTTTCCATAGACACGTGTGTCAAGCTTTCGTCCCTGTGCAATACGATGAGAAGTGTTAGAATGAGAAACATTGAAGGAAATAAAAAACGAATGAAATCAACAACAGAAGTCAGCCGTCCAATTGTGGATACAGCAGCAATTGACCTTACCACGTGGGAGATTATAGCTACCCGCGTGTCATCCGAGTCCAAGAAAATCAACAATGTGGAATGGCTTACTTGGATAATTGATCATTATACAGAAAGAATGAAATAAGAACAGTCCCTTATACCAAAGTGGTTTCCTTAGACACGTGTGTCAAGCTTTCGTCCCTGTGCAATACGATGAAAAATGTTAGAATGAAAAACATTAAAGGAAATAACAAACAAATGAAATCAACAACAGAAGTCAGTCGTGCATTTGTGGTTACAGCAGCAATTGACCTTACCACGTAAAAGATTATAGCTACCTGCGTGTCATCCGAGTCCAAGAAAATCAACAATGTGGAATGGCTTACTTGGATAATTGATCATTATACAGAAAGAAGGGAATAAGAACAGTCCCTTATACCAATGTGGTTTCCATAGACACGTGTGTCAAGCTTTCGTCCCTGTGCAATACGATGAGAAGTGTTAGAATGAGAAACATTGAAGGAAATAACAAACAAATCAAATCAACAACAGAAGTCAGTCGTGCATTTGTGATTACAGCAGCAATTGACCTTACCACGTGGGAGATTATAGCTACCTGCGTGACATCCGAGTCCAAGAAAATCAACAATGTGGAATTGCTTACTTGGATAATTGTTCATTAAACAAAAAGAAGGGAATAAGAACAGTCCCTTATACCAAGGTGGTTTCCTTAGACACGCGTGTCAAGCTTTCGTCCCTGTGCAATACGATGAAAAGTGTTAGAATGAGAAACATTGAAGAAAATAACAAACGAATGAAATCGACAGAAGTCAGTCGTGCATTTGTGGTTACAGCAGCAATTGACCTTACCACGTGGGAGATTACAGCTACCTGCGTGACATCCGAGCCCAAGAAAATCAACAATGTGGAACGGCTTACTTGGATAATTGTTCATTAAACAAAAAGAAGGGAATAAGAACAGTCCCTTATACCAAAGTGGTTTCCTTAGACACGTGTGTCAAGCTTTCGTCCCTGTGCAATACGATGAAAAATGTTAGAATGAGAAACATTAAAGGAAATAACAAACAAATGAAATCAACAACAGAAGTCAGTCGTGCATTTGTGGTTACAGCAGCAATTGACCTTACCACGTAAAAGATTATAGCTACCTGCGTGTCATCCGAGTCCAAGAAAATCAACAATATGGAATGGCTTACTTGGATAATTGATCATTATACAGAAAGAAGGGAATAAGAACAGTCCCTTATAACAATGTGGTTTCCATAGACACGTGTGTCAAGCTTTCGTCCCTGTGCAATACGATGAGAAGTGTTAGAATGAGAAACATTGAAGGAAATAACAAACAAATCAAATCAACAACAGAAGTCAGTCGTGCATTTGTGATTACAGCAGCAATTGACCTTACCACGTGGGAGATTATAGCTACCTGCGTGACATCCGAGTCCAAGAAAATCAACAATGTGGAATGGCTTACTTGGATAATTGATCATTATACAGAAAGAATGAAGTAAGAACAGTCCCTTATACCAATGTGGTTTCCATAGACACGTGTGTCAAGCTTTCGTCCCTGTGCAATACGATGAAAAGTGTTAGACTGAGAAACATTGAAGGAAATAACAAACAAATGAAATCAACAACAGAAGTAAGTCGTGCATTTGTGGTTACAGCAGCAATTGACCTTACCACGTTAAAGATTATAGCTACCTGCGTGTCATCCGAGTCCAAGAAAATCAACAATGTGGAATGGCTTACATGGATAATTGATCATCATACAGAAAGAAGGGAATAAGAACAGTCCCTTATACCAATGTGGTTTCCATAGACACGTGTGTCAAGCTTTCGTCCCTGTGCAATACGATGAGAAGTGTTAGAATGAGAAACATTGAAGAAAATAACAAACGAATGAAATCAACAACAGAAGTCAGTCGTGCATTTGTGGTTACAGCAGCAATTGACCTTACCACGTGGGAGATTATAGCTACCTGCGTGACATCCGAGTCCAAGAAAATCAACAATGTGGAACGGCTTACTCGGATAATTGTTCATTAAACATAAAGAAGGGAATAAGAACAGTCCCTTATACCAAAGTGGTTTCCTTAGACACGTGTGTCAAGCTTTCGTCCCTGTGCAATACGATGAAAAGTGTTAGAATGAGAAACATTGAAGAAAATAACAAACGAATGAAATCAACAACAGAAGTCAGTCGTGCATTTGTGGTTACAGCAGCAATTGACCTTACCACGTGGGAGATTATAGCTACCTGCGTGACATCCGAGTCCAAGAAAATCAACAATGTGGAACGACTTACTCGGATAATTGTTCATTAAACATAAAGAAGGGAATTAGAACAGTCCCTTATACCAAAGTGGTTTCCTTAGACACGTGTGTCAAGCTTTCGTCCCTGTGCAATACGATGAAAAGTGTTAGAATGAGAAACATTGAAGGAAATAACAAACAAATGAAATCAACAACAGAAGTCAGTCGTGCATTTGTGGTTACAGCAGCAATTGACCTTACCACGTTAAAGATTATAGCTACCTGCGTGTCATCCGAGTCCAAGAAAATCAACAATGTGGAATGGCTTACTTGGATAATTGATCATCATACAGAAAGAAGGGAATAAGAACAGTCCCTTATACCAATGTGGTTTCCATAGACACGTGTGTCAAGCTTTCGTCCCTGTGCAATACGATGAGAAGTGTTAGAATGAGAAACATTGAAGGAAATAAAAAACAAATGAAATCAACAACAGAAGTCAGCTGTCCCATTGTGGTTACAGCAGCAATTGACCTTACCACGTGGGAGATTATAGCTACCCGCGTGTCATCCGAGTCCAAGAAAATCAACAATGTGGAATGGCTTACTTGGATAATTGATCATTATACAGAAAGAATGAAGTAAGAACAGTCCCTTATACCAATGTGGTTTCCATAGACACGTGTGTCAAGCTTTCGTCCCTGTGCAATACGATGAAAAGTGTTAGAATGAGAAACATTGAAGAAAATAACAAACGAATGAAATCAATAACAGAAGTCAGTCGTGCATTTGTGGTTACAGCAGTAATTGACCTTACCACGTGGGAGATTATAGCTACCTGCGTGACATCCGAGTCCAAGAAAATCAACAATGTGGAATTGCTTACTTGGATAATTGTTCATTAAACAAAAAGAAGGGAATAAGAACAGTCCCTTATACCAAAGTGGTTTCCTTAGACACGCGTGTCAAGCTTTCGTCCCTGTGCAATACGATGAAAAGTGTTAGAATGAGAAACATTGAAGAAAATAACAAACGAATGAAATCAACAACAGAAGTCAGTCGTGCATTCGTGGTTACAGCAGCAATTGACCTTACCACGTGGGAGATTATAGCTACCTGCGTGACATCCGAGTCCAAGAAAATCAACAATGTGGAATGGCTTACTTGGATAATTGTTCATTAAACAAAAAGAAGAGAATAAGAACAGTCCCTTATACCAAAGTGGTTTCCTTAGACACGCGTGTCAAGCTTTCGTCCCTGTGCAATACGATGAAATGTGTTAGAATGAGAAACATTGAAGAAAATAACAAACGAATGAAATTAACAGAAGTCAGTCGTGCATTTGTGGTTACAGCAGCAATTGACCTTACCACGTGGGAGATTACAGCTACCTGCGTGACATCCGAGCCCAAGAAAATCAACAATGTGGAACGGCTTACTTGGATAATTGTTCATTAAACAAAAAGAAGGGAATAAGAACAGTCCCTTATACCAAAGTGGTTTCCTTAGACACGTGTGTCAAGCTTTCGTCCCTGTGCAATACGATGAAAAATGTTAGAATGAGAAACATTAAAGGAAATAACAAACAAATGAAATCAACAACAGAAGTCAGTCGTGCATTTGTGGTTACAGCAGCAATTGACCTTACCACGTAAAAGATTATAGCTACCTGCGTGTCATCCGAGTCCAAGAAAATCAACAATGTGGAATGGCTTACTTGGATAATTGATCATTATACAGAAAGAAGGGAATAAGAACAGTCCCTTATACCAATGTGGTTTCCATAGACACGTGTGTCAAGCTTTCGTCCCTGTGCAATACGATGAGAAGTGTTAGAATGAGAAACATTGAAGGAAATAACAAACAAATCAAATCAACAACAGAAGTCAGTCGTGCATTTGTGATTACAGCAGCAATTGACCTTACCACGTGGGAGATTATAGCTACCTGCGTGACATCCGAGTCCAAGAAAATCAACAATGTGGAATGGCTATCTTGGATAATTAATCATTATACAGAAAGAATGAAGTAAGAACAGTCCCTTATACCAATGTGGTTTCCATAGACACGTGTGTCAAGCTTTCGTCCCTGTGCAATACGATGAAAAGTGTTAGAATGAGAAACATTGAAGAAAATAACAAACGAATGAAATCAACAACAGAAGTCAGTCGTGCATTTGTGGTTACAGCAGCAATTGACCTTACCACGTGGGAGATTATAGCTACCTGCGTGACATCCGAGTCCAAGAAAATCAACAATGTGGAACGGCTTACTCGGATAATTGTTCATTAAACATAAAGAAGGGAATAAGAACAGTCCCTTATACCAAAGTGGTTTCCTTAGACACGTGTGTCAAGCTTTCGTCCCTGTGCAATACGATGAAAAGTGTAAAAATGAGAAACATTGAAGGAAATAACAAACGAATGAAATCAACAACAGAAGTCAGTCGTGCATTTGTGGTTACAGCAGCAATTGACCTTACCACGTTAAAGATTATAGCTACCTGCGTGTCATCCGAGTCCAAGAAAAACAACAATGTGGAATGGCTTACTTGGATAATTGATCATCATACAGAAAGAAGGGAATAAGAACAGTCCCTTATACCAATGTGGTTTCCATAGACACGTGTGTCAAGCTTTCGTCCCTGTGCAATACGATGAGAAGTGTTAGAATGAGAAACATTGAAGGAAATAAAAAACGAATGAAATCAACAACAGAAGTCAGCCGTCCAATTGTGGATACAGCAGCAATTGACCTTACCACGTGGGAGATTATAGCTACCCGCGTGTCATCCGAGTCCAAGAAAATCAACAATGTGGAATGGCTTACTTGGATAATTGATCATTATACAGAAAGAATGAAATAAGAACAGTCCCTTATACCAAAGTGGTTTCCTTAGACACGTGTGTCAAGCTTTCGTCCCTGTGCAATACGATGAAAAATGTTAGAATGAAAAACATTAAAGGAAATAACAAACAAATGAAATCAACAACAGAAGTCAGTCGTGCATTTGTGGTTACAGCAGCAATTGACCTTACCACGTAAAAGATTATAGCTACCTGCGTGTCATCCGAGTCCAAGAAAATCAACAATGTGGAATGGCTTACTTGGATAATTGATCATTATACAGAAAGAAGGGAATAAGAACAGTCCCTTATACCAATGTGGTTTCCATAGACACGTGTGTCAAGCTTTCGTCCCTGTGCAATACGATGAGAAGTGTTAGAATGAGAAACATTGAAGGAAATAACAAACAAATCAAATCAACAACAGAAGTCAGTCGTGCATTTGTGATTACAGCAGCAATTGACCTTACCACGTGGGAGATTATAGCTACCTGCGTGACATCCGAGTCCAAGAAAATCAACAATGTGGAATGGCTTACTTGGATAATTGTTCATTAAACAAAAAGAAGGGAATAAGAACAGTCCCTTATACCAAGGTGGTTTCCTTAGACACGCGTGTCAAGCTTTCGTCCCTGTGCAATACGATGAAAAGTGTTAGAATGAGAAACATTGAAGAAAATAACAAACGAATGAAATCGACAGAAGTCAGTCGTGCATTTGTGGTTACAGCAGCAATTGACCTTACCACGTGGGAGATTACAGCTACCTGCGTGACATCCGAGCCCAAGAAAATCAACAATGTGGAACGGCTTACTTGGATAATTGTTCATTAAACAAAAAGAAGGGAATAAGAACAGTCCCTTATACCAAAGTGGTTTCCTTAGACACGTGTGTCAAGCTTTCGTCCCTGTGCAATACGATGAAAAATGTTAGAATGAGAAACATTAAAGGAAATAACAAACAAATGAAATCAACAACAGAAGTCAGTCGTGCATTTGTGGTTACAGCAGCAATTGACCTTACCACGTAAAAGATTATAGCTACCTGCGTGTCATCCGAGTCCAAGAAAATCAACAATATGGAATGGCTTACTTGGATAATTGATCATTATACAGAAAGAAGGGAATAAGAACAGTCCCTTATAACAATGTGGTTTCCATAGACACGTGTGTCAAGCTTTCGTCCCTGTGCAATACGATGAGAAGTGTTAGAATGAGAAACATTGAAGGAAATAACAAACAAATCAAATCAACAACAGAAGTCAGTCGTGCATTTGTGATTACAGCAGCAATTGACCTTACCACGTGGGAGATTATAGCTACCTGCGTGACATCCGAGTCCAAGAAAATCAACAATGTGGAATGGCTTACTTGGATAATTGATCATTATAGAGAAAGAATGAAGTAAGAACAGTCCCTTATACCAATGTGGTTTCCATAGACACGTGTGTCAAGCTTTCGTCCCTGTGCAATACGATGAAAAGTGTTAGACTGAGAAACATTGAAGGAAATAACAAACAAATGAAATCAACAACAGAAGTAAGTCGTGCATTTGTGGTTACAGCAGCAATTGACCTTACCACGTTAAAGATTATAGCTACCTGCGTGTCATCCGAGTCCAAGAAAATCAACAATGTGGAATGGCTTACATGGATAATTGATCATCATACAGAAAGAAGGGAATAAGAACAGTCCCTTATACCAATGTGGTTTCCATAGACACGTGTGTCAAGCTTTCGTCCCTGTGCAATACGATGAGAAGTGTTAGAATGAGAAACATTGAAGGAAATAAAAAACAAATGAAATCAACAACAGAAGTCAGCCGTCCAATTGTGGATACAGCAGCAATTGACCTTACCACGTGGGAGATTATAGCTACCCGCGTGTGATCCGAGTCCAAGAAAATCAACAATGTGGAATGGCTTACTTGGATAATTGATCATTATACAGAAAGAATGAAATAAGAACAGTCCCTTATACCAATGTGGTTTCCATAGACACGTGTGTCAAGCTTTCGTCCCTGTGCAATACGATGAAAAGTGTTAGAATGAGAATCATTGAAGAAAATAACAAACGAATGAAATCAACAACAGAAGTCAGTCGTGCATTTGTGGTTACAGCAGCAATTGACCTAACCACGTGGAAGATTACAGCTACCTGCGTGACATCCGAGCCCAAGAAAATCAACAATGTGGAACGGCTTACTTGGATAATTGTTCATTAAACAAAAAGAAGGGAATAAGAACAGTCCCTTATACCAAAGTGGTTTCCTTAGACACGTGTGTCAAGCTTTCGTCCCTGTGCAATACGATGAAAAATGTTAGAATGAGAAACATTAAAGGAAATAACAAACAAATGAAATCAACAACAGAAGTCAGTCGTGCATTTGTGGTTACAGCAGCAATTGACCTTACCACGTAAAAGATTATAGCTACCTGCGTGTCATCCGAGTCCAAGAAAATCAACAATGTGGAATGGCTTACCTGGATAATTGATCATTATACAGAAAGAAGGGAATAAGAACAGTCCCTTATACCAATGTGGTTTCCATAGACACGTGTGTCAAGCTTTCGTCCCTGTGCAATACGATGAGAAGTGTTAGAATGAGAAACATTGAAGGAAATAACAAACAAATCAAATCAACAACAGAAGTCAGTCGTGCATTTGTGATTACAGCAGCAATTGACCTTACCACGTGGGAGATTATAGCTACCTGCGTGACATCCGAGTCCAAGAAAATCAACAATGTGGAATGGCTATCTTGGATAATTGATCATTATACAGAAAGAATGAAGTAAGAACAGTCCCTTATACCAATGTGGTTTCCATAGACACGTGTGTCGAACTTTCGTCCCTGTGCAATACGATGAAAAGTGTTAGAATGAGAAACATTGAAGAAAATAACAAACGAATGAAATCAACAACAGAAGTCAGTCGTGCATTTGTGGTTACAACAGCAATTGACCTTACCACGTGGGAGATTATAGCTACCTGCGTGACATCCGAGTCCAAGAAAATCAACAATGTGGAACGGCTTACTCGGATAATTGTTCATTAAACATAAAGAAGGGAATAAGAACAGTCCCTTATACCAAAGTGGTTTCCTTAGACACGTGTGTCAAGCTTTCGTCCCTGTGCAATACGATGAAAAGTGTAAGAATGAGAAACATTGAAGGAAATAACAAACGAATGAAATCAACAACAGAAGTCAGTCGTGCATTTGTGGTTACAGCAGCAATTGACCTTACCACGTTAAAGATTATAGCTACCTGCGTGTCATCCGAGTCCAAGAAAAACAACAATGTGGAATGGCTTACTTGGATAATTGATCATCATACAGAAAGAAGGGAATAAGAACAGTCCCTTATACCAATGTGGTTTCCATAGACACGTGTGTCAAGCTTTCGTCCCTGTGCAATACGATGAGAAGTGTTAGAATGAGAATCATTGAAGAAAATAACAAACGAATGAAATCAACAACAGAAGTCAGTCGTGCATTTGTGGTTACAGCAGCAATTGACCTAACCACGTGGAAGATTACAGCTACCTGCGTGACATCCGAGCCCAAGAAAATCAACAATGTGGAACGGCTTACTTGGATAATTGTTCATTAAACAAAAAGAAGGGAATAAGAACAGTCCCTTATACCAATGTGGTTTCCATAGACACGTGTGTCAAGCTTTCGTCCCTGTGCAATACGATGAGAAGTGTTAGAATGAGAAACATTGAAGGAAATAACAAACAAATCAAATCAACAACAGAAGTCAGTCGTGCATTTGTGATTACAGCAGCAATTGACCTTACCACGTGGGAGATTATAGCTACCTGCGTGACATCCGAGTCCAAGAAAATCAACCATGTGGAATGGCTATCTTGGATAATTGATCATTATACAGAAAGAATGAAGTAAGAACAGTCCCTTATACCAATGTGGTTTCCATAGACACGTGTGTCGAACTTTCGTCCCTGTGCAATACGATGAAAAGTGTTAGAATGAGAAACATTGAAGAAAATAACAAACGAATGAAATCAACAACAGAAGTCAGTCGTGCATTTGTGGTTACAGCAGCAATTGACCTTATCACGTGGGAGATTATAGCTACCTGCGTGACATCCGAGTCCAAGAAAATCAACAATGTGGAACGGCTTACTCGGATAATTGTTCATTAAACATAAAGAAGGGAATAAGAACAGTCCCTTATACCAAAGTGGTTTCCTTAGACACGTGTGTCAAGCTTTCGTCCCTGTGCAATACGATGAAAAATGTTAGAATGAAAAACATTAAAGGAAATAACAAGCAAATGAAATCAACAACAGAAGTCAGTCGTGCATTTGTGGTTACAGCAGCAATTGACCTTACCACGTAAAAGATTATAGCTACCTGCGTGTCATCCGAGTCCAAGAAAAATAACAATGTGGAATGGCTTACTTGGATAATTGATCATCATACAGAAAGAAGGGAATGAGAACAGTCCCTTGTACCAATGTGGTTTCCATAGACACGTGTGTCAAGCTTTCGTCCCTGTGCAATACGATGAGAAGTGTTAGAATGAGAAACATTGAAGGAAATAAAAAACAAATGAAATCAACAACAGAAGTCAGCCGTCCAATTGTGGATACAGCAGCAATTGACCTTACCACGTAGGAGATTATAGCTACCCGCGTGTCATCCGAGTCCAAGAAAATCAACAATGTGGAATGGCTTACTTGGATAATTGATCATTATACAGAAAGAATGAAATAAGAACAGTCCCTTATACCAAAGTGGTTTCCTTAGACACGTGTGTCAAGCTTTCGTCCCTGTGCAATACGATGAAAAATGTTAGAATGAAAAACATTAAAGGAAATAACAAGCAAATGAAATCAACAACAGAAGTCAGTCGTGCATTTGTGGTTACAGCAGCAATTGACCTTACCACGTAAAAGATTATAGCTACCTGCGTGTCATCCGGGTCCAAGAAAATCAACAATGTGGAATGGCTTACTTGGATAATTGATCATTATACAGAAAGTCAAGCTTTCGTCCCTGTGCAATACGATGAGAAGTGTTAGAATGAGAAACATTGAAGGAAATAACAAACAAATCAAATCAACAACAGAAGTCAGTCGTGCATTTGTGATTACAGCAGCAATTGACCTTACCACGTGGGAGATTATAGCTACCTGCGTGACATCCGAGTCCAAGAAAATCAACAATGTGGAATTGCTTACTTGGATAATTGTTCATTAAACAAAAAGAAGGGAATAAGAACAGTCCCTTATACCAAGGTGGTTTCCTTAGACACGCGTGTCAAGCTTTCGTCCCTGTGCAATACGATGAAAAGTGTTAGAATGAGAAACATTGAAGAAAATAACAAACGAATGAAATCAACAACAGAAGTCAGTCGTGCATTTGTGGTTACAGCAGCAATTGACCTTACCACGTGGGAGATTATAGATACCTGCGTGACATCCGAGTCCAAGAAAATCAACAATGTGGAACGGCTTACTCGGATAATTGTTCATTAAACATAAAGAAGGAAATAAGAACAGTCCCTTATACCAAAGTGGTTTCCCTAGACACGTGTGTCAAGCTTTCGTCCCTGTGCAATACGATGGAAAGTGTTAGACTGAGAAACATTGAAGGAAATAACAAACAAATGAAATCAACAACAGAAGTAAGTCGTGCATTTGTGGTTACAGCAGCAATTGACCTTACCACGTTGAAGATTATAGCTACCTGCGTGTCATCCGAGTCCAAGAAAATCAACAATGTGGAATGGCTTACATGGATAATTGTTCATAAAACAAAAAGAAGGGAATAAGAACAGTCCCTTATACCAAAGTGGTTTCCTTAGACACGCGTGTCAAGCTTTCGTCCCTGTGCAATACGATGAGAAGTGTTTGAATGAGAAACATTGAAGGAAATAACAAACAAATCAAATCAACAACAGAAGTCAGTCGTGCATTTGTGATTACAGCAGCAATTGACCTTACCACGTGGGAGATTATAGCTACCTGCGTGACATCCGAGTCCAAGAAAATCAACCATGTGGAATGGCTATCTTGGATAATTGATCATTATACAGAAAGAATGAAGTAAGAACAGTCCCTTATACCAATGTGGTTTCCATAGACACGTGTGTCGAACTTTCGTCCCTGTGCAATACGATGAAAAGTGTTAGAATGAGAAACATTGAAGAAAATAACAAACGGATGAAATCAACAACAGAAGTCAGTCGTGCATTCGTGGTTACAGCAGCAATTGACCTTACCACGTGGGAGATTATAGCTACCTGCGTGACATCCGAGTCCAAGAAAATCAACAATGTGGAATGGCTTACTTGGATAATTGTTCATTAAACAAAAAGAAGGGAATAAGAACAGTCCCTTATACCAAAGTGGTTTCCTTAGACACGCGTGTCAAGCTTTCGTCCCTGTGCAATACGATGAAAAGTGTCAGAATGAGAAACATTGAAGAAAATAACAAACGAATGAAATCAACAGAAGTCAGTCGTGCATTTGTGGTTACAGCAGCAATTGACCTTACCACGTGGGAGATTACAGCTACCTGCGTGACATTCGAGCCCAAGAAAATCAACAATGTGGAACGGCTTACTTGGATAATTGTTCATTAAACAAAAAGAAGGGAATAAGAACAGTCCCTTATACCAAAGTGGTTTCCTTAGACACGTGTGTCAAGCTTTCGTCCCTGTGCAATACGATGAAAAATGTTAGAATGAGAAACATTAAAGGAAATAACAAACAAATGAAATCAACAACAGAAGTCAGTCGTGAATTTGTGGTTACAGCAGCAATTGACCTTACCACGTAAAAGATTATAGCTACCTGCGTGTCATCCGAGTCCAAGAAAATCAACAATGTGGAATGGCTTACTTGGATAATTGATCATTATACAGAAAGAAGGGAATAAGAACAGTCCCTTATAACAATGTGGTTTCCATAGACACGTGTGTCAAGCTTTCGTCCCTGTGCAATACGATGAGAAGTGTTAGAATGAGAAACATTGAAGGAAATAACAAACAAATCAAATCAACAACAGAAGTCAGTCGTGCATTTGTGATTACAGCAGCAATTGACCTTACCACGTGGGAGATTATAGCTACCTGCGTGACATCCGAGTCCAAGAAAATCAACAATGTGGAATGGCTTACTTGGATAATTGATCATTATACAGAAAGAATGAAGTAAGAACAGTCCCTTATACCAATGTGGTTTCCATAGACACGTGTGTCAAGCTTTCGTCCCTGTGCAATACGATGAAAAGTGTTAGATTGAGAAACATTGAAGAAAATAACAAACGAATGAAATCAACAACAGAAGTCAGTCGTGCATTTGTGGTTACAGCAGCAATTGACCTTACCACGTGGGAGATTATAGATACCTGCGTGACATCCGAGTCCAAGAAAATCAACAATGTGGAACGGCTTACTCGGATAATTGTTCATTAAACATAAAGAAGGGAATAAGAACAGTCCCTTATACCAAAGTGGTTTCCCTAGACACGTGTGTCAAGCTTTCGTCCCTGTGCAATACGATGGAAAGTGTTAGACTGAGAAACATTGAAGGAAATAACAAACAAATGAAATCAACAACAGAAGTAAGTCGTGCATTTGTGGTTACAGCAGCAATTGACCTTACCACGTTGAAGATTATAGCTACCTGCGTGTCATCCGAGTCCAAGAAAATCAACAATGTGGAATGGCTTACATGGATAATTGATCATCATACAGAAAGAAGGGAATAAGAACAGTCCCTTATACCAATGTGGTTTCCATAGACACGTGTGTCAAGCTTTCGTCCCTGTGCAATACGATGAGAAGTGTTAGAATGAGAAACATTGAAGGAAATAAAAAACAAATGAAATCAACAACAGAAGTCAGCCGTCCAATTGTGGTTACAGCAGCAATTGACCTTACCACGTGGGAGATTATAGCTACCCGCGTGTCATCCGAGTCCAAGAAAATCAACAATGTGGAATGGCTTACTTGGATAATTGATCATTATACAGAAAGAATGAAGTAAGAACAGTCCCTTATACCAAAGTGGTTTCCTTAGACACGTGTGTCAAGCTTTCGTCCCTGTGCAATACGATGAAAAATGTTAGAATGAAAAACATTAAAGGAAATAACAAACAAATGAAATCAACAACAGAAGTCAGTCGTGCATTTGTGGTTACAGCAGCAATTGACCTTACCACGTAAAAGATTATAGCTACCTGCGTGTCATCCGAGTCCAAGAAAGTCAACAATGTGGAATGGCTTACTTGGATAATTGATCATTATACAGAAAGAAGGGAATAAGAACAGTCCCTTATACCAATGTGGTTTCCATAGACACGTGTGTCAAGCTTTCATCCCTGTGCAATACGATGAGAAGTGTTAGAATGAGAAACATTGAAGGAAATAACAAACAAATCAAATCAACAACAGAAGTCAGTCGTGCATTTGTGATTACAGCAGCAATTGACCTTACCACGTGGGAGATTATAGCTACCTGCGTGACATCCGAGTCCAAGAAAATCAACAATGTGGAATGGCTTACTTGGATAATTGATCATTATACAGAAAGAATGAAGTAAGAACAGTCCCTTATACCAAAGTGGTTTCCTTAGACACGTGTGTCAAGCTTTCGTCCCTGTGCAATACGATGAAAAATGTTAGAATGAGAAACATTAAAGGAAATAACAAACAAATGAAATCAACAACAGAAGTCAGTCGTGCATTTGTGGTTACAGCAGCAATTGACCTTACCACGTAAAAGATTATAGCTACCTGCGTGTCATCCGAGTCCAAGAAAATCAACAATGTGGAATGGCTTACTTGGATAATTGATCATTATACAGAAAGAAGGGAATAAGAACAGTCCCTTATAACAATGTGGTTTCCATAGACACGTGTGTCAAGCTTTCGTCCCTGTGCAATACGATGAGAAGTGTTAGAATGAGAAACATTGAAGGAAATAACAAACAAATCAAATCAACAACAGAAGTCAGTCGTGCATTTGTGATTACAGCAGCAATTGACCTTACCACGTGGGAGATTATAGCTACCTGCGTGACATCCGAGTCCAAGAAAATCAACAATGTGGAATGGCTTACTTGGATAATTGATCATTATACAGAAAGAATGAAGTAAGAACAGTCCCTTATACCAATGTGGTTTCCATAGACACGTGTGTCAAGCTTTCGTCCCTGTGCAATACGATGAAAAGTGTTAGAATGAGAAACATTGAAGAAAATAACAAACGAATGAAATCAACAACAAAAGTCAGTAGTGCATTTGTGGTTACAGCAGCAATTGACCTTACCACGTGGGAGATTATAGATACCTGCGTGACATCCGAGTCCAAGAAAATCAACAATGTGGAACGGCTTACTCGGATAATTGTTCATTAAACATAAAGAAGGGAATAAGAACAGTCCCTTATACCAAAGTGGTTTCCTTAGACACGTGTGTCAAGCTTTCGTCCCTGTGCAATACGATGAAAAGTGTTAGACTGAGAAACATTGAAGGAAATAACAAACAAATGAAATCAACAACAGAAGTAAGTCGTGCATTTGTGGTTACAGCAGCAATTGACCTTACCACGTTAAAGATTATAGCTACCTGCGTGTCATCCGAGTCCAAGAAAATCAACAATGTGGAATGGCTTACATGGATAATTGATCATCATACAGAAAGAAGGGAATAAGAACAGTCCCTTATACCAATGTGGTTTCCATAGACACGTGTGTCAAGCTTTCGTCTCTGTGCAATACGATGAGAAGTGTTAGAATGAGAAACATTGAAGAAAATAACAAACGAATGAAATCAACAACAGAAGTCAGTCGTGCATTTGTGGTTACAGCAGCAATTGACCTTACCACGTTAAAGATTATAGCTACCTGCGTGTCATCCGAGTCCAAGAAAATCAACAATGTGGAATGGCTTACTTGGATAATTGTTGATTGAACAAAAAGAAGGGAATAAGAACAGTCCCTTATACCAAAGTGGTTTCCTCAGACACGCGTGTCAAGCTTTCGTCTCTGTGCAATACGATGAGAAGTGTTAGAATGAGAAACATTGAAGAAAATAACAAACGAATGAAATCAACAACAGAAGTCAGTCGTGCATTTGTGGTTACAGCAGCAATTGACCTTACCACGTTAAAGATTATAGCTACCTGCGTGTCATCCGATTCCAAGAAAATCAACAATGTGGAATGGCTTACTTGGATAATTGATCATCATACAGAAAGAAGGGAATGAGAACAGTCCCTTATACCAATGTGGTTTCCATAGACACGTGTGTCAAGCTTTCGTCCCTGTGCAATACGATGAGAAGTGTTAGAATGAGAAACATTGAAGGAAATAAAAAACAAATGAAATCAACAACAGAAGTCAGCCGTGCATTTGTGGTTACAGCAGCAATTGACCTTACCACGTGGGAGATTATAGCTACCTGCGTGACATTCGAGTCCAAGAAAATCAACAATGTGGAATGGCTTACTTGGATAATTGTTGATTGGACAAAAAGAAGGGAATAAGAACAGTCCCTTATACCAAAGTGGTTCCCTCAGACACGCGTGTCAAGCTTTCGTCTCTGTGCAATACGATGAGAAGTGTTAGAATGAGAAACATTGAAGAAAATAACAAACGAATGAAATCAACAACAGAAGTCAGTCGTGCATTTGTGGTTACAGCAGCAATTGACCTTACCACGTGGGAGATTATAGCTTCCTGCGTGACATCCGAGTCCAAGAAAATCAACAATGTGGAACGACTTACTCGGATAATTGTTCATTAAACATAAAGAAGGGAATAAGAACAGTCCCTTATACCAAAGTGGTTTCCTTAGACACGTGTGTCAAGCTTTCGTCCCTGTGCAATACGATGAAAAGTGTTAGAATGAGAAACATTGAAGGAAATAACAAACAAATGAAATTAACAACAGAAGTCAGTCGTGCATTTGTGGTTACAGCAGCAATTGACCTTACCACGTTAAAGATTATAGCTACCTGCGTGTCATCCGAGTCCAAGAAAATCAACAATGTGGAATGGCTTACATGGATAATTGATCATCATACAGAAAGAAGGGAATAAGAACAGTCCCTTATACCAATGTGGTTTCCATAGACACGTGTGTCAAGCTTTCGTCTCTGTGCAATACGATGAGAAGTGTTAGAATGAGAAACATTGAAGAAAATAACAAACGAATGAAATCAACAACAGAAGTCAGTCGTGCATTTGTGGTTACAGCAGCAATTGACCTTACCACGTTAAAGATTATAGCTACCTGCGTGTCATCCGAGTCCAAGAAAATCAACAATGTGGAATGGCTTACTTGGATAATTGTTGATTGGACAAAAAGAAGGGAATAAGAACAGTCCCTTATACCAAAGTGGTTTCCTCAGACACGCGTGTCAAGCTTTCGTCTCTGTGCAATACGATGAGAAGTGTTAGAATGAGAAACATTGAAGAAAATAACAAACGAATGAAATCAACAACAGAAGTCAGTCGTGCATTTGTGGTTACAGCAGCAATTGACCTTACCACGTTAAAGATTATAGCTACCTGCGTGTCATCCGATTCCAAGAAAATCAACAATGTGGAATGGCTTACTTGGATAATTGATCATCATACAGAAAGAAGGGAATGAGAACAGTCCCTTATACCAATGTGGTTTCCATAGACACGTGTGTCAAGCTTTCGTCCCTGTGCAATACGATGAGAAGTGTTAGAATGAGAAACATTGAAGGAAATAAAAAACAAATGAAATCAACAACAGAAGTCAGCCGTGCATTTGTGGTTACAGCAGCAATTGACCTTACCACGTGGGAGATTATAGCTACCTGCGTGACATTCGAGTCCAAGAAAATCAACAATGTGGAATGGCTTACTTGGATAATTGTTGATTGGACAAAAAGAAGGGAATAAGAACAGTCCCTTATACCAAAGTGGTTTCCTCAGACACGCGTGTCAAGCTTTCGTCTCTGTGCAATACGATGAGAAGTGTTAGAATGAGAAACATTGAAGAAAATAACAAACGAATGAAATCAACAACAGAAGTCAGTCGTGCATTTGTGGTTACAGCAGCAATTGACCTTACCACGTGGGAGATTATAGCTTCCTGCGTGACATCCGAGTCCAAGAAAATCAACAATGTGGAACGTCTTACTCGGATAATTGTTCATTAAACATAAAGAAGGGAATAAGAACAGTCCCTTATACCAAAGTGGTTTCCTTAGACACGTGTGTCAAGCTTTCGTCCCTGTGCAATACGATGAAAAGTGTTAGAATGAGAAACATTGAAGGAAATAACAAACAAATGAAATTAACAACAGAAGTCAGTCGTGCATTTGTGGTTACAGCAGCAATTGACCTCACCACGTTAAAGATTATAGCTACCTGCGTGTCATCCGATTCCAAGAAAATCAACAATGTGGAATGGCTTACTTGGATAATTGATCATCATACAGAAAGAAGGGAATGAGAACAGTCCCTTATACCAATGTGGTTTCCATAGACACGTGTGTCAAGCTTTCGTCCCTGTGCAATACGATGAGAAGTGTTAGAATGAGAAACATTGAAGGAAATAAAAAACAAATGAAATCAACAACAGAAGTCAGCCGTCCAATTGTGGTTACAGCAGCAATTGACCTTACCACGTGGGAGATTATAGCTACCTGCGTGACATCCGAGTCCAAGAAAATCAACAATGTGGAATGGCTTACTTGGATAATTGTTCATTAAACAAAAAGAAGGGAATAAGAACAGTCCCTTATACCAAAGTGGTTTCCTTAGACACGCGTGTCAAGCTTTCGTCCCTGTGCAATACGATGAAAAGTGTTAGAATGAGAAACATTGAAGAAAATAACAAACGAATGAAATCAACAACAGAAGTCAGTCGTGCATTTGTGGTTACAGCAGCAATTGACCTTACCACGTGGGAGATTACAGCTACCTGCGTGACATCCGAGCCCAAGAAAATCAACAATGTGGAACGGCTTACTTGGATAATTGTTCATTAAACAAAAAGAAGGGAATAAGAACAGTCCCTTATACCAAAGTGGTTTCCTTAGACACGTGTGTCAAGCTTTCGTCCCTGTGCAATACGATGAAAAATGTTAGAATGAGAAACATTAAAGGAAATAAAAAACAAATGAAATCAACAACAGAAGTCAGTCGTGCATTTGTGGTTACAGCAGCAATTGACCTTACCACGTAAAAGATTATAGCTACCTGCGTGTCAGCCGAGTCCATGAAAATCAACAATGTGGAATGGCTTACTTGGATAATTGATCATTATACAGAAAGAAGGGAATAAGAACAGTCCCTTTTACCAATGTGGTTTCCATAGACACGTGTGTCAAGCTTTCGTCCCTGTTCAATACGATGAGAA
Source organism: Harmonia axyridis (assembly GCF_914767665.1). Lineage (NCBI taxonomy): Eukaryota > Metazoa > Arthropoda > Insecta > Coleoptera > Coccinellidae > Harmonia > Harmonia axyridis. Next base: position 46,042,857 of record NC_059502.1, on the reverse strand, counting down.
GTGTTAGAATGAGAAACATTGAAGGAAATAACAAACAAATCAAATCAACAACAGAAGTCAGTCGTGCATTTGTGGTTACAGCAGCAATTGACCTTACCACGTGGGAGATTATAGCTACCTGCGTGACATCCGAGTCCAAGAAAATCAACAATGTGGAATGGCTTACTTGGATAATTGTTAATTAAAAAAAATAAGGGAATAAGAACAGTCCCTTATACCAAAGTGGTTTCCTTAGACACGCGTGTCAAGCTTTCGTCCCTGTGCAATACGATGAAAAGTGTTAGAATGAGAAACATAGAAGGAAATAACATACAAATGAAATCAACAACAGAAGTCAGTCGTGCATTTGTGGTTACAGCAGCAATTGACCTTACCACGTGGGAGATTATAGCTACCTGCGTGACATTCGAGTCCAAGAAAATCAACAATGTGGAATGGCTTACTTGGATAATTGTTGATTGGACAAAAAGAAGGGAATAAGAACAGTCCCTTATACCAAAGTGGTTTCCTCAGACACGCGTGTCAAGCTTTCGTCTCTGTGCAATACGATGAGAAGTGTTAGAATGAGAAACATTGAAGAAAATAACAAACGAATGAAATCAACAACAGAAGTCAGTCGTGCATTTGTGGTTACAGCAGCAATTGACCTTACCACGTGGGAGATTATAGCTACCTGCGTGACATCCGAGTCCAAGAAAATCAACAATGTGGAACGACTTACTCGGATAATTGTTCATTAAACATAAAGAAGGGAATAAGAACAGTCCCTTATACCAAAGTGGTTTCCTTAGACACGTGTGTCAAGCTTTCGTCCCTGTGCAATACGATGAAAAGTGTTAGAATGAGAAACATTGAAGGAAATAACAAACAAATGAAATCAACAACAGAAGTCAGTCGTGCATTTGTGGTTACAGCAGCAATTGACCTTACCACGTTAAAGATTATAGCTACCTGCGTGTCATCCGATTCCAAGAAAATCAACAATGTGGAATGGCTTACTTGGATAATTGATCATCATACAGAAAGAAGGGAATGAGAACAGTCCCTTATACCAATGTGGTTTCCATAGACACGTGTGTCAAGCTTTCGTCCCTGTGCAATACGATGAGAAGTGTTAGAATGAGAAACATTGAAGGAAATAAAAAACAAATGAAATCAACAACAGAAGTCAGCCGTCCAATTGTGGTTACAGCAGCAATTGACCTTACCACGTGGGAGATTATAGCTACCCGCGTGTCATCCGAGTCCAAGAAAATCAACAATGTGGAATGGCTTACTTGGATAATTGATCATTATACAGAAAGAATGAAGTAAGAACAGTCCCTTATACCAATGTGGTTTCCATAGACACGTGTGTCAAGCTTTCGTCCCTGTGCAATACGATGAAAAGTGTTAGAATGAGAAACATCGAAGAAAATAACAAACGAATGAAATCAACAACAGAAGACAGTCGTGCATTTGTGGTTACAGCAGCAATTGACCTTACCATGTGGGAGATTATAGCTACCTGCGTGACATCCGAGCCCAAGAAAATCAACAATGTGGAACGGCTTACTTGGATAATTGTTCATTAAACAAAAAGAAGGGAATAAGAACAATCCCTTATACCAATGTGGTTTCCATAGACACGTGTGTCAAGCTTTCGTCCCTGTGCAATACGATGAAAAATGTTAGAATGAGAAACATTAAAGGAAATAACAAACAAATGAAATCAACAACAGAAGTCAGTCGTGCATTTGTGGTTACAGCAGCAATTGACCTTACCACGTAAAAGATTATAGCTACCCGCGTGTCATCCGAGTCCAAGAAAATCAACAATGTGGAATGGCTTACTTGGATAATTGATCATTATACAGAAAGAATGAAGTAAGAACAGTCCCTTATACCAATGTGGTTTCCATAGACACGTGTGTCAAGCTTTCGTCCCTGTGCAATACGATGAAAAGTGTTAGAATGAGAAACATCGAAGAAAATAACAAACGAATGAAATCAACAACAGAAGACAGTCGTGCATTTGTGGTTACAGCAGCAATTGACCTTACCATGTGGGAGATTATAGCTACCTGCGTGACATCCGAGCCCAAGAAAATCAACAATGTGGAACGGCTTACTTGGATAATTGATCATTATACAGAAAGAATGAAGTAAGAACAGTCCCTTATACCAATGTGGTTTCCATAGACACGTGTGTCAAGCTTTCGTCCCTGTGCAATACGATGAAAAGTGTTAGAATGAGAAACATTGAAGAAAATAACAAACGAATGAAATCAACAACAAAAGTCAGTAGTGCATTTGTGGTTACAGCAGCAATTGACCTTACCACGTGGGAGATTATAGATACCTGCGTGACATCCGAGTCCAAGAAAATCAACAATGTGGAACGGCTTACTCGGATAATTGTTCATTAAACATAAAGAAGGGAATAAGAACAGTCCCTTATACCAAAGTGGTTTCCTTAGACACGTGTGTCAAGCTTTCGTCCCTGTGCAATACGATGAAAAGTGTTAGACTGAGAAACATTGAAGGAAATAACAAACAAATGAAATCAACAACAGAAGTAAGTCGTGCATTTGTGGTTACAGCAGCAATTGACCTTACCACGTTAAAGATTATAGCTACCTGCGTGTCATCCGAGTCCAAGAAAATCAACAATGTGGAATGGCTTACATGGATAATTGATCATCATACAGAAAGAAGGGAATAAGAACAGTCCCTTATACCAATGTGGTTTCCATAGACACGTGTGTCAAGCTTTCGTCTCTGTGCAATACGATGAGAAGTGTTAGAATGAGAAACATTGAAGAAAATAACAAACGAATGAAATCAACAACAGAAGTCAGTCGTGCATTTGTGGTTACAGCAGCAATTGACCTTACCACGTTAAAGATTATAGCTACCTGCGTGTCATCCGAGTCCAAGAAAATCAACAATGTGGAATGGCTTACTTGGATAATTGTTGATTGGACAAAAAGAAGGGAATAAGAACAGTCCCTTATACCAAAGTGGTTTCCTCAGACACGCGTGTCAAGCTTTCGTCTCTGTGCAATACGATGAGAAGTGTTAGAATGAGAAACATTGAAGAAAATAACAAACGAATGAAATCAACAACAGAAGTCAGTCGTGCATTTGTGGTTACAGCAGCAATTGACCTCACCACGTTAAAGATTATAGCTACCTGCGTGTCATCCGATTCCAAGAAAATCAACAATGTGGAATGGCTTACTTGGATAATTGATCATCATACAGAAAGAAGGGAATGAGAACAGTCCCTTATACCAATGTGGTTTCCATAGACACGTGTGTCAAGCTTTCGTCCCTGTGCAATACGATGAGAAGTGTTAGAATGAGAAACATTGAAGGAAATAAAAAACAAATGAAATCAACAACAGAAGTCAGCCGTGCATTTGTGGTTACAGCAGCAATTGACCTTACCACGTGGGAGATTATAGCTACCTGCGTGACATTCGAGTCCAAGAAAATCAACAATGTGGAATGGCTTACTTGGATAATTGTTGATTGGACAAAAAGAAGGGAATAAGAACAGTCCCTTATACCAAAGTGGTTTCCTCAGACACGCGTGTCAAGCTTTCGTCTCTGTGCAATACGATGAGAAGTGTTAGAATGAGAAACATTGAAGAAAATAACAAACGAATGAAATCAACAACAGAAGTCAGTCGTGCATTTGTGGTTACAGCAGCAATTGACCTTACCACGTGGGAGATTATAGCTTCCTGCGTGACATCCGAGTCCAAGAAAATCAACAATGTGGAACGACTTACTCGGATAATTGTTCATTAAACATAAAGAAGGGAATAAGAACAGTCCCTTATACCAAAGTGGTTTCCTTAGACACGTGTGTCAAGCTTTCGTCCCTGTGCAATACGATGAAAAGTGTTAGAATGAGAAACATTGAAGGAAATAACAAACAAATGAAATTAACAACAGAAGTCAGTCGTGCATTTGTGGTTACAGCAGCAATTGACCTTACCACGTTAAAGATTATAGCTACCTGCGTGTCATCCGAGTCCAAGAAAATCAACAATGTGGAATGGCTTACATGGATAATTGATCATCATACAGAAAGAAGGGAATAAGAACAGTCCCTTATACCAATGTGGTTTCCATAGACACGTGTGTCAAGCTTTCGTCTCTGTGCAATACGATGAGAAGTGTTAGAATGAGAAACATTGAAGAAAATAACAAACGAATGAAATCAACAACAGAAGTCAGTCGTGCATTTGTGGTTACAGCAGCAATTGACCTTACCACGTTAAAGATTATAGCTACCTGCGTGTCATCCGAGTCCAAGAAAATCAACAATGTGGAATGGCTTACTTGGATAATTGTTGATTGGACAAAAAGAAGGGAATAAGAACAGTCTCTTATACCAAAGTGGTTTCCTCAGACACGCGTGTCAAGCTTTCGTCTCTGTGCAATACGATGAGAAGTGTTAGAATGAGAAACATTGAAGAAAATAACAAACGAATGAAATCAACAACAGAAGTCAGTCGTGCATTTGTGGTTACAGCAGCAATTGACCTTACCACGTTAAAGATTATAGCTACCTGCGTGTCATCCGATTCCAAGAAAATCAACAATGTGGAATGGCTTACTTGGATAATTGATCATCATACAGAAAGAAGGGAATGAGAACAGTCCCTTATACCAATGTGGTTTCCATAGACACGTGTGTCAAGCTTTCGTCCCTGTGCAATACGATGAGAAGTGTTAGAATGAGAAACATTGAAGGAAATAAAAAACAAATGAAATCAACAACAGAAGTCAGTCGTGCATTTGTGGTTACAGCAGCAATTGACCTTACCACGTGGGAGATTATAGCTACCTGCGTGACATTCGAGTCCAAGAAAATCAACAATGTGGAATGGCTTACTTGGATAATTGTTGATTGGACAAAAAGAAGGGAATAAGAACAGTCCCTTATACCAAAGTGGTTTCCTCAGACACGCGTGTCAAGCTTTCGTCTCTGTGCAATACGATGAGAAGTGTTAGAATGAGAAACATTGAAGAAAATAACAAACGAATGAAATCAACAACAGAAGTCAGTCGTGCATTTGTGGTTACAGCAGCAATTGACCTTACCACGTGGGAGATTATAGCTTCCTGCGTGACATCCGAGTCCAAGAAAATCAACAATGTGGAACGACTTACTCGGATAATTGTTCATTAAACATAAAGAAGGGAATAAGAACAGTCCCTTATACCAAAGTGGTTTCCTTAGACACGTGTGTCAAGCTTTCGTCCCTGTGCAATACGATGAAAAGTGTTAGAATGAGAAACATTGAAGGAAATAACAAACAAATGAAATTAACAACAGAAGTCAGTCGTGCATTTGTGGTTACAGCAGCAATTGACCTTACCACGTTAAAGATTATAGCTACCTGCGTGTCATCCGATTCCAAGAAAATCAACAATGTGGAATGGCTTACTTGGATAATTGATCATCATACAGAAAGAAGGGAATGAGAACAGTCCCTTATACCAATGTGGTTTCCATAGACACGTGTGTCAAGCTTTCGTCCCTGTGCAATACGATGAGAAGTGTTAGAATGAGAAACATTGAAGGAAATAAAAAACAAATGAAATCAACAACAGAAGTCAGCCGTCCAATTGTGGTTACAGCAGCAATTGACCTTACCACGTGGGAGATTATAGCTACCTGCGTGACATCCGAGTCCAAGAAAATCAACAATGTGGAATGGCTTACTTGGATAATTGTTCATTAAACAAAAAGAAGGGAATAAGAACAGTCCCTTATACCAAAGTGGTTTCCTTAGACACGCGTGTCAAGCTTTCGTCCCTGTGCAATACGATGAAAAGTGTTAGAATGAGAAACATTGAAGAAAATAACAAACGAATGAAATCAACAACAGAAGTCAGTCGTGCATTTGTGGTTACAGCAGCAATTGACCTTACCACGTGGGAGATTACAGCTACCTGCGTGACATCCGAGCCCAAGAAAATCAACAATGTGGAACGGCTTACTTGGATAATTGTTCATTAAACAAAAAGAAGGGAATAAGAACAGTCCCTTATACCAAAGTGGTTTCCTTAGACACGTGTGTCAAGCTTTCGTCCCTGTGCAATACGATGAAAAATGTTAGAATGAGAAACATTAAAGGAAATAACAAACAAATGAAATCAACAACAGAAGTCAGTCGTGCATTTGTGGTTACAGCAGCAATTGACCTTACCACGTAAAAGATTATAGCTACCTGCGTGTCAGCCGAGTCCATGAAAATCAACAATGTGGAATGGCTTACTTGGATAATTGATCATTATACAGAAAGAAGGGAATAAGAACAGTCCCTTTTACCAATGTGGTTTCCATAGACACGTGTGTCAAGCTTTCGTCCCTGTTCAATACGATGAGAAGTGTTAGAATGAGAAACATTGAAGGAAATAACAAACAAATCAAATCAACAACAGAAGTCAGTCGTGCATTTGTGGTTACAGCAGCAATTGACCTTACCACGTGGGAGATTATAGCTACCTGCGTGACATCCGAGTCCAAGAAAATCAACAATGTGGAATGGCTTACTTGGATAATTGTTAATTAAAAAAAATAAGGGAATAAGAACAGTCCCTTATACCAAAGTGGTTTCCTTAGACACGCGTGTCAAGCTTTCGTCCCTGTGCAATACGATGAAAAGTGTTAGAATGAGAAACATAGAAGGAAATAACATACAAATGAAATCAACAACAGAAGTCAGTCGTGCATTTGTGGTTACAGCAGCAATTGACCTTACCACGTGGGAGATTATAGCTACCTGCGTGACATTCGAGTCCAAGAAAATCAACAATGTGGAATGGCTTACTTGGATAATTGTTGATTGGACAAAAAGAAGGGAATAAGAACAGTCCCTTATACCAAAGTGGTTTCCTCAGACACGCGTGTCAAGCTTTCGTCTCTGTGCAATACGATGAGAAGTGTTAGAATGAGAAACATTGAAGAAAATAACAAACGAATGAAATCAACAACAGAAGTCAGTCGTGCATTTGTGGTTACAGCAGCAATTGACCTTACCACGTGGGAGATTATAGCTTCCTGCGTGACATCCGAGTCCAAGAAAATCAACAATGTGGAACGACTTACTCGGATAATTGTTCATTAAACATAAAGAAGGGAATAAGAACAGTCCCTTATACCAAAGTGGTTTCCTTAGACACGTGTGTCAAGCTTTCGTCCCTGTGCAATACGATGAAAAGTGTTAGAATGAGAAACATTGAAGGAAATAACAAACAAATGAAATTAACAACAGAAGTCAGTCGTGCATTTGTGGTTACAGCAGCAATTGACCTTACCACATAAAAGATTATAGCTACCTGCGTGTCATCCGATTCCAAGAAAATCAACAATGTGGAATGGCTTACTTGGATAATTGATCATCATACAGAAAGAAGGGAATGAGAACAGTCCCTTATACCAATGTGGTTTCCATAGACACGTGTGTCAAGCTTTCGTCCCTGTGCAATACGATGAGAAGTGTTAGAATGAGAAACATTGAAGGAAATAAAAAACAAATGAAATCAACAACAGAAGTCAGCCGTCCAATTGTGGTTACAGCAGCAATTGACCTTACCACGTGGGAGATTATAGCTACCCGCGTGTCATCCGAGTCCAAGAAAATCAACAATGTGGAATGGCTTACTTGGATAATTGATCATTATACAGAAAGAATGAAGTAAGAACAGTCCCTTATACCAATGTGGTTTCCATAGACACGTGTGTCAAGCTTTCGTCCCTGTGCAATACGATGAAAAGTGTTAGAATGAGAAACATCGAAGAAAATAACAAACGAATGAAATCAACAACAGAAGACAGTCGTGCATTTGTGGTTACAGCAGCAATTGACCTTACCATGTGGGAGATTATAGCTACCTGCGTGACATCCGAGCCCAAGAAAATCAACAATGTGGAACGGCTTACTTGGATAATTGTTCATTAAACAAAAAGAAGGGAATAAGAACAATCCCTTATACCAATGTGGTTTCCATAGACACGTGTGTCAAGCTTTCGTCCCTGTGCAATACGATGAAAAATGTTAGAATGAGAAACATTAAAGGAAATAACAAACAAATGAAATCAACAACAGAAGTCAGTCGTGCATTTGTGGTTACAGCAGCAATTGACCTTACCACGTAAAAGATTATAGCTACCTGCGTGTCATCCGAGTCCAAGAGAATCAACAATGTGGAATGGCTTACTTGGATAATTGTTCATTAAACAAAAAGAAGGGAATAAGAACAGTCCCTTATACCAAAGTGGTTTCCTTAGACACGCGTGTCAAGCTTTCGTCCCTGTGCAATACGATGAAAAGTGTCAGAATGAGAAACATTGAAGAAAATAAAAAACGAATGAAATCAACAGAAGTCAGTCGTGCATTTGTGGTTACAGCAGCAATTGACCTTACCACGTGGGAGATTACAGCTACCTGCGTGACATCCGAGCCCAAGAAAATCAACAATGTGGAACGGCTTACTTGGATAATTGTTCATTAAACAAAAAGAAGGGAATAAGAACAATCCCTTATACCAAAGTGGTTTCCTTAGACACGTGTGTCAAGCTTTCGTCCCTGTGCAATACGATGAAAAATGTTAGAATGAGAAACATTAAAGGAAATAACAAACAAATGAAATCAACAACAGAAGACAGTCGTGCATTTGTGGTTACAGCAGCAATTGACCTTACCACGTGGGAGATTATAGCTACCTGCGTGACATCCGAGTCCAAGAAAATCAACAATGTGGAATGGCTTACTTGGATAATTGTTCATTAAACAAAAAAAAGGGAATAAGAACAGTCCCTTATACCAAAGTGGTTTCCTTAGACACGTGTGTCAAGCTTTCGTCTTTGTGCAATACGATGAGAAGTGTTAGAATGAGAAACATTGAAGAAAATAACAAACGAATGAAATCAACAACAGAAGTCAGTCGTGCATTCGTGGTTACAGCAGCAATTGACCTTACCACGTGGGAGATTATAGCTACCTGCGTGACATCCGAGTCCAAGAAAATCAACAATGTGGAATGGCTCACTTGGATAATTGTTCATTAAACAAAAAGAAGGGAATAAGAACAGTCCCTTATACCAAAGTGGTTTCCTAAGACACGCGTGTCAAGCTTTCGTCCCTGTGCAATACGATGAAAAGTGTTAGAATGAGAAACATTGAAGAAAATAACAAACGAATGAAATCAACAACAGAAGTCAGTCGTGCATTTGTGGTTACAGCAGCAATTGACCTTACCACGTGGGAGATTACAGCTACCTGCGTGACATCCGAGCCCAAGAAAATCAACAATGTGGAACGGCTTACTTGGATAATTGTTCATTAAACAAAAAGAAGGGAATAAGAACAGTCCCTCATACCAAAGTGGTTTCCTTAGACACGTGTGTCAAGCTTTCGTCCCTGTGCAATACGATGAAAAATGTTAGAATGAGAAACATTAAAGGAAATAAAAAACAAATGAAATAAACAACAGAAGTCAGTCGTGCATTTGTGGTTACAGCAGCAATTGACCTTACCACGTAAAAGATTATAGCTACCTGCGTGTCAGCCGAGTCCATGAAAATCAACAATGTGGAATGGCTTACTTGGATAATTGATCATTATACAGAAAGAAGGGAATGAGAACAGTCCCTTATACCAATGTGGTTTCCATAGACACGTGTGTCAAGCTTTCAACCCTGTGCAATACGATGAGAAGTGTTAGAATGAGAAACATTGAAGGAAATAAAAAACAAATGAAATCAACAACAGAAGTCAGCCGTCCAATTGTGGTTACAGCAGCAATTGACCTTACCACGTGGGAGATTATAGCTACCCGCGTGTCATCCGAGTCCAAGAAAATCAACAATGTGGAATGGCTTACTTGGATAATTGATCATTATACAGAAAGAATGAAGTAAGAACAGTCCCTTATACCAAAGTGGTTTCCTTAGACACGTGTGTCAAGCTTTCGTCTCTGTGCAATACGATGAGAAGTGTTAGAATGAGAAACATTGAAGAAAATAACAAACGAATGAAATCAACAACAGAAGTCAGTCGTGCATTCGTGGTTACAGCAGCAATTGACCTCACCACGTGGGAGATTATAGCTACCTGCGTGACATCCGAGTCCAAGAAAATCAACAATGTGGAATGGCTTACTTGGATAATTGATCATTATACAGAAAGAATGAAGTAAGAACAGTCCCTTATACCAATGTGGTTTCCATAGACACGTGTGTCAAGCTTTCGTCCCTGTGCAATACGATGAAAAGTGTTAGAATGAGAAACATTGAAGAAAATAACAAACGAATGAAATCAACAACAGAAGTCAGTCGTGCATTTGTGGTTACAGCAGCAATTGACCTTACCACGTGGGAGATTATAGCTTCCTGCGTGACATCCGAGTCCAAGAAAATCAACAATGTGGAACGACTTACTCGGATAATTGTTCATTAAACATAAAGAAGGGAATAAGAACAGTCCCTTATACCAAAGTGGTTTCCTTAGACACGTGTGTCAAGCTTTCGTCCCTGTGCAATACGATGAAAAGTGTTAGAATGAGAAACATTGAAGGAAATAACAAACAAATGAAATTAACAACAGAAGTCAGTCGTGCATTTGTGGTTACAGCAGCAATTGACCTTACCACGTTAAAGATTATAGCTACCTGCGTGTCATCCGATTCCAAGAAAATCAACAATGTGGAATGGCTTACTTGGATAATTGATCATCATACAGAAAGAAGGGAATGAGAACAGTCCCTTATACCAATGTGGTTTCCATAGACACGTGTGTCAAGCTTTCAACCCTGTGCAATACGATGAGAAGTGTTAGAATGAGAAACATTGAAGGAAATAAAAAACAAATGAAATCAACAACAGAAGTCAGCCGTCCAATTGTGGTTACAGCAGCAATTGACCTTACCACGTGGGAGATTATAGCTACCCGCGTGTCATCCGAGTCCAAGAAAATCAACAATGTGGAATGGCTTACTTGGATAATTGATCATTATACAGAAAGAATGAAGTAAGAACAGTCCCTTATACCAATGTGGTTTCCATAGACACGTGTGTCAAGCTTTCGTCCCTGTGCAATACGATGAAAAGTGTTAGAATGAGAAACATCGAAGAAAATAACAAACGAATGAAATCAACAACAGAAGTCAGTCGTGCATTTGTGGTTACAGCAGCAATTGACCTCACCATGTGGGAGATTATAGCTACCTGCGTGACATCCGAGCCCAAGAAAATCAACAATGTGGAACGGCTTACTTGGATAATTGTTCATTAAACAAAAAGAAGGGAATAAGAACAATCCCTTATACCAATGTGGTTTCCATAGACACGTGTGTCAAGCTTTCGTCCCTGTGCAATACGATGAAAAATGTTAGAATGAGAAACATTAAAGGAAATAACAAACAAATGAAATCAACAACAGAAGTCAGTCGTGCATTTGTGGTTACAGCAGCAATTGACCTTACCACGTAAAAGATTATAGCTACCTGCGTGTCATCCGAGTCCAAGAAAATCAACAATGTGGAATGGCTTACTTGGATAATTGTTCATTAAACAAAAAGAAGGGAATAAGAACAGTCCCTTATACCAAAGTGGTTTCCTTAGACACGCGTGTCAAGCTTTCGTCCCTGTGCAATACGATGAAAAGTGTCAGAATGAGAAACATTGAAGAAAATAACAAACGAATGAAATCAACAGAAGTCAGTCGTGCATTTGTGGTTACAGCAGCAATTGACCTTACCACGTGGGAGATTACAGCTACCTGCGTGACATTCGAGCCCAAGAAAATCAACAATGTGGAACGGCTTACTTGGATAATTGTTCATTAAACAAAAAGAAGGGAATAAGAACAGTCCCTTATACCAAAGTGGTTTCCTTAGACACGCGTGTCAAGCTTTCGTCCCTGTGCAATACGATGAAAAGTGTCAGAATGAGAAACATTGAAGAAAATAACAAACGAATGAAATCAACAGAAGTCAGTCGTGCATTTGTGGTTACAGCAGCAATTGACCTTACCACGTGGGAGATTACAGCTACCTGCGTGACATTCGAGCCCAAGAAAATCAACAATGTGGAACGGCTTACTTGGATAATTGTTCATTAAACAAAAAGAAGGGAATAAGAACAGTCCCTTATACCAAAGTGGTTTCCTTAGACACGTGTGTCAAGCTTTCGTCCCTGTGCAATACGATGAGAAGTGTTAGAATGAGAAACATTGAAGGAAATAACAAACAAATCAAATCAACAACAGAAGTCAGTCGTGCATTTGTGATTACAGCAGCAATTGACCTTACCACGTGGGAGATTATAGCTACCTGCGTGACATCCGAGTCCAAGAAAATCAACAATGTGGAATGGCTTACTTGGATAATTGATCATTATACAGAAAGAATGAAGTAAGAACAGTCCCTTATACCAATGTGGTCTCCATAGACACGTGTGTCAAGCTTTCGTCCCTGTGCAATACGATGAAGAGTGTTAGATTGAGAAACATTGAAGAAAATAACAAACGAATGAAATCAACAACAGAAGTCAGTCGTGCATTTGTGGTTACAGCAGCAATTGACCTTACCACGTGGGAGATTATAGATACCTGCGTGACATCCGAGTCCAAGAAAATCAAGAATGTGGAACGGCTTACTCGGATAATTGTTCATTAAACATAAAGAAGGGAATAAGAACAGTCCCTTATACCAAAGTGGTTTCCCTAGACACGTGTGTCAAGCTTTCGTCCCTGTGCAATACGATGGAAAGTGTTAGACTGAGAAACATTAAAGGAAATAACAAACAAATGAAATCAACAACAGAAGTAAGTCGTGCATTTGTGGTTACAGCAGCAATTGACCTTACCACGTTAAAGATTATAGCTTCCCGCGTGTCATCCGAGTCCAAGAAAATCAACAATGTGGAATGGCTTACTTGGATAATTGATCATTATACAGAAAGAATGAAGTAAGAACAGTCCCTTATACCAATGTGGTTTCCATAGACACGTGTGTCAAGCTTTCGTCCCTGTGCAATACGATGAAAAGTGTTAGAATGAGAAACATTGAAGAAAATAACAAACGAATGAAATCAACAACAGAAGTCAGTCGTGCATTTGAGGTTACAGCAGCAATTGACCTTACCATGTGGGAGATTATAGCTACCTGCGTGACATCCGAGTCCAAGAAAATCAACAATGTGGAATGGCTTACATGGATAATTGATCATCATACAGAAAGAAGGGAATAAGAACAGTCCCTTATACCAATGTGGTTTCAATAGACACGTGTGTCAAGCTTTCGTCCCTGTGCAATACGATGAGAAGTGTTAGAATGAGAAACATTGAAAGAAATAAAAAACAAATGAAATCAACAACAGAAGTCAGCCGTCCAATTTTGGTTACAGCAGCAATTGACCTTACCACGTGAGAGATTATAGCTACCCGCGTGTCATCCGAGTCCAAGAAAATCAACAATGTGGAATGGCTTACTTGGATAATTGATCATTATACAGAAAGAATGAAGTAAGAACAGTCCCTTATACCAATGTGGTTTCCATAGACACGTGTGTCAAGCTTTCGTCTCTGTGCAATACGATGAGAAGTGTTAGAATGAGAAACATTGAAGAAAATAACAAACGAATGAAATCAACAACAGAAGTCAGTCGTGCATTCGTGGTTACAGCAGCAATTGACCTTACCACGTGGGAGATTATAGCTACCTGCGTGACATCCGAGTCCAAGAAAATCAACAATGTGGAATGGCTTACTTGGATAATTGTTCATTAAACAAAAAGAAGGGAATAAGAACAGTCCCTTATACCAAAGTTGTTTCCTTAGACACGCGTGTCAAGCTTTCGTCCCTGTGCAATACGATGAAAAGTGTTAGAATGAGAAACATTGAAGAAAATAACAAACGAATTAAATCAACAACAGAAGTCAGTCGTGCATTTGTGGTTACAGCAGCAATTGACCTTACCACGTGGGAGATTACAGCTACCTGCGTGACATCCGAGCCCAAGAAAATCAACAATGTGGAACGGCTTACTTGGATAATTGTTCATTAAACAAAAAGAAGGGAATAAGAACAGTCCCTTATACCAAAGTGGTTTCCTTAGACACGTGTGTCAAGCTTTCGTCCCTGTGCAATACGATGAAAAATGTTAGAATGAGAAACATTAAAGGAAATAAAAAACAAATGAAATCAACAACAGAAGTCAGTCGTGCATTTGTGGTTACAGCAGCAATTGACCTTACCACGTAAAAGATAATAGCTACCTGCGTGTCAGCCGAGTCCATGAAAATCAACAATGTGGAATGGCTTACTTGGATAATTGATCATTATACAGAAAGAAGGGAATAAGAACAGTCCCTTATACCAATGTGGTTTCCATAGACACGTGTGTCAAGCTTTCGTCCCTGTGCAATACGATGAGAAGTGTTAGAATGAGAAACATTGAAAGAAATAAAAAACAAATGAAATCAACAACAGAAGTCAGCCGTCCAATTGTGGTTACAGCAGCAATTGACCTTACCACGTGAGAGATTATAGCTACCCGCGTGTCCAAGAAAATCAACAATGTGGAATGGCTTACTTGGATAATTGATCATTATACAGAAAGAATGAAGTAAGAACAGTCCCTTATACCAATGTGGTTTCCATAGACACGTGTGTCAAGCTTTCGTCTCTGTGCAATACGATGAGAAGTGTTAGAATGAGAAACATTGAAGAAAATAACAAACGAATGAAATCAACAACAGAAGTCAGTCGTGCATTCGTGGTTACAGCAGCAATTGACCTTACCACGTGGGAGATTATAGCTACCTGCGTGACATCCGAGTCCAAGAAAATCAACAATGTGGAATGGCTTACTTGGATAATTGTTCATTAAACAAAAAGAAGGGAATAAGAACAGTCCCTTATACCAAAGTTGTTTCCTTAGACACGCGTGTCAAGCTTTCGTCCCTGTGCAATACGATGAAAAGTGTTAGAATGAGAAACATTGAAGAAAATAACAAACGAATTAAATCAACAACAGAAGTCAGTCGTGCATTTGTGGTTACAGCAGCAATTGACCTTACCACGTGGGAGATTACAGCTACCTGCGTGACATCCGAGCCCAAGAAAATCAACAATGTGGAACGGCTTACTTGGATAATTGTTCATTAAACAAAAAGAAGGGAATAAGAACAGTCCCTTATACCAAAGTGGTTTCCTTAGACACGTGTGTCAAGCTTTCGTCCCTGTGCAATACGATGAAAAATGTTAGAATGAGAAACATTAAAGGAAATAAAAAACAAATGAAATCAACAACAGAAGTCAGTCGTGCATTTGTGGTTACAGCAGCAATTGACCTTACCACGTAAAAGATAATAGCTACCTGCGTGTCAGCCGAGTCCATGAAAATCAACAATGTGGAATGGCTTACTTGGATAATTGATCATTATACAGAAAGAAGGGAATAAGAACAGTCCCTTTTACCAATGTGGTTTCCATAGACACGTGTGTCAAGCTTTCGTCCCTGTGCAATACGATGAGAAGTGTTAGAATGAGAAACATTGAAGGAAATAACAAACAAATCAAATCAACAACAGAAGTCAGTCGTGCATTTGTGATTACAGCAGCAATTGACCTTACCACGTGGGAGATTATAGCTACCTGCGTGACATCCGAGTCCAAAAAAATCAACAATGTGGAATGGCTTACTTGGATAATTGATCATTATACAGAAAGAATGAAGTAAGAACAGTCCCTTATACCAATGTGGTTTCCATAGACACGTGTGTCAAGCTTTCGTCCCTGTGCAATACGATGAAAAGTGTTAGAATGAGAAACATTGAAGAAAATAACAAACGAATGAAATCAGCAACAGAAGTCAGTCGTGCATTTATGGTTACAGCAGCAATTGACCTCACCACGTGGGAGATTATAGATACCTGCGTGACATCCGAGTCCAAGAAAATCAACAATGTGGAACGGCTTACTCGGATAATTGTTCATTAAACATAAAGAAGGGCATAAGAACAGTCCCTTATACCAAAGTGGTTTCCTTAGACACGTGTGTCAAGCTTTCGTCCCTGTGCAATACGATGAAAAGTGTAAGAATGAGAAACATTGAAGGAAATAACAAACAAATGAAATCAACAACAGAAGTCAGTCGTGCATTTGTGGTTACAGCAGCAATTGACCTTACCACGTTAAAGATTATAGCTACCTGCGTGTCATCCGAGTCCAAGAAAATCAACAATGTGGAATGGCTTACTTGGATAATTGATCATCATACAGAAAGAAGGGAATAA
The DNA here is from genome assembly GCF_914767665.1 of Harmonia axyridis. Lineage (NCBI taxonomy): Eukaryota > Metazoa > Arthropoda > Insecta > Coleoptera > Coccinellidae > Harmonia > Harmonia axyridis. The sequence goes on along the minus strand of NC_059502.1, from coordinate 46,026,550 downwards.
GAACAGTCCCTTATACCAATGTGGTTTCCATAGACACGTGTGTCAAGCTTTCGTCCCTGTGCAATACGATGAGAAGTGTTAGAATGAGAAACATTGAAGGAAATAAAAAACAAATGAAATCAACAACAGAAGTCAGCCGTCCAATTGTGGATACAGCAGCAATTGACCTTACCACGTGGGAGATTATAGCTACCCGCGTGTCATCCGAGTCCAAGAAAATCAACAATGTGGAATGGCTTACTTGGATAATTGATCATTATACAGAAAGAATGAACTAAGAACAGTCCCTTATACCAATGTGGTTTCCATAGACACGTGTGTCAAGCTTTCGTCCCTGTGCAATACGATGAAAAGTGTTAGAATGAGAATCATTGAAGAAAATAACAAACGAATGAAATCAACAACAGAAGTCAGTCGTGCATTTGTGGTTACAGCAGCAATTGACCTTACCACGTGGAAGATTACAGCTACCTGCGTGACATCCGAGCCCAAAAAAATCAACAATGTGGAATGGCTTACTTGGATAATTGATCATTATACAGAAAGAAGGGAATAAGAACAGTCCCTTATATCAATGTGGTTTCCATAGACACGTGTGTCAAGCTTTCGTCCCTGTGCAATACGATGAGAAGTGTTAGAATGAGAAACATTGAAGGAAATAACAAACAAATCAAATCAACAACAGAAGTCAGTCGTGCATTTGTGATTACAGCAGCAATTGACCTCACCACGTGGGAGATTATAGCTACCTGCGTGACATCCGAGTCCAAGAAAATCAACAATGTGGAATGGCTATCTTGGATAATTGATCATTATACAGAAAGAATGAAGTAAGAACAGTCCCTTATACCAATGTGGTTTCCATAGACACGTGTGTCAAGCTTTCGTCCCTGTGCAATACGATGAAAAGTGTTATAATGAGAAACATTGAAGAAAATAACAAACGAATGAAATCAACAACAGAAGTCAGTCGTGCATTTGTGGTTACAGCAGCAATTGACCTTACCACGTGGGAGATTATAGCTACCTGCGTGACATCCGAGTCCAAGAAAATCAACAATGTGGAACGGCTTACTCGGATAATTGTTCATTAAACATAAAGAAGGGAATAAGAACAGTCCCTTATACCAAAGTGGTTTCTTTAGACACGTGTGTCAAGCTTTCGTCCCTGTGCAATACGATGAAAAGTGTAAGAATGAGAAACATTGAAGGAAATAACAAACAAATGAAATCAACAACAGAAGTCAGTCGTGCATTTGTGGTTACAGCAGCAATTGACCTTAGCACGTTAAAGATTATAGCTACCTGCGTGTCATCCGAGTCCAAGAAAATCAACAATGTGGAATGGCTTACTTGGATAATTGATCATCATACAGAAAGAAGGGAATAAGAACAGTCCCTTATACCAATGTGGTTTCCATAGTCACGTGTGTCAAGCTTTCGTCCCTGTGCAATACGATGAGAAGTGTTAGAATGAGAAACATTGAGGGAAATAAAAAACAAATGAAATCAACAACAGAAGTCAGCCGTCCAATTGTGGATACAGCAGCAATTGACCTTACCACGTGGGAGATTATAGCTACCCGCGTGTCATCCGAGTCCAAGAAAATCAACAATGTGGAATGGCCTACTTGGATAATTGATCATTATACAGAAAGAATGAAATAAGAACAGTCCCTTATACCAAAGTGGTTTCCTTAGACACGTGTGTCAAGCTTTCGTCCCTGTGCAATACGATGAAAAATGTTAGAATGAGAAACATTAAAGGAAATAACAAACAAATGAAATCAACAACAGAAGTCAGTCGTGCATTTGTGGTTACAGCAGCAATTGACCTTACCACGTAAAAGATTATAGCTACCTGCGTGTCATCCGAGTCCAAGAAAATCAACAATGTGGAATGGCTTACTTGGATAATTGATCATTATACAGAAAGAAGGGAATAAGAACAGTCCCTTATAACAATGTGGTTTCCATAGACACGCGTGTCAAGCTTTCGTCCATGTGCAATACGATGAAAAGTGTTAGAATGAGAAACATTGAAGAAAATAACAAACGAATGAAATCAACAACAGAAGTCAGTCGTGCATTCGTGGTTACAGCAGCAATTGACCTTACCACGTGGGAGATTATAGCTACCTGCGTGACATCCGAGTCCAAGAAAATCAACAATGTGGAATGGCTTACTTGGATAATTGTTCATTAAACAAAAAGAAGGGAATAAGAACAGTCCCTTATACCAAAGTGGTTTCCTCAGACACGCGTGTCAAGCTTTCGTCCCTGTGCAATACGATGAAAAGTGTTAGAATGAGAAACATTAAAGGAAATAACAAACAAATGAAATCAACAACAGAAGTCAGTCGTGCATTTGTGGTTACAGCAGCAATTGACCTTAACACGTAAAAGATTATAGCTACCTGCGTGTCATCCGAGTCCAAGAAAATCAACAATGTGGAACGGCTTACTGGGATAATTGTTCATTAAACAAAAAGAAGGGAATAAGAACAGTCCCTTATACCAAAGTGGTTTCTTAAGACACGTGTGTCAAGCTTTCGTCCCTGTGCAATACGATGAAAAATGTTAGAATGAGAAACATTAAAGGAAATAACAAACAAATGAAATCAACAACAGATATCAGTCGTGCATTTGTGGTTACAGCAGCAATTGACCTTACCACGTAAAAGATTATAGCTACCTGCGTGTCATCCGAGTCCAAGAAAATCAACAATGTGGAATGGCTTACTTGGATAATTGATCATTATACAGAAAGAAGGGAATAAGAACAGTCCCTTATAACAATGTGGTTTCCATAGACACGTGTGTCAAGCTTTCGTCCCTGTGCAATACGATGAGAAGTGTTAGAATGAGAAACATTGAAAGAAATAACAAACAAATCAAATCAACAACAGAAGTCAGTCGTGCATTTGTGATTACAGCAGCAATTGACCTTACCACGTGGGAGATTATAGCTACCTGCGTGACATCCGAGTCCAAGAAAATCAACAATGTGGAATGGCTTACTTGGATAATTGATCATTATACAGAAAGAATGAAGTGAGAACAGTCCCTTATACCAATGTGGTTTCCATAGACACGTGTGTCAAGCTTTCGTCCCTGTGCAATACGATGAAAAGTGTTAGAATGAGAAACATTGAAGAAAATAACAAACGAATGAAATCAACAACAGAAGTCAGTCGTGCATTTGTGGTTACAGCAGCAATTGACCTTACCACGTGGGAGATTATAGATACCTGCGTGATATCCGAGTCCAAGAAAATCAACAATGTGGAACGGCTTACTCGGATAATTGTTCATTAAAAATAAAGAAGGGAATAAGAACAGTCCCTTATACCAAAGTGGTTTCCTTAGACACGTGTGTCAAGCTTTCGTCCCTGTGCAATACGATGAAAAGTGTTAGAATGAGAAACATTGAAGGAAATAACAAACAAATGAAATCAACAACAGAAGTCAGTCGTGCATTTGTGGTTACAACAGCAATTGACCTTACCACGTGGGAGATTATAGCTACCCGCGTGTCATCCGAGTCCAAGAAAATCAACAATGTGGAATGGCTTACTTGGATAATTGATCATTATACAGAAAGAATGAACTAAGAACAGTCCCTTATACCAATGTGGTTTCCATAGACACGTGTGTCAAGCTTTCGTCCCTGTGCAATACGATGAAAAGTGTTAGAATGAGAATCATTGAAGAAAATAACAAACGAATGAAATCAACAACAGAAGTCAGTCGTGCATTTGTGGTTACAGCAGCAATTGACCTTACCACGTGGGAGATTATAGATACCTGCGTGACATCCGAGTCCAAGAAAATCAACAATGTGGAACGGCTTACTCGGATAATTGTTCATTAAAAATAAAGAAGGGAATAAGAACAGTCCCTTATACCAAAGTGGTTTCCTTAGACACGTGTGTCAAGCTTTCGTCCCTGTGCAATACGATGAAAAGTGTTAGAATGAGAATCATTGAAGAAAATAACAAACGAATGAAATCAACAACAGAAGTCAGTCGTGCATTTGTGGTTACAGCAGCAATTGACCTTACCACGTGGAAGATTACAGCTACCTGCGTGACATCCGAGCCCAAGAAAATCAACAATGTGGAACGGCTTACTTGGATAATTGTTCATTGAACAGAAAGAAGAGAATAAGAACAGTCCCTTATACCAAAGTGGTTTCCTTAGACACGTGTGTCAAGCTTTCGTCCCTGTGCAATACGATGAAAAATGTTAGAATGAGAAACATTAAAGGAAATAACAAACAAATGAAATCAACAACAGAAGTCAGTCGTGCATTTGTGGTTACAGCAGCAATTGACCTTACCACGTAAAAGATTATAGCTACCTGCGTGTCATCCGAGTCCAAGAAAATCAACAATGTGGAATGGCTTACTTGGATAATTGATCATTATACAGAAAGAAGGGAATAAGAACAGTCCCTTATACCAATGTGGTTTCCATAGACACGTGTGTCAAGCTTTCGTCCCTGTGCAATACGATGAGAAGTGTTAGAATGAGAAACATTGAAGGAAATAACAAACAAATCAAATCAACAACAGAAGTCAGTCGTGCATTTGTGATTACAGCAGCAATTGACCTCACCACGTGGGAGATTATAGCTACCTGCGTGACATCCGAGTCCAAGAAAATCAACAATGTGGAATGGCTATCTTGGATAATTGATCATTATACAGAAAGAATGAAGTAAGAACAGTACCTTATACCAATGTGGTTTCCATAGACACGTGTGTCAAGCTTTCGTCCCTGTGCAATACGATGAAAAGTGTTATAATGAGAAACATTGAAGAAAATAACAAACGAATGAAATCAACAACAGAAGTCAGTCGTGCATTTGTGGTTACAGCAGCAATTGACCTTACCACGTGGGAGATTATAGCTACCTGCGTGACATCCGAGTCCAAGAAAATCAACAATGTGGAACGGCTTACTCGGATAATTGTTCATTAAACATAAAGAAGGGAATAAGAACAGTCCCTTATACCAAAGTGGTTTCTTTAGACACGTGTGTCAAGCTTTCGTCCCTGTGCAATACGATGAAAAGTGTAAGAATGAGAAACATTGAAGGAAATAACAAACAAATGAAATCAACAACAGAAGTCAGTCGTGCATTTGTGGTTACAGCAGCAATTGACCTTACCACGTTAAAGATTATAGCTACCTGCGTGTCATCCGAGTCCAAGAAAATCAACAATGTGGAATGGCTTACTTGGATAATTGATCATCATACAGAAAGAAGGGAATAAGAACAGTCCCTTATACCAATGTGGTTTCCATAGTCACGTGTGTCAAGCTTTCGTCCCTGTGCAATACGATGAGAAGTGTTAGAATGAGAAACATTGAGGGAAATAAAAAACAAATGAAATCAACAACAGAAGTCAGCCGTCCAATTGTGGATACAGCAGCAATTGACCTTACCACGTGGGAGATTATAGCTACCCGCGTGTCATCCGAGTCCAAGAAAATCAACAATGTGGAACGGCCTACTTGGATAATTGTTCATTATACAGATAGAATGAAATAAGAACAGTCCCTTATACCAAAGTGGTTTCCTTAGACACGTGTGTCAAGCTTTCGTCCCTGTGCAATACGATGAAAAATGTTAGAATGAGAAACATTGAAGAAAATAACAAACGAATGAAATCAACAACAGAAGTCAGTCGTGCATTCGTGGTTACAGCAGCAATTGACCTTACCACGTTAAAGATTATAGCTACCTGCGTGTCATCCGAGTCCAAGAAAATCAACAATGTGGAATGGCTTACTTGGATAATTGATCATCATACAGAAAGAAGGGAATAAGAACAGTCCCTTATACCAATGTGGTTTCCATAGTCACGTGTGTCAAGCTTTCGTCCCTGTGCAATACGATGAGAAGTGTTAGAATGAGAAACATTAAAGGAAATAACAAACAAATCAAATCAACAACAGAAGTCAGTCGTGCATTTGTGATTACAGCAGCAATTGACCTTACCACGTGGGAGATTATAGCTACCTGCGTGACATCCGAGTCCAAGAAAATCAACAATGTGGAATGGCTTATTTGGATAATTGATCATTATACAGAAAGAATGAAGTGAGAACAGTCCCTTATACCAATGTGGTTTCCATAGACACGTGTGTCAAGCTTTCGTCCCTGTGCAATACGATGAAAAGTGTTAGAATGAGAAACATTGAAGAAAATAACAAACGAATGAAATCAACAACAGAAGTCAGTCGTGCATTTGTGGTTACAGCAGCAATTGACCTTACCACGTGGGAGATTATAGATACCTGCGTGACATCCGAGTCCAAGAAAATCAACAATGTGGAACGGCTTACTCGGATAATTGTTCATTAAAAATAAAGAATGGAATAAGAACAGTCCCTTATACCAAAGTGGTTTCCTTAGACACGTGTGTCAAGCTTTCGTCCCTGTGCAATACGATGAAAAGTGTTAGAATGAGAAACATTGAAGGAAATAACAAAAAAATGAAATCAACAACAGAAGTCAGTCGTGCATTTGTGGTTACAACAGCAATTGACCTTACCACGTGGGAGATTACAGCTACCTGCGTGACATCCGAGCCCAAGAAAATCAACAATGTGGAATGGCTTACTTGGATAATTGATCATTATACAGAAAGAAGGGAATAAGAACAGTCCTTATAACAATGTGGTTTCCATAGACACGTGTGTCAAGCTTTCGTCCCTGTGCAATACGATGAGGAGTGTTAGAATGAGAAACATTGAAGGAAATAACAAACAAATCACATCAACAACAGAAGTCAGTCGTGCATTTGTGATTACAGCAGCAATTGACCTTACCACGTGGGAGATTATAGCTACCTGCGTGACATCCGAGTCCAAGAAAATCAACAATGTGGAATGGCTTACTTGGATAATTGATCATTATACAGAAAGAATGAAGTAAGAACAGTCCCTTATACCAATGTGGTTTCCATAGACACGTGTGTCAAGCTTTCGTCCCTGTGCAATACGATGAAAAGTGTTAGAATGAGAAACATTGAAGAAAATAACAAACGAATGAAATCAGCAACAGAAGTCAGTCGTGCATTTATGGTTACAGCAGCAATTGACCTCACCACGTGGGAGATTATAGATACCTGCGTGACATCCGAGTCCAAGAAAATCAACAATGTGGAACGGCTTACTCGGATAATTGTTCATTAAACATAAAGAAGGGCATAAGAACAGTCCCTTATACCAAAGTGGTTTCCTTAGACACTTGTGTCAAGCTTTCGTCTCTGTGCAATACGATGAAAAGTGTAGGAATGAGAAACATTGAAGGAAATAACAAACAAATGAAATCAACAACAGAAGTCAGTCGTGCATTTGTGGTTACAGCAGCAATTGACCTTACCACGTTAAAGATTATAGCTACCTGCGTGTCATCCGAGTCCAAGAAAATCAACAATGTGGAATGGCTTACTTGGATAATTGATCATCATACAGAAAGAAGGGAATAAGAACAGTCCCTTATACCAATGTGGTTTCCATAGACACGTGTGTCAAGCTTTCGTCCCTGTGCAATACGATGAGAAGTGTTAGAATGAGAAACATTGAAGGAAATAAAAAACAAATGAAATCAACAACAGAAGTCAGCCGTCCAATTGTGGATACAGCAGCAATTGACCTTACCACGTGGGAGATTATAGCTACCCGCGTGTCATCCGAGTCCAAGAAAATCAACAATGTGGAATGGCTTACTTGGATAATTGATCATTATACAGAAAGAATGAACTAAGAACAGTCCCTTATACCAATGTGGTTTCCATAGACACGTGTGTCAAGCTTTCGTCCCTGTGCAATACGATGAAAAGTGTTAGAATGAGAATCATTGAAGAAAATAACAAACGAATGAAATCAACAACAGAAGTCAGTCGTGCATTTGTGGTTACAGCAGCAATTGACCTTACCACGTGGAAGATTACAGCTACCTGCGTGACATCCGAGCCCAAGAAAATCAACAATGTGGAACGGCTTACTTGGATAATTGTTCATTGAACAGAAAGAAGGGAATAAGAACAGTCCCTTATACCAAAGTGGTTTCCTTAGACACGTGTGTCAAGCTTTCGTCCCTGTGCAATACGATGAAAAATGTTAGAATGAGAAACATTAAAGGAAATAACAAACAAATGAAATCAACAACAGAAGTCAGTCGTGCATTTGTGGTTACAGCAGCAATTGACCTTACCACGTGAAAGATTATAGCTACCTGCGTGTCATCCGAGTCCAAGAAAATCAACAATGTGGAATGGCTTACTTGGATAATTGATCATTATACAGAAAGAAGGGAATAAGAACAGTCCCTTATACCAATGTGGTTTCCATAGACACGTGTGTCAAGCTTTCGTCCCTGTGCAATACGATGAGAAGTGTTAGAATGAGAAACATTGAAGGAAATAACAAACAAATCAAATCAACAACAGAAGTCAGTCGTGCATTTGTGATTACAGCAGCAATTGACCTTACCACGTGGGAGATTATAGCTACCTGCGTGACATCCGAGTCCAAGAAAATCAACAATGTGGAATGGCTATCTTGGATAATTGATCATTATACAGAAAGAATGAAGTAAGAACAGTCCCTTATACCAATGTGGTTTCCATAGACACGTGTGTCAAGCTTTCGTCCCTGTGCAATACGATGAGAAGTGTTATAATGAGAAACATTGAAGAAAATAACAAACGAATGAAATCAACAACAGAAGTCAGTCGTGCATTTGTGGTTACAGCAGCAATTGACCTTACCACGTGGGAGATTATAGCTACCTGCGTGACATCCGAGTCCAAGAAAATCAACAATGTGGAACGGCTTACTCGGATAATTGTTCATTAAACATAAAGAAGGGAATAAGAACAGTCCCTTATACCAAAGTGGTTTCCTTAGACACGTGTGTCAAGCTTTCGTCCCTGTGCAATACGATGAAAAGTGTAAGAATGAGAAACATTGAAGGAAATAACAAACAAATGAAATCAACAACAGAAGTCAGTCGTGCATTTGTGGTTACAGCAGCAATTGACCTTACCACGTGGGAGATTACAGCTACCTGCGTGACATCCGAGTCCAAGAAAATCATCAATGTGGAATGGCTTACTTGGATAATTGATCATCATACAGAAAGAAGGGAATAAGAACAGTCCCTTATACCAATGTGGTTTCCATAGACACCTGTGTCAAGCTTTCGTCCCTGTGCAATACGATGAGAAGTGTTAGAATGAGAAACATTGAAGGAAATAAAAAACAAATGAAATCAACAACAGAAGTCAGCCGTCCAATTGTGGATACAGCAGCAATTGACCTTACCACGTGGGAGATTATAGCTACCCGCGTGTCATCCGAGTCCAAGAAAATCAACAATGTGGAATGGCTTACTTGGATAATTGATCATTATACAGAAAGAATGAAATAAGAACAGTCCCTTATACCAAAGTGGTTTCCTTAGACACGTGTGTCAAGCTTTCGTCCCTGTGCAATACGATGAAAAATGTTAGAATGAGAAACATTAAAGGAAATAACAAACAAATGAAATCAACAACAGAAGTCAGTCGTGCATTTGTGGTTACAGCAGCAATTGACCTTACCACGTAAAAGATTATAGCTACCTGCGTGTCATCCGAGTCCAAGAAAATCAACAATGTGGAATGGCTTACTTGGATAATTGATCATTATACAGAAAGAAGGGAATAAGAACAGTCCCTTATAACAATGTGGTTTCCATAGACACGCGTGTCAAGCTTTCGTCCCTGTGCAATACGATGAAAAGTGTTAGAATGAGAAACATTGAAGAAAATAACAAACGAATGAAATCAACAACAGAAGTCAGTCGTGCATTCGTGGTTACAGCAGCAATTGACCTTACCACGTGGGAGATTATAGCTACCTGCGTGACATCCGAGTCCAAGAAAATCAACAATGTGGAATGGCTTACTTGGATAATTGTTCATTAAACAAAAAAAAGGGAATAAGAACAGTCCCTTATACCAAAGTGGTTTCCTTAGACACGCGTGTCAAGCTTTCGTCCCTGTGCAATACGATGAAAAGTGTTAAAATGAGAAACATCAAAGGAAATAACAAACAAATGAAATCAACAACAGAAGTCAGTCGTGCATTTGTGGTTACAGCAGCAATTGACCTAAACACGTAAAAGATTATAGCTACCTGCGTGTCATCCGAGTCCAAGAAAATCAACAATGTGGAACGGCTTACTTGGATAATTGTTCATTAAACAAAAAGAAGGGAATAAGAACAGTCCCTTATACCAAAGTGGTTTCCTTAGACACGTGTGTCAAGCTTTCGTCCCTGTGCAATACGATGAAAAATGTTTGAATGAGAAACATTAAAGGAAATAACAAACAAATCAAATCAACAACAGAAGTCAGTCGTGCATTTGTGGTTACAGCAGCAATTGACCTTACCACGTAAAAGATTATAGCTACCTGCGTGTCATCCGAGTCCAAGAAAATCAACAATGTGGAATGGCTTACTTGGATAATTGATCATTATACAGAAAGAAGGGAATAAGAACAGTCCCTTATAACAATGTGGTTTCCATAGACACGTGTGTCAAGCTTTCGTCCCTGTGCAATACGATGAGAAGTGTTAGAATGAGAAACATTGAAAGAAATAACAAACAAATCAAATCAACAACAGAAGTCAGTCGTGCATTTGTGATTACAGCAGCAATTGACCTTACCACGTGGGAGATTATAGCTACCTGCGTGACATCCGAGTCCAAGAAAATCAACAATGTGGAATGGCTTACTTGGATAATTGATCATTATACAGAAAGAATGAAGTAAGAACAGTCCCTTATACCAATGTGGTTTCAATAGACACGTGTGTCAAGCTTTCGTCCCTGTGCAATACGATGAAAAGTGTTAGAATGAGAAACATTGAAGAAAATAACAAACAAATGAAATCAACAACAGAAGTCAGTCGTGCATTTGTGGTTACAGCAGCAATTGACCTTACCACATGGGAGATTATAGATACCTGCGTGACATCCGAGTCCAAGAAAATCAACAATGTGGAACGGCTTACTCGGATAATTGTTCATTAAACATAAAGAAGGGAATAAGAACAGTCCCTTATACCAAAGTGGTTTCCTTAGACACGTGTGTCAAGCTTTCGTCCCTGTGCAATACGATGAAAAGTGTTAGAATGAGAAACATTGAAGGAAATAACAAACAAATGAAATCAACAACAGAAGTCAGTCGTGCATTTGTGGTTACAGCAGCAATTGACCTTACCACGTTAAAGATTATAGCTACCTGCGTGTCATGCGAGTCCAAGAAAATCAACAATGTGGAATGGCTTACTTGGATAATTGATCATTATACAGAAAGAAGGGAATAAGAACAGTCCCTTATACCAATGTGGTTTCCATAGACACGTGTGTCAAGCTTTCGTCCCTGTGCAATACGATGAGAAGTGTTAGAATGAGAAACATTGAAGGAAATAACAAACAAATCAAATCAACAACAGAAGTCAGTCGTGCATTTGTGATTACAGCAGCAATTGACCTTACCACGTGGAAGATTATAGCTACCTGCGTGACATCCGAGTCCAAGAAAATCAACAATGTGGAATGGCTATCTTGGATAATTGATCATTATACAGAAAGAATGAAGTAAGAACAGTCCCTTATACCAATGTGGTTTCCATAGACACGTGTGTCAAGCTTTCGTCCCTGTGCAATACGATGAAAAGTGTTAGAATGAGAAACATTGAAGAAAATAACAAACGAATGAAATCAACAACAGAAGTCAGTCGTGCATTTGTGGTTACAGCAGCAATTGACCTTACCACGTGGGAGATTATAGCTACCTGCGTGACATCCGAGTCCAAGAAAATAAACAATGTGGAACGGCTTACTCGGATAATTGTTCATTAAACATAAAGAAGGGAATGAGAACAGTCCCTTATACCAAAGTGGTTTCCTTAGACACGTGTGTCAAGCTTTCGTCCCTGTGCAATACGATGAAAAGTGTAAGAATGAGAAACATTGAAGGAAATAAAAAACAAATGAAATCAACAACAGAAGTCAGCCGTCCAATTGTGGATACAGCAGCAATTGACCTTACCACGTAAAAGATTATAGCTACCTGCGTGTCATCCGAGTCCAAGAAAATCAACAATGTGGAATGGCTTACTTGGATAATTGATCATTATACAGAAAGAAGGGAATAAGAACAGTCCCTTATAACAATGTGGTTTCCATAGACACGCGTGTCAAGCTTTCGTCCCTGTGCAATACGATGAAAAGTGTTAGAATGAGAAACATTGATGAAAATAACAAACGAATGAAATCAACAACAGAAGTCAGTCGTGCATTCGTGGTTACAGCAGCAATTGACCTTACCACGTGGGAGATTATAGCTACCTGCGTGACATCCGAGTCCAAGAAAATCAACAATGTGGAATGGCTTACTTGGATAATTGTTCATTAAACAAAAAAAAGGGAATAAGAACAGTCCCTTATACCAAAGTGGTTTCCTTAGACACGCGTGTCAAGCTTTCGTCCCTGTGCAATACGATGAAAAGTGTTAAAATGAGAAACATCAAAGGAAATAACAAACAAATGAAATCAACAACAGAAGTCAGTCGTGCATTTGTGGTTACAGCAGCAATTGACCTTAACACGTAAAAGATTATAGCTACCTGCGTGTCATCCGAGTCCAAGAAAATCAACAATGTGGAACGGCTTACTTGGATAATTGTTCATTAAACAAAAAGAAGGGAATAAGAACAGTCCCTTATACCAAAGTGGTTTCCTTAGACACGTGTGTCAAGCTTTCGTCCCTGTGCAATACGATGAAAAATGTTTGAATGAGAAACATTAAAGGAAATAACAAACAAATCAAATCAACAACAGAAGTCAGTCGTGCATTTGTGGTTACAGCAGCAATTGACCTTACCACGTAAAAGATTATAGCTACCTGCGTGTCATCCGAGTCCAAGAAAATCAACAATGTGGAATGGCTTACTTGGATAATTGATCATTATACAGAAAGAAGGGAATAAGAACAGTCCCTTATACCAATGTGGTTTCCATAGACACGTGTGTCAAGCTTTCGTCCCTGTGCAATACGATGAGAAGTGTTAGAATGAGAAACATTGAAGGAAATAACAAACAAATCAAATCAACAACAGAAGTCAGTCGTGCATTTGTGATTACAGCAGCAATTGACCTTACCACGTGGGAGATTATAGCTACCTGCGTGACATCCGAGTCCAAGAAAATCAACAATGTGGAATGGCTATCTTGGATAATTGATCATTATACAGAAAGAATGAAGTAAGAACAGTCCCTTATACCAATGTGGTTTCCATAGACACGTGTGTCAAGCTTTCGTCCCTGTGCAATACGATGAGAAGTGTTATAATGAGAAACATTGAAGAAAATAACAAACGAATGAAATCAACAACAGAAGTCAGTCGTGCATTTGTGGTTACAGCAGCAATTGACCTTACCACGTGGGAGATTATAGCTACCTGCGTGACATCCGAGTCCAAGAAAATCAACAATGTGGAACGGCTTACTCGGATAATTGTTCATTAAACATAAAGAAGGGAATAAGAACAGTCCCTTATACCAAAGTGGTTTCCTTAGACACGTGTGTCAAGCTTTCGTCCCTGTGCAATACGATGAAAAGTGTAAGAATGAGAAACATTGAAGGAAATAACAAACAAATGAAATCAACAACAGAAGTCAGTCGTGCATTTGTGGTTACAGCAGCAATTGACCTTACCACGTGGGAGATTACAGCTACCTGCGTGACATCCGAGTCCAAGAAAATCATCAATGTGGAATGGCTTACTTGGATAATTGATCATCATACAGAAAGAAGGGAATAAGAACAGTCCCTTATACCAATGTGGTTTCCATAGACACCTGTGTCAAGCTTTCGTCCCTGTGCAATACGATGAGAAGTGTTAGAATGAGAAACATTGAAGGAAATAAAAAACAAATGAAATCAACAACAGAAGTCAGCCGTCCAATTGTGGATACAGCAGCAATTGACCTTACCACGTGGGAGATTATAGCTACCCGCGTGTCATCCGAGTCCAAGAAAATCAACAATGTGGAATGGCTTACTTGGATAATTGATCATTATACAGAAAGAATGAAATAAGAACAGTCCCTTATACCAAAGTGGTTTCCTTAGACACGTGTGTCAAGCTTTCGTCCCTGTGCAATACGATGAAAAATGTTAGAATGAGAAACATTAAAGGAAATAACAAACAAATGAAATCAACAACAGAAGTCAGTCGTGCATTTGTGGTTACAGCAGCAATTGACCTTACCACGTAAAAGATTATAGCTACCTGCGTGTCATCCGAGTCCAAGAAAATCAACAATGTGGAATGGCTTACTTGGATAATTGATCATTATACAGAAAGAAGGGAATAAGAACAGTCCCTTATAACAATGTGGTTTCCATAGACACGCGTGTCAAGCTTTCGTCCCTGTGCAATACGATGAAAAGTGTTAGAATGAGAAACATTGAAGAAAATAACAAACGAATGAAATCAACAACAGAAGTCAGTCGTGCATTTGTGGTTACAGCAGCAATTGACCTTACCACGTGGGAGATTATAGCTACCTGCGTGACATCCGAGTCCAAGAAAATCAACAATGTGGAATGGCTTACTTGGATAATTGTTCATTAAACAAAAAAAAGGGAATAAGAACAGTCCCTTATACCAAAGTGGTTTCCTTAGACACGCGTGTCAAGCTTTCGTCCCTGTGCAATACGATGAAAAGTGTTAAAATGAGAAACATCAAAGGAAATAACAAACAAATGAAATCAACAACAGAAGTCAGTCGTGCATTTGTGGTTACAGCAGCAATTGACCTTAACACGTAAAAGATTATAGCTACCTGCGTGTCATCCGAGTCCAAGAAAATCAACAATGTGGAATGGCTTACTTGGATAATTGTTCATTAAACAAAAAGAAGGGAATAAGAACAGTCCCTTATACCAAAGTGGTTTCCTTAGACACGTGTGTCAAGCTTTCGTCCCTGTGCAATACGATGAAAAATGTTTGAATGAGAAACATTAAAGGAAATAACAAACAAATCAAATCAACAACAGAAGTCAGTCGTGCATTTGTGGTTACAGCAGCAATTGACCTTACCACGTAAAAGATTATAGCTACCTGCGTGTCATCCGAGTCCAAGAAAATCAACAATGTGGAATGGCTTACTTGGATAATTGATCATTATACAGAAAGAAGGGAATAAGAACAGTCCCTTATAACAATGTGGTTTCCATAGACACGTGTGTCAAGCTTTCGTCCCTGTGCAATACGATGAGAAGTGTTAGAATGAGAAACATTGAAAGAAATAACAAACAAATCAAATCAACAACAGAAGTCAGTCGTGCATTTGTGATTACAGCAGCAATTGACCTTACCACGTGGGAGATTATAGCTACCTGCGTGACATCCGAGTCCAAGAAAATCAACAATGTGGAATGGCTTACTTGGATAATTGATCATTATACAGAAAGAATGAAGTAAGAACAGTCCCTTATACCAATGTGGTTTCAATAGACACGTGTGTCAAGCTTTCGTCCCTGTGCAATACGATGAAAAGTGTTAGAATGAGAAACATTGAAGAAAATAACAAACAAATGAAATCAACAACAGAAGTCAGTCGTGCATTTGTGGTTACAGCAGCAATTGACCTTACCACGTGGGAGATTATAGATACCTGCGTGACATCCGAGTCCAAGAAAATCAACAATGTGGAACGGCTTACTCGGATAATTGTTCATTAAACATAAAGAAGGGAATAAGAACAGTCCCTTATACCAAAGTGGTTTCCTTAGACACGTGTGTCAAGCTTTCGTCCCTGTGCAATACGATGAAAAGTGTTAGAATGAGAAACATTGAAGGAAATAACAAACAAATGAAATCAACAACAGAAGTCAGTCGTGCATTTGTGGTTACAGCAGCAATTGACCTTACCACGTTAAAGATTATAGCTACCTGCGTGTCATGCGAGTCCAAGAAAATCAACAATGTGGAATGGCTTACTTGGATAATTGATCATTATACAGAAAGAAGGGAATAAGAACAGTCCCTTATACCAATGTGGTTTCCATAGACACGTGTGTCAAGCTTTCGTCCCTGTGCAATACGATGAGAAGTGTTAGAATGAGAAACATTGAAGGAAATAACAAACAAATCAAATCAACAACAGAAGTCAGTCGTGCATTTGTGATTACAGCAGCAATTGACCTTACCACGTGGAAGATTATAGCTACCTGCGTGACATCCGAGTCCAAGAAAATCAACAATGTGGAATGGCTATCTTGGATAATTGATCATTATACAGAAAGAATGAAGTAAGAACAGTCCCTTATACCAATGTGGTTTCCATAGACACGTGTGTCAAGCTTTCGTCCCTGTGCAATACGATGAAAAGTGTTAGAATGAGAAACATTGAAGAAAATAACAAACGAATGAAATCAACAACAGAAGTCAGTCGTGCATTTGTGGTTACAGCAGCAATTGACCTTACCACGTGGGAGATTATAGCTACCTGCGTGACATCCGAGTCCAAGAAAATAAACAATGTGGAACGGCTTACTCGGATAATTGTTCATTAAACATAAAGAAGGGAATGAGAACAGTCCCTTATACCAAAGTGGTTTCCTTAGACACGTGTGTCAAGCTTTCGTCCCTGTGCAATACGATGAAAAGTGTAAGAATGAGAAACATTGAAGGAAATAAAAAACAAATGAAATCAACAACAGAAGTCAGCCGTCCAATTGTGGATACAGCAGCAATTGACCTTACCACGTAAAAGATTATAGCTACCTGCGTGTCATCCGAGTCCAAGAAAATCAACAATGTGGAATGGCTTACTTGGATAATTGATCATTATACAGAAAGAAGGGAATAAGAACAGTCCCTTATAACAATGTGGTTTCCATAGACACGCGTGTCAAGCTTTCGTCCCTGTGCAATACGATGAAAAGTGTTAGAATGAGAAACATTGAAGAAAATAACAAACGAATGAAATCAACAACAGAAGTCAGTCGTGCATTCGTGGTTACAGCAGCAATTGACCTTACCACGTGGGAGATTATAGCTACCTGCGTGACATCCGAGTCCAAGAAAATCAACAATGTGGAATGGCTTACTTGGATAATTGTTCATTAAACAAAAAAAAGGGAATAAGAACAGTCCCTTATACCAAAGTGGTTTCCTTAGACACGCGTGTCAAGCTTTCGTCCCTGTGCAATACGATGAAAAGTGTTAAAATGAGAAACATCAAAGGAAATAACAAACAAATGAAATCAACAACAGAAGTCAGTCGTGCATTTGTGGTTACAGCAGCAATTGACCTTAACACGTAAAAGATTATAGCTACCTGCGTGTCATCCGAGTCCAAGAAAATCAACAATGTGGAACGGCTTACTTGGATAATTGTTCATTAAACAAAAAGAAGGGAATAAGAACAGTCCCTTGTACCAAAGTGGTTTCCTTAGACACGTGTGTCAAGCTTTCGTCCCTGTGCAATACGATGAAAAATGTTTGAATGAGAAACATTAAAGGAAATAACAAACAAATCAAATCAACAACAGAAGTCAGTCGTGCATTTGTGGTTACAGCAGCAATTGACCTTACCACGTAAAAGATTATAGCTACCTGCGTGTCATCCGAGTCCAAGAAAATCAACAATGTGGAATGGCTTACTTGGATAATTGATCATTATACAGAAAGAAGGGAATAAGAACAGTCCCTTATACCAATGTGGTTTCCATAGACACGTGTGTCAAGCTTTCGTCCCTGTGCAATACGATGAGAAGTGTTAGAATGAGAAACATTGAAGGAAATAACAAACAAATCAAATCAACAACAGAAGTCAGTCGTGCATTTGTGATTACAGCAGCAATTGACCTTACCACGTGGGAGATTATAGCTACCTGCGTGACATCCGAGTCCAAGAAAATCAACAATGTGGAATGGCTTACTTGGATAATTGATCATTATACAGAAAGAATGAAGTAAGAACAGTCCCTTATACCAATGTGGTTTCAATAGACACGTGTGTCAAGCTTTCGTCCCTGTGCAATACGATGAAAAGTGTTAGAATGAGAAACATTGAAGAAAATAACAAACAAATGAAATCAACAACAGAAGTCAGTCGTGCATTTGTGGTTACAGCAGCAATTGACCTTACCACGTGGGAGATTATAGATACCTGCGTGACATCCGAGTCCAAGAAAATCAACAATGTGGAACGGCTTACTCGGATAATTGTTCATTAAACATAAAGAAGGGAATAAGAACAGTCCCTTATACCAAAGTGGTTTCCTTAGACACGTGTGTCAAGCTTTCGTCCCTGTGCAATACGATGAAAAGTGTTAGAATGAGAAACATTGAAGGAAATAACAAACAAATGAAATCAACAACAGAAGTCAGTCGTGCATTTGTGGTTACAGCAGCAATTGACCTTACCACGTTAAAGATTATAGCTACCTGCGTGTCATGCGAGTCCAAGAAAATCAACAATGTGGAATGGCTTACTTGGATAATTGATCATTATACAGAAAGAAGGGAATAAGAACAGTCCCTTATACCAATGTGGTTTCCATAGACACGTGTGTCAAGCTTTCGTCCCTGTGCAATACGATGAGAAGTGTTAGAATGAGAAACATTGAAGGAAATAACAAACAAATCAAATCAACAACAGAAGTCAGTCGTGCATTTGTGATTACAGCAGCAATTGACCTTACCACGTGGAAGATTATAGCTACCTGCGTGACATCCGAGTCCAAGAAAATCAACAATGTGGAATGGCTATCTTGGATAATTGATCATTATACAGAAAGAATGAAGTAAGAACAGTCCCTTATACCAATGTGGTTTCCATAGACACGTGTGTCAAGCTTTCGTCCCTGTGCAATACGATGAAAAGTGTTAGAATGAGAAACATTGAAGAAAATAACAAACGAATGAAATCAACAACAGAAGTCAGTCGTGCATTTGTGGTTACAGCAGCAATTGACCTTACCACGTGGGAGATTATAGCTACCTGCGTGACATCCGAGTCCAAGAAAATAAACAATGTGGAACGGCTTACTCGGATAATTGTTCATTAAACATAAAGAAGGGAATAAGAACAGTCCCTTATACCAAAGTGGTTTCCTTAGACACGTGTGTCAAGCTTTCGTCCCTGTGCAATACGATGAAAAGTGTAAGAATGAGAAACATTGAAGGAAATAAAAAACAAATGAAATCAACGACAGAAGTCAGCCGTCCAATTGTGGATACAGCAGCAATTGACCTTACCACGTAAAAGATTATAGCTACCTGCGTGTCAACCGAGTCCAAGAAAATCAACAATGTGGAATGGCTTACTTGGATAATTGATCATCATACAGAAAGAAGGGAATAAGAACAGTCCCTTATACCAATGTGGTTTCCATAGACACGTGTGTCAAGCTTTCGTCCCTGTGCAATACGATGAGAAGTGTTAGAATGAGAAACATTGAAGGAAATAAAAAACAAATGAAATCAACAACAGAAGTCAGCCGTCCAATTGTGGATACAGCAGCAATTGACCTTACCACGTGGGAGATTATAGCTACCCGCGTGTCATCCGAGTCCAAGAAAATCAACAATGTGGAATGGCTTACTTGGATAATTGATCATTATACAGAAAGAATGAAATAAGAACAGTCCCTCATTACAAAGTGGTTTCCTTAGACACGTGTGTCAAGCTTTCGTCCCTGTGCAATACGATGAAAAATGTTAGAATGAGAAACATTAAAGGAAATAACAAACAAATCAAATCAACAACAGAAGTCAGTCGTGCATTTGTGGTTACAGCAGCAATTGACCTTACCACGTAAAAGATTATAGCTACCTGCGTGTCATCCGAGTCCAAGAAAATCAACAATGTGGAACGGCTTACTCGGATAATTGTTCATTAAACATAAAGAAGGGGATAAGAACAGTCCCTTATACCAAAGTGGTTTCCTTAGACACGTGTGTCAAGCTTGCGTCCCTGTGCAATACGATGAAAAGTGTAAGAATGAGAAACATTGAAGGAAATAACAAACAAATGAAATCAACAACAGAAGTCAGTCGTGCATTTGTGGTTACAGCAGCAATTGACCTTACCACGTAAAAGATTATAGCTACCTGCGTGTCATCCGAGTCCAAGAAAATCAACAATGTGGAATGGCTTACTTGGATAATTGATCATTATACAGAAAGAAGGGAATAAGAACAGTCCCTTATACCAATGTGGTTTCCATAGACACGTGTGTCAAGCTTTCGTCCCTGTGCAATACGATGAGAAGTGTTAGAATGAGAAACAATGAAGGAAATAACAAACAAATCAAATCAACAACAGAAGTCAGTCGTGCATTTGTGATTACAGCAGCAATTGACCTTACCACGTGGGAGATTATAGCTACCTGCGTGACATCCGAGTCCAAGAAAATCAACAATGTGGAATTGCTTACTTGGATAATTGTTCATTAAACAAAAAGAAGGGAATAAGAACAGTCCCTTATACCACCAAAGTGGTTTCCTTAGACACGCGTGTCAAGCTTTCGTCCCTGTGCAATACGATGAAAAGTGTTAGAATGAGAAACATTGAAGAAAATAACAAACGAATGAAATCAACAGAAGTCAGTCGTGCATTTGTGGTTACAGCAGCAATTGACCTTACCACGTGGGAGATTACAGCTACCTGCGTGACATCCGAGCCCAAGAAAATCAACAATGTGGAACGGCTTACTTGGATAATTGTTCATTAAACAAAAAGAAGGGAATAAGAACAGTCCCTTATACCAAAGTGGTTTCCTTAGACACGTGTGTCAAGCTTTCGTCCCTGTGCAATACGATGAAAAATGTTAGAATGAGAAACATTAAAGGAAATAACAAACAAATGAAATCAACAACAGAAGTCAGTCGTGCATTTGTGGTTACAGCAGCAATTGACCTTACCACGTGGGAGATTATAGCTACCTGCGTGACATCCGAGTCCAAGAAAATCAACAATGTGGAATGGCTTACTTGTATAATTGATCATTATACAGAAAGAAAGAAGTAAGAACAGTCCCTTATACCAATGTGGTTTCCATAGACACGTGTGTCAAGCTTTCGTCCCTGTGCAATACGATGAGAAGTGTTAGAATGAGAAACATTGAAGGAAATAAAAAACAAATGAAATCAACAACAGATGTCAGCCGTCCAATTGTGGATACAGCAGCAATTGACCTTACCATGTGGGAGATTATAGCTACCTGCGTGACATCCGAGTCCAAGAAAATCAACAATGTGGAACGGCTTACTCGGATAATTGTTCATTAAACATAAAGAAGGGGATAAGAACATTCCCTTATACCAAAGTGGTTTCCTTAGACACGTGTGTCAAGCTTGCGTCCCTGTGCAATACGATGAAAAGTGTAAGAATGAGAAACATTGAAGGAAATAACAAACAAATGAAATCAACAACAGAAGTCAGTCGTGCATTTGTGGTTACAGCAGCAATTGACCTTACCACGTGGGAGATTATAGCTACCTGCGTGACATCCGAGTCCAAGAAAATCAACAATGTGGAACGGCTTACTCGGATTATTGTTCATTAAACATAAAGAGGGGAATAAGAACAGTCCCTTATACCAAAGTGGTTTCCTTAGACAAGTGTGTCAAGCTTTCGTCCCTGTGCAATACGATGAAAAGTGTAAGAATGAGAAACATTGAAGGAAATAACAAACCAATGAAATCAACAACAGAAGTCAGTCGTGCATTTTTGGTTACAGCAGCAATTGACCTTACCACGTTAAAGATTATAGCTACCTGCGTGTCATCCGAGTCCAAGAAAATCAACAATGTGGAATGGCTTACTTGGATAATTGATCATCATACAGAAAGAAGGGAATAAGAACAGTCCCTTATACCAATGTGGTTTCCATAGACACCTGTGTCAAGCTTTCGTCCCTGTGCAATACGATGAGAAGTGTTAGAATGAGAAACATTGAAGGAAATAAAAAACAAATGAAATCAACAACAGAAGTCAGCCGTCCAATTGTGGATACAGCAGCAATTGACCTTACCACGTGGGAGATTATAGCTACCCGCGTGTCATCCGAGTCCAAGAAAATCAACAATGTGGAATGGCTTACTTGGATAATTGATCATTATACAGAAAGAAGGGAATAAGAACAGTCCCTTATAACAATGTGGTTTCCATAGACACGCGTGTCAAGCTTTCGTCCCTGTGCAATACGATGAAAAGTGTTAGAATGAGAAACATTGAAGAAAATAACAAACGAATGAAATCAACAACAGAAGTCAGTCGTGCATTCGTGGTTACAGCAGCAATTGACCTTACCACGTGGGAGATTATAGCTACCTGCGTGACATCCGAGTCCAAGAAAATCATCAATGTGGAATGGCTTACTTGGATAATTGATCATTATACAGAAAGAATGAAGTAAGAACAGTCCCTTATACCAATGTGGTTTCCATAGACACGTGTGTCAAGCTTTCGTCCCTGTGCAATACGATGAAAAGTGTTAGAATGAGAAACATCGAAGAAAATAACAAACAAATGAAATCAACAACAGAAGTCAGTCGTGCATTTGTGGTTACAGCAGCAATTGACCTTACCACGTGGGAGATTATAGATACCTGCGTGACATCCGAGTCCAAGAAAATCAACAATGTGGAACGGCTTACTCGGATAATTGTTCATTAAACATGAAGAAGGGAATAAGAACAGTCCCTTATACCAAAGTGGTTTCCTTAGACACGTGTGTCAAGCTTTCGTCCCTGTGCAATACGATGAAAAGTGTTAGAATGAGAAATATTGAAGGAAATAACAAACAAATGAAATCAACAACAGAAGTCAGTCGTGCATTTGTGGTTACAGCAGCAATTGACCTTACCACGTTAAAGATTATAGCTACCTGCGTGTCATGCGAGTCCAAGAAAATCAACAATGTGGAATGGCTTACTTGGATAATTGATCATTATACAGAAAGAAGGGAATAAGAACAGTCCCTTATACCAATGTGGTTTCCATAGACACGTGTGTCAAGCTTTCGTCCCTGTGCAATACGATGAGAAGTGTTAGAATGAGAAACATTGAAGGAAATAACAAACAAATCAAATCAACAACAGAAGTCAGTCGTGCATTTGTGATTACAGCAGCAATTGACCTTACCACGTGGGAGATTATAGCTACCTGCGTGACATCCGAGTCCAAGAAAATCAACAATGTGGAATGGCTATCTTGGATAATTGATCATTATACAGAAAGAATGAAGTAAGAACAGTCCCTTATACCAATGTGGTTTCCATAGACACGTGTGTCAAGCTTTCGTCCCTGTGCAATACGATGAAAAGTGTTAGAATGAGAAACATTGAAGAAAATAACAAACGAATGAAATCAACAACAGAAGTCAGCCGTCCAATTGTGGATACAGCAGCAATTGACCTTACCACGTGGGAGATTATAGCTACCCGCGTGTCATCCGAGTCCAAGAAAATCAACAATGTGGAATGGCTTACTTGGATAATTGATCATTATACAGAAAGAATGAAATAAGAACAGTCCCTTATTACAAAGTGGTTTCCTTAGACACGTGTGTCAAGCTTTCGTCCCTGTGCAATACGATGAAAAATGTTAGAATGAGAAACATTAAAGGAAATAACAAACAAATGAAATCAACAACAGAAGTCAGTCGTGCATTTGTGGTTACAGCAGCAATTGACCTTACCACGTAAAAGATTATAGCTACCTGCGTGTCATCCGAGTCCAAGAAAATCAACAATGTGGAATGGCTTACTTGGATAATTGATCATTATACAGAAAGAAGGGAATAAGAACAGTCCCTTATACCAATGTGGTTTCCATAGACACGTGTGTCAAGCTTTCGTCCCTGTGCAATACGATGAGAAGTGTTAGAATGAGAAACAATGAAGGAAATAACAAACAAATCAAATCAACAACAGAAGTCAGTCGTGCATTTGTGATTACAGCAGCAATTGACCTTACCACGTGGGAGATTATAGCTACCTGCGTGACATCCGAGTCCAAGAAAATCAACAATGTGGAATTGCTTACTTGGATAATTGTTCATTAAACAAAAAGAAGGGAATAAGAACAGTCCCTTATACCACCAAAGTGGTTTCCTTAGACACGCGTGTCAAGCTTTCGTCCCTGTGCAATACGATGAAAAGTGTTAGAATGAGAAACATTGAAGAAAATAACAAACGAATGAAATCAACAGAAGTCAGTCGTGCATTTGTGGTTACAGCAGCAATTGACCTTACCACGTGGGAGATTACAGCTACCTGCGTGACATCCGAGCCCAAGAAAATCAACAATGTGGAACGGCTTACTTGGATAATTGTTCATTAAACAAAAAGAAGGGAATAAGAACAGTCCCTTATACCAAAGTGGTTTCCTTAGACACGTGTGTCAAGCTTTCGTCCCTGTGCAATATGATGAAAAATGTTAGAATGAGAAACATTAAAGGAAATAACAAACAAATGAAATCAACAACAGAAGTCAGTCGTGCATTTGTGGTTACAGCAGCAATTGACCTTACCACGTGGGAGATTATAGCTACCTGCGTGACATCCGAGTCCAAGAAAATCAACAATGTGGAATGGCTTACTTGGATAATTGATCATTATACAGAAAGAAAGAAGTAAGAACAGTCCCTTATACCAATGTGGTTTCCATAGACACGTGTGTCAAGCTTTCGTCCCTGTGCAATACGATGAAAAATGTTAGAATGAGAAACATTGAAGGAAATAAAAAACAAATGAAATCAACAACAGATGTCAGCCGTCCAATTGTGGATAAAACAATTGACCTTACCACGTGGGAGATTATAGCTACCTGCGTGACATCCGAGTCCAAGAAAATCAACAATGTGGAACGGCTTACTCGGATAATTGTTCATTAAACATAAAGAAGGGGATAAGAACAGTCCCTTATACCAAAGTGGTTTCCTTAGACACGTGTGTCAAGCTTGCGTCCCTGTGCAATACGATGAAAAGTGTAAGAATGAGAAACATTGAAGGAAATAACAAACAAATGAAATCAACAACAGAAGTCAGTCGTGCATTTGTGGTTACAGCAGCAATTGACCTTACCACGTTAAAGATTCAAGCTACCTGCGTGTCAACCGAGTCCAAGAAAATCAACAATGTGGAATGGCTTACTTGGATAATTGATCATTATACAGAAAGAAAGAAGTAAGAACAGTCCCTTATACCAATGTGGTTTCAATAGACACGTGTGTCAAGCTTTCGTCCCTGTGCAATACGATGAAAAGTGTTAGAATGAGAAACATCGAAGGAAATAACAAACAAATCAAATCAACAACAGAAGTCAGTCGTGCATTTGTGATTACAGCAGCAATTGACCTCACCACGTGGGAGATTATAGCTACCTGCGTGACATCCGAGTCCAAGAAAATCAACAATGTGGAATTGCTTACTTGGATAATTGTTCATTAAACAAAAAGAAGGGAATAAGAACAGTCCCTTATACCAAAGTGGTTTCCTTAGACACGCGTGTCAAGCTTGCGTCCCTGTGCAATACGATGAAAAGTGTAAGAATGAGAAACATTGAAGGAAATAACAAACAAATGAAATCAACAACAGAAGTCAGTCGTGCATTTGTGGTTACAGCAGCAATTGACCTTACCACGTTAAAGATTCAAGCTACCTGCGTGTCAACCGAGTCCAAGAAAATCAACAATGTGAAATGGCTTACTTGGATAATTGATCATTATACAGAAAGAAAGAAGTGAGAACAGTCCCTTATACCAATGTGGTTTCCATAGACACGTGTGTCAAGCTTTCGTCCCTGTGCAATACGATGAAAAGTGTTATAATGAGAAACATTGAAGAAAATAACAAACGAATGAAATCAACAACAGAAGTCAGTCGTGCATTTGTGGTTACAGCAGCAATTGACCTTACCACGTGGGAGATTATAGCTACCTGCGTGACATCCGAGTCCAAGAAAATCAACAATGTTGAACGGCTTACTCGGATTATTGTTCATTAAACATAAAGAAGGGAATAAGAACAGTCCCTTATACCAAAGTGGTTTCCTTAGACAAGTGTGTCAAGCTTTCGTCCCTGTGCAATACGATGAAAAGTGTTATAATGAGAAACATTGAAGAAAATAACAAACGAATGAAATCAACAACAGAAGTCAGTCGTGCATTTGTGGTTACAGCAGCAATTGACCTTACCACGTGGGAGATTATAGCTACCTGCGTGACATCCGAGTCCAAGAAAATCAACAATGTGGAACGGCTTACTCGGATTATTGTTCATTAAACATAAAGAAGGGAATAAGAACAGTCCCTTATACCAAAGTGGTTTCCTTAGACAAGTGTGTCAAGCTTTCGTCCCTGTGCAATACGATGAAAAGTGTAAGAATGAGAAACATTGAAGGAAATAACAAACCAATGAAATCAACAACAGAAGTCAGTCGTGCATTTTTGGTTACAGCAGCAATTGACCTTACCACGTTAAAGATTATAGCTACCTGCGTGTCATCCGAGTCCAAGAAAATCAACAATGTGGAATGGCTTACTTGGATAATTGATCATCATACAGAAAGAAGGGAATAAGAACAGTCCCTTATACCAATGTGGTTTCCATAGACACCTGTGTCAAGCTTTCGTCCCTGTGCAATACGATGAGAAGTGTTAGAATGAGAAACATTGAAGGAAATAAAAAACAAATGAAATCAACAACAGAAGTCAGTCGTGCATTTTTGGTTACAGCAGCAATTGACCTTACCACGTTAAAGATTATAGCTACCTGCGTGTCATCCGAGTCCAAGAAAATCAACAATGTGGAATGGCTTACTTGGATAATTGATCATCATACAGAAAGAAGGGAATAAGAACAGTCCCTTATACCAATGTGGTTTCCATAGACACCTGTGTCAAGCTTTCGTCCCTGTGCAATACGATGAAAAGTGTAAGAATGAGAAACATTGAAGGAAATAACAAACCAATGAAATCAACAACAGAAGTCAGTCGTGCATTTTTGGTTACAGCAGCAATTGACCTTACCACGTGGAAGATTATAGCTACCCGCGTGTCATCCGAGTCCAAGAAAATCAACAATGTGGAATGGCTTACTTGGATAATTGATCATTATACAGAAAGAATGAAATAAGAACAGTCCCTTATACCAAAGTGGTTTCCTTAGACACGTGTGTCAAGCTTTCGTCCCTGTGCAATACGATGAAAAATGTTAGAATGAGAAACATTAAAGGAAATAACAAACAAATGAAATCAACAACAGAAGTCAGTCGTGCTATTGTGGTTACAGCAGCAATTGACCTTACCACGTAAAAGATTATAGCTACCTGCGTGTCATCCGAGTCCAAGAAAATCAACAATGTGGAATGGCTTACTTGGATAATTGATCATTATACAGAAAGAAGGGAATAAGAACAGTCCCTTATAACAATGTGGTTTCCATAGACACGCGTGTCAAGCTTTCGTCCCTGTGCAATACGATGAAAAGTGTTAGAATGAGAAACATTGAAGAAAATAACAAACGAATGAAATCAACAACAGAAGTCAGTCGTGCATTCGTGGTTACAGCAGCAATTGACCTTACCACGTGGGAGATTATAGCTACCTGCGTGACATCCGAGTCCAAGAAAATCAACAATGTGGAATGGCTTACTTGGATAATTGTTCATTAAACAAAAAAAAGGGAATAAGAACAGTCCCTTATACCAAAGTGGTTTCCTTAGACACGCGTGTCAAGCTTTCGTCCCTGTGCAATACGATGAAAAGTGTTAAAATGAGAAACATTAAAGGAAATAACAAACAAATGAAATCAACAACAGAAGTCAGTCGTGCATTTGTGGTTACAGCAGCAATTGACCTTAACACGTAAAAGATTATAGCTACCTGCGTGTCATCCGAGTCCAAGAAAATCAACAATGTGGAATGGCTTACTTGGATAATTGATCATCATACAGAAAGAAGGGAATAAGAACAGTCCCTTATACCAATGTGGTTTCCATAGACACCTGTGTCAAGCTTTCGTCCCTGTGCAATACGATGAGAAGTGTTAGAATGAGAAACATTGAAGGAAATAAAAAACAAATGAAATCAACAACAGAAGTCAGCCGTCCAATTGTGGATACAGCAGCAATTGACCTTACCACGTGGGAGATTATAGCTACCCGCGTGTCATCCGAGTCCAAGAAAATCAACAATGTGGAATGGCTTACTTGGATAATTGATCATTATACAGAAAGAAGGGAATAAGAACAGTCCCTTATAACAATGTGGTTTCCATAGACACGCGTGTCAAGCTTTCGTCCCTGTGCAATACGATGAAAAGTGTTAGAATGAGAAACATTGAAGAAAATAACAAACGAATGAAATCAACAACAGAAGTCAGTCGTGCATTCGTGGTTACAGCAGCAATTGACCTTACCACGTGGGAGATTATAGCTACCTGCGTGACATCCGAGTCCAAGAAAATCATCAATGTGGAATGGCTTACTTGGATAATTGATCATTATACAGAAAGAATGAAGTAAGAACAGTCCCTTATACCAATGTGGTTTCCATAGACACGTGTGTCAAGCTTTCGTCCCTGTGCAATACGATGAAAAGTGTTAGAATGAGAAACATCGAAGAAAATAACAAACAAATGAAATCAACAACAGAAGTCAGTCGTGCATTTGTGGTTACAGCAGCAATTGACCTTACCACGTGGGAGATTATAGATACCTGCGTGACATCCGAGTCCAAGAAAATCAACAATGTGGAACGGCTTACTCGGATAATTGTTCATTAAACATGAAGAAGGGAATAAGAACAGTCCCTTATACCAAAGTGGTTTCCTTAGACACGTGTGTCAAGCTTTCGTCCCTGTGCAATACGATGAAAAGTGTTAGAATGAGAAATATTGAAGGAAATAACAAACAAATGAAATCAACAACAGAAGTCAGTCGTGCATTTGTGGTTACAGCAGCAATTGACCTTACCACGTTAAAGATTATAGCTACCTGCGTGTCATGCGAGTCCAAGAAAATCAACAATGTGGAATGGCTTACTTGGATAATTGATCATTATACAGAAAGAAGGGAATAAGAACAGTCCCTTATACCAATGTGGTTTCCATAGACACGTGTGTCAAGCTTTCGTCCCTGTGCAATACGATGAGAAGTGTTAGAATGAGAAACATTGAAGGAAATAACAAACAAATCAAATCAACAACAGAAGTCAGTCGTGCATTTGTGGTTACAGCAGCAATTGACCTTACCACGTGGGAGATTATAGCTACCTGCGTGACATCCGAGTCCAAGAAAATCATCAATGTGGAATGGCTTACTCGGATAATTGTTCATTAAACATGAAGAAGGGAATAAGAACAGTCCCTTATACCAATGTGGTTTCCATAGACACGTGTGTCAAGCTTTCGTCCCTGTGCAATACGATGAAAAGTGTTAGAATGAGAAACATCGAAGAAAATAACAAACAAATGAAATCAACAACAGAAGTCAGTCGTGCATTTGTGGTTACAGCAGCAATTGACCTTACCACGTGGGAGATTATAGATACCTGCGTGACATCCGAGTCCAAGAAAATCAACAATGTGGAACGGCTTACTCGGATAATTGTTCATTAAACATGAAGAAGGGAATAAGAACAGTCCCTTATACCAAAGTGGTTTCCTTAGACACGTGTGTCAAGCTTTCGTCCCTGTGCAATACGATGAAAAGTGTTAGAATGAGAAATATTGAAGGAAATAACAAACAAATGAAATCAACAACAGAAGTCAGTCGTGCATTTGTGGTTACAGCAGCAATTGACCTTACCACGTTAAAGATTATAGCTACCTGCGTGTCATGCGAGTCCAAGAAAATCAACAATGTGGAATGGCTTACTTGGATAATTGATCATTATACAGAAAGAAGGGAATAAGAACAGTCCCTTATACCAATGTGGTTTCCATAGACACGTGTGTCAAGCTTTCGTCCCTGTGCAATACGATGAGAAGTGTTAGAATGAGAAACATTGAAGGAAATAACAAACAAATCAAATCAACAACAGAAGTCAGTCGTGCATTTGTGATTACAGCAGCAATTGACCTTACCACGTGGGAGATTATAGCTACCTGCGTGACATCCGAGTCCAAGAAAATCAAGAATGTGGAATGGCTATCTTGGATAATTGATCATTATACAGAAAGAATGAAGTAAGAACAGTCCCTTATACCAATGTGGTTTCCATAGACACGTGTGTCAAGCTTTCGTCCCTGTGCAATACGATGAAAAGTGTTAGAATGAGAAACATTGAAGGAAATAACAAACCAATGAAATCAACAACAGAAGTCAGTCGTGCATTTTTGGTTACAGCAGCAATTGACCTTACCACGTTAAAGATTATAGCTACCTGCGTGTCATCCGAGTCCAAGAAAATCAACAATGTGGAATGGCTTACTTGGATAATTGATCATCATACAGAAAGAAGGGAATAAGAACAGTCCCTTATACCAATGTGGTTTCCATAGACACCTGTGTCAAGCTTTCGTCCCTGTGCAATACGATGAGAAGTGTTAGAATGAGAAACATTGAAGGAAATAAAAAACAAATGAAATCAACAACAGAAGTCAGTCGTGCATTTTTGGTTACAGCAGCAATTGACCTTACCACGTTAAAGATTATAGCTACCTGCGTGTCATCCGAGTCCAAGAAAATCAACAATGTGGAATGGCTTACTTGGATAATTGATCATCATACAGAAAGAAGGGAATAAGAACAGTCCCTTATACCAATGTGGTTTCCATAGACACCTGTGTCAAGCTTTCGTCCCTGTGCAATACGATGAAAAGTGTAAGAATGAGAAACATTGAAGGAAATAACAAACCAATGAAATCAACAACAGAAGTCAGTCGTGCATTTTTGGTTACAGCAGCAATTGACCTTACCACGTGGAAGATTATAGCTACCCGCGTGTCATCCGAGTCCAAGAAAATCAACAATGTGGAATGGCTTACTTGGATAATTGATCATTATACAGAAAGAATGAAATAAGAACAGTCCCTTATACCAAAGTGGTTTCCTTAGACACGTGTGTCAAGCTTTCGTCCCTGTGCAATACGATGAAAAATGTTAGAATGAGAAACATTAAAGGAAATAACAAACAAATGAAATCAACAACAGAAGTCAGTCGTGCATTTGTGGTTACAGCAGCAATTGACCTTACCACGTAAAAGATTATAGCTACCTGCGTGTCATCCGAGTCCAAGAAAATCAACAATGTGGAATGGCTTACTTGGATAATTGATCATTATACAGAAAGAAGGGAATAAGAACAGTCCCTTATAACAATGTGGTTTCCATAGACACGCGTGTCAAGCTTTCGTCCCTGTGCAATACGATGAAAAGTGTTAGAATGAGAAACATTGAAGAAAATAACAAACGAATGAAATCAACAACAGAAGTCAGTCGTGCATTCGTGGTTACAGCAGCAATTGACCTTACCACGTGGGAGATTATAGCTACCTGCGTGACATCCGAGTCCAAGAAAATCAACAATGTGGAATGGCTTACTTGGATAATTGTTCATTAAACAAAAAAAAGGGAATAAGAACAGTCCCTTATACCAAAGTGGTTTCCTTAGACACGCGTGTCAAGCTTTCGTCCCTGTGCAATACGATGAAAAGTGTTAAAATGAGAAACATTAAAGGAAATAACAAACAAATGAAATCAACAACAGAAGTCAGTCGTGCATTTGTGGTTACAGCAGCAATTGACCTTAACACGTAAAAGATTATAGCTACCTGCGTGTCATCCGAGTCCAAGAAAATCAACAATGTGGAACGGCTTACTTGGATAATTGTTCATTAAACAAAAAGAAGGGAATAAGAACAGTCCCTTATACCAAAGTGGTTTCCTTAGACAGGTGTGTCAAGCTTTCGTCCCTGTGCAATACGATGAAAAATGTTTGAATGAGAAACATTAAAGGAAATAACAAACAAATCAAATCAACAACAGAAGTCAGTCGTGCATTTGTGGTTACAGCAGCAATTGACCTTACCACGTAAAAGATTATAGCTACCTGCGTGTCATCCGAGTCCAAGAAAATCAACAATGTGGAATGGCTTACTTGGATAATTGATCATTATACAGAAAGAAGGGAATAAGAACAGTCCCTTATAACAATGTGGTTTCCATAGACACGTGTGTCAAGCTTTCGTCCCTGTGCAATACGATGAGAAGTGTTAGAATGAGAAACATTGAAAGAAATAACAAACAAATCAAATCAAAAACAGAAGTCAGTCGTGCATTTGTGATTACAGCAGCAATTGACCTTACCACGTGGGAGATTATAGCTACCTGCGTGACATCCGAGTCCAAGAAAATCAACAATGTGGAATGGCTTACTTGGATAATTGATCATTATACAGAAAGAATGAAGTAAGAACAGTCCCTTATACCAATGTGGTTTCCATAGACACGTGTGTCAAGCTTTCGTCCCTGTGCAATACGATGAAAAGTGTTAGAATGAGAAACATTGAAGAAAATAACAAACAAATGAAATCAACAACAGAAGTCAGTCATGCATTTGTTGTTACAGCAGCAATTGACCTTACCACGTGGGAGATTATAGATACCTGCGTGACATCCGAGTCCAAGAAAATCAACAATGTGGAACGGCTTACTCGGATAATTGTTCATTAAACATAAAGAAGGGAATAAGAACAGTCCCTTATACCAAAGTGGTTTCCTTAGACAAGTGTGTCAAGCTTTCGTCCCTGTGCAATACGATGAAAAGTGTTATAATGAGAAACATTGAAGAAAATAACAAACGAATGAAATCAACAACAGAAGTCAGTCGTGCATTTGTGGTTACAGCAGCAATTGACCTTACCACGTGGGAGATTATAGCTACCTGCGTGACATCCGAGTCCAAGAAAATCAACAATGTGGAACGGCTTACTCGGATTATTGTTCATTAAACATAAAGAAGGGAATAAGAACAGTCCCTTATACCAAAGTGGTTTCCTTAGACACGTGTGTCAAGCTTGCGTCCCTGTGCAATACGATGAAAAGTGTAAGAATGAGAAACATTGAAGGAAATAACAAACAAATGAAATCAACAACAGAAGTCAGTCGTGCATTTGTGGTTACAGCAGCAATTGACCTTACCACGTTAAAGATTCAAGCTACCTGCGTGTCAACCGAGTCCAAGAAAATCAACAATGTGGAATGGC
This sequence comes from Harmonia axyridis, assembly GCF_914767665.1. Taxonomy (NCBI): domain Eukaryota; kingdom Metazoa; phylum Arthropoda; class Insecta; order Coleoptera; family Coccinellidae; genus Harmonia; species Harmonia axyridis. The sequence goes on along the minus strand of NC_059502.1, from coordinate 45,993,235 downwards.
TTACTTGGATAATTGATCATTATACAGAAAGAAAGAAGTAAGAACAGTCCCTTATACCAATGTGGTTTCAATAGACACGTGTGTCAAGCTTTCGTCCCTGTGCAATACGATGAAAAGTGTTAGAATGAGAAACATCGAAGGAAATAACAAACAAATCAAATCAACAACAGAAGTCAGTCGTGCATTTGTGATTACAGCAGCAATTGACCTCACCACGTGGGAGATTATAGCTACCTGCGTGACATCCGAGTCCAAGAAAATCAACAATGTGGAATTGCTTACTTGGATAATTGTTCATTAAACAAAAAGAAGGGAATAAGAACAGTCCCTTATACCAAAGTGGTTTCCTTAGACACGCGTGTCAAGCTTTCGTCCCTGTGCAATACGATGAGAAGTGTTAGAATGAGAAACATTGAAGGAAATAACAAACAAATCAAATCAACAACAGAAGTCAGTCGTGCATTTGTGATTACAGCAGCAATTGACCTTACCACGTGGGAGATTATAGCTACCTGCGTGACATCCGAGTCCAAGAAAATCAACAATGTGAAATGGCTTACTTGGATAATTGATCATTATACAGAAAGAAAGAAGTAAGAACAGTCCCTTATACCAATGTGGTTTCCATAGACACGTGTGTCAAGCTTTCGTCCCTGTGCAATACGATGAAAAGTGTTATAATGAGAAACATTGAAGAAAATAACAAACGAATGAAATCAACAACAGAAGTCAGTCGTGCATTTGTGGTTACAGCAGCAATTGACCTTACCACGTGGGAGATTATAGCTACCTGCGTGACATCCGAGTCCAAGAAAATCAACAATGTTGAACGGCTTACTCGGATTATTGTTCATTAAACATAAAGAAGGGAATAAGAACAGTCCCTTATACCAAAGTGGTTTCCTTAGACAAGTGTGTCAAGCTTTCGTCCCTGTGCAATACGATGAAAAGTGTTATAATGAGAAACATTGAAGAAAATAACAAACGAATGAAATCAACAACAGAAGTCAGTCGTGCATTTGTGGTTACAGCAGCAATTGACCTTACCACGTGGGAGATTATAGCTACCTGCGTGACATCCGAGTCCAAGAAAATCAACAATGTGGAACGGCTTACTCGGATTATTGTTCATTAAACATAAAGAAGGGAATAAGAACAGTCCCTTATACCAAAGTGGTTTCCTTAGACACGTGTGTCAAGCTTTCGTCCCTGTGCAATACGATGAGAAGTGTTAGAATGTGAAACAATGAAGGAAATAACAAACAAATCAAATCAACAACAGAAGTCAGTCGTGCATTTGTGATTACAGCAGCAATTGACCTTACCACGTGGGAGATTATAGCTACCTGCGTGACATCCGAGTCCAAGAAAATCAACAATGTGGAATTGCTTACTTGGATAATTGTTCATTAAACAAAAAGAAGGGAATAAGAACAGTCCCTTATACCACCAAAGTGGTTTCCTTAGACACGCGTGTCAAGCTTTCGTCCCTGTGCAATACGATGAAAAATGTTAGAATGAGAAACATTAAAGGAAATAACAAACAAATGAAATCAACAACAGAAGTCAGTCGTGCATTTGTGGTTACAGCAGCAATTGACCTTACCACGTAAAAGATTATAGCTACCTGCGTGTCATCCGAGTCCAAGAAAATCAACAATGTGGAATGGCTTACTTGGATAATTGATCATTATACAGAAAGAAGGGAATAAGAACAGTCCCTTATACCAATGTGGTTTCCTTAGACACGCGTGTCAAGCTTTCGTCCCTGTGCAATACGATGAAAAATGTTAGAATGAGAAACATTAAAGGAAATAACAAACAAATGAAATCAACAACAGAAGTCAGTCGTGCATTTGTGATTAGAGCAGCAATTGACCTTACCACGTGGGAGATTATAGCTACCTGCGTGACATCCGAGTCCAAGAAAATCAACAATGTGGAATTGCTTACTTGGAAAATTGTTCATTAAACAAAAAGAAGGGAATAAGAACAGTCCCTTATACCACCAAAGTGGTTTCCTTAGACACGCGTGTCAAGCTTTCGTCCCTGTGCAATACGATGAAAAGTGTTAGAATGACAAACATTGAAGAAAATAACAAACGAATGAAATCAACAGAAGTCAGTCGTGCATTTGTGGTTACAGCAGCAATTGACCTTACCACGTGGGAAATTATAGCTACCTGCGTGACATCCGAGTCCAAGAAAATCAACAATGTGGAATGGCTTACTTGGATAATTGATCATTATACAGAAAGAAAGAAGTAAGAACAGTCCCTTATAGCAATGTGGTTTCCATAGACACGTGTGTCAAGCTTTCGTCCCTGTGCAATACGATGAGAAGTGTTAGAATGAGAAACATTGAAGGAAATAAAAAACAAATGAAATCAACAACAGATGTCAGCCGTCCAATTGTGGATACAGCAGCAATTGACCTTACCACGTGGGAGATTATAGCTACCTGCGTGACATCCGAGTCCAAGAAAATCAACAATGTGGAACGGCTTACTCGGATAATTGTTCATTAAACATAAAGAAGGGGATAAGAACAGTCCCTTATACCAAAGTGGTTTCCTTAGACACGTGTGTCAAGCTTGCTTCCCTGTGCAATACGATGAAAAGTGTAAGAATGAGAAACATTGAAGGAAATAACAAACAAATGAAATCAACAACAGAAGTCAGTCGTGCATTTGTGGTTACAGCAGCAATTGACCTTACCACGTTAAAGATTCAAGCTACCTGCGTGTCAACCGAGTCCAAGAAAATCAACAATGTGGAATGGCTTACTTGGATAATTGATCATTATACAGAAAGAAAGAAGTAAGAACAGTCCCTTATACCAATGTGGTTTCAATAGACACGTGTGTCAAGCTTTCGTCCCTGTGCAATACGATGAAAAGTGTTAGAATGAGAAACATTGAAGGAAATAACAAACAAATCAAATCAACAACAGAAGTCAGTCGTGCATTTGTGATTACAGCAGCAATTGACCTCACCACGTGGGAGATTATAGCTACCTGCGTGACATCCGAGTCCAAGAAATTCAACAATGTGGAATTGCTTACTTGGATAATTGTTCATTAAACAAAAAGAAGGGAATAAGAACAGTCCCTTATACCAAAGTGGTTTCCTTAGACACGCGTGTCAAGCTTTCGTCCCTGTGCAATACGATGAGAAGTGTTAGAATGAGAAACATTGAAGGAAATAACAAACAAATCAAATCAACAACAGAGGTCATTCGTGCATTTGTGATTACAGCAGCAATTGACCTTACCACGTGGGAGATTATAGCTACCTGCGTGACATCCGAGTCCAAGAAAATCAACAATGTGAAATGGCTTACTTGGATAATTGATCATTATACAGAAAGAAAGAAGTAAGAACAGTCCCTTATACCAATGTGGTTTCCATAGACACGTGTGTCAAGCTTTCGTCCCTGTGCAATACGATGAAAAGTGTTAGAATGAGAAACATTGAAGAAAATAACAAAAGAATGAAATCAACAACAGAAGTCAGTCGTGCATTTGTGGTTACAGCAGCAATTGACCTTACCACGTGGGAGATTATAGATACCTGCGTGACATTCGAGTCCAAGAAAATCAACAATGTGGAACGGCTTACTCGGATTATTGTTCATTAAACATAAAGAAGGGAATAAGAACAGTCCCTTATACCAAAGTGGTTTCCTTAGACAAGTGTGTCAAGCTTTCGTCCCTGTGCAATACGATGAAAAGTGTAAGAATGAGAAACATTGAAAGAAATAACAAACCAATGAAATCAACAACAGAAGTCAGTCGTGCATTTGTGGTTACAGCAGCAATTGACCTTACCACGTAAAAGATTATAGCTACCTGCGTGTCATCCGAGTCCAAGAAAGTCAACAATGTGGAATGGCTTACTTGGATAATTGATCATTATACAGAAAGAAGGGAATAAGAACAGTCCCTTATACCAATGTGGTTTCCATAGACACGTGTGTCAAGCTTTCATCCCTGTGCAATACGATGAGAAGTGTTAGAATGAGAAACATTGAAGGAAATAACAAACAAATCAAATCAACAACAGAAGTCAGTCGTGCATTTGTGGTTACAGCAGTAATTGACCTTACCACGTTAAAGATTATAGCTACCTGCGTGTCATCCGAGTCCAAGAAAATCAACAATGTGGAATGGCTTACTTGGATAATTGATCATCATACAGAAAGAAGGGAATAAGAACAGTCCCTTATACCAATGTGGTTTCCATAGACACCTGTGTCAAGCTTTCGTCCCTGGGCAATACGATGAGAAGTGTTAGAATGAGAAACATTGAAGGAAATAAAAAACAAATGAAATCAACAACAGAAGTCAGCCGTCCAATTGTGGTTACAGCAGCAATTGACCTTACCACGTGGGAGATTATAGCTACCCGCGTGTCATCCGAGTCCAAGAAAATCAACAATGTGGAATGGCTTACTTGGATAATTGATCATCATACAGAAAGAAGGGAATAAGAACAGTCCCTTATACCAATGTGGTTTCCATAGACACGTGTGTCAAGCTTTCGTCCCTGTGCAATACGATGAAAAGTGTTAGAATGAGAAACATTGAAGAAAATAACAAACGAATGAAATCAACAACAGAAGTCAGTCGTGCATTTGTGGTTACAGCAGCAATTGACCTTACCACGTGGGAGATTATAGCTACCTGCGTGACATCCGAGTCCAAGAAAATCAACAATGTGGGACGGCTTACTCGGATTATTGTTCATTAAACATAAAGAAGGGAATAAGAACAGTCCCTTATACCAAAGTGGTTTCCTTAGACAAGTGTGTCAAGCTTTCGTCCCTGTGCAATACGATGAAAAGTGTTATAATGAGAAACATTGAAGAAAATAACAAACGAATGAAATCAACAACAGAAGTCAGTCGTGCATTTGTGATTACAGCAGCAATTGACCTCACCACGTGGGAGATTATAGCTACCTGCGTGACATCCGAGTCCAAGAAATTCAACAATGTGGAATTGCTTACTTGGATAATTGTTCATTAAACAAAAAGAAGGGAATAAGAACAGTCCCTTATACCAAAGTGGTTTCCTTAGACACGCGTGTCAAGCTTTCGTCCCTGTGCAATACGATGAGAAGTGTTAGAATGAGAAACATTGAAGGAAATAACAAACAAATCAAATCAACAACAGAGGTCATTCGTGCATTTGTGATTACAGCAGCAATTGACCTTACCACGTGGGAGATTATAGCTACCTGCGTGACATCCGAGTCCAAGAAAATCAACAATGTGAAATGGCTTACTTGGATAATTGATCATTATACAGAAAGAAAGAAGTAAGAACAGTCCCTTATACCAATGTGGTTTCCATAGACACGTGTGTCAAGCTTTCGTCCCTGTGCAATACGATGAAAAGTGTTAGAATGAGAAACATTGAAGAAAATAACAAAAGAATGAAATCAACAACAGAAGTCAGTCGTGCATTTGTGGTTACAGCAGCAATTGACCTTACCACGTGGGAGATTATAGATACCTGCGTGACATTCGAGTCCAAGAAAATCAACAATGTGGAACGGCTTACTCGGATTATTGTTCATTAAACATAAAGAAGGGAATAAGAACAGTCCCTTATACCAAAGTGGTTTCCTTAGACAAGTGTGTCAAGCTTTCGTCCCTGTGCAATACGATGAAAAGTGTAAGAATGAGAAACATTGAAAGAAATAACAAACCAATGAAATCAACAACAGAAGTCAGTCGTGCATTTGTGGTTACAGCAGCAATTGACCTTACCACGTAAAAGATTATAGCTACCTGCGTGTCATCCGAGTCCAAGAAAGTCAACAATGTGGAATGGCTTACTTGAATAATTGATCATTATACAGAAAGAAGGGAATAAGAACAGTCCCTTATACCAATGTGGTTTCCATAGACACGTGTGTCAAGCTTTCATCCCTGTGCAATACGATGAGAAGTGTTAGAATGAGAAACATTGAAGGAAATAACAAACAAATCAAATCAACAACAGAAGTCAGTCGTGCATTTGTGGTTACAGCAGTAATTGACCTTACCACGTTAAAGATTATAGCTACCTGCGTGTCATCCGAGTCCAAGAAAATCAACAATGTGGAATGGCTTACTTGGATAATTGATCATCATACAGAAAGAAGGGAATAAGAACAGTCCCTTATACCAATGTGGTTTCCATAGACACCTGTGTCAAGCTTTCGTCCCTGGGCAATACGATGAGAAGTGTTAGAATGAGAAACATTGAAGGAAATAAAAAACAAATGAAATCAACAACAGAAGTCAGCCGTCCAATTGTGGTTACAGCAGCAATTGACCTTACCACGTGGGAGATTATAGCTACCCGCGTGTCATCCGAGTCCAAGAAAATCAACAATGTGGAATGGCTTACTTGGATAATTGATCATCATACAGAAAGAAGGGAATAAGAACAGTCCCTTATACCAATGTGGTTTCCATAGACACGTGTGTCAAGCTTTCGTCCCTGTGCAATACGATGAAAAGTGTTAGAATGAGAAACATTGAAGAAAATAACAAACGAATGAAATCAACAACAGAAGTCAGTCGTGCATTTGTGGTTACAGCAGCAATTGACCTTACCACGTGGGAGATTATAGCTACCTGCGTGACATCCGAGTCCAAGAAAATCAACAATGTGGGACGGCTTACTCGGATTATTGTTCATTAAACATAAAGAAGGGAATAAGAACAGTCCCTTATACCAAAGTGGTTTCCTTAGACAAGTGTGTCAAGCTTTCGTCCCTGTGCAATACGATGAAAAGTGTTATAATGAGAAACATTGAAGAAAATAACAAACGAATGAAATCAACAACAGAAGTCAGTCGTGCATTTGTGGTTACAGCAGCAATTGACCTTACCACGTGGGAGATTATAGCTGCCTGCGTGACATCCGAGTCCAAGAAAATCAACAATGTGGAACGGCTTACTCGGATTATTGTTCATTAAACATAAAGAAGGGAATAAGAACAGTCCCTTATACCAAAGTGGTTTCCTTAGACAAGTGTGTCAAGCTTTCGTCCCTGTGCAATACGATGAAAAGTGTAAGAATGAGAAACATTGAAGGAAATAACAAACCAATGAAATCAACAACAGAAGTCAGTCGTGCATTTTTGGTTACAGCAGCAATTGACCTTACTACGTTAAAGATTATTGCTACCTGCGTGTCATCCGAGTCCAAGAAAATCAACAATGTGGAATGGCTTACTTGGATAATTGATCATTATACAGAAAGAAAGAAGTAAGAACAGTCCCTTATAGCAATGTGGTTTCCATAGACACGTGTGTCAAGCTTTCGTCCCTGTGCAATACGATGAGAAGTGTTAGAATGAGAAACATTGAAGGAAATAAAAAACAAATGAAATCAACAAAAGATGTCAGCCGTCCAATTGTGGATACAGCAGCAATTGACCTTACCACGTGGGAGATTATAGCTACCTGCGTGACATCCGAGTCCAAGAAAATCAACAATGTGGAACGGCTTACTCGGATAATTGTTCATTAAACATAAAGAAGGGGATAAGAACAGTCCCTTATACCAAAGTGGTTTCCTTAGACACGTGTGTCAAGCTTGCGTCCCTGTGCAATACGATGAAAAGTGTAAGAATGAGAAACATTGAAGGAAATAACAAACAAATGAAATCAACAACAGAAGTCAGTCGTGCATTTGTGGTTACAGCAGCAATTGACCTTACCACGTTAAAGATTCAAGCTACCTGCTTGTCAACCGAGTCCAAGAAAATCAACAATGTGGAATGGCTTACTTGGATAATTGATCATTATACAGAAAGAAAGAAGTAAGAACAGTCCCTTATACCAATGTGGTTTCCTTAGACACGTGTGTCAAGCTTTCGTCCCTGTGCAATACGATGAGAAGTGTTAGAATGAGAAACATTGAAGGAAATAACAAACAAATCAAATCAACAACAGAAGTCAGTCGTGCATTTGTGATTACAGCAGCAATTGACCTCACCACGTGGGAGATTATAGCTACCTGCGTGACATCCGAGTCCAAGAAAATCAACAATGTGGAATTGCTCACTTGGATAATTGTTCATTAAACAAAAAGAAGGGAATAAGAACAGTCCCTTATACCAATGTGGTTTCCTTAGACACGTGTGTCAAGCTTTCGTCCCTGTGCAATACGATGAGAAGTGTTAGAATGAGAAACATTGAAGGAAATAACAAACAAATCAAATCAACAACAGAAGTCATTCGTGCATTTGTGATTACAGCAGCAATTGACCTTACCACGTGGGAGATTATAGCTACCTGCGTGACATCCGAGTCCAAGAAAATCAACAATGTGAAATGGCTTACTTATATAATTGATCATTATACAGAAAGAAAGAAGTAACAACAGTCCCTTATACCAATGTGGTTTCCATAGACACGTGTGTCAAGCTTTCGTCCCTGTGCAATACGATGAAAAGTGTTAGAATGAGAAACATTGAAGAAAATAACAAACGAATGAAATCAACAACAGAAGTCAGTCGTGCATTTGTGGTTACAGCAGCAATTGACCTTACCACGTGGGAGATTATAGATACCTGCGTGACATTCGAGTCCAAGAAAATCAACAATGTGGAACGGCTTACTCGGATTATTGTTCATTAAACATAAAGAAGGGAATAAGAACAGTCCCTTATACCAAAGTGGTTTACTAAGACAAGTGTGTCAAGCTTTCGTCCCTGTGCAATACGATGAAAAGTGTAAGAATGAGAAACATTGAAAGAAATAACAAACCAATGAAATCAACAACAGAAGTCAGTCGTGCATTTTTGGTTACAGCAGCAATTGACCTTACCACGTTAAAGATTATAGCTACCTGCGTGTCATCCGAGTCCAAGAAAATCAACAATGTGGAATGGCTTACTTGGATAATTGATCATCATACAGAAAGAAGGGAATAAAAACAGTCCCTTATACCAATGTGGTTTCCATAGACACCTGTGTCAAGCTTTCGTCCCTGGGCAATACGATGAGAAGTGTTAGAATGAGAAACATTGAAGGAAATAAAAAACAAATGAAATCAACAACAGAAGTCAGCCGTCCAATTGTGGATACAGCAGCAATTGACCTTACCACGTGGGAGATTATAGCTACCCGCGTGTCATCCGAGTCCAAGAAAATCAACAATGTGGAATGGCTTACTTGGATAATTGATCATCATACAGAAAGAAGGGAATAAGAACAGTCCCTTATACCAATGTGGTTTCCATAGACACGTGTGTCAAGCTTTCGTCCCTGTGCAATACGATGAAAAGTGTTAGAATGAGAAACATTGAAGAAAATAACAAACGAATGAAATCAACAACAGAAGTCAGTCGTGCATTTGTGGTTACAGCAGCAATTGACCTTACCACGTGGGAGATTATAGCTACCTGCGTGACATCCGAGTCCAAGAAAATCAACAATGTGGAACGGCTTACTCGGATTATTGTTCATTAAACATAAAGAAGGGAATAAGAACAGTCCCTTATACCAAAGTGGTTTCCTTAGACAAGTGTGTCAAGCTTTCGTCCCTGTGCAATACGATGAAAAGTGTTATAATGAGAAACATTGAAGAAAATAACAAACGAATGAAATCAACAACAGAAGTCAGTCGTGCATTTGTGGTTACAGCAGCAATTGACCTTACCACGTGGGAGATTATAGCTGCCTGCGTGACATCCGAGTCCAAGAAAATCAACAATGTGGAACGGCTTACTCGGATTATTGTTCATTAAACATAAAGAAGGGAATAAGAACAGTCTCTTATACCAAAGTGGTTTCCTTAGACAAGTGTGTCAAGCTTTCGTCCCTGTGCAATACGATGAAAAGTATAAGAATGAGAAACATTGAAGGAAATAACAAACCAATGAAATCAACAACAGAAGTCAGTCGTGCATTTTTGGTTACAGCAGCAATTGACCTTACTACGTTAAAGATTATAGCTACCTGCGTGTCATCCGAGTCCAAGAAAATCAACAATGTGGAATGGCTTACTTGGATAATTGATCATTATACAGAAAGAAGGGAATAAGAACAGTCCCTTATAACAATGTGGTTTCCATAGACACGCGTGTCAAGCTTTCGTCCCTGTGCAATACGATGAAAAAAGTTAGAATGAGAAACATTAAAGGAAATAACAAACAAATGAAATCAACAACAGAAGTCAGTCGTGCATTTGTGGTTACAGCAGCAATTGACCTTACCACGTAAAAGATTATAGCTACCTGCGTGTCATCCGAGTCCAAGAAAATCAACAATGTGGAATGGCTTACTTGGATAATTGATCATTATACAGAAAGAAGGGAATAAGAACAGTCCCTTATAACAATGTGGTTTCCATAGACACGCGTGTCAAGCTTTCGTCCCTGTGCAATACGATGAAAAGTGTTAGAATGAGAAACATTAAAGGAAATAACAAACAAATGAAATCAACAACAGAAGTCAGTCGTGCATTTGTGGTTACAGCAGCAATTGACCTTAACACGTAAAAGATTATAGCTACCTGCGTGTCATCCGAGTCCAAGAAAATCAACAATGTGGAACGGCTTACTTGGATAATTGTTCATTAAACAAAAAGAAGGGAATAAGAACAGTCCCTTATACCAAAGTGGTTTCCTTAGACACGTGTGTCAAGCTTTCGTCCCTGTGCAATACGATGAAAAATGTTTGAATGAGAAACATTAAAGGAAATAACAAACAAATCAAATCAACAACAGAAGTCAGTCGTGCATTTGTGGTTACAGCAGCAATTGACCTTACCACGTAAAAGATTATAGCTACCTGCGTGTCATCCGAGTCCAAGAAAATCAACAATGTGGAATGGCTTACTTGGATAATTGATCAGTATACAGAAAGAATGAAATAAGAACAGTCCCTTATACCAAAGTGGTTTCCTTAGACACGTGTGTCAAGCTTTCGTCCCTGTGCAATACGATGAAAAAAGTTAGAATGAGAAACATTAAAGGAAATAACAAACAAATGAAATCAACAACAGAAGTCAGTCGTGCATTTGTGGTTACAGCAGCAATTGACCTTACCACGTAAAAGATTATAGCTACCTGCGTGTCATCCGAGTCCAAGAAAATCAACAATGTGGAATGGCTTACTTGGATAATTGATCATTATACAGAAAGAATGAAATAAGAACAGTCCCTCATACCAAAGTGGTTTCCTTAGACACGTGTGTCAAGCTTTCGTCCCTGTGCAATACGATGAAAAGTGTTAGAATGAGAAACATTGAAGAAAATAACAAACGAATGAAATCAACAACAGAAGTCAGTCGTGCATTTGTGGTTACAGCAGCAATTGACCTTACCACGTGGGAGATTATAGCTACCTGCGTGACATCCGAGTCCAAGAAAATCAACAATGTGGAATGGCTATCTTGGATAATTGATCATTATACAGAAAGAATGAAGTGAGAACAGTCCCTTATACCAATGTGGTTTCCATAGACACGTGTGTCAAGCTTTCGTCCCTGTGCAATACGATGAAAAGTGTTAGAATGAGAAACATTGAAGAAAATAACAAACGAATGAAATCAACAACAGAAGTCAGTCGTGCATTTGTGGTTACAGCAGCAATTGACCTTACCACGTGGGAGATTATAGCTACCTGCGTGACATCCGAGTCCAAGAAAATCAACAATGTGGAACGGCTTACTCGGATAATTGTTCATTAAACATAAAGAAGGGAATAAGAACAGTCCCTTATACCAAAGTGGTTTCCTTAGACACGTGTGTCAAGCTTTCGTCCCTGTGCAATACGATGAAAAGTGTAAGAATGAGAAACATTGAAGGAAATAACAAACAAATGAAATCAACAACAGAAGTCAGTCGTGCATTTGTGGTTACAGCAGCAATTGACCTTACCACGTTAAAGATTTAAGCTACCTGCGTGTCAACCGAGTCCAAGAAAATCAACAATGTGGAATGGCTCACTTGGATAATTGATCATCATACAGAAAGAAGGGAATAAGAACAGTCCCTTATACCAATGTGGTTTCCATAGACACGTGTGTCAAGCTTTCGTCCCTGTGCAATACGATGAGAAGTGTTAGAATGAGAAACATTGAAGGAAATAAAAAACAAATGAAATCAACAACAGAAGTCAGCCGTCCAATTGTGGATACAGCAGCAATTGACCTTACCACGTGGGAGATTATAGCTACCCGCGTGTCATCCGAGTTCAAGAAAATCAACAATGTGGAATGGCTTACTTGGATAATTGATCATTATACAGAAAGAATGAAATAAGAACAGTCCCTCATACCAAAGTGGTTTCCTTAGACACGTGTGTCAAGCTTTCGTCCCTGTGCAATACGATGAAAAATGTTAGAATGAGAAACATTAAAGGAAATAACAAACAAATGAAATCAACAACAGAAGTCAGTCGTGCATTTGTGGTTAAAGCAGCAATTGACCTTACCACGTAAAAGATTATAGCTACCTGCGTGTCATCCGAGTCCAAGAAAATCAACAATGTGGAATGGCTTACTTGGATAATTGATCATTATACAGAAAGAAGGGAATAAGAACAGTCCCTTATACCAATGTGGTTTCCATAGACACGTGTGTCAAGCTTTCGTCCCTGTGCAATACGATGAGAAGTGTTAGAATGAGAAACAATGAAGGAAATAACAAACAAATCAAATCAACAACAGAAGTCAGTCGTGCATTTGTGATTACAGCAGCTATTGACCTTACCACGTGGGAGATTATAGCTACCTGCGTGACATCCGAGTCCAAGAAAATCAACAATGTGGAATTGCTTACTTGGATAATTGTTCATCAAACAAAAATAAGGGAATAAGAACAGTCCCTTATACCATCAAAGTGGTTTCCTTAGACACGCGTGTCAAGCTTTCGTCCCTGTGCAATACGATGAAAAGTGTTAGAATGAGAAACATTGAAGAAAATAACAAACGAATGAAATCAACAGAAGTCAGTCGTGCATTTGTGGTTACAGCAGCAATTGACCTTACCACGTGGGAGATTACAGCTACCTGCGTGACATCCGAGCCCAAGAAAATCAACAATGTGGAACGGCTTACTTGGATAATTGTTCATTAAACAAAAAGAAGGGAATAAGAACAGTCCCTTATACCAAAGTGGTTTCCTCAGACACGTGTGTCAAGCTTTCGTCCCTGTGCAATACGATGAAAAATGTTAGAATGAGAAACATTAAAGGAAATAACAAACAAATGAAATCAACAACAGAAGTCAGTCGTGCATTTGTGGTTACAGCAGCAATTGACCTTACCACGTGGGAGATTATAGCTACCTGCGTGACATCCGAGTCCAAGAAAATCAACAATGTGGAATGGCTTACTTGGATAATTGATCATTATACAGAAAGAAAGAAGTAAGAACAGTCCCATATACCAATGTGGTTTCCATAGACACGTGTGTCAAGCTTTCGTCCCTGTGCAATACGATGAGAAGTGTTAGAATGAGAAACATTGAAGGAAATAAAAAACAAATGAAATCAACAACAGATGTCAGCCGTCCAATTGTGGATACAGCAGCAATTGACCTTACCACGTGGGAGATTATAGCTACCTGCGTGACATCCGAGTCCAAGAAAATCAACAATGTGGAACGGCTTACTCGGATAATTGTTCATTAAACATAAAGAAGGGGATAAGAACAGTCCCTTATACCAAAGTGGTTTCCTTAGACACGTGTGTCAAGCTTGCGTCCCTGTGCAATACGATGAAAAGTGTAAGAATGAGAAACATTGAAGGAAATAACAAACAAATGAAATCAACAACAGAAGTCAGTCGTGCATTTGTAGTTACAGCAGCAATTGACCTTACCACGTTAAAGATTCAAGCTACCTGCGTGTCAACCGAGTCCAAGAAAATCAACAATGTGGATTGGCTTACTTGGATAATTGATCATTATACAGAAAGAAAGAAGTAAGAACAGTCCCTTATACCAATGTGGTTTCAATAGACACGTGTGTCAAGCTTTCGTCCCTGTGCAATACGATGAAAACTGTTAGAATGAGAAACATTGAAGGAAATAACAAACAAATCAAATCAACAACAGAAGTCAGTCGTGCATTTGTGATTACAGCAGCAATTGACCTCACCACGTGGGAGATTATAGCTACCTGCGTGACATCCGAGTCCAAGAAAATCAACAATGTGGAATTGCTTACTTGGATAATTGTTCATTAAACAAAAAGAAGGGAATAAGAACAGTCCCTTATACCAAAGTGGTTTCCTTAGACACGCGTGTCAAGCTTTCGTCCCTGTGCAATACGATGAGAAGTGTTAGAATGAGAAACATTGAAGGAAATAACAAACAAATCAAATCAACAACAGAAGTCAGTCGTGCATTTGTGATTACAGCAGCAATTGACCTTACCACGTGGGAGATTATAGCTACCTGCGTGACATCCGAGTCCAAGAAAATCAACAATGTGAAATGGCTTACTTGGATAATTGATCATTATACAGAAAGAAAGAAGTAAAAACAGTCCCTTATACCAATGTGGTTTCCATAGACACGTGTGTCAAGCTTTCGTCCCTGTGCAATACGATGAAAAGTGTTAGAATGAGAAACATTGAAGAAAATAACAAACGAATGAAATCAACAACAGAAGTCAGTCGTGCATTTGTGGTTACAGCAGCAATTGACCTTACCACGTGGGAGATTATAGATACCTGCGTGACATTCGAGTCCAAGAAAATCAACAATGTGGAACGGCTTACTCGGATAATTGTTCTTTAAACATAAAGAAGGGAATAAGAACAGTCCCTTATACCAAAGTGGTTTCCTTAGACACGTGTGTCAAGCTTTCGTCCCTGTGCAATACGATGAAAAGTGTTAGAATGAGAAACATTGAAGGAAATAACAAACAAATGAAATCAACAACAGAAGTCAGTCGTGCATTTGTGGTTACAGCAGCAATTGACCTTACCACGTTAAAGATTATAGCTACCTGCGTGTCATCCGAGTCCAAGAAAATCAACAATGTGGAACGGCTTACTCGGATAATTGTTCATTAAACATAAAGAAGGGAATAAGAACAGTCCCTTATACCAAAGTGGTTTCCTTAGACACGTGTGTCAAGCTTTCGTCCCTGTGCAATACGATGAAAAGTGTTAGAATGAGAAACATTGAAGGAAATAACAAACAAATCAAATCAACAACAGAAGTCAGTCGTGCATTTGTGATTACAGCAGCAATTGACCTTACCACGTGGGAGATTATAGCTACCTGCGTGACATCCGAGTCCAAGAAAATCAACAATGTGGAATGGCTATCTTGGATAATTGATCATTATACAGAAAGAATGAAGTGAGAACCGTCCCTTATACCAATGTGGTTTCCATAGACACGTGTGTCAAGCTTTCGTCCCTGTGCAATACGATGAAAAGTGTTAGAATGAGAAACATTGAAGAAAATAACAAACGAATGAAATCAACAACAGAAGTCAGTCGTGCATTTGTGGTTACAGCAGCAATTGACCTACCACGTTAAAGATTTAAGCTACCTGCGTGTCAACCGAGTCCAAGAAAATCAACAATGTGGAATGGCTTACTTGGATAATTGATCATCATACAGAAAGAAGGGAATAAGAACAGTCCCTTATACCAAAGTGGTTTCCATAGACACGTGTGTCAAGCTTTCGTCCCTGTGCAATACGATGAGAAGTGTTAGAATGAGAAACAATGAAGGAAATAACAAACAAATCAAATCAACAACAGAAGTCAGTCGTGCATTTGTGATTACAGCAGCAATTGACCTTACCACGTGGGAGATTATAGCTACCTGCGTGACATCCGAGTCCAAGAAAATCAACAATGTGGAACGGCTTACTCGGATAATTGTTCATTAAACATAAAGAAGGGAATAAGAACAGTCCCTTATACCAAAGTGGTTTCCTTAGACACGTGTGTCAAGCTTTCGTCCCTGTGCAATACGATGAAAAGTGTAAGAATGAGAAACATTGAAGGAAATAACAAACAAATGAAATCAACAACAGAAGTCAGTCGTGCATTTGTGGTTACAGCAGCAATTGACCTTACCACGTTAAAGATTTAAGCTACCTGCGTGTCAACCGAGTCCAAGAAAATCAACAATGTGGAACGGCTTACTCGGATAATTGTTCATTAAACATAAAGAAGGGAATAAGAACAGTCCCTTATACCAAAGTGGTTTCCTTAGACACGTGTGTCAAGCTTTCGTCCCTGTGCAATACGATGAAAAGTGTTAGAATGAGAAACATTGAAGGAAATAACAAACAAATCAAATCAACAACAGAAGTCAGTCGTGCATTTGTGATTACAGCAGCAATTGACCTTACCACGTGGGAGATTATAGCTACCTGCGTGACATCCGAGTCCAAGAAAATCAACAATGTGGAACGGCTTACTCGGATAATTGTTCATTAAACATAAAGAAGGGAATAAGAACAGTCCCTTATACCAAAGTGGTTTCCTTAGACACGTGTGTCAAGCTTTCGTCCCTGTGCAATACGATGAAAAGTGTAAGAATGAGAAACATTGAAGGAAATAACAAACAAATGAAATCAACAACAGAAGTCAGTCGTGCATTTGTGGTTACAGCAGCAATTGACCTTACCACGTTAAAGATTTAAGCTACCTGCGTGTCAACCGAGTCCAAGAAAATCAACAATGTGGAATGGCTTACTTGGATAATTGATCATCATACAGAAAGAAGGGAATAAGAACAGTCCCTTATATCAATGTGGTTTCCATAGACACGTGTGTCAAGCTTTCGTCCCTGTGCAATACGATGAGAAGTGTTAGAATGAGAAACATTGAAGGAAATAAAAAACAAATGAAATCAACAACAGAAGTCAGCCGTCCAATTGTGGATACAGCAGCAATTGACCTTACCACGTGGGAGATTATAGCTACCCGCGTGTCATCCGAGTTCAAGAAAATCAACAATGTGGAATGGCTTACTTGGATAATTGATCATTATACAGAAAGAATGAAATAAGAACAGTCCCTCATACCAAAGTGGTTTCCTTAGACACGTGTGTCAAGCTTTCGTCCCTGTGCAATACGATGAAAAATGTTAGAATGAGAAACATTAAAGGAAATAACAAACAAATGAAATCAACAACAGAAGTCAGTCGTGCATTTGTGGTTAAAGCAGCAATTGACCTTACCACGTAAAAGATTATAGCTACCTGCGTGTCATCCGAGTCCAAGAAAATCAACAATGTGGAATGGCTTACTTGGATAATTGATCATTATACAGAAAGAAGGGAATAAGAACAGTCCCTTATACCAATGTGGTTTCCATAGACACGTGTGTCAAGCTTTCGTCCCTGTGCAATACGATGAGAAGTGTTAGAATGAGAAACAATGAAGGAAATAACAAACAAATCAAATCAACAACAGAAGTCAGTCGTGCATTTGTGATTACAGCAGCAATTGACCTTACCACGTGGGAGATTATAGCTACCTGCGTGACATCCGAGTCCAAGAAAATCAACAATGTGGAATGGCTTACTTGGATAATTGTTCATTAAACAAAAAGAAGGGAATAAGAACAGTCCCTTATACCACCAAAGTGGTTTCCTTAGACACGCGTGTCAAGCTTTCGTCCCTGTGCAATACGATGAAAAGTGTTAGAATGAGAAACATTGAAGAAAATAACAAACGAATGAAATCAACAGAAGTCAGTCGTGCATTTGTGGTTACAGCAGCAATTGACCTTACCACGTGGGAGATTACAGCTACCTGCGTGACATCCGAGCCCAAGAAAATCAACAATGTGGAACGGCTTACTTGGATAATTGTTCATTAAACAAAAAGAAGGGAATAAGAACAGTCCCTTATACCAAAGTGGTTTCCTCAGACACGTGTGTCAAGCTTTCGTCCCTGTGCAATACGATGAAAAATGTTAGAATGAGAAACATTAAAGGAAATAACAAACAAATGAAATCAACAACAGAAGTCAGTCGTGCATTTGTGGTTACAGCAGCAATTGACCTTACCACGTGGGAGATTGTAGCTACCTGCGTGACATCCGAGTCCAAGAAAATCAACAATGTGGAATGGCTTACTTGGATAATTGATCATTATACAGAAAGAAAGAAGTAAGAACAGTCCCTTATACCAATGTGGTTTCCATAGACACGTGTGTCAAGCTTTCGTCCCTGTGCAATACGATGAGAAGTGTTAGAATGAGAAACATTGAAGGAAATAAAAAACAAATGAAATCAACAACAGATGTCAGCCGTCCAATTGTGGATACAGCAGCAATTGACCTTACCACGTGGGAGATTATAGCTACCTGCGTGACATCCGAGTCCAAGAAAATCAACAATGTGGAACGGCTTACTCGGATAATTGTTCATTAAACATAAAGAAGGGGATAAGAACAGTCCCTTATACCAAAGTGGTTTCCTTAGACACGTGTGTCAAGCTTGCGTCCCTGTGCAATACGATGAAAAGTGTAAGAATGAGAAACATTGAAGGAAATAACAAACAAATGAAATCAACAACAGAAGTCAGTCGTGCATTTGTGGTTACAGCAGCAATTGACCTTACCACGTTAAAGATTCAAGCTACCTGCGTGTCAACCGAGTCCAAGAAAATCAACAATGTGGATTGGCTTACTTGGATAATTGATCATTATACAGAAAGAAAGAAGTAAGAACAGTCCCTTATACCAATGTGGTTTCAATAGACACGTGTGTCAAGCTTTCGTCCCTGTGCAATACGATGAAAAGTGTTAGAATGAGAAACATTGAAGGAAATAACAAACAAATCAAATCAACAACAGAAGTCAGTCGTGCATTTGTGATTACAGCAGCAATTGACCTCACCACGTGGGAGATTATAGCTACCTGCGTGACATCCGAGTCCAAGAAAATCAACAATGTGGAATTGCTTACTTGGATAATTGTTCATTAAACAAAAAGAAGGGAATAAGAACAGTCCCTTATACCAATGTGGTTTCCATAGACACGTGTGTCAAGCTTTCGTCCCTGTGCAATACGATGAAAAGTGTTAGAATGAGAAACATTGAAGGAAATAACAAACAAATCAAATCAACAACAGAAGTCAGTCGTGCATTTGTGATTACAGCAGCAATTGACCTTACCACGTGGGAGATTATAGCTACCTGCGTGACATCCGAGTCCAAGAAAATCAACAATGTGAAATGGCTTACTTGGATAATTGATCATTATACAGAAAGAAAGAAGTAAGAACAGTCCCTTATACCAATGTGGTTTCCATAGACACGTGTGTCAAGCTTTCGTCCCTGTGCAATACGATGAAAAGTGTTAGAATGAGAAACATCGAAGAAAATAACAAACGAATGAAATCAACAACAGAAGTCAGTCGTGCATTTGTGGTTACAGCAGCAATTGACCTTACCACGTGGGAGATTATAGATACCTGCGTGACATTCGAGTCCAAGAAAATCAACAATGTGGAACGGCTTACTCGGATAATTGTTCATTAAACATAAAGAAGGGAATAAGAACAGTCCCTTATACCAAAGTGGTTTCCTTAGACACGTGTGTCAAGCTTTCGTCCCTGTGCAATACGATGAAAAGTGTTAGAATGAGAAACATTGAAGGAAATAACAAACAAATGAAATCAACAACAGAAGTCAGTCGTGCATTTGTGGTTACAGCAGCAATTGACCTTACCACGTTAAAGATTATAGCTACCTGCGTGTCATCCGAGTCCAAGAAAATCAACAATGTGGAATGGCTTACTTGGATAATTGATCATCATACAGAAAGAAGGGAATAAGAACAGTCCCTTATACCAATGTGGTTTCAATAGACACGTGTGTCAAGCTTTCGTCCCTGTGCAATACGATGAGAAGTGTTAGAATGAGAAACATTGAAGGAAATAACAAACAAATCAAATCAACAACAGAAGTCAGTCGTGCATTTGTGATTACAGCAGCAATTGACCTTACCACGTGGGAGATTATAGCTACCTGCGTGACATCCGAGTCCAAGAAAATCAACAATGTGGAATGGCTATCTTGGATAATTGATCATTATACAGAAAGAATGAAGTAAGAACAGTCCCTTATACCAATGTGGTTTCCATAGACACGTGTGTCAAGCTTTCGTCCCTGTGCAATACGATGAAAAGTGTTATAATGAGAAACATTGAAGAAAATAACAAACGAATGAAATCAACAACAGAAGTCAGTCGTGCATTTGTGGTTACAGCAGCAATTGACCTTACCACGTGGGAGATTATAGCTACCTGCGTGACATCCGAGTCCAAGAAAATCAACAATGTGGAACGGCTTACTCGGATAATTGTTCATTAAACATAAAGAAGGGAATAAGAACAGTCCCTTATACCAAAGTGGTTTCCTTAGACACGTGTGTCAAGCTTTCGTCCCTGTGCAATACGATGAAAAGTGTAAGAATGAGAAACATTGAAGGAAATAACAAACAAATGAAATCAACAACAGAAGTCAGTCGTGCATTTGTGGTTACAGCAGCAATTGACCTTACCACGTTAAAGATTATAGCTACCTGCGTGTCATCCGAGTCCAAGAAAATCAACAATGTGGAATGGCTCACTTGGATAATTGATCATCATACAGAAAGAAGGGAATAAGAACAGTCCCTTATACCAATGTGGTTTCCATAGACACGTGTGTCAAGCTTTCGTCCCTGTGCAATACGATGAGAAGTGTTAGAATGAGAAACATTGAAGGAAATAAAAAATAAATGAAATCAACAACAGAAGTCAGCCGTCCAATTGTGGATACAGCAGCAATTGACCTTACCACGTGGGAGATTATAGCTACCCGCGTGTCATCCGAGTCCAAGAAAATCAACAATGTGGAATGGCTTACTTGGATAATTGATCATTATACAGAAAGAATGAAATAAGAACAGTCCCTTATACCAAAGTGGTTTCCTTAGACACGTGTGTCAAGCTTTCGTCCCTGTGCAATACGATGAAAAATGTTAGAATGAGAAACATTAAAGGAAATAACAAACAAATGAAATCAACAACAGAAGTCAGTCGTGCATTTGTGGTTACAGCAGCAATTGACCTTACCACGTAAAAGATTATAATAATAATAATATAACTTTATTCGCTCTCAATTAACATAATACACCAACATAGTCGGCTTAGAGCCCGTCAAAATATAGCTGAAATTTACATACAAATTAATAACAAATGAATAATTTTACAAACTTATAAAATAAACCCAATGAAACAAACAATCATCCAAACTTAATCTAACAATGAAAACTCAAAATTAATCAGCCAAATGAATTTCATCTTTCATGAATTCCTCAATAGCATAATAAGCCTTAGAAATTAAATATTTTTTCATTTTTTGTTTGAGCTTCTTATCACTATCATTTATTCGATTATATAGTGGTATTTTATTGAAAATGGAGATAATCTGATACTCAACATTTTTTTGTAAATAAGAAAAATTAATTTTAGGTGGTCTCAAATTAAGTTTACGTCTTGTATTGTGTTGATGACTTCTCCGGAAATCAAGAAACAAGTCCTTGTTGTCGAGAACAAACGAGATCGCTTCCAATATATAAATTGATGGAAATGTAAGCATATTATATTTAATGAAAAATGGTTTACATGACGTCATCCTCTGCAATCCAAATATACTGCGTATGCATTTCTTCTGCAAAATAAAGATGCGGGATGCCTCTATTGAATTTCCCCAGAAAATAACTCCGTACTTCATCCTGGAATACCCATATCCGTAATATACAGAGAGAGCTGTTGCCTCATTAACTAGTTTTGACAGAACTCGGACCACATAACTACATCCCCCGATTGACCCTGCCACTGAGTCGACATGGCATCTCCAATCTAATCTGGAATCAATATGTATGCCCAGCATTTTTACTTGTCTCCCAGTCTGCAGTGAGAAGCAATCCAAGGCAATTTTATCTTCAAATTGTTCCCTATATGAGAACTGTACCATTTGTGTTTTTTCTATATTAAGTTTTAATTCATTATCTTTGAACCACTCGTTCAATAGATTAAAGTTTATTAAAATTTCATTATTTAACTCGTTTTGATCTCTTCCAAACAACGCCAAAGACGTGTCATCCGCATACATAGTTACTTTGGTATTAACCATATTTGGTAGCTCGTTGGTGTAGATGATGTATAAAAACGGTCCTAAAATTGAGCCTTGCGGTACTCCCCTTTCAGTCGTGGTTACATCTGACTTAAAGAGATTTCCCTCCTTATTGAATTCAATTACGTGCTGTTTTCGATCAGTTAAAAAAGACCGTATCAGATTTAAGGCTATCCCTCTAATTCCATACTTCTCCATTTTACTCAATAGTATGTTATGGTTTACTCTGTCGAACGCTTTAGATAAATCCAGACACACAGCCGCAGTGCATTGACCTGTATTTAATGTATCCGTTATATGGGATAATAATTGGTATACTGCCCTCATCGCACTTCTACCTTTTCTAAAACCATTTTGTGCTTCTGTTAGAAGATGATGTTTTTCAAAGAAAGCAAACATTCTATTGAGAATAATTTTTTCCAATATTTTCCCGATATTTGATAGTAAACTAATTGGACGGTAGTTATTCATATTTGTTCTATCACCCTTTTTATAAATTGGTTTTATCAAAGTAATTTTCAAGTTTTCAGGATATATCCCCGTCAACATCATAGTATTAGCAATGTGACAAAGAGGATTCGCAATTAGAGTCGACACCCTTTTCAAGAGACACACCGGAATTTCATCTTCTCCAACAGATTTGACGTTCTTAAGATCTCGTATCCATCCCTGAATCTCAATAGCATCACTAGGATACATAAATATAGAACTGGTATTATTTTTAATAAAAAATAATACCAGCTAGCTGGAAAATAGTAAAACGGATAACTGGTAGTGTTAATAAACCCCTGATCAACAAATTCATTACTACTAGCAATTTGGCAACTTTCTGAAAAAAATTTACTGAACCCATCAAGTAGGTGCTTTTCGTTGTTGAATATTCCCTCAAAAGAATCCATCAAACTATCTTTTTTATTTGTTTCACTACCAGTTATCCGTTTTACTATTTTCCAGCTAGCTCTAGTTTTATTTTGTGATGAGGATATAGCTATTTGATTGCTCAATTTTTTTGCAGCAGTAATGACTTTCTTCAATATACTTTTATATAAATTAAAATATTCTGTTGATACAATACCTGCAATTTTTTGTTTGTACAGAATTCTTTTTTTTTTACATGATATTCGTATACCTTTAGTTATCCACCCCGTAGTTTTATAATTATGATATTGTACAGTTTTATACCTCACCAATAAATCAACCGATTTCATTAGTTTGTGTCGAAAATAATTATACGCCTCATTTGGATTGACGCAACTATATAAATATCCCCAATTTTCTTCGGCTAAAAGATCATACAATTGTTGCAATTTGTTTTCCGTAAATAACCTAAGTTTCACTTTTTGAACAGATTTAGGACTTCGTTTTAAGTTTATTGAAAGATATTGTCCATAATGATCTGACAATGCAGTGTTCAATACCAGACCATCATCTGTGACAAAATTAGTAAATATATTATCTAATAATGAACATGTTGTGTTTGTTTCTCTAGTGGCCTGAAATATTTTTTGGTTCATGCCAAAGGTGGCCAAAATATCAACGAAATTTCGTGTCTCGACTGAATTAACCAATAGATTTATGTTAAAATCACCACATAATATGATTTTGTAATTTTTGAAAAATTTGATGCTTAATTCTAAAATTTCATTGATTCCATTAAAAAATATTTGAAATTCACCTTTAGTGGATCTATATATACATATGAGTAGAATTCGTCTTTGTTGATCTCGTACACATGAGCACTCCAAACTAAGTTCCACACTTTTTCGCACTATTTTTTCTACTTCACAAACTTTGTTGTCGATTTTAGCATATATTGATGATCCTCCATGTTGATGAAAGGCACGAGTGAAGCATGATACCATCTTATATCCCTGGATAACAACGTTCTCGTCCTGCTTGAGCCAGTGTTCCGTTATACACAAAAAATTTGGCATGCTTGACATTTCTGATAGGTATATTTCAAGTTCTAAAATTTTGTTTCTTAAACATTGCATATTCTGGTGAAATATAAAAACCTCTTCATTATCTTCTGAGACAGTCGGTTGTTCTGGACTGCACTCCTTTATTCTAAAAAATTATTTTAGCTACCTGCGTGTCATCCGAGTCCAAGAAAATCAACAATGTGGAATGGCTTACTTGGATAATTGATCATTATACAGAAAGAAGGGAATAAGAACAGTCCCTTATAACAATGTGGTTTCCATAGACACGCGTGTCAAGCTTTCGTCCCTGTGCAATACGATGAAAAGTGTTAGAATGAGAAACATTGAAGAAAATAACAAACGAATGAAATCAACAACAGAAGTCAGTCGTGCATTCGTGGTTACAGCAGCAATTGACCTTACCACGTGGGAGATTATAGCTACCTGCGTGACATCCGAGTCCAAGAAAATCAACAATGTGGAATGGCTTACTTGGATAATTGTTCATTAAACAAAAAAAAGGGAATAAGAACAGTCCCTTATACCAAAGTGGTTTCCTTAGACACGCGTGTCAAGCTTTCGTCCCTGTGCAATACGATGAAAAGTGTTAGAATGAGAAACATTAAAGGAAATAACAAACAAATGAAATCAACAACAGAAGTCAGTCGTGCATTTGTGGTTACAGCAGCAATTGACCTTAACACGTAAAAGATTATAGCTACCTGCGTGTCATCCGAGTCCAAGAAAATCAACAATGTGGAACGGCTTACTTGGATAATTGTTCATTAAACAAAAAGAAGGGAATAAGAACAGTCCCTTATACCAAAGTGGTTTCCTTAGACACGTGTGTCAAGCTTTCGTCCCTGTGCAATACGATGAAAAATGTTAGAATGAGAAACATTAAAGGAAATAACAAACAAATGAAATCAACAACAGAAGTCAGTCGTGCATTTGTGGTTACAGCAGCAATTGACCTTACCACGTAAAAGATTATAGCTACCTGCGTGTCATCCGAGTCCAAGAAAATCAACAATGTGGAATGGCTTACTTGGATAATTGATCATTATACAGAAAGAAGGGAATAAGAACAGTCCCTTATAACAATGTGGTTTCCATAGACACGTGTGTCAAGCTTTCGTCCCTGTGCAATACGATGAGAATTAGAATGAGAAACATTGAAAGAAATAACAAACAAATCAAATCAACAACAGAAGTCAGTCGTGCATTTGTGATTACAGCAGCAATTGACCTTACCACGTGGGAGATTATAGCTACCTGCGTGACATCCGAGTCCAAGAAAATCAACAATGTGGAATGGCTTACTTGGATAATTGATCATTATACAGAAAGAATGAAGTAAGAACAGTCCCTTATACCAATGTGGTTTCCATAGACACGTGTGTCAAGCTTTCGTCCCTGTGCAATACGATGAAAAGTGTTAGAATGAGAAACATTGAAGAAAATAACAAACGAATGAAATCAACAACAGAAGTCAGTCGTGCATTTGTGGTTACAGCAGCAATTGACCTTACCACGTGGGAGATTATAGATACCTGCGTGACATCCGAGTCCAAAAAAAATCAACAATGTGGAACGGCTTACTCGGATAATTGTTCATTAAATATAAAGAAGGGAATAAGAACAGTCCCTTATACCAAAGTGGTTTCCTTAGACACGTGTGTCAAGCTTTCGTCCCTGTGCAATACGATGAAAAGTGTTAGAATGAGAAACATTGAAGGAAATAACAAACAAATGAAATCAACAACAGAAGTCAGTCGTGCATTTGTGGTTACAGCAGCAATTGACCTTACCACGTTAAAGATTATAGCTACCTGCGTGTCATCCGAGTCCAAGAAAATCAACAATGTGGAATGGCTTACTTGGATAATTGATCATCATAAAGAAATAAGGGAATAAGAACAGTCCCTTATACCAATGTGGTTTCCATAGACACGTGTGTCAAGCTTTCGTCCCTGTGCAATACGATGAGAAGTGTTAGAATGAGAAACATTGAAGAAATAAAAAACAAATGAAATCAACCACAGAAGTCAGCCGTCCAATTGTGGATACAGCAGCAATTGACCTTACCACGTGGGAGATTATAGCTACCCGCGTGTCATCCGAGTCCAAGAAAATCAACAATGTGGAATGGCTTACTTGGATAATTGATCATTATACAGAAAGAATGAAATAAGAACAGTCCCTTATACCAATGTGGTTTCCATAGACACGTGTGTCAAGCTTTCGTCCCTGTGCAATACGATGAAAAGTGTTAGAATGAGAATCATTGAAGAAAATAACAAACGAATGAAATCAACAACAGAAGTCAGTCGTGCATTTGTGGTTACAGCAGCAATTGACCTTACCACGTGGAAGATTACAGCTACCTGCGTGACATCCGAGCCCAAGAAAATCAACAATTTGGAACGGCTTACTTGGATAATAGTTCATTAAACAAAAAGAAGGGAATGAGAACAGTCCCTTATACCAAAGTGGTTTCCTTAGACACGTGTATCAAGCTTTCGTCCCTGTGCAATACGATGAAAAATGTTAGAATGAGAAACATTAAAGGAAATAACAAACAAATGAAATCAACAACAGAAGTCAGTCGTGCATTTGTGGTTACAGCAGCAATTGACCTTACCACGTAAAAGATTATAGCTACCTGCGTGTCTTCCGAGTCCAAGAAAATCAACAATGTGGAATGGCTTACTTGGATAATTGATCATTATACAGAAAGAAGGGAATAAGAACAGTCCCTTATACCAAAGTGGTTTCCTTAGACACGCGTGTCAAGCTTTCGTCCCTGTGCAATACGATGAGAAGTGTTAGAATGAGAAACATTGAAGTAAATAACAAACAAATCAAATCAACAACAGAAGTCAGTCGTGCATTTGTGATTACAGCAGCAATTGACCTTACCACGTGGGAGATTATAGCTACCTGCGTGACATCCGAGTCCAAGAAAATCAACAATGTGGAATGGCTATCTTGGATAATTGATCATTATACAGAAAGAATGAAGTAAGAACAGTCCCTTATACCAATGTGGTTTCCATAGACACGTGTGTCAAGCTTTCGTCCCTGTGCAATACGATGAAAAGTGTTAGAATGAGAAACATTGAAGAAAATAACAAACGAATGAAATCAACAACAGAAGTCAGTCGTGCATTTGTGGTTACAGCAGCAATTGACCTCACCACGTGGGAGATTATAGCTACCTGCGTGACATCCGAGTCCAAGAAAATCAACAATGTGGAACGGCTTACTCGGATAATTGTTCATTAAACATAAATAAGGGAATAAGAACAGTCCCTTATACCAAAGTGGTTTCCTTAGACACGTGTGTCAAGCTTTCGTCCCTGTGCAATACGATGAAAAGTGTAAGAATGAGAAACATTGAAGGAAATAACAAACAAATGAAATCAACAACAGAAGTCAGTCGTGCATTTGTGGTTACAGCAGCAATTGACCTTACCACGTTAAAGATTTAAGCTACCTGCGTGTCAACCGAGTCCAAGAAAATCAACAATGTGGAATGGCTTACTTGGATAATTGATCATCATACAGAAAGAAGGGAATAAGAACAGTCCCTTATACCAATGTGGTTTCCATAGACACGTGTGTCAAGCTTTCGTCCCTGTGCAATACGATGAGAAGTGTTAGAATGAGAAACATTGAAGGAAATAAAAAACAAATGAAATCAACAACAGAAGTCAGCCGTCCAATTGTGGATACAGCAGCAATTGACCTTACCACGTGGGAGATTACAGCTACCTGCGTGACATCCGAGTCCAAGAAAATCAACAATGTGGAACGGCTTACTCGGATAATTGTTCATTAAACATAAATAAGGGAATAAGAACAGTCCCTTATACCAAAGTGGTTTCCTTAGACAAGTGTGTCAAGCTTTCGTCCCTGTGCAATACGATGAAAAGTGTTATAATGAGAAACATTGAAGAAAATAACAAACGAATGAAATCAACAACAGAAGTCAGTCGTGCATTTGTGGTTACAGCAGCAATTGACCTTACCACGTGGGAGATTATAGCTACCTGCGTGACATCCGAGTCCAAGAAAATCAACAATGTGGAATTGCTTACTTGGATAATTGTTCATTAAACAAAAAGAAGGGAATAAGAACAGTCCCTTATACCAAAGTGGTTTCCTTAGAAACGCGTGTCAAGCTTCCGTCCCTGTGCAATACGATGAAAAGTGTTAGAATGAGAAACATTGAAGAAAATAACAAACGAATGAAATCAACAACAGAATTCAGTCGTGCATTTGTGGTTACAGCAGCAATTGACCTTACCAAGTGGGAGATTATAGCTACCTGCGTGACATCCGAGTCCAAGAATATCAACAATGTGGAATGGCTTACTTGGATAATTGTTCATTAAACAAAAAGAAGGAAATAAGAACAGTCCCTTATACCAAAGTGGTTTCCTTAGACACGCGTGTCAAGCTTTCGTCCCTGTGCAATACGATGAAAAGTGTTAGAATGAGAAACATTGAAGAAAATAACAAACGAATGAAATCAACAGAAGTCAGTCGTGCATTTGTGGTTACAGCAGCAATTGACCTTACCACGTGGGAGATTACAGCTACCTGCGTGACATCCGAGCCCAAGAAAATCAACAATGTGGAATGGCTTACTTGGATAATTGATCATCATACAGAAAGAAGGAAATAAGAACAGTCCCTTATACCAATGTGGTTTCCATAGACACGTGTGTCAAGCTTTCGTCCCTGTGCAATACGATGAGAAGTGTTAGAATGAGAAACATTGAAGGAAATAAAAAACAAATGAAATCAACAACAGAAGTCAGCCGTCCAATTGTGGTTACAGCAGCAATTGACCTTACCACGTGGGAGATTATAGCTACCCGCGTGTCATCCGAGTCCAAGAAAATCAACAATGTGGAATGGCTTACTTGGATAATTGATCATTATACAGAAAGAAGGGAATAAGAACAGTCCCTTATACCAATGTGGTTTCCATAGACACGTGTGTCAAGCTTTCGTCCCTGTGCAATACGATGAGAAGTGTTAAAATGAGAAACAATGAAGGAAATAACAAACGAATGAAATCAACAACAGAAGTCAGTCGTGCATTCGTGGTTACAGCAGCAATTGACCTTACCAAGTGGGAGATTATAGCTACCTGCGTGACATCCGAGTCCAAGAAAATCAACAATGTGTAATGGCTTACTCGGATAATTGTTCATCAAACATAAAGAAGGGAATAAGAACAGTCCCTTATACCAAAGTGGTTTCCTTAGACACGCGTGTCAAGCTTCCGTCCCTGTGCAATACGATGAAAAGTGTTAGAATGAGAAACATTGAAGAAAATAACAAACGAATGAAATCCACAGAAGTCAGTCGTGCATTTGTGGTTACAGCAGCAATTGACCTTACCACGTGGGAGATTATAGATACCTGCGTGACATCCGAGTCCAAGAAAATCAACAATGTGGAACGGCTTACTCGGATAATTGTTCATCAAACATAAAGAAGGGAATAAGAACAGTCCCTTATACCAAAGTGGTTTCCTTAGACACGTGTGTCAAGCTTTCGTCCCTGTGCAATACGATGAAAAGTGTTAGAATGAGAAACATTGAAGGAAATAACAAACAAATGAAATCAACAACAGAAGTCAGTCGTGCATTTGTGGTTACAGCAGCAATTGACCTTACCACGTTAAAGATTATAGCTACCTGCGTGTCATCCGAGTCCAAGAAAATCAACAATGTGGAACGGCTTACTCGGATAATTGTTCATCAAACATAAAGAAGGGAATAAGAACAGTCCCTTATACCAAAGTGGTTTCCTTAGACACGCGTGTCAAGCTTCCGTCCCTGTGCAATACGATGAGAAGTGTTAGAATGAGAAACATTGAAGGAAATAAAAAACAAATGAAATCAACAACAGAAGTCAGCCGTCCAATTGTGGTTACAGCAGCAATTGACCTTACCACGTGGGAGATTATAGCTACCCGCGTGTCATCCGAGTCCAAGAAAATCAACAATGTGGAATGGCTTACTTGGATAATTGATCATTATACAGGAAGAATGAAGTAAGAACAGTCCCTTATACCAATGTGGTTTCCATAGACACGTGTGTCAAGCTTTCGTCCCTGTGCAATACGATGAAAAGTGTTAGAATGAGAAACATTGAAGAAAATAACAAACGAATGAAATCAACAACAGAAGTCAGTCGTGCATTTGTGGTTACAGCAGCAATTGACCTTACCACGTGGGAGATTATAGCTACCTGCGTGACATCCGAGTCCAAGAAAATCAACAATGTGGAACGGCTTACTCGGATAATTGTTCATTAAACATAAAGAAGGGAATAAGAACAGTCCCTTATACCAAAGTGGTTTCCTTAGACACATGTGTCAAGCTTTCGTCCCTGTGCAATACGATGAAAAGTGTAAGAATGAGAAACATTGAAGGAAATAACAAACAAATGAAATCAACAACAGAAGTCAGTCGTGCATTTGTGGTTACAGCAGCAATTGACCTTACCACGTTAAAGATTATAGCTACCTGCGTGTCATCCGAGTCCAAGAAAAACAACAATGTGGAATGGCTCACTTGGATAATTGATCATCATACAGAAAGAAGGGAATAAGAACAGTCCCTTATACCAATGTGGTTTCCATAGACACGTGTGTCAAGCTTTCGTCCCTGTGCAATACGATGAGAAGTGTTAGAATGAGAAACATTGAAGGAAATAAAAAACAAATGAAATCAACAACAGAAGTCAGCCGTCCAATTGTGGATACAGCAGCAATTGACCTTACCACGTGGGGGATTATAGCTACCCGCGTGTCATCCGAGTCCAAGAAAATCAACAATGTGGAATGGCTTACTTGGATAATTGATCATTATACAGAAAGAATGAAATAAGAACAGTCCCTTATACCAAAGTGGTTTCCTTAGACACGTGTGTCAAGCTTTCGTCCCTGTGCAATACGATGAAAAATGTTAAAATGAAAAACATTAAAGGAAATAACAAACAAATGAAATCAACAACAGAAGTCAGTCGTGCATTTGTGGTTACAGCAGCAATTGACCTTACCACGTAAAAGATTATAGCTACCTGCGTGTCATCCGAGTCCAAGAAAGTCAACAATGTGGAATGGCTTACTTGGATAATTGATCATTATACAGAAAGAATGAAATAAGAACAGTCCCTTATACCAAAGTGGTTTCCTTAGACACGTGTGTCAAGCTTTCGTCCCTGTGCAATACGATGAAAAATGTTAGAATGAAAAACATTAAAGGAAATAACAAACGAATGAAATCAACAACAAAAGTCAGTCGTGCATTTGTGGTTACAGCAGCAATTGACCTTACCACGTGGGAGATTATAGATACCTGCGTGTCATCCGAGTCCAAGAAAGTCAACAATGTGGAATGGCTTACTTGGATAATTGATCATTATACAGAAAGAAGGGAATAAGAACAGTCCCTTATACCAATGTGGTTTCCAAAGACACGTGTGTCAAGCTTTCGTCCGTGTGCAATACGATGAGAAGTGTTAGAATGAGAAACATTGAAGGAAATAACAAACAAATCAAATCAACAACAGAAGTCAGTCGTGCATTTGTGATTACAGCAGCAATTGACCTTACCACGTGGGAGATTATAGCTACCTGCGTGACATCCGAGTCCAAGAAAATCAACAATGTGGAATTGCTTACTTGGATAATTGTTCATTAAACAAAAAGAAGGGAATAAGAACAGTCCCTTATACCAAGGTGGTTTCCTTAGACACGCGTGTCAAGCTTTCGTCCCTGTGCAATACGATGAAAAGTGTTAGAATGAGAAACATTGAATAGAATAACAAACGAATGAAATCAACAACAGAAGTCAGTCGTGCATTCGTGGTTACAGCAGCAATTGACCTTACCACGTGGGAGATTATAGCTACCTGCGTGACATCCGATTCCAAGAAAATCAACAATGTGGAATGGCTTACTTGGATAATTGTTCATTAAACAAAAAGAAGGGAATAAGAACAGTCCCTTATACCAAAGTGGTTTCCTTAGACACGTGTGTCAAGCTTTCGTCCCTGTGCAATACGATGAAAAATGTTAGAATGAGAAACATTAAAGGAAATAACAAACAAATGAAATCAACAACAGAAGTCAGTCGTGCATTTGTGGTTACAGCAGCAATTGACCTTACCACGTAAAAGATTATAGCTACCTGCGTGTCATCCGAGTCCAAGAAAATCAACAATGTGGAATGGCTTACTTGGATAATTGATCATTATACAGAAAGAAGGGAATAAGAACAGTCCCTTATAACAATGTGGTTTCCATAGACACGTGTGTCAAGCTTTCGTCCCTGTGCAATACGATGAGAAGTGTTAGAATGAGAAACATTGAAGGAAATAACAAACAAATCAAATCAACAACAGAAGTCAGTCGTGCATTTGTGATTACAGCAGCAATTGACCTTACCACGTGGGAGATTATAGCTACCTGCGTGACATCCGAGTCCAAGAAAATCAACAATGTGGAATGGCTTACTTGGATAATTGATCATTATACAGAAAGAATGAAGTAAGAACAGTCCCTTATACCAATGTGGTTTCCATAGACACGTGTGTCAAGCTTTCGTCCCTGTGCAATACGATGAAAAGTGTTAGAATGAGAAACATTGAAGAAAATAACAAACGAATGAAATCAACAACAAAAGTCAGTCGTGCATTTGTGGTTACAGCAGCAATTGACCTTACCACGTGGGAGATTATAGATACCTGCGTGACATCCGAGTCCAAGAAAATCAACAATGTGGAACGGCTTACTCGGATAATTGTTCATTAAACATAAAGAAGGGAATAAGAACAGTCCCTTATACCAAAGTGGTTTCCTTAGACACGTGTGTCAAGCTTTCGTCCCTGTGCAATACGATGAAAAGTGTTAGACTGAGAAACATTGAAGGAAATAACAAACAAATGAAATCAACAACAGAAGTAAGTCGTGCATTTGTGGTTACAGCAGCAATTGACCTTACCACGTTAAAGATTATAGCTACCTGCGTGTCATCCGAGTCCAAGAAAATCAACAATGTGGAATGGCTTACATGGATAATTGATCATCATACAGAAAGAAGGGAATAAGAACAGTCCCTTATACCAATGTGGTTTCCAGACACGTGTGTCAAGCTTTCGTCCCTGTGCAATACGATGAGAAGTGTTAGAATGAGAAACATTGAAAGAAATAAAAAACAAATGAAATCAACAACAGAAGTCAGCCGTCCAATTGTGGTTACAGCAGCAATTGACCTTACCACGTGAGAGATTATAGCTACCCGCGTGTCATCTGAGTCCAAGAAAATCAACAATGTGGAATGGCTTACTTGGATAATTGATCATTATACAGAAAGAATGAAGTAAGAACAGTCCCTTATACCAATGTGGTTTCCATAGACACGTGTGTCAAGCTTTCGTCTCTGTGCAATACGATGAGAAGTGTTAGAATGAGAAACATTGAAGAAAATAACAAACGAATGAAATCAACAACAGAAGTCAGTCGTGCATTCGTGGTTACAGCAGCAATTGACCTTACCACGTGGGAGATTATAGCTACCTGCGTGACATCCGAGTCCAAGAAAATCAACAATGTGGAATGGCTTACTTGGATAATTGTTCATTAAACAAAAAGAAGGGAATAAGAACAGTCCCTTATACCAAAGTGGTTTCCTTAGACACGCGTGTCAAGCTTTCGTCCCTGTGCAATACGATGAAAAGTGTTAGAATGAGAAACATTGAAGAAAATAACAAACGAATGAAATCAACAACAGAAGTCAGTCGTGCATTTGTGGTTACAGCAGCAATTGACCTTACCACGTGGGAGATTACAGCTACCTGCGTGACATCCGAGCCCTAGAAAATCAACAATGTGGAACGGCTTACTTGGATAATTGTTCATTAAACAAAAAGAAGGGAATAAGAACAGTCCCTTATACCAAAGTGGTTTCCTTAGACACGTGTGTCAAGCTTTCGTCCCTGTGCAATACGATGAAAAATGTTAGAATGAGAAACATTAAAGGAAATAAAAAACAAATGAAATCAACAACAGAAGTCAGTCGTGCATTTGTGGTTACAGCAGCAATTGACCTTACCACGTAAAAGATTATAGCTACCTGCGTGTCAGCCGAGTCCATGAAAATCAACAATGTGGAATGGCTTACTTGGATAATTGATCATTATACAGAAAGAAGGGAATAAGAACAGTCCCTTTTACCAATGTGGTTTCCATAGACACGTGTGTCAAGCTTTCGTCCCTGTGCAATACGATGAGAAGTGTTAGAATGAGAAACATTGAAGGAAATAACAAACAAATCAAATCAACAACAGAAGTCAGTCGTGCATTTGTGATTACAGCAGCAATTGACCTTACCACGTGGGAGATTATAGCTACCTGCGTGACATCCGAGTCCAAGAAAATCAACAATGTGGAATGGCTTACTTGGATAATTGATCATTATACAGAAAGAATGAAGTAAGAACAGTCCCTTATACCAATGTGGTTTCCATAGACACGTGTGTCAAGCTTTCGTCCCTGTGCAATACGATGAAAAGTGTTAGAATGAGAAACATTGAAGAAAATAACAAACGAATGAAATCAACAACAGAAGTCAGTCGTGCATTTGTGGTTACAGCAGCAATTGACCTTACCACGTGGGAGATTATAGCTTCCTGCGTGACATCCGAGTCCAAGAAAATCAACAATGTGGAACGACTTACTCGGATAATTGTTCATTAAACATAAAGAAGGGAATAAGAACAGTCCCTTATACCAAAGTGGTTTCCTTAGACACGTGTGTCAAGCTTTCGTCCCTGTGCAATACGATGAAAAGTGTTAGAATGAGAAACATTGAAGGAAATAACAAACAAATGAAATTAACAACAGAAGTCAGTCGTGCATTTGTGGTTACAGCAGCAATTGACCTTACCACGTTAAAGATTATAGCTACCTGCGTGTCATCCGATTCCAAGAAAATCAACAATGTGGAATGGCTTACTTGGATAATTGATCATCATACAGAAAGAAGGGAATGAGAACAGTCCCTTATACCAATGTGGTTTCCATAGACACGTGTGTCAAGCTTTCGTCCCTGTGCAATACGATGAGAAGTGTTAGAATGAGAAACATTGAAGGAAATAAAAAACAAATGAAATCAACAACAGAAGTCAGCCGTCCAATTGTGGTTACAGCAGCAATTGACCTTACCACGTGGGAGATAATAGCTACCCGCGTGTCATCCGAGTCCAAGAAAATCAACAATGTGGAATGGCTTACTTGGATAATTGATCATTATACAGAAAGAATGAAGTAAGAACAGTCCCTTATACCAATGTGGTTTCCATAGACACGTGTGTCAAGCTTTCGTCCCTGTGCAATACGATGAAAAGTGTTAGAATGAGAAACATCGAAGAAAATAACAAACGAATGAAATCAACAACAGAAGTCAGTCGTGCATTTGTGGTTACAGCAGCAATTGACCTTACCATGTGGGAGATTATAGCTACCTGCGTGACATCCGAGCCCAAGAAAATCAACAATGTGGAACGGCTTACTTGGATAATTGTTCATTAAACAAAAAGAAGGGAATAAGAACAATCCCTTATACCAATGTGGTTTCCATAGACACGTGTGTCAAGCTTTCGTCCCTGTGCAATACGATGAAAAATGTTAGAATGAGAAACATTAAAGGAAATAACAAACAAATGAAATCAACAACAGAAGTCAGTCGTGCATTTGTGGTTACAGCAGCAATTGACCTTACCACGTAAAAGATTATAGCTACCTGCGTGTCATCCGAGTCCAAGAAAATCAACAATGTGGAATGGCTTACTTGGATAATTGTTCATTAAACAAAAAGAAGGGAATAAGAACAGTCCCTTATACCAAAGTGGTTTCCTTAGACACGCGTGTCAAGCTTTCGTCCCTGTGCAATACGATGAAAAGTGTCAGAATGAGAAACATTGAAGAAAATAACAAACGAATGAAATCAACAGAAGTCAGTCGTGCATTTGTGGTTACAGCAGCAATTGACCTTACCACGTGGGAGATTACAGCTACCTGCGTGACATCCGAGCCCAAGAAAATCAACAATGTGGAACGGCTTACTTGGATAATTGTTCATTAAACAAAAAGAAGGGAATAAGAACAATCCCTTATACCAAAGTGGTTTCCTTAGACACGTGTGTCAAGCTTTCGTCCCTGTGCAATACGATGAAAAATGTTAGAATGAGAAACATTAAAGGAAATAACAAACAAATGAAATCAACAACAGAAGTCAGTCGTGCATTTGTGGTTACAGCAGCAATTGACCTTACCACGTAAAAGATTATAGCTACCTGCGTGTCATCCGAGTCCAAGAAAATCAACAATGTGGAATGGCTTACTTGGATAATTGTTCATTAAACAAAAAGAAGGGAATAAGAACAGTCCCTTATACCAAAGTGGTTTCCTTAGACACGCGTGTCAAGCTTTCGTCCCTGTGCAATACGATGAAAAGTGTCAGAATGAGAAACATTGAAGAAAATAACAAACGAATGAAATCAACAACAGAAGTCAGTCGTGCATTTGTGGTTACAGCAGCAATTGACCTTACCACGTAAAAGATTATAGCTACCTGCGTGTCATCCGAGTCCAAGAAAATCAACAATGTGGAATGGCTTACTTGGATAATTGATCATTATACAGAAAGAAGGGAATAAGAACAGTCCCTTATACCAATGTGGTTTCCATAGACACGTGTGTCAAGCTTTCGTCCCTGTGCAATACGATGAAAAGTGTTAGAATGAGAAACATTGAAGGAAATAACAAACAAATCAAATCAACAACAGAAGTCAGTCGTGCATTTGTGATTACAGCAGCAATTGACCTTACCACGTGGGAGATTATAGCTACCTGCGTGACACCCGAGTCCAAGAAAATCAACAATGTGGAATGGCTTACTTGGATAATTGATCATTATACAGAAAGAATGAAGTAAGAACAGTCCCTTATACCAATGTGGTTTCCATAGACACGTGTGTCAAGCTTTCGTCCCTGTGCAATACGATGAAAAGTGTTAGAATGAGAAACATTGAAGAAAATAACAAACGAATGAAATCAACAACAGAAGTCAGTCGTGCATTTGTGGTTACAGCAGCAATTGACCTTACCACGTGGGAGATTATAGATACCTGCGTGACATCCGAGTCCAAGAAAATCAACAATGTGGAACGGCTTACTCGGATAATTGTTCATTAAACATAAAGAAGGGAATAAGAACAGTCCCTTATACCAAAGTGGTTTCCTTAGACACGTGTGTCAAGCTTTCGTCCCTGTGCAATACGATGAAAAGTGTTAGACTGAGAAACATTGAAGGAAATAACAAACAAATGAAATCAACAACAGAAGTAAGTCGTGCATTTGTGGTTACAGCAGCAATTGACCTTACCACGTTAAAGATTATAGCTACCTGCGTGTCATCCGAGTCCAAGAAAATCAACAATGTGGAATGGCTTACATGGATAATTGATCATCATACAGAAAGTAGGGAATAAGAACAGTCCCTTATACCAATGTGGTTTCCATAGACACGTGTGTCAAGCTTTCGTCCCTGTGCAATACGATGAGAAGTGTTAGAATGAGAAACATTGAAAGAAATAAAAAACAAATGAAATCAACAACAGAAGTCAGCCGTCCAATTGTGGTTACAGCAGCAATTGACCTTACCACGTGAGAGATTATAGCTACCCGCGTGTCATCCGAGTCCAAGAAAATCAACAATGTGGAATGGCTTACTTGGATAATTGATCATTATACAGAAAGAATGAAGTAAGAACAGTCCCTTATACCAATGTGGTTTCCATAGACACGTGTGTCAAGCTTTCGTCTCTGTGCAATACGATGAGAAGTGTTAGAATGAGAAACATTGAAGAAAATAACAAACGAATGAAATCAACAACAGAAGTCAGTCGTGCATTCGTGGTTACAGCTGCAATTGACCTTACCACGTGGGAGATTATAGCTACCTGCGTGACATCCGAGTCCAAGAAAATCAACAATGTGGAATGGCTTACTTGGATAATTGTTCATTAAACAAAAAGAAGGGAATAAGAACAGTCCCTTATACCAAAGTTGTTTCCTTAGACACGCGTGTCAAGCTTTCGTCCCTGTGCAATACGATGAAAAGTGTTAGAATGAGAAACATTGAAGAAAATAACAAACGAATGAAATCAACAACAGAAGTCAGTCGTGCATTTGTGGTTACAGCAGCAATTGACCTTACCACGTGGGAGATTACAGCTACCTGCGTGACATCCGAGCCCAAGAAAATCAACAATGTGGAACGGCTTACTTGGATAATTGTTCATTAAACAAAAAGAAGGGAATAAGAACAGTCCCTTATACCAAAGTGGTTTCCTTAGACACGTGTGTCAAGCTTTCGTCCCTGTGCAATACGATGAAAAATGTTAAAATGAGAAACATTAAAGGAAATAAAAAACAAATGAAATCAACAACAGAAGTCAGTCGTGCATTTGTGGTTACAGCAGCAATTGACCTTACCACGTAAAAGATAATAGCTACCTGCGTGTCAGCCGAGTCCATGAAAATCAACAATGTGGAATGGCTTACTTGGATAATTGATCATTATACAGAAAGAAGGGAATAAGAACAGTCCCTTTTACCAATGTGGTTTCCATAGACACGTGTGTCAAGCTTTCGTCCCTGTGCAATACGATGAAAAGTGTTAGAATGAGAAACATTGAAGAAAATAACAAACGAATGAAATCAACAACAGAAGTCAGTCGTGCATTTGTGATTACAGCAGCAATTGACCTTACCACGTGGGAGATTATAGCTACCTGCGTGACACCCGAGTCCAAGAAAATCAACAATGTGGAATGGCTTACTTGGATAATTGATCATTATACAGAAAGAATGAAGTAAGAACAGTCCCTTATACCAATGTGGTTTCCATAGACACGTGTGTCAAGCTTTCGTCCCTGTGCAATACGATGAAAAGTGTTAGAATGAGAAACATTGAAGAAAATAACAAACGAATGAAATCAACAACAGAAGTCAGTCGTGCATTTGTGGTTACAGCAGCAATTGACCTTACCACGTGGGAGATTATAGATACCTGCGTGACATCCGAGTCCAAGAAAATCAACAATGTGGAACGGCTTACTCGGATAATTGTTCATTAAACATAAAGAAGGGAATAAGAACAGTCCCTTATACCAAAGTGGTTTCCTTAGACACGTGTGTCAAGCTTTCGTCCCTGTGCAATACGATGAAAAGTGTTAGACTGAGAAACATTGAAGGAAATAACAAACAAATGAAATCAACAACAGAAGTAAGTCGTGCATTTGTGGTTACAGCAGCAATTGACCTTACCACGTTAAAGATTATAGCTACCTGCGTGTCATCCGAGTCCAAGAAAATCAACAATGTGGAATGGCTTACATGGATAATTGATCATCATACAGAAAGTAGGGAATAAGAACAGTCCCTTATACCAATGTGGTTTCCATAGACACGTGTGTCAAGCTTTCGTCCCTGTGCAATACGATGAGAAGTGTTAGAATGAGAAACATTGAAAGAAATAAAAAACAAATGAAATCAACAACAGAAGTCAGCCGTCCAATTGTGGTTACAGCAGCAATTGACCTTACCACGTGAGAGATTATAGCTACCCGCGTGTCATCCGAGTCCAAGAAAATCAACAATGTGGAATGGCTTACTTGGATAATTGATCATTATACAGAAAGAATGAAGTAAGAACAGTCCCTTATACCAATGTGGTTTCCATAGACACGTGTGTCAAGCTTTCGTCTCTGTGCAATACGATGAGAAGTGTTAGAATGAGAAACATTGAAGAAAATAACAAACGAATGAAATCAACAACAGAAGTCAGTCGTGCATTCGTGGTTACAGCTGCAATTGACCTTACCACGTGGGATATTATAGCTACCTGCGTGACATCCGAGTCCAAGAAAATCAACAATGTGGAATGGCTTACTTGGATAATTGTTCATTAAACAAAAAGAAGGGAATAAGAACAGTCCCTTATACCAAAGTTGTTTCCTTAGACACGCGTGTCAAGCTTTCGTCCCTGTGCAATACGATGAAAAGTGTTAGAATGAGAAACATTGAAGAAAATAACAAACGAATGAAATCAACAACAGAAGTCAGTCGTGCATTTGTGGTTACAGCAGCAATTGACCTTACCACGTGGGAGATTACAGCTACCTGCGTGACATCCGAGCCCAAGAAAATCAACAATGTGGAACGGCTTACTTGGATAATTGTTCATTAAACAAAAAGAAGGGAATAAGAACAGTCCCTTATACCAAAGTGGTTTCCTTAGACACGTGTGTCAAGCTTTCGTCCCTGTGCAATACGATGAAAAATGTTAAAATGAGAAACATTAAAGGAAATAAAAAACAAATGAAATCAACAACAGAAGTCAGTCGTGCATTTGTGGTTACAGCAGCAATTGACCTTACCACGTAAAAGATAATAGCTACCTGCGTGTCAGCCGAGTCCATGAAAATCAACAATGTGGAATGGCTTACTTGGATAATTGATCATTATACAGAAAGAAGGGAATAAGAACAGTCCCTTTTACCAATGTGGTTTCCATAGACACGTGTGTCAAGCTTTCGTCCCTGTGCAATACGATGAAAAGTGTTAGAATGAGAAACATTGAAGAAAATAACAAACGAATGAAATCAACAACAGAAGTCAGTCGTGCATTTGTGATTACAGCAGCAATTGACCTTACCACGTGGGAGATTATAGCTACCTGCGTGACACCCGAGTCCAAGAAAATCAACAATGTGGAATGGCTTACTTGGATAATTGATCATTATACAGAAAGAATGAAGTAAGAACAGTCCCTTATACCAATGTGGTTTCCATAGACACGTGTGTCAAGCTTTCGTCCCTGTGCAATACGATGAAAAGTGTTAGAATGAGAAACATTGAAGAAAATAACAAACGAATGAAATCAACAACAGAAGTCAGTCGTGCATTTGTGGTTACAGCAGCAATTGACCTTACCACGTGGGAGATTATAGATACCTGCGTGACATCCGAGTCCAAGAAAATCAACAATGTGGAACGGCTTACTCGGATAATTGTTCATTAAACATAAAGAAGGGAATAAGAACAGTCCCTTATACCAAAGTGGTTTCCTTAGACACGTGTGTCAAGCTTTCGTCCCTGTGCAATACGATGAAAAGTGTTAGACTGAGAAACATTGAAGGAAATAACAAACAAATGAAATCAACAACAAAAGTAAGTCGTGCATTTGTGGTTACAGCAGCAATTGACCTTACCACGTTAAAGATTATAGCTACCTGCGTGTCATCCGAGTCCAAGAAAATCAACAATGTGGAATGGCTTACATGGATAATTGATCATCATACAGAAAGAAGGGAATAAGAACAGTCCCTTATACCAATGTGGTTTCCATAGACACGTGTGTCAAGCTTTCGTCCCTGTGCAATACGATGAGAAGTGTTAGAATGAGAAACATTGAAAGAAATAAAAAACAAATGAAATCAACAACAGAAGTCAGCCGTCCAATTGTGGTTACAGCAGCAATTGACCTTACCACGTGAGAGATTATAGCTACCCGCGTGTCATCCGAGTCCAAGAAAATCAACAATGTGGAATGGCTTACTTGGATAATTGATCATTATACAGAAAGAATGAAGTAAGAACAGTCCCTTATACCAATGTGGTTTCCATAGACACGTGTGTCAAGCTTTCGTCTCTGTGCAATACGATGAGAAGTGTAAGAATGAGAAACATTGAAGAAAATAACAAACGAATGAAATCAACAACAGAAGTCAGTCGTGCATTCGTGGTTACAGCAGCAATTGACCTTACCACGTGGGAGATTATAGCTACCTGCGTGACATCCGAGTCCAAGAAAATCAACAATGTGGAACGGCTTACTTGGATAATTGTTCATTAAACAAAAAGAAAGGAATAAGAACAGTCCCTTATACCAAAGTGGTTTCCTTAGACACGCGTGTCAAGCTTTCGTCCCTGTGCAATACGATGAAAAGTGTTAGAATGAGAAACATTGAAGAAAATAACAAACGAATGAAATCAACAACAGAAGTCAGTCGTGCATTTGTGGTTACAGCAGCAATTGACCTTACCACGTGGGAGATTACAGCTACCTGCGTGACATCCGAGCCCAAGAAAATCAACAATGTGGAACGGCTTACTTGGATAATTGTTCATTAAACAAAAAGAAAGGAATAAGAACAGTCCCTTATACCAAAGTGGTTTCCTTAGACACGTGTGTCAAGCTTTCGTCCCTGTGCAATACGATGAAAAATGTTAGAATGAGAAACATTAAAGGAAATAAAAAACAAATGAAATCAACAACAGAAGTCAGTCGTGCATTTGTGGTTACAGCAGCAATTGACCTTACCACGTAAAAGATAATAGCTACCTGCGTGTCAGCCGAGTCCATGAAAATCAACAATGTGGAATGGCTTACTTGGATAATTGATCATTATACAGAAAGAAGGGAATAAGAACAGTCCCTTTTACCAATGTGGTTTCCATAGACACGTGTGTCAAGCTTTCGTCCCTGTGCAATACGATGAGAAGTGTTAGAATGAGAAACATTGAAGGAAA
The DNA here is from genome assembly GCF_914767665.1 of Harmonia axyridis. NCBI lineage: Eukaryota > Metazoa > Arthropoda > Insecta > Coleoptera > Coccinellidae > Harmonia > Harmonia axyridis. The sequence continues at coordinate 45,950,497 of NC_059502.1, read as the reverse complement.
TAACAAACAAATCAAATCAACAACAGAAGTCAGTCGTGCATTTGTGATTACAGCAGCAATTGACCTTACCACGTGGGAGATTATAGCTACCTGCGTGACATCCGAGTCCAAGAAAATCAACAATGTGGAATGGCTTACTTGGATAATTGATCATTATACAGAAAGAATGAAGTAAGAACAGTCCCTTATACCAATGTGGTTTCCATAGACACGTGTGTCAAGCTTTGTCCCTGTGCAATACGATGAAAAGTGTTAGAATGAGAAACATTGAAGAAAATAACAAACGAATGAAATCAACAACAGAAGTCAGTCGTGTATTTGTGATTACAGCAGCAATTGACCTTACCACGTAAAAGATTATAGCTACCTGCGTGTCATCCGAGTCCAAGAAAATCAACAATGTGGAACGACTTACTCGGATAATTGTTCATTAAACATAAAGAAGGGAATAAGAACAGTCCCTTATACCAAAGTGGTTTCCTTAGACACGTGTGTCAAGCTTTCGGCCCTGTGCAATACGATGAAAAGTGTTAGAATGAGAAACATTGAAGAAAATAACAAACAAATGAAATTAACAACAGAAGTCAGTCGTGCATTTGTGGTTACAGCAGCAATTGACCTTACCACGTTAAAGATTATAGCTTCCTGCGTGACATCCGAGTCCAAGAAAATCAACAATGTGGAACGACTTACTCGGATAATTGTTCATTAAACATAAAGAAGGGAATAAGAACAGTCCCTTATACCAAAGTGGTTTCCTTAGACACGTGTGTCAAGCTTTCGGCCCTGTGCAATACGATGAAAAGTGTTAGAATGAGAAACATTGAAGGAAATAACAAACAAATGAAATTAACAACAGAAGTCAGTCGTGCATTTGTGGTTACAGCAGCAATTGACCTTACCACGTTAAAGATTATAGCTACCTGCGTGTCATCCGATTCCAAGAAAATCAACAATGTGGAATGGCTTACTTGGATAATTGATCATCATACAGAAAGAAGGGAATGAGAACAGTCCCTTATACCAATGTGGTTTCCATAGACACGTGTGTCAAGCTTTCGACCCTGTGCAATACGATGAGAAGTGTTAGAATGAGAAACATTGAAGGAAATAAAAAACAAATGAAATCAACAACAGAAGTCAGCCGTCCAATTGTGGTTACAGCAGCAATTGACCTTACCACGTGGGAGATTATAGCTACCCGCGTGTCATCCGAGTCCAAGAAAATCAACAATGTGGAATGGCTTACTTGGATAATTGATCATTATACAGAAAGAATGAAGTAAGAACAGTCCCTTATACCAATGTGGTTTCCATAGACACGTGTGTCAAGCTTTCGTCCCTGTGCAATACGATGAAAAGTGTTAGAATGAGAAACATTGAAGAAAATAACAAACGAATGAAATCAACAGACGTCAGTCGTGCTTTTGTGGTTACAACAGCAATTGACCTTACCACGTGGGAGATTACAGCTACCTGCGTGACATCCGAGCCCAAGAAAATCAACAATGTTGAACGGCTTACTTGGATAATTGTTCATTAAACAAAAAGAAGGGAATAAGAACAGTCCTTATACCAAAGTGGTTTCCTTAGACACGTGTGTCAAGCTTTCGTCCCTGTGCAATACGATGAAAAATGTTAGAATGAGAAACATTAAAGGAAATAACAAACAAATGAAATCAACAACAGAAGTCAGTCGTGCATTTGTGGTTACAGCAGCAATTGACCTTACCACGTAAAAGATTATAGCTACCTAGTGTCATCCGAGTCCAAGAAAATCAACAATGTGGAATGGCTTACTTGGATAATTGATCATTATACAGAAAGAAGGGAATAAGAACAGTCCCTTATAACAATGTGGTTTCCATAGACACGTGTGTCAAGCTTTCGTCCCTGTGCAATACGATGAGAAGTGTTAGAATGAGAAACATTGAAGGAAATAACAAACAAATCAAATCAACAACAGAAGTCAGTCGTGCATTTGTGATTACAGCAGCAATTGACCTTACCACGTGGGAGATTATAGCTACCTGCGTGACATCCGAGTCCAAGAAAATCAACAATGTGGAATGGCTTACTTGGATAATTGATCATTATACAGAAAGAATGAAGTAAGAACAGTCCCTTATACCAATGTGGTTTCCATAGACACGTGTGTCAAGCTTTCGTCCCTGTGCAATACGATGAAAAGTGTTAGAATGAGAAACATTGAAGAAAATAACAAACGAATGAAATCAGCAACAGAAGTCAGTCGTGCATTTATGGTTACAGCAGCAATTGACCTCACCACGTGTTGAATGGCTTACTTGGATAATTGTTCATCAAAAAGAAAAAAGGGAAGAAGAGAAGTCCCTCATACCAAAGTGGTTTCCTTAGACACGTGTGTCAAGCTTTCGTCACTGTGCAATACGATGAAAAGTGTTAGAATGAGAAACATTGAAGAAAATAACAAACGAATGAAATCAACAACAGAAGTCAGCCGTCCAATTGTGGTTACAGCAGCAATTGACCTTACCACGTGGGAGATTATAGCTACCCGCGTGTCATCCGAGTCCAAGAAAATCAACAATGTGGAATGGCTTACTTGGATAATTGATCATTATACAGAAAGAATGAAGTAAGAACAGTCCCTTATACCAATGTGGTTTCCATAGACACGTGTGTCAAGCTTTCGTCCCTGTGCAATACGATGAAAAGTGTTAGAATGAGAAACATTGAAGAAAATAACAAACGAATGAAATCAACAGACGTCAGTCGTGCTTTTGTGGTTACAACAGCAATTGACCTTACCACGTGGGAGATTACAGCTACCTGCGTGACATCCGAGCCCAAGAAAATCAACAATGTTGAACGGCTTACTTGGATAATTGTTCATTAAACAAAAAGAAGGGAATAAGAACAGTCCTTATACCAAAGTGGTTTCCTTAGACACGTGTGTCAAGCTTTCGTCCCTGTGCAATACGATGAAAAATGTTAGAATGAGAAACATTAAAGGAAATAACAAACAAATGAAATCAACAACAGAAGTCAGTCGTGCATTTGTGGTTACAGCAGCAATTGACCTTACCACGTAAAAGATTATAGCTACCTGCGTGTCATCCGAGTCCAAGAAAATCAACAATGTGGAATGGCTTACTTGGATAATTGATCATTATACAGAAAGAAGGGAATAAGAACAGTCCCTTATAACAATGTGGTTTCCATAGACACGTGTGTCAAGCTTTCGTCCCTGTGCAATACGATGAGAAGTGTTAGAATGAGAAACATTGAAGGAAATAACAAACAAATCAAATCAACAACAGAAGTCAGTCGTGCATTTGTGATTACAGCAGCAATTGACCTTACCACGTGGGAGATTATAGCTACCTGCGTGACATCCGAGTCCAAGAAAATCAACAATGTGGAATGGCTTACTTGGATAATTGATCATTATACAGAAAGAATGAAGTAAGAACAGTCCCTTATACCAATGTGGTTTCCATAGACACGTGTGTCAAGCTTTCGTCCCTGTGCAATACGATGAAAAGTGTTAGAATGAGAAACATTGAAGAAAATAACAAACGAATGAAATCAGCAACAGAAGTCAGTCGTGCATTTATGGTTACAGCAGCAATTGACCTCACCACGTGGGAGATTATAGATACCTGCGTGACATCCGAGTCCAAGATAATCAACAATGTGGAACGGCTTACTCGGATAATTGTTCATTAAACATAAAGAAGGGCATAAGAACAGTCCCTTATACCAAAGTGGTTTCCTTAGACACGTGTGTCAAGCTTTCGTCCCTGTGCAATACGATGAAAAGTGTAAGAATGAGAAACATTGAAGGAAATAACAAACAAATGAAATCAACAACAGAAGTCAGTCGTGCATTTGTGGTTACAGCAGCAATTGACCTTACCACGTTAAAGATTATAGCTACCTGCGTGTCATCCGAGTCCAAGAAAACCAACAATGTGGAATGGCTTACTTGGATAATTGATCATCATACAGAAAGAAGGGAATAAGAACAGTCCCTTATACCAATGTGGTTTCCATAGACACGTGTGTCAAGCTTTCGTCCCTGTGCAATACGATGAGAAGTGTTAGAATGAGAAACATTGAAGGAAATAAAAAACAAATGAAATCAACAACAGAAGTTAGCCGTCCAATTGTGGATACAGCAGCAATTGACCTTACCACGTGGGAGATTATAGCTACCCGCGTGTCATCCGAGTCCAAGAAAATCAACAATGTGGAATGGCTTACTTGGATAATTGATCATTATACAGAAAGAATGAACTAAGAACAGTCCCTTATACCAATGTGGTTTCCATAGACACGTGTGTCAAGCTTTCGTCCCTGTGCAATACGATGAAAAGTGTTAGAATGAGAATCATTGAAGAAAATAACAAACAAATGAAATCAACAACAGAAGTCAGTCGTGCATTTGTGGTTACAGCAGCAATTGACCTTACCACGTAAAAGATTATAGCTACCTGCGTGTCATCCGAGTCCAAGAAAATCAACAATGTGGAATGGCTTACTTGGATAATTGATCATTATACAGAAAGAAGGGAATAAGAACAGTCCCTTATAACAATGTGGTTTCCATAGACACGCGTGTCAAGCTTTCGTCCATGTGCAATACGATGAAAAGTGTTAGAATGAGAAACATTGAAGAAAATAACAAACGAATGAAATCAACAACAGAAGTCAGTCGTGCATTCGTGGTTACAGCAGCAATTGACCTTACCACGTGGGAGATTATAGCTACCTGCGTGACATCCGAGTCCAAGAAAATCAACAATGTGGAATGGCTATCTTGGATAATTGATCATTATACAGAAAGAATGAAGTAAGAACAGTCCCTTATACCAATGTGGTTTCCATAGACACGTGTGTCAAGCTTTCGTCCCTGTGCAATACGATGAAAAATGTTAGAATGAGAAACATAGAAGGAAATAACAAACAAATGAAATCAACAACAGAAGTCAGTCGTGCATTTGTGGTTACAGCAGTAATTGACCTTACCACGTAAAAGATTATAGCTACCTGCGTGTCATCCGAGTCCAAGAAAATCAACAATGTGGAATGGCTTACTTGGATAATTGATCATTATACAGAAAGAAGGGAATAAGAACAGTCCCTTATACCAATGTGGTTTCCATAGACACGTGTGTCAAGCTTTCGTCCCTGTGCAATACGATGAGAAGTGTTAGAATGAGAAACATTGAAGGAAATAACAAACAAATCAAATCAACAACAGAAGTCAGTCGTGCATTTGTGATTACAGCAGCAATTGACCTTACCACGTGGGAGATTATAGCTACCTGCGTGACATCCGAGTCCAAGAAAATCAACAATGTGGAATGGCTATCTTGGATAATTGATCATTATACAGAAAGAATGAAGTAAGAACAGTCCCTTATACCAATGTGGTTTCCATAGACACGTGTGTCAAGCTTTCGTCCCTGTGCAATACGATGAAAAGTGTTATAATGAGAAACATTGAAGAAAATAACAAACGAATGAAATCAACAACAGAAGTCAGTCGTCTATTTGTGGTTACAGCAGCAATTGACCTTACCACGTGGGAGATTATAGCTACCTGCGTGACATCCGAGTCCAAGAAAATCAACAATGTGGAACGGCTTACTCGGATAATTGTTCATTAAACATAAAGAAGGGAATAAGAACAGTCCCTTATACCAAAGTGGTTTCCTTAGACACGTGTGTCAAGCTTTCGTCCCTGTGCAATACGATGAAAAGTGTAAGAATGAGAAACATTGAAGGAAATAACAAACAAATGAAATCAACAACAGAAGTCAGTCGTGCATTTGTGGTTACAGCAGCAATTGACCTTACCACGTTAAAGATTATAGCTACCTGCGTGTCATCCGAGTCCAAGAAAATCAACAATGTGGAATGGCTTACTTGGATAATTGTTCATTAAACAAAAAGAAGGGAATAAGAACAGTCCCTTATACCAAAGTGGTTTCCTCACACACGCGTGTCAAGCTTTCGTCCCTGTGCAATACGATGAAAAGTGTAAGAATGAGAAACATTGAAGGAAATAACAAACAAATGAAATCAACAACAGAAGTCAGTCGTGCATTTGTGGTTACAGCAGCAATTGACCTTACCACGTTAAAGATTATAGCTACCTGCGTGTCATCCGAGTCCAAGAAAATCAACAATGTGGAATGGCTTACTTGGATAATTGATCATCATACAGAAAGAAGGGAATAAGAACAGTCCCTTATACCAATGTGGTTTCCATAGTCACGTGTGTCAAGCTTTCGTCCCTGTGCAATACGATGAGAAGTGTTAGAATGAGAAACATTGAGGGAAATAAAAAACAAATGAAATCAACAACAGAAGTCAGCCGTCCAATTGTGGATACAGCAGCAATTGACCTTACCACGTGGGAGATTATAGCTACCCGCGTGTCATCCGAGTCCAAGAAAATCAACAATGTGGAATGGCCTACTTGGATAATTGATCATTATACAGAAAGAATGAAATAAGAACAGTCCCTTATACCAAAGTGGTTTCCTTAGACACGTGTGTCAAGCTTTCGTCCCTGTGCAATACGATGAAAAATGTTAGAATGAGAAACATTAAAGGAAATAACAAACAAATGAAATCAACAACAGAAGTCAGTCGTGCATTTGTGGTTACAGCAGCAATTGACCTTACCACGTAAAAGATTATAGCTACCTGCGTGTCATCCGAGTCCAAGAAAATCAACAATGTGGAATGGCTTACTTGGATAATTGATCATTATACAGAAAGAAGGGAATAAGAACAGTCCCTTATAACAATGTGGTTTCCATAGACACGCGTGTCAAGCTTTCGTCCATGTGCAATACGATGAAAAGTGTTAGAATGAGAAACATTGAAGAAAATAACAAACGAATGAAATCAACAACAGAAGTCAGTCGTGCATTCGTGGTTACAGCAGCAATTGACCTTACCACGTGGGAGATTATAGCTACCTGCGTGACATCCGAGTCCAAGAAAATCAACAATGTGGAATGGCTTACTTGGATAATTGTTCATTAAACAAAAAGAAGGGAATAAGAACAGTCCCTTATACCAAAGTGGTTTCCTCACACACGCGTGTCAAGCTTTCGTCCCTGTGCAATACGATGAAAAGTGTTAGAATGAGAAACATTAAAGGAAATAACAAACAAATGAAATCAACAACAGAAGTCAGTCGTGCATTTGTGGTTACAGCAGCAATTGACCTTAACACGTAAAAGATTATAGCTACCTGCGTGTCATCCGAGTCCAAGAAAATCAACAATGTGGAACGGCTTACTGGGATAATTGTTCATTAAACAAAAAGAAGGGAATAAGAACAGTCCCTTATACCAAAGTGGTTTCCTTAGACACGTGTGTCAAGCTTTCGTCCCTGTGCAATACGATGAAAAATGTTAGAATGAGAAACATTAAAGGAAATAACAAACAAATGAAATCAACAACAGATATCTGTCGTGCATTTGTGGTTACAGCAGCAATTGACCTTACCACGTAAAAGATTATAGCTACCTGCGTGTCATCCGAGTCCAAGAAAATCAACAATGTGGAATGGCTTACTTGGATAATTGATCATTATACAGAAAGAAGGGAATAAGAACAGTCCCTTATAACAATGTGGTTTCCATAGACACGTGTGTCAAGCTTTCGTCCCTGTGCAATACGATGAGAAGTGTTAGAATGAGAAACATTGAAAGAAATAACAAACAAATCAAATCAACAACAGAAGTCAGTCGTGCATTTGTGATTACAGCAGCAATTGACCTTACCACGTGGGAGATTATAGCTACCTGCGTGACATCCGAGTCCAAGAAAATCAACAATGTGGAATAGCTTACTTGGATAATTGATCATTATACAGAAAGAATGAAGTGAGAACAGTCCCTTATACCAATGTGGTTTCCATAGACACGTGTGTCAAGCTTTCGTCCCTGTGCAATACGATGAAAAGTGTTAGAATGAGAAACATTGAAGAAAATAACAAACGAATGAAATCAACAACAGAAGTCAGTCGTGCATTTGTGGTTACAGCAGCAATTGACCTTACCACGTGGGAGATTATAGATACCTGCGTGACATCCGAGTCCAAGAAAATCAACAATGTGGAACGGCTTACTCGGATAATTGTTCATTAAAAATAAAGAAGGGAATAAGAACAGTCCCTTATACCAAAGTGGTTTCCTTAGACACGTGTGTCAAGCTTTCGTCCCTGTGCAATACGATGAAAAGTGTTAGAATGAGAAACATTGAAGGAAATAACAAACAAATGAAATCAACAACAGAAGTCAGTCGTGCATTTGTGGTTACAACAGCAATTGACCTTACCACGTGGGAGATTACAGCTACCTGCGTGACATTCGAGCCCAAGAAAATCAACAATGTTGAACGGCTTACTTGGATAATTGTTCATTAAACAAAAAGAAGGGAATAAGAACAGTCCTTATACCAAAGTGGTTTCCTTAGACACGTGTGTCAAGCTTTCGTCCCTGTGCAATACGATGAAAAATGTTAGAATGAGAAACATTAAAGGAAATAACAAACAAATGAAATCAACAACAGAAGTCAGTCGTGCATTTGTGGTTACAGCAGCAATTGACCTTACCACGTAAAAGATTATAGCTACCTGCGTGTCATCCGAGTCCAAGAAAATCAACAATGTGGAATGGCTTACTTGGATAATTGATCATTATACAGAAAGAAGGGAATAAGAACAGTCCCTTATAACAATGTGGTTTCCATAGACACGTGTGTCAAGCTTTCGTCCCTGTGCAATACGATGAGAAGTGTTAGAATGAGAAACATTGAAGGTAATAACAAACAAATCAAATCAACAACAGAAGTCAGTCGTGCATTTGTGATTACAGCAGCAATTGACCTTACCACGTGGGAGATTATAGCTACCTGCGTGACATCCGAGTCCAAGAAAATCAACAATGTGGAATGGCTTACTTGGATAATTGATCATTATACAGAAAGAATGAAGTAAGAACAGTCCCTTATACCAATGTGGTTTCCATAGACACGTGTGTCAAGCTTTCGTCCCTGTGCAATACGATGAAAAGTGTTAGAATGAGAAACATTGAAGAAAATAACAAACGAATGAAATCAGCAACAGAAGTCAGTCGTGCATTTATGGTTACAGCAGCAATTGACCTCACCACGTGGGAGATTATAGATACCTGCGTGACATCCGAGTCCAAGAAAATCAACAATGTGGAACGGCTTACTCGGATAATTGTTCATTAAACATAAAGAAGGGCATAAGAACAGTCCCTTATACCAAAGTGGTTTCCTTAGTCACTTGTGTCAAGCTTTCGTCCCTGTGCAATACGATGAAAAGTGTAAGAATGAGAAACATTGAAGGAAATAACAAACAAATGAAATCAACAACAGAAGTCAGTCGTGCATTTGTGGTTACAGCAGCAATTGACCTTACCACGTTAAAGATTATAGCTACCTGCGTGTCATCCGAGTCCAAGAAAATCAACAATGTGGAATGGCTTACTTGGATAATTGATCATCATACAGAAAGAAGGGAATAAGAACAGTCCCTTATACCAATGTGGTTTCCATAGACACGTGTGTCAAGCTTTCGTCCCTGTGCAATACGATGAGAAGTGTTAGAATGAGAAACATTGAAGGAAATAAAAAACAAATGAAATCAACAACAGAAGTCAGCCGTCCAATTGTGGATACAGCAGCAATTGACCTTACCACGTGGGAGATTATAGCTACCCGCGTGTCATCCGAGTCCAAGAAAATCAACAATGTGGAATGGCTTACTTGGATAATTGATCATTATACAGAAAGAATGAACTAAGAACAGTCCCTTATACCAATGTGGTTTCCATAGACACGTGTGTCAAGCTTTCGTCCCTGTGCAATACGATGAAAAGTGTTAGAATGAGAATCATTGAAGAAAATAACAAACGAATGAAATCAACAACAGAAGTCAGTCGTGCATTTGTGGTTACAGCAGCAATTGACCTTACCACGTGGAAGATTACAGCTACCTGCGTGATATCCGAGCCCAAGAAAATCAACAATGTGGAACGGCTTACTTGGATAATTGTTCATTGAACAGAAAGAAGGGAATAAGAACAGTCCCTTATACCAAAGTGGTTTCCTTAGACACGTGTGTCAAGCTTTCGTCCCTGTGCAATACGATGAAAAGTGTAAGAATGAGAAACATTGAAGGAAATAACAAACAAATGAAATCAACAACAGAAGTCAGTCGTGCATTTGTGGTTACAGCAGCAATTGACCTTACCACGTTACAGATTATAGCTACCTGCGTGTCATCCGAGTCCAAGAAAATCAACAATGTGGAATGGCTTACTCGGATAATTGATCATCATACAGAAAGAAGGGAATAAGAACAGTCCCTTATACCAATGTGGTTTACATAGACACGTGTGTCAAGCTTTCGTCCCTGTGCAATACGATGAGAAGTGTTAGAATGAGAAACATTGAAGGAAATTACTAACAAATGAAATCAACAACAGAAGTCAGCCGTCCAATTGTGGTTACAGCAGCAATTGACCTTACCACGTGGGAGATTATAGCTACCCGCGTGTCATCCGATTCCAAGAAAATCAACAATGTGGAATGGCTTACTTGGATAATTGTTCATTAAACAAAACGAAGGGAATAAGAACAGTCCCTTATACCAAAGTTGTTTCCTTAGACACGCGTGTCAAGCTTTCGTCCCTGTGCAATACGATGAAAAGTGTTAGAATGAGAAACATAGAAGGAAATAACAAACAAATGAAATCAACAACAGAAGTCAGTCGTGCATTTGTGGATACAGCAGCAATTTACCTAACCACGTAAAAGATTATAGCTACCTGCGTGTCATCCGAGTCCAAGAAAATCAACAATGTGGAATGGCTTACTTGGATAATTGATCATTATACAGAAAGAAGGGAATAAGAACAGTCCCTTATACCAATGTGGTTTCCTTAGACACGTGTGTCAAGCTTTCGTCCCTGTGCAATACGATGAAAAGTGTTAGAATGAGAAACATAGAAGGAAATAACAAACAAATGAAATCAACAACAGAAGTCAGTCGTGCATTTGTGGTTACAGCAGCAATTGACCTTACCACGTGGGAGATTATAGCTACCTGCGTGACATCCGAGTCCAAGAAAATCAACAATGTGGAATGGCCTACTTGGATAATTGTTGATTAAACAAAAAAAAGAGAATAAGAACAGTCCCTTATACCAAAGTGGTTTCCTTAGACACGTGTGTCAAGCTTTCGTCCCTGTGCAATACGATGAGAAGTGTTAGAATGTGAAACATTGAAAGAAATAACAAACAAATGAAATCAACATTAGAAGTCAGTCGTGCATTTGTGGTTACAGCAGCAATTGACCTTACCACGTGGGAGATTATAACTACCTGCGTGACATCCGAGTCCAAGAAAATCAACAATGTGGAATAGCCTACTTGGATAATTGTTGATTGAACAAAAAAAAAAATAAGAACAGTCCCTCATACCAAAGTGGTTTCCTTAGACACGTGTGTCAAGCTTTCGTCCCTGTGCAATACGATGAGAAGTGTTAGAATGAGAAACATTGAAGGAAATAACAAACAAATGAAATCAACATTAGAAGTCAGTCGTGCATTTGTGGTTACAGCAGCAAATGACCTTACCACGTGGGAGATTATAGCTACCTGCGTGACATCCGAGTCCAAGAAAATCAACAATGTGGAATGGCTATCTTGGATAATTGATCATTATACAGAAAGAATGAAGTAAGAACAGTCCCTTATACCAATGTGGTTTCCATAGACACGTGTGTCAAGCTTTCGTCCCTGTGCAATACGATGAAAAGTGTTATAATGAGAAACATTGAAGAAAATAACAAACGAATGAAATCAACAACAGAAGTCAGTCGTGCATTTGTGGTTACAGCAGCAAGTGACCTTACCACGTGGGAGATTATAGCTACCTGCGTGACATCCGAGTCCAAGAAAATCAACAATGTGGAACGGCTTACTCGGATAATTGTTCATTAAACATAAAGAAGGGAATAAGAACAGTCCCTTATACCAAAGTGGTTTCCTTAGACACGTGTGTCAAGCTTTCGTCCCTGTGCAATACGATGAAAAGTGTTAGAATGAGAAACATTGAGGGAAATAAAAAACAAATGAAATCAACAACAGAAGTCAGCCGTCCAATTGTGGATACAGCAGCAATTGACCTTACCACGTGGGAGATTATAGCTACCCGCGTGTCATCCGAGTCCAAGAAAATCAACAATGTGGAATGGCCTACTTGGATAATTGATCATTATACAGAAAGAATGAAATAAGAACAGTCCCTTATACCAAAGTGGTTTCCTTAGACACGTGTGTCAAGCTTTCGTCCCTGTGCAATACGATGAAAAATGTTAGAATGAGAAACATTAAAGGAAATAACAAACAAATGAAATCAACAACAGAAGTCAGTCGTGCATTTGTGGTTACAGCAGCAATTGACCTTACCACGTAAAAGATTATAGCTACCTGCGTGTCATCCGAGTCCAAGAAAATCAACAATGTGGAATGGCTTACTTGGATAATTTATCATTATACAGAAAGAAGGGAATAAGAACAGTCCCTTATAACAATGTGGTTTCCATAGACACGCGTGTCAAGCTTTCGTCCATGTGCAATACGATGAAAAGTGTTAGAATGAGAAACATTGAAGAAAATAACAAACGAATGAAATCAACAACAGAAGTCAGTCGTGCATTCGTGGTTACAGCAGCAATTGACCTTACCACGTGGGAGATTATAGCTACCTGCGTGACATCCGAGTCCAAGAAAATCAACAATGTGGAATGGCTTACTGGGATAATTGTTCATTAAACAAAAAGAAGGGAATAAGAACAGTCCCTTATACCAAAGTGGTTTCCTTAGACACGTGTGTCAAGCTTTCGTCCCTGTGCAATACGATGAAAAATGTTAGAATGAGAAACATTAAAGGAAATAACAAACAAATGAAATCAACAACAGATATCAGTCGTGCATTTGTGGTTACAGCAGCAATTGACCTTACCACGTAAAAGATTATAGCTACCTGCGTGTCATCCGAGTCCAAGAAAATCAACAATGTGGAATGGCTTACTTGGATAATTGATCATTATACAGAAAGAAAGGAATAAGAACAGTCCCTTATAACAATGTGGTTTCCATAGACACGTGTGTCAAACTTTCGTCCCTGTGCAATACGATGAGAAGTGTTAGAATGAGAAACATTGAAGGAAATAAAAAACAAATGAAATCAACAACAGAAGTCAGCCGTCCAATTGTGGATACAGCAGCAATTGACCTTACCACGTGGGAGATTATAGCTACCTGCGTGTCATCCGAGTCCAAGAAAATCAACAATGTGGAACGGCTTACTGGGATAATTGTTCATTAAACAAAAAGAAGGGAATAAGAACAGTCCCTTATACCAAAGTGGTTTCCTTAGACACGTGTGTCAAGCTTTCGTCCCTGTGCAATACGATGAAAAATGTTAGAATGAGAAACATTAAAGGAAATAACAAACAAATGAAATCAACAACAGATATCAGTCGTGCATTTGTGGTTACAGCAGCAATTGACCTTACCACGTAAAAGATTATAGCTACCTGCGTGTCATCCGAGTCCAAGAAAATCAACAATGTGGAATGGCTTACTTGGATAATTGATCATTATACAGAAAGAAAGGAATAAGAACAGTCCCTTATAACAATGTGGTTTCCATAGACACGTGTGTCAAGCTTTCGTCCCTGTGCAATACGATGAAAAGTGTTAGAATGAGAAACATTGAAGAAAATAACAAACGAATGAAATCAACAACAGAAAGAAGTCAGTCGTGCATTTGTGGTTACAGCAGCAATTGACCTTACCACGTGGGAGATTAAAGATACCTGCGTGACATCCGAGTCCAAGAAAATCAACAATGTGGAACGGCTTACTCGGATAATTGTTCATTAAAAATAAAGAAGGGAATAAGAACAGTCCCTTATACCAAAGTGGTTTCCTTAGACACGTGTGTCAAGCTTTCGTCCCTGTGCAATACGATGAAAAGTGTTAGAATGAGAAACATTGGAGGAAATAACAAACAAATGAAATCAACAACAGAAGTCAGTCGTGCATTTGTGGTTACAGCAGCAATTGACCTTACCACGTTAAAGATTATAGCTACCTGCGTGTCATCCGAGTCCAAGAAAATCAACAATGTGGAATGGCTTACTTGGATAATTGATCATCATACAGAAAGAAGGGAATAAGAACAGTCCCTTATACCAATGTGGTTTCCATAGACACGTGTGTCAAACTTTCGTCCCTGTGCAATACGATGAGAAGTGTTAGAATGAGAAACATTGAAGGAAATAAAAAACAAATGAAATCAACAACAGAAGTCAGCCGTCCAATTGTGGATACAGCAGCAATTGACCTTACCACGTGGGAGATTATAGCTACCCGCGTGTCATCCGATTCCAAGAAAATCAACAATGTGGAATGGCTTACTTGGATAATTGATCATTATACAGAAAGAATGAAATAAGAACAGTCCCTTATACCAATGTGTTTTCCATAGACACGTGTGTCAAGCTTTCGTCCCTGTGCAATACGATGAAAAGTGTTAGAATGAGAAACATTGAAGAAAATAACAAACGAATGAAATCAACAACAGAAGTCAGTCGTGCATTTGTGGTTACAGCAGCAATTGACCTTACCACGTGGAAGATTACAGCTACCTGCGTGACATCCGAGCCCAAGAAAATCAACAATGTGGAACGGCTTACTTGGATAATTGTTCATTAAACAAAAAGAAGGGAATGAGAACAGTCCCTTATACCAAAGTGGTTTCCTTAGACACGTGTGTCAAGCTTTCGTCCCTGTGCAATACGATGAAAAATGTTAGAATGAGAAACATTAAAGGAAATAACAAACAAATGAAATCAACAACAGAAGTCAGTCGTGCATTTGTGGTTACAGCAGCATTTGACCTTACCACGTAAAAGATTATAGCTACCTGCGTGTCATCCGAGTCCAAGAAAATCAACAATGTGGAATGGCTTACTTGGATAATTGATCATTATACAGAAAGAAGGGAATAAGAACAGTCCCTTATACCAATGTGGTTTCCATAGACACGTGTGTCAAGCTTTCGTCCCTGTGCAATACGATGAAAAGTGTAAGAATGAGAAACATTGAAGAAAATAACAAACGAATGAAATCAACAACAGAAGTCAGTCGTGCATTTGTGGTTACAGCAGCAATTGACCTTACCACGTGGGAGATTACAGCTACCTGCGTGACATCCGAGCCCAAGAAAATCAACAATGTGGAACGGCTAACTTGGATAATTGTTCATTAAACAAAAAGAAGGGAATAAGAACAATCCCTTATACCAAAGTGGTTTCCTTAGACACGTGTGTCAAGCTTTCGTCCCTGTGCAATACGATGAGAAGTGTTAGAATGAGAAACATTGAAGGAAATAACAAACAAATCAAATCAACAACAGAAGTCAGTCGTGCATTTGTGATTACAGCAGCAATTGACCTTACCACGTGGGAGATTATAGCTACCTGCGTGACTTCCGAGTCCAAGAAAATCAACAATGTGGAATTGCTTACTTGGATAATTGTTCATTAAACAAAAAGAAGGGAATAAGAACAGACCCTTATACGAATGTGGTTTCCTTAGACACGCGTGTCAAGCTTTCGTCCCTGTGCAATACGATGAAAAGTGTTAGAATGAGAAACATTGAAGAAAATAACAAACGAATGAAATCAACAACAGAAGTCAGTCGTGCATTCGTGGTTACAGCAGCAATTAACCTTACCACGTGGGAGATTATAGCTACCTGCGTGACATCCGAGTCCAAGAAAATCAACAATGTGGAATGGCTTACTTGGATAATTGTTCATTAAACAAAAAGAAGGGAATAAGAACAGTCCCTTATAACAATGTGGTTTCCATAGACACGTGTGTCAAGCTTTCGTCCCTGTGCAAAACGATGAAAAGTGTTAGAATGAGAAACATTGAAGAAAATAACAAACGAATGAAATCAACAACAGAAAGAAGTCAGTCGTGCATTTGTGGTTACAGCAGCAATTGACCTTACCACGTGGGAGATTAAAGATACCTGCGTGACATCCGAGTCCAAGAAAATCAACAATGTGGAACGGCTTACTCGGATAATTGTTCATTAAAAATAAAGAAGGGAATAAGAACAGTCCCTTATACCAAAGTGGTTTCCTTAGACACGTGTGTCAAGCTTTCGTCCCTGTGCAATACGATGAAAAGTGTTAGAATGAGAAACATTGAAGGAAATAACAAACAAATGAAATCAACAACAGAAGTCAGTCGTGCATTTGTGGTTACAGCAGCAATTGACCTTACCACGTGGGAGATTACAGCTACCTGCGTGACATCCGAGCCCAAGAAAATCAACAATGTGGAACGGCTAACTTGGATAATTGTTCATTAAACAAAAAGAAGGGAATAAGAACAATCCCTTATACCAAAGTGGTTTCCTTAGACACGTGTGTCAAGCTTTCGTCCCTGTGCAATACGATGAAAAATGTTAGAATGAGAAACATTAAAGGAAATAACAAACAAATGAAATCAACAACAGAAGTCAGTCGTGCATTTGTGGTTACAGCAGCAATTGACCTTACCACGTGGGAGATTACAGCTACCTGCGTGACATCCGAGCCCAAGAAAATCAACAATGTGGAACGGCTAACTTGGATAATTGTTCATTAAACAAAAAGAAGGGAATAAGAACAATCCCTTATACCAAAGTGGTTTCCTTAGACACGTGTGTCAAGCTTTCGTCCCTGTGCAATACGATGAGAAGTGTTAGAATGAGAAACATTGAAAAAAATAACAAACGAATGAAATCAACAACAGAAGTCAGTCGTGCATTCGTGGTTACAGCAGCAATTAACCTTACCACGTGGGAGATTATAGCTACCTGCGTGACATCCGAGTCCAAGAAAATCAACAATGTGGAATGGCTTACTTGGATAATTGTTCATTAAACAAAAAGAAGGGAATAAGAACAGTCCTATATACCAAAGTGGTTTCCTTAGACACGTGTGTCAAGCTTTCGTCCCTGTGCAATACGATGAGAAGTGTTAGAATGAGAAACATTGAAGGAAATAACAAACAAATCAAATCAACAACAGAAGTCAGTCGTGCATTTGTGATTACAGCAGCAATTGACCTTACCACGTGGGAGATTATAGCTACCTGCGTGACATCCGAGTCCAAGAAAATCAACAATGTGGAATTGCTTACTTGGATAATTGTTCATTAAACAAAAAGAAGGGAATAAGAACAGTCCCTTATACGAATGTGGTTTCCTTAGACACGCGTGTCAAGCTTTCGTCCCTGTGCAATACGATGAAAAGTGTTAGAATGAGAAACATTGAAAAAAATAACAAACGAATGAAATCAACAACAGAAGTCAGTCGTGCATTCGTGGTTACAGCAGCAATTAACCTTACCACGTGGGAGATTATAGCTACCTGCGTGACATCCGAGTCCAAGAAAATCAACAATGTGGAATGGCTTACTTGGATAATTGTTCATTAAACAAAAAGAAGGGAATAAGAACAGTCCCTTATACCAAAGTGGTTTCCTTAGACACGCGTGTCAAGCTTTCGTTCCTGTGCAATACGATGAAAAGTGTTAGAATGAGAAACATTGAAGAAAATAACAAACGAATGAAATCAACAGAAGTCAGTCGTGCATTTGTTGTTACAGCAGCAATTGACCTTACCACGTGGGAGATTACAGCTACCTGCGTGACATCCGAGCCCAAGAAAATCAACAATGTTGAACGGCTTACTTGGATAATTGTTCATTAAACAAAAAGAAGGGAATAAGAACAGTCCCTTATACCAAAGTGGTTTCCTTAGACACGTGTGTCAAGCTTTCGTCCCTGTGCAATACGATGAAAAATGTTAGAATGAGAAACATTAAAGGAAATAACAAACAAATGAAATCAACAACAGAAGTCAGTCGTGCATTTGTGGTTACAGCAGCAATTGACCTTACCACGTAAAAGATTATAGCTACCTGCGTGTCATCCGAGTCCAAGAAAATCAACAATGTGGAATGGCTTAATTGGATAATTGATCATTATACAGAAAGAAGGGAATAAGAACAGTCCCTCATAACAATGTGGTTTCCATAGACACGTGTGTCAAGCTTTCGTCCCTGTGCAATACGATGAGAAGTGTTAGAATGAGAAACATTGAAGGAAATAACAAACAAATCAAATCAACAACAGAAGTCAGTCGTCCAATTGTGGATACAGCAGCAATTGACCTTACCACGTGGGAGATTATAGCTACCTGCGTGTCATCCGAGTCCAAGAAAATCAACAATGTGGAATGGCTTACTTGGATTGATCATTATACAGAAAGAATGAAATAAGAACAGTCCCTTATACCAATGTGGTTTCCATAGACACGTGTGTCAAGCTTTCGTCCCTGTGCAATACGATGAAAAGTGTTAGAATGAGAATCATTGAAGAAAATAACAAACGAATGAAATCAACAACAGAAGTCAGTCGTGCATTTGTGGTTACAGCAGCAATTGACCTTACCACGTGGAAGATTACTTCTACCTGCGTGACATCCGAGTCCAAGAAAATCAACAATGTGGAACGGCTTACTTGGATAATTGTTCATTGAACAAAAAGAAGGGAATAAGAACAGTCCCTTATACCAAAGTGGTTTCCTTAGACACGTGTGTCAAGCTTTCGTCCCTGTGCAATACGATGAAAAATGTTAGAATGAGAAACATTAAAGGAAATAACAAACAAATGAAATCAACAACAGAAGTCAGTCGTGCATTTGTGGTTACAGCAGCAATTGACCTTACCACGTAAAAGATTATAGCTACCTGCGTGTCATCCGAGTCCAAGAAAATCAACAATGTGGAATGGCTTACTTGGATAATTGATCATTATACAGAAAGAAGGGAATAAGAACAGTCCCTTATACCAATGTGGTTTCCATAGACACGTGTGTCAAGCTTTCGTCCCTGTGGCATACGATGAGAAGTGTTAGAATGAGAAACATTGAAGGAAATAACAAACAAATCAAATCAACAACAGAAGTCAGTCGTGCATTTGTGATTACAGCAGCAATTGACCTTACCACGTGGGAGATTATAGCTACCTGCGCGACATCCGAGTCCAAGAAAATCAACAATGTGGAATGGCTATCTTGGATAATTGATCATTATACAGAAAGAATGAAGTAAGAACAGTCCCTTATACCAATGTGGTTTCCAAAGACACGTGTGTCAAGCTTTCGTCCCTGGGCAATACGATGAAAAGTGTTATAATGAGAAACATTGAAGAAAATAACAAACGAATGAAATCAACAACAGAAGTCAGTCGTGCATTTGTGGTTACAGCAGCAATTGACCTTACCACGTGGGAGATTATAGCTACCTGCGTGACATCCGAGTCCAAGAAAATCAACAATGTTGAACGGCTTACTCGGATTATTGTTAATTAAACATTAAGAAGGGAATAAGAACAGTCCCTTATACCAAAGTGGTTTCCTTAGACAAGTGTGTCAAGCTTTCGTCCCTGTGCAATACGATGAAAAGTGTTATAATGAGAAACATTGAAGAAAATAACAAACGAATGAAATCAACAACAGAAGTCAATCGTGCATTTGTGGTTACAGCAGCAATTGACCTTACCACGTGGGAGATTATAGCTACCTGCGTGACATCCGAGTCCAAGAAAATCAACAATGTGGAACGGCTTACTCGGATTATTGTTCATTAAACATAAAGAAGGGAATAAGAACAGTCCCTTATACCAAAGTGGTTTCCTTAGACAAGTGTGTCAAGCTTTCGTCCCTGTGCAATACGATGAAAAGTGTAAGAATGAGAAACATTGAAGGAAATAACAAACCAATGAAATCAACAACAGAAGTCAGTCGTGCATTTTTGGTTACAGCAGCAATTGACCTTACCACGTTAAAGATTATAGCTACCTGCGTGTCATCCGAGTCCAAGAAAATCAACAATGTGGAATGGCTTACTTGGATAATTGATCATCATACAGAAAGAAGGGAATAAGAACAGTCCCTTATACCAATGTGGTTTCCATAGACACCTGTGTCAAGCTTTCGTCCCTGTGCAATACGATGAGAAGTGTTAGAATGAGAAACATTGAAGGAAATAACAAACAAATGAAATCAACAACAGAAGTCAGCAGTCCAATTGTGGATACAGCAGCAATTGACCTTACCACGTGGGAGATTATAGCTAGCCGCGTGTCATCCGAGTCCAAGAAAATCAACAATGTGGAATGGCTTACTTGGATAATTGATCATTATACAGAAAGAATGAAATAAGAACAGTCCCTTATACCAAAGTGGTTTCCTTAGACACGTGTGTCAAGCTTTCGTCCCTGTGCAATACGATGAAAAATGTTAGAATGAGAAACATTGAAGGAAATAACAAACAAATGAAATCAACAACAGAAGTCAGTCGTGCATTTGTGGTTACAGCAGCAATTGACCTTACCACGTAAAAGATTATAGCTACCTGCGTGTCATCCGAGTCCAAGAAAATCAACAATGTGGAATGGCTTACTTGGATAATTGATCATTATACAGAAAGAAGGGAATAAGAACAGTCCCTTATAACAATGTGGTTTCCATAGACACGCGTGTCAAGCTTTCGTCCCTGTGCAATACGATGAAAAGTGTTAGAATGAGAAACATTGAAGAAAATAACAAACGAATGAAATCAACAACAGAAGTCAGTCGTGCATTCGTGGTTACAGCAGCAATTGACCTTACCACGTGGGAGATTATAGCTACCTGCGTGACATCCGAGTCCAAGAAAATCAACAATGTGGAATGGCTTACTTGGATAATTGTTCATTAAACAAAAAGAAGGGAATAAGAACAGTCCCTTATACCAAAGTGGTTTCCTTAGACACGTGTGTCAAGCTTTCGTCCCTGTGCAATACGATGAAAAATGTTTGAATGAGAAACATTAAAGGAAATAACAAACAAATCAAATCAACAACAGAAGTCAGTCGTGCATTTGTGGTTACAGCAGCAATTGACCTTACCACGTAAAAGATTATAGCTACCTGCGTGTCATCCGAGTCCAAGAAAATCAACAATGTGGAATGGCTTACTTGGATAATTGATCATTATACAGAAAGAAGGGAATAAGAACAGTCCCTTATAACAATGTGGTTTCCATAGACACGTGTGTCAAGCTTTCGTCCCTGTGCAATACGATGAGAAGTGTTAGAATGAGAAACATTGAAAGAAATAACAAACAAATCAAATCAACAACAGAAGTCAGTCGTGCATTTGTGGTTACAGCAGCAATTGACCTTAACACGTAAAAGATTATAGCTACCTGCGTGTCATCCGAGTCCAAGAAAATCAACAATGTGGAACGGCTTACTTGGATAATTGTTCATTAAACAAAAAGAAGGGAATAAGAACAGTCCCTTATACCAAAGTGGTTTCCTTAGACACGCGTGTCAAGCTTTCGTCCCTGTGCAATACGATGAAAAGTGTTAAAATGAGAAACATTAAAGGAAATAACAAACAAATGAAATCAACAACAGAAGTAAGTCGTGCATTTGTGGTTACAGCAGCAATTGACCTTAACACGTAAAAGATTATAGCTACCTGCGTGTCATCCGAGTCCAAGAAAATCAACAATGTGGAACGGCTTACTTGGATAATTGTTCATTAAACAAAAAGAAGGGAATAAGAACAGTCCCTTATACCAAAGTGGTTTCCTTAGACACGTGTGTCAAGCTTTCGTCCCTGTGCAATACGATGAAAAATGTTTGAATGAGAAACATTAAAGGAAATAACAAACAAATCAAATCAACAACAGAAGTCAGTCGTGCATTTGTGGTTACAGCAGCAATTGACCTTACCACGTAAAAGATTATAGCTACCTGCGTGTCATCCGAGTCCAAGAAAATCAACAATGTGGAATGGCTTACTTGGATAATTGATCATTATACAGAAAGAAGGGAATAAGAACAGTCCCTTATAACAATGTGGTTTCCATAGACACGTGTGTCAAGCTTTCGTCCCTGTGCAATACGATGAGAAGTGTTAGAATGAGAAACATTGAAAGAAATAACAAACAAATCAAATCAACAACAGAAGTCAGTCGTGCATTTGTGATTACAGCAGCAATTGACCTTACCACGTGGGAGATTATAGCTACCTGCGTGACATCCGAGTCCAAGAAAATCAACAATGTGGAATGGCTTACTTGGATAATTGATCATTATACAGAAAGAATGAAGTAAGAACAGTCCCTTATACCAATGTGGTTTCCATAGACACGTGTGTCAAGCTTTCGTCCCTGTGCAATACGATGAAAAGTGTTAGAATGAGAAACATTGAAGAAAATAACAAACAAATGAAATCAACAACAGAAGTCAGTCGTGCATTTGTGGTTACAGCAGCAATTGACCTTACCACGTGGGAGATTATAGATACCTGCGTGACATCCGAGTCCAAGAAAATCAACAATGTGGAACGGCTTACTCGGATAATTGTTCATTAAACATAAAGAAGGGAATAAGAACAGTCCCTTATACCAAAGTGGTTTCCTTAGACACGTGTGTCAAGCTTTCGTCCCTGTGCAATACGATGAAAAGTGTTAGAATGAGAAACATTGAAGGAAATAACAAACAAATGAAATCAACAACAGAAGTCAATTGACCTTACCACGTTAAAGATTATAGCTACCTGCGTGTCATGCGAGTCCAAGAAAATCAACAATGTGGAATGGCTTACTTGGATAATTGGTCATTATACAGAAAGAAGGGAATAAGAACAGTCCCTTATACCAATGTGGTTTCCATAGACACGTGTGTCAAGCTTTCGTCCCTGTGCAATACGATGAGAAGTGTTAGAATGAGAAACATTGAAGGAAATAACAAACAAATCAAATCAACAACAGAAGTCAGTCGTGCATTTGTGATTACAGCAGCAATTGACCTTACCACGTGGGAGATTATAGCTACCTGCGTGACATCCGACTCCAAGAAAATCAACAATGTGGAATGGCTATCTTGGATAATTGATCATTATACAGAAAGAATGAAGTAAGAACAGTCCCTTATACCAATGTGGTTTCCATAGACACGTGTGTCAAGCTTTCGTCCCTGTGCAATACGATGAAAAGTGTTAGAATGAGAAACATTGAAGAAAATAACAAACGAATGAAATCAACAACAGAAGTCAGTCGTGCATTTGTGGTTACAGCAGCAATTGACCTTACCACGTGGGAGATTATAGCTACCTGCGTGACATCCGAGTCCAAGAAAATAAACAATGTGGAACGGCTTACTCGGATAATTGTTCATTAAACATAAAGAAGGGAATAAGAACAGTCCCTTATACCAAAGTGGTTTCCTTAGACACGTGTGTCAAGCTTTCGTCCCTGTGCAATACGATGAAAAGTGTAAGAATGAGAAACATTGAAGGAAATAACAAACAAATGAAATCAACAACAGAAGTCAGTCGTGCATTTGTGGTTACAGCAGCAATTGACCTTACCACGTTAAAGATTTAAGCTACCTGCGTGTCAACCGAGTCCAAGAAAATCAACAATGTGGAATGGCTTACTTGGATAATTGATCATCATACAGAAAGAAGGGAATAAGAACAGTCCCTTATACCAATGTGGTTTCCATAGACACGTGTGTCAAGCTTTCGTCCCTGTGCAATACGATGAGAAGTGTTAGAATGAGAAACATTGAAGGAAATAAAAAACAAATGAAATCAACAACAGAAGTCAGCCGTCCAATTGTGGATACAGCAGCAATTGACCTTACCACGTGGGAGATTATAGCTACCCGCGTGTCATCCGAGTCCAAGAAAATCAACAATGTGGAATGGCTTACTTGGATAATTGATCATTATACAGAAAGAATGAAATAAGAACAGTCCCTTATTACAAAGTGGTTTCCTTAGACACGTGTGTCAAGCTTTCGTCCCTGTGCAATACGATGAAAAATGTTAGAATGAGAAACATTAAAGGAAATAACAAACAAATGAAATCAACAACAGAAGTCAGTCGTGCATTTGTGGTTACAGCAGCAATTGACCTTACCACGTAAAAGATAATAGCTACCTGCGTGTCATCCGAGTCCAAGAAAATCAACAATGTGGAATGGCTTACTTGGATAATTGATCATTATACAGAAAGAAGGGAATAAGAACAGTCCCTTATACCAATGTGGTTTCCATAGACACGTGTGTCAAGCTTTCGTCCCTGTGCAATACGATGAGAAGTGTTAGAATGAGAAACAATGAAGGAAATAACAAACAAATCAAATCAACAACAGAAGTCAGTCGTGCATTTGTGATTACAGCAGCAATTGACCTTACCACGTGGGAGATTATAGCTACCTGCGTGACATCCGAGTCCAAGAAAATCAACAATGTGGAATTGCTTACTTGGATAATTGTTCATTAAACAAAAAGAAGGGAATAAGAACAGTCCCTTATACCACCAAAGTGGTTTCCTTAGACACGCGTGTCAAGCTTTCGTCCCTGTGCAATACGATGAAAAGTGTTAGAATGAGAAACATTGAAGAAAATAACAAACGAATGAAATCAACAGAAGTCAGTCGTGCATTTGTGGTTACAGCAGCAATTGACCTTACCACGTGGGAGATTACAGCTACCTGCGTGACATCCGAGCCCAAGAAAATCAACAATGTGGAACGGCTTACTTGGATAATTGTTCATTAAACAAAAAGAAGGGAATAAGAACAGTCCCTTATACCAAAGTGGTTTCCTTAGACACGTGTGTCAAGCTTTCGTCCCTGTGCAATACGATGAAAAGTGTAAGAATGAGAAACATTGAAGGAAATAACAAACAAATGAAATCAACAACAGAAGTCAGTCGTGCATTTGTGGTTACAGCAGCAATTGACCTTACCACGTTAAAGATTCAAGCTACCTGCGTGTCAACCGAGTCCAAGAAAATCAACAATGTGGAATGGCTTACTTGGATAATTGATCATTATACAGAAAGAAAGAAGTAAGAACAGTCCCTTATACCAATGTGGTTTCAATAGACACGTGTGTCAAGCTTTCGTCCCTGTGCAATACGATGAAAAGTGTTAGAATGAGAAACATCGAAGGAAATAACAAACAAATCAAATCAACAACAGAAGTCAGTCGTGCATTTGTGATTACAGCAGCAATTGACCTCACCACGTGGGAGATTATAGCTACCTGCGTGACATCCGAGTCCAAGAAAATCAACAATGTGGAATTGCTTACTT
Organism: Harmonia axyridis; assembly: GCF_914767665.1. NCBI lineage: Eukaryota > Metazoa > Arthropoda > Insecta > Coleoptera > Coccinellidae > Harmonia > Harmonia axyridis. The sequence goes on along the minus strand of NC_059502.1, from coordinate 45,925,146 downwards.
GGATAATTGTTCATTAAACAAAAAGAAGGGAATAAGAACAGTCCCTTATACCAAAGTGGTTTCCTTAGACACGCGTGTCAAGCTTTCGTCCCTGTGCAATACGATGAGAAGTGTTAGAATGAGAAACATTGAAGGAAATAACAAACAAATCAAATCAACAACAGAAGTCAGTCGTGCATTTGTGATTACAGCAGCAATTGACCTTACCACGTGGGAGATTATAGCTACCTGCGTGACATCCGAGTCCAAGAAAATCAACAATGTGAAATGGCTTACTTGGATAATTGATCATTATACAGAAAGAAAGAAGTAAGAATAGTCCCTTATACCAATGTGGTTTCCATAGACACGTGTGTCAAGCTTTCGTCCCTGTGCAATACGATGAAAAGTGTTATAATGAGAAACATTGAAGAAAATAACAAACGAATGAAATCAACAACAGAAGTCAGTCGTGCATTTGTGGTTACAGCAGCAATTGACCTTACCACGTGGGAGATTATAGCTACCTGCGTGACATCCGAGTCCAAGAAAATCAACAATGTTGAACGGCTTACTCGGATTATTGTTCATTAAACATAAAGAAGGGAATATGAACAGTCCCTTATACCAAAGTGGTTTCCTTAGACAAGTGTGTCAAGCTTTCGTCCCTGTGCAATACGATGAAAAGTGTTATAATGAGAAACATTGAAGAAAATAACAAACGAATGAAATCAACAACAGAAGTCAGCCGTCCAATTGTGGATACAGCAGCAATTGACCTTACCACGTTAAAGATTATAGCTACCTGCGTGTCATCCGAGTCCAAGAAAATCAACAATGTGGAACGGCTTACTTGGATAATTGTTCATTAAACAAAAAGAAGGGAATAAGAACAGTCCCTTATACCAAAGTGGTTTCCTTAGACAGGTGTGTCAAGCTTTCGTCCCTGTGCAATACGATGAAAAATGTTTGAATGAGAAACATTAAAGGAAATAACAAACAAATCAAATCAACAACAGAAGTCAGTCGTGCATTTGTGGTTACAGCAGCAATTGACCTTACCACGTAAAAGAATATAGCTACCTGCGTGTCATCCGAGTCCAAGAAAATCAACAATGTGGAATGGCTTACTTGGATAATTGATCATTATACAGAAAGAAGGGAATAAGAACAGTCCCTTATAACAATGTGGTTTCCATAGACACGTGTGTCAAGCTTTCGTCCCTGTGCAATACGATGAGAAGTGTTAGAATGAGAAACATTGAAGGAAATAAAAAACAAATGAAATCAACAACAGAAGTCAGCCGTCCAATTGTGGATACAGCAGCAATTGACCTTACCACGTGGGAGATTATAGCTACCCGCGTGTCATCCGAGTCCAAGAAAATCAACAATGTGGAATGGCTTACTTGGATAATTGATCATTATACAGAAAGAATGAAATAAGAACAGTCCCTTATACCAAAGTGGTTTCCTTAGACAGGTGTGTCAAGCTTTCGTCCCTGTGCAATACGATGAAAAATGTTTGAATGAGAAACATTAAAGGAAATAACAAACAAATCAAATCAACAACAGAAGTCAGTCGTGCATTTGTGGATACAGCAGCAATTGACCTTACCACGTGGGAGATTATAGCTACCCGCGTGTCATCCGAGTCCAAGAAAATCAACAATGTGGAATGGCTTACTTGGATAATTGATCATTATACAGAAAGAATGAAATAAGAACAGTCCCTTATACCAAAGTGGTTTCCTTAGACACGTGTGTCAAGCTTTCGTCCCTGTGCAATACGATGAAAAATGTTAGAATGAGAAACATTAAAGGAAATAACAAACAAATGAAATCAACAACAGAAGACAGTCGTGCATTTGTGGTTACAGCAGCAATTGACCTTACCACGTGGGGGATTATAGCTACCCGCGTGTCATCCGAGTCCAAGAAAATCAACAATGTGGAATGGCTTACTTGGATAATTGATCATTATACAGAAAGAATGAAATAAGAACAGTCCCTTATACCAAAGTGGTTTCCTTAGACACGTGTGTCAAGCTTTCGTCCCTGTGCAATACGATGAAAAATGTTAGAATGAGAAACATTAAAGGAAATAACAAACAAATGAAATCAACAACAGAAGTCAGTTGTGCATTTGTGGTTACAGCAGCAATTGACCTTACCACGTAAAAGATTATAGCTACCTGCGTGTCATCCGAGTCCAAGAAAATCAACAATGTGGAATGGCTTACTTGGATAATTGATCATTATACAGAAAGAAGGGAATAAGAACAGTCCCTTATAACAATGTGGTTTCCATAGACACGCGTGTCAAGCTTTCGTCCCTGTGCAATACGATGAAAAGTGTTAGAATGAGAAACATTGAAGAAAATAACAAACGAATGAAATCAACAACAGAAGTCAGTCGTGCATTCGTGGTTACAGCAGCAATTGACCTTACCACGTGGGAGATTATAGCTACCTGCGTGACATCCGAGTCCAAGAAAATCAACAATGTGGAATGGCTTACTTGGATAATTGTTCATTAAACAAAAAAAAGGGAATAAGAACAGTCCCTTATACCAAAGTGGTTTCCTTAGACACGCGTGTCAAGCTTTCGTCCCTGTGCAATACGATGAAAAGTGTTAAAATGAGAAACATAAAAGGAAATAACAAACAAATGAAATCAACAACAGAAGTCAGTCGTGCATTTGTGGTTACAGCAGCAATTGACCTTACCACGTAAAAGATTATAGCTACCTGCGTGTCATCCGAGTCCAAGAAAATCAACAATGTGGAATGGCTTACTTGGATAATTGATCATTATACAGAAAGAAGGGAATAAGAACAGTCCCTTATAACAATGTGGTTTCCATAGACACGTGTGTCAAGCTTTCGTCCCTGTGCAATACGATGAGAAGTGTTAGAATGAGAAACATTGAAAGAAATAACAAACAAATCAAATCAAAAACAGAAGTCAGTCGTGCATTTGTGATTACAGCAGCAATTGACCTTACCACGTGGGAGATTATAGCTACCTGCGTGACATCCGAGTCCAAGAAAATCAACAATGTGGAATGGCTTACTTGGATAATTGATCATTATACAGAAAGAATGAAGTAAGAACAGTCCCTTATACCAATGTGGTTTCCATAGACACGTGTGTCAAGCTTTCGTCCCTGTGCAATACGATGAAAAGTGTTAGAATGAGAAACATTGAAGGAAATAACAAACAAATGAAATCAACAACAGAAGTCAGTCGTGCATTTGTGGTTACAGCAGCAATTGACCTTACCACGTTAAAGATTATAGCTACCTGCGTGTCATGCGAGTCCAAGAAAATCAACAATGTGGAATGGCTTACTTGGATAATTGATCATTATACAGAAAGAAGGGAATAAGAACAGTCCCTTATACCAATGTGGTTTCCATAGACACGTGTGTCAAGCTTTCGTCCCTGTGCAATACGATGAGAAGTGTTAGAATGAGAAACATTGAAAGAAATAACAAACAAATCAAATCAAAAACAGAAGTCAGTCGTGCATTTGTGATTACAGCAGCAATTGACCTTACCACGTGGGAGATTATAGATACCTGCGTGACATCCGAGTCCAAGAAAATCAACAATGTGGAACGGCTTACTCGGATAATTGTTCATTAAACATAAAGAAGGGAATAAGAACAGTCCCTTATACCAAAGTGGTTTCCTTAGACACGTGTGTCAAGCTTTCGTCCCTGTGCAATACGATGAAAAGTGTTAGAATGAGAAACATTGAAGGAAATAACAAACAAATGAAATCAACAACAGAAGTCAGTCGTGCATTTGTGGTTACAGCAGCAATTGACCTTACCACGTTAAAGATTATAGCTACCTGCGTGTCATCCGAGTCCAAGAAAATCAACAATGTGGAATGGCTTACTTGGATAATTGATCATCATACAGAAAGAAGGGAATAAGAACAGTCCCTTATACCAATGCGGTTTCCATAGACACCTGTGTCAAGCTTTCGTCCCTGTGCAATACGATGAGAAGTGTTAGAATGAGAAACATTGAAGGAAATAAAAAACAAATGAAATCAACAACAGAAGTCAGCCGTCCAATTGTGGATACAGCAGCAATTGACCTTACCACGTGGGAGATTATAGCTACCCGCGTGTCATCCGAGTCCAAGAAAATCAACAATGTGGAATGGCTTGCTTGGATAATTGATCATTATACAGAAAGAATGAAATAAGAACAGTCCCTTATACCAAAGTGGTTTCCTTAGACACGTGTGTCAAGCTTTCGTCCCTGTGCAATACGATGAAAAATGTTAGAATGAGAAACATTAAAGGAAATAACAAACAAATGAAATCAACAACAGAAGTCAGTCGTGCATTTGTGGTTACAGCAGCAATTGACCTTACCACGTAAAAGATTATAGCTACCTGCGTGTCATCCGAGTCCAAGAAAATCAACAATGTGGAATGGCTTACTTGGATAATTGATCATTATACAGAAAGAAGGGAATAAGAACAGTCCCTTATAACAATGTGGTTTCCATAGACACGCGTGTCAAGCTTTCGTCCCTGTGCAATACGATGAAAAGTGTTAGAATGAGAAACATTGAAGAAAATAACAAACGAATGAAATCAACAACAGAAGTCAGTCGTGCATTCGTGGTTACAGCAGCAATTGACCTTACCACGTGGGAGATTATAGCTACCTGCGTGACATCCGAGTCCAAGAAAATCAACAATGTGGAATGGCTTACTTGGATAATTGTTCATTAAACAAAAAAAAGGGAATAAGAACAGTCCCTTATACCAAAGTGGTTTCCTTAGACACGCGTGTCAAGCTTTCGTCCCTGTGCAATACGATGAAAAGTGTTAAAATGAGAAACATTAAAGGAAATAACAAACAAATGAAATCAACAACAGAAGTCAGTCGTGCATTTGTGGTTACAGCAGCAATTGACCTCAACACGTAAAAGATTATAGCTACCTGCGTGTCATCCGAGTCCAAGAAAATCAACAATGTGGAACGGCTTACTTGGATAATTGTTCATTAAACAAAAAGAAGGGAATAAGAACAGTCCCTTATACCAAAGTGGTTTCCTTAGACAGGTGTGTCAAGCTTTCGTCCCTGTGCAATACGATGAAAAATGTTTGAATGAGAAACATTAAAGGAAATTACAAACAAATCAAATCAACAACAGAAGTCAGTCGTGCATTTGTGGTTACAGCAGCAATTGACCTTACCACGTAAAAGATTATAGCTACCTGCGTGTCATCCGAGTCCAAGAAAATCAACAATGTGGAATGGCTTACTTGGATAATTGATCATTATACAGAAAGAAGGGAATAAGAACAGTCCCTTATAACAATGTGGTTTCCATAGACACGTGTGTCAAGCTTTCGTCCCTGTGCAATACGATGAGAAGTGTTTGAATGAGAAACATTAAAGGAAATAACAAACAAATCAAATCAACAACAGAAGTCAGTCGTGCATTTGTGGATACAGCAGCAATTGACCTTACCACGTGGGAGATTATAGCTACCCGCGTGTCATCCGAGTCCAAGAAAATCAACAATGTGGAACGGCTTACTTGGATAATTGATCATTATACAGAAAGAATGAAATAAGAACAGTCCCTTATACCAAAGTGGTTTCCTTAGACACGTGTGTCAAGCTTTCGTCCCTGTGCAATACGATGAAAAATGTTAGAATGAGAAACATTAAAGGAAATAACAAACAAATGAAATCAACAACAGAAGTCAGTCGTGCATTTGTGGTTACAGCAGCAATTGACCTCACCACGTGGGAGATTATAGCTACCCGCGTGTCATCCGAGTCCAAGAAAATCAACAATGTGGAATGGCTTACTTGGATAATTGATCATTATACAGAAAGAAGGGAATAAGAACAGTCCCTTATAACAATGTGGTTTCCATAGACACGCGTGTCAAGCTTTCGTCCCTGTGCAATACGATGAAAAGTGTTAGAATGAGAAACATTGAAGAAAATAACAAACGAATGAAATCAACAACAGAAGTCAGTCGTGCATTCGTGGTTACAGCAGCAATTGACCTTACCACGTGGGAGATTATAGCTACCTGCGTGACATCCGAGTCCAAGAAAATCAAAAATGTGGAATGGCTTACTTGGATAATTGTTCATTAAACAAAAAAAAGGGAATAAGAACAGTCCCTTATACCAAAGTGGTTTCCTTAGACACGCGTGTCAAGCTTTCGTCCCTGTGCAATACGATGAAAAGTGTTAAAATGAGAAACATTAAAGGAAATAACAAACAAATGAAATCAACAACAGAAGTCAGTCGTGCATTTGCGGTTACAGCAGCAATTGACCTTACCACGTAAAAGATTATAGCTACCTGCGTGTCATCCGAGTCCAAGAAAATCAACAATGTGGAATGGCTTACTTGGATAATTGATCATTATACAGAAAGAAGGGAATAAGAACAGTCCCTTATAACAATGTGGTTTCCATAGACACGTGTGTCAAGCTTTCGTCCCTGTGCAATACGATGAGAAGTGTTAGAATGAGAAACATTGAAAGAAATAACAAACAAATCAAATCAAAAACAGAAGTCAGTCGTGCATTTGTGATTACAGCAGCAATTGACCTTACCACGTGGGAGATTATAGCTACCTGCGTGACATCCGAGTCCAAGAAAATCAACAATGTGGAATGGCTTACTTGGATAATTGATCATTATACAGAAAGAATGAAGTAAGAACAGTCCCTTATACCAATGTGGTTTCCATAGACACGTGTGTCAAGCTTTCGTCCCTGTGCAATACGATGAAAAGTGTTAGAATGAGAAACATTGAAGGAAATAACAAACAAATGAAATCAACAACAGAAGTCAGTCGTGCATTTGTGGTTACAGCAGCAATTGACCTTACCACGTTAAAGATTATAGCTACCTGCGTGTCATGCGAGTCCAAGAAAATCAACAATGTGGAATGGCTTACTTGGATAATTGATCATTATACAGAAAGAAGGGAATAAGAACAGTCCCTTATACCAATGTGGTTTCCATAGACACGTGTGTCAAGCTTTCGTCCCTGTGCAATACGATGAGAAGTGTTAGAATGAGAAACATTGAAAGAAATAACAAACAAATCAAATCAAAAACAGAAGTCAGTCGTGCATTTGTGATTACAGCAGCAATTGACCTTACCACGTGGGAGATTATAGATACCTGCGTGACATCCGAGTCCAAGAAAATCAACAATGTGGAACGGCTTACTCGGATAATTGTTCATTAAACATAAAGAAGGGAATAAGAACAGTCCCTTATACCAAAGTGGTTTCCTTAGACACGTGTGTCAAGCTTTCGTCCCTGTGCAATACGATGAAAAGTGTTAGAATGAGAAACATTGAAGGAAATAACAAACAAATGAAATCAACAACAGAAGTCAGTCGTGCATTTGTGGTTACAGCAGCAATTGACCTTACCACGTTAAAGATTATAGCTACCTGCGTGTCATGCGAGTCCAAGAAAATCAACAATGTGGAATGGCTTACTTGGATAATTGATCATTATACAGAAAGAAGGGAATAAGAACAGTCCCTTATACCAATGTGGTTTCCATAGACACGTGTGTCAAGCTTTCGTCCCTGTGCAATACGATGAGAAGTGTTAGAATGAGAAACATTGAAGGAAATAACAAACAAATCAAATCAACAACAGAAGTCAGTCGTGCATTTGTGATTACAGCAGCAATTGACCTTACCACGTGGGAGATTATAGCTACCTGCGTGACATCCGAGTCCAAGAAAATCAACAATGTGGAATGGCTATCTTGGATAATTGATCATTATACAGAAAGAATGAAGTAAGAACAGTCCCTTATACCAATGTGGTTTCCATAGACACGTGTGTCAAGCTTTCGTCCCTGTGCAATACGATGAGAAGTGTTAGAATGAGAAACATTGAAGGAAATAAAAAACAAATGAAATCAACAACAGAAGTCAGCCGTCCAATTGTGGATACAGCAGCAATTGACCTTACCACGTGGGAGATTATAGCTACCTGCGTGACATCCGAGTCCAAGAAAATCAACAATGTGGAACGGCTTACTCGGATTATTGTTCATTAAACATAAAGAAGGGAATAAGAACAGTCCCTTATACCAAAGTGGTTTCCTTAGACAAGTGTGTCAAGCTTTCGTCCCTGTGCAATACGATGAAAAGTGTTATAATGAGAAACATTGAAGAAAATAACAAACGAATGAAATCAACAACAGAAGTCAGTCGTGCATTTGTGGTTACAGCAGCAATTGACCTTACCACGTGGGAGATTATAGCTACCTGCGTGACATCCGAGTCCAAGAAAATCAACAATGTGGAACGGCTTACTCGGATTATTGTTCATTAAACATAAAGAAGGGAATAAGAACAGTCCCTTATACCAAAGTGGTTTCCTTAGACAAGTGTGTCAAGCTTTCGTCCCTGTGCAATACGATGAAAAGTGTAAGAATGAGAAACATTGAAGGAAATAACAAACCAATGAAATCAACAACAGAAGTCAGTCGTGCATTTTTGGTAACAGCAGCAATTGACCTTACCACGTTAAAGATTATAGCTACCTGCGTGTCATCCGAGTCCAAGAAAATCAACAATGTGGAATGGCTTACTTGGATAATTGATCATCATACAGAAAGAAGGGAATAAGAACAGTCCCTTATACCAATGCGGTTTCCATAGACACCTGTGTCAAGCTTTCGTCCCTGTGCAATACGATGAGAAGTGTTAGAATGAGAAACATTGAAGGAAATAAAAAACAAATGAAATCAACAACAGAAGTCAGCCGTCCAATTGTGGATACAGCAGCAATTGACCTTACCACGTGGGAGATTATAGCTACCCGCGTGTCATCCGAGTCCAAGAAAATCAACAATGTGGAATGGCTTACTTGGATAATTGATCATTATACAGAAAGAATGAAATAAGAACAGTCCCTTATACCAAAGTGGTTTCCTTAGACACGTGTGTCAAGCTTTCGTCCCTGTGCAATACGATGAAAAATGTTAGAATGAGAAACATTAAAGGAAATAACAAACAAATGAAATCAACAACAGAAGTCAGTCGTGCATTTGTGGTTACAGCAGCAATTGACCTTACCACGTAAAAGATTATAGCTACCTGCGTGTCATCCGAGTCCAAGAAAATCAACAATGTGGAATGGCTTACTTGGATAATTGATCATTATACAGAAAGAAGGGAATAAGAACAGTCCCTTATACCAATGTGGTTTCCATAGACACGCGTGTCAAGCTTTCGTCCCTGTGCAATACGATGAAAAGTGTTAGAATGAGAAACATTGAAGAAAATAACAAACGAATGAAATCAACAACAGAAGTCAGTCGTGCATTCGTGGTTACAGCAGCAATTGACCTTACCACGTGGGAGATTATAGCTACCTGCGTGACATCCGAGTCCAAGAAAATCAACAATGTGGAATGGCTTACTTGGATAATTGTTCATTAAACAAAAAAAAGGGAATAAGAACAGTCCCTTATACCAAAGTGGTTTCCTTAGACACGTGTGTCAAGCTTTCGTCCCTGTGCAATACGATGAAAAGTGTTAAAATGAGAAACATTAAAGGAAATAACAAACAAATGAAATCAACAACAGAAGTCAGTCGTGCATTTGTGGTTACAGCAGCAATTGACCTCAACACGTAAAAGATTATAGCTACCTGCGTGTCATCCGAGTCCAAGAAAATCAACAATGTGGAACGGCTTACTTGGATAATTGTTCATTAAACAAAAAGAAGGGAATAAGAACAGTCCCTTATACCAAAGTGGTTTCCTTAGACAGGTGTGTCAAGCTTTCGTCCCTGTGCAATACGATGAAAAATGTTTGAATGAGAAACATTAAAGGAAATAACAAACAAATCAAATCAACAACAGAAGTCAGTCGTGCATTTGTGGTTACAGCAGCAATTGACCTTACCACGTAAAAGATTATAGCTACCTGCGTGTCATCCGAGTCCAAGAAAATCAACAATGTGGAATGGCTTACTTGGATAATTGATCATTATACAGAAAGAAGGGAATAAGAACAGTCCCTAATAACAATGTGGTTTCCATAGACACGTGTGTCAAGCTTTCGTCCCTGTGCAATACGATGAGAAGTGTTAGAATGAGAAACATTGAAGGAAATAAAAAACAAATGAAATCAACAACAGAAGTCAGCCGTCCAATTGTGGATACAGCAGCAATTGACCTTACCACGTGGGAGATTATAGCTACCCGCGTGTCATCCGAGTCCAAGAAAATTAACAATGTGTAATGGCTTACTTGGATAATTGATCATTATACAGAAAGAATGAAATAAGAACAGTCCCTTATACCAAAGTGGTTTCCTTAGACAGGTGTGTCAAGCTTTCGTCCCTGTGCAATACGATGAAAAATGTTTGAATGAGAAACATTAAAGGAAATAACAAACAAATCAAATCAACAACAGAAGTCAGTCGTGCATTTGTGGATACAGCAGCAATTGACCTTACCACGTGGGAGATTATAGCTACCCGCGTGTCATCCGAGTCCAAGAAAATCAACAATGTGGAATGGCTTACTTGGATAATTGATCATTATACAGAAAGAATGAAATAAGAACAGTCCCTTATACCAAAGTGGTTTCCTTAGACACGTGTGTCAAGCTTTCGTCCCTGTGCAATACGATGAAAAATGTTAGAATGAGAAACATTAAAGGAAATAACAAACAAATGAAATCAACAACAGAAGTCAGTCGTGCATTTGTGGTTACAGCAGCAATTGACCTTACCACGTGGGGGATTATAGCTACCCGCGTGTCATCCGAGTCCAAGAAAATCAACAATGTGGAATGGCTTACTTGGATAATTGATCATTATACAGAAAGAATGAAATAAGAACAGTCCCTTATACCAAAGTGGTTTCCTTAGACACGTGTGTCAAGCTTTCGTCCCTGTGCAATACGATGAAAAATGTTAGAATGAGAAACATTAAAGGAAATAACAAACAAATGAAATCAACAACAGAAGTCAGTTGTGCATTTGTGGTTACAGCAGCAATTGACCTTACCACGTAAAAGATTATAGCTACCTGCGTGTCATCCGAGTCCAAGAAAATCAACAATGTGGAATGGCTTACTTGGATAATTGATCATTATACAGAAAGAAGGGAATAAGAACAGTCCCTTATAACAATGTGGTTTCCATAGACACGCGTGTCAAGCTTTCGTCCCTGTGCAATACGATGAAAAGTGTTAGAATGAGAAACATTGAAGAAAATAACAAACGAATGAAATCAACAACAGAAGTCAGTCGTGCATTCGTGGTTACAGCAGCAATTGACCTTACCACGTGGGAGATTATAGCTACCTGCGTGACATCCGAGTCCAAGAAAATCAACAATGTGGAATGGCTTACTTGGATAATTGTTCATTAAACAAAAAAAAGGGAATAAGAACAGTCCCTTATACCAAAGTGGTTTCCTTAGACACGCGTGTCAAGCTTTCGTCCCTGTGCAATACGATGAAAAGTGTTAAAATGAGAAACATTAAAGGAAATAACAAACAAATGAAATCAACAACAGAAGTCAGTCGTGCATTTGTGGTTACAGCAGCAATTGACCTTACCACGTAAAAGATTATAGCTACCTGCGTGTCATCCGAGTCCAAGAAAATCAACAATGTGGAATGGCTTACTTGGATAATTGATCATTATACAGAAAGAAGGGAATAAGAACAGTCCCTTATAACAATGTGGTTTCCATAGACACGTGTGTCAAGCTTTCGTCCCTGTGCAATACGATGAGAAGTGTTAGAATGAGAAACATTGAAAGAAATAACAAACAAATCAAATCAAAAACAGAAGTCAGTCGTGCATTTGTGATTACAGCAGCAATTGACCTTACCACGTGGGAGATTATAGCTACCTGCGTGACATCCGAGTCCAAGAAAATCAACAATGTGGAATGGCTTACTTGGATAATTGATCATTATACAGAAAGAATGAAGTAAGAACAGTCCCTTATACCAATGTGGTTTCCATAGACACGTGTGTCAAGCTTTCGTCCCTGTGCAATACGATGAAAAGTGTTAGAATGAGAAACATTGAAGGAAATAACAAACAAATGAAATCAACAACAGAAGTCAGTCGTGCATTTGTGATTACAGCAGCAATTGACCTTACCACGTGGGAGATTATAGATACCTGCGTGACATCCGAGTCCAAGAAAATCAACAATGTGGAATGGCTTACTCGGATAATTGTTCATTAAACATAAAGAAGGGAATAAGAACAGTCCCTTATACCAATGTGGTTTCCATAGACACGTGTGTCAAGCTTTCGTCCCTGTGCAATACGATGAGAAGTGTTAGAATGAGAAACATTGAAAGAAATAACAAACAAATCAAATCAAAAACAGAAGTCAGTCGTGCATTTGTGATTACAGCAGCAATTGACCTTACCACGTGGGAGATTATAGATACCTGCGTGACATCCGAGTCCAAGAAAATCAACAATGTGGAATGGCTTACTTGGATAATTGATCATTATACAGAAAGAAGGGAATAAGAACAGTCCCTTATAACAATGTGGTTTCCATAGACACGTGTGTCAAGCTTTCGTCCCTGTGCAATACGATGAGAAGTGTTAGAATGAGAAACATTGAAAGAAATAACAAACAAATCAAATCAAAAACAGAAGTCAGTCGTGCATTTGTGATTACAGCAGCAATTGACCTTACCACGTGGGAGATTATAGATACCTGCGTGACATCCGAGTCCAAGAAAATCAACAATGTGGAACGGCTTACTCGGATAATTGTTCATTAAACATAAAGAAGGGAATAAGAACAGTCCCTTATACCAAAGTGGTTTCCTTAGACACGTGTGTCAAGCTTTCGTCCCTGTGCAATACGATGAAAAGTGTTAGAATGAGAAACATTGAAGGAAATAACAAACAAATGAAATCAACAACAGAAGTCAGTCGTGCATTTGTGGTTACAGCAGCAATTGACCTTACCACGTTAAAGATTATAGCTACCTGCGTGTCATGCGAGTCCAAGAAAATCAACAATGTGGAATGGCTTACTTGGATAATTGATCATTATACAGAAAGAAGGGAATAAGAACAGTCCCTTATACCAATGTGGTTTCCATAGACACGTGTGTCAAGCTTTCGTCCCTGTGCAATACGATGAGAAGTGTTAGAATGAGAAACATTGAAGGAAATAACAAACAAATCAAATCAACAACAGAAGTCAGTCGTGCATTTGTGATTACAGCAGCAATTGACCTTACCACGTGGGAGATTATAGCTACCTGCGTGACATCCGAGTCCAAGAAAATCAACAATGTGGAATGGCTATCTTGGATAATTGATCATTATACAGAAAGAATGAAGTAAGAACAGTCCCTTATACCAATGTGGTTTCCATAGACACGTGTGTCAAGCTTTCGTCCCTGTGCAATACGATGAAAAGTGTTAGAATGAGAAACATTGAAGAAAATAACAAACGAATGAAATCAACAACAGAAGTCAGTCGTGCATTTGTGGTTACAGCAGCAATTGACCTTACCACGTGGGAGATTATAGCTACCTGCGTGACATCCGAGTCCAAGAAAATCAACAATGTGGGACGGCTTACTCGGATAATTGTTCATTAAACATAAAGAAGGGAATAAGAACAGTCCCTTATACCAAAATGGTTTCCTTAGACACGTGTGTCAAGCTTTCGTCCCTGTGCAATACGATGAAAAATGTTAGAATGAGAAACATTAAAGGAAATAACAAACAAATGAAATCAACAACAGAAGTCAGTCGTGCATTTGTGGTTACAGCAGCAATTGACCTTACCACGTTAAAGATTTAAGCTACCTGCGTGTCAACCGAGTCCAAGAAAATCAACAATGTGGAATGGCTTACTTGGATAATTGATCATTATACAGAAAGAAGGGAATAAGAACAGTCCCTTATACCAATGTGGTTTCCATAGACACGTGTGTCAAGCTTTCGTCCCTGTGCAATACGATGAGAAGTGTTAGAATGAGAAACAATGAAGGAAATAACAAACAAATCAAATCAACAACAGAAGTCAGTCGTGCATTTGTGATTACAGCAGCAATTGACCTTACCACGTGGGAGATTATAGCTACCTGCGTGACATCCGAGTCCAAGAAAATCAACAATGTGGAATGGCTATCTTGGATAATTGATCATTATACAGAAAGAATGAAGTAAGAACAGTCCCTTATACCAATGTGGTTTCCATAGACACGTGTGTCAAGCTTTCGTCCCTGTGCAATACGATGAAAAGTGTTAGAATGAGAAACATTGAAGAAAATAACAAACGAATGAAATCAACAACAGAAGTCAGTCGTGCATTTGTGGATACAGCAGCAATTGACCTTACCACGGGGGAGATTATAGCTACCCGCGTGTCATCCGAGTCCAAGAAAATCAACAATGTGGAATGGCTTACTTGGATAATTGATCATTATACAGAAAGAATGAAATAAGAACAGTCCCTTATACCAAAGTGGTTTCCTGAGACACGTGTGTCAAGCTTTCGTCCCTGTGCAATACGATGAAAAATGTTAGAATGAGAAACATTAAAGGAAATAACAAACAAATGAAATCAACAACAGAAGTCAGTCGTGCATTTGTGGTTACAGCAGCAATTGACTTTACCACGTAAAAGATTATAGCTACCTGCGTGTCATCCGAGTCCAAGAAAATCAACAATGTGGAATGGCTTACTTGGATAATTGATCATTATACAGAAAGAAGGGAATAAGAACAGTCCCTTATACCAATGTGGTTTCCATAGACACGTGTGTCAAGCTTTCGTCCCTGTGCAATACGATGAGAAGTGTTAGAATGAGAAACAATGAAGGAAATAACAAACAAATCAAATCAACAACAGAAGTCAGTCGTGCATTTGTGATTACAGCAGCAATTGACCTTACCACGTGGGAGATTATAGCTACCTGCGTGACATCCGAGTCCAAGAAAATCAACAATGTGGAATTGCTTACTTGGATAATTGTTCATTAAACAAAAAGAAGGGAATAAGAACAGTCCCTTATACCACCAAAGTGGTTTCCTTAGACACGCGTGTCAAGCTTTCGTCCCTGTGCAATACGATGAAAAGTGTTAGAATGACAAACATTGAAGAAAATAACAAACGAATGAAATCAACAGAAGTCAGTCGTGCATTTGTGGTTACAGCAGCAATTGACCTTACCACGTGGGAGATTACAGCTACCTGCGTGACATCCGAGCCCAAGAAAATCAACAATGTGGAACGGCTTACTTGGATAATTGTTCATTAAACAAAAAGAAGGGAATAAGAACAGTCCCTTATACCAAAGTGGTTTCCTTAGACACGTGTGTCAAGCTTTCGTCCCTGTGCAATACGATAAAAAATGTTAGAATGAGAAACATTAAAGGAAATAACAAACAAATGAAATCAACAACAGAAGTCAGTCGTGCATTTGTGGTTACAGCAGCAATTGACCTTACCACGTGGGAGATTATAGCTACCTGCGTGACATCCGAGTCCAAGAAAATCAACAATGTGGAATGGCTTACTTGGATAATTGATCATTATACAGAAAGAAAGAAGTAAGAACAGTCCCTTATAGCAATGTGGTTTCCATAGACACGTGTGTCAAGCTTTCGTCCCTGTGCAATACGATGAGAAGTGTTAGAATGAGAAACATTGAAGGAAATAAAAAACAAATGAAATCAACAACAGATGTCAGCCGTCCAATTGTGGATACAGCAGCAATTGACCTTACCACGTGGGAGATTATAGCTACCTGCGTGACATCCGAGTCCAAGAAAATCAACAATGTGGAACGGCTTACTCGGATAATTGTTCATTAAACATAAAGAAGGGGATAAGAACAGTCCCTTATACCAAAGTGGTTTCCTTAGACACGTGTGTCAAGCTTGCGTCCCTGTGCAATACGATGAAAAGTGTAAGAATGAGAAACATTGAAGGAAATAACAAACAAATGAAATCAACAACAGAAGTCAGTCGTGCATTTGTGGTTACAGCAGCAATTGACCTTACCACGTTAAAGATTCAAGCTACCTGCGTGTCAACCGAGTCCAAGAAAATCAACAATGTGGAATGGCTTACTTGGATAATTGATCATTATACAGAAAGAAAGAAGTAAGAACAGTCCCTTATACCAATGTGGTTTCAATATACACGTGTATCAAGCTTTCGTCCCTGTGCAATACGATGAAAAGTGTTAGAATGAGAAACATTGAAGGAAATAACAAACAAATCAAATCAACAACAGAAGTCAGTCGTGCATTTGTGATTACAGCAGCAATTGACCTCACCACGTGGGAGATTATAGCTACCTGCGTGACATCCGAGTCCAAGAAAATCAACAATGTGGAATTGCTTACTTGGATAATTGTTCATTAAACAAAAAGAAGGGAATAAGAACAGTCCCTTATACCAAAGTGGTTTCCTTAGACACGCGTGTCAAGCTTTCGTCCCTGTGCAATACGATGAGAAGTGTTAGAATGAGAAACATTGAAGGAAATAACAAACAAATCAAATCAACAACAGAAGTCATTCGTGCATTTGTGATTACAGCAGCAATTGACCTTACCACGTGGGAGATTATAGCTACCTGCGTGACATCCGAGTCCAAGAAAATCAACAATGTGAAATGGCTTACTTGGATAATTGATCATTATACAGAAAGAAAGAAGTAAGAACAGTCCCTTATACCAATGTGGTTTCCATAGACACGTGTGTCAAGCTTTCGTCCCTGTGCAATACGATGAAAAGTGTTAGAATGAGAAACATTGAAGAAAATAACAAACGAATGAAATCAACAACAGAAGTCAGTCGTGCATTTGTGGTTACAGCAGCAATTGACCTTACCACGTGGGAGATTATAGATACCTGCGTGACATTCGAGTCCAAGAAAATCAACAATGTGGAACGGCTTACTCGGATTATTGTTCATTAAACATAAAGAAGGGAATAAGAACAGTCCCTTATACCAAAGTGGTTTCCTTAGACAAGTGTGTCAAGCTTTCGTCCCTGTGCAATACGATGAAAAGTGTAAGAATGAGAAACATTGAAAGAAATAACAAACCAATGAAATCAACAACAGAAGTCAGTCGTGCATTTTTGGTTACAGCAGCAATTGACCTTACCACGTTAAAGATTATAGCTACCTGCGTGTCATCCGAGTCCAAGAAAATCAACAATGTGGAATGGCTTACTTGGATAATTGATCATCATACAGAAAGAAGGGAATAAGAACAGTCCCTTATACCAATGTGGTTTCCATAGACACCTGTGTCAAGCTTTCGTCCCTGGGCAATACGATGAGAAGTGTTAGAATGAGAAACATTGAAGGAAATAAAAAACAAATGAAATCAACAACAGAAGTCAGCCGTCCAATTGTGGATACAGCAGCAATTGACCTCACCACGTGGGAGATTATAGCTACCCGCGTGTCATCCGAGTCCAAGAAAATCAACAATGTGGAATGGCTTACTTGGATAATTGATCATCATACAGAAAGAAGGGAATAAGAACAGTCCCTTATACCAATGTGGTTTCCATAGACACGTGTGTCAAGCTTTCGTCCCTGTGCAATACGATGAAAAGTGTTAGAATGAGAAACATTGAAGAAAATAACAAACGAATGAAATCAACAACAGAAGTCAGTCGTGCATTTGTGGTTACAGCAGCAATTGACCTTACCACGTGGGAGATTATAGCTTCCTGCGTGACATCCGAGTCCAAGAAAATCAACAATGTGGAACGGCTTACTCGGATTATTGTTCATTAAACATAAAGAAGGGAATAAGAACAGTCCCTTATACCAAAGTGGTTTCCTTAGACAAGTGTGTCAAGCTTTCGTCCCTGTGCAATACGATGAAAAGTGTTATAATGAGAAACATTGAAGAAAATAACAAACGAATGAAATCAACAACAGACGTCAGTCGTGCATTTGTGGTTACAGCAGCAATTGACCTTACCACGTGGGAGATTATAGCTGCCTGCGTGACATCCGAGTCCAAGAAAATCAATAATGTGGAACGGCTTACTCGGATTATTGTTCATTAAACATAAAGAAGGGAATAAGAACAGTCCCTTATACCAAAGTGGTTTCCTTAGACAAGTGTGTCAAGCTTTCGTCCCTGTGCAATACGATGAAAAGTGTAAGAATGAGAAACATTGAAGGAAATAACAAACCAATGAAATCAACAACAGAAGTCAGTCGTGCATTTTTGGTTACAGCAGCAATTGACCTTACTACGTTAAAGATTATAGCTACCTGCGTGTCATCCGAGTCCAAGAAAATCAACAATGTGGAATGGCTTACTTGGATAATTGATCATTATACAGAAAGAAAGAAGTAAGAACAGTCCCTTATAGCAATGTGGTTTCCATAGACACGTGTGTCAAGCTTTCGTCCCTGTGCAATACGATGAGAAGTGTTAGAATGAGAAACATTGAAGGAAATAAAAAACAAATGAAATCAACAACAGATGTCAGCCGTCCAATTGTGGATACAGCAGCAATTGACCTTACCACGTGGGAGATTATAGCTACCTGCGTGACATCCGAGTCCAAGAAAATCAACAATGTGGAACGGCTTACTCGGATAATTGTTCATTAAACATAAAGAAGGGAATAAGAACAGTCCCTTATACCAAAGTGGTTTCCTTAGACAAGTGTGTCAAGCTTTCGTCCCTGTGCAATACGATGAAAAGTGTAAGAATGAGAAACATTGAAGAAAATAACAAACGAATGAAATCAACAACAGAAGTCAGTCGTGCATTTGTGGTTACAGCAGCAATTGACCTTACCACGTGGGAGATTATAGCTGCCTGCGTGACATCCGAGTCCAAGAAAATCAACAATGTGGAACGGCTTACTCGGATTATTGTTCATTAAACATAAAGAAGGGAATAAGAACAGTCCCTTATACCAAAGTGGTTTCCTTAGACAAGTGTGTCAAGCTTTCGTCCCTGTGCAATACGATGAAAAGTGTAAGAATGAGAAACATTGAAGGAAATAACAAACCAATGAAATCAACAACAGAAGTCAGTCGTGCATTTTTGGTTACAGCAGCAATTGACCTTACTACGTTAAAGATTATAGCTACCTGCGTGTCATCCGAGTCCAAGAAAATCAACAATGTGGAATGGCTTACTTGGATAATTGATCATTATACAGAAAGAAAGAAGTAAGAACAGTCCCTTATACCAAAGTGGTTTCCTTAGACAAGTGTGTCAAGCTTTCGTCCCTGTGCAATACGATGAAAAGTGTAAGAATGAGAAACATTGAAAGAAATAACAAACCAATGAAATCAACAACAGAAGTCAGTCGTGCATTTTTGGTTACAGCAGCAATTGACCTTACCACGTTAAAGATTATAGCTACCTGCGTGTCATCCGAGTCCAAGAAAATCAACAATGTGGAATGGCTTACTTGGATAATTGATCATCATACAGAAAGAAGGGAATAAGAACAGTCCCTTATACCAATGTGGTTTCCATAGACACCTGTGTCAAGCTTTCGTCCCTGGGCAATACGATGAGAAGTGTTAGAATGAGAAACATTGAAGGAAATAAAAAACAAATGAAATCAACAACAGAAGTCAGCCGTCCAATTGTGGATACAGCAGCAATTGACCTTACCACGTGGGAGATTATAGCTACCCGCGTGTCATCCGAGTCCAAGAAAATCAACAATGTGGAATGGCTTACTTGGATAATTGATCATCATACAGAAAGAAGGGAATAAGAACAGTCCCTTATACCAATGTGGTTTCCATAGACACGTGTGTCAAGCTTTCGTCCCTGTGCAATACGATGAAAAATGTTAGAATGAGAAACATTAAAGGAAATAACAAACAAATGAAATCAACAACAGAAGTCAGTCGTGCATTTGTGGTTACAGCAGCAATTGACCTTACCACGTAAAAGATTATAGCTACCTGCGTGTCATCCGAGTCCAAGAAAATCAACAATGTGGAATGGCTTACTTGGATAATTGATCATTATACAGAAAGAAGGGAATAAGAACAGTCCCTTATAACAATGTGGTTTCCATAGACACGCGTGTCAAGCTTTCGTCCCTGTGCAATACGATGAAAAGTGTTAGAATGAGAAACATTGAAGAAAATAACAAACGAATGAAATCAACAACAGAAGTCAGTCGTGCATTCGTGGTTACAGCAGCAATTGACCTTACCACGTGGGAGATTATAGCTACCTGCGTGACATCCGAGTCCAAGAAAATGAACAATGTGGAATGGCTTACTTGGATAATTGTTCATTAAACAAAAAAAAGGGAATAAGAACAGTCCCTTATACCAAAGTGGTTTCCTTAGACACGCGTGTCAAGCTTTCGTCCCTGTGCAATACGATGAAAAGTGTTAGAATGAGAAACATTAAAGGAAATAACAAACAAATGAAATCAACAACAGAAGTCAGTCGTGCATTTGTGGTTACAGCAGCAATTGACCTTAACACGTAAAAGATTATAGCTACCTGCGCGTCATCCGAGTCCAAGAAAATCAACAATGTGGAACGGCTTACTTGGATAATTGTTCATTAAACAAAAAGAAGGGAATAAGAACAGTCCCTTATACCAAAGTGGTTTCCTTAGACACGTGTGTCAAGCTTTCGTCCCTGTGCAATACGATGAAAAATGTTTGAATGAGAAACATTAAAGGAAATAACAAAAAAATCAAATCAACAACAGAAGTCAGTCGTGCATTTGTGGTTACAGCAGCAATTGACCTTACCACGTAAAAGATTATAGCTACCTGCGTGTCATCCGAGTCCAAGAAAATCAACAATGTGGAATGGCTTACTTGGATAATTGATCATTATACAGAAAGAAGGGAATAAGAACATTACCTTATAACAATGTGGTTTCCATAGACACGTGTGTCAAGCTTTCGTCCCTGTGCAATACGATGAGAAGTGTTAGAATGAGAAACATTGAAGGAAATAACAAACAAAACAAATCAACAACAGAAGTCAGTCGTGCATTTGTGATTACAGCAGCAATTGACCTTACCACGTGGGAGATTATAGCTACCTGCGTGACATCCGAGTCCAAGAAAATCAACAATGTGGAATGGCTTACTTGGATAATTGATCATTATACAGAAAGAATGAAGTAAGAACAGTCCCTTATACCAATGTGGTTTCCATAGACACGTGTGTCAAGCTTTCGTCCCTGTGCAATACGATGAAAAGTGTTAGAATGAGAAACATTGAAGAAAATAACAAACGAATGAAATCAGCAACAGAAGTCAGTCGTGCATTTATGGTTACAGCAGCAATTGACCTCACCACGTGGGAGATTATAGATACCTGCGTGACATCCGAGTCCAAGAAAATCAACAATGTGGAACGGCTTACTCGGATAATTGTTCATTAAACATAAAGAAGGGCATAAGAACAGTCCCTTATACCAAAGTGGTTTCCTTAGACACTTGTGTCAAGCTTTCGTCCCTGTGCAATACGATGAAAAGTGTAAGAATGAGAAACATTGAAGGAAATAACAAACAAATGAAATCAACAACAGAAGTCAGTCGTGCATTTGTGGTTACAGCAGCAATTGACCTTACCACGTTAAAGATTATAGCTACCTGCGTGTCATCCGAGTCCAAGAAAATCAACAATGTGGAATGGCTTACTTGGATAATTGATCATCATACAGAAAGAAGGGAATAAGAACAGTCCCTTATACCAATGTGGTTTCCATAGACACGTGTGTCAAGCTTTCGTCCCTGTGCAATACGATGAGAAGTGTTAGAATGAGAAACATTGAAGGAAATAAAATACAAATGAAATCAACAACAGAAGTCAGCCGTCCAATTGTGGATACAGCAGCAATTGACCTCACCACGTGGGAGATTATAGCTACCCGCGTGTCATCCGAGTCCAAGAAAATCAACAATGTGGAATGGCTTACTTGGATAATTGATCATTATACAGAAAGAATGAACTAAGAACAGTCCCTTATACCAATGTGGTTTCCATAGACACGTGTGTCAAGCTTTCGTCCCTGTGCAATACGATGAAAAGTGTTAGAATGAGAATCATTGAAGAAAATAACAAACGAATGAAATCAACAACAGAAGTCAGTCGTGCATTTGTGGTTACAGCAGCAATTGACCTTACCACGTGGAAGATTACAGCTACCTGCGTGATATCCGAGCCCAAGAAAATCAACAATGTGGAACGGCTTACTTGGATAATTGTTCATTGAACAGAAAGAAGGGAATAAGAACAGTCCCTTATACCAAAGTGGTTTCCTTAGACACGTGTGTCAAGCTTTCGTCCCTGTGCAATACGATGAAAAATGTTAGAATGAGAAACATTAAAGGAAATAACAAACAAATGAAATCAACAACAGAAGTCAGTCGTGCATTTGTGGTTACAGCAGCAATTGACCTTACCACGTGGGAGATTATAGCTACCTGCGTGACATCCGAGTCCAAGAAAATCAACAATGTGGAATGGCTATCTTGGATAATTGATCATTATACAGAAAGAATGAAGTAAGAACAGTCCCTTATACCAATGTGGTTTCCATAGACACGTGTGTCAAGCTTTCGTCCCTGTGCAATACGATGAGAAGTGTTAGAATGAGAAACATTAAAGGAAATAACAAACAAATGAAATCAACAACAGGAGTCAGTCGTGCATGTGTGATTACAGCAGCAATTGACCTTACCACGTGGGAGATTATAGCTACCTGCGTGACATCCGAGTCCAAGAAAATCAACAATGTGGAATGGCTATCTTGGATAATTGATCATTATACAGAAAGAATGAAGTAAGAACAGTCCCTTATACCAATGTGGTTTCCATAGACACGTGTGTCAAGCTTTCGTCCCTGTGCAATACGATGAAAAGTGTTATAATGAGAAACATTGAAGAAAATAACAAACGAATGAAATCAACAACAGAAGTCAGTCGTGCATTTGTGGTTACAGCAGCAATTGACCTTACCACGTGGGAGATTATAGCTACCTGCGTGACATCCGAGTCCAAGAAAATCAACAATGTGGAACGGCTTACTCGGATAATTGTTCATTAAACATAAAGAAGGGAATAAGAACAGTCCCTTATACCAAAGTGGTTTCCTTAGACACGTGTGTCAAGCTTTCGTCCCTGTGCAATACGATGAAAAGTGTAAGAATGAGAAACATTGAGGGAAATAAAAAACAAATGAAATCAACAACAGAAGTCAGTCGTGCATTTGTGGTTACAGCAGCAATTGACCTTACCACGTTAAAGATTATAGCTACCTGCGTGTCATCCGAGTCCAAGAAAATCAACAATGTGGAATGGCTTACTTGGATAATTGATCATCATACAGAAAGAAGGGAATAAGAACAGTCCCTTATACCAATGTAGTTTCCATAGTCACGTGTGTCAAGCTTTCGTCCCTGTGCAATACGATGAGAAGTGTTAGAATGAGAAACATTGAGGGAAATAAAAAACAAATGAAATCAACAACAGAAGTCAGCCGTCCAATTGTGGATACAGCAGCAATTGACCTTACCACGTGGGAGATTATAGCTACCCGCGTGTCATCCGAGTCCAAGAAAATCAACAATGTGGAATGGCCTACTTGGATAATTGATCATTATACAGAAAGAATGAAATAAGAACAGTCCCTTATACCAAAGTGGTTTCCTTAGACACGTGTGTCAAGCTTTCGTCCCTGTGCAATACGATGAAAATGTTAGAATGAGAAACATTAAAGGAAATAACAAACAAATGAAATCAACAACAGAAGTCAGTCGTGCATTTGTGGGTACAGCAGCAATTGACCTTACCACGTAAAAGATTATAGCTACCTGCGTGTCATCCGAGTCCAAGAAAATCAACAATGTGGAATGGCTTACTTGGATAATTGATCATTATATAGAAAGAAGGGAATAAGAACAGTCCCTTATAACAATGTGGTTTCCATAGACACGCGTGTCAAGCTTTCGTCCATGTGCAATACGATGAAAAGTGTTAGAATGAGAAACATTGAAGAAAATAACAAACGAATGAAATCAACAACAGAAGTCAGTCGTGCATTCGTGGTTACAGCAGCAATTGACCTTACCACGTGGGAGATTATAGCTACCTGCGTGACATCCGAGTCCAAGAAAATCAACAATGTGGAATGGCTTACTTGGATAATTGTTCATTAAACAAAAAGAAGGGAATAAGAACAGTCCCTTATACCAAAGTGGTTTCCTCAGACACGCGTGTCAAGCTTTCGTCCCTGTGCAATACGATGAAAAGTGTTAGAATGAGAAACATTAGAGGAAATAACAAACAAATGAAATCAACAACAGAAGTCAGTCGTGCATTTGTGGTTACAGCAGCAATTGACCTTAACACGTAAAAGATTATAGCTACCTGCGTGTCATCCGAGTCCAAGAAAATCAACAATGTGGAACGGCTTACTGGGATAATTGTTCATTAAACAAAAAGAAGGGAATAAGAACAGTCCCTTATACCAAAGTGGTTTCCTTAGACACGTGTGTCAAGCTTTCGTCCCTGTGCAATACGATGAAAAATGTTAGAATGAGAAACATTAAAGGAAATAACAAACAAATGAAATCAACAACAGATATCAGTCGTGCATTTGTGGTTACAGCAGCAATTGACCTTACCACGTAAAAGATTATAGCTACCTGCGTGTCATCCGAGTCCAAGAAAATCAACAATGTGGAATGGCTTACTTGGATAATTGATCATTATACAGAAAGAAGGGAATAAGAACAGTCCCTTATAACAATGTGGTTTCCATAGACACGTGTGTCAAGCTTTCGTCCCTGTGCAATACGATGAAAAGTGTTAGAATGAGAAACATTGAAGAAAATAACAAACGAATGAAATCAACAACAGAAAGAAGTCAGTCGTGCATTTGTGGTTACAGCAGCAATCGACCTTACCACGTGGGAGATTAAAGATACCTGCGTGACATCCGAGTCCAAGAAAATCAATAATGTGGAACGGCTTACTCGGATAATTGTTCATTAAAAATAAAGAAGGGAATAAGAACAGTCCCTTATACCAAAGTGGTTTCCTTAGACACGTGTGTCAAGCTTTCGTCCCTGTGCAATACGATGAAAAGTGTTAGAATGAGAAACATTGAAGGAAATAACAAACAAATGAAATCAACAACAGAAGTCAGTCGTGCATTTGTGGTTACAGCAGCAATTGACCTTACCACGTTAAAGATTATAGCTACCTGCGTGTCATCCGAGTCCAAGAAAATCAACAATGTGGAATGGCTTACTTGGATAATTGATCATCATACAGAAAGAAGGGAATAAGAACAGTCCCTTATACCAATGTGGTTTCCATAGACACGTGTGTCAAACTTTCGTCCCTGTGCAATACGATGAGAAGTGTTAGAATGAGAAACATTGAAGGAAATAAAAAACAAATGAAATCAACAACAGAAGTCAGCCGTCCAATTGTGGATACAGCAGCAATTGACCTTACCACGTGGGAGATTATAGCTACCCGCGTGTCATCCGATTCCAAGAAAATCAACAATGTGGAATGGCTTACTTGGATAATTGATCATTATACAGAAAGAATTAAATAAGAACAGTCCCTTATACCAATGTGTTTTCCATAGACACGTGTGTCAAGCTTTCGTCCCTGTGCAATACGATGAGAAGTGTTAGAATGAGAAACATTGAAGGAAATAACAAACAAATCAAATCAACAACAGAAGTCAGTCGTGCATTTGTGGTTACAGCAGCAATTGACCTTACCACGTGGAAGATTACAGCTACCTGCGTGACATCCGAGCCCAAGAAAATCAACAATGTGGAACGGCTTACTTGGATAATTGTTCATTAAACAAAAAGAAGGGAATGAGAACAGTCCCTTATACCAAAGTGGTTTCCTTAGACACGTGTGTCAAGCTTTCGTCCCTGTGCAATACGATGAAAAATGTTAGAATGAGAAACATTAAAGGAAATAACAAACAAATGAAATCAACAACAGAAGTCAGTCGTGCATTTGTGGTTACAGCAGCATTTGACCTTACCACGTAAAAGATTATAGCTACCTGCGTGTCATCCGAGTCCAAGAAAATCAACAATGTGGAATGGCTTACTTGGATAATTGATCATTATACAGAAAGAAGGGAATAAGAACAATCCCTTATACCAAAGTGGTTTCCTTAGACACGTGTGTCAAGCTTTCGTCCCTGTGCAATACGATGAGAAGTGTTAGAATGAGAAACATTGAAGGAAATAACAAACAAATCAAATCAACAACAGAAGTCAGTCGTGCATTTGTGGTTACAGCAGCAATTGACCTTACCACGTGGAAGATTACAGCTACCTGCGTGATATCCGAGCCCAAGAAAATCAACAATGTGGAACGGCTTACTTGGATAATTGTTCATTGAACAGAAAGAAGGGAATAAGAACAGTCCCTTATACCAAAGTGGTTTCCTTAGACACGTGTGTCAAGCTTTCGTCCCTGTGCAATACGATGAAAAATGTTAGAATGAGAAACATTAAAGGAAATAACAAACAAATGAAATCAACAACAGAAGTCAGTCGTGCATTTGTGGTTACAGCAGCAATTGACCTTACCACGTGAAAGATTATAGCTACCTGCGTGTCATCCGAGTCCAAGAAAATCAACAATGTGGAATGGCTTACTTGGATAATTGATCATTATACAGAAAGAAGGGAATAAGAACAGTCCCTTATACCAATGTGGTTTCCATAGACACGTGTGTCAAGCTTTCGTCCCTGTGCAATACGATGAGAAGTGTTAGAATGAGAAACATTGAAGGAAATAACAAACAAATCAAATCAACAACAGAAGTCAGTCGTGCATTTGTGATTACAGCAGCAATTGACCTTACCACGTGGGAGATTATAGCTACCTGCGTGACATCCGAGTCCAAGAAAATCAACAATGTGGAATGGCTATCTTGGATAATTGATCATTATACAGAAAGAATGAAGTAAGAACAGTCCCTTATACCAATGTGGTTTCCATAGACACGTGTGTCAAGCTTTCGTCCCTGTGCAATACGATGAAAAGTGTTATAATGAGAAACATTGAAGAAAATAACAAACGAATGAAATCAACAACAGAAGTCAGTCGTGCATTTGTGGTTACAGCAGCAATTGACCTTACCACGTGGGAGATTATAGCTACCTGCGTGACATCCGAGTCCAAGAAAATCAACAATGTGGAACGGCTTACTCGGATAATTGTTCATTAAACAAAAAGAAGGGAATAAGAACAGTCCCTTATACCAAAGTGGTTTCCTTAGACACGTGTGTCAAGCTTTCGTCCCTGTGCAATACGATGAAAAGTGTAAGAATGAGAAACATTGAGGGAAATAAAAAACAAATGAAATCAACAACAGAAGTCAGTCGTGCATTTGTGGTTACAGCAGCAATTGACCTTACCACGTTAAAGATTATAGCTACCTGCGTGTCATCCGAGTCCAAGAAAATCAACAATGTGGAATGGCTTACTTGGATAATTGATCATCATACAGAAAGAAGGGAATAAGAACAGTCCCTTATACCAATGTGGTTTCCATAGTCACGTGTGTCAAGCTTTCGTCCCTGTGCAATACGATGAGAAGTGTTAGAATGAGAAACATTGAGGGAAATAAAAAACAAATGAAATCAACAACAGAAGTCAGCCGTCCAATTGTGGATACAGCAGCAATTGACCTTACCACGTGGGAGATTATAGCTACCCGCGTGTCATCCGAGTCCAAGAAAATCAACAATGTGGAATGGCCTACTTGGATAATTGATCATTATACAGAAAGAATGAAATAAGAACAGTCCCTTATACCAAAGTGGTTTCCTTAGACACGTGTGTCAAGCTTTCGTCCCTGTGCAATACGATGAAAATGTTAGAATGAGAAACATTAAAGGAAATAACAAACAAATGAAATCAACAACAGAAGTCAGTCGTGCATTTGTGGTTACAGCAGCAATTGACCTTACCACGTAAAAGATTATAGCTACCTGCGTGTCATCCGAGTCCAAGAAAATCAACAATGTGGAATGGCTTACTTGGATAATTGATCATTATACAGAAAGAGGGGAATAAGAACAGTCCCTTATAACAATGTGGTTTCCATAGACACGCGTGTCAAGCTTTCGTCCATGTGCAATACGATGAAAAGAGTTAGAATGAGAAACATTGAAGAAAATAACAAACGAATGAAATCAACAACAGAAGTCAGTCGTGCATTCGTGGTTACAGCAGCAATTGACCTTACCACGTGGGAGATTATAGCTACCTGCGTGACATCCGAGTCCAAGAAAATCAACAATGTGGAATGGCTTACTTGGATAATTGTTCATTAAACAAAAAGAAGGGAATAAGAACAGTCCCTTATACCAAAGTGGTTTCCTCAGACACGCGTGTCAAGCTTTCGTCCCTGTGCAATACGATGAAAAGTGTTAGAATGAGAAACATTAGAGGAAATAACAAACAAATGAAATCAACAACACATATCAGTCGTGCATTTGTGGTTACAGCAGCAATTGACCTTACCACGTAAAAGATTATAGCTACCTGCGTGTCATCCGAGTCCAAGAAAATCAACAATGTGGAATGGCTTACTTGGATAATTGATCATTATACAGAAAGAAGGGAATAAGAACAGTCCCTTATAACAATGTGGTTTCCATAGACACGTGTGTCAAGCTTTCGTCCCTGTGCAATACGATGAAAAGTGTTAGAATGAGAAACATTGAAGAAAATAACAAACGAATGAAATCAACAACAGAAAGAAGTCAGTCGTGCATTTGTGGTTACAGCAGCAATCGACCTTACCACGTGGGAGATTAAAGATACCTGCGTGACATCCGAGTCCAAGAAAATCAATAATGTGGAACGGCTTACTCGGATAATTGTTCATTAAAAATAAAGAAGGGAATAAGAACAGTCCCTTATACCAAAGTGGTTTCCTTAGACACGTGTGTCAAGCTTTCGTCCCTGTGCAATACGATGAAAAGTGTTAGAATGAGAAACATTGAAGGAAATAACAAACAAATGAAATCAACAACAGAAGTCAGTCGTGCATTTGTGGTTACAGCAGCAATTGACCTTACCACGTTAAAGATTATAGCTACCTGCGTGTCATCCGAGTCCAAGAAAATCAACAATGTGGAATGGCTTACTTGGATAATTGATCATCATACAGAAAGAAGGGAATAAGAACAGTCCCTTATACCAATGTGGTTTCCATAGACACGTGTGTCAAACTTTCGTCCCTGTGCAATACGATGAGAAGTGTTAGAATGAGAAACATTGAAGGAAATAAAAAACAAATGAAATCAACAACAGAAGTCAGCCGTCCAATTGTGGATACAGCAGCAATTGACCTTACCACGTGGGAGATTATAGCTACCCGCGTGTCATCCGATTCCAAGAAAATCAACAATGTGGAATGGCTTACTTGGATAATTGATCATTATACAGAAAGAATGAAATAAGAACAGTCCCTTATACCAATGTGTTTTCCATAGACACGTGTGTCAAGCTTTCGTCCCTGTGCAATACGATGAAAAGTGTTAGAATGAGAAACATTGAAGAAAATAACAAACGAATGAAATCAACAACAGAAGTCAGTCGTGCATTTGTGGTTACAGCAGCAATTGACCTTACCACGTGGAAGATTACAGCTACCTGCGTGACATCCGAGCCCAAGAAAATCAACAATGTGGAACGGCTTACTTGGATAATTGTTCATTAAACAAAAAGAAGGGAATGAGAACAGTCCCTTATACCAAAGTGGTTTCCTTAGACACGTGTGTCAAGCTTTCGTCCCTGTGCAATACGATGAAAAATGTTAGAATGAGAAACATTAAAGGAAATAACAAACAAATGAAATCAACAACAGAAGTCAGTCGTGCATTTGTGGTTACAGCAGCATTTGACCTTACCACGTAAAAGATTATAGCTACCTGCGTGCCATCCGAGTCCAAGAAAATCAACAATGTGGAATGGCTTACTTGGATAATTGATCATTATACAGAAAGAAGGGAATAAGAACAATCCCTTATACCAAAGTGGTTTCCTTAGACACGTGTGTCAAGCTTTCGTCCCTGTGCAATACGATGAGAAGTGTTAGAATGAGAAACATTGAAGGAAATAACAAACAAATCAAATCAACAACAGAAGTCAGTCGTGCATTTGTGATTACAGCAGCAATTGACCTTACCACGTGGGAGATTATAGCTACCTGCGTGACATCCGAGTCCAAGAAAATCAACAATGTGGAATTGCTTACTTGGATAATTGTTCATTAAACAAAAAGAAGGGAATAAGAACAGTCCCTTATACGAATGTGGTTTCCTTAGACACGCGTGTCAAGCTTTCGTCCCTGTGCAATACGATGAAAAGTGTTAGAATGAGAAACATTGAAGAAAATAACAAACGAATGAAATCAACAACAGAAGTCAGTCGTGCATTCGTGGTTACAGCAGCAATTAACCTTACCACGTGGGAGATTATAGCTACCTGCGTGACATCCGAGTCCAAGAAAATCAACAATGTGGAATGGCTTACTTGGATAATTGTTCATTAAACAAAAAGAAGGGAATAAGAACAGTCCCTTATACCAAAGTGGTTTCCTTAGACACGCGTGTCAAGCTTTCGTTCCTGTGCAATACGATGAAAAGTGTTAGAATGAGAAACATTGAAGAAAATAACAAACGAATGAAATCAACAGAAGTCAGTCGTGCATTTGTGGTTACAGCAGCAATTGACCTTACCACGTGGGAGATTACAGCTACCTGCGTGACATCCGAGCCCAAGAAAATCAACAATGTTGAACGGCTTACTTGGATAATTGTTCATTAAACAAAAAGAAGGGAATAAGAACAGTCCCTTATACCAAAGTGGTTTCCTTAGACACGTGTGTCAAGCTTTCGTCCCTGTGCAATACGATGAAAAATGTTAGAATGAGAAACATTAAAGGAAATAACAAACAAATGAAATCAACAACAGAAGTCAGTCGTGCATTTGTGGTTACAGCAGCAATTGACCTTACCACGTAAAAGATTATAGCTACCTGCGTGTCATCCGAGTCCAAGAAAATCAACAATGTGGAATGGCTTAATTGGATAATTGATCATTATACAGAAAGAAGGGAATAAGAACAGTCCCTCATAACAATGTGGTTTCCATAGACACGTGTGTCAAGCTTTCGTCCCTGTGCAATACGATGAGAAGTGTTAGAATGAGAAACATTGAAGGAAATAACAAACAAATCAAATCAACAACAGAAGTCAGTCGTCCAATTGTGGATACAGCAGCAATTGACCTTACCACGTGGGAGATTATAGCTACCTGCGTGTCATCCGAGTCCAAGAAAATCAACAATGTGGAATGGCTTACTTGGATTGATCATTATACAGAAAGAATGAAATAAGAACAGTCCCTTATACCAATGTGGTTTCCATAGACACGTGTGTCAAGCTTTCGTCCCTGTGCAATACGATGAAAAGTGTTAGAATGAGAATCATTGAAGAAAATAACAAACGAATGAAATCAACAACAGAAGTCAGTCGTGCATTTGTGGTTACAGCAGCAATTGACCTTACCACGTGGAAGATTACTTCTACCTGCGTGACATCCGAGTCCAAGAAAATCAACAATGTGGAACGGCTTACTTGGATAAATGTTCATTGAACAAAAAGAAGGGAATAAGAACAGTCCCTTATACCAAAGTGGTTTCCTTAGACACGTGTGTCAAGCTTTCGTCCCTGTGCAATACGATGAAAAATGTTAGAATGAGAAACATTAAAGGAAATAACAAACAAATGAAATCAACAACAGAAGTCAGTCGTGCATTTGTGGTTACAGCAGCAATTGACCTTTCCACGTAAAAGATTATAGCTACCTGCGTGTCATCCGAGTCCAAGAAAATCAACAATGTGGAATGGCTTACTTGGATAATTGATCATTATACAGAAAGAAGGGAATAAGAACAGTCCCTTATACCAATGTGGTTTCCATAGACACGTGTGTCAAGCTTTCGTCCCTGTGGCATACGATGAGAAGTGTTAGAATGAGAAACATTGAAGGAAATAACAAACAAATCAAATCAACAACAGAAGTCAGTCGTGCATTTGTGATTACAGCAGCAATTGACCTTACCACGTGGGAGATTATAGCTACCTGCGCGACATCCGAGTCCAAGAAAATCAACAATGTGGAATGGCTATCTTGGATAATTGATCATTATACAGAAAGAATGAAGTAAGAACAGTCCCTTATACCAATGTGGTTTCCAAAGACACGTGTGTCAAGCTTTCGTCCCTGGGCAATACGATGAAAAGTGTTATAATGAGAAACATTGAAGAAAATAACAAACGAATGAAATCAACAACAGAAGTCAGTCGTGCATTTGTGGTTACAGCAGCAATTGACCTTACCACGTGGGAGATTATAGCTACCTGCGTGACATCCGAGTCCAAGAAAATCAACAATGTTGAACGGCTTACTCGGATTATTGTTAATTAAACATAAAGAAGGGAATAAGAACAGTCCCTTATACCAAAGTGGTTTCCTTAGACAAGTGTGTCAAGCTTTCGTCCCTGTGCAATACCATGAAAAGTGTTATAATGAGAAACATTGAAGAAAATAACAAACGAATGAAATCAACAACAGAAGTCAGTCGTGCATTTGTGGTTACAGCAGCAATTGACCTTACCACGTGGGAGATTATAGCTACCTGCGTGACATCCGAGTCCAAGAAAATCAACAATGTGGAACGGCTTACTCGGATTATTGTTCATTAAACATAAAGAAGGGAATAAGAACAGTCCCTTATACCAAAGTCGTTTCCTTAGACAAGTGTGTCAAGCTTTCGTCCCTGTGCAATACGATGAAAAGTGTAAGAATGAGAAACATTGAAGGAAATAACAAACCAATGAAATCAACAACAGAAGTCAGTCGTGCATTTTTGGTTACAGCAGCAATTGACCTTACCACGTTAAAGATTATAGCTACCTGCGTGTCATCCGAGTCCAAGAAAATCAACAATGTGGAATGGCTTACTTGGATAATTGATCATTATACAGAAAGAAGGGAATAAGAACAGTCCCTTATACCAATGTGGTTTCCATAGACACCTGTGTCAAGCTTTCGTCCCTGTGCAATACGATGAGAAGTGTTAGAATGAGAAACATTGAAGGAAATAAAAAACAAATGAAATCAACAACAGAAGTCAGCCGTCCAATTGTGGATACAGCAGCAATTGACCTTACCACGTGGGAGATTATAGCTACCCGCGTGTCATCCGAGTCCAAGAAAATCAACAATGTGGAATGGCTTACTTGGATAATTGATCATTATACAGAAAGAATGAAATAAGAACAGTCCCTTATACCAAAGTGGTTTCCTTAGACACGTGTGTCAAGCTTTCGTCCCTGTGCAATACGATGAAAAGTGTTAGAATGAGAAACATTAAAGGAAATAACAAACAAATGAAATCAACAACAGAAGTCAGTCGTGCATTTGTGGTTACAGCAGCAATTGACCTTACCACGTAAAAGATTATAGCTACCTGCGTGTCATCCGAGTCCAAGAAAATCAACAATGTGGAATGGCTTACTTGGATAATTGATCATTATACAGAAAGAAGGGAATAAGAACAGTCCCTTATAACAATGTGGTTTCCATAGACACGCGTGTCAAGCTTTCGTCCCTGTGCAATACGATGAAAAGTGTTAGAATGAGAAACATTGAAGAAAATAACAAACGAATGAAATCAACAACAGAAGTCAGTCGTGCATTCGTGGTTACAGCAGCAATTGACCTTACCACGTGGGAGATTATAGCTACCGGCGTGACATCCGAGTCCAAGAAAATCAACAATGTGGAATGGCTTACTTGGATAATTGTTCATTAAACAAAAAAAAGGGAATAAGAACAGTCCCTTATACCAAAGTGGTTTCCTTAGACACGCGTGTCAAGCTTTCGTTCCTGTGCAATACGATGAAAAGTGTTAAAATGAGAAACATTAAAGGAAATAACAAACAAATGAAATCAACAACAGAAGTCAGTCGTGCATTTGTGGTTACAGCAGCAATTGACCTTAACACGTAAAAGATTATAGCTACCTGCGTGTCATCCGAGTCCAAGAAAATCAACAATGTGGAACGGCTTACTTGGATAATTGTTCATTAAACAAAAAGAAGGGAATAAGAACAGTCCCTTATACCAAAGTGGTTTCCTTAGACACGTGTGTCAAGCTTTCGTCCCTGTGCAATACGATGAAAAATGTTTGAATGAGAAACATTAAAGGAAATAACAAACAAATCAAATCAACAACAGAAGTCAGTCGTGCATTTGTGGTTACAGCAGCAATTGACCTTACCACGTAAAAGATTATAGCTACCTGCGTGACATCCGAGTCCAAGAAAATCAACAATGTGGAATGGCTTACTTGGATAATTGATCATTATACAGAAAGAAGGGAATAAGAACAGTCCCTTATAACAATGTGGTTTCCATAGACACGTGTGTCAAGCTTTCGTCCCTGTGCAATACGATGAGAAGTGTTAGAATGAGAAACATTGAAGGAAATAACAAACAAATCAAATCAACAACAGAAGTCAGTCGTGCATTTGTGATTACAGCAGCAATTGACCTTACCACGTGGGAGATTATAGCTACCTGCGTGACATCCGAGTCCAAGAAAATCAACAATGTGGAATGGCTATCTTGGATAATTGATCATTATACAGAAAGAATGAAGTAAGAACAGTCCCTTATACCAATGTGGTTTCCATAGACACGTGTGTCAAGCTTTCGTCCCTGTGCAATACGATGAAAAGTGTTAGAATGAGAAACATTGAAGAAAATAACAAACGAATGAAATCAACAACAGAAGTCAGTCGTGCATTTGTGGTTACAGCAGCAATTGACCTTACCACGTGGGAGATTATAGCTACCTGCGTGACATCCGAGTCCAAGAAAATAAACAATGTGGAACGGCTTACTCGGATAATTGTTCATTAAACATAAAGAAGGGAATAAGAACAGTCCCTTATACCAAAGTGGTTTCCTTAGACACGTGTGTCAAGCTTTCGTCCCTGTGCAATACGATGAAAAGTGTAAGAATGAGAAACATTGAAGGAAATAACAAACAAATGAAATCAACAACAGAAGTCAGTCGTGCATTTGTGGTTACAGCAGCAATTGACCTTACCACGTTAAAGATTTAAGCTACCTGCGTGTCAACCGAGTCCAAGAAAATCAACAATGTGGAATGGCTTACTTGGATAATTGATCATCATACAGAAAGAAGGGAATAAGAACAGTCCCTTATACCAATGTGGTTTCCATAGACACGTGTGTCAAGCTTTCGTCCCTGTGCAATACGATGAGAAGTGTTAGAATGAGAAACATTGAGGAAATAAAAAACAAATGAAATCAACAACAGAAGTCAGCCGTCCAATTGTGGATACAGCAGCAATTGACCTTACCACGTGGGAGATTATAGCTACCCGCGTGTCATCCGAGTCCAAGAAAATCAACAATGTGGAATGGCTTACTTGGATAATTGATCATTATACAGAAAGAATGAAATAAGAACAGTCCCTTATTACAAAGTGGTTTCCTTAGACACGTGTGTCAAGCTTTCGTCCCTGTGCAATACGATGAAAAATGTTAGAATGAGAAACATTAAAGGAAATAACAAACAAATGAAATCAACAACAGAAGTCAGTCGTGCATTTGTGGTTACAGCAGCAATTGACCTTACCACGTAAAAGATTATAGCTACCTGCGTGTCATCCGAGTCCAAGAAAATCAACAATGTGGAATGGCTTACTTGGATAATTGATCATTATACAGAAAGAAGGGAATAAGAACAGTCCCTTATACCAATGTGGTTTCCATAGACACGTGTGTCAAGCTTTCGTCCCTGTGCAATACGATGAGAAGTGTTAGAATGAGAAACAATGAAGGAAATAACAAACAAATCAAATCAACAACAGAAGTCAGTCGTACATTTGTGATTACAGCAGCAATTGACCTTACCACGTGGGAGATTATAGCTACCTGCGTGACATCCGAGTCCAAGAAAATCAACAATGTGGAATTGCTTACTTGGATAATTGTTCATTAAACAAAAAGAAGGGAATAAGAACAGTCCCTTATACCACCAAAGTGGTTTCCTTAGACACGCGTGTCAAGCTTTCGTCCCTGTGCAATACGATGAAAAGTGTTAGAATGAGAAACATTGAAGAAAATAACAAACGAATGAAATCAACAGAAGTCAGTCGTGCATTTGTGGTTACAGCAGCAATTGACCTTACCACGTGGGAGATTACAGCTACCTGCGTGACATCCGAGCCCAAGAAAATCAACAATGTGGAACGGCTTACTTGGATAATTGTTCATTAAACAAAAAGAAGGGAATAAGAACAGTCCCTTATACCAAAGTGGTTTCCTTAGACACGTGTGTCAAGCTTTCGTCCCTGTGCAATACGATGAAAAATGTTAGAATGAGAAACATTGAAGGAAATAAAAAACAAATGAAATCAACAACAGATGTCAGCCGTCCAATTGTGGATACAGCAGCAATTGACCTTACCACGTGGGAGATTATAGCTACCTGCGTGACATCCGAGTCCAAGAAAATCAACAATGTGGAACGGCTTACTCGGATAATTGTTCATTAAACATAAAGAAGGGGATAAGAACAGTCCCTTATACCAAAGTGGTTTCCTTAGACACGTGTGTCAAGCTTGCGTCCCTGTGCAATACGATGAAAAGTGTAAGAATGAGAAACATTGAAGGAAATAACAAACAAATGAAATCAACAACAGAAGTCAGTCGTGCATTTGTGGTTACAGCAGCAATTGACCTTACCACGTTAAAGATTCAAGCTACCTGCGTGTCAACCGAGTCCAAGAAAATCAACAATGTGGAATGGCTTACTTGGATAATTGATCATTATACAGAAAGAAAGAAGTAAGAACAGTCCCTTATACCAATGTGGTTTCAATAGACACGTGTGTCAAGCTTTCGTCCCTGTGCAATACGATGAAAAGTGTTAGAATGAGAAACATCGAAGGAAATAACAAACAAATCAAATCAACAACAGAAGTCAGTCGTGCATTTGTGATTACAGCAGCAATTGACCTCACCACGTGGGAGATTATAGCTACCTGCGTGACATCCGAGTCCAAGAAAATCAACAATGTGGAATTGCTTACTTGGATAATTGTTCATTAAACAAAAAGAAGGGAATAAGAACAGTCCCTTATACCAAAGTGGTTTCCTTAGACACGCGTGTCAAGCTTTCGTCCCTGTGCAATACGATGAGAAGTGTTAGAATGAGAAACATTGAAGGAAATAACAAACAAATCAAATCAACAACAGAAGTCAGTCGTGCATTTGTGATTACAGCAGCAATTGACCTTACCACGTGGGAGATTATAGCTACCTGCGTGACATCCGAGTCCAAGAAAATCAACAATGTGAAATGGCTTACTTGGATAATTGATCATTATACAGAGAGAAAGAAGTAAGAACAGTCCCTTATACCAATGTGGTTTCCATAGACACGTGTGTCAAGCTTTCGTCCCTGTGCAATACGATGAAAAGTGTTATAATGAGAAACATTGAAGAAAATAACAAACGAATGAAATCAACAACAGAAGTCAGTCGTGCATTTGTGGTTACAGCAGCAATTGACCTTACCACGTGGGAGATTATAGCTACCTGCGTGACATCCGAGTCCAAGAAAATCAACAATGTTGAACGGCTTACTCGGATTATTGTTCATTAAACATAAAGAAGGGAATAAGAACAGTCCCTTATACCAAAGTGGTTTCCTTAGACAAGTGTGTCAAGCTTTCGTCCCTGTGCAATACGATGAAAAGTGTTATAATGAGAAACATTGAAGAAAATAACAAACGAATGAAATCAACAACAGAAGTCAGTCGTGCATTTGTGGTTACAGCAGCAATTGACCTTACCACGTGGGAGATTATAGCTACCTGCGTGACATCCGAGTCCAAGAAAATCAACAATGTGGAACGGCTTACTCGGATTATTGTTCATTAAACAAAAAGAAGGGAATGAGAACAGTCCCTTATACCAAAGTGGTTTCCTTAGACACGTGTGTCAAGCTTTCGTCCCTGTGCAATACGATGAAAAATGTTAGAATGAGAAACATTAAAGGAAATAACAAACAAATGAAATCAACAACAGAAGTCAGTCGTGCATTTGTGGTTACAGCAGCATTTGACCTTACCACGTAAAAGATTATAGCTACCTGCGTGTCATCCGAGTCCAAGAAAATCAACAATGTGGAATGGCTTACTTGGATAATTGATCATTATACAGAAAGAAGGGAATAAGAACAATCCCTTATACCAAAGTGGTTTCCTTAGACACGTGTGTCAAGCTTTCGTCCCTGTGCAATACGATGAGAAGTGTTAGAATGAGAAACATTGAAGGAAATAACAAACAAATCAAATCAACAACAGAAGTCAGTCGTGCATTTGTGGTTACAGCAGCAATTGACCTTACCACGTGGAAGATTACAGCTACCTGCGTGATATCCGAGCCCAAGAAAATCAACAATGTGGAACGGCTTACTTGGATAATTGTTCATTGAACAGAAAGAAGGGAATAAGAACAGTCCCTTATACCAAAGTGGTTTCCTTAGACACGTGTGTCAAGCTTTCGTCCCTGTGCAATACGATGAAAAATGTTAGAATGAGAAACATTAAAGGAAATAACAAACAAATGAAATCAACAACAGAAGTCAGTCGTGCATTTGTGGTTACAGCAGCAATTGACCTTACCACGTGAAAGATTATAGCTACCTGCGTGTCATCCGAGTCCAAGAAAATCAACAATGTGGAATGGCTTACTTGGATAATTGATCATTATACAGAAAGAAGGGAATAAGAACAGTCCCTTATACCAATGTGGTTTCCATAGACACGTGTGTCAAGCTTTCGTCCCTGTGCAATACGATGAGAAGTGTTAGAATGAGAAACATTGAAGGAAATAACAAACAAATCAAATCAACAACAGAAGTCAGTCGTGCATTTGTGATTACAGCAGCAATTGACCTTACCACGTGGGAGATTATAGCTACCTGCGTGACATCCGAGTCCAAGAAAATCAACAATGTGGAATGGCTATCTTGGATAATTGATCATTATACAGAAAGAATGAAGTAAGAACAGTCCCTTATACCAATGTGGTTTCCATAGACACGTGTGTCAAGCTTTCGTCCCTGTGCAATACGATGAAAAGTGTTATAATGAGAAACATTGAAGAAAATAACAAACGAATGAAATCAACAACAGAAGTCAGTCGTGCATTTGTGGTTACAGCAGCAATTGACCTTACCACGTGGGAGATTATAGCTACCTGCGTGACATCCGAGTCCAAGAAAATCAACAATGTGGAACGGCTTACTCGGATAATTGTTCATTAAACATAAAGAAGGGAATAAGAACAGTCCCTTATACCAAAGTGGTTTCCTTAGACACGTGTGTCAAGCTTTCGTCCCTGTGCAATACGATGAAAAGTGTAAGAATGAGAAACATTGAGGGAAATAAAAAACAAATGAAATCAACAACAGAAGTCAGTCGTGCATTTGTGGTTACAGCAGCAATTGACCTTACCACGTTAAAGATTATAGCTACCTGCGTGTCATCCGAGTCCAAGAAAATCAACAATGTGGAATGGCTTACTTGGATAATTGATCATCATACAGAAAGAAGGGAATAAGAACAGTCCCTTATACCAATGTGGTTTCCATAGTCACGTGTGTCAAGCTTTCGTCCCTGTGCAATACGATGAGAAGTGTTAGAATGAGAAACATTGAGGGAAATAAAAAACAAATGAAATCAACAACAGAAGTCAGCCGTCCAATTGTGGATACAGCAGCAATTGACCTTACCACGTGGGAGATTATAGCTACCCGCGTGTCATCCGAGTCCAAGAAAATCAACAATGTGGAATGGCCTACTTGGATAATTGATCATTATACAGAAAGAATGAAATAAGAACAGTCCCTTATACCAAAGTGGTTTCCTTAGACACGTGTGTCAAGCTTTCGTCCCTGTGCAATACGATGAAAATGTTAGAATGAGAAACATTAAAGGAAATAACAAACAAATGAAATCAACAACAGAAGTCAGTCGTGCATTTGTGGTTACAGCAGCAATTGACCTTACCACGTAAAAGATTATAGCTACCTGCGTGTCATCCGAGTCCAAGAAAATCAACAATGTGGAATGGCTTACTTGGATAATTGATCATTATACAGAAAGAGGGGAATAAGAACAGTCCCTTATAACAATGTGGTTTCCATAGACACGCGTGTCAAGCTTTCGTCCATGTGCAATACGATGAAAAGAGTTAGAATGAGAAACATTGAAGAAAATAACAAACGAATGAAATCAACAACAGAAGTCAGTCGTGCATTCGTGGTTACAGCAGCAATTGACCTTACCACGTGGGAGATTATAGCTACCTGCGTGACATCCGAGTCCAAGAAAATCAACAATGTGGAATGGCTTACTTGGATAATTGTTCATTAAACAAAAAGAAGGGAATAAGAACAGTCCCTTATACCAAAGTGGTTTCCTCAGACACGCGTGTCAAGCTTTCGTCCCTGTGCAATACGATGAAAAGTGTTAGAATGAGAAACATTAGAGGAAATAACAAACAAATGAAATCAACAACACATATCAGTCGTGCATTTGTGGTTACAGCAGCAATTGACCTTACCACGTAAAAGATTATAGCTACCTGCGTGTCATCCGAGTCCAAGAAAATCAACAATGTGGAATGGCTTACTTGGATAATTGATCATTATACAGAAAGAAGGGAATAAGAACAGTCCCTTATAACAATGTGGTTTCCATAGACACGTGTGTCAAGCTTTCGTCCCTGTGCAATACGATGAAAAGTGTTAGAATGAGAAACATTGAAGAAAATAACAAACGAATGAAATCAACAACAGAAAGAAGTCAGTCGTGCATTTGTGGTTACAGCAGCAATCGACCTTACCACGTGGGAGATTAAAGATACCTGCGTGACATCCGAGTCCAAGAAAATCAATAATGTGGAACGGCTTACTCGGATAATTGTTCATTAAAAATAAAGAAGGGAATAAGAACAGTCCCTTATACCAAAGTGGTTTCCTTAGACACGTGTGTCAAGCTTTCGTCCCTGTGCAATACGATGAAAAGTGTTAGAATGAGAAACATTGAAGGAAATAACAAACAAATGAAATCAACAACAGAAGTCAGTCGTGCATTTGTGGTTACAGCAGCAATTGACCTTACCACGTTAAAGATTATAGCTACCTGCGTGTCATCCGAGTCCAAGAAAATCAACAATGTGGAATGGCTTACTTGGATAATTGATCATCATACAGAAAGAAGGGAATAAGAACAGTCCCTTATACCAATGTGGTTTCCATAGACACGTGTGTCAAACTTTCGTCCCTGTGCAATACGATGAGAAGTGTTAGAATGAGAAACATTGAAGGAAATAAAAAACAAATGAAATCAACAACAGAAGTCAGCCGTCCAATTGTGGATACAGCAGCAATTGACCTTACCACGTGGGAGATTATAGCTACCCGCGTGTCATCCGATTCCAAGAAAATCAACAATGTGGAATGGCTTACTTGGATAATTGATCATTATACAGAAAGAATGAAATAAGAACAGTCCCTTATACCAATGTGGTTTCCATAGACACGTGTGTCAAGCTTTCGTCCCTGTGCAATACGATGAAAAGTGTTAGAATGAGAAACATTGAAGAAAATAACAAACGAATGAAATCAACAACAGAAGTCAGTCGTGCATTTGTGGTTACAGCAGCAATTGACCTTACCACGTGGAAGATTACAGCTACCTGCGTGACATCCGAGCCCAAGAAAATCAACAATGTGGAACGGCTTACTTGGATAATTGTTCATTAAACAAAAAGAAGGGAATGAGAACAGTCCCTTATACCAAAGTGGTTTCCTTAGACACGTGTGTCAAGCTTTCGTCCCTGTGCAATACGATGAAAAATGTTAGAATGAGAAACATTAAAGGAAATAACAAACAAATGAAATCAACAACAGAAGTCAGTCGTGCATTTGTGGTTACAGCAGCATTTGACCTTACCACGTAAAAGATTATAGCTACCTGCGTGCCATCCGAGTCCAAGAAAATCAACAATGTGGAATGGCTTACTTGGATAATTGATCATTATACAGAAAGAAGGGAATAAGAACAATCCCTTATACCAAAGTGGTTTCCTTAGACACGTGTGTCAAGCTTTCGTCCCTGTGCAATACGATGAGAAGTGTTAGAATGAGAAACATTGAAGGAAATAACAAACAAATCAAATCAACAACAGAAGTCAGTCGTGCATTTGTGATTACAGCAGCAATTGACCTTACCACGTGGGAGATTATAGCTACCTGCGTGACATCCGAGTCCAAGAAAATCAACAATGTGGAATTGCTTACTTGGATAATTGTTCATTAAACAAAAAGAAGGGAATAAGAACAGTCCCTTATACGAATGTGGTTTCCTTAGACACGCGTGTCAAGCTTTCGTCCCTGTGCAATACGATGAAAAGTGTTAGAATGAGAAACATTGAAGAAAATAACAAACGAATGAAATCAACAACAGAAGTCAGTCGTGCATTCGTGGTTACAGCAGCAATTAACCTTACCACGTGGGAGATTATAGCTACCTGCGTGACATCCGAGTCCAAGAAAATCAACAATGTGGAATGGCTTACTTGGATAATTGTTCATTAAACAAAAAGAAGGGAATAAGAACAGTCCCTTATACCAAAGTGGTTTCCTTAGACACGCGTGTCAAGCTTTCGTTCCTGTGCAATACGATGAAAAGTGTTAGAATGAGAAACATTGAAGAAAATAACAAACGAATGAAATCAACAGAAGTCAGTCGTGCATTTGTGGTTACAGCAGCAATTGACCTTACCACGTGGGAGATTACAGCTACCTGCGTGACATCCGAGCCCAAGAAAATCAACAATGTTGAACGGCTTACTTGGATAATTGTTCATTAAACAAAAAGAAGGGAATAAGAACAGTCCCTTATACCAAAGTGGTTTCCTTAGACACGTGTGTCAAGCTTTCGTCCCTGTGCAATACGATGAAAAATGTTAGAATGAGAAACATTAAAGGAAATAACAAACAAATGAAATCAACAACAGAAGTCAGTCGTGCATTTGTGGTTACAGCAGCAATTGACCTTACCACGTAAAAGATTATAGCTACCTGCGTGTCATCCGAGTCCAAGAAAATCAACAATGTGGAATGGCTTAATTGGATAATTGATCATTATACAGAAAGAAGGGAATAAGAACAGTCCCTCATAACAATGTGGTTTCCATAGACACGTGTGTCAAGCTTTCGTCCCTGTGCAATACGATGAGAAGTGTTAGAATGAGAAACATTGAAGGAAATAACAAACAAATCAAATCAACAACAGAAGTCAGTCGTCCAATTGTGGATACAGCAGCAATTGACCTTACCACGTGGGAGATTATAGCTACCTGCGTGTCATCCGAGTCCAAGAAAATCAACAATGTGGAATGGCTTACTTGGATTGATCATTATACAGAAAGAATGAAATAAGAACAGTCCCTTATACCAATGTGGTTTCCATAGACACGTGTGTCAAGCTTTCGTCCCTGTGCAATACGATGAAAAGTGTTAGAATGAGAATCATTGAAGAAAATAACAAACGAATGAAATCAACAACAGAAGTCAGTCGTGCATTTGTGGTTACAGCAGCAATTGACCTTACCACGTGGAAGATTACTTCTACCTGCGTGACATCCGAGCCCAAGAAAATCAACAATGTGGAACGGCTTACTTGGATAAATGTTCATTGAACAAAAAGAAGGGAATAAGAACAGTCCCTTATACCAAAGTGGTTTCCTTAGACACGTGT
This sequence comes from Harmonia axyridis, assembly GCF_914767665.1. Classification (NCBI taxonomy): domain Eukaryota; kingdom Metazoa; phylum Arthropoda; class Insecta; order Coleoptera; family Coccinellidae; genus Harmonia; species Harmonia axyridis. The sequence goes on along the minus strand of NC_059502.1, from coordinate 45,881,150 downwards.
GTCAAGCTTTCGTCCCTGTGCAATACGATGAAAAGTGTTAGAATGAGAAACATTAAAGGAAATAACAAACAAATGAAATCAACAACAGAAGTCAGTCGTGCATTTGTGGTTACAGCAGCAATTGACCTTTCCACGTAAAAGATTATAGCTACCTGCGTGTCATCCGAGTCCAAGAAAATCAACAATGTGGAATGGCTTACTTGGATAATTGATCATTATACAGAAAGAAGGGAATAAGAACAGTCCCTTATACCAATGTGGTTTCCATAGACACGTGTGTCAAGCTTTCGTCCCTGTGGCATACGATGAGAAGTGTTAGAATGAGAAACATTGAAGGAAATAACAAACAAATCAAATCAACAACAGAAGTCAGTCGTGCATTTGTGATTACAGCAGCAATTGACCTTACCACGTGGGAGATTATAGCTACCTGCGCGACATCCGAGTCCAAGAAAATCAACAATGTGGAATGGCTATCTTGGATAATTGATCATTATACAGAAAGAATGAAGTAAGAACAGTCCCTTATACCAATGTGGTTTCCAAAGACACGTGTGTCAAGCTTTCGTCCCTGGGCAATACGATGAAAAGTGTTATAATGAGAAACATTGAAGAAAATAACAAACGAATGAAATCAACAACAGAAGTCAGTCGTGCATTTGTGGTTACAGCAGCAATTGACCTTACCACGTGGGAGATTATAGCTACCTGCGTGACATCCGAGTCCAAGAAAATCAACAATGTTGAACGGCTTACTCGGATTATTGTTAATTAAACATAAAGAAGGGAATAAGAACAGTCCCTTATACCAAAGTGGTTTCCTTAGACAAGTGTGTCAAGCTTTCGTCCCTGTGCAATACCATGAAAAGTGTTATAATGAGAAACATTGAAGAAAATAACAAACGAATGAAATCAACAACAGAAGTCAGTCGTGCATTTGTGGTTACAGCAGCAATTGACCTTACCACGTGGGAGATTATAGCTACCTGCGTGACATCCGAGTCCAAGAAAATCAACAATGTGGAACGGCTTACTCGGATTATTGTTCATTAAACATAAAGAAGGGAATAAGAACAGTCCCTTATACCAAAGTCGTTTCCTTAGACAAGTGTGTCAAGCTTTCGTCCCTGTGCAATACGATGAAAAGTGTAAGAATGAGAAACATTGAAGGAAATAACAAACCAATGAAATCAACAACAGAAGTCAGTCGTGCATTTTTGGTTACAGCAGCAATTGACCTTACCACGTTAAAGATTATAGCTACCTGCGTGTCATCCGAGTCCAAGAAAATCAACAATGTGGAATGGCTTACTTGGATAATTGATCATCATACAGAAAGAAGGGAATAAGAACAGTCCCTTATACCAATGTGGTTTCCATAGACACCTGTGTCAAGCTTTCGTCCCTGTGCAATACGATGAGAAGTGTTAGAATGAGAAACATTGAAGGAAATAAAAAACAAATGAAATCAACAACAGAAGTCAGCCGTCCAATTGTGGATACAGCAGCAATTGACCTTACCACGTGGGAGATTATAGCTACCCGCGTGTCATCCGAGTCCAAGAAAATCAACAATGTGGAATGGCTTACTTGGATAATTGATCATTATACAGAAAGAATGAAATAAGAACAGTCCCTTATACCAAAGTGGTTTCCTTAGACACGTGTGTCAAGCTTTCGTCCCTGTGCAATACGATGAAAAATGTTAGAATGAGAAACATTAAAGGAAATAACAAACAAATGAAATCAACAACAGAAGTCAGTCGTGCATTTGTGGTTACAGCAGCAATTGACCTTACCACGTAAAAGATTATAGCTACCTGCGTGTCATCCGAGTCCAAGAAAATCAACAATGTGGAATGGCTTACTTGGATAATTGATCATTATACAGAAAGAAGGGAATAAGAACAGTCCCTTATAACAATGTGGTTTCCATAGACACGCGTGTCAAGCTTTCGTCCCTGTGCAATACGATGAAAAGTGTTAGAATGAGAAACATTGAAGAAAATAACAAACGAATGAAATCAACAACAGAAGTCAGTCGTGCATTCGTGGTTACAGCAGCAATTGACCTTACCACGTGGGAGATTATAGCTACCGGCGTGACATCCGAGTCCAAGAAAATCAACAATGTGGAATGGCTTACTTGGATAATTGTTCATTAAACAAAAAAAAGGGAATAAGAACAGTCCCTTATACCAAAGTGGTTTCCTTAGACACGCGTGTCAAGCTTTCGTTCCTGTGCAATACGATGAAAAGTGTTAAAATGAGAAACATTAAAGGAAATAACAAACAAATGAAATCAACAACAGAAGTCAGTCGTGCATTTGTGGTTACAGCAGCAATTGACCTTAACACGTAAAAGATTATAGCTACCTGCGTGTCATCCGAGTCCAAGAAAATCAACAATGTGGAACGGCTTACTTGGATAATTGTTCATTAAACAAAAAGAAGGGAATAAGAACAGTCCCTTATACCAAAGTGGTTTCCTTAGACACGTGTGTCAAGCTTTCGTCCCTGTGCAATACGATGAAAAATGTTTGAATGAGAAACATTAAAGGAAATAACAAACAAATCAAATCAACAACAGAAGTCAGTCGTGCATTTGTGGTTACAGCAGCAATTGACCTTACCACGTAAAAGATTATAGCTACCTGCGTGTCATCCGAGTCCAAGAAAATCAACAATGTGGAATGGCTTACTTGGATAATTGATCATTATACAGAAAGAAGGGAATAAGAACAGTCCCTTATAACAATGTGGTTTCCATAGACACGTGTGTCAAGCTTTCGTCCCTGTGCAATACGATGAGAAGTGTTAGAATGAGAAACATTGAAGGAAATAACAAACAAATCAAATCAACAACAGAAGTCAGTCGTGCATTTGTGATTACAGCAGCAATTGACCTTACCACGTGGGAGATTATAGCTACCTGCGTGACATCCGAGTCCAAGAAAATCAACAATGTGGAATGGCTATCTTGGATAATTGATCATTATACAGAAAGAATGAAGTAAGAACAGTCCCTTATACCAATGTGGTTTCCATAGACACGTGTGTCAAGCTTTCGTCCCTGTGCAATACGATGAAAAGTGTTAGAATGAGAAACATTGAAGAAAATAACAAACGAATGAAATCAACAACAGAAGTCAGTCGTGCATTTGTGGTTACAGCAGCAATTGACCTTACCACGTGGGAGATTATAGCTACCTGCGTGACATCCGAGTCCAAGAAAATAAACAATGTGGAACGGCTTACTCGGATAATTGTTCATTAAACATAAAGAAGGGAATAAGAACAGTCCCTTATACCAAAGTGGTTTCCTTAGACACGTGTGTCAAGCTTTCGTCCCTGTGCAATACGATGAAAAGTGTAAGAATGAGAAACATTGAAGGAAATAACAAACAAATGAAATCAACAACAGAAGTCAGTCGTGCATTTGTGGTTACAGCAGCAATTGACCTTACCACGTTAAAGATTTAAGCTACCTGCGTGTCAACCGAGTCCAAGAAAATCAACAATGTGGAATGGCTTACTTGGATAATTGATCATCATACAGAAAGAAGGGAATAAGAACAGTCCCTTATACCAATGTGGTTTCCATAGACACGTGTGTCAAGCTTTCGTCCCTGTGCAATACGATGAGAAGTGTTAGAATGAGAAACATTGAGGAAATAAAAAACAAATGAAATCAACAACAGAAGTCAGCCGTCCAATTGTGGATACAGCAGCAATTGACCTTACCACGTGGGAGATTATAGCTACCCGCGTGTCATCCGAGTCCAAGAAAATCAACAATGTGGAATGGCTTACTTGGATAATTGATCATTATACAGAAAGAATGAAATAAGAACAGTCCCTTATTACAAAGTGGTTTCCTTAGACACGTGTGTCAAGCTTTCGTCCCTGTGCAATACGATGAAAAATGTTAGAATGAGAAACATTAAAGGAAATAACAAACAAATGAAATCAACAACAGAAGTCAGTCGTGCATTTGTGGTTACAGCAGCAATTGACCTTACCACGTAAAAGATTATAGCTACCTGCGTGTCATCCGAGTCCAAGAAAATCAACAATGTGGAATGGCTTACTTGGATAATTGATCATTATACAGAAAGAAGGGAATAAGAACAGTCCCTTATACCAATGTGGTTTCCATAGACACGTGTGTCAAGCTTTCGTCCCTGTGCAATACGATGAGAAGTGTTAGAATGAGAAACAATGAAGGAAATAACAAACAAATCAAATCAACAACAGAAGTCAGTCGTACATTTGTGATTACAGCAGCAATTGACCTTACCACGTGGGAGATTATAGCTACCTGCGTGACATCCGAGTCCAAGAAAATCAACAATGTGGAATTGCTTACTTGGATAATTGTTCATTAAACAAAAAGAAGGGAATAAGAACAGTCCCTTATACCACCAAAGTGGTTTCCTTAGACACGCGTGTCAAGCTTTCGTCCCTGTGCAATACGATGAAAAGTGTTAGAATGAGAAACATTGAAGAAAATAACAAACGAATGAAATCAACAGAAGTCAGTCGTGCATTTGTGGTTACAGCAGCAATTGACCTTACCACGTGGGAGATTACAGCTACCTGCGTGACATCCGAGCCCAAGAAAATCAACAATGTGGAACGGCTTACTTGGATAATTGTTCATTAAACAAAAAGAAGGGAATAAGAACAGTCCCTTATACCAAAGTGGTTTCCTTAGACACGTGTGTCAAGCTTTCGTCCCTGTGCAATACGATGAAAAATGTTAGAATGAGAAACATTGAAGGAAATAAAAAACAAATGAAATCAACAACAGATGTCAGCCGTCCAATTGTGGATACAGCAGCAATTGACCTTACCACGTGGGAGATTATAGCTACCTGCGTGACATCCGAGTCCAAGAAAATCAACAATGTGGAACGGCTTACTCGGATAATTGTTCATTAAACATAAAGAAGGGGATAAGAACAGTCCCTTATACCAAAGTGGTTTCCTTAGACACGTGTGTCAAGCTTGCGTCCCTGTGCAATACGATGAAAAGTGTAAGAATGAGAAACATTGAAGGAAATAACAAACAAATGAAATCAACAACAGAAGTCAGTCGTGCATTTGTGGTTACAGCAGCAATTGACCTTACCACGTTAAAGATTCAAGCTACCTGCGTGTCAACCGAGTCCAAGAAAATCAACAATGTGGAATGGCTTACTTGGATAATTGATCATTATACAGAAAGAAAGAAGTAAGAACAGTCCCTTATACCAATGTGGTTTCAATAGACACGTGTGTCAAGCTTTCGTCCCTGTGCAATACGATGAAAAGTGTTAGAATGAGAAACATCGAAGGAAATAACAAACAAATCAAATCAACAACAGAAGTCAGTCGTGCATTTGTGATTACAGCAGCAATTGACCTCACCACGTGGGAGATTATAGCTACCTGCGTGACATCCGAGTCCAAGAAAATCAACAATGTGGAATTGCTTACTTGGATAATTGTTCATTAAACAAAAAGAAGGGAATAAGAACAGTCCCTTATACCAAAGTGGTTTCCTTAGACACGCGTGTCAAGCTTTCGTCCCTGTGCAATACGATGAGAAGTGTTAGAATGAGAAACATTGAAGGAAATAACAAACAAATCAAATCAACAACAGAAGTCAGTCGTGCATTTGTGATTACAGCAGCAATTGACCTTACCACGTGGGAGATTATAGCTACCTGCGTGACATCCGAGTCCAAGAAAATCAACAATGTGAAATGGCTTACTTGGATAATTGATCATTATACAGAGAGAAAGAAGTAAGAACAGTCCCTTATACCAATGTGGTTTCCATAGACACGTGTGTCAAGCTTTCGTCCCTGTGCAATACGATGAAAAGTGTTATAATGAGAAACATTGAAGAAAATAACAAACGAATGAAATCAACAACAGAAGTCAGTCGTGCATTTGTGGTTACAGCAGCAATTGACCTTACCACGTGGGAGATTATAGCTACCTGCGTGACATCCGAGTCCAAGAAAATCAACAATGTTGAACGGCTTACTCGGATTATTGTTCATTAAACATAAAGAAGGGAATAAGAACAGTCCCTTATACCAAAGTGGTTTCCTTAGACAAGTGTGTCAAGCTTTCGTCCCTGTGCAATACGATGAAAAGTGTTATAATGAGAAACATTGAAGAAAATAACAAACGAATGAAATCAACAACAGAAGTCAGTCGTGCATTTGTGGTTACAGCAGCAATTGACCTTACCACGTGGGAGATTATAGCTACCTGCGTGACATCCGAGTCCAAGAAAATCAACAATGTGGAACGGCTTACTCGGATTATTGTTCATTAAACATAAAGAAGGGAATAAGAACAGTCCCTTATACCAAAGTGGTTTCCTTAGACAAGTGTGTCAAGCTTTCGTCCCTGTGCAATACGATGAAAAGTGTAAGAATGAGAAACATTGAAGGAAATAACAAACCAATGAAATCAACAACAGAAGTCAGTCGTGCATTTTTGGTAACAGCAGCAATTGACCTTACCACGTTAAAGATTATAGCTACCTGCGTGTCATCCGAGTCCAAGAAAATCAACAATGTGGAATGGCTTACTTGGATAATTGATCATCATACAGAAAGAAGGGAATAAGAACAGTCCCTTATACCAATGTGGTTTCCATAGACACCTGTGTCAAGCTTTCGTCCCTGTGCAATACGATGAGAAGTGTTAGAATGAGAAACATTGAAGGAAATAAAAAACAAATGAAATCAACAACAGAAGTCAGCCGTCCAATTGTGGATACAGCAGCAATTGACCTTACCACGTGGGAGATTATAGCTACCCGCGTGTCATCCGAGTCCAAGAAAATCAACAATGTGGAATGGCTCACTTGGATAATTGATCATTATACAGAAAGAATGAAATAAGAACAGTCCCTTATACCAAAGTGGTTTCCTTAGACACGTGTGTCAAGCTTTCGTCCCTGTGCAATACGATGAAAAATGTTAGAATGAGAAACATTAAAGGAAATAACAAACAAATGAAATCAACAACAGAAGTCAGTCGTGCATTTGTGGTTACAGCAGCAATTGACCTTACCACGTAAAAGATTATAGCTACCTGCGTGTCATCCGAGGCCAAGAAAATCAACAATGTGGAATGGCTTACTTGGATAATTGATCATTATACAGAAAGAAGGGAATAAGAACAGTCCCTTATAACAATGTGGTTTCCATAGACACGCGTGTCAAGCTTTCGTCCCTGTGCAATACGATGAAAAGTGTTAGAATGAGAAACATTGAAGAAAATAACAAACGAATGAAATCAACAACAGAAGTCAGTCGTGCATTCGTGGTTACAGCAGCAATTGACCTTACCACGTGGGAGATTATAGCTACCTGCGTGACATCCGAGTCCAAGAAAATCAACAATGTGGAATGGCTTACTTGGATAATTGTTCATTAAACAAAAAAAAGGGAATAAGAACAGTCCCTTATACCAAAGTGGTTTCCTTAGACACGCGTGTCAAGCTTTCGTCCCTGTGCAATACGATGAAAAGTGTTAAAATGAGAAACATTAAAGGAAATAACAAACAAATGAAATCAACAACAGAAGTCAGTCGTGCATTTGTGGTTACAGCAGCAATTGACCTCAACACATAAATGATTATAGCTACCTGCGTGTCATCCGAGTCCAAGAAAATCAACAATGTGGAACGGCTTACTTGGATAATTGTTCATTAAACAAAAAGAAGGGAATAAGAACAGTCCCTTATACCAAAGTGGTTTCCTTAGACAGGTGTGTCAAGCTTTCGTCCCTGTGCAATACGATGAAAAATGTTTGAATGAGAAACATTAAAGGAAATAACAAACAAATCAAATCAACAACAGAAGTCAGTCGTGCATTTGTGGTTACAGCAGCAATTGACCTTACCACGTAAAAGATTATAGCTACCTGCGTGTCATCCGAGTCCAAGAAAATCAACAATGTGGAATGGCTTACTTGGATAATTGATCATTATACAGAAAGAAGGGAATAAGAACAGTCCCTTATAACAATGTGGTTTCCATAGACACGTGTGTCAAGCTTTCGTCCCTGTGCAATACGATGAGAAGTGTTAGAATGAGAAACATTGAAGGAAATAAAAAACAAATGAAATCAACAACAGAAGTCAGCCGTCCAATTGTGGATACAGCAGCAATTGACCTTACCACGTGGGAGATTATAGCTACCCGCGTGTCATCCGAGTCCAAGAAAATCAACAATGTGGAATGGCTTACTTGGATAATTGATCATTATACAGAAAGAATGAAATAAGAACAGTCCCTTATACCAAAGTGGTTTCCTTAGACACGTGTGTCAAGCTTTCGTCCCTGTGCAATACGATGAAAAATGTTAGAATGAGAAACATTAAAGGAAATAACAAACAAATGAAATCAACAACAGAAGTCAGTCGTGCATTTGTGGTTACAGCAGCAATTGACCTTACCACGTAAAAGATTATAGCTACCTGCGTGTCATCCGAGTCCAAGAAAATCAACAATGTGGAATGGCTTACTTGGATAATTGATCATTATACAGAAAGAAGGGAATAAGAACAGTCCCTTATAACAATGTGGTTTCCATAGACACGCGTGTCAAGCTTTCGTCCCTGTGCAATACGATGAAAAGTGTTAGAATGAGAAACATTGAAGAAAATAACAAACGAATAAAATCAACAACAGAAGTCAGTCGTGCATTCGTGGTTACAGCAGCAATTGACCTTACCACGTGGGAGATTATAGCTACCTGCGTGACATCCGAGTCCAAGAAAATCAACAATGTGGAATGGCTTACTTGGATAATTGTTCATTAAACAAAAAAAAGGGAATAAGAACAGTCCCTTATACCAAAGTGGTTTCCTTAGACACGCGTGTCAAGCTTTCGTCCCTGTGCAATACGATGAAAAGTGTTAAAATGAGAAACATTAAAGGAAATAACAAACAAATGAAATCAACAACAGAAGTCAGTCGTGCATTTGTGGTTACAGCAGCAATTGACCTCAACACGTAAAAGATTATAGCTACCTGCGTGTCATCCGAGTCCAAGAAAATCAACAATGTGGAACGGCTTACTTGGATAATTGTTCATTAAACAAAAAGAAGGGAATAAGAACAGTCGCTTATACCAAAGTGGTTTCCTTAGACAGGTGTGTCAAGCTTTCGTCCCTGTGCAATACGATGAAAAATGTTTGAATGAGAAACATTAAAGGAAATAACAAACAAATCAAATCAACAACAGAAGTCAGTCGTGCATTTGTGGTTACAGCAGCAATTGACCTTACCACGTAAAAGATTATAGCTACCTGCGTGTCATCCGAGTCCAAGAAAATCAACAATGTGGAATGGCTTACTTGGATAATTGATCATTATACAGAAAGAAGGGAATAAGAACAGTCCCTTATAACAATGTGGTTTCCATAGACACGTGTGTCAAGCTTTCGTCCCTGTGCAATACGATGAGAAGTGTTAGAATGAGAAACATTGAAAGAAATAACAAACAAATCAAATCAAAAACAGAAGTCAGTCGTGCATTTGTGATTACAGCAGCAATTGACCTTACCACGTGGGAGATTATAGCTACCTGCGTGACATCCGAGTCCAAGAAAATCAACAATGTGGAATGGCTTACTTGGATAATTGATCATTATACAGAAAGAATGAAGTGAGAACAGTCCCTTATACCAATGTGGTTTCCATAGACACGTGTGTCAAGCTTTCGTCCCTGTGCAATACGATGAAAAGTGTTAGAATGAGAAACATTGAAGGAAATAACAAACAAATGAAATCAACAACAGAAGTCAGTCGTGCATTTGTGGTTACAGCAGCAATTGACCTTACCACGTTAAAGATTATAGCTACCTGCGTGTCATGCGAGTCCAAGAAAATCAACAATGTGGAATGGCTTACTTGGATAATTGATCATTATACAGAAAGAAGGGAATAAGAACAGTCCCTTATACCAATGTGGTTTACATAGACACGTGTGTCAAGCTTTCGTCCCTGTGCAATACGATGAGAAGTGTTAGAATGAGAAACATTGAAAGAAATAACAAACAAATCAAATCAAAAACAGAAGTCAGTCGTGCATTTGTGATTACAGCAGCAATTGACCTTACCACGTGGGAGATTATAGATACCTGCGTGACATCCGAGTCCAAGAAAATCAACAATGTGGAACGGCTTACTCGGATGATTGTTCATTAAACATAAAGAAGGGAATAAGAACAGTCCCTTATACCAAAGTGGTTTCCTTAGACACGTGTGTCAAGCTTTCGTCCCTGTGCAATACGATGAAAAGTGTTAGAATGAGAAACATTGAAGGAAATAACAAACAAATGAAATCAACAACAGAAGTCAGTCGTGCATTTGTGGTTACAGCAGCAATTGACCTTACCACGTTAAAGATTATAGCTACCTGCGTGTCATGCGAGTCCAAGAAAATCAACAATGTGGAATGGCTTACTTGGATAATTGATCATTATACAGAAAGAAGGGAATAAGAACAGTCCCTTATACCAATGTGGTTTCCATAGACACGTGTGTCAAGCTTTCGTCCCTGTGCAATACGATGAGAAGTGTTAGAATGAGAAACATTGAAGGAAATAACAAACAAATCAAATCAACAACAGAAGTCAGTCGTGCATTTGTGATTACAGCAGCAATTGACCTTACCACGTGGGAGATTATAGCTACCTGCGTGACATCCGAGTCCAAGAAAATCAACAATGTGGAATGGCTATCTTGGATAATTGATCATTATACAGAAAGAATGAAGTAAGAACAGTCCCTTATACCAATGTGGTTTCCATAGACACGTGTGTCAAGCTTTCGTCCCTGTGCAATACGATGAAAAGTGTTAGAATGAGAAACATTGAAGAAAATAACAAACGAATGAAATCAACAACAGAAGTCAGTCGTGCATTTGTGGTTACAGCAGCAATTGACCTTACCACGTGGGAGATTATAGCTACCTGCGTGACATCCGAGTCCAAGAAAATCAACAATGTGGAACGGCTTACTCGGATAATTGTTCATTAAACATAAAGAAGGGAATAAGAACAGTCCCTTATACCAAAATGGTTTCCTTAGACACGTGTGTCAAGCTTTCGTCCCTGTGCAATACGATGAAAAATGTTAGAATGAGAAACATTAAAGGAAATAACAAACAAATGGAATCAACAACAGAAGTCAGTCGTGCATTTGTGGTTACAGCAGCAATTGACCTTACCACGTTAAAGATTTAAGCTACCTGCGTGTCAACCGAGTCCAAGAAAATCAACAATGTGGAATGGCTTACTTGGATAATTGATCATCATACAGAAAGAAGGGAATAAGAACAGTCCCTTATACCAATGTGGTTTCCATAGACAGGTGTGTCAAGCTTTCGTCCCTGTGCAATACGATGAGAAGTGTTAGAATGAGAAACATTGAAGGAAATAAAAAACAAATGAAATCAACAACAGAAGTCAGCCGTCCAATTGTGGATACAGCAGCAATTGACCTTACCACGTGGGAGATTATAGCTACCCGCGTGTCATCCGAGTCCAAGAAAATCAACAATGTGGAATGGCTTACTTGGATAATTGATCATTATACAGAAAGAATGAAATAAGAACAGTCCCTTATACCAAAGTGGTTTCCTGAGACACGTGTGTCAAGCTTTCGTCCCTGTGCAATACGATGAAAAATGTTAGAATGAGAAACATTAAAGGAAATAACAAACAAATGAAATCAACAACAGAAGTCAGTCGTGCATTTGTGGTTACAGCAGCAATTGACCTTACCACGTAAAAGATTATAGCTACCTGCGTGTCATCCGAGTCCAAGAAAATCAATTATGTGGAATGGCTTACTTGGATAATTGATCATTATACAGAAAGAAGGGAATAAGAACAGTCCCTTATACCAATGTGGTTTCCATAGACACGTGTGTCAAGCTTTCGTCCCTGTGCAATACGATGAGAAGTGTTAGAATGAGAAACAATGAAGGAAATAACAAACAAATCAAATCGACAACAGAAGTCAGTCGTGCATTTGTGATTACAGCAGCAATTGACCTTACCACGTGGGAGATTATAGCTACCTGCGTGACATCCGAGTCCAAGAAAATCAACAATGTGGAATTGCTTACTTGGATAATTGTTCATTAAACAAAAAGAAGGGAATAAGAACAGTCCCTTATACCACCAAAGTGGTTTCCTTAGACACGCGTGTCAAGCTTTCGTCCCTGTGCAATACGATGAAAAGTGTTAGAATGACAAACATTGAAGAAAATAACAAACGAATGAAATCAACAGAAGTCAGTCGTGCATTTGTGGTTACAGCAGCAATTGACCTTACCACGTAGGAGATTACAGCTACCTGCGTGACATCCGAGCCCAAGAAAATCAACAATGTGGAACGGCTTACTTGGATAATTGTTCATTAAACAAAAAGAAGGGAATAAGAACAGTCCCTTATACCAAAGTGGTTTCCTTAGACACGTGTGTCAAGCTTTCGTCCCTGTGCAATACGATAAAAAATGTTAGAATGAGAAACATTAAAGGAAATAACAAACAAATGAAATCAACAACAGAAGTCAGTCGTGCATTTGTGGTTACAGCAGCAATTGACCTTACCACGTGGGAGATTATAGCTACCTGCGTGACATCCGAGTCCAAGAAAATCAACAATGTGGAATGGCTTACTTGGATAATTGATCATTATACAGAAAGAAAGAAGTAAGAACAGTCCCTTATAGCAATGTGGTTTCCATAGACACGTGTGTCAAGCTTTCGTCCCTGTGCAATACGATGAGAAGTGTTAGAATGAGAAACATTGAAGAAAATAACAAACGAATGAAATCAACAGAAGTCAGTCGTGCATTTGTGGATACAGCAGCAATTGACCTTACCACGTGGGAGATTATAGCTACCTGCGTGACATCCGAGTCCAAGAAAATCAACAATGTGGAACGGCTTACTCGGATAATTGTTCATTAAACATAAAGAAGGGGATAAGAACAGTCCCTTATACCAAAGTGGTTTCCTTAGACACGTGTGTCAAGCTTGCGTCCCTGTGCAATACGATGAAAAGTGTAAGAATGAGAAACATTGAAGGAAATAACAAACAAATGAAATCAACAACAGAAGTCAGTCGTGCATTTGTGGTTACAGCCGCAATTGACCTTACCACGTTAAAGATTCAAGCTACCTGCGTGTCAACCGAGTCCAAGAAAATCAACAATGTGGAATGGCTTACTTGGATAATTGATCATTATACAGAAAGAAAGAAGTAAGAACAGTCCCTTATACCAATGTGGTTTCCATAGACACGTGTGTCAAGCTTTCGTCCCTGTGCAATACGATGAAAAGTGTTAGAATGAGAAACATTAAAGGAAATAACAAACAAATGAAATCAACAACAGAAGTCAGTCGTGCATTTGTGGTTACAGCAGCAATTGACCTTACCACGTAAAAGATTATAGCTACCTGCGTGTCATCCGAGTCCAAGAAAATCAACAATGTGGAATGGCTTACTTGGATAATTGATCATCATACAGAAAGAAGGGAATAAGAACAGTCCCTTATACCAATGTGGTTTCCATAGACACGTGTGTCAAGCTTTCGTCCCTGTGCAATACGATGAAAAGTGTTAGAATGAGAAACATTGAAGAAAATAACAAACGAATGAAATCAACAACAGAAGTCAGTCGTGCATTTGTGGTTACAGCAGCAATTGACCTTACCACGTGGGAGATTATAGCTACCTGCGTGACATCCGAGTCCAAGATAATCAACAATGTGGAACGGCTTACTCGGATTATTGTTCATTAAACATAAAGAAGGGAATAAGAACAGTCCCTTATACCAAAGTGGTTTCCTTAGACAAGTGTGTCAAGCTTTCGTCCCTGTGCAATACGATGAAAAGTGTTATAATGAGAAACATTGAAGAAAATAACAAACGAATGAAATCAACAACAGAAGTCAGTCGTGCATTTGTGGTTACAGCAGCAATTGACCTTACCACGTGGGAGATTATAGCTGCCTGCGTGACATCCGAGTCCAAGAAAATCAACAATGTGGAACGGCTCACTCGGATTATTGTTCATTAAACATAAAGAAGGGAATAAGAACAGTCCCTTATACCAAAGTGGTTTCCTTAGACAAGTGTGTCAAGCTTTCGTCCCTGTGCAATACGATGAAAAGTGTAAGAATGAGAAACATTGAAGGAAATAACAAACCAATGAAATCAACAACAGAAGTCAGTCGTGCATTTTTGGTTACAGCAGCAATTGACCTTACTACGTTAAAGATTATAGCTACCTGCGTGTCATCCGAGTCCAAGAAAATCAACAATGTGGAATGGCTTACTTGGATAATTGATCATTATACAGAAAGAAAGAAGTAAGAACAGTCCCTTATAGCAATGTGGTTTCCATAGACACGTGTGTCAAGCTTTCGTCCCTGTGCAATACGATGAGAAGTGTTAGAATGAGAAACATTGAAGGAAATAAAAAACAAATGAAATCAACAACAGATGTCAGCCGTCCAATTGTTGATACAGCAGCAATTGACCTTACCACGTGGGAGATTATAGCTACCCGCGTGTCATCCGAGTCCAAGAAAATCAACAATGTGGAATGGCTTACTTGGATAATTGATCATTATACAGAAAGAAAGAAGTAAGAACAGTCCCTTATAGCAATGTGGTTTCCATAGACACGTGTGTCAAGCTTTCGTCCCTGTGCAATACGATGAGAAGTGTTAGAATGAGAAACATTGAAGGAAATAACAAACCAATGAAATCAACAACAGAAGTCAGTCGTGCATTTTTGGTTACAGCAGCAATTGACCTTACTACGTTAAAGATTATAGCTACCTGCGTGTCATCCGAGTCCAAGAAAATCAACAATGTGGAATGGCTTACTTGGATAATTGATCATTATACAGAAAGAAAGAAGTAAGAACAGTCCCTTATACCAAAGTGGTTTCCTTAGACAAGTGTGTCAAGCTTTCGTCCCTGTGCAATACGATGAAAAGTGTAAGAATGAGAAACATTGAAAGAAATAACAAACCAATGAAATCAACAACAGAAGTCAGTCGTGCATTTTTGGTTACAGCAGCAATTGACCTTACCACGTTAAAGATTATAGCTACCTGCGTGTCATCCGAGTCCAAGAAAATCAACAATGTGGAATGGCTTACTTGGATAATTGATCATCATACAGAAAGAAGGGAATAAGAACAGTCCCTTATACCAATGTGGTTTCCATAGACACCTGTGTCAAGCTTTCGTCCCTGGGCAATACGATGAGAAGTGTTAGAATGAGAAACATTGAAGGGAATAAAAAACAAATGAAATCAACAACAGAAGTCAGCCGTCCAATTGTGGATACAGCAGCAATTGACCTTACCACGTGGGAGATTATAGCTACCCGCGTGTCATCCGAGTCCAAGAAAATCAACAATGTGGAATGGCTTACTTAGATAATTGATCATCATACAGAAAGAAGGGAATAAGAACAGTCCCTTATACCAATGTGGTTTCCATAGACACGTGTGTCAAGCTTTCGTCCCTGTGCAATACGATGAAAAGTGTTAGAATGAGAAACATTAAAGGAAATAACAAACAAATGAAATCAACAACAGAAGTCAGTCGTGCATTTGTGGTTACAGCAGCAATTGACCTTACCACGTAAAAGATTATAGCTACCTGCGTGTCATCCGAGTCCAAGAAAATCAACAATGTGGAATGGCTTACTTGGATAATTGATCATTATACAGAAAGAAGGGAATAAGAACAGTCCCTTATAACAATGTGGTTTCCATAGACACGCGTGTCAAGCTTTCGTCCCTGTGCAATACGATGAAAAGTGTTAGAATGAGAAACATTGAAGAAAATAACAAACGAATGAAATCAACAACAGAAGTCAGTCGTGCATTCGTGGTTACAGCAGCAATTGACCCTACCACGTGGGAGATTATAGCTACCTGCGTGACATCCGAGTCCAAGAAAATGAACAATGTGGAATGGCTTACTTGGATAATTGTTCATTAAACAAAAAAAAGGGAATAAGAACAGTCCCTTATACCAAAGTGGTTTCCTTAGACACGCGTGTCAAGCTTTCGTCCCTGTGCAATACGATGAAAAGTGTTAGAATGAGAAACATTAAAGGAAATAACAAACAAATGAAATCAACAACAGAAGTCAGTCGTGCATTTGTGGTTACAGCAGCAATTGACCTTAACACGTAAAAGATTATAGCTACCTGCGTGTCATCCGAGTCCAAGAAAATCAACAATGTGGAACGGCTTACTTGGATAATTGTTCATTAAACAAAAAGAAGGGAATAAGAACAGTCCCTTATACCAAAGTGGTTTCCTTAGACACGTGTGTCAAGCTTTAGTCCCTGTGCAATACGATGAAAAATGTTTGAATGAGAAACATTAAAGGAAATAACAAACAAATCAAATCAACAACAGAAGTCAGTCGTGCATTTGTGGTTACAGCAGCAATTGACCTTACCACGTAAAAGATTATAGCTACCTGCGTGTCATCCGAGTCCAAGAAAATCAACAATGTGGAATAGCTTACTTGGATAATTGATCATTATACAGAAAGAAGGGAATAAGAACAGTCCCTTATAACAATGTGGTTTCCATAGACACGTGTGTCAAGCTTTCGTCCCTGTGCAATACGATGAGAAGTGTTAGAATGAGAAACATTGAAAGAAATAACAAACAAATCAAATCAACAACAGAAGTCAGTCGTGCATTTGTGATTACAGCAGCAATTGACCTTACCACGTGGGAGATTATAGCTACCTGCGTGACATCCGAGTCCAAGAAAATCAACAATGTGGAATGGCTTACTTGGATAATTGATCATTATACGGAAAGAATGAAGTAAGAACAGTCCCTTATACCAATGTGGTTTCCATAGACACGTGTGTCAAGCTTTCGTCCCTGTGCAATACGATGAAAAGTGTTAGAATGAGAAACATTGAAGAAAATAACAAAGGAATGAAATCAACAACAGAAGTCAGTCGTGCATTTGTGGTTACAGCAGCAATTGACCTTACCACGTGGGAGATTATAGATACCTGCGTGACATCCGAGTCCAAGAAAATCAACAATGTGGAACGGCTTACTCGGATAATTGTTCATTAAACATAAAGAAGGGAATAAGAACAGTCCCTTATACCAAAGTGGTTTCCTTAGACACGTGTATCAAGCTTTCGTCCCTGTGCAATACGATGAAAAGTGTTAGAATGAGAAACATTGAAGGAAATAACAAACAAATGAAATCAACAACAGAAGTCAGTCGTGCATTTGTGGTTACAGCAGCAATTGACCTTACCACGTTGAAGATTATAGCTACCTGCGTGTCATGCGAGTCCAAGAAAATCAAAAATGTGGAATGACTTACTCGGATAATTGATCATTATACAGAAAGAAGGGAATAAGAACAGTCCCTTATACCAATGTGGTTTCCATAGACACGTGTGTCAAGCTTTCGTCCCTGTGCAATACGATGAGAAGTGTTAGAATGAGAAACATTGAAGGAAATAACAAACAAATCAAATCAACAACAGAAGTCAGTCGTGCATTTGTGATTACAGCAGCAATTGACCTTACCACGTGGGAGATTATAGCTACCTGCGTGACATCCGAGTCCAAGAAAATCAACAATGTGGAATGGCTATCTTGGATAATTGATCATTATACAGAAAGAATGAAGTGAGAACAGTCCCTTATACCAAAGTGGTTTCCTTAGACACGTGTGTCAAGCTTTCGTCCCTGTGCAATACGATGAAAAGTGTTAGAATGAGAAACATTGAAGGAAATAACAAACAAATGAAATCAACAACAGAAGTCAGTCGTGCATTTGTGGTTACAGCAGCAATTGACCTTACCACGTTAAAGATTTGAGCTACCTGCGTGTCAACCGAGTCCAAGAAAATCAACAATGTGGAATGGCTTACTTGGATAATTGATCATCATACAGAAAGAAGGGAATAAGAACAGTCCCTTATACCAATGTGGTTTCCATAGACACGTGTGTCAAGCTTTCGTCCCTGTGCAATACGATGAGAAGTGTTAGAATGAGAAACATTGAAGGAAATAAAAAACAAATGAAATCAACAACAGAAGTCAGCCGTCCAATTGTGGATACAGCAGCAATTGACCTTACCACGTGGGAGATTATAGCTACCCGCGTGTCATCCGAGTTCAAGAAAATCAACAATGTGGAATGGCTTACTTGGATAATTGATCATTATACAGAAAGAATGAAATAAGAACAGTCCCTCATACCAAAGTGGTTTCCTTAGACACGTGTGTCAAGCTTTCGTCCCTGTGCAATACGATGAAAAATGTTAGAATGAGAAACATTAAAGGAAATAACAAACAAATGAAATCAACAACAGAAGTCAGTCGTGCATTTGTGGTTAAAGCAGCAATTGACCTTACCACGTAAAAGATTATAGCTACCTGCGTGTCATCCGAGTCCAAGAAAATCAACAATGTGGAATGGCTTACTTGGATAATTGATCATTATACAGAAAGAAGGGAATAAGAACAGTCCCTTATACCAATGTGGTTTCCATAGACACGTGTGTCAAGCTTTCGTCCCTGTGCAATACGATGAGAAGTGTTAGAATGAGAAACAATGAAGGAAATAACAAACAAATCAAATCAACAACAGAAGTCAGTCGTGCATTTGTGATTACAGCAGCAATTGACCTTACCACGTGGGAGATTATAGCTACCTGCGTGACATCCGAGTCCAAGAAAATCAACAATGTGGAATTGCTTACTTGGATAATTGTTCATTAAACAAAAAGAAGGGAATAAGAACAGTCCCTTATACCACCAAAGTGGTTTCCTTAGACACGCGTGTCAAGCTTTCGTCCCTGTGCAATACGATGAAAAGTGTTAGAATGAGAAACATTGAAGAAAATAACAAACGAATGAAATCAACAGAAGTCAGTCGTGCATTTGTGGTTACAGCAGCAATTGACCTTACCACGTGGGAGATTACAGCTACCTGCGTGACATCCGAGCCCAAGAAAATCAACAATGTGGAACGGCTTACTTGGATAATTGTTCATTAAACAAAAAGAAGGGAATAAGAACAGTCCCTTATACCAAAGTGGTTTCCTCAGACACGTGTGTCAAGCTTTCGTCCCTGTGCAATACGATGAAAAATGTTAGAATGAGAAACATTAAAGGAAATAACAAACAAATGAAATCAACAACAGAAGTCAGTCGTGCATTTGTGGTTACAGCAGCAATTGACCTTACCACGTGGGAGATTATAGCTACCTGCGTGTCATCCGAGTCCAAGAAAATCAACAATGTGGAATGGCTTACTTGGATAATTGATCATTATACAGAAAGAAAGAAGTAAGAACAGTCCCTTATACCAATGTGGTTTCCATAGACACGTGTGTCAAGCTTTCGTCCCTGTGCAATACGATGAGAAGTGTTAGAATGAGAAACATTGAAGGAAATAAAAAACAAATGAAATCAACAACAGATGTCAGCCGTCCAATTGTGGATACAGCAGCAATTGACCTTACCACGTGGGAGATTATAGCTACCTGCGTGACATCCGAGTCCAAGAAAATCAACAATGTGGAACGGCTTACTCGGATAATTGTTCATTAAACATAAAGAAGGGGATAAGAACAGTCCCTTATACCGAAGTGGTTTCCTTAGACACGTGTGTCGAGCTTGCGTCCCTGTGCAATACGATGAAAAGTGTAAGAATGAGAAACATTGAAGGAAATAACAAACAAATGAAATCAACAACAGAAGTCAGTCGTGCATTTGTGGTTACAGCAGCAATTGACCTTACCACGTTAAAGATTCAAGCTACCTGCGTGTCAACCGAGTCCAAGAAAATCAACAATGTGGAATGGCTTACTTGGATAATTGATCATTATACAGAAAGAAAGAAGTAAGAACAGTCCCTTATACCAATGTGGTTTCAATAGACACGTGTGTCAAGCTTTCGTCCCTGTGCAATACGATGAAAAGTGTTAGAATGAGAAACATTGAAGGAAATAACAAACAAATCAAATCAACAACAGAAGTCACTCGTGCATTTGTGATTACAGCAGCAATTGACCTCACCACGTGGGAGATTATAGCTACCTGCGTGACATCCGAGTCCAAGAAAATCAACAATGTGGAATTGCTTACTTGGATAATTGTTCATTAAACAAAAAGAAGGGAACAAGAACAGACCCTTATACCAAAGTGGTTTCCTTAGACACGCGTGTCAAGCTTTCGTCCCTGTGCAATACGATGAGAAGTGTTAGAATGAGAAACATTGAAGGAAATAACAAACAAATCAAATCAACAACAGAAGTCAGTCGTGCATTTGTGATTACAGCAGCAATTGACCTTACCACGTGGGAGATTATAGCTACCTGCGTGACATCCGAGTCCAAGAAAATCAACAATGTGAAATGGCTTACTTGGATAATTGATCATTATACAGAAAGAAAGAAGTAAGAACAGTCCCTTATACCAATGTGGTTTCCATAGACACGTGTGTCAAGCTTTCGTCCCTGTGCAATACGATGAAAAGTGTTAGAATGAGAAACATTGAAGAAAATAACAAACGAATGAAATCAACAACAGAAGTCAGTCGTGCATTTGTGGTTACAGCAGCAATTGACCTTACCACGTGGGAGATTATAGATACCTGCGTGACATTCGAGTCCAAGAAAATCAACAATGTGGAACGGCTTACTCGGATAATTGTTCATTAAACATAAAGAAGGGAATAAGAACAGTCCCTTATACCAAAGTGGTTTCCTTAGACACGTGTGTCAAGCTTTCGTCCCTGTGCAATACGATGAAAAGTGTTAGAATGAGAAACATTGAAGGAAATAACAAACAAATGAAATCAACAACAGAAGTCAGTCGTGCATTTGTGGTTACAGCAGCAATTGACCTTACCACGTTAAAGATTATAGCTACCTGCGTGTCATCCGAGTCCAAGAAAATCAACAATGTGGAATGGCTTACTTGGATAATTGATCATCATACAGAAAGAAGGGAATAAGAACAGTCCCTTATACCAATGTGGTTTCCATAGACACGTGTGTCAAGCTTTCGTCCCTGTGCAATACGATGAGAAGTGTTAGAATGAGAAACATTGAAGGAAATAACAAACAAATCAAATCAACAACAGAAGTCAGTCGTGCATTTGTGATTACAGCAGCAATTGACCTTACCACGTGGGAGATTATAGCTACCTGCGTGACATCCGAGTCCAAGAAAATCAACAATGTGGAATGGCTATCTTGGATAATTGATCATTATACAGAAAGAATGAAGTAAGAACAGTCCCTTATACCAATGTGGTTTCCATAGACACGTGTGTCAAGCTTTCGTCCCTGTGCAATACGATGAAAAGTGTTATAATGAGAAACATTGAAGAAAATAACAAACGAATGAAATCAACAACAGAAGTCAGTCGTGCATTTGTGGTTACAGCAGCAATTGACTTTACCACGTGGGAGATTATAGCTACCTGCGTGACATCCGAGTCCAAGAAAATCAACAATGTGGAACGGCTTACTCGGATAATTGTTCATTAAACATAAAGAAGGGAATAAGAACAGTCCCTTATACCAAAGTGGTTTCCTTAGACACGTGTGTCAAGCTTTCGTCCCTGTGCAATACGATGAAAAGTGTAAGAATGAGAAACATTGAAGGAAATAACAAACAAATGAAATCAACAACAGAAGTCAGTCGTGCATTTGTGGTTACAGCAGCAATTGACCTTACCACGTTAAAGATTATAGCTACCTGCGTGTCATCCGAGTCCAAGAAAATCAACAATGTGGAATGGCTCACTTGGATAATTGATCATCATACAGAAAGAAGGGAATAAGAACAGTCCCTTATACCAATGTGGTTTCCATAGACACGTGTGTCAAGCTTTCGTCCCTGTGCAATACGATGAGAAGTGTTAGAATGAGAAACATTGAAGGAAATAAAAAACAAATGAAATCAACAACAGAAGTCAGCCGTCCAATTGTGGATACAGCAGCAATTGACCTTACCACGTGGGAGATTATAGCTACCCGCGTGTCATCCGAGTCCAAGAAAATCAACAATGTGGAATGGTCTACTTGGATAATTGATCATTATACAGAAAGAATGAAATAAGAACAGTCCCTTATACCAAAGTGGTTTCCTTAGACACGTGTGTCAAGCTTTCGTCCCTGTGCAATACGATGAAAAATGTTAGAATGAGAAACATTAAAGGAAATAACAAACAAATGAAATCAACAACAGAAGTCAGTCGTGCATTTATGATTACAGCAGCAATTGACCTTACCACGTGGGAGATTATAGCTACCTGCGTGACATCCGAGTCCAAGAAAATCAACAATGTGAAATGGCTTACTTGGATAATTGATCATTATACAGAAAGAAAGAAGTAAGAACAGTCCCTTATACCAATGTGGTTTCCATAGACACGTGTGTCAAGCTTTCGTCCCTGTGCAATACGATGAAAAGTGTTAGAATGAGAAACATTGAAGAAAATAACAAACGAATGAAATCAACAACAGAAGTCAGTCGTGCATTTGTGGTTACAGCAGCAATTGACCTTACCACGTGGGAGATTATAGATACCTGCGTGACATTCGAGTCCAAGAAAATCAACAATGTGGAACGGCTTACTCGGATAATTGTTCATTAAACATAAAGAAGGGAATAAGGTCCCTGTGCAATACGATGAAAAGTGTTAGAATGAGAAACATTGAAGGAAATAACAAACAAATGAAATCAACAACAGAAGTCAGTCGTGCATTTGTGGTTACAGCAGCAATTGACCTTACCACGTTAAAGATTATAGCTACCTGCGTGTCATCCGAGTCCAAGAAAATCAACAATGTGGAATGGCTTACTTGGATAATTGATCATTATACAGAAAGAAAGAAGTAAGAACAGTCCCTTATACCAATGTGGTTTCCATAGACACGTGTGTCAAGCTTTCGTCCCTGTGCAATACGATGAAAAGTGTTAGAATGAGAAACATTGAAGAAAATAACAAACGAATGAAATCAACAACAGAAGTCAGTCGTGCATTTGTGGTTACAGCAGCAATTGACCTTACCACGTGGGAGATTATAGATACCTGCGTGACATTCGAGTCCAAGAAAATCAACAATGTGGAACGGCGCACTCGGATAATTGTTCATTAAACATAAAGAAGGGAATAAGAACAGTCCCTTATACCAAAGTGGTTTCCTTAGACACGTGTGTCAAGCTTTCGTCCCTGTGCAATACGATGAAAAGTGTTAGAATGAGAAACATTGAAGAAAATAACAAACGAATGAAATCAACAACAGAAGTCAGTCGTGCATTTGTGGTTACAGCAGCAATTGACCTTACCACGTGGGAGATTATAGCTACCTGCGTGACATCCGAGTCCAAGAAAATCAACAATGTGGAACGGCTTACTCGGATAATTGTTCATTAAACATAAAGAAGGGAATAAGAACAGTCCCTTATACCAAAGTGGTTTCCTTAGACACGTGTGTCAAGCTTTCGTCACTGTGCAATACGATGAGAAGTGTTAGAATGAGAAACATTGAAGGAAATAACAAACAAATCAAATCAACAACAGAAGTCAGTCGTGCATTTGTGATTACAGCAGCAATTGACCTCACCACGTGGGAGATTATAGCTACCTGCGTGACATCCGAGTCCAAGAAAATAAACAATGTGGAATTGCTTACTTGGATAATTGTTCATTAAACAAAAAGAAGGGAATAAGAACAGTCCCTTATACCAAAGTGGTTTCCTTAGACACGCGTGTCAAGCTTTCGTCCCTGTGCAATACGATGAGAAGTGTTAGAATGAGAAACATTGAAGGAAATAACAAACAAATCAAATCAACAACAGAAGTCATTCGTGCATTTGTGATTACAGCAGCAATTGACCTTACCACGTGGGAGATTATAGCTACCTGCGTGACATCCGAGTCCAAGAAAATCAACAATGTGAAATGGCTTACTTGGATAATTGATCATTATACAGAAAGAAAGAAGTAAGAACAGTCCCTTATACCAATGTGGTTTCCATAGACACGTGTGTCAAGCTTTCGTCCCTGTGCAATACGATGAAAAGTGTTAGAATGAGAAACATTGAAGAAATAACAAACAAATCAAATCAACAACAGAAGTCAGTCGTGCATTTGTGATTACAGCAGCAATTGACCTTACCACGTGGGAGATTATAGCTACCTGCGTGACATCCGAGTCCAAGAAAATCAACAATGTGGAATGGCTTACTTGGATAATTGTTCATTAAACATAAAGAAGGGGATAAGAACAGTCCCTTATACCAAAGTGGTTTCCTAAGACACGTGTGTCAAGCTTGCGTCCCTGTGCAATACGATGAAAAGTGTAAGAATGAGAAACATTGAAGGAAATAACAAACAAATGAAATCAACAACAGAAGTCAGTCGTGCATTTGTGGTTACAGCAGCAATTGACCTTACCACGTTAAAGATTATAGCTACCTGCGTGTCATCCGAGTCCAAGAAAATCAACAATGTGGAATGGCTCACTTGGATAATTGATCATCATACAGAAAGAAGGGAATAAGAACAGTCCCTTATACCAATGTGGTTTCCATAGACACGTGTGTCAAGCTTTCGTCCCTGAGCAATACGATGAGAAGTGTTAGAATGAGAAACATTGAAGGAAATAAAAAACAAATGAAATCAACAACAGAAGTCAGCCGTCCAATTGTGGACACAGCAGCAATTGACCTTACCACGTGGGAGATTATAGCTACCCGCGTGTCATCCGAGTCCAAGAAAATCAACAATGTGGAATGGCTTACTTGGATAATTGATCATTATACAGAAAGAATGAAATAAGAACAGTCCCTTATACCAAAGTGGTTTCCTTAGACACGTGTGTCAAGCTTTCGTCCCTGTGCAATACGATGAAAAATGTTAGAATGAGAAACATTAAAGGAAATAACAAACAAATGAAATCAACAACAGAAGTCAGTCGTGCATTTGTGGTTACAGCAGCAATTGACCTTACCACGTGGGAGATTATAGCTACCTGCGTGACATCCGAGTCCAAGAAAATCAACAATGTGGAATGGCTTACTTGGATAATTGTTCATTAAACAAAAAAAAGGGAATAAGAACAGTCCCTTATACCAAAGTGGTTTCCTTAGACACGCGTGTCAAGCTTTCGTCCCTGTGCAATACGATGAAAAGTGTTAGAATGAGAAACATTAAAGGAAATAACAAACAAATGAAATCAACAACAGAAGTCAGTCCTGCATTTGTGGTTACAGCAGCAATTGACCTTAACACGTAAAAGATTATAGCTACCTGCGTGTCATCCGAGTACAAGAAAATCAACAATGTGGAACGGCTTACTTGGATAATTGTTCATTAAACAAAAAGAAGGGAATAAGAACAGTCCCTTATACCAAAGTGGTTTCCTTAGACACGTGTGTCAAGCTTTCGTCCCTGTGCAATACGATGAAAAATGTTAGAATGAGAAACATTAAAGGAAATAACAAACAAATCAAATCAACAATAGAAGTCAGTCGTGCATTTGTGATTACAGCAGCAATTGACCTTACCACGTGGGAGATTATAGCTACCTGCGTGACATCCGAGTCCAAGAAAATCAACAATGTGGAATGGCTTACTTGGATAATTGATCATTATACAGAAAGAATGAAGTAAGAACAGTCCCTTATACCAATGTGGTTTCCATAGACACGTGTGTCAAGCTTTCGTCCCTGTGCAATACGATGAAAAGTGTTAGAATAAGAAACATTGAAGAAAATAACAAACGAATGAAATCAACAACAGAAGTCAGTCGTGCATTTGTGGTTACAGCAGCAATTGACCTTACCACGTGGGAGATTATAGATACCTGCGTGACATCCGAGTCCAAAAAAAATCAACAATGTGGAACGGCTTACTCGGATAATTGTTCATTAAATATAAAGAAGGGAATTAGAACAGTCCCTTATACCAAAGTGGTTTCCTTAGACACGTGTGTCAAGCTTTCGTCCCTGTGCAATACGATGAAAAGTGTTAGAATGAGAAACATTGAAGGAAATAACAAACAAATGAAATCAACAACAGAAGTCAGTCGAACATTTGTGGTTACAGCAGCAATTGACCTTACCACGTTAAAGATTATAGCTACCTGCGTGTCATCCGAGTCCAAGAAAATCAACAATGTGGAATGGCTTACTTGGATAATTGATCATCATAAAGAAATAAGGGAATAAGAACAGTCCCTTATACCAATGTGGTTTCCATAGACACGTGTGTCAAGCTTTCGTCCCTGTGCAATACGATGAGAAGTGTTAGAATGAGAAACATTGAAGGAAATAAAAAACAAATGAAATCAACCACAGAAGTCAGCCGTCCAATTGTGGATACAGCAGCAATTGACCTTACCACGTGGGAGATTATAGCTACCCGCGTGTCATCCGAGTCCAAGAAAATCAACAATGTGGAATGGCTTACTTGGATAATTGATCATTATACAGAAAGAAAGAAGTAAGAACAGTCCCTTATACCAATGTGGTTTCCATAGACACGTGTGTCAAGCTTTCGTCCCTGTGCAATACGATGAAAAGTGTTAGAATGAGAAACATTAAAGGAAATAACAAACAAATGAAATCAACAACAGAAGTCAGTCGTGCATTTATGATTACAGCAGCAATTGACCTTACCACGTGGGAGATTATAGCTACCTGCGTGACATCCGAGTCCAAGAAAATCAACAATGTGAAATGGCTTACTTGGATAATTGATCATTATACAGAAAGAAAGAAGTAAGAACAGTCCCTTATACCAATGTGGTTTCCATAGACACGTGTGTCAAGCTTTCGTCCCTGTGCAATACGATGAAAAGTGTTAGAATGAGAAACATTGAAGAAAATAACAAACGAATGAAATCAACAACAGAAGTCAGTCGTGCATTTGTGGTTACAGCAGCAATTGACCTTACCACGTGGGAGATTATAGATACCTGCGTGACATTCGAGTCCAAGAAAATCAACAATGTGGAACGGCTTACTCGGATAATTGTTCATTAAACATAAAGAAGGGAATAAGAACAGTCCCTTATACCAAAGTGGTTTCCTTAGACACGTGTGTCAAGCTTTCGTATCTGTGCAATACGATGAAAAGTGTTAGAATGAGAAACATTGAAGGAAATAACAAACAAATGAAATCAACAACAGAAGTCAGTCGTGCATTTGTGGTTACAGCAGCAATTGACCTTACCACGTTAAAGATTATAGCTACCTGCGTGTCATCCGAGTCCAAGAAAATCAACAATGTGGAATGGCTTACTTGGATAATTGATCATTATACAGAAAGAAAGAAGTAAGAACAGTCCCTTATACCAATGTGGTTTCCATAGACACGTGTGTCAAGCTTTCGTCCCTGTGCAATACGATGAAAA
This sequence comes from Harmonia axyridis, assembly GCF_914767665.1. Classification (NCBI taxonomy): domain Eukaryota; kingdom Metazoa; phylum Arthropoda; class Insecta; order Coleoptera; family Coccinellidae; genus Harmonia; species Harmonia axyridis. The sequence continues at coordinate 45,853,649 of NC_059502.1, read as the reverse complement.
GTGTTAGAATGAGAAACATTGAAGAAAATAACAAACGAATGAAATCAACAACAGAAGTCAGTCGTGCATTTGTGGTTACAGCAGCAATTGACCTTACCACGTGGGAGATTATAGATACCTGCGTGACATTCGAGTCCAAGAAAATCAACAATGTGGAACGGCTTACTCGGATAATTGTTCATTAAACATAAAGAAGGGAATAAGAACAGTCCCTTATACCAAAGTGGTTTCCTTAGACACGTGTGTCAAGCTTTCGTCCCTGTGCAATACGATGAAAAGTGTTAGAATGAGAAACATTGAAGAAAATAACAAACGAATGAAATCAACAACAGAAGTCAGTCGTGCATTTGTGGTTACAGCAGCAATTGACCTTACCACGTGGGAGATTATAGCTACCTGCGTGACATCCGAGTCCAAGAAAATCAACAATGTGGAACGGCTTACTCGGATAATTGTTCATTAAACATAAAGAAGGGAATAAGAACAGTCCCTTATACCAAAGTGGTTTCCTTAGACACGTGTGTCAAGCTTTCGTCCCTGTGCAATACGATGAGAAGTGTTAGAATGAGAAACATTGAAGGAAATAACAAACAAATCAAATCAACAACAGAAGTCAGTCGTGCATTTGTGATTACAGCAGCAATTGACCTCACCACGTGGGAGATTATAGCTACCTGCGTGACATCCCAGTCCAAGAAAATCAACAATGTGGAATTGCTTACTTGGATAATTGTTCATTAAACAAATAGAAGGGAATAAGAAGAGTCCCTTATACCAAAGTGGTTTCCTTAGACACGCGTGTCAAGCTTTCGTCCCTGTGCAATACGATGAGAAGTGTTAGAATGAGAAACATTGAAGGAAATAACAAACAAATCAAATCAACAACAGAAGTCATTCGTGCATTTGTGATTACAGCAGCAATTGACCTTACCACGTGGGAGATTATAGCTACCTGCGTGACATCCGAGTCCAAGAAAATCAACAATGTGAAATGGCTTACTTGGATAATTGATCATTATACAGAAAGAAAGAAGTAAGAACAGTCCCTTATACCAATGTGGTTTCCATAGACACGTGTGTCAAGCTTTCGTCCCTGTGCAATACGATGAAAAGTGTTAGAATGAGAAACATTGAAGAAATAACAAACAAATCAAATCAACAACAGAAGTCAGTCGTGCATTTGTGATTACAGCAGCAATTGACCTTACCACGTGGGAGATTATAGCTACCTGCGTGACATCCGAGTCCAAGAAAATCAACAATGTGGAATGGCTTACTTGGATAATTGTTCATTAAACATAAAGAAGGGGATAAGAACAGTCCCTTATACCAAAGTGGTTTCCTTAGACACGTGTGTCAAGCTTGCGTCCCTGTGCAATACGATGAAAAGTGTAAGAATGAGAAACATTGAAGGAAATAACAAACAAATGAAATCAACAACAGAAGTCAGTCGTGCATTTGTGGTTACAGCAGCAATTGACCTCACCACGTTAAAGATTATAGCTACCTGCGTGACATCCGAGTCCAAGAAAATCAACAATGTGGAATGGCTCACTTGGATAATTGATCATCATACAGAAAGAAGGGAATAAGAACAGTCCCTTATACCAATGTGGTTTCCATAGACACGTGTGTCAAGCTTTCGTCCCTGTGCAATACGATGAGAAGTGTTAGAATGAGAAACATTGAAGGAAATAAAAAACAAATGAAATCAACAACAGAAGTCAGCCGTCCAATTGTGGATACAGCAGCAATTGACCTTACCACGTGGGAGATTATAGCTACCCGCGTGTCATCCGAGTCCAAGAAAATCAACAATGTGGAATGGCTTACTTGGATAATTGATCATTATACAGAAAGAATGAAATAAGAACAGTCCCTTATACCAAAGTGGTTTCCTTAGACACGTGTGTCAAGCTTTCGTCCCTGTGCAATACGATGAAAAATGTTAGAATGAGAAACATTAAAGGAAATAACAAAAAAATGAAATCAACAACAGAAGTCAGTCGTGCATTTGTGGTTACAGCAGCAATTGACCTTACCACGTGGGAGATTATAGCTACCTGCGTGACATCCGAGTCCAAGAAAATCAACAATGTGGAATGGCTTACTTGGATAATTGTTCATTAAACAAAAAAAAGGGAATAAGAACAGTCCCTTATACCAAAGTGGTTTCCTTAGACACGCGTGTCAAGCTTTCGTCCCTGTGCAATACGATGAAAAGTGTTAGAATGAGAAACATTAAAGGAAATAACAAACAAATGAAATCAACAACAGAAGTCAGTCGTGCATTTGTGGTTACAGCAGCAATTGACCTTAACACGTAAAAGATTATAGCTACCTGCGTGTCATCCGAGTCCAAGAAAATCAACAATGTGGAACGGCTTACTTGGATAATTGTTCATTAAACAAAAAGAAGGGAATAAGAACAGTCCCTTATACCAAAGTGGTTTCCTTAGACACGTGTGTCAAGCTTTCGTCCCTGTGCAATACGATGAAAAATGTTAGAATGAGAAACATTAAAGGAAATAACAAACAAATGAAATCAACAACAGAAGTCAGTCGTGCATTTGTGGTTACAGCAGCAATTGACCTTACCACGTAAAAGATTATAGCTACCTGCGTGTCATCCGAGTCCAAGAAAATCAACAATGTGGAATGGCTTACTTGGATAATTGATCATTATACAGAAAGAAGGGAATAAAAACAGTCCCTTATAACAATGTGGTTTCCATAGACACGTGTGTCAAGCTTTCGTCCCTGTGCAATACGATGAGAATTAGAATGAGAAACATTGAAAGAAATAACAAACAAATCAAATCAACAATAGAAGTCAGTCGTGCATTTGTGATTACAGCAGCAATTGACCTTACCACGTGGGAGATTATAGCTACCTGCGTGACATCCGTGTCCAAGAAAATCAACAATGTGGAATGGCTTACTTGGATAATTGATCATTATACAGAAAGAATGAAGTAAGAACAGTCCCTTATACCAATGTGGTTTCCATAGACACGTGTGTCAAGCTTTCGTCCCTGTGCAATACGATGAAAAGTGTTAGAATGAGAAACATTGAAGAAAATAACAAACGAATGAAATCAACAACAGAAGTCAGTCGTGCATTTGTGGTTACAGCAGCAATTGACCTTACCACGTGGGAGATTATAGATACCTGCGTGACATTCGAGTCCAAGAAAATCAACAATGTGGAACGGCTTACTCGGATAATTGTTCATTAAACATAAAGAAGGGAATAAGAACAGTCCCTTATACCAAAGTGGTTTCCTTAGACACGTGTGTCAAGCTTTCGTCCCTGTGCAATACGATGAAAAGTGTTAGAATGAGAAACATTGAAGAAAATAACAAACGAATGAAATCAACAACAGAAGTCAGTCGTGCATTTGTGGTTACAGCAGCAATTGACCTTACCATGTGGGAGATTATAGATACCTGCGTGACATCCGAGTCCAAAAAAAATCAACAATGTGGAACGGCTTACTCGGATAATTGTTCATTAAATATAAAGAAGAACAGTCCCTTATACCAAAGTGGTTTCCTTAGACACGTGTGTCAAGCTTTCGTCCCTGTGCAATACGATGAAAAGTGTTAGAATGAGAAACATTGAAGGAAATAACAAACAAATGAAATCAACAACAGAAGTCAGTCGTGCATTTGTGGTTACAGCAGCAATTGACCTTACCACGTTAAAGATTATAGCTACCTGCGTGTCATCCGAGTCCAAGAAAATCAACAATGTGGAATGGCTTACTTGGATAATTGATCATCATAAAGAAATAGGGGAATAAGAACAGTCCCTTATACCAATGTGGTTTCCATAGACACGTGTGTCAAGCTTTCGTCCCTGTGCAATACGATGAGAAGTGTTAGAATGAGAAACATTGAAGGAAATAAAAAACAAATGAAATCAACCACAGAAGTCAGCCGTCCAATTGTGGATACAGCAGCAATTGACCTTACCACGTGGGAGATTATAGCTACCCGCGTGTCATCCGAGTCCAAGAAAATCAACAATGTGGAATGGCTTACTTGGATAATTGATCATTATACAGAAAGAATGAAATAAGAACAGTCCCTTATACCAATGTGGTTTCCATAGACACGTGTGTCAAGCTTTCGTCCCTGTGCAATACGATGAAAAGTGTTAGAATGAGAAACATTGAAGAAAATAACAAACGAATGAAATCAACAACAGAAGTCAGTCGTGCATTTGTGGTTACAGCAGCAATTGACCTTACCACGTGGAAGATTACAGCTACCTGCGTGACATCCGAGCCCAAGAAAATCAACAATTTGGAACGGCTTACTTGGATAATTGTTCATTAAACAAAAAGAAGGGAATGAGAACAGTCCCTTATACCAAAGTGGTTTCCTTAGACACGTGTGTCAAGCTTTCGTCCCTGTGCAATACGATGAAAAATGTTAGAATGAGAAACATTAAAGGAAATAACAAACAAATGAAATCAACAACAGAAGTCAGTCGTGCATTTGTGGTTACAGCAGCAATTGACCTCACCACGTAAAAGATTATAGCTATCTGCGTGTCTTCCGAGTCCAAGAAAATCAACAATGTGGAATGGCTTACTTGGATAATTGATCATTATACAGAAAGAAGGGAATAAGAACAGTCCCTTATACCAATGTGGTTTCCATAGACACGTGTGTCAAGCTTTCGTCCCTGTGCAATACGATGAGAAGTGTTAGAATGAGAAACATTGAAGGAAATAACAAACAAATCAAATCAACAACAGAAGTCAGTCGTGCATTTGTGATTACAGCAGCAATTGACCTTACCACGTGGGAGATTATAGCTACCTGCGTGACATCCGAGTCCAAGAAAATCAACAATGTGGAATGGCTATCTTGGATAATTGATCATTATACAGAAAGAATGAAGTAAGAACAGTCCCTTATACCAATGTGGTTTCCATAGACACGTGTGTCAAGCTTTCGTCCCTGTGCAATACGATGAAAAGTGTTAGAATGAGAAACATTGAAGAAAATAACAAACGAATGAAATCAACAACAGAAGTCAGTCGTGCATTTGTGGTTACAGCAGCAATTGACCTTACCACGTGGGAGATTATAGCTACCTGCGTGACATCCGAGTCCAAGAAAATCAACAATGTGGAACGGCTTACTCGGATAATTGTTCATTAAACATAAAGAAGGGAATAAGAACAGTCCCTTATACCAAAGTGGTTTCCTTAGACACGTGTGTCAAGCGTTCGTCCCTGTGCAATACGATGAAAAGTGTAAGAATGAGAAACATTGAAGGAAATAACAAACAAATGAAATCAACAACAGAAGTCAGTCGTGCATTTGTGGTTACAGCAGCAATTGACCTTACCACGTTAAAGATTATAGCTACCTGCGTGACATCCGAGTCCAAGAAAATCAACAATGTGAAATGGCTTATTCGGATAATTGATCATTATACAGAAAGAAAGAAGTAAGAACAGTCCCTTATACCAATGTGGTTTCCATAGACACGTGTGTCAAGCTTTCGTCCCTGTGCAATACGATGAAAAGTGTTAGAATGAGAAACATTGAAGAAATAACAAACAAATCAAATCAACAACAGAAGTCAGTCGTGCATTTGTGATTACAGCAGCAATTGACCTTACCACGTGGGAGATTATAGCTACCTGCGTGACATCCGAGTCCAAGAAAATCAACAATGTGGAATGGCTTACTTGGATAATTGTTCATTAAACATAAAGAAGGGGATAAGAACAGTCCCTTATACCAAAGTGGTTTCCTTAGACACGTGTGTCAAGCTTGCGTCCCTGTGCAATACGATGAAAAGTGTAAGAATGAGAAACATTGAAGGAAATAACAAACAAATGAAATCAACAACAGAAGTCAGTCGTGCATTTGTGGTTACAGCAGCAATTGACCTTACCACGTTAAAGATTATAGCTACCTGCGTGTCATCCGAGTCCAAGAAAATCAACAATGTGGAATGGCTCACTTGGATAATTGATCATCATACAGAAAGAAGGGAATAAGAACAGTCCCTTATACCAATGTGGTTTCCATAGACACGTGTGTCAAGCTTTCGTCCCTGTGCAATACGATGAGAAGTGTTAGAATGAGAAACATTGAAGGAAATAAAAAACAAATGAAATCAACAACAGAAGTCAGCCGTCCAATTGTGGATACAGCAGCAATTGACCTTACCACGTGGGAGATTATAGCTACCCGCGTGTCATCCGAGTCCAAGAAAATCAACAATGTGGAATGGCTTACTTGGATAATTGATCATTATACAGAAAGAATGAAATAAGAACAGTCCCTTATACCAAAGTGGTTTCCATAGACACGTGTGTCAAGCTTTCGTCCCTGTGCAATACGATGAAAAATGTTAGAATGAGAAACATTAAAGGAAATAACAAAAAAATGAAATCAACAACAGAAGTCAGTCGTGCATTTGTGGTTACAGCAGCAATTGACCTTACCACGTGGGAGATTATAGCTACCTGCGTGACATCCGAGTCCAAGAAAATCAACAATGTGGAATGGCTTACTTGGATAATTGTTCATTAAACAAAAAAAAGGGAATAAGAACAGTCCCTTATACCAAAGTGGTTTCCTTAGACACGCGTGTCAAGCTTTCGTCCCTGTGCAATACGATGAAAAGTGTTAGAATGAGAAACATTAAAGGAAATAACAAACAAATGAAATCAACAACAGAAGTCAGTCGTGCATTTGTGGTTACAGCAGCAATTGACCTTAACACGTAAAAGATTATAGCTACCTGCGTGTCATCCGAGTCCAAGAAAATCAACAATGTGGAACGGCTTACTTGGATAATTGTTCATTAAACAAAAAGAAGGGAATAAGAACAGTCCCTTATACCAAAGTGGTTTCCTTAGACACGTGTGTCAAGCTTTCGTCCCTGTGCAATACGATGAAAAATGTTAGAATGAGAAACATTAAAGGAAATAACAAACAAATGAAATCAACAACAGAAGTCAGTCGTGCATTTGTGGTTACAGCAGCAATTGACCTTACCACGTAAAAGATTATAGCTACCTGCGTGTCATCCGAGTCCAAGAAAATCAACAATGTGGAATGGCTTACTTGGATAATTGATCATTATACAGAAAGAAGGGAATAAAAACAGTCCCTTATAACAATGTGGTTTCCATAGACACGTGTGTCAAGCTTTCGTCCCTGTGCAATACGATGAGAATTAGAATGAGAAACATTGAAAGAAATAACAAACAAATCAAATCAACAATAGAAGTCAGTCGTGCATTTGTGATTACAGCAGCAATTGACCTTACCACGTGGGAGATTATAGCTACCTGCGTGACATCCGTGTCCAAGAAAATCAACAATGTGGAATGGCTTACTTGGATAATTGATCATTATACAGAAAGAATGAAGTAAGAACAGTCCCTTATACCAATGTGGTTTCCATAGACACGTGTGTCAAGCTTTCGTCCCTGTGCAATACGATGAAAAGTGTTAGAATGAGAAACATTGAAGAAAATAACAAACGAATGAAATCAACAACAGAAGTCAGTCGTGCATTTGTGGTTACAGCAGCAATTGACCTTACCACGTGGGAGATTATAGATACCTGCGTGACATTCGAGTCCAAGAAAATCAACAATGTGGAACGGCTTACTCGGATAATTGTTCATTAAACATAAAGAAGGGAATAAGAACAGTCCCTTATACCAAAGTGGTTTCCTTAGACACGTGTGTCAAGCTTTCGTCCCTGTGCAATACGATGAAAAGTGTTAGAATGAGAAACATTGAAGAAAATAACAAACGAATGAAATCAACAACAGAAGTCAGTCGTGCATTTGTGGTTACAGCAGCAATTGACCTTACCATGTGGGAGATTATAGATACCTGCGTGACATCCGAGTCCAAAAAAAATCAACAATGTGGAACGGCTTACTCGGATAATTGTTCATTAAATATAAAGAAGAACAGTCCCTTATACCAAAGTGGTTTCCTTAGACACGTGTGTCAAGCTTTCGTCCCTGTGCAATACGATGAAAAGTGTTAGAATGAGAAACATTGAAGGAAATAACAAACAAATGAAATCAACAACAGAAGTCAGTCGTGCATTTGTGGTTACAGCAGCAATTGACCTTACCACGTTAAAGATTATAGCTACCTGCGTGTCATCCGAGTCCAAGAAAATCAACAATGTGGAATGGCTTACTTGGATAATTGATCATCATAAAGAAATAGGGGAATAAGAACAGTCCCTTATACCAATGTGGTTTCCATAGACACGTGTGTCAAGCTTTCGTCCCTGTGCAATACGATGAGAAGTGTTAGAATGAGAAACATTGAAGGAAATAAAAAACAAATGAAATCAACCACAGAAGTCAGCCGTCCAATTGTGGATACAGCAGCAATTGACCTTACCACGTGGGAGATTATAGCTACCCGCGTGTCATCCGAGTCCAAGAAAATCAACAATGTGGAATGGCTTACTTGGATAATTGATCATTATACAGAAAGAATGAAATAAGAACAGTCCCTTATACCAATGTGGTTTCCATAGACACGTGTGTCAAGCTTTCGTCCCTGTGCAATACGATGAAAAGTGTTAGAATGAGAATCATTGAAGAAAATAACAAACGAATGAAATCAACAACAGAAGTCAGTCGTGCATTTGTGGTTACAGCAGCAATTGACCTTACCACGTGGAAGATTACAGCTACCTGCGTGACATCCGAGCCCAAGAAAATCAACAATTTGGAACGGCTTACTTGGATAATTGTTCATTAAACAAAAAGAAGGGAATGAGAACAGTCCCTTATACCAAAGTGGTTTCCTTAGACACGTGTGTCAAGCTTTCGTCCCTGTGCAATACGATGAAAAATGTTAGAATGAGAAACATTAAAGGAAATAACAAACAAATGAAATCAACAACAGAAGTCAGTCGTGCATTTGTGGTTACAGCAGCAATTGACCTCACCACGTAAAAGATTATAGCTATCTGCGTGTCTTCCGAGTCCAAGAAAATCAACAATGTGGAATGGCTTACTTGGATAATTGATCATTATACAGAAAGAAGGGAATAAGAACAGTCCCTTATACCAATGTGGTTTCCATAGACACGTGTGTCAAGCTTTCGTCCCTGTGCAATACGATGAGAAGTGTTAGAATGAGAAACATTGAAGGAAATAACAAACAAATCAAATCAACAACAGAAGTCAGTCGTGCATTTGTGATTACAGCAGCAATTGACCTTACCACGTGGGAGATTATAGCTACCTGCGTGACATCCGAGTCCAAGAAAATCAACAATGTGGAATGGCTATCTTGGATAATTGATCATTATACAGAAAGAATGAAGTAAGAACAGTCCCTTATACCAATGTGGTTTCCATAGACACGTGTGTCAAGCTTTCGTCCCTGTGCAATACGATGAAAAGTGTTAGAATGAGAAACATTGAAGAAAATAACAAACGAATGAAATCAACAACAGAAGTCAGTCGTGCATTTGTGGTTACAGCAGCAATTGACCTTACCACGTGGGAGATTATAGCTACCTGCGTGACATCCGAGTCCAAGAAAATCAACAATGTGGAACGGCTTACTCGGATAATTGTTCATTAAACATAAAGAAGGGAATAAGAACAGTCCCTTATACCAAAGTGGTTTCCTTAGACACGTGTGTCAAGCGTTCGTCCCTGTGCAATACGATGAAAAGTGTAAGAATGAGAAACATTGAAGGAAATAACAAACAAATGAAATCAACAACAGAAGTCAGTCGTGCATTTGTGGTTACAGCAGCAATTGACCTTACCACGTTAAAGATTATAGCTACCTGCGTGTCATCCGAGTCCAAGAAAATCAACAATGTGGAATGGCTTACTTGGATAATTGATCATCATAAAGAAATAAGGGAATAAGAACAGTCCCTTATACCAATGTGGTTTCCATAGACACGTGTGTCAAGCTTTCGTCCCTGTGCAATACGATGAGAAGTGTTAGAATGAGACACATTGAAGGAAATAAAAAACAAATGAAATCAACCACAGAAGTCAGCCGTCCAATTGTGGATACAGCAGCAATTGACCTTACCACGTGGGAGATTATAGCTACCCGCGTGTCATCCGAGTCCAAGAAAATCAACAATGTGGAATGGCTTACTTGGATAATTGATCATTATACAGAAAGAAAGAAGTAAGAACAGTCCCTTATACCAATGTGGTTTCCATAGACACGTGTGTCAAGCTTTCGTCCCTGTGCAATACGATGAAAAGTGTTAGAATGAGAAACATTAAAGGAAATAACAAACAAATGAAATCAACAACAGAAGTCAGTCGTGCATTTATGATTACAGCAGCAATTGACCTTACCACGTGGGAGATTATAGCTACCTGCGTGACATCCGAGTCCAAGAAAATCAACAATGTGAAATGGCTTACTTGGATAATTGATCATTATACAGAAAGAAAGAAGTAAGAACAGTCCCTTATACCAATGTGGTTTCCATAGACACGTGTGTCAAGCTTTCGTCCCTGTGCAATACGATGAAAAGTGTTAGAATGAGAAACATTGAAGAAAATAACAAACGAATGAAATCAACAACAGAAGTCAGTCGTGCATTTGTGGTTACAGCAGCAATTGACCTTACCACGTGGGAGATTATAGATACCTGCGTGACATTCGAGTCCAAGAAAATCAACAATGTGGAACGGCTTACTCGGATAATTGTTCATTAAACATAAAGAAGGGAATAAGAACAGTCCCTTATACCAAAGTGGTTTCCTTAGACACGTGTGTCAAGCTTTCGTCCCTGTGCAATACGATGAAAAGTGTTAGAATGAGAAACATTGAAGGAAATAACAAACAAATGAAATCAACAACAGAAGTCAGTCGTGCATTTGTGGTTACAGCAGCAATTGACCTTACCACGTTAAAGATTATAGCTACCTGCGTGTCATCCGAGTCCAAGAAAATCAACAATGTGGAATGGCTTACTTGGATAATTGATCATTATACAGAAAGAATGAAGTAAGAACAGTCCCTTATACCAATGTGGTTTCCATAGACACGTGTGTCAAGCTTTCGTCCCTGTGCAATACGATGAAAAGTGTTAGAATGAGAAACATTGAAGAAAATAACAAACGAATGAAATCAACAACAGAAGTCAGTCGTGCATTTGTGGTTACAGCAGCAATTGACCTTACCACGTGGGAGATTATAGATACCTGCGTGACATTCGAGTCCAAGAAAATCAACAATGTGGAACGGCTTACTCGGATAATTGTTCATTAAACATAAAGAAGGGAATAAGAACAGTCCCTTATACCAAAGTGGTTTCCTTAGACACGTGTGTCAAGCTTTCGTCCCTGTGCAATACGATGAAAAGTGTTAGAATGAGAAACATTGAAGAAAATAACAAACGAATGAAATCAACAACAGAAGTCAGTCGTGCATTTGTGGTTACAGCAGCAATTGACCTTACCACGTGGGAGATTATAGCTACCTGCGTGACATCCGAGTCCAAGAAAATCAACAATGTGGAACGGCTTACTCGGATAATTGTTCATTAAACATAAAGAAGGGAATAAGAACAGTCCCTTATACCAAAGTGGTTTCCTTAGACACGTGTGTCAAGCTTTCGTCCCTGTGCAATACGATGAGAAGTGTTAGAATGAGAAACATTGAAGGAAATAACAAACAAATCAAATCAACAACAGAAGTCAGTCGTGCATTTGTGATTACAGCAGCAATTGACCTCACCACGTGGGAGATTATAGCTACCTGCGTGACATCCCAGTCCAAGAAAATCAACAATGTGGAATTGCTTACTTGGATAATTGTTCATTAAACAAAAAGAAGGGAATAAGAACAGTCCCTTATACCAAAGTGGTTTCCTTAGACACGCGTGTCAAGCTTTCGTCCCTGTGCAATACGATGAGAAGTGTTAGAATGAGAAACATTGAAGGAAATAACAAACAAATCAAATCAACAACAGAAGTCATTCGTGCATTTGTGATTACAGCAGCAATTGACCTTACCACGTGGGAGATTATAGCTACCTGCGTGACATCCGAGTCCAAGAAAATCAACAATGTGAAATGGCTTACTTGGATAATTGATCATTATACAGAAAGAAAGAAGTAAGAACAGTCCCTTATACCAATGTGGTTTCCATAGACACGTGTGTCAAGCTTTCGTCCCTGTGCAATACGATGAAAAGTGTTAGAATGAGAAACATTGAAGAAATAACAAACAAATCAAATCAACAACAGAAGTCAGTCGTGCATTTGTGATTACAGCAGCAATTGACCTTACCACGTGGGAGATTATAGCTACCTGCGTGACATCCGAGTCCAAGAAAATCAACAATGTGGAATGGCTTACTTGGATAATTGTTCATTAAACATAAAGAAGGGGATAAGAACAGTCCCTTATACCAAAGTGGTTTCCTTAGACACGTGTGTCAAGCTTGCGTCCCTGTGCAATACGATGAAAAGTGTAAGAATGAGAAACATTGAAGGAAATAACAAACAAATGAAATCAACAACAGAAGTCAGTCGTGCATTTGTGGTTACAGCAGCAATTGACCTTACCACGTTAAAGATTATAGCTACCTGCGTGTCATCCGAGTCCAAGAAAATCAACAATGTGGAATGGCTCACTTGGATAATTGATCATCATACAGAAAGAAGGGAATAAGAACAGTCCCTTATACCAATGTGGTTTCCATAGACACGTGTGTCAAGCTTTCGTCCCTGTGCAATACGATGAGAAGTGTTAGAATGAGAAACATTGAAGGAAATAAAAAACAAATGAAATCAACAACAGAAGTCAGCCGTCCAATTGTGGATACAGCAGCAATTGACCTTACCACGTGGGAGATTATAGCTACCCGCGTGTCATCCGAGTCCAAGAAAATCAACAATGTGGAATGGCTTACTTGGATAATTGATCATTATACAGAAAGAATGAAATAAGAACAGTCCCTTATACCAAAGTGGTTTCCTTAGACACGTGTGTCAAGCTTTCGTCCCTGTGCAATACGATGAAAAATGTTAGAATGAGAAACATTAAAGGAAATAACAAAAAAATGAAATCAACAACAGAAGTCAGTCGTGCATTTGTGGTTACAGCAGCAATTGACCTTAACACGTAAAAGATTATAGCTACCTGCGTGTCATCCGAGTCCAAGAAAATCAACAATGTGGAACGGCTTACTTGGATAATTGTTCATTAAACAAAAAGAAGGGAATAAGAACAGTCCCTTATACCAAAGTGGTTTCCTTAGACACGTGTGTCAAGCTTTCGTCCCTGTGCAATACGATGAAAAATGTTAGAATGAGAAACATTAAAGGAAATAACAAACAAATGAAATCAACAACAGAAGTCAGTCGTGCATTTGTGGTTACAGCAGCAATTGACCTTACCACGTAAAAGATTATAGCTACCTGCGTGTCATCCGAGTCCAAGAAAATCAACAATGTGGAATGGCTTACTTGGATAATTGATCATTATACAGAAAGAAGGGAATAAAAACAGTCCCTTATAACAATGTGGTTTCCATAGACACGTGTGTCAAGCTTTCGTCCCTGTGCAATACGATGAGAATTAGAATGAGAAACATTGAAAGAAATAACAAACAAATCAAATCAACAATAGAAGTCAGTCGTGCATTTGTGATTACAGCAGCAATTGACCTTACCACGTGGGAGATTATAGCTACCTGCGTGACATCCGAGTCCAAGAAAATCAACAATGTGGAATGGCTTACTTGGATAATTGATCATTATACAGAAAGAATGAAGTAAGAACAGTCCCTTATACCAATGTGGTTTCCATAGACACGTGTGTCAAGCTTTCGTCCCTGTGCAATACGATGAAAAGTGTTAGAATGAGAAACATTGAAGAAAATAACAAACGAATGAAATCAACAACAGAAGTCAGTCGTGCATTTGTGGTTACAGCAGCAATTGACCTTACCATGTGGGAGATTATAGATACCTGCGTGACATCCGAGTCCAAAAAAAATCAACAATGTGGAACGGCTTACTCGGATAATTGTTCATTAAATATAAAGAAGGGAATAAGAACAGTCCCTTATACCAAAGTGGTTTCCTTAGACACGTGTGTCAAGCTTTCGTCCCTGTGCAATACGATGAAAAGTGTTAGAATGAGAAACATTGAAGGAAATAACAAACAAATGAAATCAACAACAGAAGTCAGTCGTGCATTTGTGGTTACAGCAGCAATTGACCTTACCACGTTAAAGATTATAGCTACCTGCGTGTCATCCGAGTCCAAGAAAATCAACAATGTGGAATGGCTTACTTGGATAATTGATCATCATAAAGAAATAAGGGAATAAGAACAGTCCCTTATACCAATGTGGTTTCCATAGACACGTGTGTCAAGCTTTCGTCCCTGTGCAATACGATGAGAAGTGTTAGAATGAGAAACATTGAAGGAAATAAAAAACAAATGAAATCAACCACAGAAGTCAGCCGTCCAATTGTGGATACAGCAGCAATTGACCTTACCACGTGGGAGATTATAGCTACCCGCGTGTCATCCGAGTCCAAGAAAATCAACAATGTGGAATGGCTTACTTGGATAATTGATCATTATACAGAAAGAATGAAATAAGAACAGTCCCTTATACCAATGTGGTTTCCATAGACACGTGTGTCAAGCTTTCGTCCCTGTGCAATACGATGAAAAGTGTTAGAATGAGAATCATTGAAGAAAATAACAAACGAATGAAATCAACAACAGAAGTCAGTCGTGCATTTGTGGTTACAGCAGCAATTGACCTTACCACGTGGAAGATTACAGCTACCTGCGTGACATCCGAGCCCAAGAAAATCAACAATTTGGAACGGCTTACTTGGATAATTGTTCATTAAACAAAAAGAAGGGAATGAGAACAGTCCCTTATACCAAAGTGGTTTCCTTAGACACGTGTGTCAAGCTTTCGTCCCTGTGCAATACGATGAAAAATGTTAGAATGAGAAACATTAAAGGAAATAACAAACAAATGAAATCAACAACAGAAGTCAGTCGTGCATTTGTGGTTACAGCAGCAATTGACCTTACCACGTAAAAGATTATAGCTATCTGCGTGTCTTCCGAGTCCAAGAAAATCAACAATGTGGAATGGCTTACTTGGATAATTGATCATTATACAGAAAGAAGGGAATAAGAACAGTCCCTTATACCAATGTGGTTTCCATAGACACATGTGTCAAGCTTTCGTCCCTGTGCAATACGATGAGAAGTGTTAGAATGAGAAACATTGAAGGAAATAACAAACAAATCAAATCAACAACAGAAGTCAGTCGTGCATTTGTGATTACAGCAGCAATTGACCTTACCACGTGGGAGATTATAGCTACCCGCGTGTCATCCGAGTCCAAGAAAATCAACAATGTGGAATGGCTTACTTGGATAATTGATCATTATACAGAAAGAATGAAATAAGAACAGTCCCTTATACCAATGTGGTTTCCATAGACACGTGTGTCAAGCTTTCGTCCCTGTGCAATACGATGAAAAGTGTTAGAATGAGAATCATTGAAGAAAATAACAAACGAATGAAATCAACAACAGAAGTCAGTCGTGCATTTGTGGTTACAGCAGCAATTGACCTTACCACGTGGAAGATTACAGCTACCTGCGTGACATCCGAGCCCAAGAAAATCAACAATTTGGAACGGCTTACTTGGATAATTGTTCATTAAACAAAAAGAAGGGAATGAGAACAGTCCCTTATACCAAAGTGGTTTCCTTAGACACGTGTGTCAAGCTTTCGTCCCTGTGCAATACGATGAAAAATGTTAGAATGAGAAACATTAAAGGAAATAACAAACAAATGAAATCAACAACAGAAGTCAGTCGTGCATTTGTGGTTACAGCAGCAATTGACCTTACCACGTAAAAGATTATAGCTATCTGCGTGTCTTCCGAGTCCAAGAAAATCAACAATGTGGAATGGCTTACTTGGATAATTGATCATTATACAGAAAGAAGGGAATAAGAACAGTCCCTTATACCAATGTGGTTTCCATAGACACATGTGTCAAGCTTTCGTCCCTGTGCAATACGATGAGAAGTGTTAGAATGAGAAACATTGAAGGAAATAACAAACAAATCAAATCAACAACAGAAGTCAGTCGTGCATTTGTGATTACAGCAGCAATTGACCTTACCACGTGGGAGATTATAGCTACCTGCGTGACATCCGAGTCCAAGAAAATCAACAATGAAGAATGGCTATCTTGGATAATTGATCATTATACAGAAAGAATGAAGTAAGAACAGTCCCTTATACCAATGTGGTTTCCATAGACACGTGTGTCAAGCTTTCGTCCCTGTGCAATACGATGAAAAGTGTTAGAATGAGAAACATTGAAGAAAATAACAAACGAATGAAATCAACAACAGAAGTCAGTCGTGCATTTGTGGTTACAGCAGCAATTGACCTTACCACGTGGGAGATTATAGCTACCTGCGTGACATCCGAGTCCAAGAAAATCAACAATGTGGAACGGCTTACTCGGATAATTGTTCATTAAACATAAAGAAGGGAATAAGAACAGTCCCTTATACCAAAGTGGTTTCCTTAGACACGTGTGTCAAGCGTTCGTCCCTGTGCAATACGATGAAAAGTGTAAGAATGAGAAACATTGAAGGAAATAACAAACAAATGAAATCAACAACAGAAGTCAGTCGTGCATTTGTGGTTACAGCAGCAATTGACCTTACCACGTTAAAGATTTAAGCTACCTGCGTGTCAACCGAGTCCAAGAAAATCAACAATGTGGAATGGCTTACTTGGATAATTGATCATCATACAGAAAGAAGGGAATAAGAACAGTCCCTTATACCAATGTGGTTTCCATAGACACGTGTGTCAAGCTTTCGTCCCTGTGCAATACGATGAGAAGTGTTAGAATGAGAAACATTGAAGGAAATAAAAAACAAATGAAATCAACAACAGAAGTCAGCCGTCCAATTGTGGATACAGCAGCAATTGACCTTACCACGTGGGAGATTATAGCTACCCGCGTGTCATCCGAGTCCAAGAAAATCAACAATGTGGAATGGCTTACTTGGATAATTGATCATTATACAAAAAGAATGAAATAAGAACAGTCCCTTATACCAAAGTGGTTTCCTTAGACACGTGTGTCAAGCTTTCGTCCCTGTGCAATACGATGAAAAATGTTAGAATGAGAAACATTAAAGGAAATAACAAACAAATGAAATCAACAACAGAAGTCAGTCGTGCATTTGTGGTTACAGCAGCAATTGACCTTACCACGTAAAGGATTATAGCTACCTGCGTGTCATCCGAGTCCAAGAAAATCAACAATGTGGAATGGCTTACTTGGATAATTGATCATTATACAGAAAGAATGAAATAAGAACAGTCCCTTATACCAAAGTGGTTTCCTTAGACACGCGTGTCAAGCTTCCGTCCCTGTGCAATACGATGAAAAGTGTTAGAATGAGAAACATTGAAGAAAATAACAAACGAATGAAATCAACAACAGAATTCAGTCGTGCATTCGTGGTTACAGCAGCAATTGACCTTACCAAGTGGGAGATTATAGCTACCTGCGTGACATCCGAGTCCAAGAAAATCAACAATGTGGAATGGCTTACTTGGATAATTGTTCATTAAACAAAAAGAAGGGAATAAGAACAGTCCCTTATACCAAAGTGGTTTCCTTAGACACGCGTGTCAAGCTTTCGTCCCTGTGCAATACGATGAAAAGTGTTAGAATGAGAAACATTGAAGAAAATAACAAACGAATGAAATCAACAGAAGTCAGTCGTGCATTTGTGGTTACAGCAGCAATTGACCTTACCACGTGGGAGATTACAGCTACCTGCGTGACATCCGAGCCCAAGAAAATCAACAATGTGGAATGGCTTACTTGGATAATTGATCATCATACAGAAAGAAGGAAATAAGGACAGTCCCTTATACCAATGTGGTTTCCATAGACACGTGTGTCAAGCTTTCGTCCCTGTGCAATACGATGAGAAGTGTTAGAATGAGAAACATTGAAGGAAATAAAAAACAAATGAAATCAACAACAGAAGTCAGCCGTCCAATTGTGGTTACAGCAGCAATTGACCTTACCACGTGGGAGATTATAGCTACCCGCGTGTCATCCGAGTCCAAGAAAATCAACAATGTGGAATGGCTTACTTGGATAATTGATCATTATACAGAAAGAAGGGAATAAGAACAGTCCCTTATACCAATGTGGTTTCCATAGACACGTGTGTCAAGCTTTCGTCCCTGTGCAATACGATGAGAAGTGTTAGAATGAGAAACAATGAAGGAAATAACAAACGAATGAAATCAACAACAGAAGTCAGTCGTGCATTCGTGGTTACAGCAGCAATTGACCTTACCAAGTGGGAGATTATAGCTACCTGCGTGACATCCGAGTCCAAGAAAATCAACAATGTGGAATGGCTTACTTGGATAATTGTTCATTAAACAAAAAGAAGGGAATAAGAACAGTCCCTTATACCAAAGTGGTTTCCTTAGACACGCGTGTCAAGCTTTCGTCCCTGTGCAATACGATGAAAAGTGTTAGAATGAGAAACATTGAAGAAAATAACAAACGAATGAAATCCACAGAAGTCAGTCGTGCATTTGTGGTTACAGCAGCAATTGACCATACCACGTGGGAGATTATAGATACCTGCGTGACATCCGAGTCCAAGAAAATCAACAATGTGGAACGGCTTACTCGGATAATTGTTCATCAAACATAAAGAAGGGAATAAGAACAGTCCCTTATACCAAAGTGGTTTCCTTAGACACGTGTGTCAAGCTTTCGTCCCTGTGCAATACGATGAAAAGTGTTAGAATGAGAAACATTGAAGGAAATAACAAACAAATGAAATCAACAACAGAAGTCAGTCGTGCATTTGTGGTTACAGCAGCAATTGACCTTACCACGTTAAAGATTATAGCTACCTGCGTGTCATCCGAGTCCAAGAAAATCAACAATGTGGAACGGCTTACTCGGATAATTGTTCATTAAACAAAAAGAAGGGAATAAGAACAGTCCCTTATACCAAAGTGGTTTCCTTAGACACGTGTGTCAAGCTTTCGTCCCTGTGCAATACGATGAAAAATGTTAGAATGAGAAACATTGAAGAAAATAACAAACGAATGAAATCCACAGAAGTCAGTCGTGCATTTGTGGTTACAGCAGCAATTGACCATACCACGTGGGAGATTATAGATACCTGCGTGACATCCGAGTCCAAGAAAATCAACAATGTGGAACGGCTTACTCGGATAATTGTTCATCAAACATAAAGAAGGGAATAAGAACAGTCCCTTATACCAAAGTGGTTTCCTTAGACACGTGTGTCAAGCTTTCGTCCCTGTGCAATACGATGAGAAGTGTTAGAATGAGAAGCATTGAAGGAAATAACAAACAAATCAAATCAACAACAGAAGTCAGTCGTGCATTTGTGATCACAGCAGCAATTGACCTTACCACGTGGGAGATTATAGCTACCTGCGTGACATCCGAGTCCAAGAAAATCAACAATGTGGAACGGCTTACTTGGATAATTGTTCATTAAACAAAAAGAAGGGAATAAGAACAGTCCCTTATACCAAAGTGGTTTCCTTAGACACGTGTGTCAAGCTTTCGTCCCTGTGCAATACGATGAAAAATGTAAGAATGAGAAACATTAAAGGAAATAACAAACAAGTGAAATCAACAACAGAAGTCAGTCGTGCATTTGTGATTACAGCAGCAATTGACCTTACCACGTGGGAGATTATAGATACCTGCGTGACATCCGAGTCCAAGAAAATCAACAATGTGGAACGGCTTACTCGGATAATTGTTCATCAAACATAAAGAAGGGAATAAGAACAGTCTCTTATACCAAAGTGGTTTCCTTAGACACGCGTGTCAAGCTTCCGTCCCTGTGCAATACGATGAAAAATGTTAGAATGAGAAACATTAAAGGAAATAACAAACAAATGAAATCAACAACAGAAGTCAGTCGTGCATTTGTGATTACAGCAGCAATTGACCTTACCACGTGGGAGATTATAGATACCTGCGTGACATCCGAGTCCAAGAAAATCAACAATGTGGAACGGCTTACTCGGATAATTGTTCATCAAACATAAAGAAGGGAATAAGAACAGTCCCTTATACCAATGTGGTTTCCATAGACACGTGTGTCAAGCTTTCGTCCCTGTGCAATACGATGAAAAGTGTTAGAATGAGAAACATTGAAGAAAATAACAAACGAATGAAATCAACAACAGAAGTCAGTCGTGCATTTGTGGTTACAGCAGCAATTGACCTTACCACGTAAAAGATTATAGCTACCTGCGTGTCATCCGAGTCCAAGAAAATCAACAATGTGGAATGGCTTACTTGGATAATTGGTCATTATACAGAAAGAAGGGAATAAAAACAGTCCCTTATAACAATGTGGTTTCCATAGACACGTGTGTCAAGCTTTCGTCCCTGTGCAATACGATGAGAATTAGAATGAGAAACATTGAAAGAAATAATAAACAAATCAAATCAACAACAGAAGTCAGTCGTGCATTTTTGATTACAGCAGCAATTGACCTTACCACGTGGGAGATTATAGCTACCTGCGTGACATCCGAGTCCAAGAAAATCAACAATGTGGAATGGCTTACTTGGATAATTGATCATTATACAGAAAGAATGAAGTAAGAACAGTCCCTTATACCAATGTGGTTTCCATAGACACGTGTGTCAAGCTTTCGTCCCTGTGCAATACGATGAAAAGTGTTAGAATGAGAAACATTGAAGAAAATAACAAACGAATGAAATCAACAACAGAAGTCAGTCGTGCATTTGTGGTTACAGCAGCAATTGACCTTACCACGTGGGAGATAATAGATACCTGCGTGACATCCGAGTCCAAAAAAAATCAACAATGTGGAACGGCTTACTCGGATAATTGTTCATTAAATATAAAGAAGGGAATAAGAACAGTCCCTTATACCAAAGTGGTTTCCTTAGACACGTGTGTCAAGCTTTCGTCCCTGTGCAATACGATGAAAAGTGTTAGAATGAGAAACATTGAAGGAAATAACAAACAAATGAAATCAACAACAGAAGTCAGTCGTGCATTTGTGGTTACAGCAGCAATTGACCTTACCACGTTAAAGATTATAGCTACCTGCGTGTCATCCGAGTCCAAGAAAATCAACAATGTGGAATGGCTTACTTGGATAATTGATCATCATAAAGAAATAAGGGAATAAGAACAGTCCCTTATACCAATGTGGTTTCCATAGACACGTGTGTCAAGCTTTCGTCCCTGTGCAATACGATGAGAAGTGTTAGAATGAGAAACATTGAAGGAAATAAAAAACAAATGAAATCAACCACAGAAGTCAGCCGTCCAATTGTGGATACAGCAGCAATTGACCTCACCACGTGGGAGATTATAGCTACTCGCGTGTCATCCGAGTCCAAGAAAATCAACAATGTGGAATGGCTTACTTGGATAATTGATCATTATACAAAAAGAATGAAATAAGAACAGTCCCTTATACCAATGTGGTTTCCATAGACACGTGTGTCAAGCTTTCGTCCCTGTGCAATACGATGAAAAGTGTTAGAATGAGAATCATTGAAGAAAATAACAAACGAATGAAATCAACAACAGAAGTCAGTCGTGCATTTGTGGTTACAGCAGCAATTGACCTTACCACGTGGAAGATTACAGCTACCTGCGTGACATCCGAGCCCAAGAAAATCAACAATTTGGAACGGCTTACTTGGATAATTGTTCATTAAACAAAAAGAAGGGAATGAGAACAGTCCCTTATACCAAAGTGGTTTCCTTAGACACGTGTGTCAAGCTTTCGTCCCTGTGCAATACGATGAAAAATGTTAGAATGAGAAACATTAAAGGAAATAACAAACAAATGAAATCAACAACAGAAGTCAGTCGTGCATTTGTGGTTACAGCAGCAATTGACCTTACCACGTAAAAGATTATAGCTACCTGCGTGTCTTCCGAGTCCAAGAAAATCAACAATGTGGAATGGCTTACTTGGATAATTGATCATTATACAGAAAGAAGGGAATAAGAACAGTCCCTTATACCAATGTGGTTTCCATAGACACGTGTGTCAAGCTTTCGTCCCTGTGCAATACGATGAGAAGTGTTAGAATGAGAAACATTGAAGGAAATAACAAACAAATCAAATCAACAACAGAAGTCAGTCGTGCATTTGTGATTACAGCAGCAATTGACCTTACCACGTGGGAGATTATAGCTACCTGCGTGACATCCGAGTCCAAGAAAATCAACAATGTGGAATGGCTATCTTGGATAATTGATCATTATACAGAAAGAATGAAGTAAGAACAGTCCCTTATACCAATGTGGTTTCCATAGACACGTGTGTCAAGCTTTCGTCCCTGTGCAATACGATGAAAAGTGTTAGAATGAGAAACATTGAAGAAAATAAAAAACGAATGAAATCAACAACAGAAGTCAGTCGTGCATTTGTGGTTACAGCAGCAATTGACCTTACCACGTGGGAGATTATAGCTACCTGCGTGACATCCGAGTCCAAGAAAATCAACAATGTGGAACGGCTTACTCGGATAATTGTTCATTAAACATAAAGAAGGGAATAAGAACAGTCCCTTATACCAAAGTGGTTTCCTTAGACACGTGTGTCAAGCGTTCGTCCCTGTGCAATACGATGAAAAGTGTAAGAATGAGAAACATTGAAGGAAATAACAAACAAATGAAATCAACAACAGAAGTCAGTCGTGCATTTGTGGTTACAGCAGCAATTGACCTTACCACGTTAAAGATTTAAGCTACCTGCGTGTCAACCGAGTCCAAGAAAATCAACAATGTGGAATGGCTTACTTGGATAATTGATCATCATACAGAAAGAAGGGAATAAGAACAGTCCCTTATACCAATGTGGTTTCCATAGACACGTGTGTCAAGCTTTCGTCCCTGTGCAATACGATGAGAAGTGTTAGAATGAGAAACATTGAAGGAAATAAAAAACAAATGAAATCAACAACAGAAGTCAGCCGTCCAATTGTGGATACAGCAGCAATTGACCTTACCACGTGGGAGATTATAGCTACCCGCGTGTCATCCGAGT
Organism: Harmonia axyridis; assembly: GCF_914767665.1. NCBI lineage: Eukaryota > Metazoa > Arthropoda > Insecta > Coleoptera > Coccinellidae > Harmonia > Harmonia axyridis. Next base: position 45,830,476 of record NC_059502.1, on the reverse strand, counting down.
CCAAGAAAATCAACAATGTGGAATGGCTTACTTGGATAATTGATCATTATACAGAAAGAATGAAATAAGAACAGTCCCTTATACCAAAGTGGTTTCCTTAGACACGTGTGTCAAGCTTTCGTCCCTGTGCAATACGATGAAAAATGTTAGAATGAGAAACATTAAAGGAAATAACAAACAAATGAAATCAACAACAGAAGTCAGTCGTGCATTTGTGGTTACAGCAGCAATTGACCTTACCACGTAAAGGATTATAGCTACCTGCGTGTCATCCGAGTCCAAGAAAATCAACAATGTGGAATGGCTTACTTGGATAATTGATCATTATACAGAAAGAATGAAATAAGAACAGTCCCTTATACCAAAGTGGTTTCCTTAGACACGCGTGTCAAGCTTCCGTCCCTGTGCAATACGATGAAAAGTGTTAGAATGAGAAACATTGAAGAAAATAACAAACGAATGAAATCAACAACAGAATTCAGTCGTGCATTCGTGGTTACAGCAGCAATTGACCTTACCAAGTGGGAGATTATAGCTACCTGCGTGACATCCGAGTCCAAGAAAATCAACAATGTGGAATGGCTTACTTGGATAATTGTTCATTAAACAAAAAGAAGGGAATAAGAACAGTCCCTTATACCAAAGTGGTTTCCTTAGACACGCGTGTCAAGCTTTCGTCCCTGTGCAATACGATGAAAAATGTTAGAATGAGAAACATTAAAGGAAATAACAAACAAATGAAATCAACAACAGAAGTCAGCCGTCCAATTGTGGTTACAGCAGCAATTGACCTTACCACGTGGGAGATTATAGCTACCCGCGTGTCATCCGAGTCCAAGAAAATCAACAATGTGGAATGGCTTACTTGGATAATTGATCATTATACAGAAAGAAGGGAATAAGAACAGTCCCTTATACCAATGTGGTTTCCATAGACACGTGTGTCAAGCTTTCGGCCCTGTGCAATACGATGAGAAGTGTTAGAATGAGAAACAATGAAGGAAATAACAAACGAATGAAATCAACAACAGAATTCAGTCGTGCATTCTTGGTTACAGCAGCAATTGACCTTACCAAGTGGGAGATTATAGCTACCTGCGTGACATCCGAGTCCAAGAAAATCAACAATGTGGAATGGCTTACTTGGATAATTGTTCATTAAACAAAAAGAAGGGAATAAGAACAGTCCCTTATACCAAAGTGGTTTCCTTAGACACGCGTGTCAAGCTTTCGTCCCTGTGCAATACGATGAAAAGTGTTAGAATGAGAAACATTGAAGAAAATAACAAACGAATGAAATCCACAGAAGTCAGTCGTGCATTTGTGGTTACAGCAGCAATTGACCTTACCACGTGGGAGATTATAGATACCTGCGTGACATCCGAGTCCAAGAAAATCAACAATGTGGAACGGCTTACTCGGATAATTGTTCATCAAACATAAAGAAGGGAATAAGAACAGTCCCTTATACCAAAGTGGTTTCCTTAGACACGCGTGTCAAGCTTCCGTCCCTGTGCAATACGATGAGAAGTGTTAGAATGAGAAACATTGAAGGAAATAACAAACAAATCAAATCAACAACAGAAGTCAGTCGTGCATTTGTGATTACAGCAGCAATTGACCTTACCACGTGGGAGATTATAGCTACCTGCGTGACATCCGAGTCCAAGAAAATCAACAATGTGGAACGGCTTACTTGGATAATTGTTCATTAAACAAAAAGAAGGGAATAAGAACAGTCCCTTATACCAAAGTGGTTTCCTTAGACACGTGTGTCAAGCTTTCGTCCCTGTGCAATACGATGAAAAATGTAAGAATGAGAAACATTAAAGGAAATAACAAACAAGTGAAATCAACAACAGAAGTCAGTCGTGCATTTGTGATTACAGCAGCAATTGACCTTACCACGTGGGATATTATAGATACCTGCGTGACATCCGAGTCCAAGAAAATCAACAATGTGGAACGGCTTACTCGGATAATTGTTCATCAAACATAAAGAAGGGAATAAGAACAGTCCCTTATACCAAAGTGGTTTCCTTAGACACGCGTGTCAAGCTTCCGTCCCTGTGCAATACGATGAAAAATGTTAGAATGAGAAACATTAAAGGAAATAACAAACAAATGAAATCAACAACAGAAGTCAGTCGTGCATTTGTGATTACAGCAGCAATTGACCTTACCACGTGGGAGATTATAGATACCTGCGTGACATCCGAGTCCAAGAAAATCAACAATGTGGAACGGCTTACTCGGATAATTGTTCATCAAACATAAAGAAGGGAATAAGAACAGTCCCTTATACCAAAGTGGTTTCCTTAGACACGCGTGTCAAGCTTCCGTCCCTGTGCAATACGATGAGAAGTGTTAGAATGAGAAACATTGAAGGAAATAACAAACAAATCAAATCAACAACAGAAGTCAGTCGTGCATTTGTGATTACAGCAGCAATTGACCTTACCACGTGGGAGATTATAGCTACCTGCGTGACATCCGAGTCCAAGAAAATCAACAATGTGGAATGGCTTACTTGGATAATTGATCATTATACAGAAAGAAAGAAGTAAGAACAGTCTCTTATACCAATGTGGTTTCCATAGACACGTGTGTCAAGCTTTCGTCCCTGTGCAATACGATGAAAAGTGTTAGAATGAGAAACATTGAAGAAAATAACAAACGAATGAAATCAACAACAGAAGTCAGTCGTGCATTTGTGGTTACAGCAGCAATTGACCTTACCACGTGGGAGATTATAGATACCTGCGTGACATCCGAGTCCAAGAAAATCAACAATGTGGAACGGCTTACTCGGATAATTGTTCATCAAACATAAAGAAGGGAATAAGAACAGTCCCTTATACCAAAGTGGTTTCCTTAGACACGTGTGTCAAGCTTTCGTCCCTGTGCAATACGATGAAAAGTGTTAGAATGAGAAACATTGAAGGAAATAACAAACAAATGAAATCAACAACAGAAGTCAGTCGTGCATTTGTGGTTACAGCAGCAATTGACCTTACCACGTTAAAGATTATAGCTACCTGCGTGTCATCCGAGTCCAAGAAAATCAACAATGTGGAATGGCTTACTTGGATAATTGATCATCATACAGAAAGAAGGGAATAAGAACAGTCCCCTATACCAATGTGGTTTCCATAGACACGTGTGTCAAGCTTTCGTCCCTGTGCAATACGATGAGAAGTGTTAGAATGAGAAACATTGAAGGAAATAAAAAACAAATGAAATCAACAACAGATGTCAGCCGTCCAATTGTGGATACAGCAGCATTTGACCTTACCACGTGGGAGATTATAGCTACCCGCGTGTCATCCGAGTCCAAGAAAATCAACAATGTGGAATGGCTTACTTGGATAATTGATCATTATATAGAAAGAATGAAATAAGAACAGTCCCTTATACCAATGTGGTTTCCATAGACACGTGTGTCAAGCTTTCGTCCCTGTGCAATACGATGAAAAGTGTTAGAATGAGAATCATTGAAGAAAATAACAAACGAATGAAATCAACAACAGAAGTCAGTCGTGCATTTGTGGTTACAGCAGCAATTGACCTTACCACGTGGAAGATTACAGCTACCTGCGTGACATCCGAGCCCAAGAAAATCAACAATGTGGAACGGCTTACTTGGATAATTGTTCATTAAACAAAAAGAAGGGAATCAGAACAGTCCTTTATACCAAAGTGGTTTCCTTAGACACGTGTGTCAAGCTTTCGTCCCTGTGCAATACGATGAAAAATGTTAGAATGAGAAACATTAAAGGAAATAACAAACAAATGAAATCAACAACAGAAGTCAGTCGTGCATTTGTGGTTACAGCAGCAATTGACCTTACCACGTAAAAGATTATAGCTACCTGCGTGTCATCCGAGTCCAAGAAAATCAACAATGTGGAATGGCTTACTTTGATAATTGATCATTATACAGAAAGAAGGGAATAAGAACAGTCCCTTATACCAATGTGGTTTCCATAGACACGTGTGTCAAGCTTTCGTCCCTGTGCAATACGATGAGAAGTGTTAGAATGAGAAACATTGAAGGAAATAACAAACAAATCAAATCAACAACAGAAGTCAGTCATGCATTTGTGATTACAGCAGCAATTGACCTTACCACGTGGGAGATTATAGCTACCTGCGTGACATCCGAGTCCAAGAAAATCAACAATGTGGAATGGCTATCTTGGATAATTGATCATTATACAGAAAGAATGAAGTAAGAACAGTCCCTTATACCAATGTGGTTTCCATAGACACGTGTGTCAAGCTTTCGTCCCTGTGCAATACGATGAAAAGTGTTAGAATGAGAAACATTGAAGAAAATAACAAACGAATGAAATCAACAACAGAAGTCAGTCGTGCATTTGTGGTTACAGCAGCAATTGACCTTACCACGTGGGAGATTATAGCTACCTGCGTGACATCCGAGTCCAAGAAAATCAACAATGTGGAACGGCTTACTCGGATAATTGTTCATTAAACATAAAGAAGGGACTAAGAACAGTCCCTTATACCAAAGTGGTTTCCTTAGACACGTGTGTCAAGCTTTCGTCCCTGTGCAATTCGATGAAAAGTGTAAGAATGAGAAACATTGAAGGAAATAACAAACAAATGAAATCAACAACAGAAATCAGTCGTGCATTTGTGGTTACAGCAGCAATTGACCTTACCACGTTAAAGATTATAGCTATCTGCGTGTCATCCGAGTCCAAGAAAATCAACAATGTGGAATGGCTTACTTGGATAATTGATCATCATACAGAAAGAAGGGAATAAGAACAGTCCCTTATACCAATGTGGTTTCCATAGACACGTGTGTCAAGCTTTCGTCCCTGTGCAATACGATGAAAAATGTTAGAATGAGAAACATTAAAGGAAATAAAAAACAAATGAAATCAACAACAGAAGTCAGCCGTCCAATTGTGGATACAGCAGCAATTGACCTTACCACGTGGGAGATTATAGCTACCCGCGTGTCATCCGAGTCCAAGAAAATCAACAATGTGGAATGGCTTACTTGGATAATTGATCATTATACAGAAAGAATGAAATAAGAACAGTTCCTTATACCAATGTGGTTTCCTTAGACACGTGTGTCAAGCTTTCGTCCCTGTGCAATACGATGAAAAGTGTTAGAATGAGAAACATTGAAGAAAATAACAAACGAATGAAATCAACAACAGAAGTCAGTCGTGCATTTGTGGTTACAGCAGCAATTGACCTTACCACGTGGAAGATAACAGCTTCCTGCGTGACATCCGAGCCCAAGAAAATCAACAATGTGGAACGGCTTACTTGGATAATTGTTCATTAAACAAAAAGAAGGGAATGAGAACAGTCCCTTATACCAAAGTGGTTTCCTTAGACACGTGTGTCAAGCTTTCGTCCCTGTGCAATACGATGAAAAATGTTAGAATGAGAAACATTAAAGGAAATAACAAACAAATGAAATCAACAACAGAAGTCAGTCGTGCATTTGTGGTTACAGCAGCAATTGACCTTACCACGTAAAAGATTATAGCTACCTGCGTGTCATCCGAGTCCAAGAAAATCAACAATGTGGAATGGCTTACTTGGATAATTGATCATTATACAGAAAGAATGAAGTAAGAACAGTCCCTTATACCAATGTGGTTTTCATAGACACGTGTGTCAAGCTTTCGTCCCTGTGCAATACGATGAAAAGTGTTAGAATGAGAAACATTGAAGGAAATAACAAACGAATGAAATCAACAACAGAAGTCAGTCGTGCATTTGTGGTTACAGCAGCAATTGACCTCACCACGTGGAAGATTACAGCTACCTGCGTGACATCCGAGCCCAAGAAAATCAACAATGTGGAACGGCTTACTTGGATAATTGTTCATTAAACAAAAAGAAGGGAATAAGAACAGTCCCTTATACCAAAGTGGTTTCCTTAGACACGTGTGTCAAGCTTTCGTCCCTGTGCAATACGATGAAAAATGTTAGAATGAGAAACATTAAAGGAAATAACAAACAAATGAAATCAACAACAGAAGTCAGTCGTGCATTTGTGGTTACAGCAGCAATTGACCTTACCACGTAAAAGATTATAGCTACCTGCGTGTCATCCGAGTCCAAGAAAATCAACAATGTGGAATGGCTTACTTGGATAATTGATCATTATACAGAAAGAAGGGAATAAGAACAGTCCCTTATACCAATGTGGTTTCCATAGACACGTGTGTCAAGCTTTCGTCCCTGTGCAATACGATGAGAAGTGTTAGAATGAGAAACATTGAAGGAAATAACAAACAAATCAAATCAACAACAGAAGTCAGTCGTGCATTTGTGATTACAGCAGCAATTGACCTTACCACGTGGGAGATTATAGCTACCTGCGTGACATCCGAGTCCAAGAAAATCAACAATGTGGAATGGCTTACTTGGATAATTGATCATCATACAGAAAGAAGGGAATAAGAACAGTCCCTTATACCAATGTGGTTTCCATAGACACGTGTGTCAAGCTTTCGTCCCTGTGCAATACGATGAGAAGTGTTAGAATGAGAAACATTGAAGGAAATAAAAAACAAATGAAATCAACAACAGAAGTCAGCCGTCCAATTGTGGTTACAGCAGCAATTGACCTTACCACGTGGGAGATTATAGCTACCCGCGTGTCATCCGAGTCCAAGAAAATCAACAATGTGGAATGGCTTACTTGGATAATTGTTCATTAAACAAAAAGAAGGGAATAAGAACAGTCCCTTATACCAAAGTGGTTTCCTTAGACACGTGTGTCAAGCTTTCGTCCCTGTGCAATACGATGAAAAGTGTTAGAATGAGAAACATAGAAGGAAATAACAAACAAATGGAATCAACAACAGAAGTCAGTCGTGCATTTGTGGTCACAGCAGCAATTGACCTTACCACGTGGGAGATTATAGCTACCGGCGTGTCATCCGAGTCCAAGAAAATCAACAATGTAAAATGGCTTACTTGGATAATTGATCATCATACAGAAAGAAGGGAATAAGAACAGTCCCTTATACCAATGTGGTTTCCATAGACACGTGTGTCAAGCTTTCGTCCCTGTGCAATACGATGAAAAATGTTAGAATGAGAAACATTGAAGGAAATAACAAACGAATGAAATCAACAACAGAAGTCAGTCGTGCATTTGTGGTCACAGCAGCAATTGACCTTACCACGTGGAAGATTACAGCTACCTGCGTGACATCCGAGCCCAAGAAAATCAACAATGTGGAACGGCTTACTTGGATAATTGTTCATTAAACAAAAAGAAGGGAATAAGAACAGTCCCTTATACCAAAGTGGTTTCCTAAGACACGTGTGTCAAGCTTTCGTCCCTGTGCAATACGATGAAAAATGTTAGAATGAGAAACATTAAAGGAAATAACAAACAAATGAAATCAACAACAGAAGTCAGTCGTGCATTTGTGGTTACAGCAGCAATTGACCTTACCACGTAAAAGATTATAGCTACCTGCGTGTCATCCGAGTCCAAGAAAATCAACAATGTGGAATGGCTTACTTGGATAATTGATCATTATACAGAAAGAAGGGAATAAGAACAGTCCCTTATACCAATGTGGTTTCCATAGACACGTGTGTCAAGCTTTCGTCCCTGTGCAATACGATGAGAAGTGTTAGAATGAGAAACATTGAAGGAAATAACAAACAAATCAAATCAACAACAGAAGTCAGTCGTGCATTTGTGATTACAGCAGCAATTGACCTTACCACGTGGGAGATTATAGCTACCTGCGTGACATCCGAGTCCAAGAAAATCAACAATGTGGAATGGCTTACTTGGATAATTGATCATCATACAGAAAGAAGGGAATAAGAACAGTCCCTTATACCAATGTGGTTTCCATAGACACGTGTGTCAAGCTTTCGTCCCTGTGCAATACGATGAGAAGTGTTAGAATGAGAAACATTGAAGGAAATAAAAAACAAATGAAATCAACAACAGAAGTCAGCCGTCCAATTGTGGTTACAGCAGCAATTGACCTTACCACGTGGGAGATTATAGCTACCCGCGTGTCATCCGAGTCCAAGAAAATCAACAATGTGGAATGGCTTACTTGGATAATTGTTCATTAAACAAAAAGAAGGGAATAAGAACAGTCCCTTATACCAAAGTGGTTTCCTTAGACACGTGTGTCAAGCTTTCGTCCCTGTGCAATACGATGAAAAGTGTTAGAATGAGAAACATAGAAGGAAATAACAAACAAATGGAATCAACAACAGAAGTCAGTCGTGCATTTGTGGTTACAGCAGCAATTGACCTTACCACGTGGGAGATTATAGCTACCGGCGTGACATCCGAGTCCAAGAAAATCAACAATGTAAAATGGCTTACTTGGATAATTGATCATCATACAGAAAGAAGGGAATAAGAACAGTCCCTTATACCAATGTGGTTTCCATAGACACGTGTGTCAAGCTTTCGTCCCTGTGCAATACGATGAGAAGTGTTAGAATGAGAAACATTGAAGGAAATAAAAAACAAATGAAATCAACAACAGAAGTCAGCCGTCCAATTGTGGTTACAGCAGCAATTGACCTTACCACGTGGGAGATTATAGCTACCCGCGTGTCATCCGAGTCCAAGAAAATCAACAATGTGGAATGGCTTACTTGGATAATTGATCATTATACAGAAAGAATGAAATAAGAACAGTTCCTTATACCAATGTGGTTTCCATAGACACGTGTATCAAGCTTTCGTCCCTGTGCAATACGATGAAAAGTGTTAGAATGAGAAACATTGAAGAAAATAACAAACGAATGAAATCAACAACAGAAGTCAGTCGTGCATTTGTGGTTACAGCAGCAATTGACCTTACCACGTGGAAGATTACAGCTACCTGCGTGACATCCGAGCCCAAGAAAATCAACAATGTGGAACGGCTTACTTGGATAATTGTTCATTAAACAAAAAGAAGGGAATGAGAACAGTCCCTTATACCAAAGTGGTTTCCTTAGACACGTGTGTCAAGCTTTCGTCCCTGTGCAATACGATGAAAAATGTTAGAATGAGAAACATTACAGGAAATAACAAACAAATGAAATCAACAACAGAAGTCAGTCGTGCATTTGTGGTTACAGCAGCAATTGACCTTACCACGTAAAAGATTATAGCTACCTGCGTGTCATCCGAGTCCAAGAAAATCAACAATGTGGAATGGCTTACTTGGATAATTGATCATCATACAGAAAGAAGGGAATAAGAACAGTCCCTTATACCAATGTGGTTTCCATTAACACGTGTGTCAAGCTTTCGTCCCTGTGCAATACGATGAGAAGTGTTAGAATGAGAAACATTGAAGGAAATAACAAACAAATCAAATCAACAACAGAAGTCAGTCGTGCATTTGTGATTACAGCAGCAATTGACCTTACCACGTGGGAGATTATAGCTACCTGCGTGACATCCGAGTCCAAGTAAATCAACAATGTGGAATGGCTTACTTGGATAATTGATCATTATACAGAAAGAATGAAGTAAGAACATTCCCTTATACCAATGTGGTTTTCATAGACACGTGTGTCAAGCTTTCGTCCCTGTGCAATACGATGAAAAGTGTTAGAATGAGAAACATTGAAGGAAATAACAAACGAATGATTACAGCAGCAATTGACCTTACCACGTGGAAGATTACAGCTACCTGCGTGACATCCAAACCCAAGAAAATCAACAATGTGGAACGGCTTACTTGGATAATTGTTCATTAAACAAAAAGAAGGGAATAAGAACAGTCCCTTATACCAAAGTGGTTTCCTTAGACACGTGTGTCAAGCTTTCGTCCCTGTGCAATACGATGAAAAATGTTAGAATGAGAAACATTAAAGGAAATAACAAACAAATGAAATCAACAACAGAAGTCAGTCGTGCATTTGTGGTTACAGCAGCAATTGACCTTACCACGTGGGAGATTATAGCTACCTGCGTGACATCCGAGTCCAAGAAAATCAACAATGTGGAATGGCTTACTTGGATAATTGTTCATTAAACAAAAAGAAGGGAATAAGAACAGTCCCTTATACCAAAGTGGTTTCCTTAGACACGCGTGTCAAGCTTTCGTCCCTGTGCAATATGATGAGAAGTGTTAGAATGAGAAACATTGAGAAAATAACAAACGAATGAAATCAACAGAAGTCAGTCGTGCATTTGTGGTTACAGCAGCAATTGACCTTACCACGTGGGAGATTACAGCTACCTGCGTGACATCCGAGTCCAAGAAAATCAATAATGTGGAATGGCTTACTTGGATAATTGATCATTATACAGAAAGAATGAAGTAAGAACAGTCCCTTATACCAATGTGGTTTCCATAGACACGTGTGTCAAGCTTTCGTTCCTGTGCAATACGATGAAAAGTGTTAGAATGAGAAACATTGAAGAAAATAACAAACGAATGAAATCAACAACAGAAGTCAGTCGTGCATTTGTGGTTACAGCAGCAATTGACCTTACCACGTAAAAGATTATAGCTACCTGCGTGTCATCCGAGTCCAAGAAAATCAACAATGTGGAATGGCTTACTTGGATAATTGATCATTATACAGAAAGAAGGGAATAAGAACAGTCCCTTATACCAATGTGGTTTCCATAGACACGTGTGTCAAGCTTTCGTCCCTGTGCAATACGATGAGAAGTGTTAGAATGAGAAACATTGAAGGAAATAACAAACAAATCAACAACAGAAGTCAGTCGTGCATTTGTGATTACAGCAGCAATTGACCTTACCACGTGGGAGATTATAGCTACCTGCGTGACATCCGAGTCCAAGAAAATCAACAATGTGGAATGGCTTACTTGGATAATTGATCATCATACAGAAAGAAGGGAATAAGAACAGTCCCTTATACCAATGTGGTTTCCATAGACACGTGTGTCAAGCTTTCGTCCCTGTGCAATACGATGAGAAGTGTTAGAATGAGAAACATTGAAGGAAATAAAAAACAAATTAAATCAACAACAGAAGTCAGCCGTCCAATTGTGGTTACAGCAGCAATTGACCTTACCACGTGGGAGATTATAGCTACCCGCGTGTCATCCGAGTCCAAGAAAATCAACAATGTGGAATGGCTTACTTGGATAATTGTTCATTAAACAAAAAGAAGGGAATAAGAACAGTCCCTTATACCAAAGTGGTTTCCTTAGATACGTGTGTCAAGCTTTCGTCCCTGTGCAATACGATGAAAAGTGTTAGAATGAGAAACATAGAAGGAAATAACAAACAAATGGAATCAACAACAGAAGTCAGTCGTGCATTTGTGGTTACAGCAGCAATTGACCTTACCACGTGGGAGATTATAGCTACCTGCGTGTCATCCGAGTCCAAGAAAATCAACAATGTGGAATGGCTTACTTGGATAATTGATCATTATACAGAAAGAAGGGAATAAGAACAGTCCCTTATAACAATGTGGTTTCCATAGACACGTGTGTCAAGCTTTCGTCCCTGTGCAATACGATGAGAATTAGAATGAGAAACATTGAAAGAAATAACAAACAAATCAAATCAACAACAGAAGTCAGTCGTGCATTTGTGATTACAGCAGCAATTGACCTTACCACGTGGGAGATTATAGCTACCTGCGTGACATCCGAGTCCAAGAAAATCAACAATGTGGAATGGCTTACTTGGATAATTGATCATTATACAGAAAGAATGAAGTAAGAACAGTCCCTTATACCAATGTGGTTTCCATAGACACGTGTGTCAAGCTTTCGTCCCTGTGCAATACGATGAAAAGTGTTAGAATGAGAAACATTGAAGAAAATAACAAACGAATGAAATCAACAACAGAAGTCAGTCGTGCATTTGTGGTTACAGCAGCAATTGACCTTACCACGTGGGAGATTATAGATACCTGCGTGACATCCGAGTCCAAAAAAAATCAACAATGTGGAACGGCTTACTCGGATAATTGTTCATTAAATATAAAGAAGGGAATAAGAACAGTCCCTTATACCAAAGTGGTTTCCTTAGACACGTGTGTCAAGCTTTCGTCCCTGTGCAATACGATGAAAAGTGTTAGAATGAGAAACATTGAAGGAAATAACAAACAAATGAAATCAACAACAGAAGTCAGTCGTGCATTTGTGGTTACAGCAGCAATTAACCTTACCACGTGGGAGATTACAGCTACCTGCGTGACATCCGAGTCCAAGAAAATCAATAATGTGGAATGGCTTACTTGGATAATTGATCATTATACAGAAAGAATGAAGTAAGAACAGTCCCTTATACCAATGTGGTTTCCATAGACACGTGTGTCAAGCTTTCGTTCCTGTGCAATACGATGAAAAGTGTTAGAATGAGAAACATTGAAGAAAATAACAAACGAATGAAATCAACAACAGAAGTCAGTCGTGCATTTGTGGTTACAGCAGCAATTGACCTTACCACGTAAAAGATTATAGCTACCTGCGTGTCATCCGAGTCCAAGAAAATCAACAATGTGGAATGGCTTGCTTGGATAATTGATCATTATACAGAAAGAAGGGAATAAGAACAGTCCCTTATAACAATGTGGTTTCCATAGACACGTGTGTCAAGCTTTCGTCCCTGTGCAATACGATGAGAAGTGATAGAATGAGAAACATTGAAGGAAAAAACAAACAAATCAAATCAACAACAGAAGTCAGTCGTGCATTTGTGGTTACAGCAGCAATTGACCTTACCACGTGGGAGATTATAGCAACCTGCGTGACATCCGAGTCCAAGAAAATCAACAATGTGGAATGGCTAACTTGGATAATTGATCATTATACAGAAAGAATGAAGTAAGAACAGTCCCTTATACCAATGTGGTTTTCATAGACACGTGTGTCAAGCTTTCGTCCCTGTGCAATACGATGAAAAGTGTTAGAATGAGAAACATTGAAGGAAATAACAAACGAATGAAATCAACAACAGAAGTCAGTCGTGCATTTGTGGTTACAGCAGCAATTGACCTTACCACGTGGAAGATTACAGCTACCTGCGTGACATCCGAGCCCAAGAAAATCAACAATGTGGAACGGCTTACTTGGATAATTGTTCATTAAACAAAAAGAAGGGAATAAGAACAGTCCCTTATACCAAAGTGGTTTCCTTAGACACGTGTGTCAAGCTTTCGTCCCTGTGCAATACGATGAAAAATGTTAGAATGAGAAACATTAAAGGAAATAACAAACAAATAAATCAACAACAGAAGTCAGTCGTGCATTTGTGGTTACAGCAGCAATTGACCTTACCACGTAAAAGATTATAGCTACCTGCGTGTCATCCGAGTCCAAGAAAATCAACAATGTGGAATGGCTTACTTGGATAATTGATCACTATACAGAAAGAAGGGAATAAGAACAGTCCCTTATACCAATGTGGTTTCCATAGACACGTGTGTCAAGCTTTCGTCCCTGTGCAATACGATGAAAAGTGTTAGAATGAGAAACATTGAAGGAAATAACAAACGAATGAAATCAACAACAGAAGTCAGTCGTGCATTTGTGGTTACAGCAGCAATTGACCTTACCACGTGGAAGATTACAGCTACCTGCGTGACATCCGAGCCCAAGAAAATCAACAATGTGGAACGGCTTACTTGGTTAATTGTTCATTAAACAAAAAGAAGGGAATAAGAACAGTCCCTTATACCAAAGTGGTTTCCTTAGACACGTGTGTCAAACTTTCGTCCCTGTGCAATACGATGAAAAATGTTAGAATGAGAAACATTAAAGGAAATAACAAACAAATAAATCAACAACAGAAGTCAGTCGTGCATTTGTGGTTACAGCAGCAATTGACCTTACCACGTAAAAGATTATAGCTACCTGCGCGTCATCCGAGTCCAAGAAAATCAACAATGTGGAATGGCTTACTTGGATAATTGATCATTATACAGAAAGAAGGGAATAAGAACAGTCCCTTATACCAATGTGGTTTCCATAGACACGTGTGTCAAGCTTTCGTCCCTGTGCAATACGATGAGAAGTGTTAGAATGAGAAACATTGAAGAAAATAACAAACGAATGAAATCAACAACAGAAGTCAGTCGTGTATTTGTGGTTACAGCAGCAATTGACCTTACCACGTGGGAGATTATAGCTACCTGCGTGACATCCGAGTCCAAGAAAATCAACAATGTGGAATGGCCTACTTGGTTAATTGTTGATTAAACAAAAAAAAGAGAATAAGAACAGTCCCTTATACCAAAGTGGTTTCCTTAGACACGTGTGTCAAGCTTTCGTCCCTGTGCAATACGATGAAAAGTGTAAGAATGAGAAACATTGAAGGAAATAACAAACAAATGAAATCAACATTAGAAGTCTGTCGTGCATTTGTGGTTACAGCAGCAATTGACCTTACCACGTGGGAGATTATAGCTACCTGCGTGACATCCGAGTCCAAGAAAATCAACAATGTGGAATGGCCTACTTGGTTAATTGTTGATTAAACAAAAAAAAGAGAATAAGAACAGTCCCTTATACCAAAGTGGTTTTCTTAGACACGCGTGTCAAGCTTTCGTCCCTGTGCAATACGATGAGAAGTGTTAGAATGAGAAACATTGGAGGAAATAACAAACAAATGAAATCAACATTAGAAGTCAGTCGTGCATTTGTGGTTACAGCAGCAATTGACCTTACCACGTGGGAGATTATAGCTACCTGCGTGACATCCGAGTCCAAGAAAATCAACAATGTGGAATGGCCTACTTGGATAATTGTTGATTAAACAAAAAAAAAAGAGAATAAGAACAGTCCCTTATACCAAAGTGGTTTCCTTAGACACGTGTGTCAAGCTTTCGTCCCTGTGCAATACGATGAAAAATGTTAGAATGAGAAACATTAAAGGAAATAACAAACAAATGAAATCAACAACAGAAGTCAGTCGTGCATTTGTGGTTACAGCAGCAATTGACCTTACCACGTAAAAGATTATAGCTACCTGCGTGTCATCCGAGTCCAAGAAAATCAACAATGTGGAATGGCTTACTTGGATAATTGATCATTATACAGAAAGAAGGGGATAAGAACAGTCCCTGTGGTTTCCATAGACACGTGTGTCAAGCTTTCGTCCCTGTGCAATACGATGAGAAGTGTTAGAATGAGAAACATTGAAGGAAATAACAAACAAATCAAATCAACAACAGAATTCAGTCGTGCATTTGTGATTACAGCAGCAATTGACCTTACCACGTGGGAGATTATAGCTACCCGCGTGTCATCCGAGTCCAAGAAAATCAACAATGTGGAATGGCCTACTTGGTCAATTGTTGATTAAACAAAAAAAAGAGAATAAGAACAGTCCCTTATACCAATGTGGTTTCCATAGACACGTGTGTCAAGCTTTCGTCCCTGTGCAATACGATGAGAAGTGTAAGAATGAGAAACATTGAAGGAAATAAAAAACAAATTAAATCAACAACAGAAGTCAGCCGTCCAATTGTGGTTACAGCAGCAATTGACCTTACCACGTGGGAGATTATAGCTACCCGCGTGTCATCCGAGTTCAAGAAAATCAACAATGTGGAATGGCTTACTTGGATAATTGTTCATTAAACAAAAAGAAGGGAATAAGAACAGTCCCTTATACCAAAGTGGTTTCCTTAGACACGCGTGTCAAGCTTTCGTCCCTGTGCAATACGATGAAAAGTGTTAGAATGAGAAACATAGAAGGAAATAACATACAAATGAAATCAACAACAGAAGTCAGTCGTGCATTTGTGGTTACAGCAGCAATTGACCTTACCACGTGGGAGATTATAGCTACCTGCGTGACATCCGAGTCCAAGAAAATCAACAATGTGAAATGACTTACTTGGATAATAGTTCATTAAACAAAAAGAAGGGAATAAGAACAGTCCCTTATACCAAAGTGGTTTCCTTAGACACGCGTGTCAAGCTTTCGTCCCTGTGCAATACGATGAAAAGTGTTAGAATGAGAAACATAGAAGGAAATAACATACAAATGAAATCAACAACAGAAGTCAGTCGTGCATTTGTGGTTACAGCAGCAATTGACCTTACCACGTGGAAGATTACAGCTACCTGCGTAGATCCGAGCCCAAGAAAATCAACAATGTGGAACGGCTTACTTGGATAATTGTTCATTAAACAAAAAGAAGGGAATAAGAACAGTCCCTTATACCAAAGTGGTTTCCATAGACACGTGTGTCAAGCTTTCGTCCCTGTGCAATACGATGAAAAGTGTTAGAATGAGAAACATTGAAGAAAATAACAAACGAATGAAATCAACAACAGAAGTCAGTCGTGCATTCGTGGTTACAGCAGCAATTGACCTTACCACGTGGGAGATTATAGCTACCTGCGTGACATCCGAGTCCAAGAAAATCAACAATGTGGAATGGCTTACTTGGATAATTGTTCATCATACTGAAAGAAGGGAATAAGAACAGTCCCTTGTATCAATGTGGTTTCCATAGACACGTGTGTCAAGCTTTCGTCCCTGTGCAATACGATGAAAAGTGTTAGAATGAGAAACATTGAAGAAAATAACAAACGAATGAAATCAACAACAGAAGTCAGTCGTGCATTCGTGGTTACAGCAGCAATTGACCTTACCACGTGGGAGATTATAGCTACCTGCGTGACATCCGAGTCCAAGAAAATCAACAATGTGGAATGGCTTACTTGGATAATTGTTCATTAAACAAAAAGAAGGGAATAAGAACAGTCCCTTATACCAAAGTGGTTTCCTTAGACACGCGTGTCAAGCTTTCGTCCCTGTGCAATACGATGAAAAGTGTTAGAATTAGAAACATTAAAGGAAATAACAAACAAATGAAATCAACAACAGAAGTCAGTCGTGCATTTGTGGTTACAGCAGCAATTGACCTTAACACGTAAAAGATTATAGCTACCTGCGTGTCATCCGAGTCCAAGAAAATCAACAATGTGGAACGGCTTACTTGGATAATTGTTCATTAAACAAAAAGAAGGGAATAAGAACAGTCCCTTATACCAAAGTGGTTTCCTTAGACACGTGTGTCAAGCTTTCGTCCCTGTGCAATACGATGAAAAATGTTAGAATGAGAAACATTAAAGGAAATAACAAACAAATGAAATCAACAACAGAAGTCAGTCGTGCATTTGTGGTTACAGCAGCAATTGACCTTACCACGTGAAAGATTATAGCTACCTGCGTGTCATCCGAGTCCAAGAAAATCAACAATGTGGAATGGCTTACTTGGATAATTGATCATTATACAGAAAGAAGGGAATAAGAACAGTCCCTTATAACAATGTGGTTTCCATAGACACGTGTGTCAAGCTTTCGTCCCTGTGCAATACGATGAGAATTAGAATGAGAAACATTGAAAGAAATAACAAACAAATCAAATCAACAACAGAAGTCAGTCGTGCATTTGTGATTACAGCAGCAATTGACCTTACCACGTGGGAGATTATAGCTACCTGCGTGACATCCGAGTCCAAGAAAATCAACAATGTGGAATGGCTTACTTGGATAATTGATCATTATACAGAAAGAATGAAGTAAGAACAGTCCCTTATACCAATGTGGTTTCCATAGACACGTGTGTCAAGCTTTCGTCCCTGTGCAATACGATGAAAAGTGTTAGAATGAGAAACATTGAAGAAAATAACAAACGAATGAAATCAACAACAGAAGTCAGTCGTGCATTTGTGGTTACAGCAGCAATTGACCTTACCACGTGGGAGATTATAGATACCTGCGTGACATCCGAGTCCAAAAAAAATCAACAATGTGGAACGGCTTACTCGGATAATTGTTCATTAAATATAAAGAAGGGAATAAGAACAGTCCCTTATACCAAAGTGGTTTCCTTAGACACGTGTGTCAAGCTTTCGTCCCTGTGCAATACGATGAAAAGTGTTAGAATGAGAAACATTGAAGGAAATAACAAACAAATGAAATCAACAACAGAAGTCAGTCGTGCATTTGTGGTTACAGCAGCAATTGACCTTACCACGTGGGAGATTACAGCTACCTGCGTGACATCCGAGTCCAAGAAAATCAATAATGTGGAATGGCTTACTTGGATAATTGATCATTATACAGAAAGAATGAAGTAAGAACAGTCCCTTATACCAATGTGGTTTCCATAGACACGTGTGTCAAGCTTTCGTTCCTGTGCAATACGATGAAAAGTGTTAGAATGAGAAACATTGAAGAAAATAACAAACGAATGAAATCAACAACAGAAGTCAGTCGTGCATTTGTGGTTACAGCAGCAATTGACCTTACCACGTAAAAGATTATAGCTACCTGCGTGTCATCCGAGTCCAAGAAAATCAACAATGTGGAATGGCTTGCTTGGATAATTGATCATTATACAGAAAGAAGGGAATAAGAACAGTCCCTTATAACAATGTGGTTTCCATAGACACGTGTGTCAAGCTTTCGTCCCTGTGCAATACGATGAGAAGTGATAGAATGAGAAACATTGAAGGAAAAAACAAACAAATCAAATCAACAACAGAAGTCAGTCGTGCATTTGTGATTACAGCAGCAATTGACCTTACCACGTGGGAGATTATAGCAACCTGCGTGACATCCGAGTCCAAGAAAATCAACAATGTGGAATGGCTAACTTGGATAATTGATCATTATACAGAAAGAATGAAGTAAGAACAGTCCCTTATACCAATGTGGTTTTCATAGACACGTGTGTCAAGCTTTCGTCCCTGTGCAATACGATGAAAAGTGTTAGAATGAGAAACATTGAAGGAAATAACAAACAAATGAAATCAACAACAGAAGTCAGTCGTGCATTTGTGGTTACAGCAGCAATTGACCTTACCACGTGGAAGATTACAGCTACCTGCGTGACATCCGAGCCCAAGAAAATCAACAATGTGGAACGGCTTACTTGGATAATTGTTCATTAAACAAAAAGAAGGGAATAAGAACAGTCCCTTATACCAAAGTGGTTTCCTTAGACACGTGTGTCAAGCTTTCGTCCCTGTGCAATACGATGAAAAATGTTAGAATGAGAAACATTAAAGGAAATAACAAACAAATAAATCAACAACAGAAGTCAGTCGTGCATTTGTGGTTACAGCAGCAATTGACCTTACCACGTAAAAGATTATAGCTACCTGCGTGTCATCCGAGTCCAAGAAAATCAACAATGTGGAATGGCTTACTTGGATAATTGATCATTATACAGAAAGAAGGGAATAAGAACAGTCCCTTATACCAATGTGGTTTCCATAGACACGTGTGTCAAGCTTTCGTCCCTGTGCAATACGATGAAAAGTGTTAGAATGAGAAACATTGAAGGAAATAACAAACGAATGAAATCAAAAACAGAAGTCAGTCGTGCATTTGTGGTTACAGCAGCAATTGACCTTACCACGTGGAAGATTACAGCTACCTGCGTGACATCCGAGCCCAAGAAAATCAACAATGTGGAACGGCTTACTTGGATAATTGTTCATTAAACAAAAAGAAGGGAATAAGAACAGTCCCTTATACCAAAGTGGTTTCCTTAGACACGTGTGTCAAGCTTTCGTCCCTGTGCAATACGATGAAAAATGTTAGAATGAGAAACATTAAAGGAAATAACAAACAAATAAATCAACAACAGAAGTCAGTCGTGCATTTGTGGTTACAGCAGCAATTGACCTTACCACGTAAAAGATTATAGCTACCTGCGTGTCATCCGAGTCCAAGAAAATCAACAATGTGGAATGGCTTACTTGGATAATTGATCATTATACAGAAAGAAGGGAATAAGAACAGTCCCTTATACCAATGTGGTTTCCATAGACACGTGTGTCAAGCTTTCGTCCCTGTGCAATACGATGAAAAGTGTTAGAATGAGAAACATTGAAGAAAATAACAAACGAATGAAATCAACAACAGAAGTCAGTCGTGCATTTGTGGTTACAGCAGCAATTGACCTTACCACGTGCGAGTCCAAGAAAATCAACAATGTGGAATGGCTTACTTGGATAATTGTTCATTAAACAAAAAGAAGGAAATAAGAACAGTCCCTTATACCAAAGTGGTTTACTTAGACACGCGTGTCAAGCTTTCGTCCCTGTGCAATACGATGAAACGTGTTAGAATGAGAAACATAGAAGGAAATTACATACAAATGAAATCAACAACAGAAGTCAGTCGTGCATTTTTGGTTACAGCAGCAATTGACCTTACCACGTGGGAGATTACAGCTACCTGCGTGACATCCGAGCCCAAGAAAATCAACAATGTGGAACGGCTTACTAGGATAATTGTTCATTAAACAAAAAGAAGGGAATAAGAACAGTCCCTTATACCAAAGTGGTTTCCTTAGACACGTGTGTCAAGCTTTCGTCCCTGTGCAATACGATGAAAAATGTAAGAATGAGAAACATTAAAGGAAATAACAAACAAATGAAATCAACAAAAGAAGTCAGTCGTGCATTTGTGGTTACAGCAGCAATTGACCTTACCACGTAAAAGATTATAGCTACCTGCGTGTCATCCGAGTCCAAGAAAATCAACAATGTGGAATGGCTTACTTGGATAATTGTCCATTAAACAAAACCTTATACCAAAGTGGTTTCCTTAGACACGCGTGTCAAGCTTTCGTCCCTGTGCAATACGATGAAAAGTGTTAGAATGAGAAACATTGAAGAAAATAACAAACGAATGAAATCAACAACAGAAGTCAGTCGTGCATTTGTGGTTAGAGCAGCAATTGACCTTACCACGTAAAAGATTATAGCTACCTGCGTGTCATCCGAGTCCAAGAAAATCAACAATGTGGAATGGCTTACTTGGATAATTGTCCATTAAACAAAACCTTATACCAAAGTGGTTTCCTTAGACACGCGTGTCAAGCTTTCGTCCCTGTGCAATACGATGAAAAGTGTTAGAATGAGAAACATTGAAGAAAATAACAAACGAATGAAATCAACAACAGAAGTCAGTCGTGCATTTGTGGTTACAGCAGCAATTGACCTTACCACGTGGGAGATTATAGCTACCTGCGTGACATCCGAGTCCAAGAAAATCAACAATGTGGAATGGCCTACTTGGTTAATTGTTGATTAAACAAAAAAAAGAGAATAAGAACAGTCCCTTATACCAAAGTGGTTTCCTTAGACACGTGTGTCAAGCTTTCGTCCCTGTGCAATACGATGAAAAGTGTTAGAATGAGAAACATTGAAGGAAATAACAAACAAATGAAATCAAAATTAGAAGTCTGTCGTGCATTTGTGGTTACAGCAGCAATTGACCTTACCACGTGGGAGATTATAGCTACCTGCGTGACATCCGAGTCCAAGAAAATCAACAATGTGGAATGGCCTACTTGTTTAATTGTTGATTAAACAAAAAAAAGGGAATAAGAACAGTCCCTTATACCTAAGTGGTTTCCTTAGACACGCGTGTCAAGCTTTCGTCCCTGTGCAATACGATGAGAAGTGTTAGAATGAGAAACATTGGAGGAAATAACAAACAAATGAAATCAACATTAGAAGTCAGTCGTGCATTTGTGGTTACAGCAGCAATTGACCTTACCACGTGGGAGATTATAGCTACCTGCGTGACATCCGAGTCCAAGAAAATCAACAATGTGGAATGGCCTACTTGTTTAATTGTTGATTAAACAAAAAAAAGGGAATAAGAACAGTCCCTTATACCTAAGTGGTTTCCTTAGACACGCGTGTCAAGCTATCGTCCCTGTGCAATACGATGAGAAGTGTTAGAATGAGAAACATTGGAGGAAATAACAAACAAATGAAATCAACATTAGAAGTCAGTCGTGCATTTGTGGTTACAGCAGCAATTGACCTTACCTCGTAAAAGATTATAGCTACCTGCGTGTCATCCGAGTCCAAGAAAATCAACAATGTGGAATGGCTTACTCTGATAATTGATCATTATACAGAAAGAAGGGAATAAGAACAGTCCCTTATACCAATGTGGTTTCCATAGACACGTGTGTCAAGCTTTCGTCCCTGTGCAATACGATGAGAAGTGTTAGAATGAGAAACATTGAAGGAAATAACAAACAAATCAAATTAACAACAGAAGTCAGTCGTGCATTTGTGATTACAGCAGCAATTGACCTCACCACGTGGGAGATTATAGCTACCTGCGTGACATCCGAGTCCAAAAAAATCAACAATGTGGAATGGCTTACTTGGATAATTGATCATTATACAGAAAGAATGAAGTAAGAACAGTCCCTTATACCAATGTGGTTTCCATAGACACGTGTGTCAAGCTTTCGTCCCTGTGCAATACGATGAAAAGTGTTAGAATGAGAAACATTGAAGAAAATAACAAACGAATGAAATCAACAACAGAAGTCAGTCGTGCATTTGTGGTTACAGCAGCAATTGACCTTACCACGTGGGAGATTATAGCTACCTGCGTGACATCCGAGTCCAAGAAAATCAACAATGTGGAATGGCCTACATGGATAATTGTTGATTAAACAAAAAAAAAGAGAATAAGAACAGTCCCTTATACCAAAGTGGTTTCCTTAGACACGTGTGTCAAGCTTTCGTCCCTGTGCAATACGATGAAAAATGTTAGAATGAGAAACATTAAAGGAAATAACAAACAAATGAAATCAACAACAGAAGTCAGTCGTGCATTTGTGGTTACAGCAGCAATTGACCTTACCCCGTAGAAGATTATAGCTACCTGCGTGTCATCCGAGTCCAAAAAAATCAACAATGTGGAATGGCTTACTCTGATAATTGATCATTATACAGAAAGAAGGGAATAAGAACAGTCCCTTATACCAATGTGGTTTCCATAGACACGTGTGTCAAGCTTTCGTCCCTGTGCAATACGATGAGAAGTGTTAGAATGAGAAACATTGAAGGAAATAACAAACAAATCAAATTAACAACAGAAGTCAGTCGTGCATTTGTGATTACAGCAGCAATTGACCTCACCACGTGGGAGATTATAGCTACCTGCGTGACATCCGAGTCCAAAAAAATCAACAATGTGGAATGGCTTACTTGGATAATTGATCATTATACAGAAAGAATGAAGTAAGAACAGTCCCTTATACCAATGTGGTTTCCATAGACACGTGTGTCAAGCTTTCGTCCCTGTGCAATACGATGAAAAGTGTTAGAATGAGAAACATTGAAGAAAATAACAAACGAATGAAATCAACAACAGAAGTCAGTCGTGCATTTGTGGTTACAGCAGCAATTGACCTTACCACGTGGGAGATTATAGCTACCTGCGTGACATCCGAGTCCAAGAAAATCAACAATGTGGAACGGCTTACTTGGATAATTGTTGATTGAACAAAAAGAAGGCAATAAGAACAGTCCTTCATACCAAAGTGGTTTCCTTAGACACGTGTGTCAAGCTTTCGTCCCTGTGCAATACGATGAAAAGTGTTAGAATGAGAAACATAGAAGGAAATAACAAACAAATGGAATCAACAACAGAAGTCAGTCGTGCATTTGTGATTACAGCAGCAATTGACCTTACCACGTGGGAGATTATAGCTACCTGCGTGACATCCGAGTCCAAGAAAATCAACAATGTGGAATGGCCTACTTGGATAATTGTTGATTAAACAAAAAAAAAGAGAATAAGAACAGTCCCTTATACCAAAGTG
The DNA here is from genome assembly GCF_914767665.1 of Harmonia axyridis. NCBI lineage: Eukaryota > Metazoa > Arthropoda > Insecta > Coleoptera > Coccinellidae > Harmonia > Harmonia axyridis. The sequence continues at coordinate 45,806,881 of NC_059502.1, read as the reverse complement.
GTTTCCTTAGACACGTGTGTCAAGCTTTCGTCCCTGTGCAATACGATGAAAAATGTTAGAATGAGAAACATTAAAGGAAATAACAAACAAATGAAATCAACAACAGAAGTCAGTCGTGCATTTGTGGTTACAGCAGCAATTGACCTTACCCCGTAGAAGATTATAGCTACCTGCGTGTCATCCGAGTCCAAAAAAATCAACTATGTGGAATGGCTTACTCTGATAATTGATCATTATACAGAAAGAAGGGTATAAGAACAGTCCCTTATACCAATGTGGTTTCCATAGACACGTGTGTCAAGCTTTCGTCCCTGTGCAATACGATGAGAAGTGTTAGAATGAGAAACATTGAAGGAAATAACAAACAAATCAAATTAACAACAGAAGTCAGTCGTGCATTTGTGATTACAGCAGCAATTGACCTCACCACGTGGGAGATTATAGCTACCTGCGTGACATCCGAGTCCAAAAAAATCAACAATGTGGAATGGCTTACTTGGATAATTGATCATTATACAGAAAGAATGAAGTAAGAACAGTCCCTTATACCAATGTGGTTTCCATAGACACGTGTGTCAAGCTTTCGTCCCTGTGCAATACGATGAAAAGTGTTAGAATGAGAAACATTGAAGAAAATAACAAACGAATGAAATCAACAACAGAAGTCAGTCGTGCATTTGTGGTTACAGCAGCAATTGACCTTACCACGTGGGAGATTATAGCTACCTGCGTGACATCCGAGTCCAAGAAAATCAACAATGTGGAACGGCTTACTTGGATAATTGTTGATTGAACAAAAAGAAGGGAATAAGAACAGTCCTTCATACCAAAGTGGTTTCCTTAGACACGTGTGTCAAGCTTTCGTCCCTGTGCAATACGATGAAAAGTGTTAGAATGAGAAACATAGAAGGAAATAACAAACAAATGGAATCAACAACAGAAGTCAGTCGTGCATTTGTGATTACAGCAGCAATTGACCTTACCACGTGGGAGATTATAGCTACCTGCGTGACATCCGAGTCCAAGAAAATCAACAATGTGGAATGGCCTACTTGGATAATTGTTGATTAAACAAAAAAAAAGAGAATAAGAACAGTCCCTTATACCAAAGTGGTTTCCTTAGACACGTGTGTCAAGCTTTCGTCCCTGTGCAATACGATGAAAAATGTTAGAATGAGAAACATTAAAGGAAATAACAAACAAATGAAATCAACAACAGAAGTCAGTCGTGCATTTGTGGTTACAGCAGCAATTGACCTTACCCCGTAGAAGATTATAGCTACCTGCGTGTCATCCGAGTCCAAAAAAATCAACAATGTGGAATGGCTTACTCTGATAATTGATCATTATACAGAAAGAAGGGTATAAGAACAGTCCCTTATACCAATGTGGTTTCCATAGACACGTGTGTCAAGCTTTCGTCCCTGTGCAATACGATGAGAAGTGTTAGAATGAGAAACATTGAAGGAAATAACAAACAAATCAAATTAACAACAGAAGTCAGTCGTGCATTTGTGATTACAGCAGCAATTGACCTCACCACGTGGGAGATTATAGCTACCTGCGTGACATCCGAGTCCAAAAAAATCAACAATGTGGAATGGCTTACTTGGATAATTGATCATTATACAGAAAGAATGAAGTAAGAACAGTCCCTTATACCAATGTGGTTTCCATAGACACGTGTGTCAAGCTTTCGTCCCTGTGCAATACGATGAAAAGTGTTAGAATGAGAAACATTGAAGAAAATAACAAACGAATGAAATCAACAACAGAAGTCAGTCGTGCATTTGTGGTTACAGCAGCAATTGACCTTACCACGTGGGAGATTATAGCTACCTGCGTGACATCCGAGTCCAAGAAAATCAACAATGTGGAACGGCTTACTTGGATAATTGTTCATTAAAAAAAAGAAGGGAATAAGAACAGTCCCTCATACCAAAATGGTTTCCTTAGACACGTGTGTCAAGCTTTCGTCCCTATACAATACGATGAAAAGTGTTAGAATGAGAAACATTGAAGGAAATAACAAACAAATGAAATCAACAACAGAAGTCAGTCGTGCATTTGTGGTTACAGCAGCAATTGACCTTACCACGTTTAAGATTATAGCTACCTGCGTGTCATCCGAGTCCAAGAAAATCAACAATTTGGAATGGCTTACTTGGATAATTGATCATCATACAGAAAGAAGGGAATAAGAACAGTCCCTTATACCAATGTGGTTTCCATAGACACGTGTGTCAAGCTTTCGTCAATGTGCAATACGATGAGGAGTGTTAGAATGAGAAACATTGAAGTAAATAAAAAACAAATGAAATCAACAACAGAAGTCAGCCGTCCAATTGTGGTTACAGCAGCAATTGACCTCATTACGTGGGAGATTATAGCTACCCGCGTGTCATCCGAGTCCAAGAAAATCAACAATGTGGAATGGCTTACTTGGATAATTCTTCATTAAACAAAAAGAAGGGAATAAGAACAGTCCCTTATACCAAAGTGGTTTCCTTAGACACGTGTGTCAAGCTTTCGTCCCTGTGCAATACGATGAAAAGTGTTAGAATGAGAAACATAGAAGGAAATAACAAACAAATGAAATCAACAACAGAAGTCAGTCGTGCATTTGTGGTTACAGCAGCAATTGACCTTACCACGTGCGAGTCCAAGAAAATCAACAATGTGGAATGGCTTACTTGGATAATTGTTCATTAAACAAAAAGAAGGAAATAAGAACAGTCCCTTATACAAAAGTGGTTTCCTTAGACACGCGTGTCAAGCTTTCGTCCCTGTGCAATACGATGAGAAGTGTTAGAATGAGAAACATTGGAGGAAATAACAAACAAATGAAATCAACATTAGAAGTCAGTCGTGCATTTGTGGTTACAGCAGCAATTGACCTTACCACGTGGGAGATTATAGCTACCTGCGTGACATCCGAGTCCAAGAAAATCAACAATGTGGAATGGCCTACTTGGATAATTGTTGATTAAACAAAAAAAAAGAGAATAAGAACAGTCCCTTATACCAAAGTGGTTTCCTTAGACACGTGTGTCAAGCTTTCGTCCCTGTGCAATACGATGAAAAATGTTAGAATGAGAAACATTAAAGGAAATAACAAACAAATGAAATCAACAACAGAAGTCAGTCGTGCATTTGTGGTTACAGCAGCAATTGACCTTACCACGTAAAAGATTATAGCTACCTGCGTGTCATCCGAGTCCAAGAAAATCAACAATGTGGAATGGCTTACTTGGATAATTGATCATTATACAGAAAGAATGAAGTAAGAACAGTCCCTTATACCAATGTGGTTTCCATAGACACGTGTGTCAAGCTTTCGTCCCTGTGCAATACGATGAAAAGTGTTAGAATGAGAAACATTGAAGAAAATAACAAACGAATGAAATCAACAACAGAAGTCAGTCGTGCATTTGTGGTTACAGCAGCAATTGACCTTACCACGTGGGAGATTATAGCTACCTGCGTGACATCCGAGTCCAAGAAAATCAACAATGTGGAACGGCTTACTTGGATAATTGTTCATTAAACAAAAAGAAGGGAATAAGAACAGTCCCTCATACCAAAGTGGTTTCCTTAGACACGTGTGTCAAGCTTTCGTCCCTATACAATACGATGAAAAGTGTTAGAATGAGAAACATTGAAGGAAATAACAAACAAATGAAATCAACAACAGAAGTCAGTCGTGCATTTGTGGTTACAGCAGCAATTGACCTTACCACGTTTAAGATTATAGCTACCTGCGTGTCATCCGAGTCCAAGAAAATCAACAATGTGGAATGGCTTACTTGGATAATTCTTCATTAAACAAAAACAAGGGAATAAGAACAGTCCCTCATACCAAAGTGGTTTCCTTAGACACGTGTGTCAAGCTTTCGTCCCTATACAATACGATGAAAAGTGTTAGAATGAGAAACATTGAAGGAAATAACAAACAAATGAAATCAACAACAGAAGTCAGTCGTGCATTTGTGGTTACAGCAGCAATTGACCTTACCACGTGGGAGATTTTAGCTACCTGCGTGACATCCGAGTCCAAGAAAATCAACAATGTGGAACGGCTTACTTGGATAATTGTTCATTAAACAAAAAGAAGGGAATAAGAACAGTCCCTCATACCAAAGTGGTTTCCTTAGACACGTGTGTCAAGCTTTCGTCCCTGTGCAATACGATGAAAAGTGTTAGAATGAGAAACATTGAAGAAAATAACAAACGAATGAAATCAACAACAGAAGTCAGTCGTGCATTTGTGGTTACAGCAGCAATTGACCTTACCACGTGGGAGATTATAGCTACCTGCGTGACATCCGAGTCCAAGAAAATCAACAATGTGGAATGGCTTACTTGGATAATTGTTCATTAAACAAAAAGAAGGAAATAAGAACAGTCCCTTATACCAATGTGGTTTCCTTAGACACGTGTGTCAAGCTTTCGTCCCTGTGCAATACGATGAAAAGTGTTAGAATGAGAAACATAGAAGGAAATAACAAATAAATGAAATCAACAACAGAAGTCAGTCGTGCATTTGTGGTTACAGCAGCAATTGACCTTACCACGTAAAAGATTATAGCTACCTGCGTGTCATCCGAGTCCAAGAAAATCAACAATGTGGAATGGCTTACTTGGATAATTGATCATTATACAGAAAGAATGAAGTGAGAACAGTCCCTTATACCAAAGTGGTTTCCTTAGACACGTGTGTCAAGCTTTCGTCCCTGTGCAATACGATGAAAAATGTTAGAATGAGAAACATTAAAGGAAATAACAAACAAATGAAATCAACAACAGAAGTCAGTCGTGCATTTGTGGTTACAGCAGCAATTGACCTTACCACGTAAAAGATTATAGCTACCTGCGTGTCATCCGAGTCCAAGAAAATCAACAATGTGGAATGGCTTACTTGGATAATTGATCATTATACAGAAAGAATGAAGTAAGAACAGTCCCTTATACCAATGTGGTTTCCATAGACACGTGTGTCAAGCTTTCGTCCCTGTGCAATACGATGAAAAGTGTTAGAATGAGAAACATTGAAGAAAATAACAAACGAATGAAATCAACAACAGAAGTCAGTCGTGCATTTGTGGTTACAGCAGCAATTGACCTTACCACGTGGGAGATTATAGCTACCTGCGTGACATCCGAGTCCAAGAAAATCAACAATGTGGAACGGCTTACTTGGATAATTGTTCATTAAACAAAAAGAAGGGAATAAGAACAGTCCCTCATACCAAAGTGGTTTCCTTAGACACGTGTGTCAAGCTTTCGTCCCTATACAATACGATGAAAAGTGTTAGAATGAGAAACATTGAAGGAAATAACAAACAAATGAAATCAACAACAGAAGTCAGTCGTGCATTTGTGGTTACAGCAGCAATTGACCTTACCACGTTTAAGATTATAGCTACCTGCGTGTCATCCGAGTCCAAGAAAATCAACAATGTGGAATGGCTTACTTGGATAATTCTTCATTAAACAAAAACAAGGGAATAAGAACAGTCCCTCATACCAAAGTGGTTTCCTTAGACACGTGTGTCAAGCTTTCGTCCCTATACAATACGATGAAAAGTGTTAGAATGAGAAACATTGAAGGAAATAACAAACAAATGAAATCAACAACAGAAGTCAGTCGTGCATTTGTGGTTACAGCAGCAATTGACCTTACCACGTGGGAGATTTTAGCTACCTGCGTGACATCCGAGTCCAAGAAAATCAACAATGTGGAACGGCTTACTTGGATAATTGTTCATTAAACAAAAAGAAGGGAATAAGAACAGTCCCTCATACCAAAGTGGTTTCCTTAGACACGTGTGTCAAGCTTTCGTCCCTGTGCAATACGATGAAAAGTGTTAGAATGAGAAACATTGAAGAAAATAACAAACGAATGAAATCAACAACAGAAGTCAGTCGTGCATTTGTGGTTACAGCAGCAATTGACCTTACCACGTGGGAGATTATAGCTACCTGCGTGACATCCGAGTCCAAGAAAATCAACAATGTGGAATGGCTTACTTGGATAATTGTTCATTAAACAAAAAGAAGGAAATAAGAACAGTCCCTTATACCAATGTGGTTTCCTTAGACACGTGTGTCAAGCTTTCGTCCCTGTGCAATACGATGAAAAGTGTTAGAATGAGAAACATAGAAGGAAATAACAAATAAATGAAATCAACAACAGAAGTCAGTCGTGCATTTGTGGTTACAGCAGCAATTGACCTTACCACGTAAAAGATTATAGCTACCTGCGTGTCATCCGAGTCCAAGAAAATCAACAATGTGGAATGGCTTACTTGGATAATTGTCCATTAAACAAAACCTTATACCAAAGTGGTTTCCTTAGACACGCGTGTCAAGCTTTCGTCCCTGTGCAATACGATGAAAAGTGTTAGAATGAGAAACATTGAAGAAAATAACAAACAAATGAAATCAACAACAGAAGTCAGTCGTGCATTTGTGGTTACAGCAGCAATTGACCTTACCACGTGGGAGATTACAGCTACCTGCGTGACATCCGAGCTCAAGAAAATCAACAATGTGGAACGGCTTACTTGGATAATTGTTCATTAAACAAAAAGAAGGGAATAAGAACAGTCCCTTATACCAAAGTGGTTTCCTTAGACACGTGTGTCAAGCTTTCGTCCCTGTGCAATACGATGAAAAATGTTAGAATGAGAAACATAGAAGGAAATAACAAACAAATGAAATCAACAACAGAAGTCAGTCGTGCATTTGTGGTTACAGCAGCAATTGACCTTACCACGTGGGAGATTATAGCTACCTGCGTGACATCCGAGTCCAAGAAAATCAACAATGTGGAATGGCTTACTTGGATAATTGTTCATTAAACAAAAAGAAGGGAATAAGAACAGTCCCTTATACCAAAGTGGTTTCCTTAGACACGCGTGTCAAGCTTTCGTCCCTGTGCAATACGATGAAAAGTGTTAGAATGAGAAACATAGAAGGAAATAACATACAAATGAAATCAACAACAGAAGTCAGTCGTGCATTTGTGGTTACAGCAGCAATTGACCTTACCACGTGGGAGATTATAGCTACCTGCGTGACATTCGAGTCCAAGAAAATCAACAATGTGGAATGGATTACTTGGATAATTGTTGATTGAACAAAAAGAAGGCAATAAGAACAGTCCCGCATACCAAAGTGGTTTCCTTAGACACGTGTGTCAAGCTTTCGTCCCTGTGCAATACGATGAGAAGTGTTAGAATGAGAAACATTGAAGGAAATAACAAACAAATGAAATCAACATTAGAAGTCAGTCGTGCATTTGTGGTTACAGCAGCAATTGACCTTACCACGTGGGAGATTATAGCTACCTGCGTGACATTCGAGTCCAAGAAAATCAATAATGTGGAATGGCTTACTTGGATAATTGATCATTATACAGAAAGAATGAAGTAAGAACAGTCCCTTATACCAATGTGGTTTCCATAGACACGTGTGTCAAGCTTTCGTTCCTGTGCAATACGATGAAAAGTGTTAGAATGAGAAACATTGAAGAAAATAACAAACGAATGAAATCAACAACAGAAGTCAGTCGTGCATTTGTGGTTACAGCAGCAATTGACCTTACCACGTAAAAGATTATAGCTACCTGCGTGTCATCCGAGTCCAAGAAAATCAACAATGTGGAATGGCTTGCTTGGATAATTGATCATTATACAGAAAGAAGGGAATAAGAACAGTCCCTTATAACAATGTGGTTTCCATAGACACGTGTGTCAAGCTTTCGTCCCTGTGCAATACGATGAGAAGTGATAGAATGAGAAACATTGAAGGAAAAAACAAACAAATCAAATCAACAACAGAAGTCAGTCGTGCATTTGTGATTACAGCAGCAATTGACCTTACCACGTGGGAGATTATAGCAACCTGCGTGACATCCGAGTCCAAGAAAATCAACAATGTGGAATGGCTAACTTGGATAATTGATCATTATACAGAAAGAATGAAGTAAGAACAGTCCCTTATACCAATGTGGTTTTCATAGACACGTGTGTCAAGCTTTCGTCCCTGTGCAATACGATGAAAAGTGTTAGAATGAGAAACATTGAAGGAAATAACAAACGAATGAAATCAACAACAGAAGTCAGTCGTGCATTTGTGGTTACAGCAGCAATTGACCTTACCACGTGGAAGATTACAGCTACCTGCGTGACATCCGAGCCCAAGAAAATCAACAATGTGGAACGGCTTACTTGGATAATTGTTCATTAAACAAAAAGAAGGGAATAAGAACAGTCCCTTATACCAAAGTGGTTTCCTTAGACACGTGTGTCAAGCTTTCGTCCCTGTGCAATACGATGAAAAATGTTAGAATGAGAAACATTAAAGGAAATAACAAACAAATAAATCAACAACAGAAGTCAGTCGTGCATTTGTGGTTACAGCAGCAATTGACCTTACCACGTAAAAGATTATAGCTACCTGCGTGTCATCCGAGTCCAAGAAAATCAACAATGTGGAATGGCTTACTTGGATAATTGATCATTATACAGAAAGAAGGGAATAAGAACAGTCCCTTATACCAATGTGGTTTCCATAGACACGTGTGTCAAGCTTTCGTCCCTGTGCAATACGATGAAAAGTGTTAGAATGAGAAACATTGAAGGAAATAACAAACGAATGAAATCAACAACAGAAGTCAGTCGTGCATTTGTGGTTACAGCAGCAATTGACCTTACCACGTGGAAGATTACAGCTACCTGCGTGACATCCGAGCCCAAGAAAATCAACAATGTGGAACGGCTTACTTGGATAATTGTTCATTAAACAAAAAGAAGGGAATAAGAACAGTCCCTTATACCAAAGTGGTTTCCTTAGACACGTGTGTCAAACTTTCGTCCCTGTGCAATACGATGAAAAATGTTAGAATGAGAAACATTAAAGGAAATAACAAACAAATAAATCAACAACAGAAGTCAGTCGTGCATTTGTGGTTACAGCAGCAATTGACCTTACCACGTAAAAGATTATAGCTACCTGCGTGTCATCCGAGTCCAAGAAAATCAACAATGTGGAATGGCTTACTTGGATAATTGATCATTATACAGAAAGAAGGGAATAAGAACAGTCCCTTATACCAATGTGGTTTCCATAGACACGTGTGTCAAGCTTTCGTCCCTGTGCAATACGATGAGAAGTGTTAGAATGAGAAACATTGAAGGAAATAACAAACAAATCAAATCAACAACAGAAGTCGGTCGTGCATTTGTGATTACAGCAGCAATTGACCTTACCACGTGGGAGATTATAGCTACCTGCGTGACATCCGAGTCCAAGAAAATCAACAATGTGGAATGGCTTACTTGGATAATTGATCATTATACAGAAAGAATGAAGTAAGAACAGTCCCTTATACCAATGTGGTTTCCATAGACACGTGTGTCAAGCTTTCGTCCCTGTGCAATACGATGAAAAGTGTTAGAATGAGAAACATTGAAGAAAATAACAAACGAATGAAATCAACAACAGAAGTCAGTCGTGCATTTGTGGTTACAGCAGCAATTGACCTTACCACGTGGGAGATTATAGCTACCTGCGTGACATCCGAGTCCAAGAAAATCAACAATGTGGAATGGCTTACTCGGATAATTGTTCATTAAACATAAAGAAGGGAATAAGAACAGTCCCTTATACCAAAGTGGTTTCCTTAGACACGTGTGTCAAGCTTTCGTCCCTGTGCAATACGATGAAAAGTGTTAGAATGAGAAACATTGAAGGAAATAACAAACAAATGAAATCAACAACAGAAGTCAGTCGTGCATTTGTGGTTACAGCAGCAATTGACCTTACCACGTGCGAGTCCAAGAAAATCAACAATGTGGAATGGCTTACTTGGATAATTGTTCATTAAACAAAAAGAAGGAAATAAGAACAGTCCCTTATACCAAAGTGGTTTCCTTAGACACGCGTGTCAAGCTTTCGTCCCTGTGCAATACGATGAAACGTGTTAGAATGAGAAACATAGAAGGAAATTACATACAAATGAAATCAACAACAGAAGTCAGTCGTGCATTTGTGGTTACAGCAGCAATTGACCTTACCACGTGGGAGATTACAGCTACCTGCGTGACATCCGAGCCCAAGAAAATCAACAATGTGGAACGGCTTACTAGGATAATTGTTAATTAAACAAAAAGAAGGGAATAAGAACAGTCCCTTATACCAAAGTGGTTTCCTTAGACACGTGTGTCAAGCTTTCGTCCCTGTGCAATACGATGAAAAATGTAAGAATGAGAAACATTAAAGGAAATAACAAACAAATGAAATCAACAAAAGAACTCAGTCGTGCATTTGTGGTTACAGCAGCAATTGACCTTACCACGTAAAAGATTATAGCTACCTGCGTGTCATCCGAGTCCAAGAAAATCAACAATGTGGAATGGCTTACTTGGATAATTGTCCATTAAACAAAACCTTATACCAAAGTGGTTTCCTTAGACACGCGTGTCAAGCTTTCGTCCCTGTGCAATACGATGAAAAGTGTTAGAATGAGAAACATTGAAGAAAATAACAAACGAATGAAATCAACAACAGAAGTCAGTCGTGTATTTGTGGTTACAGCAGCAATTGACCTTACCACGTGGGAGATTATAGCTACCTGCGTGACATCCGAGTCCAAGAAAATCAACAATGTGGAATGGCCTACTTGGTTAATTGTTGATTAAACAAAAAAAAGAGAATAAGAACAGTCCCTTATACCAAAGTGGTTTCCTTAGACACGTGTGTCAAGCTTTCGTCCCTGTGCAATACGATGAAAAGTGTAAGAATGAGAAACATTGAAGGAAATAACAAACAAATGAAATCAACATTAGAAGTCTGTCGTGCATTTGTGGTTACAGCAGCAATTGACCTTACCACGTGGGAGATTATAGCTACCTGCGTGACATCCGAGTCCAAGAAAATCAACAATGTGGAATGGCCTACTTGGTCAATTGTTGATTAAACAAAAAAAAGAGAATAAGAACAGTCCCTTATACCAATGTGGTTTCCATAGACACGTGTGTCAAGCTTTCGTCCCTGTGCAATACGATGAGAAGTGTTAGAATGAGAAACATTGAAGGAAATAAAAAACAAATTAAATCAACAACAGAAGTCAGCCGTCCAATTGTGGTTACAGCAGCAATTGACCTTACCACGTGGGAGATTATAGCTACCCGCGTGTCATCCGAGTCCAAGAAAATCAACAATGTGGAATGGCTTACTTGGATAATTGTTCATTAAACAAAAAGAAGGGAATAAGAACAGTCCCTTATACCAAAGTGGTTTCCTTAGACACGTGTGTCAAGCTTTCGTCCCTGTGCAATACGATGAAAAGTGTTAGAATGAGAAACATAGAAGGAAATAACAAACAAATGGAATCAACAACAGAAGTCAGTCGTGCATTTGTGGTTACAGCAGCAATTGACCTTACCACGTGGGAGATTATAGCTACCTGCGTGACATCCGAGTCCAAGAAAATCAACAATGTGAAATGACTTACTTGGATAATAGTTCATTAAACAAAAAGAAGGGAATAAGAACAGTCCCTTATACCAAAGTGGTTTCCTTAGACACGCGTGTCAAGCTTTCGTCCCTGTGCAATACGATGAAAAGTGTTAGAATGAGAAACATAGAAGGAAATAACATACAAATGAAATCAACAACAGAAGTCAGTCGTGCATTTGTGGTTACAGCAGCAATTGACCTTACCACGTGGAAGATTACAGCTACCTGCGTAGATCCGAGCCCAAGAAAATCAACAATGTGGAACGGCTTACTTGGATAATTGTTCATCAAAAAGAAAGAAGGGAATAAGAACAGTCCCTTATACCAATGTGGTTTCCATAGACACGTGTGTCAAGCTTTCGTCCCTGTGCAATACGATGAAAAGTGTTAGAATGAGAAACATTGAAGAAAATAACAAACGAATGAAATCAACAACAGAAGTCAGTCGTGCATTCGTGGTTACAGCAGCAATTGACCTTACCACGTGGGAGATTATAGCTACCTGCGTGACATCCGAGTCCAAGAAAATCAACAATGTGGAATGGCTTACTTGGATAATTGTTCATCATACTGAAAGAAGGGAATAAGAACAGTCCCTTGTATCAATGTGGTTTCCATAGACACGTGTGTCAAGCTTTCGTCCCTGTGCAATACGATGAAAAGTGTTAGAATGAGAAACATTGAAGAAAATAACAAACGAATGAAATCAACAACAGAAGTCAGTCGTGCATTCGTGGTTACAGCAGCAATTGACCTTACCACGTGGGAGATTATAGCTACCTGCGTGACATCCGAGTCCAAGAAAATCAACAATGTGGAATGGCTTACTTGGATAATTGTTCATTAAACAAAAAGAAGGGAATAAGAACAGTCCCTTATACCAAAGTGGTTTCCTTAGACACGCGTGTCAAGCTTTCGTCCCTGTGCAATACGATGAAAAGTGTTAGAATTAGAAACATTAAAGGAAATAACAAACAAATGGAATCAACAACAGAAGTCAGTCGTGCATTTGTGGTTACAGCAGCAATTGACCTTAACACGTAAAAGATTATAGCTACCTGCGTGTCATCCGAGTCCAAGAAAATCAACAATGTGGAACGGCTTACTTGGATAATTGTTCATTAAACAAAAAGAAGGGAATAAGAACAGTCCCTTATACCAAAGTGGTTTCCTTAGACACGTGTGTCAAGCTTTCGTCCCTGTGCAATACGATGAAAAATGTTAGAATGAGAAACATTAAAGGAAATAACAAACAAATGAAATCAACAACAGAAGTCAGTCGTGCATTTGTGGTTACAGCAGCAATTGACCTTACCACGTAAAAGATTATAGCTACCTGCGTGTCATCCGAGTCCAAGAAAATCAACAATGTGGAATGGCTTACTTGGATAATTGATCATTATACAGAAAGAAGGGAATAAGAACAGTCCCTTATAACAATGTGGTTTCCATAGACACGTGTGTCAAGCTTTCGTCCCTGTGCAATACGATGAGAATTAGAATGAGAAACATTGAAAGAAATAACAAACAAATCAAATCAACAACAGAAGTCAGTCGTGCATTTGTGATTACAGCAGCAATTGACCTCACCACGTGGGAGATTATAGCTACCTGCGTGACATCCGAGTCCAAGAAAATCAACAATGTGGAATGGCTTACTTGGATAATTGATCATTATACAGAAAGAATGAAGTAAGAACAGTCCCTTATACCAATGTGGTTTCCATAGACACGTGTGTCAAGCTTTCGTCCCTGTGCAATACGATGAAAAGTGTTAGAATGAGAAACATTGAAGAAAATAACAAACGAATGAAATCAACAACAGAAGTCAGTCGTGCATTTGTGGTTACAGCAGCAATTGACCTTACCACGTGGGAGATTATAGATACCTGCGTGACATCCGAGTCCAAAAAAAATCAACAATGTGGAACGGCTTACTCGGATAATTGTTCATTAAATATAAAGAAGGGAATAAGAACAGTCCCTTATACCAAAGTGGTTTCCTTAGACACGTGTGTCAAGCTTTCGTCCCTGTGCAATACGATGAAAAGTGTTAGAATGAGAAACATTGAAGGAAATAACAAACAAATGAAATCAACAACAGAAGTCAGTCGTGCATTTGTGGTTACAGCAGCAATTGACCTTACCACGTGGGAGATTACAGCTACCTGCGTGACATCCGAGTCCAAGAAAATCAATAATGTGGAATGGCTTACTTGGATAATTGATCATTATACAGAAAGAATGAAGTAAGAACAGTCCCTTATACCAATGTGGTTTCCATAGACACGTGTGTCAAGCTTTCGTTCCTGTGCAATACGATGAAAAGTGTTAGAATGAGAAACATTGAAGAAAATAACAAACGAATGAAATCAACAACAGAAGTCAGTCGTGCATTTGTGGTTACAGCAGCAATTGACCTTACCACGTAAAAGATTATAGCTACCTGCGTGTCATCCGAGTCCAAGAAAATCAACAATGTGGAATGGCTTGCTTGGATAATTGATCATTATACAGAAAGAAGGGAATAAGAACAGTCCCTTATAACAATGTGGTTTCCATAGACACGTGTGTCAAGCTTTCGTCCCTGTGCAATACGATGAGAAGTGATAGAATGAGAAACATTGAAGGAAAAAACAAACAAATCAAATCAACAACAGAAGTCAGTCGTGCATTTGTGATTACAGCAGCAATTGACCTTACCACGTGGGAGATTATAGCAACCTGCGTGACATCCGAGTCCAAGAAAATCAACAATGTGGAATGGCTAACTTGGATAATTGATCATTATACAGAAAGAATGAAGTAAGAACAGTCCCTTATACCAATGTGGTTTTCATAGACACGTGTGTCAAGCTTTCGTCCCTGTGCAATACGATGAAAAGTGTTAGAATGAGAAACATTGAAGGAAATAACAAACAAATGAAATCAACAACAGAAGTCAGTCGTGCATTTGTGGTTACAGCAGCAATTGACCTTACCACGTGGAAGATTACAGCTACCTGCGTGACATCCGAGCCCAAGAAAATCAACAATGTGGAACGGCTTACTTGGATAATTGTTCATTAAACAAAAAGAAGGGAATAAGAACAGTCCCTTATACCAAAGTGGTTTCCTTAGACACGTGTGTCAAGCTTTCGTCCCTGTGCAATACGATGAAAAATGTTAGAATGAGAAACATTAAAGGAAATAACAAACAAATAAATCAACAACAGAAGTCAGTCGTGCATTTGTGGTTACAGCAGCAATTGACCTTACCACGTAAAAGATTATAGCTACCTGCGTGTCATCCGAGTCCAAGAAAATCAACAATGTGGAATGGCTTACTTGGATAATTGATCATTATACAGAAAGAAGGGAATAAGAACAGTCCCTTATACCAATGTGGTTTCCATAGACACGTGTGTCAAGCTTTCGTCCCTGTGCAATACGATGAAAAGTGTTAGAATGAGAAACATTGAAGGAAATAACAAACGAATGAAATCAAAAACAGAAGTCAGTCGTGCATTTGTGGTTACAGCAGCAATTGACCTTACCACGTGGAAGATTACAGCTACCTGCGTGACATCCGAGCCCAAGAAAATCAACAATGTGGAACGGCTTACTTGGATAATTGTTCATTAAACAAAAAGAAGGGAATAAGAACAGTCCCTTATACCAAAGTGGTTTCCTTAGACACGTGTGTCAAGCTTTCGTCCCTGTGCAATACGATGAAAAATGTTAGAATGAGAAACATTAAAGGAAATAACAAACAAATAAATCAACAACAGAAGTCAGTCGTGCATTTGTGGTTACAGCAGCAATTGACCTTACCACGTAAAAGATTATAGCTACCTGCGTGTCATCCGAGTCCAAGAAAATCAACAATGTGGAATGGCTTACTTGGATAATTGATCATTATACAGAAAGAAGGGAATAAGAACAGTCCCTTATACCAATGTGGTTTCCATAGACACGTGTGTCAAGCTTTCGTCCCTGTGCAATACGATGAAAAGTGTTAGAATGAGAAACATTGAAGAAAATAACAAACGAATGAAATCAACAACAGAAGTCAGTCGTGCATTTGTGGTTACAGCAGCAATTGACCTTACCACGTGGGAGATTATAGCTACCTGCGTGACATCCGAGTCCAAGAAAATCAACAATGTGGAACGGCTTACTCGGATAATTGTTCATTAAACATAAAGAAGGGAATAAGAACAGTCCCTTATACCAAAGTGGTTTCCTAAGACACGTGTGTCAAGCTTTCGTCCCTGTGCAATACGATGAAAACTGTTAGAATGAGAAACATTGAAGGAAATAACAAACAAATGAAATCAACAACAGAAGTCAGTCGTGCATTTGTGGTTACAGCAGCAATTGACCTTACCACGTGCGAGTCCAAGAAAATCAACAATGTGGAATGGCTTACTTGGATAATTGTTCATTAAACAAAAAGAAGGAAATAAGAACAGTCCCTTATACCAAAGTGGTTTACTTAGACACGCGTGTCAAGCTTTCGTCCCTGTGCAATACGATGAAACGTGTTAGAATGAGAAACATAGAAGGAAATTACATACAAATGAAATCAACAACAGAAGTCAGTCGTGCATTTGTGGTTACAGCAGCAATTGACCTTACCACGTGGGAGATTACAGCTACCTGCTTGACATCCGAGCCCAAGAAAATCAACAATGTGGAACGGCTTACTAGGATAATTGTTCATTAAACAAAAAGAAGGGAATAAGAACAGTCCCTTATACCAAAGTGGTTTCCTTAGACACGTGTGTCAAGCTTTCGTCCCTGTGCAATACGATGAAAAATGTAAGAATGAGAAACACTAAAGGAAATAACAAACAAATGAAATCAACAAAAGAAGTCAGTCGTGCATTTGTGGTTACAGCAGCAATTGACCTTACCACGTAAAAGATTATAGCTACCTGCGTGTCATCCGAGTCCAAGAAAATCAACAATGTGGAATGGCCTACTTGGTTAATTGTTGATTAAACAAAAAAAAGAGAATAAGAACAGTCCCTTATACCAAAGTGGTTTCCTTAGACACGTGTGTCAAGCTTTCGTCCCTGTGCAATACGATGAAAAGTGTTAGAATGAGAAACATTGGAGGAAATAACAAACAAATGAAATCAACATTAGAAGTCAGTCGTGCATTTGTGGTTACAGCAGCAATTGACCTTACCACGTGGGAGATTATAGCTACCTGCGTGACATCCGAGTCCAAGAAAATCAACAATGTGGAATGGCCTACTTGGATAATTGTTGATTAAACAAAAAAAAAAGAGAATAAGAACAGTCCCTTATACCAAAGTGGTTTCCTTAGACACGTGTGTCAAGCTTTCGTCCCTGTGCAATACGATGAAAAATGTTAGAATGAGAAACATTAAAGGAAATAACAAACAAATGAAATCAACAACAGAAGTCAGTCGTGCATTTGTGGTTACAGCAGCAATTGACCTTACCTCGTAAAAGATTATAGCTACCTGCGTGTCATCCGAGTCCAAGAAAATCAATAATGTGGAATGGCTCACTCTGATAATTGATCATTATACAGAAAGAAGGGAATAAGAACAGTCCCTTATACCAATGTGGTTTCCATAGACACGTGTGTCAAGCTTTCGTCCCTGTGCAATACGATGAGAAGTGTTAGAATGAGAAACATTGAAGGAAATAACAAACAAATCAAATTAACAACAGAAGTCAGTCGTGCATTTGTGATTACAGCAGCAATTGACCTCACCACGTGGGAGATTATAGCTACCTGCGTGACATCCGAGTCCAAAAAAATCAACAATGTGGAATGGCTAACTTGGATAATTGATCATTATACAGAAAGAATGAAGTAAGAACAGTCCCTTATACCAATGTGGTTTCCATAGACACGTGTGTCAAGCTTTCGTCCCTGTGCAATACGATGAAAAGTGTTAGAATGAGAAACATTGAAGAAAATAACAAACGAATGAAATCAACAACAGAAGTCAGTCGTGCATTTGTGGTTACAGCAGCAATTGACCTTACCACGTGGGAGATTATAGCTACCTGCGTGACATCCGAGTCCAAGAAAATCAACAATGTGGAATGGCCTACTTGGATAATTGTTGATTAAACAAAAAAAAAGAGAATAAGAACAGTCCCTTATACCAAAGTGGTTTCCTTAGACACGTGTGTCAAGCTTTCGTCCCTGTGCAATACGATGAAAAATGTTAGAATGAGAAACATTAAAGGAAATAACAAACAAATGAAATCAACAACAGAAGTCAGTCGTGCATTTGTGGTTACAGCAGCAATTGACCTTACCCCGTAGAAGATTATAGCTACCTGCGTGTCATCCGAGTCCAAAAAAATCAACAATGTGGAATGGCTTACTCTGATAATTGATCATTATACAGAAAGAAGGGAATAAGAACAGTCCCTTATACCAATGTGGTTTCCATAGACACGTGTGTCAAGCTTTCGTCCCTGTGCAATACGATGAGAAGTGTTAGAATGAGAAACATTGAAGGAAATAACAAACAAATCAAATTAACAACAGAAGTCAGTCGTGCATTTGTGATTACAGCAGCAATTGACCTCACCACGTGGGAGATTATAGCTACCTGCGTGACATCCGAGTCCAAAAAAATCAACAATGTGGAATGGCTTACTTGGATAATTGATCATTATACAGAAAGAATGAAGTAAGAACAGTCCCTTATACCAATGTGGTTTCCATAGACACGTGTGTCAAGCTTTCGTCCCTGTGCAATACGATGAAAAGTGTTAGAATGAGAAACATTGAAGAAAATAACAAACGAATGAAATCAACAACAGAAGTCAGTCGTGCATTTGTGGTTACAGCAGCAATTGACCTTACCACGTGGGAGATTATAGCTACCTGCGTGACATCCGAGTCCAAGAAAATCAACAATGTGGAACGGCTTACTTGGATAATTGTTGATTGAACAAAAAGAAGGGAATAAGAACAGTCCTTCATACCAAAGTGGTTTCCTTAGACACGTGTGTCAAGCTTTCGTCCCTGTGCAATACGATGAAAAGTGTTAGAATGAGAAACATAGAAGGAAATAACAAACAAATGGAATCAACAACAGAAGTCAGTCGTGCATTTGTGATTACAGCAGCAATTGACCTTACCACGTGGGAGATTATAGCTACCTGCGTGACATCCGAGTCCAAGAAAATCAACAATGTGGAATGGCCTACTTGGATAATTGTTGATTAAACAAAAAAAAAGAGAATAAGAACAGTCCCTTATACCAAAGTGGTTTCCTTAGACACGTGTGTCAAGCTTTCGTCCCTGTGCAATACGATGAAAAATGTTAGAATGAGAAACATTAAAGGAAATAACAAACAAATGAAATCAACAACAGAAGTCAGTCGTGCATTTGTGGTTACAGCAGCAATTGACCTTACCCCGTAGAAGATTATAGCTACCTGCGTGTCATCCGAGTCCAAAAAAATCAACAATGTGGAATGGCTTACTCTGATAATTGATCATTATACAGAAAGAAGGGAATAAGAACAGTCCCTTATACCAATGTGGTTTCCATAGACACGTGTGTCAAGCTTTCGTCCCTGTGCAATACGATGAGAAGTGTTAGAATGAGAAACATTGAAGGAAATAACAAACAAATCAAATTAACAACAGAAGTCAGTCGTGCATTTGTGATTACAGCAGCAATTGACCTCACCACGTGGGAGATTATAGCTACCTGCGTGACATCCGAGTCCAAAAAAATCAACAATGTGGAATGGCTTACTTGGATAATTGATCATTATACAGAAAGAATGAAGTAAGAACAGTCCCTTATACCAATGTGGTTTCCATAGACACGTGTGTCAAGCTTTCGTCCCTGTGCAATACGATGAAAAGTGTTAGAATGAGAAACATTGAAGAAAATAACAAACGAATGAAATCAACAACAGAAGTCAGTCGTGCATTTGTGGTTACAGCAGCAATTGACCTTACCACGTGGGAGATTATAGCTACCTGCGTGACATCCGAGTCCAAGAAAATCAACAATGTGGAACGGCTTACTTGGATAATTGTTCATTAAACAAAAAGAAGGGAATAAGAACAGTCCCTCATACCAAAATGGTTTCCTTAGACACGTGTGTCAAGCTTTCGTCCCTATACAATACGATGAAAAGTGTTAGAATGAGAAACATTGAAGGAAATAACAAACAAATGAAATCAACAACAGAAGTCAGTCGTGCATTTGTGGTTACAGCAGCAATTGACCTTACCACGTTTAAGATTATAGCTACCTGCGTGTCATCCGAGTCCAAGAAAATCAACAATTTGGAATGGCTTACTTGGATAATTGATCATCATACAGAAAGAAGGGAATAAGAACAGTCCCTTATACCAATGTGGTTTCCATAGACACGTGTGTCAAGCTTTCGTCAATGTGCAATACGATGAGAAGTGTTAGAATGAGAAACATTGAAGTAAATAAAAAACAAATGAAATCAACAACAGAAGTCAGCCGTCCAATTGTGGTTACAGCAGCAATTGACCTCACCACGTGGGAGATTATAGCTACCCGCGTGTCATCCGAGTCCAAGAAAATCAACAATGTGGAATGGCTTACTTGGATAATTCTTCATTAAACAAAAAGAAGGGAATAAGAACAGTCCCTTATACCAAAGTGGTTTCCTTAGACACGTGTGTCAAGCTTTCGTCCCTGTGCAATACGATGAAAAGTGTTAGAATGAGAAACATAGAAGGAAATAACAAACAAATGAAATCAACAACAGAAGTCAGTCGTGCATTTGTGGTTACAGCAGCAATTGACCTTACCACGTGCGAGTCCAAGAAAATCAACAATGTGGAATGGCTTACTTGGATAATTGTTCATTAAACAAAAAGAAGGAAATAAGAACAGTCCCTTATACAAAAGTGGTTTCCTTAGACACGCGTGTCAAGCTTTCGTCCCTGTGCAATACGATGAGAAGTGTTAGAATGAGAAACATTGGAGGAAATAACAAACAAATGAAATCAACATTAGAAGTCAGTCGTGCATTTGTGGTTACAGCAGCAATTGACCTTACCACGTGGGAGATTAAAGCTACCTGCGTGACATCCGAGTCCAAGAAAATCAACAATGTGGAATGGCCTACTTGGATAATTGTTGATTAAACAAAAAAAAAGAGAATAAGAACAGTCCCTTATACCAAAGTGGTTTCCTTAGACACGTGTGTCAAGCTTTCGTCCCTGTGCAATACGATGAAAAATGTTAGAATGAGAAACATTAAAGGAAATAACAAACAAATGAAATCAACAACAGAAGTCAGTCGTGCATTTGTGGTTACAGCAGCAATTGACCTTACCACGTAAAAGATTATAGCTACCTGCGTGTCATCCGAGTCCAAGAAAATCAACAATGTGGAATGGCTTACTTGGATAATTGATCATTATACAGAAAGAATGAAGTAAGAACAGTCCCTTATACCAATGTGGTTTCCATAGACACGTGTGTCAAGCTTTCGTCCCTGTGCAATACGATGAAAAGTGTTAGAATGAGAAACATTGAAGAAAATAACAAACGAATGAAATCAACAACAGAAGTCAGTCGTGCATTTGTGGTTACAGCAGCAATTGACCTTACCACGTGGGAGATTATAGCTACCTGCGTGACATCCGAGTCCAAGAAAATCAACAATGTGGAACGGCTTACTTGGATAATTGTTCATTAAACAAAAAGAAGGGAATAAGAACAGTCCCTCATACCAAAGTGGTTTCCTTAGACACGTGTGTCAAGCTTTCGTCCCTATACAATACGATGAAAAGTGTTAGAATGAGAAACATTGAAGGAAATAACAAACAAATGAAATCAACAACAGAAGTCAGTCGTGCATTTGTGGTTACAGCAGCAATTGACCTTACCACGTTTAAGATTATAGCTACCTGCGTGTCATCCGAGTCCAAGAAAATCAACAATGTGGAATGGCTTACTTGGATAATTCTTCATTAAACAAAAACAAGGGAATAAGAACAGTCCCTCATACCAAAGTGGTTTCCTTAGACACGTGTGTCAAGCTTTCGTCCCTATACAATACGATGAAAAGTGTTAGAATGAGAAACATTGAAGGAAATAACAAACAAATGAAATCAACAACAGAAGTCAGTCGTGCATTTGTGGTTACAGCAGCAATTGACCTTACCACGTGGGAGATTTTAGCTACCTGCGTGACATCCGAGTCCAAGAAAATCAACAATGTGGAACGGCTTACTTGGATAATTGTTCATTAAACAAAAAGAAGGGAATAAGAACAGTCCCTCATACCAAAGTGGTTTCCTTAGACACGTGTGTCAAGCTTTCGTCCCTGTGCAATACGATGAAAAGTGTTAGAATGAGAAACATTGAAGAAAATAACAAACGAATGAAATCAACAACAGAAGTCAGTCGTGCATTTGTGGTTACAGCAGCAATTGATCTTACCACGTGGGAGATTATAGCTACCTGCGTGACATCCGAGTCCAAGAAAATCAACAATGTGGAATGGCTTACTTGGATAATTGTTCATTAAACAAAAAGAAGGAAATAAGAACAGTCCCTTATACCAATGTGGTTTCCTTAGACACGTGTGTCAAGCTTTCGTCCCTGTGCAATACGATGAAAAGTGTTAGAATGAGAAACATAGAAGGAAATAACAAATAAATGAAATCAACAACAGAAGTCAGTCGTGCATTTGTGGTTACAGCAGCAATTGACCTTACCACGTAAAAGATTATAGCTACCTGCGTGTCATCCGAGTCCAAGAAAATCAACAATGTGGAATGGCTTACTTGGATAATTGTCCATTAAACAAAACCTTATACCAAAGTGGTTTCCTTAGACACGCGTGTCAAGCTTTCGTCCCTGTGCAATACGATGAAAAGTGTTAGAATGAGAAACATTGAAGAAAATAACAAACAAATGAAATCAACAACAGAAGTCAGTCGTGCATTTGTGGTTACAGCAGCAATTGACCTTACCACGTGGGAGATTACAGCTACCTGCGTGACATCCGAGCTCAAGAAAATCAACAATGTGGAACGGCTTACTTGGATAATTGTTCATTAAACAAAAAGGAGGGAATAAGAACAGTCCCTTATACCAAAGTGGTTTCCTTAGACACGTGTGTCAAGCTTTCGTCCCTGTGCAATACGATGAAAAATGTTAGAATGAGAAACATAGAAGGAAATAACAAACAAATGAAATCAACAACAGAAGTCAGTCGTGCATTTGTGGTTACAGCAGCAATTGACCTTACCACGTGGGAGATTATAGCTACCTGCGTGACATCCGAGTCCAAGAAAATCAACAATGTGGAATGGCTTACTTGGATAATTGTTCATTAAACAAAAAGAAGGGAATAAGAACAGTCCCTTATACCAAAGTGGTTTCCTTAGACACGCGTGTCAAGCTTTCGTCCCTGTGCAATACGATGAAAAGTGTTAGAATGAGAAACATAGAAGGAAATAACATACAAATGAAATCAACAACAGAAGTCAGTCGTGCATTTGTGGTTACAGCAGCAATTGACCTTACCACGTGGGAGATTATAGCTACCTGCGTGATATTCGAGTCCAAGAAAATCAACAATGTGGAATGGATTACTTGGATAATTGTTGATTGAACAAAAAGAAGGCAATAAGAACAGTCCCGCATACCAAAGTGGTTTCCTTAGACACGTGTGTCAAGCTTTCGTCCCTGTGCAATACGATGAGAAGTGTTAGAATGAGAAACATTGAAGGAAATAACAAACAAATGAAATCAACATTAGAAGTCAGTCGTGCATTTGTGGTTACAGCAGCAATTGACCTTACCACGTGGGAGATTATAGCTACCTGCGTGACATTCGAGTCCAAGAAAATCAACAATGTGGAATGGATTACTTGGATAATTGTTGATTGAACAAAAAGAAGGGAATAAGAACAGTCCCTCATACCAAAGTGGTTTCCTTAGACACGTGTGTCAAGCTTTCGTCCCTGTGCAATACGATGAAAAGTGTTAGAATGAGAAACATTGAAGGAAATAACAAACAAATGAAATCAAAAACAGAAGTCAGTCGTGTATTTGTGGTTACAGCAGCAATTTACCTTACCACGTAAAAGATTATAGCTACCTTCGTGTCATCCGAGTCCAAGAAAATCAACAATGTGGAATGACTCACTTGGATAATTGATCATTATACAGAGAGAAGGGAATAAGAACAGTCCCTTATACCAATGTGGTTTCCTTAGACACGTGTGTCAAGCTTTCGTCCCTGTGCAATACGATGAAAAGTGTTAGAATGAGAAACATAGAAGGAAATAACAAACAAATGAAATCAACAACAGAAGTCAGTCGTGCATTTGTGGTTACAGCAGCAATTGACCTTACCACGTGGGAGATTATAGCTACCTGCGTGACATCCGAGTCCAAGAAAATCAACAATGTGGAATGGCCTACTTGGATAATTGTTGATTAAACAAAAAAAAGAGAATAAGAACAGTCCCTTATACCAAAGTGGTTTCCTTAGACACGTGTGTCAAGCTTTCGTCCCTGTGCAATACGATGAAAAGTGTAAGAATGAGAAACATTGAAGGAAATAACAAACAAATGAAATCAACATTAAAAGTCAGTCGTGCATTTGTGGTTACAGCAGCAATTGACCTTACCACGTGGGAGATTATAGCTACCTGCGTGTCATCCGAGTCCAAGAAAATCAACAATGTGGAATGACTCACTTGGATAATTGATCATTATACAGAGAGAAGGGAATAAGAACAGTCCCTTATACCAATGTGGTTTCCTTAGACACGTGTGTCAAGCTTTCGTCCCTGTGCAATACGATGAAAAGTGTTAGAATGAGAAACAAAGAAGGAAATAACAAACAAATGAAATCAACAACAGAAGTCAGTCGTGCATTTGTGGTTACAGCAGCAATTGACCTTACCACGTGGGAGATTATAGCTACCTGCGTGACATTCGAGTCCAAGAAAATCAACAATGTGCAATGGCTTACTTGGATAATTGTTGATTGAACAAAAAGAAGGGAATAAGAACAGTCCCTCATACCAAAGTGGTTTCCTTAGACACGTGTGTCAAGCTTTCGTCCCTGTGCAATACGATGAGAAGTGTTAGAATGAGAAAAATTGAAGGAAATAACAAACAAATGAAATCAACATTAGAAGTCAGTCGTGCATTTGTGGTTACAGCAGCAATTGACCTTACCACGTGGGAGATTATAGCTACCTGCGTGACATCCGAGTCCAAGAAAATCAACAATGTGGAATGGCCTACTTGGATAATTGTTGATTAAACAAAAAAAAGAGAAGAAGAACAGTCCCTTATACCAAAGTGGTTTCCTTAGACACGCGTGTCAAGATTTCGTCCCTGTGCAATACGATGAAAAGTGTTAGAATGAGAAACATAGAAGGAAATAACATACAAATGAAATCAACAACAGAAGTCAGTCGTGCATTTGTGGTTACAGCAGCAATTGACCTTACCACGTGGGAGATTATAGCTACCTGCGTGACATCCGAGTCCAAGAAAATCAACAATGTGGAATGGCTTACTTGGATAATTGTTGATTGAACAAAAAGAAGGGAATAAGAACAGTCCCTCATACCAAAGTGGTTTCCTTAGACATGTGTGTCAAGCTTTCGTCCCTGTGCAATACGATGAAAAGTGTTAGAATGAGAAACATTGAAGGAAATAACAAACAAATGAAATCAACATTAGAAGCCAGTCGTGCATTTGTGGTTACAGCAGCAATTGACCTTACCACGTGGAAGATTATAGCTACCTGCGTTTCATCCGAGTCCAAGAAAATCAACAATGTGGAATGGCCTACTTGGATAATTGTTGATTAAACAAAAAAAAGAGAATAAGAACAGTTCCTTATACCAAAGTGGTTTCCTTAGACACGTGTGTCAAGCTTTCGTCCCTGTGCAATACGATGAAAAGTGTTAGAATGAGAAACATAGAAGGAAATAACAAACAAATGAAATCAACAACAGAAGTCAGTCGTGCATTTGTGGTTACAGCAGCAATTGACCTTACCACGTGGGAGATTATAGCTACCTGCGTGACATCCGAGTCCAAGAAAATCAACAATGTGGAATGGCCTACTTGGATAATTGTTGATTAAACAAAAAAAAAGAGAATAAGAACAGTCCCTTATATCAAAGTGGTTTCCTTAGACACGTGTGTCAAGCTTTCGTCCCTGTGCAATACGATGAAAAGTGTAAGAATGAGAAACATTGAAGGAAATAACAAACAAATGAAATCAACATTAAAAGTCAGTCGTGCATTTGTGGTTACAGCAGCAATTGACCTTACCACGTGGGAGATTATAGCTACCTGCGTGACATCCGAGTCCAAGAAAATCAACAATGTGGAATGGCCTACTCGGATAATTTTTGATTAAACAAAAAAAAGAGAATAAGAACAGTCCCTTATACCAAAGTGGTTTCCTTAGACACGCGTGTCAAGCTTTCGTCCCTGTGCAATACGATGAGAAGTGTTAGAATGAGAAACATTGAAGGAAATAACAAACAAATGAAATCAACATTAGAAGTCAGTCGTGCATTTGTGGTTTCAGCAGCAATTGACCTTACCACGTGGGAGATTATAGCTACCTGCGTGACATCCGAGTCCAAGAAAATCAACAATGTGGAATGGCCTACTTGGATAATTGTTGATTAAACAAAAAAAAGAGAATAAGAACAGTCCCTTATACCAGAGTGGTTTCCTTAGACACGTGTGTCAAACTTTCGTCCCTGTGCAATACGATGAAAAGTGTTAGAATGAGAAACATAGAAGGAAATAACAAACAAATGAAATCAACAACAGAAGTCAGTCGTGCATTTGTGGTTACAGCAGCAATTGACCTTACCACGTGGGAGATTATAGCTACCTGCGTGACATCCGAGTCCAAGAAAATCAACAATGTGGAATGGCTTACTTGGATAATTGTTGATTGAACAAAAAGAAGGGAAAAAGAACAGTCCCTCATACCAAAGTGGTTTCCTTAGACACGTGTGTCAAGCTTTCGTCCCTGTGCAATACGATGAAAAGTGTTAGAATGAGAAACATTGAAGGAAATAACAAACAAATGAAATCAACAACAGAAGTCAGTCGTGCATTTGTGGTTACAGCAGCAATTGACCTTACCACGTAAAAGATTATAGCTACCTGCGTGTCATCCGAGTCCAAGAAAATCAACAATGTGGAATGGCTTACTTGGATAATTGTCCATTGAACAAAACCTTATACCAAAGTGGTTTCCTTAGACACGCGTGTCAAGCTTTCGTCCCTGTGCAATACGATGAAAAGTGTTAGAATGAGAAACATTGAAGAAAATAACAAACGAATGAAATCAACAACAGAAGTCAGTCGTGCATTTGTGGTTACAGCAGCAATTGACCTTACCACGTGGGAGATTATAGCTACCTGCGTGACATCCGAGTCCAAGAAAATCAACAATGTGGAACGGCTTACTTGGATAATTGTTCATTAAACAAAAAGAAGGGAATAAGAACAGTCCCTTATACCAAAGTGGTTTCCTTAGACACGTGTGTCAAGCTTTCGTCCCTGTGCAATACGATGAAAAATGTTAGAATGAGAAACATAGAAGGAAATAACAAACAAATGAAATCAACAACAGAAGTCAGTTGTGCATTTGTGGTTACAGCAGCAATTGACCTTACCACGTGGGAGATTATAGCTACCTGCGTGACATCCGAGTCCAAGAAAATCAACAATGTGGAATGGCTTACTTGGATAATTGTTCATTAAACAAAAAGAAGGGAATAAGAACAGTCCCTTATACCAAAGTGGTTTCCTTAGACACGCGTGTCAAGCTTTCGTCCCTGTGCAATACGATGAAAAGTGTTAGAATGAGAAACATAGAAGGAAATAACATACAAATGAAATCAACAACAGAAGTCAGTCGTGCATTTGTGGTTACAGCAGCAATTGACCTTACCACGTGGGAGATTATAGCTACCTGCGTGACATTCGAGTCCAAGAAAATCAACAATGTGGAATGGATTACTTGGATAATTGTTGATTGAACAAAAAGAAGGGAATAAGAACAGTCCCGCATACCAAAGTGGTTTCCTTAGACACGTGTGTCAAGCTTTCGTCCCTGTGCAATACGATGAGAAGTGTTAGAATGAGAAACATTGAAGGAAATAACAAACAAATGAAATCAACATTAGAAGTCAGTCGTGCATTTGTGGTTACAGCAGCAATTGACCTTACCACGTGGGAGATTATAGCTACCTGCGTGACATTCGAGTCCAAGAAAATCAACAATGTGGAATGGCTTACTTGGATAATTGTTGATTGAACAGAAAGAAGGGAATAAGAACAGTCCCTCATACCAAAGTGGTTTCCTTAGACACGTGTGTCAAGCTTTCGTCCCTGTGCAATACGATGAAAAGTGTTAGAATGAGAAACATTGAAGGAAATAACAAACAAATGAAATCAAAAACAGAAGTCAGTCGTGTATTTGTGGTTACAGCAGCAATTTACCTTACCACGTAAAAGATTATAGCTACCTTCGTGTCATCCGAGTCCAAGAAAATCAACAATGTGGAATGACTCACTTGGATAATTGATCATTATACAGAGAGAAGGGAATAAGAACAGTCCCTTATACCAATGTGGTTTCCTTAGACACGTGTGTCAAGCTTTCGTCCCTGGGCAATACGATGAAAAGTGTTAGAATGAGAAACATAGAAGGAAATAACAAACAAATGAAATCAACAACAGAAGTCAGTCGTGCATTTGTGGTTACAGCAGCAATTGACCTTACCACGAGGGAGATTATAGCTACCTGCGTGTCATCCGAGTCAAAGAAAATCAACAATGTGGAATGACTCACTTGGATAATTGATCATTATACAGAGAGAAGGGAATAAGAACAGTCCCTTATACCAAAGTGGTTTCCTTAGACACGCGTGTCAAGCTTTCGTCCCTGTGCAATACGATGAAAAGTGTTAGAATGAGAAACATAGAAGGAAATAACATACAAATGAAATCAACAACAGAAGTCAGTCGTGCATTTGTGGTTACAGCAGCAATTGACCTTACCACGTGGGAGATTATAGCTACCTGCGTGACATCCGAGTCCAAGAAAATCAACAATGTGGAATGGCTTACTTGGATAATTGTTGATTGAACAATAAGAAGGGAATAAGAACAGTCCCTCATACCAAAGTGGTTTCCTTAGACACGTGTGTCAAGCTTTCGTCCCTGTGCAATACGATGAAAAGTGTTAGAATGAGAAACATTGAAGGAAATAACAAACAAATGAAATCAACATTAGAAGCCAGTCGTGCATTTGTGGTTACAGCAGCAATTGACCTTACCACGTGGAAGATTATAGCTACCTGCGTTTCATCCGAGTCCAAGAAAATCAACAATGTGGAATGGCCTACTTGGATAATTGTTGATTAAACAAAAAAAAGAGAATAAGAACAGTCCCTTATACCAAAGTGGTTTCCTTAGACACGTGTGTCAAGCTTTCGTCCCTGTGCAATACGATGAAAAGTGTTAGAATGAGAAACATAGAAGGAAATAACAAACAAATGAAATCAATAACAGAAGTCAGTCGTGCATTTGTGGTTACAGCAGCAATTGACCTTACCACGTGGGAGATTATAGCTACCTGCGTGACATCCGAGTCCAAGAAAATCAACAATGTGGAATGGCTTACTTGGATAATTGTTGATTGAACAAAAAGAAGGGAATAAGAACAGTCCCTCATACCAAAGTGGTTTCCTTAGACACGTGTGTCAAGCTTTCATCCCTGTGCAATACGATGAAAAGTGTTAGAATGAGAAACATTGAAGGAAATAACAATCAAATGAAATCAAAAACAGAAGTCAGTAGTGTATTTGTGGTTACAACAGCAATTGACCTTACCACGTGGAAGATTATAGCTACCTGCGTTTCATCCGAGTCCAAGAAAATCAACAATGTGGAATGGCCTACTTGGATAATTGTTGATTAAACAAAAAAAAGAGAATAAGAACAGTCCCTTATACCAAAGTGGTTTCCTTAGACACGTGTGTCAAGCTTTCGTCCCTGTGCAATACGATGAAAAGTGTTAGAATGAGAAACATAGAAGGAAATAACAAACAAATGAAATCAATAACAGAAGTCAGTCGTGCATTTGTGGTTACAGCAGCAATTGACCTTACCACGAGGGAGATTATAGCTACCTGCGTGACATCCGAGTCCAAGAAAATCAACAATGTGGAATGGCCTACTTGGATAATTGTTGATTAAACAAAAAAAAGAGAATAAGAACAGTCCCTTATACCAAAGTGGTTTCCTTAGACACGTGTGTCAAGCTTTCGTCCCTGTGCAATACGATGAAAAGTGTAAGAATGAGAAACATTGAAGGAAATAACAAACAAATGAAATCAACATTAAAAGTCAGTCGTGCATTTGTGGTTACAGCAGCAATTGACCTTACCACGTGGGAGATTATAGCTACCTGCGTGACATCCGAGTCCAAGAAAATCAACAATGTGGAATGGCCTACTCGGATAATTTTTGATTAAACAAAAAAAAGAGAATAAGAACAGTCCCTTATACCAAAGTGGTTTCCTTAGACACGCGTGTCAAGCTTTCGTCCCTGTGCAATACGATGAGAAGTGTTAGAATGAGAAACATTGAAGGAAATAACAAACAAATGAAATCAACATTAGAAGTCAGTCGTGCATTTGTGGTTACAGCAGCAATTGACCTTACCACGTGGGAGATTATAGCTACCTGCGTGACATCCGAGTCCAAGAAAATCAACAATGTGGAATGGCCTACTTGGATAATTGTTGATTAAACAAAAAAAAGAGAATAAGAACAGTCCCTTATACCAGAGTGGTTTCCTTAGACACGTGTGTCAAACTTTCGTCCCTGTGCAATACGATGAAAAGTGTTAGAATGAGAAACATAGAAGGAAATAACAAACAAATGAAATCAACAACAGAAGTCAGTCGTGCATTTGTGGTTACAGCAGCAATTGACCTTACCACGTGGGAGATTATAGCTACCTGCGTGACATCCGAGTCCAAGAAAATCAACAATGTGGAATGGCTTACTTGGATAATTGTTGATTGAACAAAAAAAAGGGAATAAGAACAGTCCCTCATACCAAAGTGGTTTCCTTAGACACGTGTGTCAAGCTTTCGTCCCTGTGCAATACGATGAAAAGTGTTAGAATGAGAAACATTGAAGGAAATAACAAACAAATGAAATCAACAACAGAAGTCAGTCGTGCATTTGTGGTTACAGCAGCAATTGACCTTACCACGTAAAAGATTATAGCTACCTGCGTGTCATCCGAGTCCAAGAAAATCAACAATGTGGAATGGCTTACTTGGATAATTGTTCATTAAACAAAAAGAAGGGAATAAGAACAGTCCCTTATACCAAAGTGGTTTCCTCAGACACGCGTGTCAAGCTTTCGTCCCTGTGCAATACGATGAAAAGTGTTAGAATGAGAAACATTGAAGAAAATAACAAACGAATGAAATCAACAACAGAAGTCAGTCGTGCATTTGTGGTTACAGCAGCAGTTGACCTTACCACGTGGGAGATTACAGCTACCTGCGTGACATCCGAGCCCAAGAAAATCAACAATGTGGAACGGCTTACTTGGATAATTGTTCATTAAACAAAAAGAAGGGAATAAGAACAGCCCCTTATACCAAAGTGGTTTCCTTAGACACGCGTGTCAAGCTTTCGTTCCTGTGCAATACGATGAGAAGTGTTAGAATGAGAAACATTGAAGGAAATAACAAACAAATGAAATCAACATTAGAAGTCTGTCGTGCATTTGTGGTTACAGCAGCAATTGACTTTACCACGTGGGAGATTATAGCTACCTGCGTGACATTCGAGTCCAAGAAAATCAACAATGTGGAATGGCTTACTTGGATAATTGTTGATTGAACAAAAAGAAGGGAATAAGAACAGTCCCTCATACCAAAGTGGTTTCCTTAGACACGTGTGTCAAGCTTTCGTCCCTGTGCAATACGATGAGAAGTGTTAGAATGAGAAACATTGAAGGAAATAACAAACAAATGAAATCAACATTAGAAGTCAGTCGCGCATTTGTGGTTACAGCAGCAATTGACCTTACCACGTGGGAGATTAAAGCTACCTGCGTGACATCCGAGTCCAAGAAAATCAACAATATGGAATGGCCTACTTGGATAGTTGTTGATTAAACAAAAAAAAGAGAAGAAGAACAGTCCCTTATACCAAAGTGGTTTCCTTAGACACGTGTGTCAAGCTTTCGTCCCTGTGCAATACGATGAAAAGTGTAAGAATGAGAAACATTGAAGGAAATAACAAACAAATGAAATCAACATTAAAAGTCAGTCGTGCATTTGTGGTTACAGCAGCAATTGACCTTACCACGTGGGAGATTATAGCTACCTGCGTGTCATCCGAGTCAAAGAAAATCAACAATGTGGAATGACTCACTTGGATAATTGATCATTATACAGAGAGAAGGGAATAAGAACAGTCCCTTATACCAATGTGGTTTCCTTAGACACGTGTGTCAAGCTTTCGTCCCTGTGCAATACGATGAGAAGTGTTAGAATGAGAAAAATTGAAGGAAATAACAAACAAATGAAATCAACATTAGAAGTCAGTCGTGCATTTGTGGTTACAGCAGCAATTGACCTTACCACGTGGGAGATTATAGCTACCTGCGTGACATCCGAGTCCAAGAAAATCAACAATGTGGAATGGCCTACTTGGATAATTGTTGATTGAACAAAAAAAAGAGAAGAAGAACAGTCCCTTATACCAAAGTGGTTTCCTTAGACACGCGTGTCAAGCTTTCGTCCCTGTGCAATACGATGAAAAGTGTTAGAATGAGAAACATAGAAGGAAATAACATACAAATGAAATCAACAACAGAAGTCAGTCGTGCATTTGTGGTTACAGCAGCAATTGACCTTACCACGTGGGAGATTATAGCTACCTGCGTGACATCCGAGTCCAAGAAAATCAACAATGTGGAATGGCTTACTTGGATAATTGTTGATTGAACAATAAGAAGGGAATAAGAACAGTCCCTCATACCAAAGTGGTTTCCTTAGACACGTGTGTCAAGCTTTCGTCCCTGTGCAATACGATGAAAAGTGTTAGAATGAGAAACATTGAAGGAAATAACAAACAAATGAAATCAACATTAGAAGCCAGTCGTGCATTTGTGGTTACAGCAGCAATTGACCTTACCACGTGGAAGATTATAGCTACCTGCGTTTCATCCGAGTCCAAGAAAATCAACAATGTGGAATGGCCTACTTGGATAATTGTTGATTAAACAAAAAAAAGAGAATAAGAACAGTCCCTTATACCAAAGTGGTTTCCTTAGACACGTGTGTCAAGCTTTCGTCCCTGTGCAATACGATGAAAAGTGTTAGAATGAGAAACATAGAAGGAAATAACAAACAAATGAAATCAACAACAGAAGTCAGTCGTGCATTTGTGGTTACAGCAGCAATTGACCTTACCACGTGGGAGATTATAGCTACCTGCGTGACATCCGAGTCCAAGAAAATCAACAATGTGGAATGGCCTACTCGGATAATTGTTGATTAAACAAAAAAAAGAGAATAAGAACAGTCCCTTATACCAAAGTGGTTTCCTTAGACACGTGTGTCAAGCTTTCGTCCCTGTGCAATACGATGAAAAGTGTAAGAATGAGAAACATTGAAGGAAATAACAAACAAATGAAATCAACATTTGAAGTCAGTCGTGCATTTGTGGTTACAGCAGCAATTGACCTTACCACGTGGGAGATTATAGCTACCTGCGTGACATCCGAGTCCAAGAAAATCAACAATGTGGAATGGCTTACTTGGATAATTGTTCATTAAACAAAAAGAAGCGAATAAGAACAGTCCCTTATACCAAAGTGGTTTCCTTAGACACGCGTGTCAAGCTTTCGTCCCTGTGCAATACGATGAAAAGTGTTAGAATGAGAAACATTGAAGAAAATAACAAACGAATGAAATCAACAACAGAAGTCAGTCGTGCATTTGTGGTTACAGCAGCAATTGACCTTACCACGTGGGAGATTACAGCTACCTGCGTGACATCCGAGCCCAAGAAAATCAACAATGTGGAACGGCTTACTTGGATAATTGTTCATTAAACAAAAAGAAGGGAATAAGAACAGTCCCTTATACCAAAGTGGTTTCCTTAGACACGTGTGTCAAGCTTTCGTCCCTGTGCAATACGATGAAAAATGTTAGAATGAGAAACATAGAAGGAAATAACAAACAAATGAAATCAACAACAGAAGTCAGTCGTGCATTTGTGGTTACAGCAGCAATTGACCTTACCACGTTGGAGATTATAGCTACCTGCGTGACATCCGAGTCCAAGAAAATCAACAATGTGGAATGGCCTACTCGGATAATTGTTGATTAAACAAAAAAAAAAGAATAAGAACAGTCCCTTATACCAAAGTGGTTTCCTTAGACACGTGTGTCAAGCTTTCGTCCCTGTGCAATACGATGAAAAGTGTAAGAATGAGAAACATTGAAGGAAATAACAAACAAATGAAATCAACATTTGAAGTCAGTCGTGCATTTGTGGTTACAGCAGCAATTGACCTTACCACGTGGGAGATTATAGCTACCTGCGTGACATCCGAGTCCAAGAAAATCAACAATGTGGAATGGCTTACTTGGATAATTGTTCATTAAACAAAAAGAAGCGAATAAGAACAGTCCCTTATACCAAAGTGGTTTCCTTAGACACGCGTGTCAAGCTTTCGTCCCTGTGCAATACGATGAAAAGTGTTAGAATGAGAAACATTGAAGAAAATAACAAACGAATGAAATCAACAACAGAAGTCAGTCGTGCATTTGTGGTTACAGCAGCAATTGACCTTACCACGTGGGAGATTACAGCTACCTGCGTGACATCCGAGCCCAAGAAAATCAACAATGTGGAACGGCTTACTTGGATAATTGTTCATTAAACAAAAAGAAGGGAATAAGAACAGTCCCTTATACCAAAGTGGTTTCCTTAGACACGTGTGTCAAGCTTTCGTCCCTGTGCAATACGATGAAAAGTGTTAGAATGAGAAACATAGAAGGAAATAACAAACAAATGAAATCAACAACAGAAGTCAGTCGTGCATTTGTGGTTACAGCAGCAATTGACCTTACCACGTTGGAGATTATAGCTACCTGCGTGACATCCGAGTCCAAGAAAATCAACAATGTGGAATGGCTTACTTGGATAATTGTTCATTAAACAAAAAGAAGGGAATAAGAACAGTCGCTTATACCAAAGTGGTTTCTTTAGACACGCGTGTCAAGCTTTCGTCCCTGTGCAATACGATGAAAAGTGTTAGAATGGGAAACATAGAAGGAAATAACATACAAATGAAATCAACAACAGAAGTCAGTCGTGCATTTGTGGTTACAGCAGCAATTGACCTTACCACGTGGGAGATTATAGCTACCTGCGTGACATTCGAGTCCAAGAAAATCAACAATGTGGAATGGCTTACTTGGATAATCGTTGATTGAACAAAAAGAAGGGAATAAGAACAGTCCCTCATACCAAAGTGGTTTCCTTAGACACGTGTGTCAAGCTTTCGTCCCTGTGCATTACGATGAGAAGTGTTAGAATGAGAAACATTGAAGGAAATAACAAACAAATGAAATCAACATTAGAAGTCAGTCGTGCATTTGTGGTTACAGCAGCAATTGACCTTACCACGTGGGAGATTATAGCTACCTGCGTGACATCCGAGTCCAAGAAAATCAACAATGTGGAATGGCTTACTTGGATAATTGTTGATTGAACAAAAAGAAGGGAATAAGAACTGTCCCTTATACCAAAGTGGTTTCCTTAGACACGCGTGTCAAGCTCTCGTCCCTGTGCAATACGATGAAAAGTGTTAGAATGAGAAACATTGAAGAAAATAACAAACGAATGAAATCAACAACAGAAGTCAGTCGTGCATTTGTGGTTACCGCAGCAATTGACCTTACCACGTGGGAGATTACAGCTACCTGCGTGACATCCGAGCCCAAGAAAATCAACAATGTGGAACGGCTTACTTGGATAATTGTTCATTAAACAAAAAGAAGGGCATAAGAACAGTCCCTTATACCAAAGTGGTTTCCTTAGACACGTGTGTCAAGCTTTCGTCCCTGTGCAATACGATGAAAAATGTTAGAATGAGAAACATAGAAGGAAATAACAAACAAATTAAATCAACAACAGAAGTCAGTCGTGCATTTGTGGTTACAGCAGCAATTGACCTTACCACGTGGGAGATTATAGCTACCTGCGTGACATCCGAGTCCAAGAAAATCAGCAATGTGGAATGGCTTACTTGGATAATTGTTCATTAAACAAAAAGAAGGAAATAGGAACAGTCCCTTATACCAAAGTGGTTTCCTTAGACACGCGTGTCAAGCTTTCGTCCCTGTGCAATACGATGAAAAGTGTTAGAATGAGAAACATAGAAGGAAATAACATACAAATGAAATCAACAACAGAGGTCAGTCGTGCATTTGTGGTTACAGCAGCAATTGACCTTACCACGTGGGAGATTATAGCTACCTGCGTGACATTCGAGTCCAAGAAAATCAACAATGTGGAATGGCTTACTTGGATAATTGTTGATTGAACAAAAAGAAGGGAATAAGAACAGTCCCTCATACCGAAGTGGTTTCCTTAGACACGTGTGTCAAGCTTTCGTCCCTGTGTAATACGATGAGAAGTGTTAGAATGAGAAACATTAAAGGAAATAACAAACAAATGAAATCAACAACAGAAGTCAGTCGTGCATTTGTGGTTACGGCAGCAATTGACCTTACCACGTGGGAGATTATAGCTACCTGCGTGACATCCGAGTCCAAGAAAATCAACAATGTGGAATGGCTTACTTGGATAATTGTTCATTAAACAAAAAGAAGGAAATAGGAACAGTCCCTTATACCAAAGTGGTTTCCTTAGACACGCGTGTCAAGCTTTCGTCCCTGTGCAATACGATGAAAAATGTTAGAATGAGAAACATAGAAGGAAATAACAAACAAATGAAATCAACAACAGAAGTCAGTCGTGCATTTGTGGTTACGGCAGCAATTGACCTTACCACGTGGGAGATTATAGCTACCTGCGTGACATTCGAGTCCAAGAAAATCAACAATGTGGAATGGCTTACTTGGATAATTGTTGATTGAACAAAAAGAAGGGAATAAGAACAGTCCCTCATACCAAAGTGGTTTCCTTAGACACGTGTGTCAAGCTTTCGTCCCTGTGCATTACGATGAGAAGTGTTAGAATGAGAAACATTGAAGGAAATAACAAACAAATGAAATCAACATTAGAAGTCAGTCGTGCATTTGTGGTCACAGCAGCAATTGACCTTACCACGTGGGAGATTATAGCTACCTGCGTGACATCCGAGTCCAAGAAAATCAACAATGTGGAATGGCCTACTTGGATAATTGTTGATTGAACAAAAAGAAGGGAATAAGAACAGTCCCTCATACCAAAGTGGTTTCCTTAGACACGTGTGTCAAGCTTTCGTCCCTGTGCATTACGATGAGAAGTGTTAGAATGAGAAACATTGAAGGAAATAACAAACAAATGAAATCAACATTAGAAGTCAGTCGTGCATTTGTGGTTACAGCAGCAATTGAACTTACCACGTGGGAGATTATATTTACCTGCGTGACATTCGAGTCAAAGAAAATCAACAATGTGGAATGGCTTACTTGGATAATTGTTGATTAAACAAAAAAAAGAGAATGAGAAACATTAAAGGGAATAACAAACAAATGAAATCAACAACAGAAGTCAGTCGTGCATTTGTGGTTACAGCAGCAATTGACCTTACCACGTGAAAGATTATAGCTACCTGCGTGTCATCCGAGTCCAAGAAAATCAACAATGTGGAATGGCTTACTTGGATAATTGTCCATTAAACAAAAAGAAGGGAATAAGAACTGTCCCTTATACCAAAGTGGTTTCCTTAGACACGCGTGTCAAGCTTTCGTCCCAGTGCAATACGATGAAAAGTGTTAGAATGAGAAACATTGAAGAAAATAACAAACGAATGAAATCAACAACAGAAGTCAGTCGTGCATTTGTGGTTACAGCAGCAATTGACCTTACCACGTGGGAGATTACAGCTACCTGCGTGACATCCGAGCCCAAGAAAATCAACAATGTGGAACGGCTTACTTGGATAATTGTTCATTAAACAAAAAGGAGGGAATAAGAACAGTCCCTTATACCAAAGTGGTTTACTTAGACACGTGTGTCAAGCTTTCGTCCCTGTGCAATACGATGAAAAATGTTAGAATGAGAAACATAGAAGGAAATAACAAACAAATGAAATCAACAACAGAAGTCAGTCGTGCATTTGTGGTTACAGCAGCAATTGACCTTACCACGTGGGACATTATAGCTACCTGCGTGACATCCGAATCCAAGAAAATCAACAATGTGGAATGGCTTACTTGGATAATTGTTCATTAAACAAAAAGAAGGGAATAAGAACAGTCCCTTATACCAAAGTGGTTTCCTTAGACACGCGTGTCAAGCTTTCGTCCCTGTGCAATACGATGAAAAGTGTTAGAATGAGAAACATAGAGGGAAATAACATACAAATGAAATCAACAACAGAAGTCAGTCGTGCATTTGTGGTTACAGCAGCAATTGACCTTACCACGTGGGAGATTATAGCTACCTGCGTGACATTCGAGTCCAAGAAAATCAACAATGTGGAATGGCTTACTTGGATAATTGTTGATTGAACAAAAAGAAGGGAATAAGACCAGTACCTCATACCAAAGTGGTTTCCTTAGACACGTGTGTCAAGCTTTCGTCCTTGTGCAATACGATGAAAAGTGTTAGAATGAGAAACATAGAAGGAAATAACAAACAAATGAAATCAACAACAGAAGTCAGTCGTGCATTTGTGGTTACAGCAGCAATTGACCTTACCACGTGGGAGATTATAGCTACCTGCGTGACATTCGAGTCCAAGAAAATCAACAATGTGGAATGGCTTACTTGGATAATTGTTGATTGAACAAAAAGAAGGGAATAAGAACAGTCCCGCATACCAAAGTGGTTTCCTTAGACACGTGTGTCAAGCTTTCGTCCCTGTGCAATACGATGAGAAGTGTTAGAATGAGAAACATTGAAGGAATTAACAAACAAATGAAATCAACATTAGAAGTCAGTCGTGCATTTGTGGTTACAGCAGCAATTGACCTTACCACGTGGGAGATTATAGCTACCTGCGTGACATCCGAGTCCAAGAAAATCAACAATGTGGAATGGCTTACTTGAATAATTGTTGATTGAACAAAAAGAAGGGAATAAGACCAGTACCTCATACCAAAGTGGTTTCTTTAGACACGTGTGTCAAGCTTTCGTCCTTGTGCAATACGATGAAAAGTGTTAGAATGAGAAACATAGAAGGAAATAACAAACAAATGAAATCAACAACAGAAGTCAGTCGTGCATTTGTGGTTACAGCAGCAATTGACCTTACCACGTGGGAGATTATAGCTACCTGCGTGACATTCGAGTCCAAGAAAATCAACAATGTGGAATGGCTTACTTGGATAATTGTTGATTGAACAAAAAGAAGGGAATAAGACCAGTACCTCATACCAAAGTGGTTTCCTTAGACACGTGTGTCAAGCTTTCGTCCCTGTGCAATACGATGAGAAGTGTTAGAATGAGAAACATTGAAGGAAATAACAAACAAATGAAATCAACATTAGAAGTCAGTCGTGCATTTGTGGTTACAGCAGCAATTGACCTTACCACGTGGGAGATTATATTTACCTGCGTGACATTCGAGTCAAAGAAAATCAACAATGTGGAATGGCTTACTTGGATAATTGTTGATTAAACAAAAAAAAGAGAATGAGAAACATTAAAGGAAATAACAAACAAATGAAATCAACAACAGAAGTCAGTCGTGCATTTGTGGTTACAGCAGCAATTGACCTTACCACGTGAAAGATTATAGCTACCTGCGTGTCATCCGAGTCCAAGAAAATCAACAATGTGGAATGGCTTACTTGGATAATTGTCCATTAAACAAAAAGAAGGGAATAAGAACTGTCCCTTATACCAAAGTGGTTTCCTTAGACACGCGTGTCAAGCTTTCGTCCCAGTGCAATACGATGAAAAGTGTTAGAATGAGAAACATTGAAGAAAATAACAAACGAATGAAATCAACAACAGAAGTCAGTCGTGCATTTGTGGTTACAGCAGCAATTGACCTTACCACGTGGGAGATTACAGCTACCTGCGTGACATCCGAGCCCAAGAAAATCAACAATGTGGAACGGCTTACTTGGATAATTGTTCATTAAACAAAAAGGAGGGAATAAGAACAGTCCCTTATACCAAAGTGGTTTACTTAGACACGTGTGTCAAGCTTTCGTCCCTGTGCAATACGATGAAAAATGTTAGAATGAGAAACATAGAAGGAAATAACAAACAAATGAAATCAACAACAGAAGTCAGTCGTGCATTTGTGGTTACAGCAGCAATTGACCTTACCACGTGGGACATTATAGCTACCTGCGTGACATCCGAATCCAAGAAAATCAACAATGTGGAATGGCTTACTTGGATAATTGTTCATTAAACAAAAAGAAGGGAATAAGAACAGTCCCTTATACCAAAGTGGTTTCCTTAGACACGCGTGTCAAGCTTTCGTCCCTGTGCAATACGATGAAAAGTGTTAGAATGAGAAACATAGAGGGAAATAACATACAAATGAAATCAACAACAGAAGTCAGTCGTGCATTTGTGGTTACAGCAGCAATTGACCTTACCACGTGGGAGATTATAGCTACCTGCGTGACATTCGAGTCCAAGAAAATCAACAATGTGGAATGGCTTACTTGGATAATTGTTGATTGAACAAAAAGAAGGGAATAAGACCAGTACCTCATACCAAAGTGGTTTCCTTAGACACGTGTGTCAAGCTTTCGTCCTTGTGCAATACGATGAAAAGTGTTAGAATGAGAAACATAGAAGGAAATAACAAACAAATGAAATCAACAACAGAAGTCAGTCGTGCATTTGTGGTTACAGCAGCAATTGACCTTACCACGTGGGAGATTATAGCTACCTGCGTGACATTCGAGTCCAAGAAAATCAACAATGTGGAATGGCTTACTTGGATAATTGTTGATTGAACAAAAAGAAGGGAATAAGAACAGTCCCGCATACCAAAGTGGTTTCCTTAGACACGTGTGTCAAGCTTTCGTCCCTGTGCAATACGATGAGAAGTGTTAGAATGAGAAACATTGAAGGAATTAACAAACAAATGAAATCAACATTAGAAGTCAGTCGTGCATTTGTGGTTACAGCAGCAATTGACCTTACCACGTGGGAGATTATAGCTACCTGCGTGACATCCGAGTCCAAGAAAATCAACAATGTGGAATGGCTTACTTGAATAATTGTTGATTGAACAAAAAGAAGGGAATAAGACCAGTACCTCATACCAAAGTGGTTTCTTTAGACACGTGTGTCAAGCTTTCGTCCTTGTGCAATACGATGAAAAGTGTTAGAATGAGAAACATAGAAGGAAATAACAAACAAATGAAATCAACAACAGAAGTCAGTCGTGCATTTGTGGTTACAGCAGCAATTGACCTTACCACGTGGGAGATTATAGCTACCTGCGTGACATTCGAGTCCAAGAAAATCAACAATGTGGAATGGCTTACTTGGATAATTGTTGATTGAACAAAAAGAAGGGAATAAGACCAGTACCTCATACCAAAGTGGTTTCCTTAGACACGTGTGTCAAGCTTTCGTCCCTGTGCAATACGATGAGAAGTGTTAGAATGAGAAACATTGAAGGAAATAACAAACAAATGAAATCAACATTAGAAGTCAGTCGTGCATTTGTGGTTACAGCAGCAATTGACCTTGCCACGTGGGAGATTATATTTACCTGCGTGACATTCGAGTCAAAGAAAATCAACAATGTGGAATGGCTTACTTGGATAATTGTTGATTAAACAAAAAAAAGAGAATGAGAAACATTAAAGGAAATAACAAACAAATGAAATCAACAACAGAAGTCAGTCGTGCATTTGTGGTTACAGCAGCAATTGACCTTACCACGTGAAAGATTATAGCTACCTGCGTGTCATCCGTGTCCAAGAAAATCAACAATGTGGAATGGCTTACTTGGATAATTGTCCATTAAACAAAAAGAAGGGAATAAGAACTGTCCCTTATACCAAAGTGGTTTCCTTAGACACGCGTGTCAAGCTTTCGTCCCAGTGCAATACGATGAAAAGTGTTAGAATGAGAAACATTGAAGAAAATAACAAACGAATGAAATCAACAACAGAAGTCAGTCGTGCATTTGTGGTTACAGCAGCAATTGACCTTACCACGTGGGAGATTACAGCTACCTGCGTGACATCCGAGCCCAAGAAAATCAACAATGTGGAACGGCTTACTTGGATAATTGTTCATTAAACAAAAAGGAGGGAATAAGAACAGTCCCTTATACCAAAGTGGTTTACTTAGACACGTGTGTCAAGCTTTCGTCCCTGTGCAATACGATGAAAAATGTTAGAATGAGAAACATAGAAGGAAATAACAAACAAATGAAATCAACAACAGAAGTCAGTCGTGCATTTGTGGTTACAGCAGCAATTGACCTTACCACGTGGGACATTATAGCTACCTGCGTGACATCCGAATCCAAGAAAATCAACAATGTGGAATGGCTTACTTGGATAATTGTTCATTAAACAAAAAGAAGGGAATAAGAACAGTCCCTTATACCAAAGTGGTTTCCTTAGACACGCGTGTCAAGCTTTCGTCCCTGTGCAATACGATGAAAAGTGTTAGAATGAGAAACATAGACGGAAATAACATACAAATGAAATCAACAACAGAAGTCAGTCGTGCATTTGTGGTTACAGCAGCAATTGACCTTACCACGTGGGAGATTATAGCTACCTGCGTGACATTCGAGTCCAAGAAAATCAACAATGTGGAATGGCTTACTTGGATAATTGTTGATTGAACAAAAAGAAGGGAATAAGACCAGTACCTCATACCAAAGTGGTTTCCTTAGACACGTGTGTCAAGCTTTCGTCCTTGTGCAATACGATGAAAAGTGTTAGAATGAGAAACATAGAAGGAAATAACAAACAAATGAAATCAACAACAGAAGTCAGTCGTGCATTTGTGGTTACAGCAGCAATTGACCTTACCACGTGGGAGATTATAGCTACCTGCGTGACATCCGAGTCCAAGAAAATCAACAATGTGGAATGGCTTACTTGGATAATTGTTGATTGAACAAAAAGAAGGGAATAAGAACAGTCCCGCATACCAAAGTGGTTTCCTTAGACACGTGTGTCAAGCTTTCGTCCCTGTGCAATACGATGAGAAGTGTTAGAATGAGAAACATTGAAGGAATTAACAAACAAATGAAATCAACATTAGAAGTCAGTCGTGCATTTGTGGTTACAGCAGCAATTGACCTTACCACGTGGGAGATTATAGCTACCTGCGTGACATCCGAGTCCAAGAAAATCAACAATGTGGAATGGCTTACTTGAATAATTGTTGATTGAACAAAAAGAAGGGAATAAGACCAGTACCTCATACCAAAGTGGTTTCTTTAGACACGTGTGTCAAGCTTTCGTCCTTGTGCAATACGATGAAAAGTGTTAGAATGAGAAACATAGAAGGAAATAACAAACAAATGAAATCAACAACAGAAGTCAGTCGTGCATTTGTGGTTACAGCAGCAATTGACCTTACCACGTGGGAGATTATAGCTACCTGCGTGACATTCGAGTCCAAGAAAATCAACAATGTGGAATGGCTTACTTGGATAATTGTTGATTGAACAAAAAGAAGGGAATAAGACCAGTACCTCATACCAAAGTGGTTTCCTTAGACACGTGTGTCAAGCTTTCGTCCCTGTGCAATACGATGA
This sequence comes from Harmonia axyridis, assembly GCF_914767665.1. Taxonomy (NCBI): domain Eukaryota; kingdom Metazoa; phylum Arthropoda; class Insecta; order Coleoptera; family Coccinellidae; genus Harmonia; species Harmonia axyridis. The sequence goes on along the minus strand of NC_059502.1, from coordinate 45,763,357 downwards.
GAAGTGTTAGAATGAGAAACATTGAAGGAAATAACAAACAAATGAAATCAACATTAGAAGTCAGTCGTGCATTTGTGGTTACAGCAGCAATTGACCTTACCACGTGGGAGATTATAGCTACCTGCGTGACATCCGAGTCCAAGAAAATCAACAATGTGGAATGGCCTTCTTGGATAATTGTTGATTAAACAAAAAAAAGAGAATAAGAACAGTCCCTTATACCAGAGTGGTTTCCTTAGACACGTGTGTCAAACTTTCGTCCCTGTGCAATACGATGAAAAGTGTTAGAATGAGAAACATAGAAGGAAATAACAAACAAATGAAATCAACAACAGAAGTCAGTCATGCATTTGTGGTTACAGCAGCAATTGACCTTACCACGTGGGAGATTATAGCTACCTGCGTGACATCCGAGTCCAAGAAAATCAACAATGTGGAATGGCCTACTTGGATAATTGTTGATTAAACAAAAAAAAGAGAATAAGTACAGTCCCTTATACCAAAGTAGTTTCCTTAGACACGTGTGTCAAGCTTTCGTCCCTGTGCAATACGATGAAAAGTGTTAGAATGAGGAACATTGAAGGAAATAACAAACAAATGAAATCAACATTAGAAGCCAGTCGTGCATTTGTGGTTACAGCAGCAATTGGCCTTACCACGTGGAAGATTATAGCTACCTGCGTGACATCCGAGTCCAAGGAAATCAACAATGTGGAATGGCCTACTTGGATAATTGTTCATTAAACAGAAAGAAGGGAATAAGAACAGTCCCTTATACCAAACTGGTTTCCTTAGACACGCATGTCAAGCTTTCGTCCCTGTGCAATACGATGAAAAGTGTTAGAAGACACTTTTTGTCGTATTGCTGAGGGACGAAAGCTTGACACACGTGTCTAAGGAATCCACTTTGGTATAAGGGACTGTTCTTATTCTCTTTTTTATTGTTTAATGAACAATTGTTCAAGTTAGCCATTCCACATTGTTGATTTTCTTGGACTCGGATGTCACGCAGGTAGCTATAATCTCCCACTGCTGTAACCACAATTGGACGGCTGACTTCTGTTGTTGATTTCATTTGTTTGTTATTTTCTTCCTCGTTTCTCATTCTAACACTTATCAATCGTATTACTGAGGGACGAAAGCTTGACACACGTGTCTAAGGAAACCACTTTGGTATAAGGGACTGTTCGCATTCCCTTTTTTTGTTTATTGAACAGTTATTCATGTAAGCCCTTCCACATTGTTGATTTCCTCCCACGTGGTAAAGTCAATTGCTGCTGTAACCATAATTGGACGGCTGACTTCTGTTGTTGATTTCATTTGTTTGTTATTTCCTTAGATGTTTCTTTCTCTAACAGTTTTTGTCGTATTGCTGACGGACGAAAGCTTGACACACGTGTCTAAGGAAACCATTTTGGTATAAGGGACTGTTCTTATTCCCTTTTTTATTGTTTAATGAACAATTGTTCAAGTAGGCCATTCCACATTGTTGATTTTCTCACACGTGGTAAGGTCAATTGCTGCTGTAACCACAATTGGACGGCTGACTTCTGTTGTTGATTTCATTTGTTTGTTATTTCCTTAGATGTTTCTTTCTCTAACAGTTTTTGTCGTATTGCTGACGGACGAAAGCTTGACACACGTGTCTAAGGAAACCATTTTGGTATAAGGGACTGTTCTTATTCACTTTTTTATTGTTTAATGAACAATTGTTCAAGTAAGCCATTCCACATTGTTGATTTTCTTGGACTCGGACGTCACGCAGGTAGCTATAATCTCCCACGTGGTGAGGTCAATTGCTGCTGTAACCACAATTGGACGGCTGACTTCTGTTGTTGATTTCATTTGTTTGTTATTTCCTTCAATGTTTCTTACTCTAACACTTTTCATCGTATTGCACAGGGACGAAAGCTTGACACACGTGTCTAAGGAAACAATTCTGGTATAAGAGACTGTTCTCATTCCCTTTTTTATTGTTTTATGAACAATTGTTCAAGTAAGCCATTCCTTATTGTATTCCTCACACGTGGTAAGTTCAATTGCTGCTGTAACCAAAACTGGACGGCTGAATTCTGTTGTTGATTTCATTTGTTTGTTATTTCCTTCAATGTTTCTCACTCTTACATTCTTTATCGTATTGCAGAGGGACGAAAGCTTGACACACGTGTCTAAGAAAACCACAGTGGTATAAGGGACTGTTCGCATTCCCTTTTTTTTGTTTAATGAACAGTTATTCAAGTAAGACATTCCACATTGTTGATTTTCTTGGACTCGAATGTCACGCAGGTAGCTATAATCTCATACGTGGTAAGGTCAATTGCTGCTGTAACCACAAATGGACAGCTGAGTTTTGTTGTTGATTTCATTTGTTTGTTATTTCCTCCAATGTTTTTTATTCTAACACTTTTCATCGTATTGCAGAGGGACGAAAGCTTGACACACGTGTCTAAGGGAACCACATTGGTATAAGGGACTGTTCTTATTCCCTTTTTTTTCGTTTAATGAAAATGTATTCAAGTGAGCCATTTCACATTGTTGATTTTCTTGGACTGGGATGTCACGCAGGTAGCTATAATCTCCCACGTGGTAAGGTCTATTGCTGCTGTAACCACAATTGGACGGCTGACTTTTGTTGTCGATTTCATTTGTTTTTTATTTCTTTCAATACTTCTCATTTCAACAATTTTCATCGTATTGCACAGGGACGAAAGCTTGACACACGTGTCTAACGAAACCACATTGGTATAAGGGACTGTTCTCATTCCCTTCTGTTTGTTTAATGAACAATTATCCAAGTAAGCCATTCCACATAGTTGATTTTCTTGGACTCGGATTTCTCGCAGGTAGCTATAATCTCATACGTGGTAAGGTCAATTGCTGCTGTAACCACAAATGGACGGCTGAATTCTGTTGTTGATTTCATTTGTTTGTTATTTCCTTCATCGTTCCACATTCTTACACTTTTCATCGTATTGCTGAGGGACGAAAGCTTGACACACGTGTCTAAGAAAACCACTTTGGTATAAGGGACTGTTCGCATTCCCTTTTTTTGTTTATTGAACAGTTATTCATGTAAGCCCTTCCACATTGTTGATTTCCTCCCACGTGGTAAAGTCAATTGCTGCTGTAACCACAATTGGACGGCTGACTTCTGTTGTTGATTTCATTTGTTTGTTATTTCCTTAGATGTTTCTTTCTCTAACAGTTTTTGTCGTATTGCTGACGGACGAAAGCTTGACACACGTGTCTAAGGAAACCATTTTGGTATAAGGGACTGTTCTTATTCCCTTTTTTATTGTTTAATGAACAATTGTTCAAGTAAGCCATTCCACATTGTTGATTTTCTCACACGTGGTAAGGTCAATTGCTGCTGTAACCACAATTGGACGGCTGACTTCTGTTGTTGATTTCATTTGTTTGTTATTTCCTTAGATGTTTCTTTCTCTTACAGTTTTTGTCGTATTGCTGACGGACGAAAGCTTGACACACGTGTCTAAGGAAACCATTTTGGTATAAGGGACTGTTCTTATTCACTTTCTTATTGTTTAATGAACAATTGTTCAAGTAAGCCATTCCACATTGTTGATTTTCTTGGACTCGGACGTCACGCAGGTAGCTATAATCTCCCACGTGGTCAGGTCAATTGCTGCTGTAACCACAATTGGACGGCTGACTTCTGTTGTTGATTTCATTTGTTTGTTATTTCCTTCAATGTTTCTTACTCTAACACTTTTCATCGTATTGCACAGGGACGAAAGCTTGACACACGTGTCTAAGGAAACCATTCTGGTATAAGAGACTGTTCTCATTCCCTTTTTTATTGTTTTATGAACAATTGTTCAAGTAAGCCATTCCTTATTGTATTCCTCACACGTGGTAAGGTCAATTGCTGCTGTAACCAAAACTGGACGGCTGAATTCTGTTGTTGATTTCATTTGTTTGTTATTTCCTTCAATGTTTCTGACTTTTACATTTTTTATCGTATTGCAGAGGGACGAAAGCTTGACACACGTGTCTAAGAAAACCACAGTGGTATAAGGGACTGTTCGCATTCCCTTTTTTTTGTTTAATGAACAGTTATTCAAGTAAGACATTCCACATTGTTGATTTTCTTGGACTCGAATGTCACGCAGGTAGCTATAATCTCATACGTGGTAAGGTCAATTGCTGCTGTAACCACAAATGGACAGCTGAGTTTTGTTGTTGATTTCATTTGTTTGTTATTTCCTCCAATGTTTTTTATTCTAACACTTTTCATCGTATTGCAGAGGGACGAAAGCTTGACACACGTGTCTAAGGGAACCACATTGGTATAAGGGACTGTTCTTATTACCTTTTTTTTCGTTTAATGAAAATGTATTCAAGTAAGCCATTTCACATTGTTGATTTTCTTGGACTGGGATGTCACGCAGGTAGCTATAATCTCCCACGTGGTCTATTGCTGCTGTAACCACAATTGGACGGCTGACTTTTGTTGTCGATTTCATTTGTTTTTTATTTCTTTCAATACTTCTTATTTCAACAATTTTCATCGTATTGCACAGGGACGAAAGCTTGACACACGTGTCTAACGAAACCACATTGGTATAAGGGACTGTTCTCATTCCCTTCTGTTTGTTTAATGAACAATTATCCAAGTAAGCCATTCCACATAGTTGATTTTCTTGGACTCGGATTTCTCGCAGGTAGCTATAATCTCATACGTGGTAAGGTCAATTGCTGCTGTAACCACAAATGGACGGCTGAATTCTGTTGTTGATTTCATTTGTTTGTTATTTCCTTCATCGTTTCACATTCTAACACTTTTCATCGTATTGCTGAGGGACGAAAGCTTGACAGACGTGTCTAAGAAAACCACTTTGGTATAAGGGACTGTTCTTATTCCCTTTTTTTTCGTTTAAGGAACTATTATTCAAGTAAGTCATTTCACATTGTTGAATTTCTTGGACTCGGATGTCACGCAGGTAGCTATAATCTCCCACGTGGTGAGGTCAATTGCTGCTGTAACCACAATTGGACGGCTGACTTCTGTTGTTGATTTCATTTGGTTGTTATTTCCTTCATCGTTTCTCATTCTAACACTTTTCATCGTATTGCTGAGAGACGGAAGCTTGACACACGTGTCTAAGGAAACCACTTTGGTATAAGGGACTGTTCTCATTCCCTTCTGTTTGTTTAATGAACAATTATCCAAGTGAGCCATTCCACATTGTTGATTTTCTTGGACTCGGATGTCACGCAGGTAGCTATAATCTCCCACGTGGTAAGGTCAATTGCTGCTGTAACCACAATTGGACGGCTGACTTCTGTTGTCGATTTCATTTGTTTTTTATTTCCTCCAATGTTTCTTATTCTGACTCTTTTCATCGTATTGCAGAATGACGAAAGCTTGACACACGTGTCTAAGAAAACCACTTTGGTATAAGGGACTGCTCTTATTCCCTTTTTTTTCGTTTAATGAACAATTATTCAAGTAAGTCATTTCACATTGTTGATTTTCTTGGACTCGGATGTCACGCAGGTAGCTATAATCTCATACGTGGTAAGGTCAATTGCTGCTGTAACCACAAATGGAGGGCTGAATTCTATTGTTGATTTCATTTGTTTGTTATTTCCTTCAATGTTTCTTACTCTAACATTTTTTATCGTATTGCAGAGGGACGAAAGCTTGACACACGTGTCTAAGGAAACCACTTTGGTATAAGGGACTGCACTTAATTCCTTTTTTTATGTTTAATGAAAAATTGTTCAAGTAAGCCATTCCACATTGTTGATTTCCTCCCACGTGGTGAGGTCCATTCCTGCTGTAACCACAATTGGACGGCTGACTTCTGTTGTTGATTTAATTTGTTTGTTATTTCCTTCAATGTTTCTTACTCTTACACTTTTTGTCGTATTGCTGACGGACGAAAGCTTGACACACGTGTCTAAGGAAACCACTTTGGTATAAGGGACTGCACTTATTTCCTTTTTTTATGTTTAATGAAAAATTGTTCAAGTACTCAGTCTCTTAGTCTACCCATATCCAAAATTTTCTCAGTATCTTTGACCTCTGGTATACTGCCGAAATCATGGAAGAGTGCACTTGTATCACCGATACATAAAAAAGGCGACAAGCAAGATCCGAATAATTTCAGGCCAATAAGCCTCACTTCCATTCTATGTAAGATTCTGGAAAGGTTAATGTACGACAGGATGCTTTCGTTTTTTTTGGAACATAACATCATACCAGATACCCAGCATGGTTTCATCAGGGGAAGATCAATTATCACCTGCCTCCTCAACTGTCTCAACAAGTGGACCCATTCTTTGGATAATAGACTTCCGGTAGATGTTGTCTATCTGGATTTCGCAAAGGCCTTCGATAGGGTACCAATAAATAGGCTTCTGTACAAGCTGGAGCACTTTGGAATCCGGGGATTGATCTTGAAGTGGATTGAGAGCTTCTTGACTGACAGATCGTTTGTGGTAAAAGTTGGTGCGGCCAGATCGGAACCAAGATGCGTGCTCAGTGGCGTTCCTCAGGGCTCAGTTCTGGGACCGTTGCTGTTTCTGGTGTATGTGAGCGATCTAGCTGTTGAGTTCAAGTCGGACAGTGCTTCATTTGCCGATGATATTAAATTTTTCAATTGCCCTCTCAACAACTATAAAACCCTGCAGGAAGACTTGGACAGGGTCGTTTGTTGGTGCGACAAATGGTTGATTCCCCTAAACCCTTCAAAGTGTCGAATACTACATTTGGGTAAAAACAATCCAGGTTTGACTTATTTCATTGACGGCGTTGAAGTTGTTGGATGTTCATCTCATGTGGACCTGGGTGTGGTGATTTCAAGTGATCTTTCGTGGACTGAACATGTATTGCACATCACAAAGAAGGTCAAACGTCTTATATATGTTGTCCAGAACGTTTTTCGTGGCAATAATGTGGCGGCTATCTCCCAGATATATAAAAGTTATATTCGACCAATACTTGAATTTGCCGGTCCGGTTTGGCATCCGTGGTTGACGGGTGATGCTGCATTGCTGGAGAACTTACAGCGTCGTGTCACACGCATTCCCTTTGGATGGAATCGCCCTTGTTATCAGGAACGGCTACGGATGATGGGTCTTTCTTCCTTTGCTGATCGTCGTTTGAGGGGAGACCTGATAGTTACATATCGAGCATTGCACGGCTTATTCGGCGTCGATATGTCCCACCTGTATGAATTGAATTCGAATCAACTTCGTGGACATGGATACAAGTTGAATAGAGAAGTATTTCGAACGAGGTGCCGAGAGAATTTCCTTTGTAATCGGGTGTTTAACCATTGGAACGGCCTGCCCAGTGAAATTGTAGAAGCAGTATCAGTCAATGCGTTCAAGAATAAATTTGACACCTGGAAAAGTAATTGAAGTGTATACATTGTTGGGTTTTTGGTTGTTGATAATATCATTTTTGAAGCCTTTTGTAAATTTCACTTATCTCTGTTTTTTTTTTCTCTTTCTCTACAGTTGTATTATGGATAATTTTCAGTTAGAGTTTATAGGTTTAATGTACCTCAACTCTGTAATTTTGTTCAATAATAAAGTAAGCCATTCCACATTGTTGATTTTCTCACACGTGGTAAAGTCAATTGCTGCTGTAACCAAAACTGGACGGCTGAATTCTGTTGTTGATTTCATTTGTTTGTGATTTTCTTCAATGTTTCTTACTCTAACATTTTTATCGTATTGCAGAGGGACGAAAGCTTGACACACGTGTCTAAGGAAATCACTTTGGTATAAGGGACTGTTCGCATTCCCTTTTTTTTGTTTAATAAATAGTTATTCAAGTAAGCCATTCCACATTGTTGATTTTCTCCCACGTGGTAAAGTCAATTGCTGCTGTAACCACAATTGGACGGCTGACTTCTGTTATAGATTTCATTTGTTTTTAATTTCTTTCAATGTTTCCCATTCTAACACTTTTCATCGTATTGCACAGGGACGAAAGCTTGACACACGTGTCTAACGAAACCACATTGGTATAAGAGACTGTTCTTATTCCCTTCAGTTTGTATAATGAACAATTATCCAAGTAAGCCATTCCACATTGTTGATTTCCTCACACGTGGTAAGGTCAATTGCTGCTGTAACCAAAACTGGACGGTTGACTTCTGTTGTTGATTTCATTCGTTTGTTATTTCCTTCAATGTTTCTTACTCTAACACTTTTTGTCGTATTGCTGAGGCACGAAAGCTTGACACACGTGTCTAAGGAATCCACTTGGGTATATAGGACTGTTCTTATTCTCTTATTTTTTGTTTAATGAACAATTGTTCAAGTAAGCCATTCCACATTGTTGATTTCCTCCCACGTGGTGAGGTCAATTGCTGCTGTAACCACAATTGGACGGCTGACTTCTGTTGTTGATTTAATTTGTTTGTTATTTCCTTCAATGTTTCTTACTCTATCACTTTTTGTCGTATTGCTGACGGACGAAAGCTTGACACACGTGTCTAAGGAAATAATTCTGGTATAAGGGACTGTTCTTATTCCCTTTCTTATTCTTTAATTAACAATTGTTCAAGTGAGTCATTCCACATTGTTGATTTTATTGGACTCGGATGTCACGCAGGTAGCTATAATCTCCCACGTGGTAAGGTGACATTCGAGTCCAAGAAAATCAACAATGTGGAATGGCTTACTTGAATAACTGTTCATTAAACAAAAAAAAGGGAATGCGAACAGTCCCTTATACCAAAAGGTTTCCTTAGACACGTGTGTCAAGCTTTCGTCCCTCAGCAATAAGATGAAAAGTGTTAGAATGAGAAACGTTGGAGGAAATAACAAACAGATGAGATCAACAACAGAAGTCAGCCGTCCAATTTTGGTTACTGCAGCAATTGACCTTACCACGTGGGAGATTAAAGCTACCTGCGTGATATCCAAGTCCAAGAAAATCAACAATGTGGAATGGCTTACTTGAATAACTGTTTATTAAACAAAAAAAAGGGAATGCGAACAGTCCCTTATACCAAAGTGGTTTCCTTAGACACGTGTGTCAAGCTTTCGTCCCTCAGCATTACGATTGAAAAGTGTTAGAATGAGAAACGATGAAGGAAATAACAAACAAATGAAATCAACAACAGAAGTCAGCCGTCCAATTGTGGTTACTGCAGCAATTGACCTTACCATGTTGGAGATTATAACTACCTGCGTTACATCCGAGTCCAAGAAAATCAACAATGTGGAATGGCTCACTTGAATAACTGTTTATCAAACAAAAAAAAAGGAATGCGAACAGTCCCTTCTACCAAAGTGGTTTCCTTAGACACGTGTGTCAAGCTTTCGTCCCTCAGCAATACGATGAAAAGTGTTAGAATGAGAAACGATGAAGGAAATAACAAACAAATGAAATCAACAACAGAACTCAGCCGTCCAATTGTGGTTACTGCAGCAATTGACCTTACCACGTGGGAGATTATAGCTACCTGCGTGACATCCGAGTCCAAAAAAATCAACAATGTGGAATGACTCACTTGAACAATTGTTAATTAAACAATAAGAATGGGAATAAGAACAGTCCCTTATACCAGAATTATTTCCTTAGACACGTGTGTCAAGCTTTCGTCCGTCAGCAATACGACAAAAAGTGATAGAGTAAGAAACATTGAAGGAAATAACAAACGAATGAAATCAACAACAGAAGTCAGTCGTGCATTTGTGGTTACAGCAGCAATTGACCTTACCACGTGGGAGATTATATAGCTAACTGCGTGACATCCGAGTCCAAGAAAATCAACAATGTGGAATGACTTACTTGAACAATTGTTCATTAAACAATAAGAAAGGGAATAAGAACAGTTCCTTATACCAGAATTGTTTCCTTAGACACGTGTGTCAAGCTTTCGTCCGTCAGCAATACGACAAAAAGTGATAGAGTAAGAAACATTGAAGGAAAAAACAAACGAATGAAATCAACAACAGAAGTCAGTCGTGCATTTGTGGTTACAGCAGCTTTCGTCTCTCTGCAATACGATAAAAAGTGTTAGAGTAAGAAACATTGAAGCAAATAATAAACAAATGAAATCAACAACAGAAGTCAGCCGTCCAATTGTGGTTACAGCAGCAATTGACCTAACCACGTGGGAGATTATAGCAACCTGCGTGACATCCGAGTCCAAGAAAATCAACAATGTGAAATGGCTTACTTGAATAACTGTTTATTAAACAAAAAAAAGGAAATCCGAACAGTCCCTTATACCAAAGTGGTTTCCTTAGACACGTGTGTCAAGCTTTCGTCCCTCAGCAATAAGATGAAAAGTGTTAAAATGAGAAACATTGGAGGAAATAACAAACAAATGAGATCAACAACAGAAGTCAGCCGTCCATTTGTGGTTACAGCAGCAATTGACCTTACCACGTGGGAGGAAATCAACAATGTGGAATGGCTTACTTGAACAATTGTTCATAAAACAATAAAAAAGGGAATAAGAACAGTCCCTCATACCAGAATGGTTTCCTTAGACACGTGTGTCAAGCTTTCGTCCCTGTGCAATACGATGAGAAGTGTTAGAATGAGAAACATTGAAGGAAATAACAAACAAATGAAATCAACATTAGAAGTCAGTCGTGCATTTGTGGTTACAGCAGCAATTGACCTTACCACGTGGGAGATTATAGCTACCTGCGTGACATCCGAGTCCAAGAAAATCAACAATGTGGAATGGCCTACTTGGATAATTGTTGATTAAACAAAAAAAAGAGAATAAGAACAGTCCCTTATACCAGAGTGGTTTCCTTAGACACGTGTGTCAAACTTTCGTCCCTGTGCAATACGATGAAAAGTGTTAGAATGAGAAACATAGAAGGAAATAACAAACAAATGAAATCAACAACAGAAGTCAGTCGTGCATTTGTGGTTACAGCAGCAATTGACCTTACCACGTGGGAGATTATAGCTACCTGCGTGACATCCGAGTCCAAGAAAATCAACAATGTGGAATGGCTTACTTGGATAATTGTTGATTGAACAAAAAGAAGGGAATAAGAACAGTCCCTCATACCAAAGTGGTTTCCTTAGACACGTGTGTCAAGCTTTCGTCCCTGTGCAATACGATGAAAAGTGTTAGAATGAGAAACATTGAAGGAAATAACAAACAAATGAAATCAACAACAGAAGTCAGTCGTGCATTTGTGGTTACAGCAGCAATTGACCTTACCACGTAAAAGATTATAGCTACCTGCGTGTCATCCGAGTCCAAGAAAATCAACAATGTGGAATGGCTTACTTGGATAATTGTCCATTAAACAAAACCTTATACCAAAGTGGTTTCCTTAGACACGCGTGTCAAGCTTTCGTCCCTGTGCAATACGAAGAAAAGTGTTAGAATGAGAAACATTGAAGAAAATAACAAACGAATGAAATCAACAACAGAAGTCAGTCGTGCATTTGTGGTTACAGCAGCAATTGACCTTACCACGTGGGAGATTACAGCTACCTGCGTGACATCCGAGCCCAAGAAAATCAACAATATGGAACGGCTTACTTGGATAATTGTTCATTAAACAAAAAGAAGGGAATAAGAACAGTCCCTTATACCAAAGTGGTTTCCTTAGACACGTGTGTCAAGCTTTCGTCCCTGTGCAATACGATGAAAAATGTTAGAATGAGAAACATAGAAGGAAATAACAAACAAATGAAATCAACAACAGAAGTCAGTCGTGCATTTGTGGTTACAGCAGCAATTGACCTTACCACGTGGGAGATTATAGCTACCTGCGTGACATCCGAGTCCAAGAAAATCAACAATGTGGAATGGCTTACTTGGATAATTGTTCATTAAACAAAAAGAAGGGAATAAGAACAGTCCCTTATACCAAAGTGGTTTCCTTAGACTCGCGTGTCAAGCTTTCGTCCCTGTGCAATACGATGAAAAGTGTTAGAATGAGAAACATAGAAGGAAATAACATACAAATGAAATCAACAACAGAAGTCAGTCGTGCATTTGTGGTTACAGCAGCAATTGACCTTACCACGTGGGAGATTATAGCTACCTGCGTGACATTCGAGTCCAAGAAAATCAACAATGTGGAATGGATTACTTGGATAATTGTTGATTGAACAAAAAGAAGGGAATAAGAACAGTCCCGCATACCAAAGTGGTTTCCTTAGACACGTGTGTCAAGCTTTCGTCCCCGTGCAATACGATGAGAAGTGTTAGAATGAGAAACATTGAAGGAAATAACAAACAAATGAAATCAACATTAGAAGTCAGTCGTGCATTTGTGGTTACAGCAGCAATTGACCTTACCACGTGGGAGATTATAGCTATCTGCGTGACATTCGAGTCCAAGAAAATCAACAATGTGGAATGGCTTACTTGGATAATTGTTGATTGAACAAAAAGAAGGGAATAAGAACAGTCCCTCATACCAAAGTGGTTTCCTTAGACACGTGTGTCAAGCTTTCGTCCCTGTGCAATACGATGAAAAGTGTTAGAATGAGAAACATTGAAGGAAATAACAAACAAATGAAATCAAAAACAGAAGTCAGTCGTGTATTTGTGGTTACAGCAGCAATTTACCTTACCACGTAAAAGATTATAGCTACCTTCGTGTCATCCGAGTCCAAGAAAATCAACAATGTGGAATGACTCACTTGGATAATTGATCATTATACAGAGAGAAGGGAATAAGAACAGTCCCTTATACCAATGTGGTTTCCTTAGACACGTGTGTCAAGCTTTCGTCCCTGTGCAATACGATGAAAAGTGTTAGAATGAGAAACATAGAAGGAAATAACAAACAAATGAAATCAACAACAGAAGTCAGTCGTGCATTTGTGGTTACAGCAGCAATTGACCTTACCACGTGGGAGATTATAGCTACCTGCGTGACATCCGAGTCCAAGAAAATCAACAATGTGGAATGGCCTACTTGGATAATTGTTGATTAAACAAAAGAAAGAGAATAAGAACAGTCCCTTATACCAAAGTGGTTTCCTTAGACACGTGTGTCAAGCTTTCGTCCCTGTGCAATACGATGAAAAGTGTAAGAATGAGAAACATTGAAGGAAATAACAAACAAATGAAATCAACATTAAAAGTCAGTGGTGCATTTGTGGTTACAGCAGCAATTGACCTTACCACGTGGGAGATTATAGCTACCTGCGTGTCATCCGAGTCAAAGAAAATCAACAATGTGGAATGACTCACTTGGATAATTGATCATTATACAGAGAGAAGGGAATAAGAACAGTCCCTTATACCAATGTGGTTTCCTTAGACACGTGTGTCAAGCTTTCGTCCCTGTGCAATACGATAAAAAGTGTTAGAATGAGAAACATAGAAGGAAATAACAAACAAATGAAATCAACAACAGAAGTCAGTCGTGCATTTGTGGTTACAGCAGCAATTGACCTTACCACGTGGGAGATTATAGCTACCTGCGTGACATTCGAGTCCAAGAAAATCAACAATTTGGAATGGCTTACTTGGATAATTGTTGATTGAACAAAAAGAAGGGAATAAGAACAGTCCCTCATACCAAAGTGGTTTCCTTAGACACGTGTGTCAAGCTTTCGTCCCTGTGCAATACGATGAGAAGTGTTAGAATGAGAAAAATTGAAGGAAATAACAAACAAATGAAATCAACATTAGAAGCCAGTCGTGCATTTGTGGTTACAGCAGCAATTGACCTTACCACGTGGAAGATTATAGCTACCTGCGTTTCATCCGAGTCCAAGAAAATCAACAATGTGGAATGGCCTACTTGGATAATTGTTGATTAAACAAAAAAAAGAGAATAAGAACAGTCCCTTATACCAAAGTGGTTTCCTTAGACACGTGTGTCAAGCTTTCGTCCCTGTGCAATACGATGAAAAGTGTTAGAATGAGAAACATAGAAGGAAATAACAAACAAATGAAATCAATAACAGAAGTCAGTCGTGCATTTGTGGTTACAGCAGCAATTGACCTTACCACGTGAGAGATTATAGCTACCTGCGTGACATCCGAGTCCAAGAAAATCAACAATGTGGAATGGCTTACTTGGATAATTGTTCATTGAACAAAAAGAAGGGAATAAGAACAGTCCCTCATACCAAAGTGTTTTGCTTAGACTAGTGTGTCAAGCTTTCATCCCTGTGCAATACGATGAAAAGTGTTAGAATGAGAAACATTGAAGGAAATAACAAACAAATGAAATCAAAAACAGAAGTCAGTAGTGTATTTGTGGTTACAACAGCAATTTACCTTACCACGTAAAAGATTATAGCTACCTGCGTGTCATCCGAGTCCAAGAAAATCAACAATGTGGAATGACTCACTTGGATAATTGATCATTATACAGAGAGAAGGGAATAAGAACAGTCCCTTATACCAATGTGGTTTCCTTAGACACGTGTGTCAAGCTTTCGTCCCTGTGCAATACAATGAAAAGTGTTAGAATGAGAAACATAGAAGGAAATAACAAACAAATGAAATCAACAACAGAAGTCAGTCGTGCATTTGTGGTTACAGCAGCAATTGACCTTACCACGTGGGAGATTATAGCTACCTGCGTGACATCCGAGTCCAAGAAAATCAACAATGTGGAATGGCCTACTTGGATAATTGTTGATTAAACAAAAAAAAAGAGAATGAGAACAGTCCCTTATACCAAAGTGGTTTCCTTAGAAACGTGTGTCAAGCTTTCGTCCCTGTGCAATACGATGAAAAGTGTAAGAATGAGAAACATTGAAGGAAATAACAAACAAATGAAATCAACATTAAAAGTCAGTCGTGCATTTGTGGTTACAGCAGCAATTGACCTTACCACGTGGGAGATTATAGCTACCTGCGTGACATCCGAGTCCAAGAAAATCAACAATGTGGAATGGCCTACTTGGATAATTGTTGATTAAACAAAAAAAAAGAGAATAAGAACAGTCCCTTATACCAAAGTGGTTTCCTTAGACACGTGTGTCAAGCTTTCGTCCCTGTGCAATACGATGAGAAGTGTTAGAATGAGAAACATTGAAGGAAATAACAAACAAATGAAATCAACATTAGAAGTCAGTCGTGCATTTGTGGTTACAGCAGCAATTGACCTTACCACGTGGGAGATTATAGCTACCTGCGTGACATCCGAGTCCAAGAAAATCAACAATGTGGAATGGCCTACTTGGATAATTGTTGATTAAACAAAAAAAAGAGAATAAGAACAGTCCCTTATACCAGAGTGGTTTCCTTAGACACGTGTGTCAAACTTTCGTCCCTGTGCAATACGATGAAAAGTGTTAGAATGAGAAACATAGAAGGAAATAACAAACAAATGAAATCAACAACAGAAGTCAGTCGTGCATTTGTGGTTACAGCAGCAATTGACCTTACCACGTGGGAGATTATAGCTACCTGCGTGACATCCGAGTCCAAGAAAATCAACAATGTGGAATGGCTTACTTGGATAATTGTTGATTGAACAAAAAAAAGGGAATAAGAACAGTCCCTCATACCAAAGTGGTTTCCTTAGACACGTGTGTCAAGCTTTCGTCCCTGTGCAATACGATGAAAAGTGTTAGAATGAGAAACATTGAAGGAAATAACAAACAAATGAAATCAACAACAGAAGTCAGTCGTGCATTTGTGGTTACAGCAGCAATTGACCTTACCACGTAAAAGATTATAGCTACCTGCGTGTCATCCGAGTCCAAGAAAATCAACAATGTGGAATGGCTTACTTGGATAATTGTTCATTAAACAAAAAGAAGGGAATAAGAACAGTCCCTTATACCAAAGTGGTTTCCTTAGACACGCGTGTCAAGCTTTCGTCCCTGTGCAATACGATGAAAAGTGTTAGAATGAGAAACATTGAAGAAAATAACAAACGAATGAAATCAACAACAGAAGTCAGTCGTGCATTTGTGGTTACAGCAGCAGTTGACCTTACCACGTGGGAGATTACAGCTACCTGCGTGACATCCGAGCCCAAGAAAATCAACAATGTGGAACGGCTTACTTGGATAATTGTTCATTAAACAAAAAGAAGGGAATAAGAACAGCCCCTTATACCAAAGTGGTTTCCTTAGACACGCGTGTCAAGCTTTCGTCCCTGTGCAATACGATGAGAAGTGTTAGAATGAGAAACATTGAAGGAAATAACAAACAAACGAAATCAACATTAGAAGTCTGTCGTGCATTTGTGGTTACAGCAGCAATTGACTTTACCACGTGGGAGATTATAGCTACCTGCGTGACATTCGAGTCCAAGAAAATCAACAATGTGGAATGGCTTACTTGGATAATTGTTGATTGAACAAAAAGAAGGGAATAAGAACAGTCCCTCATACCAAAGTGGTTTCCTTAGACACGTGTGTCAAGCTTTCGTCCCTGTGCAATACGATGAGAAGTGTTAGAATGAGAAACATTGAAGGAAATAACAAACGAATGAAATCAACATTAGAAGTCAGTCGTGCATTTGTGGTTACAGCAGCAATTGACCTTACCACGTGGGAGATTAAAGCTACCTGCGTGACATCCGAGTCTAAGAAAATCAACAATATGGAATGGCCTACTTGGATAATTGTTGATTAAACAAAAAAAAGAGAAGAAGAACAGTCCCTCATACCAAAGTGGTTTCCTAAGACACGCGTGTCAAGCTTTCGTCCCTGTGCAATACGATGAGAAGTGTTAGAATGAGAAACATAGAAGGAAATAACATACAAATGAAATCAACAACAGAAGTCAGTCGTGCATTTGTGGTTACAGCAGCAATTGACCTCACCACGTGGGAGATTATAGCTACCTGCGTGACATCCGAGTCCAAGAAAATCAACAATGTGGAATGGCTTACTTGGATAATTATTGATTGAACAAAAAGAAGGGAATAAGAACAGTCCCTCATACCAAAGTGGTTTCCTTAGACACGTGTGTCAAGCTTTCGTCCCTGTGCAATACGATGAAAAGTGTTAGAATGAGAAACATTGAAGGAAATAACAAACAAATGAAATCAACATTAGAAGCCAGTCGTGCATTTGTGGTTACAGCAGCAATTGACCTTACCACGTGGGAGATTATAGCTACCTTCGTGACATCCGAGTCCAAGAAAATCAACAATGTGGAATGGCCTACTTGGATAATTGTTGATTAAACAAAAAAAAGAGAATAAGAACAGTCCCTTATACCAAAGTGGTTTCCTTAGACACGTGTGTCAAGCTTTCGTCCCTGTGCAATACGATGAAAAGTGTTAGAATGAGAAACATAGAAGGAAATAACAAACAAATGAAATCAATAACAGAAGTCAGTCGTGCATTTGTGGTTACAGCAGCAATTGACCTTACCACGTGGGAGATTATAGCTACCTGCGTGACATCCGAGTCCAAGAAAATCAACAATGTGGAATGGCTTACTTGGATAATTGTTGATTGAACAAAAAAAGGGAATAAGAACAGTCCCTCATACCAAAGTGGTTTCCTTAGACACGTGTGTCAAGCTTTCGTCCCTGTGCAATACGATGAAAAGTGTTAGAATGAGAAACATTGAAGGAGATAACAAACAAATGAAATCAAAAACAGAAGTCAGTCGTGTATTTGTGGTTACAGCAGCAATTTACCTTACCACGTAAAAGATTATAGCTACCTGCGGGTCATCCGAGTCCAAGAAAATCAACAATGTGGAATGACTCACTTGGATAATTGATCATTATACAGAGAGAAGGGAATAAGAACAGTCCCTTATACCAATGTGGTTTCCTTAGACACGTGTGTCAAGCTTTCGTCCCTGTGCAATACGATGAAAAGTGTTAGAATGAGAAACATTGAAGAAAATAACAAACGAATGAAATCAACAACAGAAGTCAGTCGTGCATTTGTGGTTACAGCAGCAGTTGACCTTACCACGTGGGAGATTACAGCTACCTGCGTGACATCCGAGCCCAAGAAAATCAACAATGTGGAACGGCTTACTTGGATAATTGTTCATTAAACAAAAAGAAGGGAATAAGAACAGCCCCTTATACCAAAGTGGTTTCCTTAGACACGCGTCTCAAGCTTTCGTCCCTGTGCAATACGATGAGAAGTGTTAGAATGAGAAACATTGAAGGAAATAACAAACAAACGAAATCAACATTAGAAGTCTGTCGTGCATTTGTGGTTACAGCAGCAATTGACTTTACCACGTGGGAGATTATAGCTACCTGCGTGACATTCGAGTCCAAGAAAATCAACAATGTGGAATGGCTTACTTGGATAATTGTTGATTGAACAAAAAGAAGGGAATAAGAACAGTCCCTCATACCAAAGTGGTTTCCTTAGACACGTGTGTCAAGCTTTCGTCCCTGTGCAATACGATGAGAAGTGTTAGAATGAGAAACATTGAAGGAAATAACAAACAAATGAAATCAACATTAGAAGTCAGTCGTGCATTTGTGGTTACAGCAGCAATTGACCTTACCACGTGGGAGATTAAAGCTACCTGCGTGACATCCGAGTCTAAGAAAATCAACAATATGGAATGGCCTACTTGGATAATTGTTGATTAAACAAAAAAAAGAGAAGAAGAACAGTCCCTCATACCAAAGTGGTTTCCTAAGACACGCGTGTCAAGCTTTCGTCCCTGTGCAATACGATGAGAAGTGTTAGAATGAGAAACATAGAAGGAAATAACATACAAATGAAATCAACAACAGAAGTCAGTCGTGCATTTGTGGTTACAGCAGCAATTGACCTCACCACGTGGGAGATTATAGCTACCTGCGTGACATCCGAGTCCAAGAAAATCAACAATGTGGAATGGCTTACTTGGATAATTATTGATTGAACAAAAAGAAGGGAATAAGAACAGTCCCTCATACCAAAGTGGTTTCCTTAGACACGTGTGTCAAGCTTTCGTCCCTGTGCAATACGATGAAAAGTGTTAGAATGAGAAACATTGAAGGAAATAACAAACAAATGAAATCAACATTAGAAGCCAGTCGTGCATTTGTGGTTACAGCAGCAATTGACCTTACCACGTGGAAGATTATAGCTACCTTCGTGACATCCGAGTCCAAGAAAATCAACAATGTGGAATGGCCTACTTGGATAATTGTTGATTAAACAAAAAAAAGAGAATAAGAACAGTCCCTTATACCAAAGTGGTTTCCTTAGACACGTGTGTCAAGCTTTCGTCCCTGTGCAATACGATGAAAAGTGTTGGAATGAGAAACATTGAAGGAAATAACAAACAAATGAAATCAACATTAGAAGTCAGTCGTGCATTTGTCGTTACAGCAGCAATTGACCTTACCACGTGGGAGATTATAGCTACCTGCGTGACATCCGAGTCCAAGAAAATCAACAATGTGGAATGGCTTACTTGGATAATTGTTCATTAAACGAAAAGAAGCGAATAAGAACAGTCCCTTATACCAAAGTGGTTTCCTTAGACACGCGTGTCAAGCTTTCGTCCCTGTGCAATACGATGAAAAGTGTTAGAATGAGAAACATTGAAGAAAATAACAAACGAATGAAATCAACAACAGAAGTCAGTCGTGCATTTGTGGTTACAGCAGCAATTGACCTTACCACGTGGGAGATTACAGCTACCTGCGTGACATCCGAGCCCAAGAAAATCAACAATGTGGAACGGCTTACTTGGATAATTGTTCATTAAACAAAAAGAAGGGAATAAGAACAGTCCCTTATACCAAAGTGGTTTCCTTAGACACGTGTGTCAAGCTTTCGTCCCTGTGCAATACGATGAAAAATGTTAGAATGAGAAACATAGAAGGAAATAACAAACAAATGAAATCAACAACAGAAGTCAGTCGTGCATTTGTGGTTACAGCAGCAATTGACCTTACCACGTTGGAGATTATAGCTACCTGCGTGACATCCGAGTCCAAGAAAATCAACAATGTGGAATGGCTTACTTGGATAATTGTTCATTAAACAAAAAGAAGGGAATAAGAACAGTCGCTTATACCAAAGTGGTTTCTTTAGACACGCGTGTCAAGCTTTCGTCCCTGTGCAATACGATGAAAAGTGTTAGAATGGGAAACATAGAAGGAAATAACATACAAATGAAATCAACAACAGAAGTCAGTCGTGCATTTGTGGTTACAGCAGCAATTGACCTTACCACGTGGGAGATTATAGCTACCTGCGTGACATTCGAGTCCAAGAAAATCAACAATGTGGAATGGCTTACTTGGATAATCGTTGATTGAACAAAAAGAAGGGAATAAGAACAGTCCCTCATACCAAAGTGGTTTCCTTAGACACGTGTGTCAAGCTTTCGTCCCTGTGCATTACGATGAGAAGTGTTAGAATGAGAAACATTGAAGGAAATAACAAACAAATGAAATCAACATTAGAAGTCAGTCGTGCATTTGTCGTTACAGCAGCAATTGACCTTACCACGTGGGAGATTATAGCTACCTGCGTGACATCCGAGTCCAAGAAAATCAACAGTGTGGAATGGCTTACTTGGATAATTGTTGATTGAACAAAAAGAAGGGAATAAGAACTGTCCCTTATACCAAAGTGGTTTCCTCAGACACGCGTGTCAAGCTCTCGTCCCTGTGCAATACGATGAAAAGTGTTAGAATGAGAAACATTGAAGAAAATAACAAACGAATGAAATCAACAATAGAAGTCAGTCGTGCATTTGTGGTTACCGCAGCAATTGACCTTACCACGTGGGATATTACAGCTACCTGCGTGACATCCGAGCCCAAGAAAATCAACAATGTGGAACGGCTTACTTGGATTATTGTTCATTAAACAAAAAGAAGGGAATAAGAACAGTCCCTTATACCAAAGTGGTTTCCTTAGACACGTGTGTCAAGCTTTCGTCCCTGTGCAATACGATGAAAAATGTTAGAATGAGAAACATAGAAGGAAATAACAAACAAATTGAATCAACAACAGAAGTCAGTCGTGCATTTGTGGTTACAGCAGCAATTGACCTTACCACGTGGGAGATTACAGCTACCTGCGTGACATCCGAGCCCAAGAAAATCAACAATGTGGAACGGCTTACTTGGATAATTGTTCATTAAACAAAAAGAAGGGAATAAGAACAGCCCCTTATACCAAAGTGGTTTCCTTAGACACGCGTGTCAAGCTTTCGTCCCTGTGCAATACGATGAGAAGTGTTAGAATGAGAAACATTGAAGGAAATAACAAACAAACGAAATCAACATTAGAAGTCTGTCGTGCATTTGTGGTTACAGCAGCAATTGACTTTACCACGTGGGAGATTATAGCTACCTGCGTGACATTCGAGTCCAAGAAAATCAACAATGTGGAATGGCTTACTTGGATAATTGTTGATTGAACAAAAAGAAGGGAATAAGAACAGTCCCTCATACCAAAGTGGTTTCCTTAGACACGTGTGTCAAGCTTTCGTCCCTGTGCAATACGATGAGAAGTGTTAGAATGAGAAACATTGAAGGAAATAACAAACAAATGAAATCAACATTAGAAGTCAGTCGTGCATTTGTGGTTACAGCAGCAATTGACCTTACCACGTGGGAGATTAAAGCTACCTGCGTGACATCCGAGTCTAAGAAAATCAACAATATGGAATGGCCTACTTGGATAATTGTTGATTAAACAAAAAAAAGAGAAGAAGAACAGTCCCTCATACCAAAGTGGTTTCCTAAGACACGCGTGTCAAGCTTTCGTCCCTGTGCAATACGATGAGAAGTGTTAGAATGAGAAACATAGAAGGAAATAACATACAAATGAAATCAACAACAGAAGTCAGTCGTGCATTTGTGGTTACAGCAGCAATTGACCTCACCACGTGGGAGATTATAGCTACCTGCGTGACATCCGAGTCCAAGAAAATCAACAATGTGGAATGGCTTACTTGGATAATTATTGATTGAACAAAAAGAAGGGAATAAGAACAGTCCCTCATACCAAAGTGGTTTCCTTAGACACGTGTGTCAAGCTTTCGTCCCTGTGCAATACGATGAAAAGTGTTAGAATGAGAAACATTGAAGGAAATAACAAACAAATGAAATCAACATTAGAAGCCAGTCGTGCATTTGTGGTTACAGCAGCAATTGACCTTACCACGTGGAAGATTATAGCTACCTTCGTGACATCCGAGTCCAAGAAAATCAACAATGTGGAATGGCCTACTTGGATAATTGTTGATTAAACAAAAAAAAGAGAATAAGAACAGTCCCTTATACCAAAGTGGTTTCCTTAGACACGTGTGTCAAGCTTTCGTCCCTGTGCAATACGATGAAAAGTGTTAGAATGAGAAACATAGAAGGAAATAACAAACAAATGAAATCAATAACAGAAGTCAGTCGTGCATTTGTGGTTACAGCAGCAATTGACCTTACCACGTGGGAGATTATAGCTACCTGCGTGACATCCGAGTCCAAGAAAATCAACAATGTGGAATGGCTTACTTGGATAATTGTTGATTGAACAAAAAAAGGGAATAAGAACAGTCCCTCATACCAAAGTGGTTTCCTTAGACACGTGTGTCAAGCTTTCGTCCCTGTGCAATACGATGAAAAGTGTTAGAATGAGAAACATTGAAGGAGATAACAAACAAATGAAATCAAAAACAGAAGTCAGTCGTGTATTTGTGGTTACAGCAGCAATTTACCTTACCACGTAAAAGATTATAGCTACCTGCGGGTCATCCGAGTCCAAGAAAATCAACAATGTGGAATGACTCACTTGGATAATTGATCATTATACAGAGAGAAGGGAATAAGAACAGTCCCTTATACCAATGTGGTTTCCTTAGACACGTGTGTCAAGCTTTCGTCCCTGTGCAATACGATGAAAAGTGTTAGAATGAGAAACATTGAAGAAAATAACAAACGAATGAAATCAACAACAGAAGTCAGTCGTGCATTTGTGGTTACAGCAGCAGTTGACCTTACCACGTGGGAGATTACAGCTACCTGCGTGACATCCGAGCCCAAGAAAATCAACAATGTGGAACGGCTTACTTGGATAATTGTTCATTAAACAAAAAGAAGGGAATAAGAACAGCCCCTTATACCAAAGTGGTTTCCTTAGACACGCGTGTCAAGCTTTCGTCCCTGTGCAATACGATGAGAAGTGTTAGAATGAGAAACATTGAAGGAAATAACAAACAAACGAAATCAACATTAGAAGTCTGTCGTGCATTTGTGGTTACAGCAGCAATTGACTTTACCACGTGGGAGATTATAGCTACCTGCGTGACATTCGAGTCCAAGAAAATCAACAATGTGGAATGGCTTACTTGGATAATTGTTGATTGAACAAAAAGAAGGGAATAAGAACAGTCCCTCATACCAAAGTGGTTTCCTTAGACACGTGTGTCAAGCTTTCGTCCCTGTGCAATACGATGAGAAGTGTTAGAATGAGAAACATTGAAGGAAATAACAAACAAATGAAATCAACATTAGAAGTCAGTCGTGCATTTGTGGTTACAGCAGCAATTGACCTTACCACGTGGGAGATTAAAGCTACCTGCGTGACATCCGAGTCTAAGAAAATCAACAATATGGAATGGCCTACTTGGATAATTGTTGATTAAACAAAAAAAAGAGAAGAAGAACAGTCCCTCATACCAAAGTGGTTTCCTAAGACACGCGTGTCAAGCTTTCGTCCCTGTGCAATACGATGAGAAGTGTTAGAATGAGAAACATAGAAGGAAATAACATACAAATGAAATCAACAACAGAAGTCAGTCGTGCATTTGTGGTTACAGCAGCAATTGACCTTACCACGTGGGAGATTATAGCTACCTGCGTGACATCCGAGTCCAAGAAAATCAACAATGTGGAATGGCTTACTTGGATAATTATTGATTGAACAAAAAGAAGGGAATAAGAACAGTCCCTCATACCAAAGTGGTTTCCTTAGACACGTGTGTCAAGCTTTCGTCCCTGTGCAATACGATGAAAAGTGTTAGAATGAGAAACATTGAAGGAAATAACAAACAAATGAAATCAACATTAGAAGCCAGTCGTGCATTTGTGGTTACAGCAGCAATTGACCTTACCACGTGGAAGATTATAGCTACCTTCGTGACATCCGAGTCCAAGAAAATCAACAATGTGGAATGGCCTACTTGGATAATTGTTGATTAAACAAAAAAAAGAGAATAAGAACAGTCCCTTATACCAAAGTGGTTTCCTTAGACACGTGTGTCAAGCTTTCGTCCCTGTGCAATACGATGAAAAGTGTTGGAATGAGAAACATTGAAGGAAATAACAAACAAATGAAATCAACATTAGAAGTCAGTCTTGCATTTGTCGTTACAGCAGCAATTGACCTTACCACGTGGGAGATTATAGCT
This sequence comes from Harmonia axyridis, assembly GCF_914767665.1. Lineage (NCBI taxonomy): Eukaryota > Metazoa > Arthropoda > Insecta > Coleoptera > Coccinellidae > Harmonia > Harmonia axyridis. Next base: position 45,739,109 of record NC_059502.1, on the reverse strand, counting down.
ACCTGCGTGACATACGAGTCCAAGAAAATCAACAATGTGGAATGGCTTACTTGGATAATTGTTCATTAAACGAAAAGAAGCGAATAAGAACAGTCCCTTATACCAAAGTGGTTTCCTTAGACACGCGTGTCAAGCTTTCGTCCCTGTGCAATACGATGAAAAGTGTTAGAATGAGAAACATTGAAGAAAATAACAAACGAATGAAATCAACAACAGAAGTCAGTCGTGCATTTGTGGTTACAGCAGCAATTGACCTTACCACGTGGGAGATTACAGCTACCTGCGTGACATCCGAGCCCAAGAAAATCAACAATGTGGAACGGCTTACTTGGATAATTGTTCATTAAACAAAAAGAAGGGAATAAGAACAGTCCCTTATACCAAAGTGGTTTCCTTAGACACGTGTGTCAAGCTTTCGTCCCTGTGCAATACGATGAAAAATGTTAGAATGAGAAACATAGAAGGAAATAACAAACAAATGAAATCAACAACAGAAGTCAGTCGTGCATTTGTGGTTACAGCAGCAATTGACCTTACCACGTTGGAGATTATAGCTACCTGCGTGACATCCGAGTCCAAGAAAATCAACAATGTGGAATGGCTTACTTGGATAATTGTTCATTAAACAAAAAGAAGGGAATAAGAACAGTCGCTTATACCAAAGTGGTTTCTTTAGACACGCGTGTCAAGCTTTCGTCCCTGTGCAATACGATGAAAAGTGTTAGAATGGGAAACATAGAAGGAAATAACATACAAATGAAATCAACAACAGAAGTCAGTCGTGCATTTGTGGTTACAGCAGCAATTGACCTTACCACGTGGGAGATTATAGCTACCTGCGTGACATTCGAGTCCAAGAAAATCAACAATGTGGAATGGCTTACTTGGATAATCGTTGATTGAACAAAAAGAAGGGAATAAGAACAGTCCCTCATACCAATGTTGTTTCCTTAGACACGTGTGTCAAGCTTTCGTCCCTGTGCATTACGATGAGAAGTGTTAGAATGAGAAACATTGAAGGAAATAACAAACAAATGAAATCAACATTAGAAGTCAGTCGTGCATTTGTCGTTACAGCAGCAATTGACCTTACCACGTGGGAGATTATAGCTACCTGCGTGACATCCGAGTCCAAGAAAATCAACAGTGTGGAATGGCTTACTTGGATAATTGTTGATTGAACAAAAAGAAGGGAATAAGAACTGTCCCTTATACCAAAGTGGTTTCCTCAGACACGCGTGTCAAGCTCTCGTCCCTGTGCAATACGATGAAAAGTGTTAGAATGAGAAACATTGAAGAAAATAACAAACGAATGAAATCAACAATAGAAGTCAGTCGTGCATTTGTGGTTACCGCAGCAATTGACCTTACCACGTGGGATATTACAGCTACCTGCGTGACATCCGAGCCCAAGAAAATCAACAATGTGGAACGGCTTACTTGGATTATTGTTCATTAAACAAAAAGAAGGGAATAAGAACAGTCCCTTATACCAAAGTGGTTTCCTTAGACACGTGTGTCAAGCTTTCGTCCCTGTGCAATACGATGAAAAATGTTAGAATGAGAAACATAGAAGGAAATAACAAACAAATTGAATCAACAACAGAAGTCAGTCGTGCATTTGTGGTTACAGCAGCAATTGACCTTACCACGTGGGAGATTATAGCTACCTGCGTGACATCCGAGTCCAAGAAAATCAGCAATGTGGAATGGCTTACTTGGATAATTGTTCATTAAACAAAAAGAAGGAAATAGGAACAGTCCCTTATACCAAAGTGGTTTCCTTAGACACGCGTGTCAAGCTTTCGTCCCTGTGCAATACGATGAAAAGTGTTAGAATGAGAAACATAGAAGGAAATAACATACAAATGAAATCAACAACAGAGGTCAGTCGTGCATTTGTGGTTACAGCAGCAATTGACCTTACCACGTGGGAGATTATAGCTACCTGCGTGACATTCGAGTCCAAGAAAATCAACGATGTGGAATGGCTTACTTGGATAATTGTTGATTGAACAAAAAGAAGGGATTAAGAACAGTCCCTTATACCGAAGTGGTTTCCTTAGACACGTGTGTCAAGCTTTCGTCCCTGTGCAATACGATGAGAAGTGTTAGAATGAGAAACATTAAAGGAAATAACAAACAAATGAAATCAACAACAGAAGTCAGTCGTGCATTTGTGGTTACGGCAGCAATTGACCTTACCACGTGGGAGATTATAGCTACCTGCGTGACATCCGAGTCCAAGAAAATCAACAATGTGGAATGGCTTACTTGGATAATTGTTCATTAAACAAAAAGAAGGGAATAAGAACAGTCGCTTATACCAAAGTGGTTTCCTTAGACAGGCGTGTCAAGCTTTCGTCCCTGTGCAATACGATGAAAAGTGTTAGAATGAGAAACATAGAAGGAAATAACATACAAATGAAATCAACAACAGAAGTCAGTCGTGCATTTGTGGTTACAGCAGCAATTGACCTTACCACGTGGGAGATTACAGCTACCTGCGTGACATCCGAGCCCAAGAAAATCAACAATATGGAACGGCTTACTTGGATAATTGTTCATTAAACAAAAAGAAGGGAATAAGAACAGTCCCTCATACCAAAGTGGTTTCCTTAGACACGTGTGTCAAGCTTTCGTCCCTGTGCAATACGATGAGAAATGTTAGAATGAGAAATATTGAAGGAAATAACAAAGAAATGAAATCAACATTAGAAGTCAGTCGTGCATTTGTGGTTACAGCAGCAATTGACCTTACCACGTGGGAGATTATAGCTACCTGCGTGACATCCGAGTACAAGAAAATCAACAATGTGGAATGGCCTACTTGGATAATTGTTGATTAAACAAAAAAAAGAGAATAAGAACAGTCCCTTATACCAAAGTGGTTTCCTATGACACGTGTGTCAAGCTTTCGTCCCTGTGCAATACGATGAAAAGTGTTAGAATGAGAAACATAGAAGGAAATAACAAACAAATGAAATCAACAACAGAAGTCAGTCGTGCATTTGTGGTTACAGCAGCAATTGACCTTACCAAGTGGGAGATTATAGCTACCTGCGTGACATTCGAGTCCAAGAAAATCAACAATGTGGAATGGCTTACTTGGATAATTGTTGATTGAACAAAAAGAAGGGAATAAGAACAGTCCCTCATACCAAAGTGGTTTCCTTAGACACGTGTGTCAAGTTTTCGTCCCTGTGCATTACGATGAGAAGTGTTAGAATGAGAAACATTGAAGGAAATAACAAACAAATGAAATCAACATTAGAAGTCAGTCGTGCATTTGTGGTCACAGCAGCAATTGACCTTACCACGTGGGAGATTATAGCTACCTGCGTGACATCCGAGTCCAAGAAAATCAACAATGTGGAATGGCCTACTTGGATAATTGTTGATTGAACAAAAAGAAGGGAATAAGAACAGTCCCTCATACCAAAGTGGTTTCCTTAGACACGTGTGTCAAGCTTTCGTCCCTGTGCATTACGATGAGAAGTGTTAGAATGAGAAACATTGAAGGAAATAACAAACAAATGAAATCAACATTAGAAGTCAGTCGTGCATTTGTGGTTACAGCAGCAATTGAACTTACCACGTGGGAGATTATATTTACCTGCGTGACATTCGAGTCAAAGAAAATCAACAATGTGGAATGGCTTACTTGGATAATTGTTGATTAAACAAAAAAAAGAGAATGAGAAACATTAAAGGAACTAACAAACAAATGAAATCAACAACAGAAGTCAGTCGTGCATTTGTGGTTACAGCAGCAATTGACCTTACCACGTGAAAGATTATAGCTACCTGCGTGTCATCCGAGTCCAAGAAAATCAACAATGTGGAATGGCTTACTTGGATAATTGTCCATTAAACAAAAAGAAGGGAATAAGAACTGTCCCTTATACCAAAGTGGTTTCCTTAGACACGCGTGTCAAGCTTTCGTCCCAGTGCAATACGATGAAAAGTGTTAGAATGAGAAACATTGAAGAAAATAACAAACGAATGAAATCAACAACAGAAGTCAGTCGTGCATTTGTGGTTACAGCAGCAATTGACCTTACCACGTGGGAGATTACAGCTACCTGCGTGACATCCGAGCCCAAGAAAATCAACAATGTGGAGCGGCTTACTTGGATAATTGTTCATTAAACAAAAAGGAGGGAATAAGAACAGTCCCTTATACCAAAGTGGTTTACTTAGACACGTGTGTCAAGCTTTCGTCCCTGTGCAATACGATGAAAAATGTTAGAATAAGAAACATAGAAGGTAATAACAAACAAATGAAATCAACAACAGAAGTCAGTCGTGCATTTGTGGTTACAGCAGCAATTGACCTTACCACGTGGGACATTATAGCTACCTGCGTGACATTCGAGTCCAAGAAAATCAACAATGTGGAATGGCTTACTTGGATAATTGTTGATTGAACAAAAAGAAGGGAATAAGACCAGTACCTCATACCAAAGTGGTTTCCTTAGACACGTGTGTCAAGCTTTCGTCCTTGTGCAATACGATGAAAAGTGTTAGAATGAGAAACATAGAAGGAAATAACAAACAAATGAAATCAACAACAGAAGTCAGTCGTGCATTTGTGGTTACAGCAGCAATTGACCTTACCACGTGGTAGATTATAGCTACCTGCGTGACATTCGAGTCCAAGAAAATCAACAATGTGGAATGGCTTACTTGGATAATTGTTGATTGAACAAAAAGAAGGGAATAAGAACAGTCCCGCATACCAAAGTGGTTTCCTTAGACACGTGTGTCAAGCTTTCGTCCCTGTGCAATACGATAAGAAGTGTTAGAATGAGAAACATTGAAGGAATTAACAAACAAATGAAATCAACATTAGAAGTCAGTCGTGCATTTGTGGTTACAGCAGCAATTTACCTTACCACGTGGGAGATTATAGCTACCTGCGTGACATCCGAGTCCAAGAAAATCAACAATGTGGAATGGCTTACTTGGATAATTGTTGATTGAACAAAAAGAAGGGAATAAGACCAGTACCTCATACCAAAGTGGTTTCCTTAGACACGTGTGTCAAGCTTTCGTCCTTGTGCAATACGATGAAAAGTGTTAGAATGAGAAACATAGAAGGAAATAACAAACAAATGAAACCAACAACAGAAGTCAGTCGTGCATTTGTGGTTACAGCAGCAATTGACCTTACCACGTGGGAGATTATAGCTACCTGCGTGACATTCGAGTCCAAGAAAATCAACAATGTGGAATGGCTTACTTGGATAATTGTTGATTGAACAAAAAGAAGGGAATCAGACCAGTACCTCATACCAAAGTGGTTTCCTTAGACACGTGTGTCAAGCTTTCGTCCCTGTGCAATACGATGAGAAGTGTTAGAATGAGAAACATTGAAGGAAATAACAAACAAATGAAATCAACATTAGAAGTCAGTCGTGCATTTGTGGTTACAGCAGCAATTGACCTTACCACGTGGGAGATTATAGCTACCTGCGTGACATCCGAGTCCAAGAAAATCAACAATGTGGAATGGCCTTCTTGGATAATTGTTGATTAAACAAAAAAAAGAGAATAAGAACAGTCCCTTATACCAAAGTGGTTTCCTTAGACACGTGTGTCAAACTTTCGTCCCTGTGCAATACGATGAAAAGTGTTAGAATGAGAAACATAGAAGGAAATAACAAACAAATGAAATCAACAACAGAAGTCAGTCATGCATTTGTGGTTACAGCAGCAATTGACCTTACCACGTGGGAGATTATAGCTACCTGCGTGACATCCGAGTCCAAGAAAATCAACAATGTGGAATGGCCTACTTGGATAATTGTTGATTAAACAAAAAAAAGAGAATAAGTACAGTCCCTTATACCAAAGTAGTTTCCTTAGACACGTGTGTCAAGCTTTCGTCCCTGTGCAATACGATGAAAAGTGTTAGAATGAGAAACATTGAAGGAAATAACAAACAAATGAAATCAACATTAGAAGCCAGTCGTGCATTTGTGGTTACAGCAGCAATTGGCCTTACCACGTGGAAGATTATAGCTACCTGCGTGACATCCGAGTCCAAGGAAATCAACAATGTGGAATGGCCTACTTGGATAATTGTTCATTAAACAGAAAGAAGGGAATAAGAACAGTCCCTTATACCAAACTGGTTTCCTTAGACACGCATGTCAAGCTTTCGTCCCTGTGCAATACGATGAAAAGTGTTAGAAGACACTTTTTGTCGTATTGCTGAGGGACGAAAGCTTGACACACGTGTCTAAGGAATCCACTTTGGTATAAGGGACTGTTCTTATTCTCTTTTTTATTGTTTAATGAACAATTGTTCAAGTTAGCCATTCCACATTGTTGATTTTCTTGGACTCGGATGTCACGCAGGTAGCTATAATCTCCCACTGCTGTAACCACAATTGGACGGCTGACTTCTGTTGTTGATTTCATTTGTTTGTTATTTTCTTCCTCGTTTCTCATTCTAACACTTATCAATCGTATTACTGAGGGACGAAAGCTTGACACACGTGTCTAAGGAAACCACTTTGGTATAAGGGACTGTTCGCATTCCCTTTTTTTGTTTATTGAACAGTTATTCATGTAAGCCCTTCCACATTGTTGATTTCCTCCCACGTGGTAAAGTCAATTGCTGCTGTAACCACAATTGGACGGCTGACTTCTGTTGTTGATTTCATTTGTTTGTTATTTCCTTAGATGTTTCTTTCTCTAACAGTTTTTGTCGTATTGCTGACGGACGAAAGCTTGACACACGTGTCTAAGGAAACCATTTTGGTATAAGGGACTGTTCTTATTCCCTTTTTTATTGTTTAATGAACAATTGTTCAAGTAAGCCATTCCACATTGTTGATTTTCTCACACGTGGTAAGGTCAATTGCTGCTGTAACCACAATTGGACGGCTGACTTCTGTTGTTGATTTCATTTGTTTGTTATTTCCTTCAATGTTTCTTTCTCTAACAGTTTTTGTCGTATTGCTGACGGACGAAAGCTTGACACACGTGTCTAAGGAAACCATTTTGGTATAAGGGACTGTTCTTATTCACTTTTTTATTGTTTAATGAACAATTGTTCAAGTAAGCCATTCCACATTGTTGATTTTCTTGGACTCGGACGTCACGCAGGTAGCTATAATCTCCCACGTGGTGAGGTCAATTGCTGCTGTAACCACAATTGGACGGCTGACTTCTGTTGTTGATTTCATTTGTTTGTTATTTCCTTCAATGTTTCTTACTCTAACACTTTTCATCGTATTGCACAGGGACGAAAGCTTGACACACGTGTCTAAGGAAACCATTCTGGTATAAGAGACTGTTCTCATTCCCTTTTTTATTGTTTTATGAACAATTGTTCAAGTAAGCCATTCCTTATTGTATTCCTCACACGTGGTAAGGTCAATTGCTGCTGTAACCAAAACTGGACGGCTGAATTCTGTTGTTGATTTCATTTGTTTGTTATTTCCTTCAATGTTTCTCACTCTTACATTTTTTATCGTATTGCAGAGGGACGAAAGCTTGACACACGTGTCTAAGAAAACCACAGTAGTATAAGGGACTGTTCGCATTCCCTTTTTTTTGTTTAATGAACAGTTATTCAAGTAAGACATTCCACATTGTTGATTTTCTTGGACTCGAATGTCACGCAGGTAGCTATAATCTCATACGTGGTAAGGTCAATTGCTGCTGTAACCACAAATGGACAGCTGAGTTTTGTTGTTGATTTCATTTGTTTGTTATTTCCTCCAATGCTTTTTATTCTAACACTTTTCATCGTATTGCAGAGGGACGAAAGCTTGACACACGTGTATAAGGGAACCACATTGGTATAAGGGACTGTTCTTATTCCCTTTTTTTTCGTTTAATGAAAATGTATTCAAGTGAGCCATTTCACATTGTTGATTTTCTTGGACTGGGATGTCACGCAGGTAGCTATAATCTCCCACGTGGTAAGGTCTATTGCTGCTGTAACCACAATTGGACGGCTGACTTTTGTTGTCGATTTCATTTGTTTTTTATTTCTTTCAATACTTCTCATTTCAACAATTTTCATCGTATTGCACAGGGACGAAAGCTTGACACACGTGTCTAACGAAACCACATTGGTATAAGGGACTGTTCTCATTCCCTTCTGTTTGTTTAATGAACAATTATCCTAGTAAGCCATTCCACATAGTTGATTTTCTTGGACTCGGATTTCTCGCAGGTAGCTATAATCTCATACGTGGTAAGGTCAATTGCTGCTGTAACCACAAATGGACGGCTGAATTCTGTTGTTGATTTCATTTGTTTGTTATTTCCTTCATCGTTTCACATTCTAACACTTTTCATCGAATTGCTGAGGGACGAAAGCTTGACACACGTGTCTAAGAAAACCACTTTGGTATAAGGGACTGTTCGCATTCACTTTTTTTGTTTATTGAACAGTTATTCATGTAAGCCCTTCCACATTGTTGATTTCCTCCCACGTGGTAAAGTCAATTGCTGCTGTAACCACAATTGGACGGCTGACTTCTGTTGTTGATTTCATTTGTTTGTTATTTCCTTAGATGTTTCTTTCTCTAACAGTTTTTGTCGTATTGCTGACGGACGAATGCTTGACACACGTGTCTAAGGAAACCATTTTGGTATAAGGGACTGTTCTTATTCCCTTTTTTATTGTTTAATGAACAATTGTTCAAGTAAGCCATTCCACATTGTTGATTTTCTCACACGTGGTAAGGTCAATTGCTGCTGTAACCACAATTGGACGGCTGACTTCTGTTGTTGATTTCATTTGTTTGTTATTTCCTTAGATGTTTCTTTCTCTTACAGTTTTTGTCGTATTGCTGACGGACGAAAGCTTGACACACGTGTCTAAGGAAACCATTTTGGTATAAGGGACTGTTCTTATTCACTTTTTTATTGTTTAATGAACAATTGTTCAAGTAAGCCATTCCACATTGTTGATTTTCTTGGACTCGGACGTCACGCAGGTAGCTATAATCTCCCACGTGGTGAGGTCAATTGCTGCTGTAACCACAATTGGACGGCTGACTTCTGTTGTTGATTTCATTTGTTTGTTATTTCCTTCAATGTTTCTTACTCTAACACTTTTCATCGTATTGCACAGGGACGAAAGCTTGACACACGTGTCTAAGGAAACCATTCTGATATAAGAGACTGTTCTCATTTCCTTTTTTATTGTTTTATGAACAATTGTTCAAGTAAGCCATTCCTTATTGTATTCCTCACACGTGGTAAGGTCAATTGCTGCTGTAACCAAAACTGGACGGCTGAATTCTGTTGTTGATTTCATTTGTTTGTTATTTCCTTCAATGTTTCTCACTCTTACATTTTTTATCGTATTGCAGAGGGACGAAAGCTTGACACACGTGTCTAAGAAAACCACAGTGGTATAAGGGACTGTTCGCATTCCCTTTTTTTTGTTTAATGAACAGTTATTCAAGTAAGACATTCCACATTGTTGATTTTCTTGGACTCGAATGTCACGCAGGTAGCTATAATCTCATACGTTGTAAGGTCAATTGCTGCTGTAACCACAAATGGACAGCTGAGTTTTGTTGTTGATTTCATTTGTTTGTTATTTCCTCCAATGTTTTTTATTCTAACACTTTTCATCGTATTGCAGAGGGACGAAAGCTTGACACACGTGTCTAAGGGAACCACATTGGTATAAGGGACTGTTCTTATTCCCTTTTTTTTCGTTTAATGAAAATGTATTCAAGTAAGCCATTTCACATTGTTGATTTTCTTGGACTGGGATGTCACGCAGGTAGCTATAATCTCCCACGTGGTAAGGTCTATTGCTGCTGTAACCACAATTGGACGGCTGACTTTTGTTGTCGATTTCATTTGTTTTTTATTTCTTTCAATACTTCTCATTTCAACAATTTTCATCGTATTGCACAGGGACGAAAGCTTGACACACGTGTCTAACGAAACCACATTGGTATAAGGGACTGTTCTCATTCCCTTCTGTTTGTTTAATGAACAATTATCCAAGTAAGCCATTCCACATAGTGGATTTTCTTGGACTCGGATTTCTCGCAGGTAGCTATAATCTCATACGTGGTAAGGTCAATTGCTGCTGTAACCACAAATGGACGGCTGAATTCTGTTGTTGATTTCATTTGTTTGTTATTTCCTTCATCGTTTCACATTCTAACACTTTTCATCGTATTGCTGAGGGACGAAAGCTTGACAGACGTGTCTAAGAAAACCACTTTGGTATAAGGGACTGTTCTTATTCCCTTTTTTTTCGTTTAAGGAACTATTATTCAAGTAAGTCATTTCACATTGTTGAATTTCTTGGACTCGGATGTCACGCAGGTAGCTATAATCTCCCACGTGGTGAGGTCAATTGCTGCTGTAACCACAATTGGACGGCTGACTTCTGTTGTTGATTTCATTTGGTTGTTATTTCCTTCATCGTTTCTCATTCTTACACTTTTCATCGTATTGCTGAGAGACGGAAGCTTGACACACGTGTCTAAGGAAACCACTTTGGTATAAGGGACTGTTCTCATTCCCTTCTGTTTGTTTAATGAACAATTATCCAAGTGAGCCATTCCACATTGTTGATTTTCTTGGACTCGGATGTCACGCAGGTAGCTATAATCTCCCACGTGGTAAGGTCAATTGCTGCTGTAACCACAATTGGACGGCTGACTTCTGTTGTCGATTTCATTTGTTTTTTATTTCCTCCAATGTTTCTTATTCTGACTCTTTTCATCGTATTGCAGAATGACGAAAGCTTGACACACGTGTCTAAGAAAACCACTTTGGTATAAGGGACTGCTCTTATTCCCTTTTTTTTCGTTTAATGAACAATTATTCAAGTAAGTCATTTCACATTGTTGATTTTCTTGGACTCGGATGTCACGCAGGTAGCTATAATCTCATACGTGGTAAGGTCAATTGCTGCTGTAACCACAAATGGAGGGCTGAATTCTATTGTTGATTTCATTTGTTTGTTATTTCCTTCAATGTTTCTTACTCTAACATTTTTTATCGTATTGCAGAGGGACGAAAGCTTGACACACGTGTCTAAGGAAACCACTTTGGTATAAGGGACTGCACTTAATTCCTTTTTTTATGTTTAATGAAAAATTGTTCAAGTAAGCCATTCCACATTGTTGATTTCCTCCCACGTGGTGAGGTCCATTCCTGCTGTAACCACAATTGGACGGCTGACTTCTGTTGTTGATTTAATTTGTTTGTTATTTCCTTCAATGTTTCTTACTCTTACACTTTTTGTCGTATTGCTGACGGACGAAAGCTTGACACACGTGTCTAAGGAAACCACTTTGGTATAAGGGACTGCACTTATTTCCTTTTTTTATGTTTAATGAAAAATTGTTCAAGTACTCAGTCTCTTAGTCTACCCATATCCAAAATTTTCTCAGTATCTTTGACCTCTGGTATACTGCCGAAATCATGGAAGAGTGCACTTGTATCACCGATACATAAAAAAGGCGACAAGCAAGATCCGAATAATTTCAGGCCAATAAGCCTCACTTCCATTCTATGTAAGATTCTGGAAAGGTTAATGTACGACAGGATGCTTTCGTTTTTTTTGGAACATAACATCATACCAGATACCCAGCATGGTTTCATCAGGGGAAGATCAATTATCACCTGCCTCCTCAACTGTCTCAACAAGTGGACCCATTCTTTGGATAATAGACTTCCGGTAGATGTTGTCTATCTAGATTTCGCAAAGGCCTTCGATAGGGTACCAATAAATAGGCTTCTGTACAAGCTGGAGCACTTTGGAATCCGGGGATTGATCTTGAAGTGGATTGAGAGCTTCTTGACTGACAGATCGTTTGTGGTAAAAGTTGGAGCGGCCAGATCGGAACCAAGATGCGTGCTCAGTGGCGTTCCTCAGGGCTCAGTTCTGGGACCGTTGCTGTTTCTGGTGTATGTGAGCGATCTAGCTGTTGAGTTCAAGTCGGACAGTGCTTCATTTGCCGATGATATTAAATTTTTCAATTGCCTTCTCAACAACTATAAAACCCTGCAGGAAGACTTGGACAGGGTCGTTTGTTGGTGCGACAAATGGTTGATTCCCCTAAACCCTTCAAAGTGTCGAATACTACATTTGGGTAAAAACAATCCAGGTTTGACTTATTTCATTGACGGCGTTGAAGTTGTTGGATGTTCATCTCATGTGGACCTGGGTGTGGTGATTTCAAGTGATCTTTCGTGGACTGAACATGTATTGCACATCACAAAGAAGGTCAAACGTCTTATATATGTTGTCCAGAACGTTTTTCGTGGCAATAATGTGGCGGCTATCTCCCAGATATATAAAAGTTATATTCGACCAATACTTGAATTTGCCGGTCCGGTTTGGCATCCGTGGTTGACGGGTGATGCTGCATTGCTGGAGAACTTACAGCGTCGTGTCACACGCATTCCCTTTGGATGGAATCGCCCTTGTTATCAGGAACGGCTACGGATGATGGGTCTTTCTTCCTTTGCTGATCGTCGTTTGAGGGGAGACCTGATAGTTACATATCGAGCATTGCACGGCTTATTCGGCGTCGATATGTCCCACCTGTATGAATTGAATTCGAATCAACTTCGTGGACATGGATACAAGTTGAATAGAAGTATTTCGAACGAGGTGCCGAGAGAATTTCCTTTGTAATCGGGTGTTTAACCATTGGAACGGCCTGCCCAGTGAAATTGTAGAAGCAGTATCAGTCAATGCGTTCAAGAATAAATTTGACACCTGGAAAAGTAATTGAAGTGTATACATTGTTGGGTTTTTGGTTGTTGATAATATCATTTTTGAAGCCTTTTGTAAATTTCACTTATCTCTGTTTTTTTTTTCTCTTTCTCTACAGTTGTATTATGGATAATTTTCAGTTAGAGTTTATAGGTTTAATGTACCTCAACTCTGTAATTTTGTTCAATAATAAAGTAAGCCATTCCACATTGTTGATTTTCTCACACGTGGTAAAGTCAATTGCTGCTGTAACCAAAACTGGACGGCTGAATTCTGTTGTTGATTTCATTTGTTTGTGATTTTCTTCAATGTTTCTTACTCTAACATTTTTATCGTATTGCAGAGGGACGAAAGCTTGACACACGTGTCTAAGGAAATCACTTTGGTATAAGGGACTGTTCGCATTCCCTTTTTTTTGTTTAATAAACAGTTATTCAAGTAAGCCATTCCACATTGTTGATTTTCTCCCACGTGGTAAAGTCAATTGCTGCTGTAACCACAATTGGACGGCTGACTTCTGTTATAGATTTCATTTGTTTTTAATTTCTTTCAATGTTTCTCATTCTAACACTTTTCATCGTATTGCACAGGGACGAAAGCTTGACACACGTGTCTAACGAAACCACATTGGTATAAGAGACTGTTCTTATTCCCTTCAGTTTGTATAATGAACAATTATCCAAGTAAGCCATTCCACATTGTTGATTTCCTCACACGTGGTAAGGTCAATTGCTGCTGTAACCAAAACTGGACGGTTGACTTCTGTTGTTGATTTCATTCGTTTGTTATTTCCTTCAATGTTTCTTACTCTAACACTTTTTGTCGTATTGCTGAGGGACGAAAGCTTGACACACGTGTCTAAGGAATCCACTTGGGTATATAGGACTGTTCTTATTCTCTTATTTTTTGTTTAATGAACAATTGTTCAAGTAAGCCATTCCACAGTGTTGATTTCCTCCCACGTGGTGAGGTCAATTGCTGCTGTAACCACAATTGGACGGCTGACTTCTGTTGTTGATTTAATTTGTTTGTTATTTCCTTCAATGTTTCTTACTCTATCACTTTTTGTCGTATTGCTGACGGACGAAAGCTTGACACACGTGTCTAAGGAAATAATTCTGGTATAAGGGACTGTTCTTATTCCCTTTCTTATTCTTTAATTAACAATTGTTCAAGTGAGTCATTCCACATTGTTGATTTTATTGGACTCGGATGTCACGCAGGTAGCTATAATCTCCCACGTGGTAAGGTGACATTCGAGTCCAAGAAAATCAACAATGTGGAATGGCTTACTTGAATAACTGTTCATTAAACAAAAAAAAGGGAATGCGAACAGTCCCTTATACCAAAAGGTTTCCTTAGACACGTGTGTCAAGCTTTCGTCCCTCAGCAATAAGATGAAAAGTGTTAGAATGAGAAACGTTGGAGGAAATAACAAACAGATGAGATCAACAACAGAAGTCAGCCGTCCAATTTTGGTTACTGCAGCAATTGACCTTACCACGTGGGAGATTAAAGCTACCTGCGTGATATCCAAGTCCACGAAAATCAACAATGTGGAATGGCCTACTTGAATAACTGTTTATTAAACAAAAAAAAGGGAATGCGAACAGTCCCTTATACCAAAGTGGTTTCCTTAGACACGTGTGTCAAGCTTTCGTCCCTCAGCATTACGATTGAAAAGTGTTAGAATGAGAAACGATGAAGGAAATAACAAACAAATGAAATCAACAACAGAAGTCAGCCGTCCAATTGTGGTTACTGCAGCAATTGACCTTACCATGTTGGAGATTATAACTACCTGCGTTACATCCGAGTCCAAGAAAATCAACAATGTGGAATGGCTTACTTGAATAACTGTTTATCAAACAAAAAAAAAGGAATGCGAACAGTCCCTTCTACCAAAGTGGTTTCCTTAGACCCGTGTGTCAAGCTTTCGTCCCTCAGCAATACGATGAAAAGTGTTAGAATGAGAAACGATGAAGGAAATAACAAACAAATGAAATCAACAACAGAACTCAGCCGTCCAATTGTGGTTACTGCAGCAATTGACCTTACCACGTGGGAGATTATAGCTACCTGCGTGACATCCGAGTCCAAAAAAATCAACAATGTGGAATGACTCACTTGAACAATTGTTAATTAAACAATAAGAATGGGAATAAGAACAGTCCCTTATACCAGAATTATTTCCTTAGACACGTGTGTCAAGCTTTCGTCCGTCAGCAATACGACAAAAAGTGATAGAGTAAGAAACATTGAAGGAAATAACAAACGAATGAAATCAACAACAGAAGTCAGTCGTGCATTTGTGGTTACAGCAGCAATTGACCTTACCACGTGGGAGATTATATAGCTAACTGCGTGACATCCGAGTCCAAGAAAATCAACAATGTGGAATGACTTACTTGAACAATTGTTCATTAAACAATAAGAAAGGGAATAAGAACAGTTCCTTATACCAGAATTGTTTCCTTAGACACTGTGACGTGTCGACCTTGAGTAAGCCGGGTCACAAGGCTAAAGTTCGGCTCGCGACTACACTCAGTGAAGACGGGAGTGAGTTCTTCAAAATAAGGTGGAAATAATGGGCGCCAGGTAGAGATATGCTTGTCTTAAGAATAAATTGCGTACTCCTCTACCAGAGTAGCAATAAAACAAATCACTCAAGTCAAACGTTTAATAAAATTAAAATTTATGCAGTGGTTGATAATAAACAATAAAATAAAAAGAATTCTCAAAGTTGCCAAGAGCCAGAAGGGCTTCCCAAAACTTTACCTAACACTAACAAACGCCAGAAGGGCTTCCTAAAAACTATAATCAACAACAAATGCCAGAAGGGCTTCCTATAACCTATAATGCCTAAACTAATCCTGAAAACAGGATCCTTATATCAGCCTACACTTGGCTTAGGCTTAACCTCAAACTTCAGTACCAAAACTAAATTGAAACAGAGTTCAACAAACTCCAAATTTACCAGATAATAAACCAGACAAATAACCGAGTAAACAAGAAGATTGACCTAAACCACAGATCCTGAAGGAATATACAAATACAGTGGTTGTAATAACTGGCTGGTATAAAATAGCGGGCTGAACAAAGTGATAATAAATTCCAGTTACAAATCCTGAAGGGATACACAAGTATTATAGTTGTTAAAATAAATGGCCAGTTAGTGAAGTGCACCTCACCGCAAACTGTTTACAATTGCAACAGTGTATAATAAGCATGAAACAACCTTTATTCAATATAACTTATAACTTCAATATAACTATCAATGGATAGAAAATCAATAATAAATCCGTTAACTCCTATTCAAATATCTGATTAACTATCAGTACACTAAATCGTTACTTTCAAAAACTAAATCTCAGTACAATACTCATTAAAGCCAGTGCAAGCACCGGTTACCTGATACAAAGTCAATATTGAAGGTTGACATCAAATCTAACGGTGAGATCTCTATACGTAGAATGTACCATCTACTCGAGCTGCACCATATGCTAGAAATATACTATGTACCACCATATACCAGAAAATAATACCATAAACTCCAACCGTACTATACACCAGACTCCAGAACTCTTGAACGTAATCAGTCACTAGGACTCTTCAAATCCAACCAGGCACTAGGATTCTTGAACGGAACCAGGCACTAGGACCCTAATAAAAGACAATAAGATATTGTTCACAAAATGAAACGGAATTTATACCTCTCAGTTGTTGTTCGAGGGAAAAGAATCTTCTTGATATTCTTCGTGAAGTTCAACAGGTGTTCGAACTTATCGGCGGGAAGCGAATCCTAATAAAATAGAAATCTCAGATAATGACACAAGATATAGGAATTATATCATACCTCTCAGATCTTCAGAGTAAAATTCAATACCAGAGATGGGCCTTGTGGAAGAAAATTTTATAATCACGTATAAAACGTATATCCCAGAAATATTCACAATACCATAAACCATATAGGGAATTATCCAAATTGAAGAAATAATCGCCTATAATAAGGATGATTCTAGATCATATATTCTTCAATCAGGCAAATTTTCTTTCCAAAAAACTCTCTTTCAAAAAACTATCTCAAATCGCCGATAACCTCCATTTTGACAATCCATAACCACAGAATCTACCAGGTGTCAAACGAAACTTCCCACGCAGAAGAAAACAAACAAGAAATCCAGAAACTATAAAATATTTCCCCACGGTAATGATATTCGACCTCATTTATCCGGAAATAACTATTCCATAATAAATTCAAATTTAATTTAATACGGAATATTCCGAGTTGAATCAACAATCAACTTCCAGAGGGCGCAGTAACAACCGAAATCTCAAATGGTGTAAAATATAACCGTTACAAATCCCCCCTTACTTTAAAAAAAAATTTACCAGAAGGGTCAAAATTTTTTTTTCTGCCAGTAACTTCAAAAAGCCAAATACGGTAAACCAAATAACGACAATACCTCAATGAATCCCAAAGAAAACGACACCAGCAAAACTCCAATACCGACACAACCAAAACCAGAATTGTCACACTTGAATTAACTTCAAAAGTCCAATCTCAGCAAATTGAAACGGAGATGGATATTATAGCATGTTGCTATCGTGGTTCTGACGATACAAAAGATGTTAAGCATATGTCAGCCACTAGATGGGGGTAGTGACCACCCTAGTCAATTTATGCTCAAGGCAAGGGTTAACCATCCTTTAACCCAAACAAAAACAAAACAGCCAAAATTAGTCCGACAAGTGTTCATCAGTCAGTTGATCCGGTGGATGAGCTTTTAAGTCCTTTATATGCCAAACTCCCTGGTATTTACCGTCCTCACCCTGCAGTTCATAAGTCCAAGGGGATACCCGCGCTGAAATCACGAAAGGTCCAACATACTTCGGTGCCAGCTTAGCTGTAAAATATTTCGCGGCGTCCGAAAGTACCTGATTTCTTCTCCACACCAACTGGTTAACAGTGTATTGGACATCCCGACGTCGAAGGTTGTAAGTTCGACTATTGGCCTCGTACGCTCTCGCTAACTTAATCTTAACGTCATCATAAATTCTCGCGAAAGCTTTTTCCCGTTCCTTAGTTAAGGCAGACCTGTCAAAACGAATCTGTTCAGGGCAGGTATTTTCACCCTTACACGAAACTTCCCTTCCAAAAACAATAAAACTTGGAGAGTAACCGGTGACTTCGTGCTTTGAGGAACGAATAGCTAACCCAACCTGGTTTAACTGTTTATCCCAACCTCTCTGATCTTCTGACAGGTAGGACCTCAACATGGTTTTTATAACCCTATTAATTCTTTCGACCGGATTAGCTTGGGGATGATATAGTGCGGTATACTGAACGGTGACATTATAAGATTGTAAGAATTTAACAAATTCTTTAGACCGAAATTGAACGCCATTATCAACTATGATGGAATTGGGAGACCCAAAGACAGGAAAGACATGTGTATCCAGTATTTTTACAATGGCTGATGCGGTAGCCGTACGCAGTGGAAAAAGAAGAGGGAACTTGCTGAAACAATCCGCGACGACAAAAATATACTGGTTACCGAAGCGAGACCGAGGTAAAGGACCAATCAAATCCGCAGACAGAAGCTCGAATGGTCGAGAAATTGAGACCTGTTTGGAGAGCATGAGGCCAGCAGGCTTCTCCTGGTTTGGTTTGATGGCATGACAGGTTCTGCAGCAGCGAATAAACGAAGCCACGTCATATCGCATCTTTGGCCAGTAATACCGTTGTGCCAACTTACTATAAGTTTTGAAAACTCCTACATGTAGTAAAGACTCATGGACCTGCCTAATTAAAGATTTTCTTTGAGAACGAGGAACAACTTCTCTCCAGTAATCCGAGTCAGAGGCCAGTTCAGGAATTCGAGGTGTCACATTCTTGAAAAGCTTACCCTGAATAATTTGCCAGGATGGGAACCGGTGAGGGGCATGAGTCACTTTTCCTAGAAGTTTGTCATACCACAAATCCGTGGAATGACCATGAGAAGTATCAACAGTATCGATGATAGGTACCGCCCTAGATAAGGTATCAGGTACGATGTTATCTTTACCTTTACGATGGATAATGGTATAGTCATACTGTTGAAGTCTGATAGCCCACCGGGCTAATCTTCCAGAAGGTGAATTCAGTCGATCCAGCCAGAGCAAACTAGCGTGATCGGTGATAACCGAGAAATGTGACCCTTCAATATACGGTCGCAGCTTCTCAATCGCCCATAGAACGGCAAGGCATTCACGTTCCGTAGTGGTGTAATTGCGTTCTAACCGGGTTAAAGACCTAGAAAGATAGCATATCACCTTTTCTCCATCCTCTTGTTGCTGAGTCAAGACAGCACCAATCCCATAACCGGAAGCATCACACTGAATGGTGAACGACCTCGAAAAATCCGGACAAGACAAAACAGGGGCACTAATCAAACATTCCTTCAACTTAATCAAAGCCTCATTACATTGGGAACTCCATCTGAAGGACCGATTTTTCTTGAGTAGCTCCGTTAAGGGAGCAGTCAGATCCGCAAAGTTCGGTACGAATCTCCGGTACCATGAAGCCAAACCCAGTATACGTCGAACCTCCGAAACAGAAGTGGGGACTGGTATGTTCAAAATAGCCTGAACCTTCGCCGGATCCATTCTTAGACCTTTTGAATCCACTACATAACCTAGATACAAGAGTTCCGGTCGACAAAAATGGCACTTTTTCTTTGAAACCGTTAAGTTAGCCGCTTTGAGTCGTTTAAAGACTTCCTTCAATACCTCTACATGCTTTTCGAAGGTATCCGTAATGATAATTATGTCGTCCAAATAGACAAACACATATGGTTCCAAATCCGGACCAAGAACTCTGTCAACCAAACGCTGGAAGGTAGCCGGACTATTAGACAGTCCCATAGGCAGACGGAGGAACTGAAACAGACCTCTATTGGGTACTGTGAACGCAGTTAAAGGGCGAGAGGATGCTTCCAAGGGCACCTGAAAATAAGCCGACTTAATGTCCATAGAGGACAAGAACTTGGCGTTGCGGAGCCGATCCAAGGTAGCATTTATATAGGGGAGAGGATAAGCATCTTTTTCTGTAACGGCATTCAATTTCCTGTAATCAACGCAGAATCGGTACGAGCCATCCTTCTTTTTAACAAGAAGAATCGGGGATGACCAGGGGCTGGTCGAAGGTTCAACAATGCCCTGCTCCAGTAAGTTGTCTAACTCCGCATCAATATGACCTTGCATTACCGGACTCACAGGATAATACCTCTGCTTAATGGGACGACACGAGGTTTTTATCTCATATTCCACCAGATTAGTACATCCTAACTCGTCACCCATGTTCTTAAAAGCCTCCTGCACAACCTCATTCAAAATCCTAGATTGCTCAGGGGTAAGGTGTTCCTCTGATGCAATCGCCTCCACAGAGACATCAGCATCTCGTTGAAATACCCATTTCCCACAACGAAGATCCGGTACGACACCAAACTTCCTCCAAAAATCAATGCCTAGGATTAAAGAGTGCGGTAACTCAGGAACTACTAAGGCTGAAATCATCTTAACCTTATTCTCGAGCTTAATTGGTAAATCCACCGAACCGATACTTGAACAACTTTGTCCATTAGCGACTCTACAAGAAATTACGTTATCAACATTAATATTCAGATTCAATTTCTTCAACAACACCCATCCAGGGCCTCCAATAATCGTGCATGAAGCACCCGAATCCAAAAGACCTAACAAATCAACATCAAAAACAGAAACCGACAAATATGGGCGTTCATCATTTTGCGCATGCGCCAACACATAATCTAACAAAGCTTTTTGGTGCAAAGGTAAACGATCACGGGCAGAGAAATGAGGGAAGGCACACATACTGCCATTAGAGGTCTTCCCCCTCAGTTTTCCGACGGCTTACACTTAGGACAGGTCCGAACAGTGGAACCTGGACGACCACACTTGAAGCAGTACTTATTTTTGGTCATCTTACAATCCTTAGCAGCATGACCCGGTTGCTTACAATTCCAGCAAGTCAATACTGCACTTACCTCAGCCGGAGAGGTACTTATATCAGCAGAAGAAGTACTCACATCAACAGAAGAGGCAGAAGGTTGTTCTGCATATACGTATGCTAAATCAGGTTCCATCAGAGAGCTCCTATTTCGGGGAGGAGGTACGAAGGATTCGATGGATTCCTTGCGAGCCTCGAGTTGTCTTCCGATATCCAACAGTTGCGAAATCGAGGTGATGTTAGTCAAACCTAACTGACTCTGGTAAAAGGGTGAGATATTACGAAGAAGGATTCTCAGTCGAGTCTCCTCATTGACAGGTACAGTAAGACGTTTGAACATAGTGTCCATCATTGCCAGATACAAACCGATGCTTTCATCAGGGCCTTGTGTTCTGCGTTTGATCTCATCGAAGAGTTTCTCATTATAATTGGGAGGAAGAAACTGTTTTCTCAATTCTTCAACTAACTGAGACCACGTTGACAAGGTGGACCGGACAGATCGGAACCAGATAAGAGCCTTACCCACAAATAAATCGCTAGCAGACAAGAACAACTGCTCCTCTGTAACGTTCCGGGAAATACATAATTCCTCAACATTTTCAAGGAAAGAACTCAGGGAACATTTAGAATTATCTCCACTAAATTTGGTAATATTCCATTTTGCTACTGATACTGAAGGTATCTTACATTGAGGAGCCGAAGCTGTAGCAGTGGTCCGGTGAACTACATCACTAACTGTGACGTCATCCGACTCAGATTCCGACGATGAATCAGATATACCAGCTTTATCCATCAGCATGCTCAACTCAAGAGGTGACTGAGTTTGCAGCGACAATCTCCGAAATTTCCTAGCTCGCGAACCTAATTCCGCCTTTAATCCAATTATTTTAGCTAAATATCCTGACCGGAGAACCTGTTCTTCTTCTGAGAGCGCTTGAGATCTTTCCGCTCGCTTAAATAAATGTACCAAGCGTGTAGATGTCTTGAGAAAAGATGGACTTTTCTCATCACCCGAAAATTCTAATAATTCTCTTTCAAAGAATGCAATTGAGCTTTCTATCGCCTTTGAGTCATCTTCGAACCGATATGGATATGGTGGGTATTTGGTTTCAATTCCTGATTTTTCTAACCTCAAATAACCTCTAAGACTCTTTCTCATCTCAACAACCGTATTCACGTTATCTACACCTCTTACAGCTAATTCATAACTCAATTCATCTTTATCAAGACGATTCACGTCCATTCGACCCTCCATACTTAAGAAAATACTAAAAACACAATCTTACCTAAACCTCAAAATACAAAATATTGACAGCGCCAATAAATACAACGGAAATCGACACTACAGAAAAAATTAATAACCAGGTAGATTTGAAAACTAACGCAATACGCAAAATATCAATAATAACAACAAGACCGATCAACCACTGCAAGTCAGATAGAATAGACTTTTGGGCCCCACGTTGGGCGCCAATTTGTGACGTGTCGACCTTGAGTAAGCCGGGTCACAAGGCTAAAGTTCGGCTCGCGACTACACTCAGTGAAGACGGGAGTGAGTTCTTCAAAATAAGGTGGAAATAATGGGCGCCAGGTAGAGATATGCTTGTCTTAAGAATAAATTGCGTACTCCTCTACCAGAGTAGCAATAAAACAAATCACTCAAGTCAAACGTTTAATAAAATTAAAATTTATGCAGTGGTTGATAATAAACAATAAAATAAAAAGAATTCTCAAAGTTGCCAAGAGCCAGAAGGGCTTCCCAAAACTTTACCTAACACTAACAAACGCCAGAAGGGCTTCCTAAAAACTATAATCAACAACAAATGCCAGAAGGGCTTCCTATAACCTATAATGCCTAAACTAATCCTGAAAACAGGATCCTTATATCAGCCTACACTTGGCTTAGGCTTAACCTCAAACTTCAGTACCAAAACTAAATTGAAACAGAGTTCAACAAACTCCAAATTTACCAGATAATAAACCAGACAAATAACCGAGTAAACAAGAAGATTGACCTAAACCACAGATCCTGAAGGAATATACAAATACAGTGGTTGTAATAACTGGCTGGTATAAAATAGCGGGCTGAACAAAGTGATAATAAATTCCAGTTACAAATCCTGAAGGGATACACAAGTATTATAGTTGTTAAAATAAATGGCCAGTTAGTGAAGTGCACCTCACCGCAAACTGTTTACAATTGCAACAGTGTATAATAAGCATGAAACAACCTTTATTCAATATAACTTATAACTTCAATATAACTATCAATGGATAGAAAATCAATAATAAATCCGTTAACTCCTATTCAAATATCTGATTAACTATCAGTACACTAAATCGTTACTTTCAAAAACTAAATCTCAGTACAATACTCATTAAAGCCAGTGCAAGCACCGGTTACCTGATACAAAGTCAATATTGAAGGTTGACATCAAATCTAACGGTGAGATCTCTATACGTAGAATGTACCATCTACTCGAGCTGCACCATATGCTAGAAATATACTATGTACCACCATATACCAGAAAATAATACCATAAACTCCAACCGTACTATACACCAGACTCCAGAACTCTTGAACGTAATCAGTCACTAGGACTCTTCAAATCCAACCAGGCACTAGGATTCTTGAACGGAACCAGGCACTAGGACCCTAATAAAAGACAATAAGATATTGTTCACAAAATGAAACGGAATTTATACCTCTCAGTTGTTGTTCGAGGGAAAAGAATCTTCTTGATATTCTTCGTGAAGTTCAACAGGTGTTCGAACTTATCGGCGGGAAGCGAATCCTAATAAAATAGAAATCTCAGATAATGACACAAGATATAGGAATTATATCATACCTCTCAGATCTTCAGAGTAAAATTCAATACCAGAGATGGGCCTTGTGGAAGAAAATTTTATAATCACGTATAAAACGTATATCCCAGAAATATTCACAATACCATAAACCATATAGGGAATTATCCAAATTGAAGAAATAATCGCCTATAATAAGGATGATTCTAGATCATATATTCTTCAATCAGGCAAATTTTCTTTCCAAAAAACTCTCTTTCAAAAAACTATCTCAAATCGCCGATAACCTCCATTTTGACAATCCATAACCACAGAATCTACCAGGTGTCAAACGAAACTTCCCACGCAGAAGAAAACAAACAAGAAATCCAGAAACTATAAAATATTTCCCCACGGTAATGATATTCGACCTCATTTATCCGGAAATAACTATTCCATAATAAATTCAAATTTAATTTAATACGGAATATTCCGAGTTGAATCAACAATCAAATTCCAGAGGGCGCAGTAACAACCGAAATCTCAAATGGTGTAAAATATAACCGTTACAACACGTGTGTCAAGCTTTCGTCCGTCAGCAATACGACAAAAAGTGATAGAGTAAGAAACATTGAAGGAAAAAACAAACGAATGAAATCAACAACAGAAGTCAGTCGTGCATTTGTGGTTACAGCAGCTTTCGTCTCTCTGCAATACGATAAAAAGTGTAAGAGTAAGAAACATTGAAGCAAATAATAAACAAATGAAATCAACAACAGAAGTCAGCCGTCCAATTGTGGTTACAGCAGCAATTGACCTAACCACGTGGGAGATTATAGCAACCTGCGTGACATCCGAGTCCAAGAAAATCAACAATGTGAAATGGCTTACTTGAATAACTGTTTATTAAACAAAAAAAAGGAAATCCGAACAGTCCCTTATACCAAAGTGGTTTCCTTAGACACGTGTGTCAAGCTTTCGTCCCTCAGCAATAAGATGAAAAGTGTTAAAATGAGAAACGTTGGAGGAAATAACAAACAAATGAGATCAACAACAGAAGTCAGCCGTCCATTTGTGGTTACAGCAGCAATTGACCTTACCACGTGGGAGGAAATCAACAATGTGGAATGGCTTACTTGAACAATTGTTCATAAAACAATAAAAAAGGGAATAAGAACAGTCCCTCATACCAGAATGGTTTCCTTAGACACGTGTGTCAAGCTTTCGTCTGTCAGCAATACGACAAAAAGTGTTAGAGTAAGAAACATCGAAGGAAATAACAAACAAATGAAATCAACAACAGAAGTCAGGTGTCCGATTGTGGTTACAGCAGCAATTGACCTCACCACGTGGGAGGAAATCAACAATGTGGAATGGCTTACTTGAACAATTGTTCATTAAACAAAAAAAAGAGAATAAGAACAGTCCTATATACCCAAGTGGATTCCTTAGACACGTGTGTCAAGCTTTCGTCCCTCAGCAATACGACAAAAAGTGTTAGAGTAAGAAACATTGAAGGAAATAACAAACGAATGAAATCAACAACAGAAGTCAACCGTCCAGTTTTGGTTACAGCAGCAATTGACCTTACCACGTGTGAGGAAATCAACAATGTGGAATGGCTTACTTGGATAATTGTTCATTATACAAACAGAAGGGAATAAGAACAGTCTCTTATACCAATGTGGTTTCGTTAGACACGTGTGTCAAGCTTTCGTCCCTGTGCAATACGATGAAAAGTGTTAGAATGAGAAACATTGAAAGAAATAAAAAACAAATGAAATCGATAACAGAAGTCAGCCGTCCAATTGTGGTTACAGCAGCAATTGACCTTACCACGTGGGAGAAAATCAACAATGTGGAATGGCTTAATTGAATGACTGTTTATTAAACAAAAAAAAGGGAATGCGAACAGTCCCTTATACCAAAAAGATTTCCTTAGACACGTGTGTCAAGCTTTCGTCCCTCTGCAATACGATAAAAATGTTAGAGTAAGAAACATTGAGTGAAATCACAAACAAATGAAATCAACAACAGAATTCAGCCGTCCAGTTCTGGTTACAGCAGCAATTGACTTTACCACGTGTGAGAAAATCAACAATGTGGAATGGCTCACTTCAACAATTGTTCATTAAACAATAAAAAAGGGAAAAGAACAGTCCCTTATACCAGAATGGTTTCCTTAGACAAGTGTGTCAAGCTTTCGTCCGTCAGCAATACGACAAAAAGTGTTAGAGTAAGAAACATTGAGGGAAATAACAAACAAATTAAATCAACAACAGAAGTCAGCCGTCCAATTGTGGTTACAGCAGCAATTGACCTCACCACGTGGGAGGAAATCAACAATGTGGAATGGCTTACTTGAACAATTTTTCATTAAACATAAAAAAAGGGAAAAAGTGCAGTCCCTTATACCAAAGTGGTTTCCTTAGACACGTGTGTCAAGCTTTCGTCCCTCTGCAATACGATAAAAAATGTTAGAGTAAGAAACATTGAAGGAAATAACAAACAAATGAAATCAACAATAGAATTCAGCCGTCCATTTGTGGTTACAGCAGCAATTGACCTTACCACGTATGAGATTATAGCTACCTGCGTGACATCCGAGTCCAAGAAAATCAAAAATGTGAAATGACTTACTTGAATAATTGTTCATTAAAAGAAAAAAAAGGGAATGAGAGCAGTCCCTTATACCAAAGTGGTTTTCTTAGACACGTGTGTCAAGCTTTCGTCACTCTGCAATACGATGAAAAGAGTCAGAATAAGAAACATTGGAGGAAATAAAAAACAAATGAAATCGACAACAGAAGTCAGCCGTCCATTTGTGGTTACAGCAGCAATTGACTTTACCACGTATGAGATTATAGCTACCTGCGTGACATTCGAGTCCAAGAAAATCAACAATGTGGAATGGCTTACTTGAATAACTGTTCATTAAACAAGAAAAAGGGAATGCGAACAGTCCCTTATACCAAAGTGGTTTCCTTAGACACGTGTGTCAAGCTTTCGTCCCTCAGCAATAAGATGAAAAGTGTTAGAATGAGAAACGTTGGAGGAAATAACAAACAAATGAGATCAACAACAGAAGTCAGCCGTCCAATTGTGGTTACTGCAGCAATTGACCTTACCACGTGGGAGATTAAAGCTACCTGCGTGATATCCAAGTCCAAGAAAATCAACAATGTGGAATGGCTTACTTGAATAACTGTTTATTAAACAAAAAAAAGGGAATGCGAACAGTCCCTTATACCAAAGTGGTTTCCTTAGACACGTGTGTCAAGCTTTCGTCCCTCAGCATTTCGATTGAAAAGTGTTAGAATGAGAAACGATGAAGAAAATAACAAACAAATGAAATCAACAACAGAAGTCAGCCGTCCAATTGTGGTAACTGCAGCAATTGACCTTACCATGTGGGAGATTATAACTACCTGCGTGACATCCGAGTCCAAGAAAATCAACAATGTGGAATGGCTTACTTGAATAACTGTTTATTAAACAAAAAAAAAGGAATGCGAACAGTCCCTTCTACCAAAGTGGTTTCCTTAGACACGTGTGTCAAGCGTTCGTCCCTCAGCAATACGATGAAAAGTGTTAGAATGAGAAACGATGAAGGAAATAACAAACAAATGAAATCAACAACAGAAGTCAGCCGTCCAATTGTGGTTACTGCAGCAATTGACCTTACCACGTGGGAGATTATAGCTACCTGCGTGACATCCGAGTCCAAAAAAATCAACAATGTGGAATGACTCACTTGAACAATTGTTAATTAAACAATAAGAAAGGGAATAAGAACAGTCCCTTATACCAGAATTATTTCCTTAGACACGTGTGTCAAGCTTTCGTCCGTCAGCAATACGACAAAAAGTGATAGAGTAAGAAACATTGAAGGAAATATTGAACGAATGAAATCAACAACAGAAGTCAGTCGTGCATTTGTGGTTACAGCAGCAATTGACCTTACCACGTGGGAGATTATATAGCTGACTGCGTGACATCCGAGTCCAAGAAAATCAACAATGTGGAATGACTTACTTGAACAATTGTTCATTAAACAATTAGAAAGGGAATAAGAACAGTCCCTTGTACCAGAATTGTTTCCTTAGACACGTGTGTCAAGCTTTCTTCCGTCAGCAATAGAACAAAAAGTGATAGAGTAAGAAACATTGAAGGAAATAACAAACGAATGAAATCAACAAAAGAAGTCAGTCGTGCATTTGTGGTTACAGCAGCTTTCGTCTCTCTGCAATACGATAAAAAGTGTTAGAGAAAGAAACATTGAAGGAAATAATAAACAAATGAAATCAACAACAGAAGTCAGCCGTCCAATTGTGGTTACAGCAGCAATTTATCTAACCACATGGGAGATTATAGCAACCTGCGTGACATCCGAGTCCAAGAAAATCAACAATGTGAAATGGCTTACTTGAATAACTGTTTATTAAACAAAAAAAAGGAAATCCGAACAGTCCCTTATACCAAAGTGGTTTCCTTAGACACGTGTGTCAAGCTTTCGTCACTCAGCAATAAGATGAAAAGTGTTAAAATGAGAAACGTTGGAGGAAATAACAAACAAATGAGATCCACAACAGAAGTCAGCCGTCCATTTGTGGTTACAGCAGCAATTGACCTTACCACGTGGGAGGAAATCAACAATGTGGAATGGCTTACTTGAACAATTGTTCATAAAACAATAAAAAAGGGAATAAGAACAGTCCCTTATACAAGAATGGTTTCCTTAGACACGTGTGTCAAGCTTTCGTCCGTCAGCAAT
Source organism: Harmonia axyridis (assembly GCF_914767665.1). NCBI lineage: Eukaryota > Metazoa > Arthropoda > Insecta > Coleoptera > Coccinellidae > Harmonia > Harmonia axyridis. The sequence goes on along the minus strand of NC_059502.1, from coordinate 45,710,810 downwards.
ACGACAAAAAGTGTAAGAGTAAGAAACATCGAAGGAAATAACAAACAAATGAAATCAACAACAGAAGTCAGGTGTCCAATTGTGGTTACAGCAGCAATTGACCTCACCATGTGGGAGGAAATCAACAATGTGGAATGGCTTACTTGAACAATTGTTCATTAAACAAAAAAAAAAGAGAATAAGAAGAGTCCTATATACCCAAGTGGATTCCTTAGACACGTGTGTCAAGCTTTCGTCCCTCAGCAACACGACAAAAAGTGTTAGAGTAAGAAACATTGAAGGAAATAACAAACGAATAAAATCAACAACAGAAGTCAACCGTCCAGTTTTGGTTACAGCAGCAATTGACCTTACCACGTGTGAGTAAATCAACAATGTGGAATGGCTTACTTGGATAATTGTTCATTATACAAACAGAAGGGAATAAGAACAGTCTCTTATACCAATGTGGTTTCGTTAGACACGTGTGTCAAGCTTTCGTCCCTGTGCAATACGATGAAAAATGTTAGAATGAGAAACATTGAAAGAAATAAAAAACAAATGAAATCGATAACAGAAGTCAGCCGTCCAATTGTGGTTACAGCAGCAATTGACTTGACCACGTGTGAGAAAATCAACAATGTGGAATGGCTCACTTGAACAATTGTTCATTAAACAATAAAAAAGGGAAAAGAACAGTCCCTTATACCAGAATGGTTTCCTTAGACACGTGTGTCAAGCTTTCGTCCGTCAGCAATACGACAAAAAGTGTTAGAGTAAGAAACATTGAAGGAAATAACGAACAAATGAAATCAACAATAAAATTCAGCCCTCCATTTGTGGTTACAGCAGCAATTGACCTTACCACGTATGAGATTATAGCTACCTGCGTGACATCCGAGTCCAAGAAAATCAACAATGTGAAATGACTTACTTGAATAATTGTTCATTAAACGAAAAAAAGGGAATGAGAGCAGTCCCTTTTACCAAAGTGGTTTTCTTAGACACGTGTGTCAAGCTTTCGTCCCTCTGCAATACGATGAAAAGAGTCAGAATAAGAAACATTGGAGGAAATATTTTTTATTTCCTCCAATGTTTCTTATTCTGACTCTTTTCATCGTATTGCATTTGTTTTTCAAATGAAATCGACAACAGAAGTCAGCCGTCCAATTGTGGTTACAGCAGCAATTGACCTTACCACGTGGGAGATGATAGCTACCTGCGTGACATCCGAGTCCAAGAAAATCAACAATGTGGAATGGCTTACTTGGATAATTGTTCATTAAACAAACAGAAGGGAATGAGAACAGTCCCTTATACCAAAGTGGTTTCCTTAGACACGTGTGTCAAGCTTTCGTCCCTCAGCAATACGATGAAAAGTGTAAGAATGAGAAACGATGAAGGAAATAACAAACAAATGAAATCAACAACAGAAGTCAGCCGTCCAATTGTGGTTACAGCAGCAATTGACCTCACCACGTGGGAGATTATAGCTACCTGCGTGACATCCGAGTCCAAGAAATTCAACAATGTGAAATGACTTACTTGAATAATTGTTCATTGAACGAAAAAAAAGGGAATAAGAACAGTCCCTTATACCAAAGTGGTTTTCTTAGACACGTGTGTCAAGCTTTCGTCCCTCAGCAATACGATGAAAAGTGTTAGAATGAGAAACGATGAAGGAAATAACAAACAAATGAAATCAACAACAGAATTCAGCCGTCCATTTGTGGTTACAGTAGCAATTGACCTCACCACGTGGGAGATTATAGCTACCTGCGTGACATCCCAGTCCAAGAAAATCAACAATGTGAAATGGCTTACTTGAATAATTTTTCATTAAACGAAAAAAAAGGGAATAAGAACAGTCCCTTATACCAATGTGGTTCCCTTAGACACGTGTGTCAAGCTTTCGTCCCTCTGCAATACGATGAAAAGTATTAGAATAAAAAACATTGGAGGAAATAACAAACAAATGAAATCAACAACAAAACTCAGCTGTCCATTTGTGGTTACAGCAGCAATTGACCTCACCACGTATGAGATTATAGCTACCTGCGTGACATTCGAGTCCAAGAAAATCAACAATGTGGAATGTCTTACTTGAATAACTGTTCATTAAACAAAAAAAAGGGAATGCGAACAGTCCCTTATACCACTGTGGTTTTCTTAGACACGTGTGTCAAGCTTTCGTCCCTGTGCAATACGATGAAAATTGTAAGAATGAGAAACAATGAAAGAAATAAAAAACAAATGAATTCGACTACAGAAGTCAGCCGTCCAATTGTGGTTACAGCAGAAATTGACCTTACCACGTGGGAGATTATAACTACCTGCGTGACATCCGAGTCCAAGAAAATCAACAATGTGGAATGGCTTACTTGAATAACTGTTTATTAAACAAAAAAAAAGGACATGCGAACAGTTCCTTCATACCAAAGTGGTTTCCTTAGACACGTGTGTCAAGCTTTCGTCCCTCTGCAATACGATAAAAAATGTTAGAGTGAGAAACATTGAAGGAAATAACAAACAAATGAAATCAACAACAGAATTCAGCCGTCCAATTGTGGTTACAGCAGCAATTGACCTTACCACGTGGGAGATTATAGCTACCTGCGTGACATCCGAGTCCAAGAAAACCAACAATGTGGAATGGCTTACTTGAACAATTGTTCATTAAACAATAAAAAAGTGAATAAGAACAGTCCCTTATACCAAAATGGTTTCCTTAGACACGTGTGTCAAGCTTTCGTCCGTCAGCAATACGACAAAAACTGTTAGAGTAAGAAACATTGAAGGAAATAACAAACGAATGAAATCAACAACAGGAGTCAACCGTCCAGTTTTGGTTACAGCAGCAATTGACCTTACCACGTGTGAGAAAATCAACAATGTGGAATGGCTTACTTGAACAATTGTTCATTAAACAATAAAAAAGGGAATTAGAACAGTCCCTTGTACCAGAATGGTTTCCTTAGACACGTGTGTCAAGCTTTCGTCCGTCAGCAATACGACAAAAAGTGCTAGAGTAAGAAACATTGAAGGAAATAACAAACAAATGAAATCAATAACAGGAGTCAGCCGTCCAATTGTGGTTACAGCAGCAATTGAATTTACCACGTGGAAGGAAATGAACAATGTGGAATGGCTTACTTGAACAATTGTTCATTAAACAAAAAAAAAGGGAATAAGAACAGTCCCTTTTACCAAAGTGGTTTTCTTAGACACGTGTGTCAAGCTTTCGTCCCTCTGCAATACGATGAAAAGAGTTAGAATAAGAAACATTGGAGTAAATAAAAAACAAATGAAATCGACAACAGAAGTCAGCCGTCCAATTGTGGTTACAGCAGTAATTAACCTTACCACGTGGTAGATTATAGCAACCTGCGTGACATCCGAGTCCAAGAAAATCAACAATGTGGAATGGCTTACTTGAATAACTGTTTATTGAACAGAAAAAATGGAATGCGTACAGTCTCTTATACCAATGTGGTTTCGTTAGACACGTGTGTCGAGCTTTCGTCCCTGTGCAATACGATGAAAAGTGTTAGAATGAGAAACATTGAAAGAAATAGAAAACAAATGAAATCGATAACAGAAGTCAGCCGTCCAATTGTGGTTACAACAGCAATTGACCTTACCTCGTGGAAAGTTATAGCTACCTGCGTGACATCCCAGTCCAAGAAAATCAACAATATGAAATGGCTTACTTGAATAATTGTTCATTAAACGAAAAAAAAGGGAATAAGAACAGTTTCTTATACCAAAGTGGTTTTCTTAGACACGTGTGTCAAGCTTTCGTCCCTCTGCAATACGATGACAAGAGTTAGAATAGGAAACATTGGAGGAAATAACGAACATATGAAACCAACAAGAGAAGTCAGCCTTCCATTTGTGATTACAGCAGCAATTGACCCTACCACGTATGAGATTTTAGCTAACTGCGTGACATCCGAGTCCAAGAAAATCAACAATGTGGAATGGCTTACTTGAACAATTGTTCATTAAACAATAAAAAAGGGAATAAGAACAGTCCCTTATACAAAAGTGGTTTCTTCAGACACGTGTGTCAAGCTTTCGTCCCTCTGCAATACGATGAAAAGAGTTAGAATGAGAAACATTGGAGGAAATTACAAACAAATGAAATCAACAACAGAAGTCAGCCGTCTTTTTGTGGTTACAGCAGCAATTGACCCTACCACGTATGAGATTATAGCTACCTGCGTGACATCCGAGTCTAAGAAAATCAACAATGTGGAATGGCTTACTTGAATAACTATTTATTAAACAAAAAAAAGGGAATACGAACAGTCCCTCATACCAAAGTGGTTTCCTTAGACACGTGTGTCAAGCTTTCGTCCCTCTGCAATACGATAAAAAATGTGAGAAACATTGAAGGAAATAACAAACAAATGAAATCAACAACAGAATTCAGCCGTCCAGTTTTGGTTACAGCAGCAATTGACTTTACCACGTGTGAGAAAATCAACAATGTGGAATGGCTTACTTGAACAATTGTTCATTAAACAAAAAAAAAGGGAATAAGAACAGTCCCTTATACCAAAGTGGTTTCCTTAGACACGTGTGTCAAGCTTTCGTCCCTCAGCAATACGATGAAAAGTGTTAGAATGAGAAACGATGAAGGAAATAACAAACAAATGAAATCAACAACAGAAGTCAGCCGTCCAATTGTGGTTACAGCAGCAATTGACCTTACCACGTGGGAGATTATAGCTACCTGCGTGACATCCGAGTCCTAGAAAATCAACAATGTGGAATGGCTTACTTGAATAACTGTTTATTAAACAAAAAAAAAGGAATGCGAACAGTCCCTTCTACCAAAGTGGTTTCCTTAGACACGTGTGTCAAGCGTTCGTCCCTCAGCAATACGATGAAAAGTGTTAGAATGAGAAACGATGAAGGAAATAACAAACAAATGAAATCAACAACAGAAGTCAGCCGTCCAATTGTGGTTACTGCAGCAATTGACCTTACCACGTGGGAGATTATAGCTACCTGCGTGACATCCGAGTCCAAAAAAATCAACAATGTGGAATGACTCACTTGAACAATTGTTAATTAAACAATAAGAAAGGGAATAAGAACAGTCCCTTATACCAGAATTATTTCCTTAGACACGTGTGTCAAGCTTTCGTCCGTCAGCAATACGACAAAAAGTGATAGAGTAAGAAACATTGAAGGAAATATTGAACGAATGAAATCAACAACAGAAGTCAGTCGTGCATTTGTGGTTACAGCAGCAATTGACCTTACCACGTGGGAGATTATATAGCTGACTGCGTGACATCCGAGTCCAAGAAAATCAACAATGTGGAATGACTTACTTGAACAATTGTTCATTAAACAATTAGAAAGGGAATAAGAACAGTCCCTTGTACCAGAATTGTTTCCTTAGACACGTGTGTCAAGCTTTCTTCCGTCAGCAATAGAACAAAAAGTGATAGAGTAAGAAACATTGAAGGAAATAACAAACGAATGAAATCAACAAAAGAAGTCAGTCGTGCATTTGTGGTTACAGCAGCTTTCGTCTCTCTGCAATACGATAAAAAGTGTTAGAGAAAGAAACATTGAAGGAAATAATAAACAAATGAAATCAACAACAGAAGTCAGCCGTCCAATTGTGGTTACAGCAGCAATTTATCTAACCACATGGGAGATTATAGCAACCTGCGTGACATCCGAGTCCAAGAAAATCAACAATGTGAAATGGCTTACTTGAATAACTGTTTATTAAACAAAAAAAAGGAAATCCGAACAGTCCCTTATACCAAAGTGGTTTCCTTAGACACGTGTGTCAAGCTTTCGTCACTCAGCAATAAGATGAAAAGTGTTAAAATGAGAAACGTTGGAGGAAATAACAAACAAATGAGATCCACAACAGAAGTCAGCCGTCCATTTGTGGTTACAGCAGCAATTGACCTTACCACGTGGGAGGAAATCAACAATGTGGAATGGCTTACTTGAACAATTGTTCATAAAACAATAAAAAAGGGAATAAGAACAGTCCCTTATACAAGAATGGTTTCCTTAGACACGTGTGTCAAGCTTTCGTCCGTCAGCAATACGACAAAAAGTGTAAGAGTAAGAAACATCGAAGGAAATAACAAACAAATGAAATCAACAACAGAAGTCAGGTGTCCAATTGTGGTTACAGCAGCAATTGACCTCACCATGTGGGAGGAAATCAACAATGTGGAATGGCTTACTTGAACAATTGTTCATTAAACAAAAAAAAAAGAGAATAAGAACAGTCCTATATACCCAAGTGGATTCCTTAGACACGTGTGTCAAGCTTTCGTCCCTCAGCAACACGACAAAAAAAGTTAGAGTAAGAAACATTGAAGGAAATAACAAACGAATAAAATCAACAACAGAAGTCAACCGTCCAGTTTTGGTTACAGCAGCAATTGACCTTACCACGTGTGAGTAAATCAACAATGTGGAATGGCTTACTTGGATAATTGTTCATTATACAAACAGAAGGGAATAAGAACAGTCTCTTATACCAATGTGGTTTCGTTAGACACGTGTGTCAAGCTTTCGTCCCTGTGCAATACGATGAAAAATGTTAGAATGAGAAACATTGAAAGAAATAAAAAACAAATGAAATCGATAACAGAAGTCAGCCGTCCAATTGTGGTTACAGCAGCAATTAACTTTACCACGTGGGAGAAAATCAACAATGTGGAATGGCTTACTTGAATAACTGTTTATTAAACAAAAAAAAGGGAATGCGAACAGTCTCTTATACCAAAAAGATTTCCTTAGCCACGTGTGTCAAGCTTTCGTCCCTCTGCGATACGATAAAAATGTTAGAGTAAGAAACATTGAAGGAAATCACAAACAAATGAAATCAACAACAGAATTCAGCCGTCCAGTTTTGGTTACAGCAGCAATTGACTTGACCACGTGTGAGAAAATCAACAATGTGGAATGGCTCACTTGAACAATTGTTCATTAAACAATAAAAAAGGGAAAAGAACAGTCCCTTATACCAGAATGGTTTCCTTAGACACATGTGTCAAGCTTTCGTCCGTCAGCAATACGACAAAAAGTGTTAGAGTAAGAAACATTGAAGGAAATAACAAACAAATGAAATCAACAATAAAATTCAGCCCTCCATTTGTGGTTACAGCAGCAATTGACCTTACCACGTATGAGATTATAGCTACCTGCGTGACATCCGAGTCCAAGAAAATCAACAATGTGAAATGACTTACTTGAATAATTGTTCATTAAACGAAAAAAAGGGAATGAGAGCAGTCCCTTTTACCAAAGTGGTTTTCTTAGACACGTGTGTCAAGCTTTCGTCCCTCTGCAATACGATGAAAAGAGTCAGAATAAGAAACATTGGAGGAAATATTTTTTATTTCCTCCAATGTTTCTTATTCTGACTCTTTTCATCGTATTGCATTTGTTTTTCAAATGAAATCGACAACAGAAGTCAGCCGTCCAATTGTGGTTACAGCAGCAATTGACCTTACCACGTGGGAGATGATAGCTACCTGCGTGACATCCGAGTCCAAGAAAATCAACAATGTGGAATGGCTTACTTGGATAATTGTTCATTAAACAAACAGAAGGGAATGAGAACAGTCCCTTATACCAAAGTGGTTTCCTTAGACACGTGTGTCAAGCTTTCGTCCCTCAGCAATACGATGAAAAGTGTTAGAATGAGAAACGATGAAGGAAATAACAAACAAATGAAATCAACAACAGAATTCAACCGTCCATTTGTGGTTACAGTAGCAATTGACCTCACCACGTGGGAGATTATAGCTACCTGCGTGACATCCCAGTCCAAGAAAATCAACAATGTGAAATGGCTTACTTGAATAATTTTTCATTAAACGAAAAAAAAGGGAATAAGAACAGTCCCTTATACCAATGTGGTTCCCTTAGACACGTGTGTCAAGCTTTCGTCCCTCTGCAATACGATGAAAAGTATTAGAATAAAAAACATTGGAGGAAATAACAAACAAATGAAATCAACAACAAAACTCAGCTGTCCATTTGTGGTTACAGCAGCAATTGACCTCACCACGTATGAGATTATAGCTACCTGCGTGACATTCGAGTCCAAGAAAATCAACAATGTGGAATGTCTTACTTGAATAACTGTTCATTAAACAAAAAAAAGGGAATGCGAACAGTCCCTTATACCACTGTGGTTTTCTTAGACACGTGTGTCAAGCTTTCGTCCCTGTGCAATACGATGAAAATTGTAAGAATGAGAAACAATGAAAGAAATAAAAAACAAATGAATTCGACTACAGAAGTCAGCCGTCCAATTGTGGTTACAGCAGCAATTGACCTTACCACGTGGGAGATTATAACTACCTGCGTGACATCCGAGTCCAAGAAAATCAACAATGTGGAATGGCTTACTTGAATAACTGTTTATTAAACAAAAAAAAAGGACATGCGAACAGTTCCTTCATACCAAAGTGGTTTCCTTAGACACGTGTGTCAAGCTTTCGTCCCTCTGCAATACGATAAAAAATGTTAGAGTGAGAAACATTGAAGGAAATAACAAACAAATGAAATCAACAACAGAATTCAGCCGTCCAATTGTGGTTACAGCAGCAATTGACCTTACCACGTGGGAGATTATAGCTACCTGCGTGACATCCGAGTCCAAGAAAACCAACAATGTGGAATGGCTTACTTGAACAATTGTTCATTAAACAATAAAAAAGTGAATAAGAACAGTCCCTTATACCAAAATGGTTTCCTTAGACACGTGTGTCAAGCTTTCGTCCGTCAGCAATACGACAAAAACTGTTAGAGAAAGAAACATCTAAGGAAATAACAAACAAATGAAATCAACAACAGAAGTCTGCCGTCCAATTGTGGTTACAGCAGCAATTGACCTTACCACGTGTGAGAAAATCAACAATGTGGAATGGCTTACTTGAACAATTGTTCATTAAACAATAAAAAAGTGAATAAGAACAGTCCCTTATACCAAAATGGTTTCCTTAGACACGTGTGTCAAGCTTTCGTCCGTCAGCAATACGACAAAAACTGTTAGAGTAAGAAACATTGAAGGAAATAACAAACGAATGAAATCAACAACAGGAGTCAACCGTCCAGTTTTGGTTACAGCAGCAATTGACCTTACCACGTGTGAGAAAATCAACAATGTGGAATGGCTTACTTGAACAATTGTTCATTAAACAATAAAAAAGGGAATTAGAACAGTCCCTTGTACCAGAATGGTTTCCTTAGACACGTGTGTCAAGCTTTCGTCCGTCAGCAATACGACAAAAAGTGCTAGAGTAAGAAACATTGAAGGAAATAACAAACAAATGAAATCAACAACAGGAGTCAGCCGTCCAATTGTGGTTACAGCAGCAATTGAATTTACCACGTGGAAGGAAATGAACAATGTGGAATGGCTTACTTGAACAATTGTTCATTAAACAAAAAAAAAGGGAATAAGAACAGTCCCTTTTACCAAAGTGGTTTTCTTAGACACGTGTGTCAAGCTTTCGTCCCTCTGCAATACGATGAAAAGAGTTAGAATAAGAAACATTGGAGTAAATAAAAAACAAATGAAATCGACAACAGAAGTCAGCCGTCCAATTGTGGTTACAGCAGTAATTAACCTTACCACGTGGTAGATTATAGCAACCTGCGTGACATCCGAGTCCAAGAAAATCAACAATGTGGAATGGCTTACTTGAATAACTGTTTATTGAACAGAAAAAATGGAATGCGTACAGTCTCTTATACCAATGTGGTTTCGTTAGACACGTGTGTCGAGCTTTCGTCCCTGTGCAATACGATGAAAAGTGTTAGAATGAGAAACATTGAAAGAAATAGAAAACAAATGAAATCGATAACAGAAGTCAGCCGTCCAATTGTGGTTACAACAGCAATTGACCTTACCTCGTGGAAAGTTATAGCTACCTGCGTGACATCCCAGTCCAAGAAAATCAACAATATGAAATGGCTTACTTGAATAATTGTTCATTAAACGAAAAAAAAGGGAATAAGAACAGTTTCTTATACCAAAGTGGTTTTCTTAGACACGTGTGTCAAGCTTTCGTCCCTCTGCAATACGATGACAAGAGTTAGAATAGGAAACATTGGAGGAAATAACGAACATATGAAACCAACAAGAGAAGTCAGCCTTCCATTTGTGATTACAGCAGCAATTGACCCTACCACGTATGAGATTTTAGCTAACTGCGTGACATCCGAGTCCAAGAAAATCAACAATGTGGAATGGCTTACTTGAACAATTGTTCATTAAACAATAAAAAAGGGAATAAGAACAGTCCCTTATACAAAAGTGGTTTCTTCAGACACGTGTGTCAAGCTTTCGTCCCTCTGCAATACGATGAAAAGAGTTAGAATGAGAAACATTGGAGGAAATTACAAACAAATGAAATCAACAACAGAAGTCAGCCGTCTTTTTGTGGTTACAGCAGCAATTGACCCTACCACGTATGAGATTATAGCTACCTGCGTGACATCCGAGTCTAAGAAAATCAACAATGTGGAATGGCTTACTTGAATAACTATTTATTAAACAAAAAAAAGGGAATACGAACAGTCCCTCATACCAAAGTGGTTTCCTTAGACACGTGTGTCAAGCTTTCGTCCCTCTGCAATACGATAAAAAATGTGAGAAACATTGAAGGAAATAACAAACAAATGAAATCAACAACAGAATTCAGCCGTCCAGTTTTGGTTACAGCAGCAATTGACTTTACCACGTGTGAGAAAATCAACAATGTGGAATGGCTTACTTGAACAATTGTTCATTAAACAAAAAAAAAGGGAATAAGAACAGTCCCTTATACCAAAGTGGTTTCCTTAGACACGTGTGTCAAGCTTTCGTCCCTCAGCAATACGATGAAAAGTGTTAGAATGAGAAACGATGAAGGAAATAACAAACAAATGAAATCAACAACAGAAGTCAGCCGTCCAATTGTGGTTACAGCAGCAATTGACCTTACCACGTGGGAGATTATAGCTACCTGCGTGACATCCGAGTCCTAGAAAATCAACAATGTGGAATGGCTTACTTGAACAATTGTTCATTAAACAATAAAAAAGGGAATGCGAACAGTCCCTTATACCAAATTGGTGTCCTTAGACACGTGTGTCAAGCTTTCGTCCCTCAGCAATACGATGAAAAGTGTTAGAATGAGAAACGTTGGAGGAAATAACAAACAAATGAGATCAACAACAGAAGTCAGCCGTCCAATTGTGGTTACTGCAGCAATCGACCTTACCACGTGGGAGATTATAGCTACCTGCGTGACATCCGAGTCCAAGAAAATCAACAATGTGGAATGACTTACTTGAACAATTGTTCATTAAACAATAAAAATGGGAATAAGAACAGTCCCTTATACCAGAATTGTTTCCTTAGACACGTGTGTCAAGCTTTCGTCCGTCAGCAATACGACAAGAAGTGATAGAGTAAGAAACATTCAAGGAAATAACAAACGAATGAAATCAACAACAGAAGTCAGCCGTCTTTTTGTGGTTACAAAAGCAATTGACCCTACCAAGTATGAGATTATAGCTACCTGCGTGACATCCGAGTCTAAGAAAATCAACAATGTGGAATGGCTTACTTGAATAACTATTTATTAAACAAAAAAAAGGGAATACGAACAGTCCCTTATACCAAAGTGGTTTCCTTAGACACGTGTGTCAAGCTTTCGTCCCTCTGCAATACGATAAAAAATGTTAGAGTAAGAAACATTGAAGGAAATAACAAACAAATGAAATCAACAACAGAATTCAGCCGTCCAGTTTTGGTTACAGCAGCAATTGACTTTACCACGTGTGAGAAAATCAACAATGTGGAATGGCTTACTTGAACAATTGTTCATTAAACAAAAGAAAAGGGAATAAAAACAGTCCTTTATATCAAAGTGGTTTCCTTAGACACGTGTGTCAAGCTTTCGTCCCTCAGCAATACGATGAAAAGTGTTAGAATGAGAAACGATGAAAGAAATAACAAACAAATGAAATCAACAACAGAAGTCAGCCGTCCAATTGTGGTTACAGCAGCAATTGACTTTACCACGAGGGAGATTATAGCTACCTGCGTGACATACGAGTCCAAGAAAATCAACAATGTGGAATGGCTTACTTGAACAATTGTTCATTAAACAATAAAAAAGGGAAGGCGAACAGTCCCTTATACCAAATTGGTATCCTTAGACACGTGTGTCAAGCTTTCGTCCCTCAGCAATACGATGAAAAGTGTTAGAATGAGAAACGTTGGAGGAAATAACAAACAAATGAGATCAACAACAGAAGTCAGCCGTCCAATTGTGGTTACTGCAGCAATCGACCTTACCACGTGGGAGATAATAGCTTCCTGCGTGACATCCGAGTCCAAGAAAATCAACAATGTGGAATGACTTACTTGAACAATTGTTCATTAAACAATAAAAATGGGAATAAGAACAGTCCCTTATACCAGAATTGTTTCCTTAGACACGTGTGTCAAGCTTTCGTCCGTCAGCAATACGACAAGAAGTGATAGAGTAAGAAAAATTCAAGGAAATAACAAACGAATGAAATCAACAACAGAAGTCAGTCGTGCATTTGTGGTTACAGCAGCAATTGACCTTACCACGTGGGAGATTTTAGCTACCTGCGTGACATCCGAGTCCAAGAAAATCAACAATGTGGAATGGCTTACTCGAATAACTGTTTATTAAACAAAAAAAAAGGAATGCGAACCCTCCCTTCTACCAAAGTGGTTTCCTTAGACACGTGTGTCAAGCTTTCGACCCTCAGCAATACGATGAAAAGTGTAAAAATGAGAAACGATGAAGGAAATAACAAACAAATGGAATCAACAACAGAAGTCAGCCGTCCAATTGTGGTTACTGCAGCAATTGACCTTACCACGTGGGAGATTATAGCTACCTGCGTGACATCCGAGTCCAAGAAAATCAACAATGTGGAATGACTTACTTGAACAATTGTTCATTAAACAATAAAAAAGGGAATAAGAACAGTCCCTTATACCAAAGTGGTTTCTTTAGACACGTGTGTCAAGCTTTCGTCCATCTGCAATACGATGAGAAGAGTTAGAATGAGAAACATTGGAGGAAATTACAAACAAATGAAATCAACAACAGAAGTCAGCCGTCCAATTGTGGTTACAGCAGCAATTGACTTTACCACGTGGGAGATTATAGCTACCTGCGTGACATCCGAGTCCAAGAAAATCAACAATGTGGAATGGCTTACTTGAACAATTGTTCATTAAACAATAAAAAAGGGAATGCGAACAGTCCCTTATACCAAAGTGGTTTCCTTAGACACGTGTGTCAAGCTTTCGTCCCTCTGCAATACGATAAAAAATGTTAGAGTAAGAAACATTGAAGGAAATAACAAACAAATGAAATCAACAACAGAATTCAGCCGTCCAGTTTTGGTTACAGCAGCAATTGACTTTACCACGTGTGAGAAATTCAACAATGTGGAATGGCTTACTCGAACAATTGTTCATTAAACTAAAAAAAAGGGAATAAGAACAGTCCCTTATACCAAAGTGGTTTCCTTAGACACGTGTGTCAAGCTTTCGTCCCTCAGCAATACGATGAAAAGTGTTAGAATGAGAAACGATGAAGGAAATAACAAACAAATGAAATCAACAACAGAAGTCAGCCGTCCAATTGTGGTTACAGCAGCAATTGACCTTACCACGTGGGAGATTATAGCTAACTGCGTGATATCCGAGTCCAAGAAAATCAACAATATGGAATGGCTTACTTGAACAATTGTTCATTAAACAATAAAAAAGGGAATGCGAACAGTCCCTTATACCAAATTGGTGTCCTTAGACACGTGTGTCAAGCTTTCGTCCCTCAGCAATACGATGAAAAGTGTAAGAATGAGAAACGTTGGAGGAAATAACAAACAAATGAGATCAACAACAGAAGTTAGCTGTCCAATTGTGGTTACTGCAGCAATCGACCTTACCACGTGGGAGATTAAAGCTACCTGCGTGACATCCGAGTCCAAGAAAATCAACAATGTGGAATGACTTACTTGAACAATTGTTCATTAAACAATAAAAATGGGAATAAGAACAGTCCCTTATACCAGAATTGTTTCCTTAGACACGTGTGTCAAGCTTTCGTCCGTCAGCAATACGACAAAAAGTGATAGAGTAAGAAATATTGAAGGAAATAACAAACGAATGAAATCAACAACAGAAGTCAATCGTGCATTTGTGGTTACAGCAGCAATTGACCTTACCACGTGGGAGATTTTAGCTACCTGCGTGACATCCGAGTCCAAGAAAATCAACAATGTGGAATAGCTTACTTGAATAACTGTTTATTAAACAAAAAAAAAAGGAATGCGAACCCTCCCTTCTTCCAAAGTGGTTTCCTTAGACACGTGTGTCAAGCTTTCGTCCCTCAGCAATACGATGAAAAGTGTTAAAATGAGAAACGATGAAGGAAATAACAAACAAATGAAATCAACATCAGAAGTCAGCCGTCCAATTGTGGTTACTGCAGCAATTGACCTTACCACGTGGGAGATTATAGCTACCTGCGTGACATCGGAATCCAAGAAAATCAACAATGTGGAATGACTTACTTGAACAATTGTTCATTAAACAATAAGAAAGGGAATAAGAACAGTCCCTTATACCAAAGTGGTGTCCTTAGACACGTGTGTCAAGCTTTCGTCCCTCAGCAGTACGATGAAAAGTGTTAGAATGAGAAACGATGAAGGAAATAATAAAACAAATGAAATTAACAACAGAAGTCAGCCGTCCAATGTGGTCACAGCAGCAATTGACCTTACCACGTGGGAGATTATAGCTACCTGCGTGACATCCGAGTCCAAGAAAATCAACAATATGGAATGGCTTACTTGAATAACTGTTTATCAAACAAAAAAAAGGGAATGCGAACAGTCCCTTATACCAAAGTGGTTTTCTTAGACACGTGTGTCAAGCTCTCGTCCCTCTGCAATACGATGAAAAGATTTAGAATAAAAAACATTTGACGAAATAAAAAACAAATGAAATCGACAACAGAAGTCAGCCGTCCAATTGTGGTTACAGCAGCAATTGACCTCTCCACTTGGGAGATTATAGCTACCTGCGTGACATCCGAGTCCAAGAAAATCAACAATGTGGAATGGCTTACTTGAATAACTGTTTATCAAACAAAGAAAAGGGAATGCGAACAGTCCCTTATACCAAAGTGGTTTTCTTAGACACGTGTGTCAAGCTTTCGTCCCTCTGCAATACGATGGAAAGATTTAGAATAAGAAAAATTGGAGGAAATGAAAAACAATAGACTTTTTGTCTAATGAACAATTGTCCAAGTAAGCCATTCCACATTGTTGATTTTCTTGGACTCGGATGTCACGCAGGTAGCTATAATCTTTCACGTGGTAAGGTCTATTGCTGCTTTTACCACAAATGCACGACTGACTTCTAATGTTGATTTCATTTGTTTGTTTTTTCCTTCTATGTTTCTCATTCTAACACTTTTCATCGTATTGCACAGGGACGAAAGCTTGACACACGTGTCTAAGGAAACCACTTTGGTATAAGGGACTGTTCTTATTCCCTTTCTTTTGTTTAATCAACAATTATCCAAGTAGGCCATTACACCTTGTTGATTTTCTTGGACTCGGATGTCACGCAGGTAGCTATAATCTCCCACGTGGTGAGGTCAATTGCTGCTGTAACCACAAATGCACGACTGACTTCTGTTGTTGATTTCATTCGTTTGTTATTTCCTTCAATGTTTCTCATTCTAACACTTTTCATCGTATTGCACAGGGACGAAAGCTTGACACACGTGTCTAAGGAAACCACTTTGGTATAAGGGACTGTTCTTATTCCCTTTTTTTTGTTTAATCAACAATTATCCAAGTAGGCCATTCCACATTGTTGATTTTTTTGGACTCGGATGTCACGCAGGTAGCTATAATCTCCCACGTGGTAGGGTCAATTGCTGCTGTAACCACAAATGCACGACTGACTTCTGTTGTTGATTTCATTCGTTTGTTATTTCCTTCAATGTTTCTCATTCTAACACTTTTCATCGTATTGCACAGGGACGAAAGCTTGACACACGTGTCTAAGGAAACCACTTTGGTATAAGGGACTGTTCTTATTCCCTTTTTTTTGTTTAATCAACAATTATTCAAGTAGGCCACTCCACATTGTTGATTTTCTTGGACTCGGATGTCACGCAGGTAGCTATAATCTCCCACGTGGTAAGGTCAATTGCTGCTGTAACCACAAATGCACGACTGACTTCTGTTGTTGAATTCATTTGTTTGTTATTTCCTTCTATGTTTCTCATTCTAACACTTCTCATCGTATTTCACAGGGACGAAAGCTTGACACACGTGTCTAAGGAAACCACTTTGGTATAAGGGACTGTTCTTATTCCCTTTTTTTTGTTTAATCAACAATTATCCAAGTAGGCCATTCCACATTGTTTTTTTTTTTGGACTCGGATGTCACGCAGGTAGCTATAATCTCCCACGTGGTAGGGTCAATTGCTGCTGTAACCACAAATGCACGACTGACTTCTGTTGTTGATTTCATTCGTTTGTTATTTTCTTCAACGTTTCTCATTCTAACACTTTTCATCGTATTGCACAGGGACGAAAGCTTGACACACGTGTCTAAGGAAACAACTTTGGTATAAGGACTGTTCTTATTCCCTTCTTTTTGTTTAATGAACAATTATCCAAGTAAGCCATTCCACATTGTTGATTTTCTTGGACTCGGATGTCACGCAGGTAGCTATAATCTCTCACGTGGTAAGGTCAATTGCTGCTGTAACCACAAATGCACGACTGACTTCTGTTGTTGATTTCATTCGTTTGTTATTTCCTTCAATGTTTCTCATTCTAACACTTTTCATCGTATTGCACAGGGACGAAAGCTTGACACACGTGTCTAAGGAAACCAATTTGGTATAAGGGACTGTTCTTATTCCTTACTTTTAGTCTAATGAACCATTATCCAAGTAAGCCATTCCACATTGTTGATTTTCTTGGACTCGGATGTCACGCAGGTAGCTATAATCTCTCACGTGGTAAGGTCTATTGCTGCTGTAACAACAAATGCACGACTGACTTCTGTTGTTGATTTCATTTGTTTGTTATTTCCTTCTATGTTTCTCATTCTAACACTTTTCATCGTATTGCACAGGGACGAAAGCTTGACACACGTGTCTAAGGAAACCACTTTGGTATAAGGGACTGTTCTTATTCCCTTTTTTTTGTTTAATCAACAATTATTCAAGTAGGCCACTCCACATTGTTGATTTTCTTGGACTCGGATGTCACGCAGGTAGCTATAATCTCCCACGTGGTAAGGTCAATTGCTGCTGTAACCACAAATGCACGACTGACTTCTGTTGTTGATTTCATTTGTAAGATTTTTCTTTCTATGTTTCTCATTCTAACTCTTTTCATCGTATTACACAGGGACGAAAGCTTGACTTACGTGTCTAAGGAAGCCACATTGGTATGAGGGACTGTTCTTATTCCCTTTTTTTTTTTGATGAACAATTATCCAAGTAAGCCATTACACATTGTTGATTTTCTTGGACTCGGATGTCACGCAGGTAGCTATAATCTCTCACGTGGTGAGGTCAATTGCTGCTGTAACCACAAATGCACGACTGACTTCTGTTGTTGATTTCATACGTTTGTTATTTTCTTCAATGTTTCTCATTCTAACACTTTTCATCGTATTGCACAAGGACGAAAGCTTGACACACGTGTCTATGGAAACCACATCGGTATAAGGGACTGTTCTTATTCCATTCTTTCTGTATAATGATCAATTATCCAAGTAAGCCATTCCACATTGTTGATTTTCTTGGACTCGGATGTCACGCAGGTAGCTATAATCTCCCACGTGGTAAGGTCAATTGCTGCTGTAACCACAAATGCACGACTGACTTCTGTTGTTGATTTCAATTGTAAGATTTTTCTTTCTATGTTTCTCATTCTAACTCTTTTCATCGTATTACACAGGGACGAAAGCTTGACTTACGTGTCTAAGGAAGCCACATTGGTATGAGGGACTGTTCTTATTCCCTTTTTTCTTTTTGATGAACAATTATCCAAGTAAGCCATTACACATTGTTAATTTTCTTGGACTCGGATGTCACGCAGGTAGCTAAAATCTCCCACGTGGTGAGGTCAATTGCTGCTGTAACCACAAATGCACGACTGACTTCTGTTGTTGATTTCATTCGTTTGTTATTTCCTTCAATGTTTCTCATTCTAACTCTTTTCATCGTATTACACAGGGACGAAAGCTTGACTTACGTGTCTAAGGAAGCCAAATTGGAATGAGGGACTGTTCTTATTCCCTTTTTTCTTTTTGATGAACAATTATCCAAGTTAGACATTCCACATTGTTGATTTTCTTGGACTAGGATGTCACGCAGCTAGCTATAATCACCCACGTGGTAAGGTCAATTGCTGCTGTAACCACAAATGCACGACTGACTTCTGTTGTTAATTTCATTTGTTTGTTATTTCCTTCTATGTTTCTCATTCTAACACTTTTCATCGTATTGCACAGGGACGAAAGCTTGACACACGTGTCTAAGGAAACCACAAGGGTTTGTTCTCATTCCCTTTTTTCTTTTTGATGAACAATTATCCAAGTAAGCCATTCCACATTGTTGATTTTCTTGGACTCGGATGTCACGCAGGTAGCTATAATCTCCCACGTGGTAAGGTCAATTGCTGCTGTAACCACAAATGCTCGACTGACTTCTGTTGTTGATTCCATTCGTTTGTTATTTTCTTCAATGTTTCTTATTCTAACACTTTTCATCGTATTGCACAGGGACGAAAGCTTGACACACGTGTCTAAGGAAACCACTTTGGTATAAGGGACTGTTCTCATTCCCTTCTTTTTGTTTAATGAACATTTATCCAAGTAAGCCATTCCACATTGTTGATTTTCTTGGACTCGGATGTCACGCAGGTAGCTATAATCTCCCACGTGGTAATGTCCATTGCTGCTGTAACCACGAATGCACGATTGACTCCTGTTGTTGATTTCATTTGTTTGTTATTTCCTTCTGTGTTTCTCATTCTTACATTTTTCATCGTATTGCACAGGGACGAAAGCTTGACACACGTGTCTAAGGAAACCACTTTGGTATGAGGGACTGTTCTCATTCCCTTCTTTTTGTTTGATGAACAATTATCCAAGTAAGCCATTCCACATTGTTGATTTTCTTGGACTCGGATGTCACGCAGGGAGCTATAATCTCCCACGTGGTAAGGTCAATTGCTGCTGTAACCACAAATGCACGACTAACTTCTGTTGTTGATTTCATTTGTTTGTTATTTCCTTCTATGTTTCTCATTCTAACACTTTTAATCGTATTGCACAGGGACGAAAGCTTGACACACGTGTCTAAGGAAACCACATTGGTATAAGGGACTGTTCTTATTCCCTTTTTTCATTTTGATGAACAATTATCCAAGTAAGCAATTCCACATTGTTGATTTTCTTGGACTACGATGTCACGCAGGTAGCTATAATCTCCCACGTGTTAAGGTCAATTGCTGCTGTAACCACAAATGCACGAATGACTTCTGTTGTTGATTTCATTCGTTTGTTATTTTCTTCAATGTTTCTCATTTTAACACTTTTCATCGTATTGCACAGGGACGAAAGCTTGACACACGTGTCTAAGGAAACCAATTTGGTATGAGGGACTGTGCTTATTCCCTTCTTTTTGTTTGATGAACAATTATCAAAGTAAGCCATTCCACATTGTTGATTTTCTTGGACTCGGATGTCACGCAGCTAGCTATAATCTCCCACGTGGTAAGGTCAATTGCTGCTGTAACCACAAATGCACGACTGACTTCTGTTGTTAATTTCATTTGTTTGTTATTTCCTTTTATGTTTCTCATTTTAACACTTTTCATCGTATTGCACAGGGACGAAAGCTTGACACACGTGTCTAAGGAAACCACAAGGGTTTGTTCTCATTCCCTTTTTTCTTTTTGATGAACAATTATCCAAGTAAGCCATTCCACATTGTTGATTTTCTTGGACTCGGATGTCACGCAGGTAGCTATAATCTCCCACGTGGTAAGGTCAATTGCTGCTGTAACCACAAATGCTCGACTGACTTCTGTTGTTGATTTCATTCGTTTGTTATTTTCTTCAATGTTTCTCATTCTAACACTTTTCATCGTATTGCACAGGGACGAAAGCTTGACACACGTGTCTAAGGAAACCACAAGGGTTTGTTCTCATTCCCTTTTTTCTTTTTGATGAACAATTATCCAAGTAAGCCATTCCACATTGTTTATTTTCTTGGACTCGGATGACACACGGGTAGCTATAATCTCCCACGTGGTAAGGTCATTGACTGCTGTAACCACAATTGGACGGCTGACTTCTGTTGTTGATTTCATTTGTTTGTTATTTCCATCAATGTTTCTCATTCTAACACTTCTCATCGTATTGCACAGGGACGAAAGCTTGACACACGTGTCTATGGAAACCACATTGGTATAAGGGACTGTTCTTATTCCCTTCTTTCTGTATAATGATCAATTATCCAAGTAAGCCATTCCACATTGTTGATTTTCATGGACTCGGATGATACGCAGGTAGCTATAATCTCCCACGTGGTAAGGTCAATTGCTGCTGTAACCACAAATGCACGACTGACTTCTGTTGTTGATTTCATTTGTTTGTTTTTTCCTTCTATGTTTCTCATTCTAACACTTTTTATCGTATTGCACAGAGACGAAAGCTTGACTTACGTGTCTAAGGAAGCCATATTGGTATGAGGGACTGTTCTTATTCCCTTTTTTCTTTTTGATGAACAATTATCCAAGTAAGCCATTCCACATTGTTGATTTTCTTGGACTCGGATGTCACGCAGGTAGCTATAATCTCCCACGTGGTGAGGTAAATTGCTGCTGTAACCACAAATGCTCGACTGACTTCTGTTGTTGATTTCATTCGTTTGTTATTTTCTTCAATGTTTCTCATTCTAACACTTTTCATCGTATTGCACATGGACGAAAGCTTGACACACGTGTCCAAGGAAACCACTTTGGTATAAGGGACTGTTCTTATTCCCTTCTTTTTGTTTAATGAACAATTATCCAAGTAAGCCATTCCACATTGTTGATTTTCTTGGACTCGTATGTCACGCAGGTAGCTATAATCTCCCACGTGGTAAGATCCATTGCTGCTGTAACCACGAATGCACGATTGACTTCTGTTGTTGATTTCATTTGTTTGTTATTTCCTTCTATGTTTCTCATTCTAACACTTTTCATCGCTTGCACAGGGACGAAAGCTTGACACACGTGTCTAAGGAAACCACTTTGGTATAAGGGACTGTTCTTATTCCCTTCTTTTTGTTCAATGAACAATTATTCCAGTAAGCCATTCCACATTGTTGATTTTCTTGGACTCGGATGTAACGCAGGTGGCTATAATCTCCCACGTGGTAAGGTCAATTGCTGCTGTAACCACAAATGCACGACTGACTTCTGTTGTTGATTTCATTCGTTTGTTATTTTCTTCAACGTTTCTCATTCTAACACTTTTCATCGTATTGCACAGGGACGAAAGCTTGACACACGTGTCTAAGGAAACAACTTTGGTATAAGGACTGTTCTTATTCCCTTCTTTTTGTTTAATGAACAATTATCCAAGTAAGCCATTCCACATTGTTGATTTTCTTGGACTCGGATGTCACGCAGGTAGCTATAATCTCTCACGTGGTAAGGTCAATTGCTGCTGTAACCACAAATGCACGACTGACTTCTGTTGTTGATTTCATTTGTTTGTTTTTTCCTTCTATGTTTCTCATTCTAACACTTTTCATCGTATTGCACAGGGACGAAAGCTTGACACACGTGTCTAAGGAAACCACATTGGTATAAGGGACTGTTCTTATTCCCTTTTTTCATTTTGATGAACAATTATCCAAGTAAGCCATTCCACATTGTTGATTTTCTTGGACTCGGATGTCACGCAGGTAGCTATAATCTCCCACGTGGTAAGGTCAATTGCTGCTGTAACCACAAATGCTCGACTGACTTCTGTTGTTGATTTCATTCGTTTGTTATTTTCTTCAATGTTTCTCATTCTAACACTTTTTATCGTATTGCACAGGGACGAAAGCTTGACACACGTGTCTAAAGAAATCACATTGGTATAAGGGACTGTTCTTATTCCCTTCTTTTTGTTTAATTAACAATTATCCAAGTAAGCCATTCCACATTGTTTATTTTCTTGGACTCGGATGACACACGGGTAGCTATAATCTCCCACGTGGTAAGGTCATTGGCTGCTGTAACCACAATTGGACGGCTGAATTCTGTTGTTGATTTCATTTGTTTGGTATTTCCATCAATGTTTCTCATTCTAACACTTCTCATCGTATTGCACAGGGACGAAAGCTTGACACACGTGTCTATGGAAACCACATTGGTATAAGGGACTGTTCTTATTCCCTTCTTTCTGTATAATGATCAATTATCCAAGTAAGCCATTCCACATTGTTGATTTTCATGGACTCGGATGACACACAGGTAGCTATAATCTCCCACGTGGTAAGGTCAATTGCTGCTGTAACCACAAATGCACGACTGACTTCTGTTGTTGATTTCATTTGTTTGTTTTTTCCTTCTATGTTTCTCATTCTAACACTTTTTATCGTATTGCACAGAGACGAAAGCTTGACTTACGTGTCTAAGGAAGCCATATTGGTATGAGGGACTGTTCTTATTCCCTTTTTTCTTTTTGATGAACAATTATCCAAGTAAGCCATTCCACATTGTTGATTTTCTTGGACTCGGATGTCCCGCAGGTAGCTATAATCTCCCACGTGGTGAGGTAAATTGCTGCTGTAACCACAAATGCTCGACTGACTTCTGTTGTTGATTTCATTCGTTTGTTATTTTCTTCAATGTTTCTCATTCTAACACTTTTCATCGTATTGCACATGGACGAAAGCTTGACACACGTGTCCAAGGAAACCACTTTGGTATAAGGGACTGTTCTTATTCCCTTCTTTTTGTTTAATGAACAATTATCCAAGTAAGCCATTCCACATTGTTGATTTTCTTGGACTCGGATGTCACGCAGGTAGCTATAATCTCCCACGTGGTAAGATCCATTGCTGCTGTAACCACGAATGCACGATTGACTTCTGTTGTTGATTTCATTTGTTTGTTATTTCCTTCTATGTTTCTCATTCTAACACTTTTCATCGTTTTGCACAGGGACGAAAGCTTGACACACGTGTCTAAGGAAACCACTGTGGTATGAGGGACTGTTCTTATTCCCTTCTTTTTGTTTAATGAACAATTATCCAAGTAAGCCATTCCACATTGTTGATTTTCTTGGACTCGGATGTCACGCAGGGGGCTATAATTCCCACGTGGTAAGGTCAATTGCTGCTGTAACCACAAATGCACGATTGACTTATGTTGTTGATTTCATTCGTTTGTTATTTTCTTCAATGTTTCACATTCTAACACTTTTCATCGTATTGCACAGGGACGAAAGCTTGACACACGTGTCTAAGGAAACCACTTTGGTATAAGGGACTGTTCTTATTCCCTTCTTTTTGTTCAATGAACAATTATTCCAGTAAGCCATTCCACATTGTTGATTTTCTTGGACTCGGATGTAACGCAGGTGGCTATAATCTCCCACGTGGTAAGGTCAATTGCTGCTGTAACCACAAATGCACGACTGACTTCTGTTGTTGATTTCATTCGTTTGTTATTTTCTTCAACGTTTCTCATTCTAACACTTTTCATCGTATTGCACAGGGACGAAAGCTTGACACACGTGTCTAAGGAAACAACTTTGGTATAAGGACTGTTCTTATTCCCTTCTTCTTGTTTAATGAACAATTATCCAAGTAAGCCATTCCACATTGTTGATTTTCTTGGACTCGGATGTCACGCAGGTAGCTATAATCTCTCACGTGGTAAGGTCAATTGCTGCTGTAACCACAAATGCACGACTGACTTCTGTTGTTCATTTCATTTGTTTGTTTTTTCCTTCTATGTTTCTCATTCTAACACTTTTCATCGTATTGCACAGGGACGAAAGCTTGACACACGTGTCTAAGGAAACCACATTGGTATAAGGGACTGTTCTTATTCCCTTTTTTCATTTTGATGAACAATTATCCAAGTAAGCAATTCCACATTGTTGATTTTCTTGGACTACGATGTCACGCAGGTAGCTATAATCTCCCACGTGTAAAGGTCAATTGCTGCTGTAATCACAAATGCACGAATGACTTCTGTTGTTGATTTCATTCGTTTGTTATTTTCTTCAATGTTTCTCATTTTAACACTTTTCATCGTATTGCACAGGGACGAAAGCTTGACACACGTGTCTAAGGAAACCAATTTGGTATGAGGGACTGTGCTTATTCCCTTCTTTTTGTTTGATGAACAATTATCAAAGTAAGCCATTCCACATTGTTGATTTTCTTAGACTCGGATGTCACGCAGCTAGCTATAATCTCCCACGTGGTAAGATCCATTGCTGCTGTAACCACGAATGCACGATTGACTTCTGTTGTTGATTTCATTTGTTTGTTATTTCCTTCTATGTTTCTCATTCTAACACTTTTCATCGTTTTGCACAGGGACGAAAGCTTGACACACGTGTCTAAGGAAACCACTTTGGTATGAGGGACTGTTCTTATTCCCTTCTTTTTGTTTAATGAACAATTATCCAAGTAAGCCATTCCACATTGTTAATTTTCTTGGACTCGGATGTCACGCAGGGAGCTATAATTCCCACGTGGTAAGGTCAATTGCTGCTGTAACCACAAATGCACGATTGACTTATGTTGTTGATTTCATTCGTTTGTTATTTTCTTCAATGTTTCACATTCTAACACTTTTCATCGTATTGCACAGGGACGAAAGCTTGACACACGTGTCTAAGGAAACCACTTTGGTATAAGGGACTGTTCTTATTCCCTTCTTTTTGTTCAATGAACAATTATTCCAGTAAGCCATTCCACATTGTTGATTTTCTTGGACTCGGATGTAACGCAGGTGGCTATAATCTCCCACGTGGTAAGGTCAATTGCTGCTGTAACCACAAATGCACGACTGACTTCTGTTGTTGATTTCATTCGTTTGTTATTTTCTTCAACGTTTCTCATTCTAACACTTTTCATCGTATTGCACAGGGACGAAAGCTTGACACACGTGTCTAAGGAAACAACTTTGGTATAAGGACTGTTCTTATTCCCTTCTTTTTGTTTAATGAACAATTATCCAAGTAAGCCATTCCACATTGTTGATTTTCTTGGACTCGGATGTCACGCAGGTAGCTATAATCTCTCACGTGGTAAGGTCAATTGCTGCTGTAACCACAAATGCACGACTGACTTCTGTTGTTGATTTCATTTGTTTGTTTTTTCCTTCTATGTTTCTCATTCTAACATTTTTTATCGTATTGCACAGGGACGAAAGCTTGACACACGTGTCTAAGGAAACCACATTGGTATAAGGGACTCTTCTCATTCCCTTTTTTCTTTTTGATGAACAATTATCCAAATAAGCCATTCCACATTGTTGATTTTCTTGGACTCGGATGTCACGCAGGTAGCTATAATCTCCCACGTGGTAAGGTCAATTGCTGCTGTAACCACAAATGCACGACTGACTTCTGTTGTTGATTTCATTCGTTTGTTATTTTCTTCAATGTTTCTCATTCTAACACTTTTCATCGTATTGCACAGGGACGAAAGCTTGACACACGTGTCTAAGGAAACCACTTTGGTATAAGGGACTGTTCTTATTCCCTTCTTTCTGTATAATGATCAATTATCCAAGTAAGCCATTCCACATTGTTGATTTTCATGGACTCGGATGACACGCAGGTAGCTATAATCTCCCACGTGGTAAGGTCAATTGCTGCTGTAACCACAAATGCACGACTGACTTCTGTTGTTGATTTCATTTGTTTGTTTTTTCCTTCTATGTTTCTCATTCTAACACTTTTTATCGTATTGCACAGAGACGAAAGCTTGACTTACGTGTCTAAGGAAGCCACATTGGTATGAGGGACTGTTCTTATTCCCTTCTTTTTGTTAAATGAACAATTATCCAAGTAAGCCATTCCACATTGTTGATTTTCTTGGACTCGGATGTCACGCAGGGAGCTATAATCTCCCACGTGGTAAGGTCAATTGCTGCTGTAACCACAAATGCACGATTGACTTATGTTGTTGATTTCATTCGTTTGTTATTTTCTTCAATGTTTCACATTCTAACACTTTTCATCGTATTGCACAGGGACGAAAGCTTGACACACGTGTCTAAGGAAACCACTTTGGTATAAGGGACTGTTCTTATTCCCTTCTTTTTGTTCAATGAACAATTATTCCAGTAAGCCATTCCACATTGTTGATTTTCTTGGACTCGGATGTCACGCAGGTAGCTATAATCTCCCACGTGGTAAGGTCAATTGCTGCTGTAACCACAAATGCACGACTGACTTCTGTTGTTGATTTCATTCGTTTGTTATTTTCTTCAATGTTTCTCATTCTAACACTTTTCATCGTATTGCACAGGGACGAAAGCTTGACACACGTGTCTAAGGAAACCACTTTGGTATAAGGGACTGTTCTTATTCCCTTCTTTCTGTATAATGATCAATTATCCAAGTAAGCCATTCCACATTGTTGATTTTCATGGACTCGGATGACACGCAGGTAGCTATAATCTCCCACGTGGTAAGGTCAATTGCTGCTGTAACCACAAATGCACGACTGACTTCTGTTGTTGATTTCATTTGTTTGTTTTTTCCTTCTATGTTTCTCATTCTAACACTTTTTATCGTATTGCACAGAGACGAAAGCTTGACTTACGTGTCTAAGGAAGCCACATTGGTATGAGGGACTGTTCTTATTCCGTTCTTTTTGTTAAATGAACAATTATTCCAGTAAGCCATTCCACATTGTTGATTTTCTTGGACTCGGATGTAACGCAGGTGGCTATAATCTCCCACGTGGTAAGGTCAATTGCTGCTGTAACCACAAATGCACAATTGACTTATGTTGTTGATTTCATTCGTTTGTTATTTTCTTCAATGTTTCACATTCTAACACTTTTCATCGTATTGCACAGGGACGAAAGCTTGACACACGTGTCTAAGGAAACCACTTTGGTATAAGGGACTGTTCTTATTCCCTTCTTTTTGTTCAATGAACAATTATTCCAGTAAGCCATTCCACATTGTTGATTTTCTTGGACTCGGATGTAACGCAGGTGGCTATAATCTCCCACGTGGTAAGGTCAATTGCTGCTGTAACCACAAATGCACGACTGACTTCTGTTGTTGATTTCATTCGTTTGTTATTTTCTTCAACGTTTCTCATTCTAACACTTTTCATCGTATTGCACAGGGACGAAAGCTTGACACACGTGTCTAAGGAAACAACTTTGGTATAAGGACTGTTCTTATTCCCTTCTTTTTGTTTAATGAACAATTATCCAAGTAAGCCATTCCACATTGTTGATTTTCTTGGACTCGGATGTCACGCAGGTAGCTATAATCTCTCACGTGGTAAGGTCAATTGCTGCTGTAACCACAAATGCACGACTGACTTCTGTTGTTGATTTCATTTGTTTGTTTTTTCCTTCAATGTTTCTCATTCTAACACTTTTTATCGTATTGCACAGAGACGAAAGCTTGACTTACGTGTCTAAGGAAGCCATATTGGTATGAGGGACTGTTCTTATTCCCTTTTTTCTTTTTGATGAACAATTATCCAAGTAAGCCATTCCACATTGTTGATTTTCTTGGACTCGGATGTCACGCAGGTAGCTATAATCTCCCACGTGGTGAGGTAAATTGCTGCTGTAACCACAAATGCTCGACTGACTTCTGTTGTTGATTTCATTCGTTTGTTATTTTCTTCAATGTTTCTCATTCTAACACTTTTCATCGTATTGCACATGGACGAAAGCTTGACACACGTGTCCAAGGAAACCACTTTGGTATAAGGGACTGTTCTTATTCCTTTCTTTTTGTTTAATGAACAATTATCCAAGTAAGCCATTCCACATTGTTGATTTTCTTGGACTGGGATGTCACGCAGGTAGCTATAATCTCCCACGTGGTAAGATCCATTGCTGCTGTAACCACAAATGCTCGACTGACTTCTGTTGTTGATTTCATTCGTTTGTTATTTTCTTCAATGTTTCTCATTCTAACACTTTTCATCGTATTGCACATGGACGAAAGCTTGACACAAGTGTCCAAGGAAACCACTTTGGTATAAGGGACTGTTCTTATTCCCTTCTTTTTGTTTAATGAACAATTATCCAAGTAAGCCATTCCACATTGTTGATTTTCTTGGACTCGGATGTCACGCAGGTAGCTATAATCTCCCACGTGGTAAGATCCATTGCTGCTGTAGCCACGAATGCACGATTGACTTCTGTTGTTGATTTCATTTGTTTGTTATTTCCTTCTATGTTTCTCATTCTAACACTTTTCATCGTATTGCACATGGACGAAAGCTTGACACACGTGTCCAAGGAAACCACTTTGGTATAAGGGACTGTTCTTATTCCCTTCTTTTTGTTTAATGAACAATTATCCAAGTAAGCCATTCCACATTGTTGATTTTCTTGGACTCGGATGTCACGCAGGTAGCTATAATCTCCCACGTGGTAAGATCCATTGCTGCTGTAACCACAAATGCACGATTGACTTATGTTGTTGATTTCATTCGTTTGTTATTTTCTTCAATGTTTCACATTCTAACACTTTTCATCGTATTGCACAGGGACGAAAGCTTGACACACGTGTCTAAGGAAACCACTTTGGTATAAGGGACTGTTCTTATTCACTTTTTTCATTTTGATGAACAATTATTCAAGTAAGCAATTCCACATTGTTGATTTTCTTGGACTACGATGTCACGCAGGTAGCTATAATCTCCCACGTGGTAAGGTCAATTGCTGCTGTAACCACAAATGCACGACTGACTTCTGTTGTTGATTTCATTCGTTTGTTATTTTCTTCAACGTTTCTCATTCTAACACTTTTCATCGTATTGCACAGGGACGAAAGCTTGACACACGTGTCTAAGGAAACAACTTTGGTATAAGGACTGTTCTTATTCCCTTCTTTTTGTTTAATGAACAATTATCCAAGTAAGCCATTCCACATTGTTGATTTTCTTGGACTCGGATGTCACGCAGGTAGCTATAATCTCTCACGTGGTAAGGTCAATTGCTGCTGTAACCACAAATGCACGACTGACTTCTGTTGTTGAATTCATTCGTTTGTTATTTTCTTCAATGTTTCTCATTCTAACACTTTTCATCGTATTGCACATGGACGAAAGCTTGACACACGTGTCCAAGGAAACCACTTTGGTATAAGGGACTGTTCTTATTCCCTTCTTTTTGTTTAATGAACAATTATCCAAGTAAGCCATTCCACATTGTTGATTTTCTTGGACTCGGATGTCACGCAGGTAGCTATAATCTCCCACGTGGTAAGATCCATTGCTGCTGTAACCACAAATGCACGATTGACTTATGTTGTTGATTTCATTCGTTTGTTATTTTCTTCAATGTTTCACATTCTAACACTTTTCATCGTATTGCACAGGGACGAAAGCTTGACACACGTGTCTAAGGAAACCACTTTGGTATAAGGGACTCTTCTTATTCACTTTTTTCATTTTGATGAACAATTATTCAAGTAAGCAATTCCACATTGTTGATTTTCTTGGACTACGATGTCACGCAGGTAGCTATAATCTCCCACGTGGTAAGGTCAATTGCTGCTGTAACCACAAATGCACGACTGACTTCTGTTGTTGATTTCATTCGTTTGTTATTTTCTTCAACGTTTCTCATTCTAACACTTTTCATCGTATTGCACAGGGACGAAAGCTTGACACACGTGTCTAAGGAAACAACTTTGGTATAAGGACTGTTCTTATTCCCTTCTTTTTGTTTAATGAACAATTATCCAAGTAAGCCATTCCACATTGTTGATTTCCTTGGACTCGGATGTCACGCAGGTAGCTATAATCTCTCACGTGGTAAGGTCAATTGCTGCTGTAACCACAAATGCACGACTGACTTCTGTTGTTGATTTCATTTGTTTGTTTTTTCCTTCTATGTTTCTCATTCTAACATTTTTTATCGTATTGCACAGGGACGACAGATTGACACACGTGTCTAAGGAAACCACATTGGTATGAGGGACTCTTCTTATTCCCTTTTATCTTTTTGATGAACAATTATCCAAATAAGCCATTCCACATTGTTGATTTTCTTGGACTCGGATGTCACGCAGGTAGCTATAATCTCCCACGTGGTAAGGTCAATTGCTGCTGTAACCACAAATGCACGACTGACTTCTGTTGTTGATTTCATTCGTTTGTTATTTTCTTCAATGTTTCTCATTCTAACACTTTTCATCGTATTGCACAGGGACGAAAGCTTGACACACGTGTCTAAGGAAACCACTTTGGTATAAGGGACTGTTCTTATTCACTTTTTTCATTTTGATGAACAATTATTCAAGTAAGCAATTCCACATTGTTGATTTTCTTGGACTACGATGTCACGCAGGTAGCTATAATCTCCCACGTGGTAAGGTCAATTGCTGCTGTAACCACAAATGCACGACTGACTTCTGTTGTTGATTTCATTCGTTTGTTATTTTCTTCAACGTTTCTCATTCTAACACTTTTCATCGTATTGCACAGGGACGAAAGCTTGACACACGTGTCTAAGGAAACAACTTTGGTATAAGGACTGTTCTTATTCCCTTCTTTTTGTTTAATGAACAATTATCCAAGTAAGCCATTCCACATTGTTGATTTCCTTGGACTCGGATGTCACGCAGGTAGCTATAATCTCTCACGTGGTAAGGTCAATTGCTGCTGTAACCACAAATGCACGACTGACTTCTGTTGTTGATTTCATTTGTTTGTTTTTTCCTTCTATGTTTCTCATTCTAACATTTTTTATCGTATTGCACAGGGACGACAGCTTGACACACGTGTCTAAGGAAACCACATTGGTATGAGGGACTCTTCTTATTCCCTTTTATCTTTTTGATGAACAATTATCCAAATAAGCCATTCCACATTGTTGATTTTCTTGGACTCGGATGTCACGCAGGTAGCTATAATCTCCCACGTGGTAAGGTCAATTGCTGCTGTAACCACAAATGCACGACTGACTTCTGTTGTTGATTTCATTCGTTTGTTATTTTCTTCAATGTTTCTCATTCTAACACTTTTCATCGTATTGCACAGGGACGAAAGCTTGACACACGTGTCTAAAGAAACCACTTTGGTATAAGGGAATGTTCTTATTCCCTTCTTTTTGTTTAATGAACAATTATCCAAGTAAGCCATTCCACATTGTTGATTTTCTTGGACTCGGATGTCACGCAGGTAGCTATAATCTCCCACGTGGTAAGGTCAATTGCTGCTGTAACCACAAATGCACGACTGACTTCTGTTGTTGATTTCATTTGTTTGTTATTTCCCTCAATGTTTCTCATTCTAACTCTTTTCATCGTATCACACAGGGACGAAAGCTTGACTTACGTGTCTAAGGAAACCACTTTGGTATGAGGGACTGTTCTTATTCCCTTCTTTTTGTTTAATGAACAATTATCCAAGTAAGCCATTCCACATTGTTGATTTTCTTGGACTCGGATGTCACGCAGGGAGCTATAATCTCCCACTTGGTAAGGTCAATTGCTGCTGTAACCACAAATGCACGACTGACTTCTGTTGTTGATTTCATTTGTTTGTAATTTCCTTCTATGTTTCTCATTCTAACACTTTTCATCGTATTGCACAGGGACGAAAGCTTGACACACGTGTCTAAGGAAACCACATTGGTATAAGGGACTGTTCTTATTCCCTTTTTTCATTTTGATGAACAATTATCCAAGTAAGCAATTCCACATTGTTGATTTTCTTGGACTACGATGTCACGCAGGTAGCTATAATCTCCCACGTGTTAAGGTCAATTGCTGCTGTAACCACAAATGCACGAATGACTTCTGTTGTATATTTCATTCGTTTGTTATTTTCTTCAATGTTTCTCATTTTAACACTTTTCATCGTATTGCACAGGGACGAAAGCTTGACACACGTGTCTAAGGAAACCAATTTGGTATGAGGGACTGTGCTTATTCCCTTCTTTTTGTTTGATGAACAATTATCAAAGTAAGCCATTCCACATTGTTGATTTTCTTAGACTCGGATGTCACGCAGCTAGCTATAATCTCCCACGTGGTAAGGTCAATTGCTGCTGTAACCACAAATGCTCGACTGACTTCTGTTGTTGATTTCATTCGTTTGTTATTTTCTTCAATGTTTCTCATTCTAACACTTTTCATCGTATTGCACAGGGACGAAAGCTTGACACACGTGTCTAAGGAAACCACAAGGGTTTGTTCTCATTCCCTTTTTTCTTTTTGATGAACAATTATCCAAGTAAGCCATTCCACATTGTTGATTTTCTTGGACTCGGATGTCACGCAGGTAGCTATAATCTCCCACGTGGTAAGGTCAATTGCTGCTGTAACCACAAATGCTCGACTGACTTCTGTTGTTGATTTCATTCGTTTGTTATTTTCTTCAATGTTTCTCATTCTAACACTTTTCATCGTATTGCACAGGGACGAAAGCTTGACACACGTGTCTAAAGAAATCACATTGGTATAAGGGACTGTTCATATTCCCTTCTTTTTGTTTAATTAACAATTATCCAAGTAAGCCATTCCACATTGTTTATTTTCTTGGACTCGGATGACACACGGGTAGCTATAATCTCCCACGTGGTAAGGTCATTGGCTGCTGTAACCACAATTGGACGGCTGACTTCTGTTGTTGATTTCATTTGTTTGTTATTTCCATCAATGTTTCTCATTCTAACACTTCTCATCGTATTGCACAGGGACGAAAGCTTGACACACGTGTCTATGGAAACCACATTGGTATAAGGGACTGTTCTAATTCCCTTCTTTCTGTATAATGATCAATTATCCAAGTAAGCCATTCCACATTGTTGATTTTCATGGACTCGGATGACACGCAGGTAGCTATAATCTCCCACGTGGTAAGGTCAATTGCTGCTGTAACCACAAATGCACGACTGACTTCTGTTGTTGATTTCATTTGTTTGTTTTTTCCTTCTATGTTTCTCATTCTAACACTTTTTATCGTATTGCACAGAGACGAAAGCTTGACTTACGTGTCTAAGGAAGCCATATTGGTATGAGGGACTGTTCCTATTCCCTTTTTTCTTTTTGATGAACAATTATCCAAGTAAGCCATTCCACATTGTTGATTTTCTTGGACTCGGATGTCACGCAGGTAGCTATAATCTCCCACGTGGTGAGGTAAATTGCTGCTGTAACCACAAATGCTCGACTGACTTCTGTTGTTGATTTCATTCGTTTGTTATTTTCTTCAATGTTTCTCATTCTAACACTTTTCATCGTATTGCACATGGACGAAAGCTTGACACACGTGTCCAAGGAAACCACTTTGGTATAAGGGACTGTTCTTATTCCCTTCTTTTTGTTTAATGAACAATTATCCAAGTAAGCCATTCCACATTGTTGATTTTCTTGGACTCGGATGTCACGCAGGTAGCTATAATCTCCCACGTGGTAAGATCCATTGCTGCTGTAACCACGAATGCACGATTGACTTCTGTTGTTGATTTCATTTGTTTGTTATTTCCTTCTATGTTTCTCATTCTAACACTTTTCATCGTTTTGCACAGGGACGAAAGCTTGACACACGTGTCTAAGGAAACCACTTTGGTATGAGGGACTGTTCTTATTCCCTTCTTTTTGTTTAATGAACAATTATCCAAGTAAGCCATTCCACATTGTTGATTTTCTTGGACTCGGATGTCACGCAGGTAGCTATAATCTCTCACGTGGTAAGGTCAATTGCTGCTGTAACCACAAATGCACGACTGACTTCTGTTGTTGATTTCATTTGTTTGTTTTTTCCTTCTATGTTTCTCATTCTAACACTTTTTATCGTATTGCACAGGGACGAAAGCTTGACACACGTGTCTAAGGAAACCACATTGGTATGAGGGACTCTTCTTATTCCCTTTTTTCTTTTTGATGAACAATTATCCAAATAAGCCATTCCACATTGTTGATTTTCTTGGACTCGGATGTCACGCAGGTAGCTATAATCTCCCACGTGGTAAGGTCAATTGCTGCTGTAACCACAAATGCACGACTGACTTCTGTTGTTGATTTCATTCGTATGTTATTTTCTTCAATGTTTCTCATTCTAACACTTTTCATCGTATTGCACAGGGACGAAAGCTTGACACACGTGTCTAAAGAAACCACTTTGGTATAAGGGACTGTTCTTATTCCCTTCTTTTTGTTTAATGAACAATTATCCAAGTAAGCCATTCCACATTGTTGATTTTCTTGGACTCGGATGTCACGCAGGTAGCTATAATCTCCCACGTGGTAAGATCCATTGCTGCTGTAACCACGAATGCACGATTGACTTCTGTTGTTGATTTCATTTGTTTGTTATTTCCTTCTATGTTTCTCATTCTAACACTTTTCATCGTTTTGCACAGGGACGAAAGCTTGACACACGTGTCTAAGGAAACCACTTTGGTATGAGGGACTGTTCTTATTCCCTTCTTTTTGTTTAATGAACAATTATCCAAGTAAGCCATTCCACATTGTTGATTTTCTTGGACACGGATGTCACGCAGGGAGCTATAATTCCCACGTGGTAAGGTCAATTGCTGCTGTAACCACAAATGCACGATTGACTTATGTTGTTGATTTCATTCGTTTGTTATTTTCTTCAATGTTTCACATTCTAACACTTTTCATCGTATTGCACAGGGACGAAAGCTTGACACACGTGTCTAAGGAAACCACTTTGGTATAAGGGACTGTTCTTATTCCCTTCTTTTTGTTCAATGAACAATTATTCCAGTAAGCCATTCCACATTGTTGATTTTCTTGGACTCGGATGTAACGCAGGTGGCTATAATCTCCCACGTGGTAAGGTCAATTGCTGCTGTAACCACAAATGCACGACTGACTTCTGTTGTTGATTTCATTCGTTTGTTATTTTCTTCAACGTTTCTCATTCTAACACTTTTCATCGTATTGCACAGGGACGAAAGCTTGACACACGTGTCTAAGGAAACAACTTTGGTATAAGGACTGTTCTTATTCCCTTCTTTTTGTTTAATGAACAATTATCCAAGTAAGCCATTCCACATTGTTGATTTTCTTGGACTCGGATGTCACGCAGGTAGCTATAATCTCTCACGTGGTAAGGTCAATTGCTGCTGTAACCACAAATGCACGACTGACTTCTGTTGTTGATTTCATTTGTTTGTTTTTTCCTTCTATGTTTCTCATTCTAACATTTTTTATCGTATTGCACAGGGACGAAAGCTTGACACACGTGTCTAAGGAAACCACATTGGTATAAGGGACTCTTCTCATTCCCTTTTTTCTTTTTGATGAACAATTATCCAAATAAGCCATTCCACATTGTTGATTTTCTTGGACTCGGATGTCACGCAGGTAGCTATAATCTCCCACGTGGTAAGGTCAATTGCTGCTGTAACCACAAATGCACGACTGACTCCTGTTGTTGATTTCATTCGTATGTTATTTTCTTCAATGTTTCTCATTCTAACACTTTTCATCGTATTGCACAGGGACGAAAGCTTGACACACGTGTCTAAAGAAACCACTTTGGTATAAGGGACTGTTCTTATTCCCTTCTTTTTGTTTAATGAACAATTATCCAAGTAAGCCATTCCACATTGTTGATTTTCTTGGACTCGGATGTCACGCAGGTAGCTATAATCTCCCACGTGGTAAGGTCAATTGCTGCTGTAACCACAAATGCACGACTGACTTCTGTTGTTGATTTCATTTGTTTGTTATTTCCCTCAATGTTTCTCATTCTAACTCTTTTCATCGCATCACACAGGGACGAAAGCTTGACTTACGTGTCTAAGGAAACCACTTTGGTATAAGGGACTGTTCTTATTCCCTTCTTTTTGTTTAATGAACAATTATCCAAGTAAGCCATGCCATTCCACATTGTTGATTTTCTTGGACTCGGATGTCACGCAGGGAGCTATAATCTCCCACTTGGTAAGGTCAATTGCTGCTGTAACCACAAATGCACGACTGACTTCTGTTGTTGATTTCATTCGTATGTTATTTTCTTCAATGTTTCTCATTCTAACACTTTTCATCGTATTGCACAGGGACGAAAGCTTGACACACGTGTCTAAAGAAACCACTTTGGTATAAGGGACTGTTCTTATTCCCTTCTTTCTGTATAATGAACAATTATCCAAGTAAGCCATTCCACATTGTTGATTTTCTTGGACACGGATGTCACGCAGGGAGCTATAATTCCCACGTGGTAAGGTCAATTGCTGCTGTAACCACAAATGCACGATTGACTTATGTTGTTGATTTCATTCGTTTGTTATTTTCTTCAATGTTTCACATTCTAACACTTTTCATCGTATTGCACAGGGACGAAAGCTTGACACACGTGTCTAAGGAAACCACTTTGGTATAAGGGACTGTTCTTATTCCCTTCTTTTTGTTCAATGAACAATTATTCCAGTAAGCCATTCCACATTGTTGATTTTCTTGGACTCGGATGTCACGCAGGTAGCTATAATCTCCCACGTGGTAAGATCCATTGCTGCTGTAACCACGAATGCACGATTGACTTCTGTTGTTGATTTCATTTGTTTGTTATTTCCTTCTATGTTTCTCATTCTAACACTTTTCATCGTTTTGCACAGGGACGAAAGCTTGACACACGTGTCTAAGGAAACCACTTTGGTATGAGGGACTGTTCTTATTCCCTTCTTTTTGTTTAATGAACAATTATCCAAGTAAGCCATTCCACATTGTTGATTTTCTTGGACTCGGATGTCACGCAGGTAGCTATAATCTCTCACGTGGTAAGGTCAATTGCTGCTGTAACCACAAATGCACGACTGACTTCTGTTGTTGATTTCATTTGTTTGTTTTTTCCTTCTATGTTTCTCATTCTAACATTTTTTATCGTATTGCACAGGGACGAAAGCTTGACACACGTGTCTAAGGAAACCACATTGGTATGAGGGACTCTTCTTATTCCCTTTTTTCTTTTTGATGAACAATTATCCAAATAAGCCATTCCACATTGTTGATTTTCTTGGACTCGGATGTCACGCAGGTAGCTATAATCTCCCACGTGGTAAGGTCAATTGCTGCTGTAACCACAAATGCACGACTGACTTCTGTTGTTGATTTCATTCGTATGTTATTTTCTTCAATGTTTCTCATTCTAACACTTTTCATCGTATTGCACAGGGACGAAAGCTTGACACACGTGTCTAAAGAAACCACTTTGGTATAAGGGACTGTTCTTATTCCCTTCTTTCTGTATAATGATCAATTATCCAAGTAAGCCATTCCACATTGTTGATTTTCATGGACTCGGATGACACGCAGGTAGCTATAATCTCCCACGTGGTAAGGTCAATTGCTGCTGTAACCACAAATGCACGACTGACTTCTGTTGTTGATTTCATTTGTTTGTTTTTTCCTTCTATGTTTCTCATTCTAACACTTTTTATCGTATTGCACAGAGACGAAAGCTTGACTTACGTGTCTAAGGAAGCCACATTGGTATGAGGGACTGTTCTTATTCCCTTCTTTTTGTTAAATGAACAATTATCCAAGTAAGCCATTCCACATTGTTGATTTTCTTGGACTCGGATGTCACGCAGGGAGCTATAATCTCCCACGTGGTAAGGTCAATTGCTGCTGTAACCACAAATGCACGATTGACTTATGTTGTTGATTTCATTCGTTTGTTATTTTCTTCAATGTTTCACATTCTAACACTTTTCATCGTATTGCACAGGGACGAAAGC
Source organism: Harmonia axyridis (assembly GCF_914767665.1). Classification (NCBI taxonomy): domain Eukaryota; kingdom Metazoa; phylum Arthropoda; class Insecta; order Coleoptera; family Coccinellidae; genus Harmonia; species Harmonia axyridis. Next base: position 45,672,803 of record NC_059502.1, on the reverse strand, counting down.
TTGACACACGTGTCTAAGGAAACCACTTTGGTATAAGGGACTGTTCTTATTCCCTTCTTTTTGTTCAATGAACAATTATTCCAGTAAGCCATTCCACATTGTTGATTTTCTTGGACTCGGATGTAACGCAGGTGGCTATAATCTCCCACGTGGTAAGGTCAATTGCTGCTGTAACCACAAATGCACGACTGACTTCTGTTGTTGATTTCATTCGTTTGTTATTTTCTTCAACGTTTCTCATTCTAACACTTTTCATCGTATTGCACAGGGACGAAAGCTTGACACACGTGTCTAAGGAAACAACTTTGGTATAAGGACTGTTCTTATTCCCTTCTTTTTGTTTAATGAACAATTATCCAAGTAAGCCATTCCACATTGTTGATTTTCTTGGACTCGGATGTCACGCAGGTAGCTATAATCTCTCACGTGGTAAGGTCAATTGCTGCTGTAACCACAAATGCACGACTGACTTCTGTTGTTGATTTCATTTGTTTGTTTTTTCCTTCTATGTTTCTCATTCTAACATTTTTTATCGTATTGCACAGGGACGAAAGCTTGACACACGTGTCTAAGGAAACCACATTGGTATGAGGGACTCTTCTTATTCCCTTTTTTCTTTTTGATGAACAATTATCCAAATAAGCCATTCCACATTGTTGATTTTCTTGGACTCGGATGTAACGCAGGTGGCTATAATCTCCCACGTGGTAAGGTCAATTGCTGCTGTAACCACAAATGCACGACTGACTCCTGTTGTTGATTTCATTCGTATGTTATTTTCTTCAATGTTTCTCATTCTAACACTTTTCATCGTATTGCACAGGGACGAAAGCTTGACACACGTGTCTAAAGAAACCACTTTGGTATAAGGGACTGTTCTTATTCCCTTCTTTTTGTTTAATGAACAATTATCCAAGTAAGCCATTCCACATTGTTGATTTTCTTGGACTCGGATGTCACGCAGGTAGCTATAATCTCCCACGTGGTAAGGTCAATTGCTGCTGTAACCACAAATGCACGACTGACTTCTGTTGTTGATTTCATTTGTTTGTTATTTCCCTCAATGTTTCTCATTCTAACTCTTTTCATCGCATCACACAGGGACGAAAGCTTGACTTACGTGTCTAAGGAAACCACTTTGGTATAAGGGACTGTTCTTATTCCCTTCTTTTTGTTTAATGAACAATTATCCAAGTAAGCCATGCCATTCCACATTGTTGATTTTCTTGGACTCGGATGTCACGCAGGGAGCTATAATCTCCCACTTGGTAAGGTCAATTGCTGCTGTAACCACAAATGCACGACTGACTTCTGTTGTTGATTTCATTTGTTTGTAATTTCCTTCTATGTTTCTCATTCTAACACTTTTCATCGTATTGCACAGGGACGAAAGCTTGACACACGTGTCTAAGGAAACCACATTGCTATAAGGGACTGTTCTTATTCACTTTTTTCATTTTGATGAACAATTATCCAAGTAAGCAATTCCACATTGTTGATTTTCTTGGACTACGATGTCACGCAGGTAGCTATAATCTCCCACGTGGTAAGGTCAATTGCTGCTGTAACCACAAATGCACGACTGACTTCTGTTGTTGATTTCATTCGTTTGTTATTTTCTTCAACGTTTCTCATTCTAACACTTTTCATCGTATTGCACAGGGACGAAAGCTTGACACACGTGTCTAAGGAAACAACTTTGGTATAGGGACTGTTCTTATTCCCTTCTTTTTGTTTAATGAACAATTATCCAAGTAAGCCATTCCACATTGTTGATTTTCTTGGACTCGGATGTCACGCAGGTAGCTATAATCTCTCACGTGGTAAGGTCAATTGCTGCTGTAACCACAAATGCACGACTGACTTCTGTTGTTGATTTCATTTGTTTGTTTTTTCCTTCTATGTTTCTCATTCTAACATTTTTTATCGTATTGCACAGGGACGACAGCTTGACACACGTGTCTTAGGAAACCACATTGGTATGAGGGACTCTTCTTATTCCCTTTTTTCTTTTTGATGAACAATTATCCAAATAAGCCATTCCACATTGTTGATTTTCTTGGACTCGGATGTCACGCAGGTAGCTATAATCTCCCACGTGGTAAGGTCAATTGCTGCTGTAACCACAAATGCACGACTGACTTCTGTTGTTGATTTCATTCGTTTGTTATTTTCTTCAATGTTTCTCATTCTAACACTTTTCATCGTATTGCACAGGGACGAAAGCTTGACACACGTGTCTAAAGAAACCACTTTGGTATAAGGGAATGTTCTTATTCCCTTCTTTTTGTTTAATGAACAATTATCCAAGTAAGCCATTCCACATTGTTGATTTTCTTGGACTCGGATGTCACGCAGGTAGCTATAATCTCCCACGTGGTAAGGTCAATTGCTGCTGTAACCACAAATGCACGACTGACTTCTGTTGTTGATTTCATTTGTTTGTTATTTCCCTCAATGTTTCTCATTCTAACTCTTTTCATCGTATCACACAGGGACGAAAGCTTGACTTACGTGTCTAAGGAAACCACTTTGGTATGAGGGACTGTTCTTATTCCCTTCTTTTTGTTTAATGAACAATTATCCAAGTAAGCCATTCCACATTGTTGATTTTCTTGGACTCGGATGTCACGCAGGGAGCTATAATCTCCCACTTGGTAAGGTCAATTGCTGCTGTAACCACAAATGCACGACTGACTTCTGTTGTTGATTTCATTTGTTTGTAATTTCCTTCTATGTTTCTCATTCTAACACTTTTCATCGTATTGCACAGGGACGAAAGCTTGACACACGTGTCTAAGGAAACCACATTGGTATAAGGGACTGTTCTTATTCCCTTTTTTCATTTTGATGAACAATTATCCAAGTAAGCAATTCCACATTGTTGATTTTCTTGGACTACGATGTCACGCAGGTAGCTATAATCTCCCACGTGTTAAGGTCAATTGCTGCTGTAACCACAAATGCACGAATGACTTCTGTTGTTGATTTCATTCGTTTGTTATTTTCTTCAATGTTTCTCATTTTAACACTTTTCATCGTATTGCACAGGGACGAAAGCTTGACACACGTGTCTAAGGAAACCAATTTGGTATGAGGGACTGTGCTTATTCCCTTCTTTTTGTTTGATGAACAATTATCAAAGTAAGCCTATCCACATTGTTGATTTTCTTAGACTCGGATGTCACGCAGCTAGCTATAATCTCCCACGTGGTAAGGTCAATTGCTGCTGTAACCACAAATGCACGACTGACTTCTGTTGTTAATTTCATTTGTTTGTTATTTCCTTCTATGTTTCTCATTTTAACACTTTTCATCGTATTGCACAGGGACGAAAGCTTGACACACGTGTCTAAGGAAACCACAAGGGTTTGTTCTCATTCCCTTTTTTCTTTTTGATGAACAATTATCCAAGTAAGCCATTCCACATTGTTGATTTTCTTGGACTCGGATGTCACGCAGGTAGCTATAATCTCCCACGTGGTAAGGTCAATTGCTGCTGTAACCACAAATGCTCGACTGACTTCTGTTGTTGATTTCATTCGTTTGTTATTTTCTTCAATGTTTCTCATTCAAACACTTTTCATCGTATTGCACAGGGACGAAAGCTTGACACACGTGTCTAAAGAAATCACATTGGTATAAGGGACTCTTCTTATTCCCTTCTTTTTGTTTAATTAACAATTATCCAAGTAAGCCATTCCACATTGTTTATTTTCTTGGACCCGGATGACACACGGGTAGCTATAATCTCCCACGTGGTAAGGTCATTGGCTGCTGTAACCACAATTGGACGGCTGACTTCTGTTGTTGATTTCATTTGTTTGTTATTTCCATCAATGTTTCTCATTCTAACACTTCTCATCGTATTGCACAGGGACGAAAGCTTGACACACGTGTCTATGGAAACCACATTGGTATAAGGGACTGTTCTTATTCCCTTCTTTCTGTATAATGATCAATTATCCAAGTAAGCCATTCCACATTGTTGATTTTCATGGACTCGGATGACACGCAGGTAGCTATAATCTCCCACGTGGTAAGGTCAATTGCTGCTGTAACCACAAATGCACGACTGACTTCTGTTGTTGATTTCATTTGTTTGTTTTTTCCTTCTATGTTTCTCATTCTAACACTTTTTATCGTATTGCACAGAGACGAAAGCTTGACTTACGTGTCTAAGGAAGCCATATTGGTATGAGGGACTGTTCTTATTCCCTTTTTTCTTTTTGATGAACAATTATCCAAGTAAGCCATTCCACATTGTTGATTTTCTTGGACTCGGATGTCACGCAGGTAGCTATAATCTCCCACGTGGTGAGGTAAATTGCTGCTGTAACCACAAATGCTCGACTGACTTCTGTTGTTGATTTCATTCGTTTGTTATTTTCTTCAATGTTTCTCATTCTAACACTTTTCATCGTATTGCACATGGACGAAAGCTTGACACACGTGTCCAAGGAAACCACTTTGGTATAAGGGACTGTTCTTATTCCCTTCTTTTTGTTCAATGAACAATTATCCAAGTAAGCCATTCCACATTGTTGATTTTCTTGGACTCGGATGTCACGCAGGTAGCTATAATCTCCCACGTGGTAAGATCCATTGCTGCTGTAACCACGAATGCACGATTGACTTCTGTTGTTGATTTCATTTGTTTGTTATTTCCTTCTATGTTTCTCATTCTAACACTTTTCATCGTTTTGCACAGGGACGAAAGCTTGACACACGTGTCTAAGGAAACCACTTTGGTATGAGGGACTGTTCTTATTCCCTTCTTTTTGTTTAATGAACAATTATCCAAGTAAGCCATTCCACATTGTTGATTTTCTTGGACTCGGATGTCACGCAGAGAGCTATAATTCCCACGTGGTAAGGTCAATTGCTGCTGTAACCACAAATGCACGATTGACTTATGTTGTTGATTTCATTCGTTTGTTATTTTCTTCAATGTTTCACATTCTAACACTTTTCATCGTATTGCACAGGGACGAAAGCTTGACACACGTGTCTAAGGAAACCACTTTGGTATAAGGGACTGTTCTTATTCCCTTCTTTTTGTTCAATGAACAATTATTCCAGTAAGCCATTCCACATTGTTGATTTTCTTGGACTCGGATGTAACGCAGGTGGCTATAATCTCCCACGTGGTAAGGTCAATTGCTGCTGTAACCACAAATGCACGACTGACTTCTGTTGTTGATTTCATTCGTTTGTTATTTTCTTCAACGTTTCTCATTCTAACACTTTTCATCGTATTGCACAGGGACGAAAGCTTGACACACGTGTCTAAGGAAACAACTTTGGTATAAGGACTGTTCTTATTCCCTTCTTTTTGTTTAATGAACAATTATCCACATTGTTGATTTTCTTGGACTCGGATGTCACGCAGGTAGCTATAATCTCTCACGTGGTAAGGTCAATTGATGCTGTAACCACAAATGCACGACTGCCTTCTGTTGTTGATTTCATTTGTTTGTTTTTTCCTTCTATGTTTCTCATTCTAACATTTTTTATCGTATTGCACAGGGACGAAAGCTTGACACATGTGTCTAAGGAAACCACATTGGTATAAGGGACTCTTCTCATTCCCTTTTTTCTTTTTGATGAACAATTATCCAAATAAGCCATTCCACATTGTTGATTTTCTTGGACTCGGATGTCACGCAGGTAGCTATAATCTCCCACGTGGTAAGGTCAATTGCTGCTGTAACCACAAATGCACGACTGACTTCTGTTGTTGATTTCATTCGTTTGTTATTTTCTTCAATGTTTCTCATTCTAACACTTTTCATCGTATTGCACAGGGACGAAAGCTTGACACACGTGTCTAAGGAAACCACTTTGGTATAAGGGACTGTTCTTATTCCCTTCTTTCTGTATAATGATCAATTATCCAAGTAAGCCATTCCACATTGTTGATTTTCATGGACTCGGATGACACGCAGGTAGCTATAATCTCCCACGTGGTAAGGTCAATTGCTGCTGTAACCACAAATGCACGACTGACTTCTGTTGTTGATTTCATTTGTTTGTTTTTTCCTTCTATGTTTCTCATTCTAACACTTTTTATCGTATTGCACAGAGACGAAAGCTTGACTTACGTGTCTAAGGAAGCCACATTGGTATGAGGGACTGTTCTTATTTCCTTCTTTTTGTTAAATGAACAATTATCCAAGTAAGCCATTCCACATTGTTGATTTTCTTGGACTCGGATGTCACGCAGGGAGCTATAATCTCCCACGTGGTAAGGTCAATTGCTGCTGTAACCACAAATGCACGATTGACTTATGTTGTTGATTTCATTCGTTTGTTATTTTCTTCAATGTTTCACATTCTAACACTTTTCATCGTATTGCACAGGGACGAAAGCTTGACACACGTGTCTAAGGAAACCACTTTGGTATAAGGGACTGTTCTTATTCCCTTCTTTTTGTTCAATGAACAATTATTCCAGTAAGCCATTCCACATTGTTGATTTTCTTGGACTCGGATGTAACGCAGGTGGCTATAATCTCCCACGTGGTAAGGTCAATTGCTGCTGTAACCACAAATGCACGACTGACTTCTGTTGTTGATTTCATTCGTTTGTTATTTTCTTCAACGTTTCTCATTCTAACACTTTTCATCGTATTGCACAGGGACGAAAGCTTGACACACGTGTCTAAGGAAACAACTTTGGTATAAGGACTGTTCTTATTCCCTTCTTTTTGTTTAATGAACAATTATCCAAGTAAGCCATTCCACATTGTTGATTTTCTTGGACTCGGATGTCACGCAGGTAGCTATAATCTCTCACGTGGTAAGGTCAATTGCTGCTGTAACCACAAATGCACGACTGACTTCTGTTGTTGATTTCATTTGTTTGTTTTTTCCTTCTATGTTTCTCATTCTAACATTTTTTATCGTATTGCACAGGGACGAAAGCTTGACACACGTGTCTAAGGAAACCACATTGGTATGAGGGACTCTTCTTATTCCCTTTTTTTTTTTTGATGAACAATTATCCAAATAAGCCATTCCACATTGTTGATTTTCTTGGACTCGGATGTCACGCAGGTAGCTATAATCTCCCACGTGGTAAGGTCAATTGCTGCTGTAACCACAAATGCACGACTGACTTCTGTTGTTGATTTCATTCGTATGTTATTTTCTTCAATGTTTCTCATTCTAACACTTTTCATCGTATTGCACAGGGACGAAAGCTTGACACACGTGTCTAAAGAAACCACTTTAGTATAAGGGACTGTTCTTATTCCCTTCTTTTTGTTTAATGAACAATTATCCAAGTGAGCCATTCCACATTGTTGATTTTCTTGGACTCGGATGTCACGCAGGGAGCTATAATCTCCCACTTGGTAAGGTCAATTGCTGCTGTAACCACAAATGCACGACTGACTTCTGTTGTTGATTTCATTTGTTTGTTATTTCCCTCAATGTTTCTCATTCTAACTCTTTTCATCGTATCACACAGGGACGAAAGCTTGACTTACGTGTCTAAGGAAACCACTTTGGTATAAGGGACTGTTCTTATTCCCTTCTTTTTGTTTAATGAACAATTATCCAAGTAAGCCATTCCACATTGTTGATTTTCTTGGACTCGGATGTCACGCAGGGAGCTATAATCTCCCACTTGGTAAGGTCAATTGCTGCTGTAACCACAAATGCACGACTGACTTCTGTTGTTGATTTCATTTGTTTGTAATTTCCTTCTATGTTTCTCATTCTAACACTTTTCATCGTATTGCACAGGGACGAAAGCTTGACACACGTGTCTAAGGAAACCACATTGGTATAAGGGACTGTTCTTATTCACTTTTTTCATTTTGATGAACAATTATCCAAGTAAGCAATTCCACATTGTTGATTTTCTTGGACTACGATGTCACGCAGGTAGCTATAATCTCCCACGTGGTAAGGTCAATTGCTGCTGTAACCACAAATGCACGACTGACTTCTGTTGTTGATTTCATTCGTTTGTTATTTTCTTCAACGTTTCTCATTCTAACACTTTTCATCGTATTGCACAGGGACGAAAGCTTGACACACGTGTCTAAGGAAACCACTTTGGTATAAGGGACTGTTCTTATTCCCTTCTTTTTGTTCAATGAACAATTATTCCAGTAAGCCATTCCACATTGTTGATTTTCTTGGACTCGGATGTAACGCAGGTGGCTATAATCTCCCACGTGGTAAGGTCAATTGCTGCTGTAACCACAAATGCACGACTGACTTCTGTTGTTGATTTCATTCGTTTGTTATTTTCTTCAACGTTTCTCATTCTAACACTTTTCATCGTATTGCACAGGGACGAAAGCTTGACACACGTGTCTAAGGAAACAATTTTGGTATAAGGACTGTTCTTATTCCCTTCTTTTTGTTTAATGAACAATTATCCAAGTAAGCCATTCCACATTGTTGATTTTCTTGGACTCGGATGTCACGCAGGGAGCTATAATCTCCCACTTGGTAAGGTCAATTGCTGCTGTAACCACAAATGCACGACTGACTTCTGTTGTTGATTTCATTTGTTTGTAATTTCCTTCTATGTTTCTCATTCTAACACTTTTCATCGTATTGCACAGGGACGAAAGCTTGACACACGTGTCTAAGGAAACCACATTGGTATAAGGGACTGTTCTTATTCACTTTTTTCATTTTGATGAACAATTATCCAAGTAAGCAATTCCACATTGTTGATTTTCTTGGACTCGGATGTAACGCAGGTGGCTATAATCTCCCACGTGGTAAGGTCAATTGCTGCTGTAACCACAAATGCACGACTGACTTCTGTTGTTGATTTCATTCGTTTGTTATTTTCTTCAACGTTTCTCATTCTAACACTTTTCATCGTATTGCACAGGGACGAAAGCTTGACACACGTGTCTAAGGAAACAATTTTGGTATAAGGACTGTTCTTATTCCCTTCTTTTTGTTTAATGAACAATTATCCAAGTAAGCCATTCCACATTGTTGATTTTCTTGGACTCGGATGTCACGCAGGTAGCTATAATCTCTCACGTGGTAAGGTCAATTGCTGCTGTAACCACAAATGCACGACTGACTTCTGTTGTTGATTTCATTTGTTTGTTTTTTCCTTCTATGTTTCTCATTCTAACATTTTTTATCGTATTGCACAGGGACGAAAGCTTGACACACGTGTCTAAGGAAACCACATTGGTATGAGGGACTCTTCTTATTCCCTTTTTTTTTTTTGATGAACAATTATCCAAATAAGCCATTCCACATTGTTGATTTTCTTGGACTCGGATGTCACGCAGGTAGCTATAATCTCCCACGTGGTAAGGTCAATTGCTGCTGTAACCACAAATGCACGACTGACTTCTGTTGTTGATTTCATTCGTATGTTATTTTCTTCAATGTTTCTCATTCTAACACTTTTCATCGTATTGCACAGGGACGAAAGCTTGACACACGTGTCTAAAGAAACCACTTTGGTATAAGGGACTGTTCTTATTCCCTTCTTTTTGTTTAATGAACAATTATCCAAGTAAGCCATTCCACATTGTTGATTTTCTTGGACTCGGATGTCACGCAGGTAGCTATAATCTCCCACGTGGTAAGGTCAATTGCTGCTGTAACCACAAATGCACGACTGACTTCTGTTGTTGATTTCATTTGTTTGTAATTTCCTTCTATGTTTCTCATTCTAACACTTTTCATCGTATTGCACAGGGACGAAAGCTTGACACACGTGTCTAAGGAAACCACTTTGGTATAAGGGACTGTTCTTATTCCCTTCTTTTTGTTTAATGAACAATTATCCAAGTAAGCCATTCCACATTGTTGATTTTCTTGGACTCGGATGTCACGCAGGGAGCTATAATCTCCCACTTGGTAAGGTCAATTGCTGCTGTAACCACAAATGCACGACTGACTTCTGTTGTTGATTTCATTTGTTTGTAATTTCCTTCTATGTTTCTCATTCTAACACTTTTCATCGTATTGCACAGGGACGAAAGCTTGACACACGTGTCTAAGGAAACCACATTGGTATAAGGGACTGTTCTTATTCACTTTTTTCATTTTGATGAACAATTATCCAAGTAAGCAATTCCACATTGTTGATTTTCTTGGACTTCGATGTCACGCAGGTAGCTATAATCTCCCACGTGGTAAGGTCAATTGCTGCTGTAACCACAAATGCACGACTGACTTCTGTTGTTGATTTCATTCGTTTGTTATTTTCTTCAACGTTTCTCATTCTAACACTTTTCATCGTATTGCACAGGGACGAAAGCTTGACACACGTGTCTAAGGAAACCAATTTGGTATAAGGGACTGTGCTTATTCCCTTCTTTTTGTTTGATGAACAATTATCAAAGTAAGCCATTCCACATTGTTGATTTTCTTAGACTCGGATGTCACGCAGGCAGCTATAATCTCCCACGTGGTGAGGTCAATTGCTGCTGTAACCACAAATGCAAGACTGACTTCTGTTGTTGATTTCATTCGTTTGTTATTTTCTTCAATGTTTCTCATTCTAACACTTTTCATCGTATTGCACAGGGACGAAAGCTTGACACACGTGTCTAAGGAAACAACTTTGGTATAAGGACTGTTCTTATTCCCTTCTTTTTGTTTAATGAACAATTATCCAAGTAAGCCATTCCACATTGTTGATTTTCTTGGACTCGGATGTCACGCAGGGAGCTATTATCCCCCACTTGGTAAGGTCAATTGCTGCTGTAACCACAAATGCACGACTGACTTCTGTTGTTGATTTCATTTGTTTGTAATTTCCTTCTATGTTTCTCATTCTAACATTTTTTATCGTATTGCACAGGGACGACAGCTTGACACACGTGTCTAAGGAAACCACATTGGTATGAGGGACTCTTCTTATTCCCTTTTTTCTTTTTGATGAACAATTATCCAAATAAGCCATTCCACATTGTTGATTTTCTTGGACTCGGATGTCACGCAGGTAGCTATAATCTCCCACGTGGTAAGGTCAATTGCTGCTGTAACCACAAATGCACGACTGACTTCTGTTGTTGATTTCATTCGTTTGTTATTTTCTTCAATGTTTCTCATTCTAACACTTTTCATCGTATTGCACAGGGACGAAAGCTTGACACACGTGTCTAAAGAAACCACTTTGGTATAAGGGAATGTTCTTATTCCCTTCTTTTTGTTTAATGAACAATTATCCAAGTAAGCCATTCCACATTGTTGATTTTCTTGGACTCGGATGTCACGCAGGTAGCTATAATCTCCCACGTGGTAAGGTCAATTGCTGCTGTAACCACAAATGCACGACTGACTTCTGTTGTTGATTTCATTTGTTTGTTATTTCCCTCAATGTTTCTCATTCTAACTCTTTTCATCGTATCACACAGGGACGAAAGCTTGACTTACGTGTCTAAGGAAACCACTTTGGTATGAGGGACTGTTCTTATTCCCTTCTTTTTGTTTAATGAACAATTATCCAAGTAAGCCATTCCACATTGTTGATTTTCTTGGACTACGATGTCACGCAGGTAGCTATAATCTCCAACGTGTTAAGGTCAATTGCTGCTGTAACCACAAATGCACGAATGACTTCTGTTGTTGATTTCATTCGTTTGTTATTTTCTTCAATGATTCTCATTTTAACACTTTTCATCGTATTGCACAGGGACGAAAGCTTGACACACGTGTCTAAGGAAACCAATTTGGTATAAGGGACTGTGCTTATTCCCTTCTTTTTGTTTGATGAACAATTATCAAAGTAAGCCATTCCACATTGTTGATTTTCTTAGACTCGGATGTCACGCAGGCAGCTATAATCTCCCACGTGGTGAGGTCAATTGCTGCTGTAACCACAAATGCAAGACTGACTTCTGTTGTTGATTTCATTCGTTTGTTATTTTCTTCAATGTTTCTCATTCTAACACTTTTCATCGTATTGCACAGGGACGAAAGCTTGACACACGTGTCTATGGAAACCACATCGGTATAAGGGACTGTTCTTATTCCATTCTTTCTGTATAATGATCAATTATCCAAGTAAGCCATTCCACATTGTTGATTTTCTTGGACTCGAATGTCACGCAGGTAGCTATAATCTCCCACGTGGTGAGGTCAATTGCTGCTGTAACCACAAATGCACGACTGACTTCTGTTGTTGATTTCATTTGTTTGTTATTTCCTTCAATGTTTCTCATTCTAACCCTTTTCATCGTATTACACAGGGACGAAAGCTTGACACACGTGTCTAAGGAAACCACAAGGGTTTGTTCTCATTCCCTTTTTTCTTTTTGATGAACAATTATCCAAGTAAGCCATTCCACATTGTTGATTTTCTTGGACTAGGATGTCACGCAGCTAGCTATAATCTCTCACGTGGTAAGGTCAATTGCTGCTGTAACCACAAATGCACGACTGACTTCTGTTGTTAATTTCATTTGTTTGTTATTTCCTTCTATGTTTCTCATTCTAACACTTTTCATCGTATTGCACAGGGACGAAAGCTTGACACACGTGTCTAAGGAAACCACAAGGGTTTGTTCTCATTCCCTTTTTTCTTTTTGATGAACAATTATCCAAGTAAGCCATTCCACATTGTTGATTTTCTTGGATTCGGATGTCACGCAGGTAGCTATAATCTCCCACGTGGTAAGGTCATTTGCTGCTGTAACCACAAATGCACGACTGACTTCTGTTGTTGATTTCATTTGTTTGTAATTTCCTTCTATGTTTCTCATTCTAACATTTTTTATCGTATTGCACAGGGACGACAGCTTGACACACGTGTCTAAGGAAACCACATTGGTATGAGGGACTCTTCTTATTCCCTTTTTTCTTTTTGATGAACAATTATCCAAATAAGCCATTCCACATTGTTGATTTTCTTGGACTCGGATGTCACGCAGGTAGCTATAATCTCCCACGTGGTAAGGTCAATTGCTGCTGTAACCACAAATGCATGACTGACTTCTGTTGTTGATTTCATTCGTTTGTTATTTTCTTCAATGTTTCTCATTCTAACACTTTTCATCGTATTGCACAGGGACGAAAGCTTGACACACGTGTCTAAAGAAACCACTTTGGTATAAGGGAATGTTCTTATTCCCTTCTTTTTGTTTAATGAACAATTATCCAAGTAAGCCATTCCACATTGTTGATTTTCTTGGACTCGGATGTCACGCAGGTAGCTATAATCTCCCACGTGGTAAGGTCAATTGCTGCTGTAACCACAAATGCACGACTGACTTCTGTTGTTGATTTCATTTGTTTGTTATTTCCCTCAATGTTTCTCATTCTAACTCTTTTCATCGTATCACACAGGGACGAAAGCTTGACTTACGTGTCTAAGGAAACCACTTTGGTATGAGGGACTGTTCTTATTCCCTTCTTTTTGTTTAATGAACAATTATCCAAGTAAGCCATTCCACATTGTTGATTTTCTTGGACTCGGATGTCACGCAGGTAGCTATAATCTCTCACGTGGTAAGGTCAATTGCTGCTGTAACCACAAATGCACGACTGACTTCTGTTGTTGATTTCATTTGTTTGTTTTTTCCTTCTATGTTTCTCATTCTAACATTTTTTATCGTATTGCACAGGGACGAAAGCTTGACACACGTGTCTAAGGAAACCACATTGGTATGAGGGACTCTTCTTATTCCCTTTTTTTTTTTTGATGAACAATTATCCAAATAAGCCATTCCACATTGTTGATTTTCTTGGACTCGGATGTCACGCAGGTAGCTATAATCTCCCACGTGGTAAGGTCAATTGCTGCTGTAACCACAAATGCACGACTGACTTCTGTTGTTGATTTCATTCGTATGTTATTTTCTTCAATGTTTCTCATTCTAACACTTTTCATCGTATTGCACAGGGACGAAAGCTTGACACACGTGTCTAAAGAAACCACTTTGGTATAAGGGACTGTTCTTATTCCCTTCTTTTTGTTTAATGAACAATTATCCAAGTAAGCCATTCCACATTGTTGATTTTCTTGGACTCGGATGTCACGCAGGTAGCTATAATCTCCCACGTGGTAAGGTCAATTGCTGCTGTAACCACAAATGCACGACTGACTTCTGTTGTTGATTTCATTTGTTTGTAATTTCCTTCTATGTTTCTCATTCTAACACTTTTCATCGTATTGCACAGGGACGAAAGCTTGACACACGTGTCTAAGGAAACCACTTTGGTATAAGGGACTGTTCTTATTCCCTTCTTTTTGTTTAATGAACAATTATCCAAGTAAGCCATTCCACATTGTTGATTTTCTTGGACTCGGATGTCACGCAGGGAGCTATAATCTCCCACTTGGTAAGGTCAATTGCTGCTGTAACCACAAATGCACGACTGACTTCTGTTGTTGATTTCATTTGTTTGTAATTTCCTTCTATGTTTCTCATTCTAACACTTTTAATCGTATTGCACAGGGACGAAAGCTTGACACACGTGTCTAAGGAAACCACATTGGTATAAGGGACTGTTCTTATTCACTTTTTTCATTTTGATGAACAATTATCCAAGTAAGCAATTCCACATTGTTGATTTTCTTGGACTACGATGTCACGCAGGTAGCTATAATCTCCCACGTGGTAAGGTAAATTGCTGCTGTAACCACAAATGCACGACTGACTTCTGTTGTTGATTTCATTCGTTTGTTATTTTCTTCAACGTTTCTCATTCTAACACTTTTCATCGTATTGCACAGGGACGAAAGCTTGACACACGTGTCTAAGGAAACCAATTTGGTATAAGGGACTGTGCTTATTCCCTTCTTTTTGTTTGATGAACAATTATCAAAGTAAGCCATTCCACATTGTTGATTTTCTTAGACTCGGATGTCACGCAGGCAGCTATAATCTCCCACGTGGTGAGGTCAATTGCTGCTGTAACCACAAATGCAAGACTGACTTCTGTTGTTGATTTCATTCGTTTGTTATTTTCTTCAATGTTTCTCATTCTAACACTTTTCATCGTATTGCACAGGGACGAAAGCTTGACACACGTGTCTAAGGAAACAACTTTGGTATAAGGACTGTTCTTATTCCCTTCTTTTTGTTTAATGAACAATTATCCAAGTAAGCCATTCCACATTGTTGATTTTCTTGGACTCGGATGTCACGCAGGGAGCTATAATCCCCCACTTGGTAAGGTCAATTGCTGCTGTAACCACAAATGCACGACTGACTTCTGTTGTTGATTTCATTTGTTTGTAATTTCCTTCTATGTTTCTCATTCTAACATTTTTTATCGTATTGCACAGGGACGACAGCTTGACACACGTGTCTAAGGAAACCACATTGGTATGAGGGACTCTTCTTATTCCCTTTTTTCTTTTTGATGAACAATTATCCAAATAAGCCATTCCACATTGTTGATTTTCTTGGACTCGGATGTCACGCAGGTAGCTATAATCTCCCACGTGGTAAGGTCAATTGCTGCTGTAACCACAAATGCACGACTGACTTCTGTTGTTGATTTCATTCGTTTGTTATTTTCTTCAATGTTTCTCATTCTAACACTTTTCATCGTATTGCACAGGGACGAAAGCTTGACACACGTGTCTAAAGAAACCACTTTGGTATAAGGGAATGTTCTTATTCCCTTCTTTTTGTTTAATGAACAATTATCCAAGTAAGCCATTCCACATTGTTGATTTTCTTGGACTCGGATGTCACGCAGGTAGCTATAATCTCCCACGTGGTAAGGTCAATTGCTGCTGTAACCACAAATGCACGACTGACTTCTGTTGTTGATTTCATTTGTTTGTTATTTCCCTCAATGTTTCTCATTTTAACTCTTTTCATCGTATCACACAGGGACGAAAGCTTGACTTACGTGTCTAAGGAAACCACTTTGGTATGAGGGACTGTTCTTATTCCCTTCTTTTTGTTTAATGAACAATTATCCAAGTAAGCCATTCCACATTGTTGATTTTCTTGGACTACGATGTCACGCAGGTAGCTATAATCTCCCACGTGGTGAGGTCAATTGCTGCTGTAACCACAAATGCAAGACTGACTTCTGTTGTTGATTTCATTCGTTTGTTATTTTCTTCAATGTTTCTCATTCTAACACTTTTCATCGTATTGCACAGGGACGAAAGCTTGACACACGTGTCTATGGAAACCACATCGGTATAAGGGACTGTTCTTATTCCATTCTTTCTGTATAATGATCAATTATCCAAGTAAGCCATTCCACATTGTTGATTTTCTTGGACTCGAATGTCACGCAGGTAGCTATAATCTCCCACGTGGTGAGGTCAATTGCTGCTGTAACCACAAATGCACGACTGACTTCTGTTGTTGATTTCATTTGTTTGTTATTTCCTTCAATGTTTCTCATTCTAACCCTTTTCATCGTATTACACAGGGACGAAAGCTTGACACACGTGTCTAAGGAAACCACAAGGGTTTGTTCTCATTTCCTTTTTTCTTTTTGATGAACAATTATCCAAGTAAGCCATTCCACATTGTTGATTTTCTTGGACTAGGATGTCACGCAGCTAGCTATAATCTCTCACGTGGTAAGGTCAATTGCTGCTGTAACCACAAATGCACGAATGACTTCTGTTGTTAATTTCATTTGTTTGTTATTTCCTTCTATGTTTCTCATTCTAACACTTTTCATCGTATTGCACAGGGACGAAAGCTTGACACACGTGTCTAAGGAAACCACAAGGGTTTGTTCTCATTCCCTTTTTTCTTTTTGATGAACAATTATCCAAGTAAGCCATTCCACATTGTTGATTTTCTTGGATACGGATGTCACGCAGGTAGCTATAATCTCCCACGTGGTAAGGTCATTTGCTGCTGTAACCACAATTGGACGGCTGACTTCTGTTGTTGATTTCATTTGTTTGTTATTTCCATCAATGTTTCTCATTCTAACACTTCTCATCGTATTCCACAGGGACGAAAGCTTGACACACGTGTCTATGGAAACCACATTGGTATAAGGAACTGTTCTTATTCCCTTCTTTCTGTATAATGATCAATTATCCAAGTAAGCCATTCCACATTGTTGATTTTCATGGACTCGGATGACACGCAGGTAGCTATAATCTCCCACGTGGTAAGGTCAATTGCTGCTGTAACCACAAATGCACGACTGACTTCTGTTGTTGATTTCATTTGTTTGTTTTTTCCTTCTATGTTTCTCATTCTAACACTTTTTCTCGTATTGCACAGAGACGAAAGCTTGACTTACGTGTCTAAGGAAGCCACATTGGTATGAGGGACTGTTCTTATTCCCTTTTTTCTTTTTGATGAACAATTATCCAAGTAAGCCATTCCACATTGTTGATTTTCTTGGACTCGGATGTCACGCTGGTAGCTATAATCTCCCACGTGGTGAGGTAAATTGCTGCTGTAACCACAAATGCTCGACTGACTTCTGTTGTTGATTTCATTCGTTTGTTATTTTCTTCAATGTTTCTCATTCTAACACTTTTCATCGTATTGCACAGGGACGAAAGCTTGACACACGTGTCCAAGGAAACCACTTTGGTATAAGGGACTGTTCTTATTCCCTTCTTTTTGTTTAATGAACAATTATCCAAGTAAGCCATTCCACATTGTTGATTTTCTTGGACTCGGATGTCACGCAGGTAGCTATAATCTCCCACGTGGTAAGGTCCATTGCTGCTGTAACCACGAATGCACGATTGACTTCTGTTGTTGATTTCATTTGTTTGTTATTTCCTTCTATGTTTCTCATTCTAACACTTTTCATCGTATTGCACAGGGACGAAAGCTTGACACACGTGTGTAAGAAACCACTTTGGTATGAGGGACTGTTCTTATTCCCTTCTTTTTGTTTAATGAACAATTATCCAAGTAAGCCATTCCACATTGTTGATTTTCTTGGACTCGGATGTCACGCAGGGAGCTATAATCTCCCACGTGGTAAGGTCAATTGCTGCTGTAACCACAAATGCACGATTGACTTATGTTGTTGATTTCATTCGTTTGTTATTTTCTTCAATGTTTCACATTCTAACACTTTTCATCGTATTGCACAGGGACGAAAGCTTGACACACGAGTCTAAGGAAACCACTTTGGTATAAGGGACTGTTCTTATTCCCTTTTTTTTGTTCAATGAACAATTATTCCAGTAAGCCATTCCACATTGTCGATTTTCTTGGACTCGGATGTAACGCAGGTAGCTATAATCTCCCACGTGGTAAGGTCAATTGCTGCTGTAACCACAAATGCATGATTGACTTCTGTTGTTGATTTCATTCGTTTGTTATTTTCTTCAACGTTTCTCATTCTAACACTTTTCATCGTATTGCACAGGGACGAAAGCTTGACACACGTGTCTAAGGAAACAACTTTGGTATAAGGACTGTTCTTATTCCCTTCTTTTTGTTTAATGAACAATTATCCAAGTAAGCCATTCCACATTGTTGATTTTCTTGGACTCGGATGTCACGCAGGGAGCTATAATCTCCCACTTGGTAAGGTCAATTGCTGCTGTAACCACAAATGCACGACTGACTTCTGTTGTTGATTTCATTCGTTTGTTATTTCCTTCTATGTTTCTCATTCTAACATTTTTTATCGTATTGCACAGGGACGAAAGCTTGACACACGTGTCTAAGGAAACCACATTGGTATAAGGGACTCTTCTTATTCCCTTTTTTCTTTTTGATGAACAATTATCCAAATAAGCCATTCCACATTGTTGATTTTCTTGGACTCGGATGTCACGCAGGTAGCTATAATCTCCCACGTGGTAAGGTCAATTGCTGCTGTAACCACAAATGCATGACTGACTTCTGTTGTTGATTTCATTCGTTTGTTATTTTCTTCAATGTTTCACATTCTAACACTTTTCATCGTATTGCACAGGGACGAAAGCTTGACACACGTATCCAAGGAAACCACTTTGGTATAAGGGACTGTTCTTATTCCCTTTTTTCTTTTTGATGAACAATTATCCAAGTTAGCCATTCCACATTGTTGATTTTCTTGGACTAGGATGTCACGCAGCTAGCTATAATCTCCCACGTGGTAAGGTCAATTGCTGCTGTAACCACAAATGCACGACTGACTTCTGTTGTTAATTTCATTTGTTTGTTATTTCCTTCTATGTTTCTCATTCTAACACTTTTCATCGTATTGCACAGGGACGAAAGCTTGACACACGTGTCTGAGGAAACCACAAGGGTTTGTTCTCATTCCCTTTTTTCTTTTTGATGAACAATTATCCAAGTAAGCCATTCCACATTGTTGATTTTCTTGGACTCGGATGTCACGCAGGTAGCTATAATCTCCCACGTGGTAAGGTCAATTGCTGCTGTAACCACAAATGCTCGACTGACTTCTGTTGTTGATTTCATTCGTTTGTTATTTTCTTCAATGTTTCTTATTCTAACACTTTTCATCGTTTTGCACAGGGACGAAAGCTTGACACACGTGTCTAAGGAAACCACTTTGGTATAAGGGACTGTTCTTATTCCCTTCTTTTTGTTTAATGAACAATTATCCAAGTAAGCCATTCCACATTGTTGATTTTCTTGGACTCGGATGTCACGCAGGGAGCTATAATCTTCCACGTGGTAAGGTCAATTGCTGCTGTAACCACAAATGCACGACTGACTTCTGTTGTTGATTTCATTTGTTTGTTATTTCCTTCTATGTTTCTCATTCTAACACTTTTCATCGTATTGCACAGGGACGAAAGCTTGACACACGTGTCTAAGGAAACCACATTGGTATAAGGGACTGTTCTTATTCCCTTTTTTCATTTTGATGAACAATTATCCAAGTAAGCAATTCCACATTGTGATTTTCTTGGACTACGATGTCACGCAGGTAGCTTTAATCTCCCACGTGTTAAGGTCAATTGCTGCTGTAACCACAAATGCACGAATGACTTCTGTTGTTGATTTCATTCGTTTGTTATTTTCTTCAATGTTTCTCATTTTAACACTTTTCATCGTATTGCACAGGGACGAAAGCTTGACACACGTGTCTAAGGAAATCAATTTGGTATAAGGGACTGTGCTTATTCCCTTCTTTTTGTTTGATGAACAATTATCAAAGTAAGCCATTCCACATTGTTGATTTTCTTAGACTCGGATGTCACGCAGGTAGCTATAATCTCCCACGTGGTGAGGTCAATTGCTGCTGTAACCACAAATGCACGACTGACTTCTGTTGTTGATTTCATTCGTTTGTTATTTTCTTCAATGTTTCTCATTCTAACACTTTTCATCGTATTGCACAGGGACGGAAGCTTGACACACGTGTCTATGGAAACCACATCGGTATAAGGGACTGTTCTTATTCCATTCTTTCGGTATAATGATCAATTATCCAAGTAAGCCATTCCACATTGTTGATTTTCTTGGACTCGAATGTCACGCAGGTAGCTATAATCTCCCACGTGGTGAGGTCAATTGCTGCTGTAACCACAAATGCACGACTGACTTCTGTTGTTGATTTCATTTGTTTGTTATTTCCTTCAATGTTTCTCATTCTAACACTTTTCATCGTATTTCACAGGGACGAAAGCTTGACACACGTGTCTAAGGAAACCACATTGGTATGAGGGACTGTTCTTATTCCCTTTTTTCTTTTTGATGAACAATTATCCAAGTAAGCCATTCCACATTGTTGATTTTCTTGGACTAGGATTTCACGCAGCTAACTATAATCTCCCACGTGGTAAGGTCAATTGCTGCTGTAACCACAAATGCACGACTGACTTCTGTTGTTAATTTCATTTGTTTGTTATTTCCTTCTATGTTTCTCATTCTAACACTTTTCATCGTATTGCACAGGGACGAAAGCTTGACACACGTGTCTAAGGAAACCACAAGGGTTTGTTCTCATTCCCTTTTTTCTTTTGGATGAACAATTATCCAAGTAAGCCATTCCACATTGTTGATTTTCTTGGACTCGGATGTCACGCAGGTAGCTATAATCTCTCACGTGGTAAGGTCCATTGCTGCTGTAACCACAAATGCACGACTGACTTCTGTTGTTGATTTCATTCGTTTGTTATTTTCTTCAATGTTTCTCATTCTAACACTTTTCATTGTATTGCACAGGGACGAAAGCTTGACACACGTGTCTAAGGAAACCAATTTGGTATAAGGGACTGTGCTTATTCCCTTCTTTTTGTTTAATGAACAATTATACAAGTAAGCCATTATACATTGTTGATTTTCTTGGACTCGGATGTCAAGCAGGTAGCTATAATCTCCCACGTGGTGAGGTAAATTGCTGCTGTAACCACATATGCTCGACTGACTTTTGTTGTTGATTTCATTCGTTTGTTATTTTCTTCAATGTTTCTCATTCTAACACTTTTCATCGTATTGCACAGGGACGAAAGCTTGACACACGTGTCCAAGGAAACCACTTTGGTATAAGGGACTGTTCTTATTCCCTTCTTTTTGTTTAATGAACAATTATCCAAGTAAACCATTCCACATTGTCGATTTTCTTGGACTAGGATGTCACGCAGCTAGCTATAATCTCCCACGTGGTAAGGTCAATTGCTGCTGTAACCACAAATGCACGACTGACTTCTGTTGTTAATTTCATTTGTTTGTTATTTCCTTCTATGTTTCTCATTCTAACACTTTTCATCGTATTGCACAGGGACGAAAGCTTGACACACGTGTTTAAGGAAACCACTTTGGTATGAAGGACTGTTCTTATTCCCTTCTTTTTGTTTAATGAACAATTATCCAAGTAAGCCATTCCACATTGTTGATTTTCTTGGACTCGGATGTCACGCAGGTAGCTATAATCTCCCACGTGGTGAGGTAAATTGCTGCTGTAACCACAAATGCTCGACTGACTTCTGTTGTTGATTTCATTCGTTTGTTATTTTCTTCAATGTTTCACATTCTAACACTTTTCATCGTATTGCACAGGGACGAAAGCTTGACACACGTGTCCAAGGAAACCACTTTGGTATAAGGGACTGTTCTTATTCCCTTTTTTCTTTTTGATGAACAATTATCCAAGTTAGCCATTCCACATTGTTGATTTTCTTGGACTAGGATGTCACGCAGCTAGCTATAATCTCCCACGTGGTAAGGTCAATTGCTGCTGTAACCACAAATGCACGACTGACTTCTGTTGTTAATTTCATTTGTTTGTTATTTCCTTCTATGTTTCTCATTCTAACACTTTTCATCGTATTGCACAGGGACGAAAGCTTGACACACGTGTCTGAGGAAACCACAAGGGTTTGTTCTCATTCCCTTTTTTCTTTTTGATGAACAATTATCCAAGTAAGCCATTCCACATTGTTGATTTTCTTGGACTCGGATGTCACGCAGGTAGCTATAATCTCCCACGTGGTAAGGTCAATTGCTGCTGTAACCACAAATGCTCGACTGACTTCTGTTGTTGATTTCATTCGTTTGTTATTTTCTTCAATGTTTCTTATTCTAACACTTTTCATCGTTTAGCACAGGGACGAAAGCTTGACACACGTGTCTAAGGAAACCACTTTGGTATAAGGGACTGTTCTTATTCCCTTCTTTTTGTTTAATGAACAATTATCCAAGTAAGCCATTCCACATTGTTGATTTTCTTGGACTCGGATGTCACGCAGGGAGCTATAATCTTCCACGTGGTAAGGTCAATTGCTGCTGTAACCACAAATGCACGACTGACTTCTGTTGTTGATTTCATTTGTTTGTTATTTCCTTCTATATTTCTCATTCTAACACTTTTCATCGTATTGCACAGGGACGAAAGCTTGACACACGTGTCTAAGGAAACCACATTGGTATAAGGGACTGTTCTTATTCCCTTTTTTCATTTTGATGAACAATTATCCAAGTAAGCAATTCCACATTGTTGATTTTCTTGGACTACGATGTCACGCAGGTAGCTTTAATCTCCCACGTGTTAAGGTCAATTGCTGCTGTAACCACAAATGCACGAATGACTTCTGTTGTTGATTTCATTCGTTTGTTATTTTCTTCAATGTTTCTCATTTTAACACTTTTCATCGTATTGCACAGGGACGAAAGCTTGACACACGTGTCTAAGGAAATCAATTTGGTATAAGGGACTGTGCTTATTCCCTTCTTTTTGTTTGATGAACAATTATCAAAGTAAGCCATTCCACATTGTTGATTTTCTTAGACTCGGATGTCACGCAGGTAGCTATAATCTCCCACGTGGTGAGGTCAATTGCTGCTGTAACCACAAATGCACGACTGACTTCTGTTGTTGATTTCATTCGTTTGTTATTTTCTTCAATGTTTCTCATTCTAACACTTTTCATCGTATTGCACAAGGACGGAAGCTTGACACACGTGTCTATGGAAACCACATCGGTATAAGGGACTGTTCTTATTCCATTCTTTCGGTATAATGATCAATTATCCAAGTAAGCCATTCCACATTGTTGATTTTCTTGGACTCGAATGTCACGCAGGTAGCTATAATCTCCCACGTGGTGAGGTCAATTGCTGCTGTAACCACAAATGCACGACTGACTTCTGTTGTTGATTTCATTTGTTTGTTATTTCCTTCAATGTTTCTCATTCTAACACTTTTCATCGTATTTCACAGGGACGAAAGCTTGACACACGTGTCTAAGGAAACCACATTGGTATGAGGGACTGTTCTTATTCCCTTTTTTCTTTTTGATGAACAATTATCCAAGTAAGCCATTCCACATTGTTGATTTTCTTGGACTAGGATTTCACGCAGCTAACTATAATCTCCCACGTGGTAAGGTCAATTGCTGCTGTAACCACAAATGCACGACTGACTTCTGTTGTTAATTTCATTTGTTTGTTATTTCCTTCTATGTTTCTCATTCTAACACTTTTCATCGTATTGCACAGGGACGAAAGCTTGACACACGTGTCTAAGGAAACCACAAGGGTTTGTTCTCATTCCCTTTTTTCTTTTGGATGAACAATTATCCAAGTAAGCCATTCCACATTGTTGATTTTCTTGGACTCGGATGTCACGCAGGTAGCTATAATCTCTCACGTGGTAAGGTCCATTGCTGCTGTAACCACAAATGCACGACTGACTTCTGTTGTTGATTTCATTCGTTTGTTATTTTCTTCAATGTTTCTCATTCTAACACTTTTCATTGTATTGCACAGGGACGAAAGCTTGACACACGTGTCTAAGGAAACCAATTTGGTATAAGGGACTGTGCTTATTCCCTTCTTTTTGTTTGATGAACAATTATCGAAGTAAGCCATTCCACATTGTTGATTTTCTTGGACTCGGATGTCACGCAGGTAGCTATAATCTCTCACGTGGTAAGGTCCATTGCTGCTGTAACCACAAATGCACGACTGACTTCTGTTGTTGATTTCATTCGTTTGTTATTTTCTTCAATGTTTCTCATTCTAACACTTTTCATTGTATTGCACAGGAACGAAAGCTTGACACACGTGTCCAAGGAAACCAATTTGGTATAAGGGACTGTGCTTATTCCCTTCTTTTTGTTTGATGAACAATTATCAAAGTAAGCCATTCCACATTGTTGATTTTCTTAGACTCGGATGTCACGCAGGTAGCTATAATCTCCCACGTGGTGAGGTCAATTGCTGCTGTAAACACAAATGCACGACTGACTTCTGTTGTTGATTTCATTCGTTTGTTATTTTCTTCAATGTTTCTCATTCTAACACTTTTCATCGTATTGCACAGGGACGAAAGCTTGACACACGTATCTATGGAAACCACATCGGTATAAGGGACACTTCTTATTCCATTCTTTCGGTATAATGATCAATTATCCAAGTAAGCCATTCCACATTGTTGATTTTCTTGGACTCGAATGTCACGCAGGTAGCTATAATCTCCCACGTGGTGAGGTCAATTGCTGCTGTAACCACAAATGCACGACTGACTTCTGTTGTTGATTTCATTTGTTTGTTATTTCCTTCAATGTTTCTCATTCTAACTCTTTTCATCGTATTACACAGGGACGAAAGCTTGACTTTCGTGTCTAAGGAAGCCACATTGGTATGAGGGACTGTTCTTATTCCCTTTTTTCTTTTTGATGAACAATTATCCAAGTAAGCCATTCCACATTGTTGATTTTCTTGGACTCGGATGTCACGCAGGTAGCTATAATCTCTCACGTGGTAAGGTCCATTGCTGCTGTAACCACAAATGCACGACTGACTTCTGTTGTTGAGTTCATTTGTTTGTTATTTCCTTCTATGTTTCTCATTCTAACACTTTTCATCGTATTGCACAGGGACGAATGCTTGACACATGTGTCTAAGGAAACCACTTTGGTATGAGGGACTGTTCTTATTCCCTTCTTTTTGTTTAATGAACAATTATCCAAGTAAGCCATTCCACATTGTTGATTTTCTTGGACTCGGATGTCTTGCAGGGAGCTATAACCTCCCACGTGGTTAGGTCAATTGCTGCTGTAACCACAAATGCACGACTGACTTCTGTTGTTGATTTCATTCGTTTGTTATTTTCTTCAATGTTTCACATTCTAATACTTTTCATCGTATTGCACAGGGACGAAAGCTTGACACACGTGTCTAAGGAAACCACTTTGGTATAAGGGACTGTGCTTATTTCCTTCTTTTTGTTCAATGAACAATTATCCAAGTAAGCCATTCCACATTGTTGATTTTCTTGGACTACGATGTCAGGCAGGTAGCTATAATCTCCCACGTGTTAAGGTCAATTGCTGCTGTAACCACAAATGCACGACTGACTTCTGTTGTTGATTTCATTCGTTTGTTATTTTCTTCAATGTTTTTCATTCTAACACTTCTCATCGTATTGCACAGGGACGAAAGCTTGACACACGTGTCTAAAGAAATCACATTGGTATAAGGGTCTGTTCTTATTCCCTTCTTTTTGTTTAATTAACAATTATCCAAGTAAGCCATTCCACATTGTTTATTTTCTTGGACTCGGATGACACACGGGTAGCTATAATCTCCCACGTGGTAAGGTCATTTGCTGCTGTTTGTGCTGTTTTGAAATAAGATACTTTCCATTCGGGGTATAGTACATGGTTGAGGTTTGATGACTCTAAAATAAACAGAGTTACGGAAGAAGATGTTCTTAAACGTCAAGGAGATAGAGTTCCTTATTTATTATTTCATAGAAGGAGTGATACGGTGTAACGTGTAAAGATTCATTGATATAGTTGTTAATTTGTACAGATTAGATTTAAGGCTGCTGAACATTGTGATATTTTTCTGTTGTTTCATGAGTAATGCCATGTATTGTATTTCGGGAGAATATGATAAATTGACTTTACAATGTTATATATATGTATATGTATATGTATATAAAAAATGAATATTATATTTTGATGAACGAACTTTGTATAAATGTAAAATTTTGTCTGTTTTTTTTTAAGAAATTTCTTTTTCTGAAACTTAAATTAAATTTTGCAAGAACTACGATCTCAGAAGGAAAAAAAGATCGTCTTCGTGAAAATTCCAATAAACCATAAACAGTATTAGCTATTTCAGGACTTTGGACTCTTTATTCTTTTTTCTTTCCTCTTGAAATCAGGTGAATTTCGCTCAATGTAATAAAAAAAAACTTGACCAAACTTTCTAATTTTCCCCTGTGTTCAGCGGCGCTACGTTCCCCTACTTCTGTAACCTAGATAAATGAGGATAATTTGGAAGATCGTACCTCATGCACTCGAATCATGTAATTTTTTTCGTTTCACAAAAATCACAAATATACCAGTCATGAACTCTGAATCAACCTATATCTATAATGACCCAAAACAAAACACTCATTAATTTCCGTTTTATAACCTATTATTCCTCTTCCTGGGTCAGAACAATTTTTTTGGAGAATTCTCGTCTCTGATTACTATGAAATTTCTTTTTTCTATTGGTCCTCTGATTCACTTGAAAACCAAAACTTAGTTGAATAATTACTCAAAAAAAAGTTCTGTCCAAGGTCAGATTGAATTTCTTTGAATTTTATTATCCTGGATATTAGACATGAGAACTCAGAATATATTGAATTTCTCTCTCACTACAGTTAAAGGTCTGTGCCTATAATTTACATCTGGTGTACGCTAATAGTTTCGATTGTCTGGAATACCAACTATTCAATGGCATAGGCCTCGATTTGGTAACATTTTGGATGTTCCACCATTTACTAATGTACATGCCTAAAACCTCTAGAATTTGCTTCTGAATGAGGATTGGTCAAGTCTATCCAATTCTTTTACATTTCAAGAACTCAGATTTAAAAAAAATTGAAAAATTCGTCGTTTCGCAATTCAGAATCAAACAATAATTGACCAATGAAATAGAGTAATGTCTAGAAATGACAATGCATATGAAATATGAAAGCAAGGTTTCAAATGAATGAACTCTGCAATCGATTAAAAAGACGGCATTGAATTTCGAATGTAGAATCTTATATTGTCATTATTAGAACTCTTTATTGCTTAATTCATATGTTGGAATCTTATATTCAATTTTTATATTTTTTTATTTATAAAATCCCAATTCTATTCATGTTTCTTCGGACGAATACCAGTTTCTACTATGGAATGAATAATTACAATTCAATTGTATTTATCAATTTCAACATATGTGATCTCCAATTTCAATATCTCTTTTCAATTATTCCTGAAAAGTGATCATTCAAACTTTCATTCGTAACTTCACAAATAATTAATTACTCAACTATCTAATCATCATCAGTAAATAGTAACGAATATTCATAAATATCAACTACTCACTGAATAGAAAACTATTCACTGAATAGCTAGAAGGCTAATTACTTAGAGTATATTCTATGTTCTAAAATAAATTTCATAGAAAACTTCAAAAAGGATGAAAGTGTGGCGGCTTCTCATAAAGCTTCACATAGCAACAATAAACACAGCATTCGGTAGCCTAGACGTTAAGAGGTAGACTCACTCACCGAGATGCGACAAGGTGCCGGGTTCAAGTCCCGGCGGCTCCCGATAATAATAAATTCCCCAAGCGTCTGTGACACGGCACACACAATTATACCAAAGTCACACTGATGAGTCCGGTGTGTGTGCCAGGGACGAAACGCATAAGTAGGCATATGTGCTATCCAACAAAAGTATGTTCGCTTTCTTGGGTTGGCAGATCGAATGTCCGTATTATCGGGAACAGAAAATAATCTCGGAAATTTGTACTTTGGTTGGGAGACACAAAAATAATATTAAAGTAAATATAATAATTTAACATAATTGTTATATTCCGCTAAAGATCGAAATGTCGAAATATCAACAGAAAATGGTTTTCTCATTACCTATGTTATAATTATCAACAGAATTTAATATTTTTTTTTCATCTTGCCACATCTATCAGAATCAATTATAACCATATATAAGGGGTACATTTGTATTTATCTATGAATATAACCACGCTTAAAATGAAACCACGGAATGCAGATTACAGAAATCACAAGATACAAATATACCCTCTAGCTACACTAAAGCCTTCTATTTATCCTGTCCGCTGGACACTTTTTCAATGCGAACTGTGGACCATAGATTAAAATAAAATTAAGCTGGAAATGAAGAAACGAAATACAGATAATTTTGTGGGATTGGAATTTTTTATTTCGAGCACAGTTTGGAAACTATTTGTTTAAAAATTATTATTATTATTATTATATATATTATTATTGAAATTTAATATGAGGCGCACGCGCACTTCTATATTCTACCTAATAGACTAAGGGCCAGTTGCACCATTTGCCTAAACATTAATTACAAATTTAAACGTTGATTACTCTATGATTTCTCAAGAGAAATCAGAAATTAATCAATGTTTAAATTTAAATCAATGTTTAGGCAAATGGTGCAACTGGCCCCTAATATTAGGTATATGGCTCGACCTGTACATAGTTAAGAAGAAGAAAAATATTCTAGGTTCGTCAACCATGCCGGGTTGACAAATTGTAAGTAACCTCAGTTTAGCGAACATTCTTCAAAGAGTTACTTTATAAACAGTTGTTGAAGTGATATTTCTAGTGGAAAGTTTCATGTTTGAATAGAAAATTGTTTGAATATGGAGGTAATTTTTTTAATACTAGCTTAGGGTTGTTTTAATTTATTCGAATATTTTCAAATATCAGTTATATTTCATGTAGTTAATTTTTTTTTATTGGTTTATGGATTTTCAACCATCATAACAAAAAATTTATTACAATTCATGAAATTTCGACTTTTTAGTTTGTTTTCATGTTTTCTGGAAGTCATAGACTACTCCATTCAATGAGAAATTGCAGTTTTCCTTAGTTGAAGTTTTTCCTCGAAATCTCCTTAAGTATAGAATTTGCTTGAGACCCCTCTCTTTTTATATCTACGTAAAATTGACTGAATGAACAAAAAAATATGCGGCGCACGCGCACTTCTATATTTTACCCAATAGACAAAGGGCCAGTTGCACCATTTGCCTAAACATTAATTAAAAATTCAAACGTTGATTACTCTATGATTTCTCGAAAGAAATCAGAAATAAATCAATGTTTAAATTTTAATCAATGTTTAGGCAAATGGTGCAACTTGCCCCTAATATTAGGTATATGGCTCGACCTGTACATAGTTAAGAAGAAGAAAAGTATTCTATGTTCGTCAACCATGCCGGGTTGACAAATTGTAAGTAACCTCAGTTTAGCGAACATTCTTCAAAGAGTTACTTTATAAACAGTTGTTGAAGTGATATTTCAAGTGGAAAGTTTCATGTTTGAATAGTTAATTGTTTGAATATGGAAATAATATGAATATATGAATATGAATATATATAATATAATATATGAATATGAATATGGAATAATTGTGCTCGAAATAAAAAATTCCAATCCCACAAAATTATCTGTATTTCGTTTCTTCATTTCCAGCTTAATTTTATTGTAATCTATGGTCCACAGTTCGCATTGAAAAAGTGTCCAGCGGACAGGATAAATAGATGGCGCTAGTGTAGCTAGGGGTATATTCGTATTTTGTGGTTTCTGTGATCTGCATTCCGTGGTTTCATTTTAAGCGTGGTTATATTCATAGATAAATACAAATGTACCCCTTATATATGGTTATAATTGATTCTGATAGATGTGGCAAGCTGAAAAATAAATATTAAATTCTGTTGATAATTATAACATAGGTAATGAGAAAACCATTTTCTGTTGATATTTCGACATTTGGATCTTCAGCGGAATATAACAATTATGTTAAATTATTATATTTACTTTAATATTATTTTTGTGTCTCCCGACCAATGTACAAATTTCCGAAATTATTTTTTGTTCCCGATAATAGGGACATTCGATCTGCCAACCCAAGAAAGCGAACATACTTTTGTTGGATAGCACATATGCCTACTTATGCGTTTCGTCCCTGGCACACACACCGGACTCATCAGTGTGACTTTGGTATAATTGTGTGTGCCGTGTCACAGACGCTTGGGGAATTTATTATTATCTGGAGCCGCCGGGACTCGAACCCGGCACCTTGTCGCATCTCGGTGAGTGAGTCTACCTCTTAACGTCTAGGCTACCGAATGCTGTGTTTATTGTTGCTATGTGGAGCTTCATGAGAAGCCGCCACACTTTCATCCTTTTTGAATTTTTTTATGAAATTTACCTTAGAACATAGAATATACTCTAAGAAATTAGCCTTCTAGCTATTCAGTGAATAGTTTTCTATTCAGTGAGTAGTTGATATTTATGAATATTCGTTACTATACACTGATGATGATTAGATAGTTGAGTAATTAATCATTTGTGAAGTTAAGAATGAAAGTTTGAATTATCACTCTTCAGGAATAATTGAAAGAAGATATTGAAATTGGAGATCACATATGTTGAAATTGATAGATACAATTGAATTGTAATTATTCATTTCACAGTAGAAACTGGTATTCGTCCAAAGAAACATGAATAGAATTGGGATTTTATAAATAAAAAAATATAAAAATTGAATATGAGATTCTAACATATGAATTTAGCAATAAAGAGTTCTAATAATAACAATATGAGATTCTACATTTGAAATTTAATGCCGTCTTTTTAATCGATTGCAGAGTTTATTCATTTGAAACCTTGCTTTCATATTTCATATGCATTGTCATTCCTAGACATTACTCTATTTCATTGGTCAGTTATTGTTTGATTCTGAATTGCGAAACGACGAATTTTTCTATTCTTTTAAATCTGAGGTCTAAAAATGTAAGAGAAATGAATAGACTTGACCAATCCCTATTCAGAAGCAAATTCTAGAGGTTTTAGGCATGTACATTAGTAAATGGTGGAACATCCAAAATGTTACCAAATCGAGGCCTATGCCATTGAATAGTTGGTATCCCAGACAATCGAAACTACTAGCGTACACCAGATGTAAATTATAAGCACAGACCTTTAACTGTAGTAAGAGAGAAATTCAATATATTCTGAGTTTTCATGTCTAATATCCAGGATAATAAAATTTGAAGAAATCCAATCGGACCTTGAACAGAACTTTTTTTTGAGTAATTATTCAACTAAGTTTTGATTTTCAAGTGAATTAGAGGACCAATAGAAAAAAGAAATTTTATAGTAATCAGAGACGAGAATTCTCCAAAAAAATTGTTCTGACCCAGGAAAAGGAATAATAGGTTATAAAACGAAAATTAATGAGTGTTTTGTTTTGGGTCATTATAGATATAGGTTAATTCAGAGTTCATGACTGGTATATTTGTGATTTTTGTGAAACAAAAAAAAATTACATGATTCGAGTGCATGAGGTACGATCTTCCAAAATATCCTCATTTATCTAGGTTACAGAAGTAGGAGAACGTAGCGCCGCTGAACACAGGGGAAAATTATAAAGTTTGGTCAAGTTTTTTTTTATTACATTGAGCGAAATTCACCTGATTTCAAGAGCAAAGAAAAAGGAATAAAGAGTCCAAAGTCCTGAAATAGATAATACTGTTTATGGTTGATTGGAATTTTCACGAAGACGATCTTTTTTTCCTTCTGAGATAATAGTTCTTGCAAAAATTTAAATTAAGTTTTAGGAAAAGAAAGTTCTTCAAAAAAAACAAACAAAATTTTACATTTATACAAAAATCGTTTATTAAAATATAATATTCATTTTTTATATACATATACATATACATATATATATAACATTGTAAAGTCAATTTATCATATTCTCCCGAAATACAATACATGGCATTACTCATGAAACAACAGAAAAATATTACAATGTTCAGCATCCTTGAATCTAATCTGTACAAATTAACAACTATATCAATGAATCTTTACACTTCACACCGTATCACTCCTTCGATAAAATAATAAATAAGGAACTCTATCGCCTTGACGTTTAAGAACATCTTCTTCCGTAACTCTGTTTATTTTAGAGTCATCAAACCTCAACCATGTATTATACCCCGAATGGAAAGTATCTGCTATATAATGCCCATAGCTGGCCTCCTTTCCTACATGGTATACTACAGATATTAATTTATATTGTCTCTCCGCTGAAGTATTCGTCCTTCCAGATAATATTTTAGAATCAATCTGCAGATTGATGGGAAATTCTATAGTCTTCATTATTTTAGTGCAGCCATTCATTCTGTATTCGAAGCATTTCAAATGTAATACTAAAACTACAGGCAACTTCTCTATCATCACTTGCTGCCATGCTTCAACCGTTTCTTTCATTTCGATGATGTCAGACCCTTTAGTTTGTTCTTGGTTGTGAGGCCCTTTAATGCTTCAGCTATGTTATTTGCTTTCTTAATATTTAATGGCAATGTTAGGAATGGTTCAATATTTTCTGAAGTTTCGTCTCCGGTTTTATGGATTCTTGAACAGAGAAGTCCTCCGAATATATCACTAATCGGTGTCTTGTCCATTTGTATTTCTCTTGTTACATTCCCTTCGTTCCTAGGACCAATAACTTTCCAATCATCCACATCTATTTTCACTTCTTCTTTAGCTGCTTGAATATTTTCGTCATGGCTAATCAATTTCATTATTCCCATCATTTCATCATTGAGTCCATTCAACAGAA
Organism: Harmonia axyridis; assembly: GCF_914767665.1. Classification (NCBI taxonomy): domain Eukaryota; kingdom Metazoa; phylum Arthropoda; class Insecta; order Coleoptera; family Coccinellidae; genus Harmonia; species Harmonia axyridis. The sequence goes on along the minus strand of NC_059502.1, from coordinate 45,639,820 downwards.
GGCCCAAGAATTCTTCGGCGTCTTCTTGTCGGCCTTCAACAAGGAGAGAATCGCTACGTGTTCCGTTTAGCATCGTATAAAACGATGAGGCCTCAAACGAATTGCCATTGTCTATATTGACGAAAGTTTGCTTCTTGTTTTTCTCTTTTAAACGTGACTTGCGTCTTACATTGGGCAGATTATCGAAGTTATTCATAAATTTACACCTGGAATAGTTGAATAATGAAAATACATATATAAAATTGTTATTCAATCAAAGTTGCAAATTATATTAATTTATACTTACATATTTTCACTCATTGTTATTGATTTCAGTGCATTATTGTGAGTGAAATTCTCTGATAGCCGTTTGAGGAGATTACAAAGTGGTGGGCAAGCAAGTAAGGCTTGATATATTGAGTTTATATAACGAAAGTTACTTTTGTTTCGTAAACCCCTGGGTTTAAAACTGGTTTGGGTCCCATCAATTCTATAGTTCTTGAGAAATTCTGAAAATTAAAAAATATTACTAACCATGATAGAAACTTGAATTTTCACTGATATTTGTAGGTGAAAACCGAAGCATTCCACTTTTCATCAAGTAAAATGGGTTCAACTAAGTAAAATAATTATCTACTGTAGATGTAAGCAAATTGTTAGTTGAAAGTAAGATAAATATATAAAAAAAGATATGGTTTTGAACTCACCTCCTAACATATGAGTGGCTGAATCTATTTTTTTGACTACTTTTGTATGTTTTAAAGATGTTACATGGGAATCATTAATTTTATTGTCTATTTTCTCATTCGATGTTGTTTTAACATCTTTATCAAATAGACTAGCCCATGATTTTTTCCATACATTTACTGTGGGCTCCTCAATTTTAGATTCATTTTTATTCGAGATGCTACTTTCAATTTTTTCAATTGTCCTATTGGAAATTGTATCATTTTTGATTATCTCTGTATTATCTCTTGCAATAATTTCAACTATTTTTACAGCTCATCTAAGGGGAGTTGAAGGTTTCGAATGTTTTCCTGTCATCTCATTCTGGATAATAGGTTTTGTAATTGATAATCCATTGTAATTGATTACAGATTTTCTACACTCATTTTCTGAAAAAGTTGATATTAGTTGATTCATTATTATATTACATATTCATATTGACCATGAATAATTTTTTTAAGATCTCTATACTTACTTGCAGAAAATTTTTGTTTAACTCTACAGGGTAATTTGTATTCACTAGAATTGGTAAATAATATATTATTTATAATACGGACCTCTTCTTCTTCTAACTGAGTTAACTCCAAGAAATGTAGATTCTGAAGAAAAAAATAACAATATAATAGTTGAAATCATTTTGAAAAATTATAATATTTCTCTATATAGTATATCCAAAGTCCCTTGAAATAGTCTATAAAAACGCTTGGCCAGAGATAATTGCAAAACAGTCATAAATCAGTAAGGCGAAATTTATATCCCTCAGTGGAAGCAGAAGGCAGAATGATAATGATGTACAGGGTGATTCACCGTGATGGCTTATTGTTTATGGAAAACTAATAATAATTTTGTGCTGAAAATTTTAACAATTTCAGATTACTACCTGATTATTTCAAACGGCACACCCAGTATATTATTGCATTATCAGATAGCTTGGTTGATGATAATTTCAGCAATATGGCAATACTTGAGTATAAGCTGAACAGTTCATAAGTTGAAGAGATTCCTATAGATATCTAATGAAAAGTTTTTTGGAAGAATCTATATTTTTTTATTCATTCAGTCAATTTTACGTAGATATAAAAAGAGAGGGGTCTCAAGCAAACTCTATACTTGAAGGGTTTTCGAGGAAAAACTTCAACTGAGGAAAACTGCAATTTCTCATTGAATGGAGTAGTCTATGACTTCCAGAAAACATGAAAAGAAACTAAAAAGTCGAAATTTCTTGAATTGTAATAAATTTTTCGTTGAGAAAGTTGTAAATTCATAAACCAATAAAAAAAAATAACTACATGAAATATAACTGATATTTGAAAATATTCGAATAAATGAAAATATCCCTAAGCTAGTATTAAAAAAATTACCTCCATATTCAAACAATTAACTATTTAAACATGAAACTTTCCACTAGAAATATCACTTCAACAACTGTTTATAAAGTAACTCTTTGAAGAATGTTCGCTAAACTGAGGTTACTTACAATTTGTCAACCCGGCATGGTTGACGAACATAGAATATTTTTCTTCTTCTAAACTATGTACAGGTCGAGCCATATACCTAATATTAGGGGCAAGTTGCACCATTTGCCTAAACATTGATTAAAATTTAAACATTGATTAATTTCTGATTTCTCTTGAGAAATCATAGAGTAATCAACGTATAAATTTTTAATTAATGTTTAGGCAAATGGTGCAACTGGCTCTTTGTCTATTGGGTGAAATATAGAAGTGCGCGTGCGCCGCATATTCTTTTGTTCATTCAGTCAATTTTACGTAGATATAAAAAGAGAGGGGTCTCAAGCAAATTCTATACTTAAGGAGTTTTCGAGGAAAAACTTCAACTAAGGAAAACTGCAATTTCTCATTGAATGGAGTAGTCTATGACTTCCAGAAAACATGAAAAGAAATTCAAAAGTCGAAATTTCATGAATTGTAATAAATTTTTCGTTATGATGGTGGAAAATCCATGAACCAATAAAAAAAAACTAACTACATGAAATATAACTGATATTTGAAATTATTCGAATAAATTAAAACAACCCTAAGCTAGTATTAAAAAAATTACCCCCATATTCAAACAATTTTCTATTTAAACATGAAACTTTTCACTAGAAATATCACTTCAACAACTGTTTATAAAGTAACTCTTGGAAGAATATTCGCTAAACTGAGGTTACTTACAATTTGTCAACCCGGCATGGTTGACGAACATAGAAATATTTTTCTTCGTCTTAACTATGTACAGGTCGAGCCATATACCTTATATTAGGGGCCAGTTGCACCATTTGCCTTAACATTGATTAAAATTTAAACATTGATTAATTCCTGATTTCTCTTGAGAAATCATAGAGTAATCAACGTTTAAATTTTTGATTAATGTTTAGGCAAATGGTGCAACTGGCCCTTAGTCTATAAGGTAGAATATAGAAGTGCGCCTCATATTAAATTTCAATAATAATATATATAATAATAATAATAATTTTCAAACAGATAATTTCTAAACTGTGCTCGAAATAAAAAATTCCAATCCCACAAAATTATCTGTATTTCGTTTCTTCATTTCCAGCTTTATTGTAATCTATGGTCCACAGTTCGCTTTGAAAAAGTGTCCAGCGGACAGGATAAATAGAAGGCGCTAGTGTAGCTAGAGGGTATATTTGTATTTTGTGGTTTCTGTAATCTGCATTCCGTGGTTTCATTTTAAGCGTGGTTATATTCATAGATAAATATAAATGTACCCCTTATATATGGTTATAATTGATTCTTATAGATGTGGCAAGCTGAAAAATAAATATTAAATTCTGTTGATAATTATAACATAGGTAATGAGAAAACCATTTTCTGTTGATATTTCGACATTTCGATCTTCAGCGAAATATAACAATTAAGTTCAAATATTATATTTACTTTAATATTATTTTTGTGTCTCCCGACCAATGTACAAATTTCCGAAATTATTTTTTGTTCCCGATAATGGGCACATTCGATCTGCCAACCCAAGAAAGCGAACATACTTTTGTTGGATAGCACCTATGCCTACTTATGCGTTTCGTCCCTGGCACACACACCGGACTCATCAGTGTGACTTTGGTATAATTGTGTGTGCCGTGTCACAGACGCTTGGGGAATTTATTATCATCGGGAGCCGCCGGGACTCGAACCCGGCACCTTGTCGCATCTCGGTGAGTGAGTCTACCTCTTAACGTCTAGGCTACCGAATGCTGTGTTTATTGTTGCTATGTGGAGCTTTATGAGAAGCCGCCACACTTTCATCCTTTTTGAAGTTTTCTATGAAATTTACCTTAGAACATAGAATATACTCTAAGAAATTAGCCTTCTAGCTATTCAGTGAATAGTTTTCTATTCAGTGAGTAGTTGATATTTATGAATATTCGTTACTATTTACTGATGTTGATTAGATAGTTGAGTAATTAATTATTTGTGAAGTTACGAATGAAAGTTTGAATGATCACTTTTCAGGAATAATTGAAAAAAGATATTGAAATTGGAGATCACATATGTTGAAATTGATAGATACAATTGAATTGTAATCATTCATTTCATAGTAGAAACTGGTATTCGTCCAAAGAAACATGAATAGAATTGGGATTTTTTAAATTAAAAAATATAAAAATTGAATATAAGATTCTAACATATGAATTAAGCAATGAAGAGTTCTAATAATACCAATATAAGATTCTACATTCGAAATTTAATGCCGTCTTTTTAATCGATTGCAGAGTTTATTCATTTGAAACCTTGCTTTCATATTTCATATGCATTGTCATTTCTAGACATTACTTTATTTCATTGGTCAATTATTGTTTGATTCTGAATTGCGAAACGACGGATTTTTCTATTCTTTTAAATCTGAGGTCTAAAAATGTAAAAGAATTGAATAGACTTGACCAATCCTTATTCAGAAGCAAATTCTAGAAGTTTTAGGCATGTACATTAGTAAATGGTGGAACATCCAAAATGTTACCAAATCGAGGCCTATGCCATTGAATAGTTGGTATCCCAGACAATCGAAACTATTAGCGTACACCAGATGTAAATTATAAGCACAGACCTTTAACTGTAGTAAGAGAGAAATTCAATATATTCTGAGTTCTCATGTCTAATATCCAGGATGATAAAATTTAAAGAAATCCAATCTGACCTTGGACAGATCTTTTTTTTGAGTAATTATTCAACTAAGTTTTGAATTTCAAGTGAATTAGAGGACCAATAGAAGAAAAAAATTTTATAGTAATCAGAGACGAGAATTCTCCAAAAAAATTGTTCTGACCCAGGAAAAGGAATAATAGGTTATAAAACGGAAATTAATGAGTGTTTTGTTTTGGGTCATTATAGATATAGGTTAATTCAGAGTTCATGACTGGTATATTTATGATTTTTGTGAAACAAAAAAAAATTACATGATTCGAGTGCATGAGGTACGATCTTCCAAAATATCCTCATTTATCTAGGTTACAGAAGTAGGAGAACGTAGCGCCGCTGAACACAGGGGGAAATTATAAAGTTTGGTCAAGTTTTTTTTTATTACATTGAGCGAAATTCACCTGATTTCAAGAGCAAAGAAAAAGGAATAAAGAGTCCAAAGTCCTGAAATAGCTAATACTGTTAATGGTTTATTGGAATTTTCACGAAGACGACCTTCTTTTCCTTTCTGAGATCGTAGTTCTTATAAAAATTTAATTTAAGTTTTAGGAAAAGAAATTTCTTCAAAAAAACAAACAAAATTTTACATTCATACAAAGTTCGTTTATTAAAATATAATATTTATTTTTCATATACATATATATATATATATATATATATATATATATATATATATATATATATATATATAACATTGTATAGTCAATTTATCATATTCTCCCGAAATACAATTCATGGCATTACTCATGAAACAACAGAAAAATATTACAATGTTCAGCATCCTTAAATCTAATCTGTACAAATTAACAATTTTATCAATGAATCTTTACACTTCACACCGTATCACTCCTTCGATAAAATAATAAATTAGGAACTCTATCTCCTTGACGTTTAAGAACATCTTCTTCCGTAACTCTGTTTATTTTAGAGTCATCAAACCTCAACTATGTATTATACTCCGAATGGAAAGTATCTGCTATATAATGCCCATAGCTGGCCTCCTTTCCTACATGGTATACTACGGATATTAATTTATATTGTCTCTCCGCTGAAGTATTCGTCTTTCCAGATAATATTTTAGAATCAATCTGCAGATTGATGGGAAATTCTATAGTCTTCATTATTTTAGTGCAGCCATTCATTCTGTATTCGAAGCATTTCAAATGTAATACTAAAACTACAGGCAACTTCTCTATCATCACTTGCTGCCATGCTTCAACCGTTTCTTTCGTTTTCGATGATGTCAGACCCTCTAGTTTGTTCTTGGTTGTAAGGCCTTCTAATGCTTCAGCTATGTTGTTTGCTTTCTTAATATTTAATGGCAATGTTAGGAATGGTTCAATATTTTCTGAAGTTTCATCTCCGGTTTTATGGATTCTTGAACAGAGAAGTCCTCCGAATATATCACTAATCGGTGTCTTGTCCATTTGTATTTCTCTTGTTACATTCCCTTCGTTCCTAGGACCAATAACTTTCCAATCATCCACATCTATTTTCACTTCTTTTTTAGCTGCTTGAATATTTTCGTCCAGGCTTATCAATTTCATTATTCCCATCATTTCATCATTGAGTCCATTCAACAGAAGGCCCAAGAATTCTTCGGCGTCTTCTTGTCGGCCTTCAACAAGGAAAGAATCGCTACGTGTTCCATTTAGCATCGTATAAAACGATGAGGCCTCAAACGAATTGCCATTGTCTATATTGACGAAAGTTTGCTTCTTGTTCTTCTTTTTTGAACGTGACTTGCGTCTTACATTGGGCAGATTATCGAAGTTATTCATAAATTTACACCTGGATTAGTTGAATAATGAAAATACATATATAAAATTGTTATTCAATCAGAGTTGCAAATTATATTAATTTATACTTACATATTTTCACTCATTGTTATTGATTTCAGTGCATTATTGTGAGTGAAGTTCTCTGATAGCCGTTTGAGGAGATTACAAAGTGGTGGGCAAGCAAATAAGGCTTGTAATATTGAGGTTATATAACAAAAGTTACTTTTGTTTCGTAAACACCTGGGTTTAAAACTGGTTTGCGTCCCAGCAATTTAATAGTTCTTGAGAAATTCTGAAAATTTAAAAATATTACTAACCATGATAGAAACTTGAATTTTCACTGATATCTGTAGGTGAAAACCAAAGCATTCCACTTTTCATCGAGTAAAATGGTTTCAACTAAGTAAAATAATTATCTACTGTAGATGTAAGCAAATTGTTAGTTGAAAGTAAGATAATTATATAAAAAAAGATATGGTTTTGAACTCACCTCCTAACATATGAGTGGCTGAATCTATTTTTTTGACTACTTTTGTATGTTTTGAAGATGTTACATGTGAATCATTAATTTTATTGTCTATTTTCTCATTCGATATTGTTTTAACATCTTTATCAAATAGACAAGCCCATGATTTTTTCGCAATTCGTTTGAGGCCTCATCGTTTTATACGATGCTAAACGGAACACGTAGCGATTCTTTCCTTGTTGAAGGCCGACAAGAAGACGCCGAAAAATTCTTGGGCCTTCTGTTGAATGGACTCAATGATGAAATGATGGGAATAATGAAATTGATAAGCCATGACGAAAATATTCAAGCAGCTAAAAAAGAAGTGAAAATAGATGTGGATGATTGGAAAGTTATTGGTCCTAGGAACGAAGGGAATGTAACAAGAGAAATACAAATGGACAAGACACCGATTAGTGATATATTCGGAGGACTTCTCTGTTCAAGAATCCATTAAACCGGAGACGAAACTTCAGAAAATATTGAACCATTCCTAACATTGCCATTAAATATTAAGAAAGCAAATAACATAGCTGAAGCATTAGAAGGCCTTACAACCAAGAACAAACTAGAGGGTCTGACATCATCGAAAACGAAAGAAACGGTTGAAGCATGGCAGCAAGTGATGATAGAGAAGTTGCCTGTAGTTTTAGTATTACATTTGAAATGCTTCGAATACAGAATGAATGGCTGCACTATAATAATGAAGACTATAGAATTTCCCATCAATCTGCAGATTGATTCTAAAATATTATCTGGAAGGACGAATACTTCAGCGGAGAGACAATATAAATCAATATCTGTAGTATACCATGTAGGAAAGGAGGCCAGCTATGGGCATTATATAGCAGATACTTTCCATTCGGGGTATAATACATAGTTGAGGTTTGATGACTCTTAAATAAACAGAGTTACGGAAGAAGATGTTCTTAAACGTCAAGGAGATAGAGTTCCTTATTTATTATTTTATCGAAGGAATGATACGGTGTGAAGTGTAAAGATTCATTGATAAAATTGTTAATTTGTACAGATTAGATTTAAGGATGCTGAACATTGTAATATTTTTCTGTTGTTTCATGACTAATGCCATGAATTGTATTTCGGGAGAATATGATGAATTGACTATACAATGTTATATATATATATATATATATATATATATATATATATGTATATAAAAAATAAATATTATATTTCAATAAACGAACTTTGTATGAATGTAAAATTTTGTTTGTTTTTTTGAAAAAATTTCTTTTCCTAAAACTTTTTATAAGAACTACGATTTCAGAAAGGAAAAGAAGGTCGTCTTCGTGAAGATTCCAATAAACCATTAACAGTATTAGCTATTTCAGGACTTTGGACTCTTTATTCCTTTTTCTTTGCTCTTGAAATCAGGTGAATTTCGCTCAATGTAATAAAAAAAAACTTGACCAAACTTTATAATTTCCCCCTGTGTTCAGCGGCGCTACGTTCTCCTACTTCTGTAACCTAGATAAATGAGGATATTTTGGAAGATCGTACCTCATGCACTCGAATCATGTAATTTTTTTTTGTTTCACAAAAATCATAAATATACCAGTCATGAACTCTGAATTAACCTATATCTATAATGACCCAAAACAAAACACTCATTAATTTCCGTTTTATAACCTATTATTCCTTTTCCTGGGTCAGAACAATTTTTTTGGAGAATTCTCGTCTCTGATTACTATAAAATTTCTTTTTTCTATTGGTCCTCTAATTCACTTGAAAATCAAAACTTAGTTGAATAATTACTCAAAAAAAAGTTCTGTCCAAGGTCAGATTGGATTTCTTTAAATTTTATTATCCTGGATATTAGACATGAAAACTCAGAATATATTGAATTTCTCTCTTACTACAGTTAGAGGTCTGTGCTTATAATTTACATCTGGTGTACGCTAGTAGTTTCGATTGTCTGGGATACCAACTATTCAATGGCATAGGCCTCGATTTGGTAACATTTTGGATGTTCCACCATTTACTAATGTACATGCCTAAAACCTCTAGAATTTGCTTCTGAATAGGGATTGGTCAAGTCTATTCAATTCTCTTACATTTTTAGACCTCAGATTTAAAAGAATAGAAAAATTCGTCGTTTCGCAATTCAGAATCAAACAATAACTGACCAATGAAATAGAGTAATGTCTAGAAATGACAATGCATATGAAATATGAAAGCAAGGTTTCAAATGAATAAACTCTGCAATCGATTAAAAAGACGGCATTAAATTTCAAATGTAGAATCTCATATTGTTATTATTAGAACTCTTTATTGCTAAATTCATATGTTAGAATCTTATATTCAATTTTTATATTTTTTTATTTATAAAATCCCAATTCTATTTATGTTTCTTTGGACGAATACCAGTTTCTACTATGAAATGAATAATTACAATTCAATTGTATCTATCAATTTCAACATATGTGATCTCCAATTTCAATATCTTCTTTCAATTATTCCTGAAAAGTAATCATTCAAACTTTCATTCTTAACTTCACAAGTGATTAATTACTCAACTATCTAATCATCATCAGTGTATAGTAACGAATATTCATAAATATCACCTACTCACTGAATAGCTAGAAGGCTAATTTCTTAGAGTATATTCTATGTTCTAAGGTAAATTTCATAAAAAACTTCAAAAAGGATGAAAGTGTGGCGGCTTCTCATAAAGCTCCACATAGCAACAATAAACACAGCATTCGGTAGCCTAGACGTTAAGAGGTAGACTCACTCACCGAGATGCGACAAGGTGCCGGGTTCGAGTCCCGGCGGCTCCCGATAATAATAAATTCCCCAAGCGTCTGTGACACGGCACACACAATTATACCAAAGTCACACTGATGAGTCCGGTGTGTGTGCCAGGGACGAAACGCATAAGTAGGCATATGTGCTATCCAACAAAAGTATGTTCGCTTTCTTGGGTTGGCAGATCGAATGTCCCTATTATCGGGAACAAAAAATAATTTCGGAAATTTGTACTTTGGTCGGGAGACACAAAAATAATATTAAAGTAAATATAATAATTTAACATAATTGTTATATTCCGCTAAAGATCGAAATGTCGAAATATCAACAGAAAATGGTTTTCTCATTACCTATGTTATAATTATCAACAGAATTTAATATTTATTTTTCAGCTTGCCACATCTATCAGAATCAATTATAACCATATATAAGGGGTACATTTGTATTTATCTATGAATATAACCACGCTTAAAATGAAACCACGGAATGCAGATTACAGAAACCACGAAATACAAATATACCCCTAGCTACACTAGCGCCATCTATTTATCCTGTCCGCTGGACACTTTTTCAATGCGAACTGTGGACCATAGATTACAATAAAATTAAGCTGGAAATGAAGAAACGAAATACAGATAATTTTGTGGGATTGGAATTTTTTATTTCGAGCACAGTTTAGAAACTATCTGTTTGAAAATTATCATTATTATTATATATATTATTATTGAGATTTAATATGCGCACTTCCATATTCTACCTAATAGACTAAGGGCCAGTTGCACCATTTGCCTAAACATTAATTAAAAATTTAAACGTTGATTACTCTATGATTTCTCAAGAGAAATCAGAAATTAATCAATGTTTAAATTTTAATCAATGTTTAGGCAAATGGTGCAACTGGCCCCTAATATAAGGTATATGGCTCGACCTGTACATAGTTAAGACGAAGAAAAATATTCTATGTTCGTCAACCATGCCGGGTTGACAAATTGTAAGTAACCTCAGTTTAGCGAATATTCTTCCAAGAGTTACTTTATAAACAGTTGTTGAAGTGATATTTCTAGTGGAAAGTTTCATGTTTAAATAGAAAATTGTTTTAATATGGAGGTTATTTTTTTAATACTAGCTTAGGGTTGTTTTAATTTATTAGAATATTTTCAAATATCAGTTATATTTCAGGTAGTTAGTTTTTTTTTATTGGTTTATGGATTTTCAACCATCATAACAAAAAATTCATTACAATTCATGAAATTTCGACTTTTTAGTTTGTTTACATGTTTTCTGGAAGTCATAGACTACTCCATTCAATGAGAAATTGCAGTTTTCCTTAGTTGAAGTTTTTCCTCGAAATCTCCTTAAGTATAGAATTTGCTTGGGACCCCTCTCTTTTTATATCTACGTAAAATTGACTGAATGAACAAAAAAATATGCGGCGCACGCGCACTTCTATATTTTACCCAATAGACAAAGGGCCAGTTGCACCATTTGCCTAAACATTAATTGAAAATTTAAACGTTGATTACTCTATGATTTCTCGAAAGAAATCAGAAATTAATCAATGTTTAAATTTTAATCAATGTTTAGGCAAATGGTGCAACTTGCCCCTAATATAAGGTATATGGCTCGACCTGTACATAGTTAGGAAGGAGAAAAATATTCTATGTTCGTCAACTATGCCAGGTTGACAAATTGTAAGTAACCTCAGTTTAGCTAACATTCTTCAAAGAGTTACTTTATAAACAGTTGTTGAAGTGATATTTCTAGTGAAAAGTTTCATGTTTAAATAGTTAATTGTTTGAATATGGGGGTAATTTTTTTAATACCAGCTTAGGGATATTTTCATTTATTCGAATATTTTCAAATATCAGTTATATTTTATGTAGTTAGTTTTTTTTTAATGGTTTATGAATTTTCAACTCTCTTGACGAAAAATTTATTACAATTCAAGAAATTTCAACTTTTTAGTTTCTTTTCATGTTTTCTGGAAGTCATAGACTACTCCATTCAATGAGAAATTGCAGTTTTCCTTAGTTGAAGTTTTTCCTCGAAAACTCTTCAAGTATAGAGTTTGCTTGAGACCCTTCTTTTTTTATATCTACGTAAAATTGACTGAATGAATAAAAAAATATAGATTTTTCCGAAAAACTTTTCATTAGATATCTATAGGAATCTCTTCAACTTATGAACTGTTCAGCTTATACTCAAATATTGCCATATTGCTGAAATTATCATCATCCAAGCTATCTGATAATGCAATAATATACTGGGTGTGCCGTTTGAAATAAGAAGGTAGTAATCTGAAATTGATTAAATTTTCAGCACAAAATTATTATTAGTTCTCCATAAACAATAAGCCATCGCGGTGAATCACTCTGTACATCATTATCATTCAGCCTTCTGCTTCCACTGAGGGATATAAATTTCGCCTTACTGGTTTATGACTGTTTTGCAATTATCTCTGGCCAAGCGTTTTTATAGACTATTTCAAGGGACTTTGGATATACTATATAGAGAAATATTATAATTTTTCAAAATGATTTCAACTATTATATTGTTATTTTTTTCTTCAGAATCTACATTTCTTGGAGTTAACTCAGTTAGAAGAAGAAGAGGTCCGTATTATAAATAATATATTATTTACCAATTCTAGTGAATACAAATTACCCTGTAGAGTTAAACAAAAATTTTCTGCAAGTAAGTATAGAGATCTTAAAAGAATTATTCATGTTCAATATGAATATGTAATATAATAATGAATCAACTAATATCAACTTTTTCAGAAAATGAGTGTAGAAAATCTGTAATCAATTACAATGGATTATCAATTACAAAACCTTTTATCCAGAATGAGATGACAGGAAAACATTAGAAACCTTCAACTCCCCCTAGTTCAGCTGTGAAAACAGTTGAAATTAATGCGAGAGATAATACAGAGATAATCAAAAATGATACAATTTCCAATAGGACAATTGAAAAAATTGAAAGTAGCATCTCGAATAAAAATGAATCTAAAATTGAGGAGCCCACAGTAAATGTATGGAAAAAATCATGGGCTAGTCTATTTGATAAAGATGTTAAAACAATATCGAATGAGAAAATAGATAATAAAATTAATGATTCACATGAAACATATTTAAACCATACAAAAGTAGTCAAAAAAATAGATTCAGCCACTCATATGTTAGGAGGTGAGTTCAAAACCATATCATTTTTCATATATTTATCTTACTTTCAACTAACAATTTGCTTACATCTACAGTAGATAATTATTTTACTTAGTTGAACCCATTTTACTTGATGAAAAGTGGAATGCTTCGGTTTTCACCTACAAATATCAGTGAAAATTCAAGTTTCTATCATGGTTAGTAATATTTTTTAATTTTCAGAATTTCTCAAGAACTATAAAATTCATGGGACCCAAACCAGTTTTAAACCCAGGGGTTTACGAAACAAAAGTAACTTTCGTTATATAAACTCAATATTACAAGCCTTACTTGCTTGCCCACCACTTTGTAATCTCCTCAAACGGCTATCAGAGAACTTCACTCACAATAATGCACTGAAATCAATAACAATGAGTGAAAATATGTAAGTATAAATTAATATAATTTGCAACTTTGATTGAATAACAATTTTATATATGTATTTTCATTATTCAATTATTCCAGGTGTAAATTTATGAATAACTTCGATAATCTGCCCAATGTAAGACGCAATTCACGTTCAAAAAAGAAAAACAAGAAGCAAACTTTCGTCAATATAGACAATGGCAATTCGTTTGAGGCCTCATCGTTTTATACGATGCTAAACGAAACACGTAGCGATTCTTTCCTTGTTGAAGGCCGACAAGAAGACGCCGAAGAATTCTTGGGCCTTCTGTTGAATGGACTCAATGATGAAATGATGGGAATAATGAAATTGATTAGCCATGACGAAAATATTCAAGCAGCTAAAAAAGAAGTGAAAATAGATGTGGATGATTGGTCCTAGGAACGAAGGGAATGTAACAAGAGAAATACAAATGGACAAGACACCGATTAGTGATATATTCGGAGGACTTTTCTGTTCAAGAATCCATAAAACCGGAGACGAAACTTCAGAAAATATTGAACCATTCCTAACATTGCCATTAAATATTAAGAAAGCAAATAACATAGCTGAAGCTTCAAAAGGCCTTACAACCAAGAACAAACGAAAGGGTCTGACATCATCGAATACGAAAGAAAGGGTTGAAGCATGGCAGCAAGTGATGATAGAGAAGTTGCCTGTAGTTTTAGTATTACATTTGAAATGCTTCGAATACAGAATGAATGGCTGCACTAAAATAATGAAGACTATAGAATTTCCCATCAATCTGCAGATTCATTCTAAAATATTATCTGGAAGGACGAATACTTCAGCGGAGAGACAATATAAATTAATATCTGTAGTATACCATGTAGGAAAGGAGGCCAGCTATGGGCATTATATAGCAGATACTTTCCATTCGGGGTATAATACATGGTTGAGGTTTGATGACTCTAAAATAAACAGAGTTACGGAAGAAGATGTTCTTAAACGTCAAGGAGATAGAGTTCCTTATTTATTATTTTATCGAAGGAGTGATACGGTGTGAAGTGTAAAGATTCATTGATATAGTTGTTAATTTGTACATATTAAATTTAAGGATGCTGAACATTGTAATATTTTTCTGTTGTTTCATGAGTAATGCCATGTATTGTATTTCGGGAGAATATGATAAATTGACTTTACAATGTTATATATATGTATATGTATATGTATATAAAAAATAAATATTATATTTTAATAAACGAACTTTGTATAAATGTAAAATTTTGTTTGTTTTTTTTTGAAGAAATTTCTTTTCCTAAAACTTAAATTAAATTTTTGCAAGAACTACTATCTCAGAAGGAAAAAAAGATCGTCTTCGTGAAAATTCCAATCAACCATAAACAGTATTAGCTATTTCAGGACTTTGGACTCTTTATTCCTTTTTCTTTGCTCTTGAAATCAGGTGAATTTCGCTCAATGTAATAAAAAAAAACTTGACCAAACTTTATAATTTTCCCCTGTGTTCAGCGGCGCTACGTTCTCCTACTTCTGTAACCTAGATAAATGAGGATATTTTGGAAGATCGTACTTCATGCACTCGAATCATGTAATTTTTTTTTGTTTCACAAAAATCACAAATATACCAGTCATGAACTCTGAATTAACCTATATCTATAATGACCCAGAACAAAACACTCATTAATTTCCGTTTTATAACCTATTATTCCTTTTCCTGGGTCAGAACAATTTTTTTGGAGAATTCTCGTCTCTGATTACTATAAAATTTCTTTTTTCTATTGGTCCTCTAATTCACTTGAAAATCAAAACTTAGTTGAATAATTACTCTAAAAAAAAGTTCTGTCCAAGGTCAGATTGGATTTCTTCAAATTTTATTATCCTGGATATTAGACATGAGAACTCAGAATATATTGAATTTCTCTCTCACTACAGTTAAAGGTCTGTGCTTATAATTTACATCTGGTGTACGCTAGTAGTTTCGATTGTCTGGGATACCAACTATTCAATGGCATAGGCCTCGATTTGGTAACATTTTGGATGTTCCACCATTTACTAATGTAAATGACTAAAACCTCTAGAATTTGCTTCTGAATAAGGATTGGTCAAGTCTATTCAATTCTTTTACATTTTTAGACCTCAGATTTAAAAGAATAGAAAAATTCGTCGTTTCGCAATTCAGAATCAAATAATAATTGACCAATGAAATAGAGTAATGTCTAGAAATGACAATGCATATGAAATATGAAAGCAAGGTTTCAAATGAATGAACTCTGCAATCGATTAAAAAGACGGCATTAAATTTCGAATGTAGAATCTTATATTGTTATTATTAGAACTCTTTATTGCTAAATTCATATGTTAGAATCTTATATTCAATTTTTATATTTTTTTATTTATAAAATCCCAATTCTATTCATGTTTCTTTGGACGAATACCAGTTTCTACTATGAAATGAATAATTACAATTCAATTGTATCTATGGAGGACTGTTCTTATTCTCTTCTCTTTGTTTAATCAACAATTATCCAAGTAAGCCATTCCACATTGTTGATTTTCTTGGACTAGGATGTCACGCAGCTAGCTTTAATCTCCCATGTGGTAAGGTCAATTGCTGCTGTAACCACAATTGGACGGCTGACTTCTGTTGTTGATTTCATTTGTTTGTTATTTCCTTCAATGTTTCTCATTCTAACACTTCTCATCGTATTGCACAGGGACGAAAGCTTGACACACGTGTCTATGGAAACCACATTGGTATAAGGAACTGTTCTTATTCCCTTCTTTCTGTATAATGATCAATTATCCAAGTAAGCCATTCCAAATTGTTGATTTTCTTGGACTCGGATGTCACGCAGGTAGCTAGAATCTCCCACGTGGTAAGGTCAATTGCTGCTGTAACCCCAAATGCACGACTGACTTCTGTTGTTG
This sequence comes from Harmonia axyridis, assembly GCF_914767665.1. Lineage (NCBI taxonomy): Eukaryota > Metazoa > Arthropoda > Insecta > Coleoptera > Coccinellidae > Harmonia > Harmonia axyridis. Next base: position 45,623,402 of record NC_059502.1, on the reverse strand, counting down.
ATTTCATTTGTTTGTTTTTTCCTTCTATGTTTTTCATTCTTACACTTTTCATCGTATTGCACAGGGACCAAAGCTTGACACACGTGTCTATGGAAACCACATTGGTATAAGAGACTGTTCTTACTTCATTTTTTCTGTATAATGATCAATTATCCAAGTAAGTCATTCCACATTGTTGATTTTCTTAGACTGGGATGTCACGCAGGTAGGTATAATCTCCCACGTGGTAAGGTCAATTGCTGCTGAAACCACAAATGCACGACTGACTTCTGTTGTTGATTTCATTTGTTTGTTATTTCCTTCAATGTTTCTCATTCTAACACTTTTCATCGTATTGCACATGGACGAAAGCTTGACACACGTGTCTAAGGAAACCACTTTGGTATGAGGGACTGTTCTTATTCCCTTCTTTTTGTTCAATCAACAATTATCCAAGTAAGCCATTCCGCATTGTTGATTTTCTTGGACTCGGATGACACGCGGGTAGCTATAATCTCCCACGTGGTAAGGTCAATTGCTGCTGTAACCACAAATGCACGACTGACTTCTGTTGTTGATTTCATTTGTATGTTATTTCCTTCTATGTTTCCCATTCTAACACTTTTCATCGTATTGCACAGGGACGAAAGCTTGACACGCGTGTCTAAAGAAACCACTTTGGTATAAGCGACTGTTCTTATTCCCTTCTTTTTGTTTAATGAACAATTATCCAAGTAAGCCATTCCACATTGTTGATTTTCTTGGACTCGGATGTCACGCAGGTAGCTATAATCTCCAACGTGGTAAGGTCAATTGCTGCTGTAACCACAAATGCACGACTGACTTCTGTTGTTGATTTCATTTGTTTGTTATTTCCTTCAATGTTTCTCATTCTAACACTTCTCATCGTATTGCACAGGGACGAAAGCTTGACACACGTGTCTATGGAAACCACATTGGTATAAGGAACTGTTCTTATTCCCTCCTTTCTGTATAATGATCAATTATCCAAGTAAGCCATTCCAAATTGTTGATTTTCTTGGACTCGGATGTCACGCAGGTAGCTAGAATCTCCCACGTGGTAAGGTCAATTGCTGCTGTAACCCCAAATGCACGACTGACTTCTGTTGTTGATTTCATTTGTTTGTTTTTTCCTTCTATGTTTTTCATTCTTACACTTTTCATCGTATTGCACAGGGACCAAAGCTTGACACACGTGTCTATGGAAACCACATTGGTATAAGAGACTGTTCTTACTTCATTTTTTCTGTATAATGATCAATTATCCAAGTAGGCCATTCCACATTGTTGATTTTCTTGGACTCGGATGTCACGCAGGTAGCTATAAACTCCCACTAGGTAAGGTCAATTGCTGCTGTAACCACAAATGCACGACTGACTTCTGTTGTTGATTTCATTCGTTTGTTATTTTCTTCAATGTTTCTCATTCTAACACTTTTCATCGTATTGCACAGGGACGAAAGCTTGACACGCGTGTCTAAGGAAATCACATTGGTATAAGGGACTGTTCTTATTCCCTTCTTTTTGTTTAATGAACAATTATCCAAGTAAGCCATTCCACATTGTTGATTTTCTTGGACTCGGATGACACGCGGGTAGCTATAATCTCCCACGTGGTAAGGTCAATTGCTGCTGTAACCACAATTGGACGGCTGACTTCTGTTGTTGATTTCATTTGTTTGTTATTTCCTTCAATGCTTCCCATTCTAACACGTTTCATCGTAATGCTGAGGGACGAAAGCTTGACACACGTGTCTATGGAAACCACATTGGTATAAGGGACTGTTCTTATTTCCTTCTTTCTGTATAATGAACAATTATCCAAGTAAGCCATTCCACATTGTTGATTTTCTTGGACTCGGATGACACGCGGGTAGCTATAATCTCCCACGTGGTAAGGTCAATTGCTGCTGTAACCACAATTGGACGGCTGACTTCTGTTGTTGTTTTCATTTGTTTGTTATTTCCTTCAATATTTTCCATTCTGACACGTTTCATCGTAATGCTGAGGGACGAAAGCTTGACACACGTGTCTATGGAAACCACATTGGTATAAGGGACTGTTCTTATTCCCTTCCTTCTGTATAATGAACAATTATCCAAGTAAGCCATTCCACATTGTTGATTTTCTTGGACTCGGATGTCACGCAGGTAGCTATAATCTCCCACGTGGTAAGGTCAATTGCTGCTGTAATCACAAATGCACGACTGAATTCTGTTGTTGATTTGATTTGTTTGTTATTTTCTTCAATGTTCCTCATTCTAACACTTTTCATCGTATTGCACAGGGACGAAAGCTTGACACACGTGTCTAAGGAAACCACTTTGGTATGAGGGACTGCTCTTCTTCCCTTTTTTCTTTTTGATGAACAATTATCCAAGTAAGCCATTCCACATTGTTGATTTTCTTGGACTAGGATGTCACGCAGCTAGCTATAATCTCCCACGTGGTAAGGTCAATTGCTGCTGTAACCACAAATGCACGACTGACTTCTGTTGTTGATTTCATTTGTTTGTTATTTCCTTCTATGTTTCTCATTCTAACACTTTTCATCGTATTGCACAGGGACGAAAGCTTGACACACGTGTCTGAGAAAACCACTTTGGTATGAGGGACTGTTCTTATTCCCTTCTTCTTGTTTAATCAACAATTATTCAAGTAAGCCATTCCACATTGTTGATTTTCTTGGACTCGGATGTCACGCAGGTAGCTATAATCTCCCACGTGGTAAGGTCAATTGCTGCTGTAACCACAAATGCACGACTGACTTCTGTTGTTGATTTCATTTGTTTGATATTTCCTTCAATGTTTCTCATTCTAACACTTCTCATCGTATTGCACACGGACGAAAGCTTGACACACGTGTCTAAGGAATCCACATTGGTATGAGGGACTGTTCTTATTCCCTTTTTTCTGTTAGATGAACAATTATCCAGATAAGCCATTTCACATTGTTGATTTTCTTGGACTCGGATGTCACGCAGGTAGCTATAATCTCCCACGTGGTAAGATCAATTGCTGCTTTAACAATAAATGGACGGCTGACTTCTGTTGTTGATTTCATTTGTTTGTTATTAAATTCAATGTTTCTCATTCTAACACTTTTCATCGTATTGCACAGGGACGAAAGCTTGACACACGTGTCTAAGGAAACCACATTGATATAATGGACTGTTCTTATTCTCTTCTGTTTGTTTGATGAACAATTATCCAAGTAAGCCATTTCACATTGTTGTTTTTCTTGGTCTCGGATGTCACGCAGGTAGCTATAATCTCTCAATTGGTGAGGTCAAATGCTGCTGTAACCACAAATGCACGACTGACTTCTGTTGTTGATTTCATTCGTTTGTTATTTCCTTCAATCTTCCTCATTCTAACACTTTTCATCGTATTGCACAGAGACGAAAGCTTGACACACGTGTCTAAGGAAACCACATTAATATAAGGGACTGTTCTTATTCTCTTCTTTTTGTTCAATGAACAATTATCCAAGTAAGCCATTTCACATTGTTGTTCTTCTTGATCTCGGATGTCACGCAGGTAGCTATTATTTCTCAATTGGTAAGGTCAATTGCTGCTGTAACCACAAATGCACGACTGACTTCTATTGTTGATTTCATTTGTTTGTTATTTCCTTCAATCTTCCTCATTCTAACACTTTTTATCGTATAGCACAGAGACGAAAGCTTGACACACGAGTCTAAGGAAACCACATTGGTATAAGAGACTGTTCTTACTTCATTTTTTCTGTATAATGATCAATTATCCAAGTAAGTCATTCCACATTGTTGATTTTCTTAGACTGGGATGTCACGCAGGTAGGTATAATCTCCCACGTGGTAAGGTCAATTGCTGCTGAAACCACAAATGCACGACTGACTTCTGTTGTTGATTTCATTTGTTTGTTATTTCCTTCAATGTTTCTCATTCTAACACTTTTCATCGTATTGCACATGGACGAAAGCTTGACACACGTGTCTAAGGAAACCACTTTGGTATGAGGGACTGTTCTTATTCCCTTCTTTTTGTTCAATCAACAATTATCCAAGTAAGCCATTCCACATTGTTGATTTTCTTGGACTCGGATGTCACGCAGGTAGCTATAAACTCCCACTAGGTAAGGTCAATTGCTGCTGTAACCACAAATGCACGACTGACTTCTGTTGTTGATTTCATTCGTTTGTTATTTTCTTCAATGTTTCTCATTCTAACACTTTTCATCGTATTGCACAGGGACGAAAGCTTGACACGCGTGTCTAAGGAAATCACATTGGTATAAGGGACTGTTCTTATTCCCTTCTTTTTGTTTAATGAACAATTATCCAAGTAAGCCATTCCACATTGTTGATTTTCTTGGACTCGGATGACACGCGGGTAGCTATAATCTCCCACGTGGTAAGGTCAATTGCTGCTGTAACCACAATTGGACGGCTGACTTCTGTTGTTGATTTCATTTGTTTGTTATTTCCTTCAATGCTTCCCATTCTAACACGTTTCATCGTAATGCTGAGGGACGAAAGCTTGACACACGTGTCTATGGAAACCACATTGGTATAAGGGACTGTTCTTATTTCCTTCTTTCTGTATAATGAACAATTATCCAAGTAAGCCATTCCACATTGTTGATTTTCTTGGACTCGGATGACACGCGGGTAGCTATAATCTCCCACGTGGTAAGGTCAATTGCTGCTGTAACCACAATTGGACGGCTGACTTCTGTTGTTGTTTTCATTTGTTTGTTATTTCCTTCAATATTTTCCATTCTGACACGTTTCATCGTAATGCTGAGGGACGAAAGCTTGACACACGTGTCTATGGAAACCACATTGGTATAAGGGACTGTTCTTATTCCCTTCCTTCTGTATAATGAACAATTATCCAAGTAAGCCATTCCACATTGTTGATTTTCTTGGACTCGGATGTCACGCAGGTAGCTATAATCTCCCACGTGGTAAGGTCAATTGCTGCTGTAATCACAAATGCACGACTGAATTCTGTTGTTGATTTGATTTGTTTGTTATTTTCTTCAATGTTCCTCATTCTAACACTTTTCATCGTATTGCACAGGGACGAAAGCTTGACACACGTGTCTAAGGAAACCACTTTGGTATGAGGGACTGCTCTTCTTCCCTTTTTTCTTTTTGATGAACAATTATCCAAGTAAGCCATTCCACATTGTTGATTTTCTTGGACTAGGATGTCACGCAGCTAGCTATAATCTCCCACGTGGTAAGGTCAATTGCTGCTGTAACCACAAATGCACGACTGACTTCTGTTGTTGATTTCATTTGTTTGTTATTTCCTTCTATGTTTCTCATTCTAACACTTTTCATCGTATTGCACAGGGACGAAAGCTTGACACACGTGTCTGAGAAAACCACTTTGGTATGAGGGACTGTTCTTATTCCCTTCTTCTTGTTTAATCAACAATTATTCAAGTAAGCCATTCCACATTGTTGATTTTCTTGGACTCGGATGTCACGCAGGTAGCTATAATCTCCCACGTGGTAAGGTCAATTGCTGCTGTAACCACAAATGCACGACTGACTTCTGTTGTTGATTTCATTTGTTTGATGTTTCCTTCAATGTTTCTCATTCTTACACTTCTCATCGTATTGCACACGGACGAAAGCTTGACACACGTGTCTAAGGAATCCACATTGGTATGATGGACTGTTCTTATTCCCTTTTTTCTGTTAGATGAACAATTATCCAGATAAGCCATTTCACATTGTTGATTTTCTTGGACTCGGATGTCACGCAGGTAGCTATAATCTCCCACGTGGTAAGATCAATTGCTGCTTTAACAATAAATGGACGGCTGACTTCTGTTGTTGATTTCATTTGTTTGTTATTAAATTCAATGTTTCTCATTCTAACACTTTTCATCGTATTGCACAGGGACGAAAGCTTGACACACGTGTCTAAGGAAACCACATTGATATAATGGACTGTTCTTATTCTCTTCTGTTTGTTTGATGAACAATTATCCAAGTAAGCCATTTCACATTGTTGTTTTTCTTGGTCTCGGATGTCACGCAGGTAGCTATAATCTCTCAATTGGTGAGGTCAAATGCTGCTGTAACCACAAATGCACGACTGACTTCTGTTGTTGATTTCATTCGTTTGTTATTTCCTTCAATCTTCCTCATTCTAACACTTTTCATCGTATTGCACACAGACGAAAGCTTGACACACGTGTCTAAGGAAACCACATTAATATAAGGGACTGTTCTTATTCTCTTCTTTTTGTTCAATGAACAATTATCCAAGTAAGCCATTTCACATTGTTGTTCTTCTTGATCTCGGATGTCACGCAGGTAGCTATTATCTCTCAATTGGTAAGGTCAATTGCTGCTGTAACCACAAATGCACGACTGACTTCTATTGTTGATTTCATTTGTTTGTTATTTCCTTCAATCTTCCTCATTCTAACACTTTTTATCGTATAGCACAGAGACGAAAGCTTGACACACGTGTCTAAGGAAACCACATTGATATAAGGGACTGTTCTATTTCTCTTCTTTTTGTTTAATGAACAATTATCCAAGTGAGCCATTTCACATTGTTGTTTTTCTTGGTCTCGGATGTCACGCATGAAGCTACAATCTCTCAATTGGTAAGGTCAATTGCTGCTGTAACCAAAACTGGACGGCTGACTTCTGTTGTTGCTTTCATTTGTTTGTTATTTCCTCCAATGTTTCTTATTAAGCCATTCCACATTTTGATTTCCTCCCACGTGGTAAGGTCAATTGCTGCTGTTACCAAAACTGGACGGTTGACTTCTGTTGTTGATTTCATTCGTTTGTTATTTCCTTCAATGTTTCTTACTCTAACACTTTTTGTCGTATTGCTGAGGGATGAAAGCTTGACACACGTGTCTTAGGAAACCACTTTGGTATAAAGGACTGTTCTTATTTCCTTTTTTTTGTTTAATCAACAATTATCCAAGTAGGCCATTCCACATTGTTGATTTTCTTGGACTCGTATGTCACGCAGGTAGCTATAATCTCCCACGTGGTAAGGTCAATTGCTGCTGTAACCACAAATGCACGACTGACTTTTAATGTTGATTTCATTTGTTTGTTATTTCCTTCAATGTTTCTCATTCTAACACTTTTCATCGTAATGCACAGGGACGAAAGCTTGACACACGTGTCTAAGGAAACCACTTTGGTATAAGAGACTGTTCTTATTCTCTTTTTTTGTTTAATCAACAATTATCCAAGTAGGCCATTCCACATTGTTGATTTTCTTGGACTCGGATGTCACGCAGGTAGCTATAATCTCCCACGTGGTAAGGTCAATTGCTGCTGTAACCACAAATGCACGACTGACTTCTGTTGTTGATTTCATTTGTTTGTTATTTCCTTCTATGTTTCTCATTCTAACACTTTTCATCGTATTGCACAGGGACGAAAGCTTGACACACGTGTCTTAGGAAACCACATTGGTATAAGGGACTGTTCTTATTCCCTTCTTTCTGTATAATGATCAATTATCCAAGTAAGCCATTCCACATTGTTGATTTTCTTGGAATCGGATGACACGCAGGTAGCTATAATCTTTTACGTGGTTAGGTAAATTGCTGCTGTAACCACAAATGCACGACTGACTTCTGTTGTTGATTTCATTTGTTTGTTATTTCCTTTGATGTTTCTCATTCTAACACTTTTCATCGTAATGCACAGGGACGAAAGCTTGACACACGTGTCTAAGGAAACCACTTTGGTATAAGAGACTGTTCTTATTCTCTTTTTTTTGTTTAATCAACAATTATCCAAGTAGGCCATTCCACATTGTTGATTTTCTTGGACTCGGATGTCACGCAGGTAGCTATAATCTCCCACGTGGTAAGGTCAATTGCTGCTGTAACCACAAATGCACGACTGACTTCTGTTGTTGATTTCATTTGTTTGTTATTTCCTTCTATGTTTCTCATTCTAACACTTTTCATCGTATTGCACAGGGACGAAAGCTTGACACACGTGTCTAAGGAAACCACTTTGGTATAAGGGACTGTTCTTATTCTCTTTTTTTTGTTTAATCAACAATTATCCAAGTAGGCCATTCCACATTGTTGATTTTCTTGGACTCGGATGTCATGCAGGTAGCTATAATCTCCCACGTGGTAAGGTCAATTGCTGCTGTAACCACAAATGCACGACTGACTTCTAATGTTGATTTCATTCGTTTGTTATTTCCTTCAATGTTTCTCATTCTAACACTTCTCATCGTATTGCACAGGGACGAAAGCTTGACACGCGTGTCTAAGGAAACCACTTTGGTATAAGGGACTGTTCTTATTCTCTTTTTTTTGTTTAATCAACAATTATCCAAGTAGGCCATTCCACATTGTTGATTTTCTTGGACTCGGATGTCACGCAGGTAGCTATAATCTCCCACGTGGTAAGGTCAATTGCTGCTGTAACCACGAATGCACGACTGACTTCTAATGTTGATTTCATTTGTTTGTTATTTCCTTCAATGTTTCTCATTCTAACACTTCTCATCGTATTGCACAGGGACGAAAGCTTGACACACGTGTCTAAGGAAACCACTTTGGTATGAGGGACTGTTCTTATTCCCTTCTTTTTGTTCAATCAACAATTATCCAAGTAAGCCATTCCACATTGTTGATTTTCTTGGACTCGAATGTCACGCAGGTAGCTATAATCTCCCACTTGGTAAGGTCAATTGCTGCTGTAACCACAAATGCACGACTGACTTCTGTTGTTGATTTCATTTGTTTGTTATTTCCTTCAATGTTTCTCATTCTAACACTTCTCATCGTATTGCACAGGGACGAAAGCTTGACACACGTGTCTAAGGAAACCACTTTGGTATAAGGGACTGTTCTTATTCCCTTCTTTTTGTTCAATCAACAATTATCCAAGTAAGCCATTCCACATTGTTGATTTTCTTGGACTCGGATGTCACGCAGGTAGCTGTAATCTCCCACGTGGTAAGGTCAATTGCTGCTGTAACCACAAATGCACGACTGACTTCTGTTGTTGATTTCATTCGTTTGTTATTTTCTTCAATGTTTCTCATTCTAACACTTTTCATCGTATTGCACAGGGACGAAAGCTTGACACGCGTGTCTAAGGAAACCACTTTGGTATAAGGGACTGTTCTTATTCCCTTCTTCTTGTTTAATGAACAATTATCCAAGTAAGCCATTCCACATTGTTGATTTTCTTGGACTCGGATGACACGCGGGTAGCTATAATCTCCCACGTGGTGAGGTCAATTGCTGCTGTAACCACAATTGGACGGCTGAATTCTGTTGTTGATTTCATTTGTTTTTCATTTCCTTCAATGTTGTTTCTCATTCTAACACTTCTCATCGTATTGCACAGGGACGAAAGCTTGACACACGTGTCTAAGGAAACCACTTTGGTATAAGGGACTGTTCTTATTCCCTTCTTTTTGTTCAATCAACAATTATCCAAGTAAGCCATGCCACATTGTTGATTTTCTTGGACTCGGATGTCACGCAGGTAGCTATAATCTCCCACGTGGTAAGGTCAATTGCTGCTGTAACCACAAATGCACGACTGACTTCTAATGTTGATTTCATTTGTTTGTTATTTCCTTCAATGTTTCTCATTCTAACACTTTTCATCGTATTGCACAGGGACGAAAGCTTGACACACGTGTCTTAGGAAACCACTTTGGTATAAGGGACTGTTCTTATTCCCTTCTTCTTGTTTAATGAACAATTATCCAAGTAAGCCATTCCACATTGTTGATTTTCTTGGACTCGGATGTCACGCAGGTAGCTATAATCTCCCACGTGGTAAGGTCAATTGCTGCTGTAACCACAAGTGCACGACTGACTTCTAATGTTGATTTCATTTGTTTGTTATTTCCTTCAATGTTTCTCATTCTAACACTTTTCATCGTATTGCACAGGGACGAAAGCTTGACACACGTGCCTATGGAAACCACATTGGTATAAGGGACTGTTCTTACTTCATTCTTTCTGTATAATGATCAATTATCCAAGTAGGCCATTCCACATTGTTGATTTTCTTGGACTCGAATGTCACGCAGGTAGCTATAATCTCCCACTTGGTAAGGTCAATTGCTGCTGTAACCACAAATGCACGACTGACTTCTGTTGTTGATTTCATTTGTTTGTTATTTCCTTCTATGTTTCTCATTCTAACACTTTTCATCGTATTGCACAGGGACGAAAGCTTGACACACGTGTCTAAGGAAACCACTTTGGTATAAGGGACTGTTCTTATTCTTTTTTTTTGTTTAATCAACAATTATCCAAGTAGGCCATTTCACATTGTTGATTTTCTTGGACTCGGATGTCACGCAGGTAGCTGTAATCTCCCACGTGGTAAGGTCAATTGCTGCTGTAACCACAAATGCACGACTGACTTCTGTTGTTGATTTCATTCGTTTGTTATTTTCTTCAATGTTTCTCATTCTAACACTTATCATCGTATTGCACAGGGACGAAAGCTTGACACGCGTGTCTAAGTAAACCACTTTGGTATAAGGGACTGTTCTTATTCCCTTCTTCTTGTTTAATGAACAATTATCCAAGTAAGCCATTCCACATTGTTGATTTTCTTGGACTCGGATGACACGCGGGTAGCTAAAATCTCCCACGTGGTGAGGTCAATTGCTGCTGTAACCACAATTGGACGGCTGAATTCTGTTGTTGATTTCATTTGTTTTTTATTTCCTTCAATGTTGTTTCTCATTCTAACACTTCTCATCAAATTGCACAGGGACGAAAGCTTGACACACGTGTCTAAGGAAACCACTTTGGTATAAGGGACTGTTCTAATTCCCTTCTTTTTGTTCAATCAACAATTAACCAAGTAAGCCATGCCACATTGTTGATTTTCTTGGACTCGGATGTCACGCAGGTAGCTATAATCTCCCACGTGGTAAGGTCAATTGCTGCTGTAACCACAAATACACGACTGACTTCTAATGTTGATTTCATATGTTTGTTATTTCCTTCAATGTTTCTCATTCTAACACTTTTCATCGTATTGCACAGGGACGAAAGCTTGACACACGTGTCTAAGGAAACCACTTTGGTATAAGGGACTGTTCTTATTCCCTTCTTTTTGTTTAATGAACAATTATCCAAGTAAGCCATTCCACATTGTTGATTTTCTTTGACTCGGATGTCACGCAGGTAGCTATAATCTCCCACGTGGTAAGGTCAATTGCTGCTGTAACCACAAGTGCACGACTGACTTCTAATGTTGATTTCATTTGTTTGTTATTTCCTTCAATGTTTCTCATTCTAACACTTTTCATCGTATTGCACAGGGACGAAAGCTTGACACACGTGCCTATGGAAACCACATTGGTATAAGGGACTGTTCTTACTTCATTCTTTCTGTATAATGATCAATTATCCAAGTAGGCCATTCCACATTGTTGATTTTCTTGGACTCGAATGTCACGCAGGTAGCTATAATCTCCCACTTGGTAAGGTCAATTGCTGCTGTAACCACAAATGCACGACTGACTTCTGTTGTTGATTTCATTTGTTTGTTATTTCCTTCTATGTTTCTCATTCTAACACTTTTCATCGTATTGCACAGGGACGAAAGCTTGACACACGTGTCTAAGGAAACCACTTTGGTATAAGGGACTGTTCTTATTCTTTTTTTTTGTTTAATCAACAATTATCCAAGTAGGCCATTTCACATTCTTGATTTTCTTGGACTCGGATGTCACGCAGGTAGCTGTAATCTCCCACGTGGTAAGGTCAATTGCTGCTGTAACCACAAATGCACGACTGACTTCTGTTGTTGATTTCATTCGTTTGTTATTTTCTTCAATGTTTCTCATTCTAACACTTATCATCGTATTGCACAGGGACGAAAGCTTGACACGCGTGTCTAAGGAAACCACTTTGGTATAAGGGACTGTTCTTATTCCCTTCTTCTTGTTTAATGAACAATTATCCAAGTAAGCCATTCCACATTGTTGATTTTCTTGGACTCGGATGACACGCGGGTAGCTAAAATCTCCCACGTGGTGAGGTCAATTGCTGCTGTAACCACAATTGGACGGCTGAATTCTGTTGTTGATTTCATTTGTTTTTTATTTCCTTCAATGTTGTTTCTCATTCTAACACTTCTCATCAAATTGCACAGGGACGAAAGCTTGACACACGTGTCTAAGGAAACCACTTTGGTATAAGGGACTGTTCTTATTCTTTTTTTTTGTTTAATCAACAATTATCCAAGTAGGCCATTTCACATTGTTGATTTTCTTGGACTCGGATGTCACGCAGGTAGCTGTAATCTCCCACGTGGTAAGGTCAATTGCTGCTGTAACCACAAATGCACGACTGACTTCTAATGTTGATTTCATTTGTTTGTTATTTCCTTCAATGTTTCTCATTCTAACACTTTTCATCGTATTGCACAGGGACGAAAGCTTGACACACGTGTCTTAGGAAACCACTTTGGTATAAGGGACTGTTCTTATTCCCTTCTTCTTGTTTAATGAACAATTATCCAAGTAAGCCATTCCACATTGTTGATTTTCTTTGACTCGGATGTCACGCAGGTAGCTATAATCTCCCACGTGGTAAGGTCAATTGCTGCTGTAACCACAAATGCACGACTGACTTCTAATGTTGATTTCATTTGTTTTTTATTTCCTTCAATGTTTCTCATTCTAACACTTTTCATCGTATTGCACAGGGACGAAAGCTTGACACACGTGCCTATGGAAACCACATTGGTATAAGGGACTGTTCTTACTTCATTCTTTCTGTATAATGATCAATTATCCAAGTAGGCCATTCCACATTGTTGATTTTCTTGGACTCGGATGTCACGCAGGTAGCTATAATCTCCCACGTGGTAAGGTCAATTGCTGCTGTAACCACAAATGCACGACTGACTTCTGTTGTTGATTTCATTTGTTTGTTATTTCCTTCTATGTTTCTCATTCTAACACTTTTCATCGTATTGCACAGGGACGAAAGCTTGACACACGTGTCTAAGGAAACCACTTTGGTATAAGGGACTGTTCTTATTCTTTTTTTTTGTTTAATCAACAATTATCCAAGTAGGCCATTTCACATTGTTGATTTTCTTGGACTCGGATGTCACGCAGGTAGCTGTAATCTCCCACGTGGTAAGGTCAATTGCTGCTGTAACCACAAATGCACGACTGACTTCTAATGTTGATTTCATTTGTTTGTTATTTCCTTCAATGTTTCTCATTCTAACACTTTTCATCGTATTGCACAGGGACGAAAGCTTGACACACGTGTCTTAGGAAACCACTTTGGTATAAGGGACTGTTCTTATTCCCTTCTTCTTGTTTAATGAACAATTATCCAAGTAAGCCATTCCACATTGTTGATTTTCTTGGACTCGGATGTCACGCAGGTAGCTATAATCTCCCACGTGGTAAGGTCAATTGCTGCTGTAACCACAAGTGCACGACTGACTTCTAATGTTGATTTCATTTGTTTGTTATTTCCTTCAATGTTTCTCATTCTAACACTTTTCATCGTATTGCACAGGGACGAAAGCTTGACACACGTGCCTATGGAAACCACATTGGTATAAGGGACTGTTCTTACTTCATTCTTTCTGTATAATGATCAATTATCCAAGTAGGCCATTCCACATTGTTGATTTTCTTGGACTCGAATGTCACGCAGGTAGCTATAATCTCCCACTTGGTAAGGTCAATTGCTGCTGTAACCACAAATGCACGACTGACTTCTGTTGTTGATTTCATTTGTTTGTTATTTCCTTCTATGTTTCTCATTCTAACACTTTTCATCGTATTGCACAGGGACGAAAGCTTGACACACGTGTCTAAGGAAACCACTTCGGTATAAGGGACTGTTCTTATTCTTTTTTTTTGTTTAATCAACAATTATCCAAGTAGGCCATTTCACATTGTTGATTTTCTTGGACTCGGATGTCACGCAGGTAGCTGTAATCTCCCACGTGGTAAGGTCAATTGCTGCTGTAACCACAAATGCACGACTGACTTCTGTTGTTGATTTCATTCGTTTGTTATTTTCTTCAATGTTTCTCATTCTAACACTTATCATCGTATTGCACAGGGACGAAAGCTTGACACGCGTGTCTAAGGAAACCACTTTGGTATAAGGGACTGTTCTTATTCCCTTCTTCTTGTTTAATGAACAATTATCCAAGTAAGCCATTCCACATTGTTGATTTTCTTGGACTCGGATGACACGCGGGTAGCTAAAATCTCCCACGTGGTGAGGTCAATTGCTGCTGTAACCACAATTGGACGGCTGAATTCTGTTGTTGATTTCATTTGTTTTTTATTTCCTTCAATGTTGTTTCTCATTCTAACACTTCTCATCAAATTGCACAGGGACGAAAGCTTGACACACGTGTCTAAGGAAACCACTTTGGTATAAGGGACTGTTCTAATTCCCTTCTTTTTGTTCAATCAACAATTAACCAAGTAAGCCATGCCACATTGTTGATTTTCTTGGACTCGGATGTCACGCAGGTAGCTATAATCTCCCACGTGGTAAGGTCAATTGCTGCTGTAACCACAAATACACGACTGACTTCTAATGTTGATTTCATATGTTTGTTATTTCCTTCAATGTTTCTCATTCTAACACTTTTCATCGTATTGCACAGGGACGAAAGCTTGACACACGTGTCTTAGGAAACCACTTTGGTATAAGGGACTGTTCTTATTACCTTCTTCTTGTTTAATGAACAATTATCCAAGTAAGCCATTCCACATTGTTGATTTTCTTTGACTCGGATGTCACGCAGGTAGCTATAATCTCCCACGTGGTAAGGTCAATTGCTGCTGTAACCACAAATGCACGACTGACTTCTAATGTTGATTTCATTTGTTTTTTATTTCCTTCAATGTTTCTCATTCTAACACTTTTCATCGTATTGCACAGGGACGAAAGCTTGACACACGTGCCTATGGAAACCACATTGGTATAAGGGACTGTTCTTACTTCATTCTTTCTGTATAATGATCAATTATCCAAGTAGGCCATTCCACATTGTTGATTTTCTTGGACTCGGATGTCACGCAGGTAGCTATAATCTCCCACGTGGTAAGGTCAATTGCTGCTGTAACCACAAATGCACGACTGACTTCTAATGTTGATTTCATTTGTTTGTTATTTCCTTCAATGTTTCTCATTCTAACACTTTTCATCGTATTGCACAGGGACGAAAGCTTGACACGCGTGTCTAAGGAAACCACTTTGGTATAAGGCACTGTTGTTATTCCCTTATTTTTGTTTAATGAACAATTATCCAAGTAAGCCATTCGACATTGTTGATTTTCTTGGACTCGAATGTCACGCAGGTAGCTATAATCTCCCACGTTTTAAGGTCAATTGCTGCTGTAACCACAAATGCACGATTGACTTCTGTTGTTGATTTCATTTGTATGTTATTTCCTTCTATGTTTCTCATTCTAACACTTTTCATCGTATTGCACAGGGACGAAAGCTTGACACGCGTGTCTAAGGAAACCACTTTGGTATAAGGGACTGTTCTTATTCCCTTCTTTTTGTTTAATGAACAATTATCCAAGTAAGCCATTCCACATTGTTGATTTTCTTGGACTCGGATGTCACGCAGGGAGCTATAATCTCCCACTTGGTAAGGTCAATTGCTGCTGTAACCACAAATGCACGACTGACTTCTGTTGTTGATTTCATTCGTTTGTTATTTCCTTCTATGTTTCTCATTCTAACATTTTTTATCGTATTGCACAGGGACGAAAGCTTGACACACGTGTCTAAGGAAACCACATTGGTATAAGGGACTCTTCTTATTCCCTTTTTTCTTTTTGATGAACAATTATCCAAATGAGCCATTCCACATTGTTGATTTTCTTGGACTCGGATGTCACGCAGGTAGCTATAATCTCCCACGTGGTAAGGTCAATTGCTGCTGTAACCACAAATGCACGACTGACTTCTGTTGTTGATTTCATTCGTTTGTTATTTTCTTCAATGTTTCTCATTCTAACACTTTTCATCGTATTGCACAGGGACGAAAGCTTGACACACGTGTCTAAGGAAACCACTTTGGTATAAGGGACTGTTCTTATTCCCTTCTTTTTGTTTAATGAACAATTATACAAGTAAGCCATTCCACATTGTTGATTTTCTTGGACTCGGATGTCACGCAGGTAGCTATAATCTCCCACGTGGTGAGGTAAATTGCTGCTGTAACCACATATGCTCGACTGACTTTTGTTGTTGATTTCATTCGTTTGTTATTTTCTTCAATGTTTCTCATTCTAACACTTTTCATCGTATTGCACAGGGACGAAAGCTTGACACACGTGTCCAAGGAAACCACTTTGGTATAAGGGACTGTTCTTATTCTCTTTTTTTTGTTTAATCAACAATTATCCAAGTAGGCCATTCCACATTGTTGATTTTCTTGGACTCGGATGTCACGCAGGTAGCTATAATCTCCCACGTGGTAAGGTCAATTGCTGCTGTAACCACGAATGCACGACTGACTTCTAATGTTGATTTCATTTGTTTGTTATTTCCTTCAATGTTTCTCATTCTAACACTTCTCATCGTATTGCACAGGGACGAAAGCTTGACACACGTGTCTAAGGAAACCACTTTGGTATGAGGGACTGTTCTTATTCCCTTCTTTTTGTTCAATCAACAATTATCCAAGTAAGCCATTCCACATTGTTGATTTTCTTGGACTCGAATGTCACGCAGGTAGCTATAATCTCCCACTTGGTAAGGTCAATTGCTGCTGTAACCACAAATGCACGACTGACTTCTGTTGTTGATTTCATTTGTTTGATATTTCCTTCAATGTTTCTCATTCTAACACTTCTCATCGTATTGCACACGGACGAAAGCTTGACACACGTGTCTAAGGAATCCACATTGGTATGAGGGACTGTTCTTATTCCCTTTTTTCTGTTAGATGAACAATTATCCAGATAAGCCATTTCACATTGTTGATTTTCTTGGACTCGGATGTCACGCAGGTAGCTATAATCTCCCACGTGGTAAGATCAATTGCTGCTTTAACAATAAATGGACGGCTGACTTCTGTTGTTGATTTCATTTGTTTGTTATTAAATTCAATGTTTCTCATTCTAACACTTTTCATCGTATTGCACAGGGACGAAAGCTTGACACACGTGTCTAAGGAAACCACATTGATATAATGGACTGTTCTTATTCTCTTCTGTTTGTTTGATGAACAATTATCCAAGTAAGCCATTTCACATTGTTGTTTTTCTTGGTCTCGGATGTCACGCAGGTAGCTATAATCTCTCAATTGGTGAGGTCAAATGCTGCTGTAACCACAAATGCACGACTGACTTCTGTTGTTGATTTCATTCGTTTGTTATTTCCTTCAATCTTCCTCATTCTAACACTTTTCATCGTATTGCACAGAGACGAAAGCTTGACACACGTGTCTAAGGAAACCACATTAATATAAGGGACTGTTCTTATTCTCTTCTTTTTGTTCAATGAACAATTATCCAAGTAAGCCATTTCACATTGTTGTTCTTCTTGATCTCGGATGTCACGCAGGTAGCTATTATCTCTCAATTGGTAAGGTCAATTGCTGCTGTAACCACAAATGCACGACTGACTTCTATTGTTGATTTCATTTGTTTGTTATTTCCTTCAATCTTCCTCATTCTAACACTTTTTATCGTATAGCACAGAGACGAAAGCTTGACACACGTGTCTAAGGAAACCACATTGATATAAGGGACTGTTCTATTTCTCTTCTTTTTGTTTAATGAACAATTATCCAAGTGAGCCATTTCACATTGTTGTTTTTCTTGGTCTCGGATGTCACGCATGAAGCTACAATCTCTCAATTGGTAAGGTCAATTGCTGCTGTAACCAAAACTGGACGGCTGACTTCTGTTGTTGCTTTCATTTGTTTGTTATTTCCTCCAATGTTTCTTATTAAGCCATTCCACATTTTGATTTCCTCCCACGTGGTAAGGTCAATTGCTGCTGTTACCAAAACTGGACGGTTGACTTCTGTTGTTGATTTCATTCGTTTGTTATTTCCTTCAATGTTTCTTACTCTAACACTTTTTGTCGTATTGCTGAGGGATGAAAGCTTGACACACGTGTCTTAGGAAACCACTTTGGTATAAAGGACTGTTCTTATTTCCTTTTTTTTGTTTAATCAACAATTATCCAAGTAGGCCATTCCACATTGTTGATTTTCTTGGACTCGTATGTCACGCAGGTAGCTATAATCTCCCACGTGGTAAGGTCAATTGCTGCTGTAACCACAAATGCACGACTGACTTTTAATGTTGATTTCATTTGTTTGTTATTTCCTTCAATGTTTCTCATTCTAACACTTCTCATCGTAATGCACAGGGACGAAAGCTTGACACACGTGTCTAAGGAAACCACTTTGGTATAAGAGACTGTTCTTATTCTCTTTTTTTGTTTAATCAACAATTATCCAAGTAGGCCATTCCACATTGTTGATTTTCTTGGACTCGGATGTCACGCAGGTAGCTATAATCTCCCACGTGGTAAGGTCAATTGCTGCTGTAACCACAAATGCACGACTGACTTCTGTTGTTGATTTCATTTGTTTGTTATTTCCTTCTATGTTTCTCATTCTAACACTTTTCATCGTATTGCACAGGGACGAAAGCTTGACACACGTGTCTTAGGAAACCACATTGGTATAAGGGACTGTTCTTATTCCCTTCTTTCTGTATAATGATCAATTATCCAAGTAAGCCATTCCACATTGTTGATTTTCTTGGAATCGGATGACACGCAGGTAGCTATAATCTTTTACGTGGTTAGGTAAATTGCTGCTGTAACCACAAATGCACGACTGACTTCTGTTGTTGATTTCATTTGTTTGTTATTTCCTTTGATGTTTCTCATTCTAACACTTTTCATCGTAATGCACAGGGACGAAAGCTTGACACACGTGTCTAAGGAAACCACTTTGGTATAAGAGACTGTTCTTATTCTCTTTTTTTTGTTTAATCAACAATTATCCAAGTAGGCCATTCCACATTGTTGATTTTCTTGGACTCGGATGTCACGCAGGTAGCTATAATCTCCCACGTGGTAAGGTCAATTGCTGCTGTAACCACAAATGCACGACTGACTTCTGTTGTTGATTTCATTTGTTTGTTATTTCCTTCTATGTTTCTCATTCTAACACTTTTCATCGTATTGCACAGGGACGAAAGCTTGACACACGTGTCTAAGGAAACCACTTTGGTATAAGGGACTGTTCTTATTCTCTTTTTTTTGTTTAATCAACAATTATCCAAGTAGGCCATTCCACATTGTTGATTTTCTTGGACTCGGATGTCATGCAGGTAGCTATAATCTCCCACGTGGTAAGGTCAATTGCTGCTGTAACCACAAATGCACGACTGACTTCTAATGTTGATTTCATTCGTTTGTTATTTCCTTCAATGTTTCTCATTCTTACACTTCTCATCGTATTGCACAGGGACGAAAGCTTGACACGCGTGTCTAAGGAAACCACTTTGGTATAAGGGACTGTTCTTATTCTCTTTTTTTTGTTTAATCAACAATTATCCAAGTAGGCCATTCCACATTGTTGATTTTCTTGGACTCGGATGTCACGCAGGTAGCTATAATCTCCCACGTGGTAAGGTCAATTGCTGCTGTAACCACGAATGCACGACTGACTTCTAATGTTGATTTCATTTGTTTGTTATTTCCTTCAATGTTTCTCATTCTAACACTTCTCATCGTATTGCACAGGGACGAAAGCTTGACACACGTGTCTAAGGAAACCACTTTGGTATGAGGGACTGTTCTTATTCCCTTCTTTTTGTTCAATCAACAATTATCCAAGTAAGCCATTCCACATTGTTGATTTTCTTGGACTCGAATGTCACGCAGGTAGCTGTAATCTCCCACGTGGTAAGGTCAATTGCTGCTGTAACCACAAATGCACGACTGACTTCTGTTGTTGATTTCATTCGTTTGTTATTTTCTTCAATGTTTCTCATTCTAACACTTATCATCGTATTGCACAGGGACGAAAGCTTGACACGCGTGTCTAAGGAAACCACTTTGGTATAAGGGACTGTTCTTATTCCCTTCTTCTTGTTTAATGAACAATTATCCAAGTAAGCCATTCCACATTGTTGATTTTCTTGGACTCGGATGACACGCGGGTAGCTATAATCTCCCACGTGGTGAGGTCAATTGCTGCTGTAACCACAATTGGACGGCTGAATTCTGTTGTTGATTTCATTTGTTTTTCATTTCCTTCAATGTTGTTTCTCATTCTAACACTTCTCATCGTATTGCACAGGGACGAAAGCTTGACACACGTGTCTAAGGAAACCACTTTGATATAAGGGACTGTTCTAATTCCCTTCTTTTTGTTCAATCAACAATTAACCAAGTAAGCCATGCCACATTGTTGATTTTCTTGGACTCGGATGTCACGCAGGTAGCTATAATCTCCCACGTGGTAAGGTCAATTGCTGCTGTAACCACAAATGCACGACTGACTTCTAATGTTGATTTCATTTGTTTGTTATTTCCTTCAATGTTTCTCATTCTAACACTTTTCATCGTATTGCACAGGGACGAAAGCTTGACACACGTGTCTTAGGAAACCACTTTGGTATAAGGGACTGTTCTTATTCCCTTCTTCTTGTTTAATGAACAATTATCCAAGTAAGCCATTCCACATTGTTGATTTTCTTGGACTCGGATGTCACGCAGGTAGCTATAATCTCCCACGTGGTAAGGTCAATTGCTGCTGTAACCACAAGTGCACGACTGACTTCTAATGTTGATTTCATTTGTTTGTTATTTCCTTCAATGTTTCTCATTCTAACACTTTTCATCGTATTGCACAGGGACGAAAGCTTGACACACGTGCCTATGGAAACCACATTGGTATAAGGGACTGTTCTTACTTCATTCTTTCTGTATAATGATCAATTATCCAAGTAGGCCATTCCACATTGTTGATTTTCTTGGACTCGAATGTCACGCAGGTAGCTATAATCTCCCACTTGGTAAGGTCAATTGCTGCTGTAACCACAAATGCACGACTGACTTCTGTTGTTGATTTCATTTGTTTGTTATTTCCTTCTATGTTTCTCATTCTAACACTTTTCATCGTATTGCACAGAGACGAAAGCTTGACACACGTGTCTAAGGAAACCACTTTGGTATAAGGGACTGTTCTTATTCTTTTTTTTTGTTTAATCAACAATTATCCAAGTAGGCCATTTCACATTGTTGATTTTCTTGGACTCGGATGTCACGCAGGTAGCTATAATCTCCCACGTGGTAAGGTCAATTGCTGCTGTAACCACAAATGCACGACTGACTTCTGTTGTTGATTTCATTCGTTTGTTATTTTCTTCAATGTTTCTCATTCTAACACTTATCATCGTATTGCACAGGGACGAAAGCTTGACACGCGTGTCTAAGGAAACCACTTTGGTATAAGGGACTGTTCTTATTCCCTTCTTCTTGTTTAATGAACAATTATCCAAGTAAGCCATTCCACATTGTTGATTTTCTTGGACTCGGATGACACGCGGGTAGCTAAAATCTCCCACGTGGTGAGGTCAATTGCTGCTGTAACCACAATTGGACGGCTGAATTCTGTTGTTGATTTCATTTGTTTTTTATTTCCTTCAATGTTGTTTCTCATTCTAACACTTCTCATCAAATTGCACAGGGACGAAAGCTTGACACACGTGTCTAAGGAAACCACTTTGGTATAAGGGACTGTTCTAATTCCCTTCTTTTTGTTCAATCAACAATTAACCAAGTAAGCCATGCCACATTGTTGATTTTCTTGGACTCGGATGTCACGCAGGTAGCTATAATCTCCCACGTGGTAAGGTCAATTGCTGCTGTAACCACAAATACACGACTGACTTCTAATGTTGATTTCATATGTTTGTTATTTCCTTCAATGTTTCTCATTCTAACACTTTTCATCGTATTGCACAGGGACGAAAGCTTGACACACGTGTCTTAGGAAACCACTTTGGTATAAGGGACTGTTCTTATTCCCTTCTTCTTGTTTAATGAACAATTATCCAAGTAAGCCATTCCACATTGTTGATTTTCTTTGACTCGGATGTCACGCAGGTAGCTATAATCTCCCACGTGGTAAGGTCAATTGCTGCTGTAACCACAAGTGCACGACTGACTTCTAATGTTGATTTCATTTGTTTGTTATTTCCTTCAATGTTTCTCATTCTAACACTTTTCATCGTATTGCACAGGGACGAAAGCTTGACACACGTGCCTATGGAAACCACATTGGTATAAGGGACTGTTCTTACTTCATTCTTTCTGTATAATGATCAATTATCCAAGTAGGCCATTCCACATTGTTGATTTTCTTGGACTCGAATGTCACGCAGGTAGCTATAATCTCCCACTTGGTAAGGTCAATTGCTGCTGTAACCACAAATGCACGACTGACTTCTGTTGTTGATTTCATTTGTTTGTTATTTCCTTCTATGTTTCTCATTCTAACACTTTTCATCGTATTGCACAGGGACGAAAGCTTGACACACGTGTCTAAGGAAACCACTTTGGTATAAGGGACTGTTCTTATTCTTTTTTTTTGTTTAATCAACAATTATCCAAGTAGGCCATTTCACATTGTTGATTTTCTTGGACTCGGATGTCACGCAGGTAGCTGTAATCTCCCACGTGGTAAGGTCAATTGCTGCTGTAACCACAAATGCACGACTGACTTCTGTTGTTGATTTCATTCGTTTGTTATTTTCTTCAATGTTTCTCATTCTAACACTTATCATCGTATTGCACAGGGACGAAAGCTTGACACGCGTGTCTAAGGAAACCACTTTGGTATAAGGGACTGTTCTTATTCCCTTCTTCTTGTTTAATGAACAATTATCCAAGTAAGCCATTCCACATTGTTGATTTTCTTGGACTCGGATGACACGCGGGTAGCTAAAATCTCCCACGTGGTGAGGTCAATTGCTGCTGTAACCACAATTGGACGGCTGAATTCTGTTGTTGATTTCATTTGTTTTTTATTTCCTTCAATGTTGTTTCTCATTCTAACACTTCTCATCAAATTGCACAGGGACGAAAGCTTGACACACGTGTCTAAGGAAACCACTTTGGTATAAGGGACTGTTCTTATTCTTTTTTTTTGTTTAATCAACAATTATCCAAGTAGGCCATTTCACATTGTTGATTTTCTTGGACTCGGATGTCACGCAGGTAGCTGTAATCTCCCACGTGGTAAGGTCAATTGCTGCTGTAACCACAAATGCACGACTGACTTCTAATGTTGATTTCATTTGTTTGTTATTTCCTTCAATGTTTCTCATTCTAACACTTTTCGTCGTATTGCACAGGGACGAAAGCTTGACACACGTGTCTTAGGAAACCACTTTGGTATAAGGGACTGTTCTTATTCCCTTCTTCTTGTTTAATGAACAATTATCCAAGTAAGCCATTCCACATTGTTGATTTTCTTTGACTCGGATGTCACGCAGGTAGCTATAATCTCCCACGTGGTAAGGTCAATTGCTGCTGTAACCACAAATGCACGACTGACTTCTAATGTTGATTTCATTTGTTTTTTATTTCCTTCAATGTTTCTCATTCTAACACTTTTCATCGTATTGCACAGGGACGAAAGCTTGACACACGTGCCTATGGAAACCACATTGGTATAAGGGACTGTTCTTACTTCATTCTTTCTGTATAATGATCAATTATCCAAGTAGGCCATTCCACATTGTTGATTTTCTTGGACTCGGATGTCACGCAGGTAGCTATAATCTCCCACGTGGTAAGGTCAATTGCTGCTGTAACCACAAATGCACGACTGACTTCTGTTGTTGATTTCATTTGTTTGTTATTTCCTTCTATGTTTCTCATTCTAACACTTTTCATCGTATTGCACAGGGACGAAAGCTTGACACACGTGTCTAAGGAAACCACTTTGGTATAAGGGACTGTTCTTATTCTTTTTTTTTGTTTAATCAACAATTATCCAAGTAGGCCATTTCACATTGTTGATTTTCTTGGACTCGGATGTCACGCAGGTAGCTGTAATCTCCCACGTGTTAAGGTCAATTGCTGCTGTAACCACAAATGCACGACTGACTTCTAATGTTGATTTCATTTGTTTGTTATTTCCTTCAATGTTTCTCATTCTAACACTTTTCATCGTATTGCACAGGGACGAAAGCTTGACACACGTGTCTAAGGAAACCACATTGGTATAAGGGACTCTTCTTATTCCCTTTTTTCTTTTTGATGAACAATTATCCAAATGAGCCATTCCACATTGTTGATTTTCTTGGACTCGGATGTCACGCAGGTAGCTATAATCTCCCACGTGGTAAGGTCAATTGCTGCTGTAACCACAAATGCACGACTGACTTCTGTTGTTGATTTCATTCGTTTGTTATTTTCTTCAATGTTTCTCATTCTAACACTTTTCATCGTATTGCACAGGGACGAAAGCTTGACACACGTGTCTAAGGAAACCACTTTGGTATAAGGGACTGTTCTTATTCCCTTCTTTTTGTTTAATGAACAATTATACAAGTAAGCCATTCCACATTGTTGATTTTCTTGGACTCGGATGTCACGCAGGTAGCTATAATCTCCCACGTGGTGAGGTAAATTGCTGCTGTAACCACATATGCTCGACTGACTTTTGTTGTTGATTTCATTCGTTTGTTATTTTCTTCAATGTTTCTCATTCTAACACTTTTCATCGTATTGCACAGGGACGAAAGCTTGACACACGTGTCCAAGGAAACCATTTTGGTATAAGGGACTGTTCTTATTCTCTTTTTTTTGTTTAATCAACAATTATCCAAGTAGGCCATTCCACATTGTTGATTTTCTTGGACTCGGATGTCACGCAGGTAGCTATAATCTCCCACGTGGTAAGGTCAATTGCTGCTGTAACCACGAATGCACGACTGACTTCTAATGTTGATTTCATTTGTTTGTTATTTCCTTCAATGTTTCTCATTCTAACACTTCTCATCGTATTGCACAGGGACGAAAGCTTGACACACGTGTCTAAGGAAACCACTTTGGTATGAGGGACTGTTCTTATTCCCTTCTTTTTGTTCAATCAACAATTATCCAAGTAAGCCATTCCACATTGTTGATTTTCTTGGACTCGAATGTCACGCAGGTAGCTATAATCTCCCACTTGGTAAGGTCAATTGCTGCTGTAACCACAAATGCACGACTGACTTCTGTTGTTGATTTCATTTGTTTGTTATTTCCTTCAATGTTTCTCATTCTAACACTTCTCATCGTATTGCACAGGGACGAAAGCTTGACACACGTGTCTAAGGAAACCACTTTGGTATAAGGGACTGTTCTTATTCCCTTCTTTTTGTTCAATCAACAATTATCCAAGTAAGCCATTCCACATTGTTGATTTTCTTGGACTCGGATGTCACGCAGGTAGCTGTAATCTCCCACGTGGTAAGGTCAATTGCTGCTGTAACCACAAATGCACGACTGACTTCTGTTGTTGATTTCATTCGTTTGTTATTTTCTTCAATGTTTCTCATTCTAACACTTATCATCGTATTGCACAGGGACGAAAGCTTGACACGCGTGTCTAAGGAAACCACTTTGGTATAAGGGACTGTTCTTATTCCCTTCTTCTTGTTTAATGAACAATTATCCAAGTAAGCCATTCCACATTGTTGATTTTCTTGGACTCGGATGACACGCGGGTAGCTATAATCTCCCACGTGGTGAGGTCAATTGCTGCTGTAACCACAATTGGACGGCTGAATTCTGTTGTTGATTTCATTTGTTTTTCATTTCCTTCAATGTTGTTTCTCATTCTAACACTTCTCATCGTATTGCACAGGGACGAAAGCTTGACACACGTGTCTAAGGAAACCACTTTGGTATAAGGGACTGTTCTAATTCCCTTCTTTTTGTTCAATCAACAATTAACCAAGTAAGCCATGCCACATTGTTGATTTTCTTGGACTCGGATGTCACGCAGGTAGCTATAATCTCCCACGTGGTAAGGTCAATTGCTGCTGTAACCACAAATGCACGACTGACTTCTAATGTTGATTTCATTTGTTTGTTATTTCCTTCAATGTTTCTCATTCTAACACTTTTCATCGTATTGCACAGGGACGAAAGCTTGACACACGTGTCTTAGGAAACCACTTTGGTATAAGGGACTGTTCTTATTCCCTTCTTCTTGTTTAATGAACAATTATCCAAGTAAGCCATTCCACATTGTTGATTTTCTTGGACTCGGATGTCACGCAGGTAGCTATAATCTCCCACGTGGTAAGGTCAATTGCTGCTGTAACCACAAGTGCACGACTGACTTCTAATGTTGATTTCATTTGTTTGTTATTTCCTTCAATGTTTCTCATTCTAACACTTTTCATCGTATTGCACAGGGACGAAAGCTTGACACACGTGCCTATGGAAACCACATTGGTATAAGGGACTGTTCTTACTTCATTCTTTCTGTATAATGATCAATTATCCAAGTAGGCCATTCCACATTGTTGATTTTCTTGGACTCGAATGTCACGCAGGTAGCTATAATCTCCCACTTGGTAAGGTCAATTGCTGCTGTAACCACAAATGCACGACTGACTTCTGTTGTTGATTTCATTTGTTTGTTATTTCCTTCAATGTTTCTCATTCTAACACTTCTCATCGTATTGCACAGGGACGAAAGCTTGACACACGTGTCTAAGGAAACCACTTTGGTATAAGGGACTGTTCTTATTCCCTTCTTTTTGTTCAATCAACAATTATCCAAGTAAGCCATTCCACATTGTTGATTTTCTTGGACTCGGATGTCACGCAGGTAGCTGTAATCTCCCACGTGGTAAGGTCAATTGCTGCTGTAACCACAAATGCACGACTGACTTCTGTTGTTGATTTCATTCGTTTGTTATTTTCTTCAATGTTTCTCATTCTAACACTTATCATCGTATTGCACAGGGACGAAAGCTTGACACGCGTGTCTAAGGAAACCACTTTGGTATAAGGGACTGTTCTTATTCCCTTCTTCTTGTTTAATGAACAATTATCCAAGTAAGCCATTCCACATTGTTGATTTTCTTGGACTCGGATGACACGCGGGTAGCTATAATCTCCCACGTGGTGAGGTCAATTGCTGCTGTAACCACAATTGGACGGCTGAATTCTGTTGTTGATTTCATTTGTTTTTCATTTCCTTCAATGTTGTTTCTCATTCTAACACTTCTCATCGTATTGCACAGGGACGAAAGCTTGACACACGTGTCTAAGGAAACCACTTTGGTATAAGGGACTGTTCTAATTCCCTTCTTTTTGTTCAATCAACAATTAACCAAGTAAGCCATGCCACATTGTTGATTTTCTTGGACTCGGATGTCACGCAGGTAGCTATAATCTCCCACGTGGTAAGGTCAATTGCTGCTGTAACCACAAATGCACGACTGACTTCTAATGTTGATTTCATTTGTTTGTTATTTCCTTCAATGTTTCTCATTCTAACACTTTTCATCGTATTGCACAGGGACGAAAGCTTGACACACGTGTCTTAGGAAACCACTTTGGTATAAGGGACTGTTCTTATTCCCTTCTTCTTGTTTAATGAACAATTATCCAAGTAAGCCATTCCACATTGTTGATTTTCTTGGACTCGGATGTCACGCAGGTAGCTATAATCTCCCACGTGGTAAGGTCAATTGCTGCTGTAACCACAAGTGCACGACTGACTTCTAATGTTGATTTCATTTGTTTGTTATTTCCTTCAATGTTTCTCATTCTAACACTTTTCATCGTATTGCACAGGGACGAAAGCTTGACACACGTGCCTATGGAAACCACATTGGTATAAGGGACTGTTCTTACTTCATTCTTTCTGTATAATGATCAATTATCCAAGTAGGCCATTCCACATTGTTGATTTTCTTGGACTCGAATGTCACGCAGGTAGCTATAATCTCCCACTTGGTAAGGTCAATTGCTGCTGTAACCACAAATGCACGACTGACTTCTGTTGTTGATTTCATTTGTTTGTTATTTCCTTCTATGTTTCTCATTCTAACACTTTTCATCGTATTGCACAGGGACGAAAGCTTGACACACGTGTCTAAGGAAACCACTTTGGTATAAGGGACTGTTCTTATTCTTTTTTTTTTGTTTAATCAACAATTATCCAAGTAGGCCATTTCACATTGTTGATTTTCTTGGACTCGGATGTCACGCAGGTAGCTGTAATCTCCCACGTGGTAAGGTCAATTGCTGCTGTAACCACAAATGCACGACTGACTTCTGTTGTTGATTTCATTCGTTTGTTATTTTCTTCAATGTTTCTCATTCTAACACTTATCATCGTATTGCACAGGGACGAAAGCTTGACACGCGTGTCTAAGGAAACCACTTTGGTATAAGGGACTGTTCTTATTCCCTTCTTCTTGTTTAATGAACAATTATCCAAGTAAGCCATTCCACATTGTTGATTTTCTTGGACTCGGATGACACGCGGGTAGCTAAAATCTCCCACGTGGTGAGATCAATTGCTGCTGTAACCACAATTGGACGGCTGAATTCTGTTGTTGATTTCATTTGTTTTTTATTTCCTTCAATGTTGTTTCTCATTCTAACACTTCTCATCAAATTGCACAGGGACGAAAGCTTGACACACGTGTCTAAGGAAACCACTTTGGTATAAGGGACTGTTCTAATTCCCTTCTTTTTGTTCAATCAACAATTAACCAAGTAAGCCATGCCACATTGTTGATTTTCTTGGACTCGGATGTCACGCAGGTAGCTATAATCTCCCACGTGGTAAGGTCAATTGCTGCTGTAACCACAAATACACGACTGACTTCTAATGTTGATTTCATATGTTTGTTATTTCCTTCAATGTTTCTCATTCTAACACTTTTCATCGTATTGCACAGGGACGAAAGCTTGACACACGTGTCTTAGGAAACCACTTTGGTATAAGGGACTGTTCTTATTCCCTTCTTCTTGTTTAATGAACAATTATCCAAGTAAGCCATTCCACATTGTTGATTTTCTTTGACTCGGATGTCACGCAGGTAGCTATAATCTCCCACGTGGTAAGGTCAATTGCTGCTGTAACCACAAATGCACGACTGACTTCTAATGTTGATTTCATTTGTTTTTTATTTCCTTCAATGTTTCTCATTCTAACACTTTTCATCGTATTGCACAGGGACGAAAGCTTGACACTCGTGCCTATGGAAACCACATTGGTATAAGGGACTGTTCTTACTTCATTCTTTCTGTATAATGATCAATTATCCAAGTAGGCCATTCCACATTGTTGATTTTCTTGGACTCGGATGTCACGCAGGTAGCTATAATCTCCCACGTGGTAAGGTCAATTGCTGCTGTAACCACAAATGCACGACTGACTTCTAATGTTGATTTCATTTGTTTGTTATTTCCTTCAATGTTTCTCATTCTAACACTTTTCATCGTATTGCACAGGGACGAAAGCTTGACACACGTGTCTAAGGAAACCACTTTGGTATAAGGGACTGTTCTTATTCTCTTTTTTTTGATCAATCAACAATTATCCAAATAGGCCATTCCACATTGTTGATTTTCTTGGACTCGGATGTCACGCAGGTAGCTATAATCTCCCACGTGGTAAGGTCAATTGCTGCTGTAACCACAAATGCACGACTGACTTCTAATGTTGATTTCATTTGTTTGTTATTTCCTTCAATGTTTCTCATTCTAACACTTTTCATCGTATTGCACAGGGACGAAAGCTTGACACGCGTGTCTAAGGAAACCACTTTGGTATAAGGGACTGTTGTTATTCCCTTCTTTTTGTTTAATGAACAATTATCCAAGTAAGCCATTCGACATTGTTGATTTTCTTGGACTCGAATGTCACGCAGGTAGCTATAATCTCCCACGTTTTAAGGTCAATTGCTGCTGTAACCACAAATGCACGATTGACTTCTGTTGTTGATTTCATTTGTATGTTATTTCCTTCTATGTTTCTCATTCTAACACTTTTCATCGTATTGCACAGGGACGAAAGCTTGACACGCGTGTCTAAGGAAACCACTTTGGTATAAGGGACTGTTCTTATTCCCTTCTTTTTGTTTAATGAACAATTATCCAAGTAAGCCATTCCACATTGTTGATTTTCTTGGACTCGGATGTCACGCAGGGAGCTATAATCTCCCACTTGGTAAGGTCAATTGCTGCTGTAACCACAAATGCACGACTGACTTCTGTTGTTGATTTCATTCGTTTGTTATTTCCTTCTATGTTTCTCATTCTAACATTTTTTATCGTATTGCACAGGGACGAAAGCTTGACACACGTGTCTAAGGAAACCACATTGGTATAAGGGACTCTTCTTATTCCCTTTTTTCTTTTTGATGAACAATTATCCAAATAAGCCATTCCACATTGTTGATTTTCTTGGACTCGGATGTCACGCAGGTAGCTATAATCTCCCACGTGGTAAGGTCAATTGCTGCTGTAACCACAAATGCACGACTGACTTCTGTTGTTGATTTCATTCGTTTGTTATTTTCTTCAATGTTTCTCATTCTAACACTTTTCATCGTATTGCACAGGGACGAAAGCTTGACACACGTGTCTAAGGAAACCACTTTGGTATAAGGGACTGTTCTTATTCCCTTCTTTTTGTTTAATGAACAATTATACAAGTAAGCCATTCCACATTGTTGATTTTCTTGGACTCGGATGACACGCAGGTAGCTATAATCTCCCACGTGGTGAGGTAAATTGCTGCTGTAACCACATATGCTCGACTGACTTTTGTTGTTGATTTCATTCGTTTGTTATTTTCTTCAATGTTTCTCATTCTAACACTTTTCATCGTATTGCACAGGGACGAAAGCTTGACACACGTGTCCAAGGAAACCACTTTGGTATAAGGGACTGTTCTTATTCCCTTCTTTTTGTTTAATGAACAATTATCCAAGTAAACCATTCCACATTGTTGATTTTCTTGGACTAGGATGTCACGCAGCTAGCTATAATCTCCCACGTGGTAAGGTCAATTGCTGCTGTAACCACAAATGCACGACTGACTTCTGTTGTTAATTTCATTTGTTTGTTATTTCCTTCTATGTTTCTCATTCTAACACTTTTCATCGTATTGCACAGGGACGAAAGCTTGACACACGTGTTTCAGGAAACCACTTTGGTATAAAGGACTGTTCTTATTCCCTTCTTTTTGTTTAATGAACAATTATCCAAGTAAGCCATTCCACATTGTTGATTTTCTTGGACTCGGATGTCACGCAGGTAGCTATAATCTCCCACGTGGTGAGGTAAATTGCTGCTGTAACCACAAATGCTCGACTGACTTCTGTTGTTGATTTCATTCGTTTGTTATTTTCTTCAACGTTTCTCATTCTAACACTTTTCATCGTATTGCACAGGGACGAAAGCTTGACACACGTGTCCAAGGAAACCACTTTGGTATAAGGGACTGTTCTTATTCCCTTTTTTCTTTTTGATGAACAATTATCCAAGTTAGCCATTCCACATTGTTGATTTTCTTGGACTAGGATGTCACGCAGCTAGCTATAATCTCCCACGTGGTAAGGTCAATTGCTGCTGTAACCACAAATGCACGACTGACTTCTGTTGTTAATTTCATTTGTTTGTTATTTCCTTCTATGTTTCTCATTCTAACACTTTTCATCGTATTGCACAGGGACGAAAGCTTGACACACGTGTCTGAGGAAACCACAAGGGTTTGTTCTCATTCCCTTTTTTCTTTTTGATGAACAATTATCCAAGTAAGCCATTCCACATTGTTGATTTTCTTGGACTCGGATGTCACGCAGGTAGCTATAATCTCCCACGTGGTAAGGTCAATTGCTGCTGTAACCACAAATGCTCGACTGACTTCTGTTGTTGATTTCATTCGTTTGTTATTTTCTTCAATGTTTCTTATTCTAACACTTTTCATCGTTTTGCACAGGGACGAAAGCTTGACACACGTGTCTAAGGAAACCACTTTGGTATGAGGGACTGTTCTTATTCCCTTCTTTTTGTTTAATGAACAATTATCCAAGTAAGCCATTCCACATTGTTGATTTTCTTGGACTCGGATGTCACGCAGGGAGCTATAATCTTCCACGTGGTAAGGTCAATTGCTGCTGTAACCACAAATGCACGACTGACTTCTGTTGTTGATTTCATTCGTTTGTTATTTTCTTCAATGTTTCTCATTCTAACACTTTTCATCGTATTGCACAGGGACGAAAGCTTGACACACGTGTCTATGGAAACCACATCGGTATAAGGGACTGTTCTTATTCCATTCTTTCGGTATAATGATCAATTATCCAAGTAAGCCATTCCACATTGTTGATTTTCTTGGACTCGAATGTCACGCAGGTAGCTATAATCTCCCACGTGGTGAGGTCAATTGCTGCTGTAACCACAAATGCACGACTGACTTCTGTTGTTGATTTCATTTGTTTGTTATTTCCTTCAATGTTTCTCATTCTAACACTTTTCATCGTATTTCACAGGGACGAAAGCTTGACACACGTGTCTAAGGAAACCACATTGGTATGAGGGACTGTTCTTATTCCCTTTTTTCTTTTTGATGAACAATTATCCAAGTAAGCCATTCCACATTGTTGATTTTCTTGGACTAGGATTTCACGCAGCTAACTATAATCTCCCACGTGGTAAGGTCAATTGCTGCTGTAACCACAAATGCACGACTGACTTCTGTTGTTAATTTCATTTGTTTGTTATTTCCTTCTATGTTTCTCATTCTAACACTTTTCATCGTATTGCACAGGGACGAAAGCTTGACACACGTGTCTAAGGAAACCACAAGGGTTTGTTCTCATTCCCTTTTTTCTTTTGGATGAACAATTATCCAAGTAAGCCATTCCACATTGTTGATTTTCTTGGACTCGGATGTCACGCAGGTAGCTATAATCTCCCACGTGGTAAGGTCAATTGCTGCTGTAACCACAAATGCTCGACTGAATTCTCTTGTTGATTTCATTCGTTTGTTATTTTCTTCAATGTTTCTCATTCTAACACTTTTCATCGTATTGCACAGGGACGAAAGCTTGACACACGTGTCTAAGGAAACCACTTTGGTATAAGGGACTGTTCTTATTCCCTCCTTTTTGTTTAATGAACAATTATCCAAGTAAGCCATTCCACATTGTTGATTTTCTTGGACTCGGATGTCACGCAGGTAGCTATAATCTCTCACGTGGTAAGGTCCATTGCTGCTGTAACCACAAATGCACGACTGACTTCTGTTGTTGAGTTCATTTGTTTGTTATTTCCTTCTATGTTTCTCATTCTAACACTTTTCATCGTATTGCACAGGGACGAATGCTTGACACATGTGTCTAAGGAAACCACATCGGTATAAGGGACTGTTCATATTCCATTCTTTCGGTATAATGATCAATTATCCAAGTAAGCCATTCCACATTGTTGATTTTCTTGGACTCGGATGACTTGCAGGGAGCTATAACCTCCCACGTGGTTAGGTCAATTGCTGCTGTAACCACAAATGCACGACTGACTTCTGTTGTTGATTTCATTCGTTTGTTATTTTCTTCAATGTTTCACATTCTAATACTTTTCATCGTATTGCACAGGGACGAAAGCTTGACACACGTGTCTAAGGAAACCACTTTGGTATAAGGGACTGTTCTTAGTCCCTCCTTTTTGTTTAATGAACAATTATCCAAGTAAGCCATTCCACATTGTTGATTTTCTTGGACTCGGATGTCACGCAGGTAGCTATAATCTCTCACGTGGTAAGGTCCATTGCTGCTGTAACCACAAATGCACGACTGACTTCTGTTGTTGATTTCATTCGTTTGTTATTTTCTTCAATGTTTCTCATTCTAACACTTTTCATTGTATTGCACAGGGACGAAAGCTTGACACACGTGTCTAAGGAAACCAATTTGGTATAAGGGACTGTGCTTATTCCCTTCTTTTTGTTTGATGAACAATTATCGAAGTAAGCCATTCCACATTGTTGATTTTCTTGGACTCGGATGTCACGCAGGTAGCTATAATCTCTCACGTGGTCAGGTCCATTGCTGCTGTAACCACAAATGCACGACTGACTTCTGTTGTTGATTTCATTCGTTTGTTATTTTCTTCAATGTTTCTCATTCTAACACTTTTCATTGTATTGCACAGGGACGAAAGCTTGACACACGTGTCCAAGGAAACCAATTTGGTATAAGGGACTGTGCTTATTCCCTTCTTTTTGTTTGATGAACAATTATCAAAGTAAGCCATTCCACATTGTTGATTTTCTTAGACTCGGATGTCACGCAGGTAGCTATAATCTCCCACGTGGTGAGGTCAATTGCTGCTGTAAACACAAATGCACGACTGACTTCTGTTGTTGATTTCATTCGTTTGTTATTTTCTTCAATGTTTCTCATTCTTACACTTTTCATCGTATTGCACAGGGACGAAAGCTTGACACACGTGTCTATGGAAACCACATCGGTATAAGGGACACTTCTTATTCCATTCTTTCGGTATAATGATCAATTATCCAAGTAAGCCATTCCACATTGTTGATTTTCTTGTACTCGAATGTCACGCAGGTAGCTATAATCTCCCACGTGGTGAGGTCAATTGCTGCTGTAACCACAAATGCACGACTGACTTCTGTTGTTGATTTCATTTGTTTGTTATTTCCTTCAATGTTTCTCATTCTAACTCTTTTCATCGTATTACACAGGGACGAAAGCTTGACTTTCGTGTCTAAGGAAGCCACATTGATATGAGGGACTGTTCTTATTCCCTTTTTTCTTTTTGATGAACAATTATCCAAGTAAGCCATTCCACATTGTTGATTTTCTTGGACTCGGATGTCACGCAGGTAGCTGTAATCTCCCACGTGGTAAGGTCAATTGCTGCTGTAACCACAAATGCACGACTGACTTCTGTTGTTGATTTCATTCGTTTGTTATTTTCTTCAATGTTTCTCATTCTAACACTTATCATCGTATTGCACAGGGACGAAAGCTTGACACGCGTGTCTAAGGAAACCACTTTGGTATAAGGGACTGTTCTTATTCCCTTCTTCTTGTTTAATGAACAATTATCCAAGTAAGCCATTCCACATTGTTGATTTTCTTGGACTCGGATGACACGCGGGTAGCTATAATCTCCCACGTGGTGAGGTCAATTGCTGCTGTAACCACAATTGGACGGCTGAATTCTGTTGTTGATTTCATTTGTTTTTTATTTCCTTCAATGTTGTTCCTCATTCTAACACTTCTCATCAAATTGCACAGGGACGAAAGCTTGACACACGTGTCTAAGGAAACCACTTTGGTATAAGGGACTGTTCTAATTCCCTTCTTTTTGTTCAATCAACAATTAACCAAGTAAGCCATGCCACATTGTTGATTTTCTTGGACTCGGATGTCACGCAGGTAGCTATAATCTCCCACGTGGTAAGGTCAATTGCTGCTGTAACCACAAATACACGACTGACTTCTAATGTTGATTTCATATGTTTGTTATTTCCTTCAATGTTTCTCATTCTAACACTTTTCATCGTATTGCACAGGGACGAAAGCTTGACACACGTGTCTTAGGAAACCACTTTGGTATAAGGGACTGTTCTTATTCCCTTCTTCTTGTTTAATGAACAATTATCCAAGTAAGCCATTCCACATTGTTGATTTTCTTTGACTCGGATGTCACGCAGGTAGCTATAATCTCCCACGTGGTAAGGTCAATTGCTGCTGTAACCACAAATGCACGACTGACTTCTAATGTTGATTTCATTTGTTTTTTATTTCCTTCAATGTTTCTCATTCTAACACTTTTCATCGTATTGCACAGGGACGAAAGCTTGACACACGTGCCTATGGAAACCACATTGGTATAAGGGACTGTTCTTACTTCATTCTTTCTGTATAATGATCAATTATCCAAGTAGGCCATTCCACATTGTTGATTTTCTTGGACTCGGATGTCACGCAGGTAGCTATAATCTCCCACGTGGTAAGGTCAATTGCTGCTGTAACCACAAATGCACGACTGACTTCTAATGTTGATTTCATTTGTTTGTTATTTCCTTCAATGTTTCTCATTCTAACACTTTTCATCGTATTGCACAGGGACGAAAGCTTGACACACGTGTCTAAGGAAACCACTTTGGTATAAGGGACTGTTCTTATTCTCTTTTTTTTGATCAATCAACAATTATCCAAATAGGCCATTCCACATTGTTGATTTTCTTGGACTCGGATGTCACGCAGGTAGCTATAATCTCCCACGTGGTAAGGTCAATTGCTGCTGTAACCACAAATGCACGACTGACTTCTAATGTTGATTTCATTTGTTTGTTATTTCCTTCAATGTTTCTCATTCTAACACTTTTCATCGTATTGCACAGGGACGAAAGCTTGACACGCGTGTCTAAGGAAACCACTTTGGTATAAGGGACTGTTGTTATTCCCTTCTTTTTGTTTAATGAACAATTATCCAAGTAAGCCATTCGACATTGTTGATTTTCTTGGACTCGAATGTCACGCAGGTAGCTATAATCTCCCACGTTTTAAGGTCAATTGCTGCTGTAACCACAAATGCACGATTGACTTCTGTTGTTGATTTCATTTGTATGTTATTTCCTTCTATGTTTCTCATTCTAACACTTTTCATCGTATTGCACAGGGACGAAAGCTTGACACGCGTGTCTAAGGAAACCACTTTGGTATAAGGGACTGTTCTTATTCCCTTCTTTTTGTTTAATGAACAATTATCCAAGTAAGCCATTCCACATTGTTGATTTTCTTGGACTCGGATGTCACGCAGGGAGCTATAATCTCCCACTTGGTAAGGTCAATTGCTGCTGTAACCACAAATGCACGACTGACTTCTGTTGTTGATTTCATTCGTTTGTTATTTCCTTCTATGTTTCTCATTCTAACATTTTTTATCGTATTGCACAGGGACGAAAGCTTGACACACGTGTCTAAGGAAACCACATTGGTATAAGGGACTCTTCTTATTCCCTTTTTTCTTTTTGATGAACAATTATCCAAATAAGCCATTCCACATTGTTGATTTTCTTGGACTCGGATGTCACGCAGGTAGCTATAATCTCCCACGTGGTAAGGTCAATTGCTGCTGTAACCACAAATGCACGACTGACTTCTGTTGTTGATTTCATTCGTTTGTTATTTTCTTCAATGTTTCTCATTCTAACACTTTTCATCGTATTGCACAGGGACGAAAGCTTGACACACGTGTCTAAGGAAACCACTTTGGTATAAGGGACTGTTCTTATTCCCTTCTTTTTGTTTAATGAACAATTATACAAGTAAGCCATTCCACATTGTTGATTTTCTTGGACTCGGATGTCACGCAGGTAGCTATAATCTCCCACGTGGTGAGGTAAATTGCTGCTGTAACCACATATGCTCGACTGACTTTTGTTGTTGATTTCATTCGTTTGTTATTTTCTTCAATGTTTCTCATTCTAACACTTTTCATCGTATTGCACAGGGACGAAAGCTTGACACACGTGTCCAAGGAAACCACTTTGGTATAAGGGACTGTTCTTATTCCCTTCTTTTTGTTTAATGAACAATTATCCAAGTAAACCATTCCACATTGTTGATTTTCTTGGACTAGGATGTCACGCAGCTAGCTATAATCTCCCACGTGGTAAGGTCAATTGCTGCTGTAACCACAAATGCACGACTGACTTCTGTTGTTAATTTCATTTGTTTGTTATTTCCTTCTATGTTTCTCATTCTAACACTTTTCATCGTATTGCACAGGGACGAAAGCTTGACACACGTGTCTGAGGAAACCACAAGGGTTTGTTCTCATTCCCTTTTTTCTTTTTGATGAACAATTATCCAAGTAAGCCATTCCACATTGTTGATTTTCTTGGACTCGGATGTCACGCAGGTAGCTATAATCTCCCACGTGGTAAGGTCAATTGCTGCTGTAACCACAAATGCTCGACTGACTTCTGTTGTTGATTTCATTCATTTGTTATTTTCTTCAATGTTTCTTATTCTAACACTTTTCATCGTTTTGCACAGGGACGAAAGCTTGACACACGTGTCTAAGGAAACCACTTTGGTATAAGGGACTGTTCTCATTCCCTTCTTTTTGTTTAATGAACAATTATCCAAGTAAGCCATTCCACATTGTTGATTTTCTTGGACTCGGATGTCACGCAGGTAGCTATAATCTCCCACGTGGTAAGGTCCATTGCTACTGTAACCACGAATGCACGATTGACTTCTGTTGTTGATTTCATTTGTTTGTTATTTCCTTCTATGTTTCTCATTCTAACACTTTTCATCGTATTGCACAGGGACGAAAGCTTGACACACGTGTCTAAGGAAACCACTTTGGTATGAGGGACTGTTCTTATTCCCTTCTTTTTGTTTAATGAACAATTATCCAAGTAAGCCATTCCACATTGTTGATTTTCTTGGACTCGGATGTCACGCAGGGAGCTATAATCTTCCACGTGGTAAGGTCAATTGCTGCTGTAACCACAAATGCACGACTGACTTCTGTTGTTGATTTCATTTGTTTGTTATTTTCTTCAATGTTTCTCATTCTAACACTTTTCATCGTATTGCACAGGGACGAAAGCTTGACACACGTGTCTATGGAAACCACATCGGTATAAGGGACTGTTCTTATTCCATTCTTTCGGTATAATGATCAATTATCCAAGTAAGCCATTCCACATTGTTGATTTTCTTGGACTACGATGTCACGCAGGTAGCTTTAATCTCCCACGTGTTAAGGTCAATTGCTGCTGTAACCACAAATGCACGAATGACTTCTGTTGTTGATTTCATTCGTTTGTTATTTTCTTCAATGTTTCTCATTTTAACACTTTTCATCGTATTGCACAGGGACGAAAGCTTGACACACGTGTCTAAGGAAACCAATTTGGTATAAGGGACTGTGCTTATTCCCTTCTTTTTGTTTGATGAACAATTATCAAAGTAAGCCATTCCACATTGTTGATTTTCTTGGACTCGGATGTCACGCAGGAAGCTATAATCTCCCACGTGGTAAGGTCAATTGCTGCTGTAACCACAAATGCACGACTGACTTCTGTTGTTGATTTCATTCGTTTGTTATTTTCTTCAATGTTTCTCATTCTAACACATTTCATTGTATTGCACAGGGACGAAAGCTTGACACACGTGTCTAAGGAAACCAATTTGGTATAAGGGACTGTGCTTATTCCCTTTTTTTTGTTTGATGAACAATTATCAAAGTAAGCCATTCCACATTGTTGATTTTCTTAGACTCGGATGTCACGCAGGTAGCTATAATCTCCCACGTGGTGAGGTCAATTGCTGCTGTAACCACAAATGCACGACTGACTTCTGTTGTTGATTTCATTCGTTTGTTATTTTCTTCAATGTTTCTCATTCTAACACTTTTCATCGTATTGCACAGGGACGAAAGCTTGACACACGTGTCTATGGAAACCACATCGGTATAAGGGACTGTTCTTATTCCATTCTTTCGGTATAATGATCAATTATCCAAGTAAGCCATTCCACATTGTTGATTTTCTTGGCCTCGAATGTCACGCAGGTAGCTATAATCTCCCACGTGGTGAGGTCAATTGCTGCTGTAACCACAAATGCACGACTGACTTCTGTTGTTGATTTCATTTGTTTGTTATTTCCTTCAATGTTTCTCATTCTAACACTTTTCATCGTATTGCACAGGGACGAAAGCTTGACACACGTGTCTAAGGAAACCACATTGGTATGAGGGACTGTTCTTATTCCCTTTTTTCTTTTTGATGAACAATTATCCAAGTAAGCCATTCCACATTGTTGATTTTCTTGGACTAGGATTTCACGCAGCTAACTATAATCTCCCACGTGGTAAGGTCAATTGCTGCTGTAACCACAAATGCACGACTGACTTCTGTTGTTAATTTCATTTGTTTGTTATTTCCTTCTATGTTTCTCATTCTAACACTTTTCATCGTATTGCACAGGGACGAAAGCTTGACACACGTGTCTAAGGAAACCTCGAGGGTTTGTTCTCATTCCCTTTTTTCTTTTGGATGAACAATTATCCAAGTAAGCCATTCCACATTGTTGATTTTCTTGGACTCGGATGTCACGCAGGTAGCTATAATCTCCCACGTGGTAAGGTCAATTGCTGCTGTAACCACAAATGCTCGACTGAATTCTCTTGTTGATTTCATTCGTTTGTTATTTTCTTCAATGTTTCTCATTCTAACACTTTTCATCGTATTGCACAGGGACGAAAGCTTGACACACGTGTCTAAGGAAACCACTTTGGTATAAGGGACTGTTCTTATTCCTTCCTTTTTGTTCAATGAACAATTATCCAAGTAAGCCATTCCACATTGTTGATTTTCTTGGACTCGGATGTCACGCAGGTAGCTATAATCTCTCACGTGGTAAGGTCCATTGCTGCTGTAACCACAAATGCACGACTGACTTCTGTTGATGAGTTCATTTGTTTGTTATTTCCTTCTATGTTTCTCATTCTAACACTTTTCATCGTATTGCACAGGGACGAATGCTTGACACATGTGTCTAAGGAAACCACATCGGTATAAGGGACTGTTCTTATTCCATTCTTTCGGTATAATGATCAATTATCCAAGTAAGCCATTCCACATTGTTGATTTTCTTGGACTCGGATGACTTGCAGGGAGCTATAACCTCCCACGTGGTTAGGTCAATTGCTGCTGTAACCACAAATGCACGACTGACTTCTGTTGTTGATTTCATTCGTTT
Organism: Harmonia axyridis; assembly: GCF_914767665.1. Taxonomy (NCBI): domain Eukaryota; kingdom Metazoa; phylum Arthropoda; class Insecta; order Coleoptera; family Coccinellidae; genus Harmonia; species Harmonia axyridis. Next base: position 45,582,565 of record NC_059502.1, on the reverse strand, counting down.
GTTATTTTCTTCAATGTTTCACATTTTAACACTTTTCATCGTATTGCACAGGGACGAAAGCTTGACACACGTGTCTAAGGAAACCAATTTGGTATAAGGGACTGTGCTTATTCCCTTCTTTTTGTTTGATGAACAATTATCAAAGTAAGCCATTCCACATTGTTGATTTTCTTGGACTCGGATGTCACGCAGGAAGCTATAATCTCCCACGTGGTAAGGTCAATTGCTGCTGTAACCACAAATGCACGACTGACTTCTGTTGTTGATTTCATTCGTTTGTTATTTTCTTCAATGTTTCTCATTCTAACACATTTCATTGTATTGCACAGGGACGAAAGCTTGACACACGTGTCTAAGGAAACCAATTTGGTATAAGGGACTGTGCTTATTCCCTTCTTTTTGTTTGATGAACAATTATCAAAGTAAGCCATTCCACATTGTTGATTTTCTTAGACTCGGATGTCACGCAGGTAGCTATAATCTCCCACGTGGTGAGGTCAATTGCTGCTGTAACCACAAATGCACGACTGACTTCTGTTGTTGATTTCATTCGTTTGTTATTTTCTTCAATGTTTCTCATTCTAACACTTTTCATAGTATTGCACAGGGACGAAAGCTTGACACACGTGTCTATGGAAACCACATCGGTATAAGGGACTGTTCTTATTCCATTCTTTCGGTATAATGATCAATTATCCAAGTAAGCCATTCCACATTGTTGATTTTCTTGGACTCGAATGTCACGCAGGTAGCTATAATCTCCCACGTGGTGAGGTCAATTGCTGCTGTAACCACAAATGCACGACTGACTTCTGTTGTTGATTTCATTTGTTTGTTATTTCCTTCAATGTTTCTCATTCTAACACTTTTCATCGTATTTCACAGGGACGAAAGCTTGACACACGTGTCTAAGGAAACCACATTGGTATGAGGGACTGTTCTTATTCCCTTTTTTCTTTTTGATGAACAATTATCCAAGTAAGCCATTCCACATTGTTGATTTTCTTGGACTAGGATTTCACGCAGCTAACTATAATCTCCCACGTGGTAAGGTCAATTGCTGCTGTAACCACAAATGCACGACTGACTTCTGTTGTTAATTTCATTTGTTTGTTATTTCCTTCTATGTTTCTCATTCTAACACTTTTCATCGTATTGCACAGGGACGAAAGCTTGACACACGTGTCTAAGGAAACCTCGAGGGTTTGTTCTCATTCCCTTTTTTCTTTTGGATGAACAATTATCCAAGTAAGCCATTCCACATTGTTGATTTTCTTGGACTCGGATGTCACGCAGGTAGCTATAATCTCCCACGTGGTAAGGTCAATTGCTGCTGTAACCACAAATGCTCGACTGAATTCTCTTGTTGATTTCATTCGTTTGTTATTTTCTTCAATGTTTCTCATTCTAACACTTTTCATCGTATTGCACAGGGACGAAAGCTTGACACACGTGTCTAAGGAAACCACTTTGGTATAAGGGACTGTTCTTATTCCCTCCTTTTTGTTCAATGAACAATTATCCAAGTAAGCCATTCCACATTGTTGATTTTCTTGGACTCGGATGTCACGCAGGTAGCTATAATCTCTCACGTGGTAAGGTCCATTGCTGCTGTAACCACAAATGCACGACTGACTTCTGTTGATGAGTTCATTTGTTTGTTATTTCCTTCTATGTTTCTCATTCTAACACTTTTCATCGTATTGCACAGGGACGAATGCTTGACACATGTGTCTAAGGAAACCACATCGGTATAAGGGACTGTTCTTATTCCATTCTTTCGGTATAATGATCAATTATCCAAGTAAGCCATTCCACATTGTTGATTTTCTTGGACTCGGATGACTTGCAGGGAGCTATAACCTCCCACGTGGTTAGGTCAATTGCTGCTGTAACCACAAATGCACGACTGACTTCTGTTGTTGATTTCATTCGTTTGTTATTTTCTTCAATGTTTCACATTCTAATACTTTTCATCGTATTGCACAGGGACGAAAGCTTGACACACGTGTCTAAGGAAACCACTTTGGTATAAGGGACTGTTCTTAGTCCCTCCTTTTTGTTTAATGAACAATTATCCAAGTAAGCCATTCCACATTGTTGATTTTCTTGGACTCGGATGTCACGCAGGTAGCTATAATCTCTCACGTGGTAAGGTCCATTGCTGCTGTGACCACAAATGCACGACTGACTTCTGTTGTTGATTTCATTCGTTTGTTATTTTCTTCAATGTTTCTCATTCTAACACTTTTCATTGTATTGCACAGGGACGAAAGCTTGACACACGTGTCTAAGGAAACCAATTTGGTATAAGGGACTGTGCTTATTCCCTTCTTTTTGTTTGATGAACAATTATCGAAGTAAGCCATTCCACATTGTTGATTTTCTTGGACTCGGATGTCACGCAGGTAGCTATAATCTCTCACGTGGTAAGGTCCATTGCTGCTGTGACCACAAATGCACGACTGACTTCTGTTGTTGATTTCATTCGTTTGTTATTTTCTTCAATGTTTCTCATTCTAACACTTTTCATTGTATTGCACAGGGACGAAAGCTTGACACACGTGTCCAAGGAAACCAATTTGGTATAAGGGACTGTGCTTATTCCCTTCTTTTTGTTTGATGAACAATTATCAAAGTAAGCCATTCCACATTGTTGATTTTCTTAGACTCGGATGTCACGCAGGTAGCTATAATCTCCCACGTGGTGAGGTCAATTGCTGCTGTAAACACAAATGCACGACTGACTTCTGTTGTTGATTTCATTCGTTTGTTATTTTCTTCAATGTTTCTCATTCTAACACTTTTCATCGTATTGCACAGGGACGAAAGCTTGACACACGTGTCTATGGAAACCTTATCGGTATAAGGGACACTTCTTATTCCATTCTTTCGGTATAATGATCAATTATCCAAGTAAGCCATTCCACATTGTTGATTTTCTTGGACTCGAATGTCACGCAGGTAGCTATAATCTCCCACGTGGTGAGGTCAATTGCTGCTGTAACCACAAATGCACGACTGACTTCTGTTGTTGATTTCATTTGTTTGTTATTTCCTTCAATGTTTCTCATTCTAACTCTTTTCATCGTATTACACAGGGACGAAAGCTTGACTTTCGTGTCTAAGGAAGCCACATTGGTATGAGGGACTGTTCTTATTCCCTTTTTTCTTTTTGATGAACAATTATCCAAGTAAGCCATTCCACATTGTTGATTTTCTTGGACTCGGATGTCACGCAGGTAGCTATAATCTCTCACGTGGTAAGGTCCATTGCTGCTGTAACCACAAATGCACGACTGACTTCTGTTGTTGAGTTCATTTGTTTGTTATTTCCTTCTATGTTTCTCATTCTAACACTTTTCATCGTATTGCACAGGGACGAATGCTTGACACATGTGTCTAAGGAAACCACTTTGGTATGAGGGACTGTTCTTATTCCCTTCTTTTTGTTTAATGAACAATTATCCAAGTAAGCCATTCCACATTGTTGATTTTCTTGGACTCGGATGTCTTGCAGGGAGCTATAACCTCCCACGTGGTTAGGTCAATTGCTGCTGTAACCACAAATGCACGACTGACTTCTGTTGTTGATTTCATTCGTTTGTTATTTTCTTCAATGTTTCACATTCTAATACTTTTCATCGTATTGCACAGGGACGAAAGCTTGACACACGTGTCTAAGGAAACCACTTTGGTATAAGGGACTGTGCTTATTTCCTTCTTTTTGTTCAATGAACAATTATCTAAGTAAGCCATTCCACATTGTTGATTTTCTTGGACTACGATGTCAGGCAGGTAGCTATAATCTCCCACGTGTTAAGGTCAATTGCTGCTGTAACCACAAATGCACGACTGACTGTTATTTTCTTCAATGTTTTTCATTCTAACACTTCTCATCGTATTGCACAGGGACGAAAGCTTGACACACGTGTCTAAAGAAATCACATTGGTATAAGGGTCTGTTCTTATTCCCTTCTTTTTGTTTAATTAACAATTATCCAAGTAAGCCATTCCACATTGTTTATTTTCTTGGACTCGGATGACACACGGGTAGCTATAATCTCCCACGTGGTAAGGTCATTTGCTGCTGTTTGTGCTGTTTTGAAATAAGATACTTTCCATTCGGGGTATAATACATGGTTGAGGTTTGATGACTCTAAAATAAACAGAGTTACGGAAGAAGATGTTCTTAAACGTCAAGGAGATAGAGTTCCTTATTTATTATTTCATAGAAGGAGTGATACGGTGTAACGTGTAAAGATTCATTGATATAGTTGTTAATTTGTACAGATTAGATTTAAGGCTGCTGAACATTGTGATATTTTTCTGTTGTTTCATGAGTAATGCCATGTATTGTATTTCGGGAGAATATGATAAATTGACTTTACAATGTTATATATATGTATATGTATATGTATATAAAAAATGAATATTATATTTTGATGAACGAACTTTGTATAAATGTAAAATTTTGTCTGTTTTTTTTTAAGAAATTTTTTTTCTGAAACTTAAATTAAATTTTGCAAGAACTACGATCTCAGAAGGAAAAAAAGATCGTCTTCGTGAAAATTCCAATAAACCATAAACAGTATTAGCTATTTCAGGACTTTGGACTCTTTATTCTTTTTTCTTTCCTCTTGAAATCAGGTGAATTTCGCTCAATGTAATAAAAAAAAACTTGACCAAACTTTCTAATTTTCCCCTGTGTTCAGCGGCGCTACGTTCCCCTACTTCTGTAACCTAGATAAATGAGGATAATTTGGAAGATCGTACCTCATGCACTCGAATCATGTAATTTTTTTCGTTTCACAAAAATCACAAATATACCAGTCATGAACTCTGAATCAACCTATATCTATAATGACCCAAAACAAAACACTCATTAATTTCCGTTTTATAACCTATTATTCCTCTTCCTGGGTCAGAACCATTTTTTTGGAGAATTCTCGTCTCTGATTACTATGAAATTTCTTTTTTCTATTGGTCCTCTGATTCACTTGAAAACCAAAACTTAGTTGAATAATTACTCAAAAAAAAGTTCTGTCCAAGGTCAGATTGAATTTCTTTGAATTTTATTATCCTGGATATTAGACATGAGAACTCAGAATATATTGAATTTCTCTCTCACTACAGTTAAAGGTCTGTGCCTATAATTTACATCTGGTGTACGCTAATAGTTTCGATTGTCTGGAATACCAACTATTCAATGGCATAGGCCTCGATTTGGTAACATTTTGGATGTTCCACCATTTACTAATGTACATGCCTAAAACCTCTAGAATTTGCTTCTGAATGAGGATTGGTCAAGTCTATCCAATTCTTTTACATTTCAAGAACTCAGATTTAAAAAAATTGAAAAATTCGTCGTTTCGCAATTCAGAATCAAACAATAATTGACCAATGAAATAGAGTAATGTCTAGAAATGACAATGCATATGAAATATGAAAGCAAGGTTTCAAATGAATGAACTCTGCAATCGATTAAAAAGACGGCATTAAATTTCGAATGTAGAATCTTATATTGTCATTATTAGAACTCTTTATTGCTAAATTCATATGTTGGAATCTTATATTCAATTTTTATATTTTTTTATTTATAAAATCCCAATTCTATTCATGTTTCTTCGGACGAATACCAGTTTCTACTATGAAATGAATAATTACAATTCAATTGTATTTATCAATTTCAACATATGTGATCTCCAATTTCAATATCTCTTTTCAATTATTCCTGAAAAGTGATCATTCAAACTTTCATTCGTAACTTCACAAATAATTAATTACTCAACTATCTAATCATCATCAGTGAATAGTAACGAATATTCATAAATATCAACTACTCACTGAATAGAAAACTATTCACTGAATAGCTAGAAGGCTAATTTCTTAGAGTATATTCTATGTTCTAAAATAAATTTCATAGAAAACTTCAAAAAGGATGAAAGTGTGGCGGCTTCTCATAAAGCTTCACATAGCAACAATAAACACAGCATTCGGTAGCCTAGACGTTAAGAGGTAGACTCACTCACCGAGATGCGACAAGGTGCCGGGTTCAAGTCCCGGCGGCTCCCGATAATAATAAATTCCCCAAGCGTCTGTGACACGGCACACACAATTATACCAAAGTCACACTGATGAGTCCGGTGTGTGTGCCAGGGACGAAACGCATAAGTAGGCATATGTGCTATCCAACAAAAGTATGTTCGCTTTCTTGGGTTGGCAGATCGAATGTCCGTATTATCGGGAACAGAAAATAATCTCGGAAATTTGTACTTTGGTTGGGAGACACAAAAATAATATTAAAGTAAATATAATAATTTAACATAATTGTTATATTCCGCTAAAGATCGAAATGTCGAAATATCAACAGAAAATGGTTTTCTCATTACCTATGTTATAATTATCAACAGAATTTAATATTTTTTTTTCATCTTGCCACATCTATCAGAATCAATTATAACCATATATAAGGGGTACATTTGTATTTATCTATGAATATAACCACGCTTAAAATGAAACCACGGAATGCAGATTACAGAAATCACAAGATACAAATATACCCTCTAGCTACACTAAAGCCTTCTATTTATCCTGTCCGCTGGACACTTTTTCAATGCGAACTGTGGACCATAGATTAAAATAAAATTAAGCTGGAAATGAAGAAACGAAATACAGATAATTTTGTGGGATTGGAATTTTTTATTTCGAGCACAGTTTGGAAACTATTTGTTTAAAAATTATTATTATTATTATTATATATATTATTATTGAAATTTAATATGAGGCGCACGCGCACTTCTATATTCTACCTAATAGACTAAGGGCCAGTTGCACCATTTGCCTAAACATTAATTACAAATTTAAACGTTGATTACTCTATGATTTCTCAAGAGAAATCAGAAATTAATCAATGTTTAAATTTAAATCAATGTTTAGGCAAATGGTGCAACTGGCCCCTAATATTAGGTATATGGCTCGACCTGTACATAGTTAAGAAGAAGAAAAATATTCTAGGTTCGTCAACCATGCCGGGTTGACAAATTGTAAGTAACCTCAGTTTAGCGAACATTCTTCAAAGAGTTACTTTATAAACAGTTGTTGAAGTGATATTTCTAGTGGAAAGTTTCATGTTTGAATAGAAAATTGTTTGAATATGGAGGTAATTTTTTTAATACTAGCTTAGGGTTGTTTTAATTTATTCGAATATTTTCAAATATCAGTTATATTTCATGTAGTTAATTTTTTTTTATTGGTTTATGGATTTTCAATCATCATAACCAAAAATTTATTACAATTCATGAAATTTCGACTTTTTAGTTTGTTTTCATGTTTTCTGGAAGTCATAGACTACTCCATTCAATGAGAAATTGCAGTTTTCCTTAGTTGAAGTTTTTCCTCGAAATCTCCTTAAGTATAGAATTTGCTTGAGACCCCTCTCTTTTTATATCTACGTAAAATTGACTGAATGAACAAAAAAATATGCGGCGCACGCGCACTTCTATATTTTACCCAATAGACAAAGGGCCAGTTGCACCATTTGCCTAAACATTAATTAAAAATTCAAACGTTGATTACTCTATGATTTCTCGAAAGAAATCAGAAATAAATCAATGTTTAAATTTTAATCAATGTTTAGGCAAATGGTGCAACTTGCCCCTAATATTAGGTATATGGCTCGACCTGTACATAGTTAAGAAGAAGAAAAGTATTCTATGTTCGTCAACCATGCCGGGTTGACAAATTGTAAGTAACCTCAGTTTAGCGAACATTCTTCAAAGAGTTACTTTATAAACAGTTGTTGAAGTGATATTTCTAGTGGAAAGTTTCATGTTTGAATAGTTAATTGTTTGAATATGGAAATAATATGAATATATGAATATGAATATATATAATATAATATATGAATATGAATATGGAATAATTGTGCTCGAAATAAAAAATTCCAATCCCACAAAATTATCTGTATTTCGTTTCTTCATTTCCAGCTTAATTTTATTGTAATCTATGGTCCACAGTTCGCATTGAAAAAGTGTCCACCGGACAGGATAAATAGATGGCGCTAGTGTAGCTAGGGGTATATTCGTATTTTGTGGTTTCTGTGATCTGCATTCCGTGGTTTCATTTTAAGCGTGGTTATATTCATAGATAAATACAAATGTACCCCTTATATATGGTTATAATTGATTCTGATAGATGTGGCAAGCTGAAAAATAAATATTAAATTCTGTTGATAATTATAACATAGGTAATGAGAAAACCATTTTCTGTTGATATTTCGACATTTGGATCTTCAGCGGAATATAACAATTATGTTAAATTATTATATTTACTTTAATATTATTTTTGTGTCTCCCGACCAATGTACAAATTTCCGAAATTATTTTTTGTTCCCGATAATAGGGACATTCGATCTGCCAACCCAAGAAAGCGAACATACTTTTGTTGGATAGCACATATGCCTACTTATGCGTTTCGTCCCTGGCACACACACCGGACTCATCAGTGTGACTTTGGTATAATTGTGTGTGCCGTGTCACAGACGCTTGGGGAATTTATTATTATCTGGAGCCGCCGGGACTCGAACCCGGCACCTTGTCGCATCTCGGTGAGTGAGTCTACCTCTTAACGTCTAGGCTACCGAATGCTGTGTTTATTGTTGCTATGTGGAGCTTCATGAGAAGCCGCCACACTTTCATCCTTTTTGAATTTTTTTTATGAAATTTACCTTAGAACATAGAATATACTCTAAGAAATTAGCCTTCTAGCTATTCAGTGAATAGTTTTCTATTCAGTGAGTAGTTGATATTTATGAATATTCGTTACTATACACTGATGATGATTAGATAGTTGAGTAATTAATCATTTGTGAAGTTAAGAATGAAAGTTTGAATTATCACTCTTCAGGAATAATTGAAAGAAGATATTGAAATTGGAGATCACATATGTTGAAATTGATAGATACAATTGAATTGTAATTATTCATTTCACAGTAGAAACTGGTATTCGTCCAAAGAAACATGAATAGAATTGGGATTTTATAAATAAAAAAATATAAAAATTGAATATGAGATTCTAACATATGAATTTAGCAATAAAGAGTTCTAATAATAACAATATGAGATCCTACATTTGAAATTTAATGCCGTCTTTTTAATCGATTGCAGAGTTTATTCATTTGAAACCTTGCTTTCATATTTCATATGCATTGTCATTCCTAGACATTACTCTATTTCATTGGTCAGTTATTGTTTGATTCTGAATTGCGAAACGACGAATTTTTCTATTCTTTTAAATCTGAGGTCTAAAAATGTAAGAGAAATGAATAGACTTGACCAATCCCTATTCAGAAGCAAATTCTAGAGGTTTTAGGCATGTACATTAGTAAATGGTGGAACATCCAAAATGTTACCAAATCGAGGCCTATGCCATTGAATAGTTGGTATCCCAGACAATCGAAACTACTAGCGTACACCAGATGTAAATTATAAGCACAGACCTTTAACTGTAGTAAGAGAGAAATTCAATATATTCTGAGTTTTCATGTCTAATATCCAGGATAATAAAATTTGAAGAAATCCAATCGGACCTTGAACAGAACTTTTTTTTGAGTAATTATTCAACTAAGTTTTGATTTTCAAGTGAATTAGAGGACCAATAGAAAAAAGAAATTTTATAGTAATCAGAGACGAGAATTCTCCAAAAAAATTGTTCTGACCCAGGAAAAGGAATAATAGGTTATAAAACGAAAATTAATGAGTGTTTTGTTTTGGGTCATTATAGATATAGGTTAATTCAGAGTTCATGACTGGTATATTTGTGATTTTTGTGAAACAAAAAAAAATTACATGATTCGAGTGCATGAGGTACGATCTTCCAAAATATCCTCATTTATCTAGGTTACAGAAGTAGGGGAACGTAGCGCCGCTGAACACAGGGGAAAATTAGAAAGTTTGGTCAAGTTTTTTTTTATTACATTGAGCGAAATTCACCTGATTTCAAGAGGAAAGAAAAAAGAATAAAGAGTCCAAAGTCCTGAAATAGCTAATACTGTTTATGGTTTATTGGAATTTTCACGAAGACGATCTTTTTTTCCTTCTGAGATCGTAGTTCTTGCAAAATTTAATTTAAGTTTCAGAAAAAGAAATTTCTTAAAAAAAAACAGACAAAATTTTACATTTATACAAAGTTCGTTCATCAAAATATAATATTCATTTTTTATATACATATACATATACATATATATATAACATTGTAAAGTCAATTTATCATATTCTCCCGAAATACAATACATGGCATTACTCATGAAACAACAGAAAAATATTACAATGTTCAGCATCCTTGAATCTAATCTGTACAAATTAACAACTATATCAATGAATCTTTACACTTCACACCGTATCACTCCTTCGATAAAATAATAAATAAGGAACTCTATCGCCTTGACGTTTAAGAACATCTTCTTCCGTAACTCTGTTTATTTTAGAGTCATCAAACCTCAACCATGTATTATACCCCGAATGGAAAGTATCTGCTATATAATGCCCATAGCTGGCCTCCTTTCCTACATGGTATACTACAGATATTAATTTATATTGTCTCTCCGCTGAAGTATTCGTCCTTCCAGATAATATTTTAGAATCAATCTGCAGATTGATGGGAAATTCTATAGTCTTCATTATTTTAGTGCAGCCATTCATTCTGTATTCGAAGCATTTCAAATGTAATACTAAAACTACAGGCAACTTCTCTATCATCACTTGCTGCCATGCTTCAACCGTTTCTTTCATTTCGATGATGTCAGACCCTTTAGTTTGTTCTTGGTTGTGAGGCCCTTTAATGCTTCAGCTATGTTATTTGCTTTCTTAATATTTAATGGCAATGTTAGGAATGGTTCAATATTTTCTGAAGTTTCGTCTCCGGTTTTATGGATTCTTGAACAGAGAAGTCCTCCGAATATATCACTAATCGGTGTCTTGTCCATTTGTATTTCTCTTGTTACATTCCCTTCGTTCCTAGGACCAATAACTTTCCAATCATCCACATCTATTTTCACTTCTTCTTTAGCTGCTTGAATATTTTCGTCATGGCTAATCAATTTCATTATTCCCATCATTTCATCATTGAGTCCATTCAACAGAAGGCCCAAGAATTCTTCGGCGTCTTCTTGTCGGCCTTCAACAAGGAGAGAATCGCTACGTGTTCCGTTTAGCATCGTATAAAACGATGAGGCCTCAAACGAATTGCCATTGTCTATATTGACGAAAGTTTGCTTCTTGTTTTTCTCTTTTAAACGTGACTTGCGTCTTACATTGGGCAGATTATCGAAGTTATTCATAAATTTACACCTGGAATAGTTGAATAATGAAAATACATATATAAAATTGTTATTCAATCAAAGTTGCAAATTATATTAATTCATACTTACATATTTTCACTCATTGTTATTGATTTCAGTGCATTATTGTGAGTGAAATTCTCTGATAGCCGTTTGAGGAGATTACAAAGTGGTGGGCAAGCAAGTAAGGCTTGATATATTGAGTTTATATAACGAAAGTTACTTTTGTTTCGTAAACCCCTGGGTTTAAAACTGGTTTGGGTCCCATCAATTCTATAGTTCTTGAGAAATTCTGAAAATTAAAAAATATTACTAACCATGATAGAAACTTGAATTTTCACTGATATTTGTAGGTGAAAACCGAAGCATTTCACTTTTCATCAAGTAAAATGGGTTCAACTAAGTAAAATAATTATCTACTGTAGATGTAAGCAAATTGTTAGTTGAAAGTAAGATAAATATATAAAAAAAGATATGGTTTTGAACTCACCTCCTAACATATGAGTGGCTGAATCTATTTTTTTGACTACTTTTGTATGTTTTAAAGATGTTACATGGGAATCATTAATTTTATTGTCTATTTTCTCATTCGATGTTGTTTTAACATCTTTATCAAAAAGACTAGCCCATGATTTTTTCCATACATTTACTGTGGGCTCCTCAATTTTAGATTCATTTTTATTCGAGATGCTACTTTCAATTTTTTCAATTGTCCTATTGGAAATTGTATCATTTTTGATTATCTCTGTATTATCTCTTGCAATAATTTCAACTATTTTTACAGCTCATCTAGGGGGAGTTGAAGGTTTCGAATGTTTTCCTGTCATCTCATTCTGGATAATAGGTTTTGTAATTGATAATCCATTGTAATTGATTACAGATTTTCTACACTCATTTTCTGAAAAAGTTGATATTAGTTGATTCATTATTATATTACATATTCATATTGACCATGAATAATTCTTTTAAGATCTCTATACTTACTTGCAGAAAATTTTTGTTTAACTCTACAGGGTAATTTGTATTCACTAGAATTGGTAAATAATATATTATTTATAATACGGACCTCTTCTTCTTCTAACTGAGTTAACTCCAAGAAATGTAGATTCTGAAGAAAAAAATAACAATATAATAGTTGAAATCATTTTGAAAAATTATAATATTTCTCTATATAGTATATCCAAAGTCCCTTGAAATAGTCTATGAAAACGCTTGGCCAGAGATAATTGCAAAACAGTCATAAACCAGTAAGGCGAAATTTATATCCCTCAGTGGAAGCAGAAGGCAGAATGATAATGATGTACAGGGTGATTCACCGCGATGGCTTATTGTTTATGGAAAACTAATAATAATTTTGTGCTGAAAATTTTAACAATTTCAGATTACTACCTGATTATTTCAAACAGCACACCCAGTATATTATTGCATTATCAGATAGCTTGGTTGATGATAATTTCAGCAATATGGCAATACTTGAGTATAAGCTGAACAGTTCATAAGTTGAAGAGATTCCTATAGATATCTAATGAAAAGTTTTTTGGAAGAATCTATATTTTTTTATTCATTCAGTCAATTTTACGTAGATATAAAAAGAGAGGGGTCTCAAGCAAACTCTATACTTGAAGGGTTTTCGAGGAAAAACTTCAACTGAGGAAAACTGCAATTTCTCATTGAATGGAGTAGTCTATGACTTCCAGAAAACATGAAAAGAAACTAAAAAGTCGAAATTTCTTGAATTGTAATAAATTTTTCGTTGAGAAAGTTGTAAATTCATAAACCAATAAAAAAAAATAACTACATGAAATATAACTGATATTTGAAAATATTCGAATAAATGAAAATATCCCTAAGCTAGTATTAAAAAAATTACCTCCATATTCAAACAATTAACTATTTAAACATGAAACTTTCCACTAGAAATATCACTTCAACAACTGTTTATAAAGTAACTCTTTGAAGAATGTTCGCTAAACTGAGGTTACTTACAATTTGTCAACCCGGCATGGTTGACGAACATAGAATATTTTTCTTCTTCTAAACTATGTACAGGTCGAGCCATATACCTAATATTAGGGGCAAGTTGCACCATTTGCCTAAACATTGATTAAAATTTAAACATTGATTAATTTCTGATTTCTCTTGAGAAATCATAGAGTAATCAACGTATAAATTTTTAATTAATGTTTAGGCAAATTGTGCAACTGGCTCTTTGTCTATTGGGTGAAATATAGAAGTGCGCGTGCGCCGCATATTCTTTTGTTCATTCAGTCAATTTTACGTAGATATAAAAAGAGAGGGGTCTCAAGCAAATTCTATACTTAAGGAGTTTTCGAGGAAAAACTTCAACTAAGGAAAACTGCAATTTCTCATTGAATGGAGTAGTCTATGACTTCCAGAAAACATGAAAAGAAACTCAAAAGTCGAAATTTCATGAATTGTAATAAATTTTTCGTTATGATGGTGGAAAATCCATGAACCAATCAAAAAAAACTAACTACATGAAATATAACTGATATTTGAAATTATTCGAATAAATTAAAACAACCCTAAGCTAGTATTAAAAAAATTACCCCCATATTCAAACAATTTTCTATTTAAACATGAAACTTTTCACTAGAAATATCACTTCAACAACTGTTTATAAAGTAACTCTTGGAAGAATATTCGCTAAACTGAGGTTACTTACAATTTGTCAACCCGGCATGGTTGACGAACATAGAAATATTTTTCTTCGTCTTAACTATGTACAGGTCGAGCCATATACCTTATATTAGGGGCCAGTTGCACCATTTGCCTAAACATTGATTAAAATTTAAACATTGATTAATTTCTGATTTCTCTTGAGAAATCATAGAGTAATCAACGTTTAAATTTTTGATTAATGTTTAGGCAAATGGTGCAACTGGCCCTTAGTCTATAAGGTAGAATATAGAAGTGCGCCTCATATTAAATTTCAATAATAATATATATAATAATAGTAATAATTTTCAAACAGATAATTTCTAAACTGTGCTCGAAATAAAAAATTCCAATCCCACAAAATTATCTGTATTTCGTTTCTTCATTTCCAGCTTAATTTTATTGTAATCTATGGTCCACAGTTCGCTTTGAAAAAGTGTCCAGCGGACAGGATAAATAGAAGGCGCTAGTGTAGCTAGAGGGTATATTTGTATTTTGTGGTTTCTGTAATCTGCATTCCGTGGTTTCATTTTAAGCGTGGTTATATTCATAGATAAATATAAATGTACCCCTTATATATGGTTATAATTGATTCTTATAGATGTGGCAAGCTGAAAAATAAATATTAAATTCTGTTGATAATTATAACATAGGTAATGAGAAAACCATTTTCTGTTGATATTTCGACATTTCGATCTTCAGCGAAATATAACAATTAAGTTCAAATATTATATTTACTTTAATATTATTTTTGTGTCTCCCGACCAATGTACAAATTTCCGAAATTATTTTTTGTTCCCGATAATGGGCACATTCGATCTGCCAACCCAAGAAAGCGAACATACTTTTGTTGGATAGCACCTATGCCTACTTATGCGTTTCGTCCCTGGCACACACACCGGACTCATCAGTGTGACTTTGGTATAATTGTGTGTGCCGTGTCACAGACGCTTGGGGAATTTATTATCATCGGGAGCCGCCGGGACTCGAACCCGGCACCTTGTCGCATCTCGGTGAGTGAGTCTACCTCTTAACGTCTAGGCTACCGAATGCTGTGTTTATTGTTGCTATGTGGAGCTTTATGAGAAGCCGCCACACTTTCATCCTTTTTGAAGTTTTCTATGAAATTTACCTTAGAACATAGAATATACTCTAAGAAATTAGCCTTCTAGCTATTCAGTGAATAGTTTTCTATTCAGTGAGTAGTTGATATTTATGAATATTCGTTACTATTCACAGATGATGATTAGATAGTTGAGTAATTAATTATTTGTGAAGTTACGAATGAAAGTTTGAATGATCACTTTTCAGGAATAATTGAAAAAAGATATTGAAATTGGAGATCACATATGTTGAAATTGATAGATACAATTGAATTGTAATCATTCATTTCATAGTAGAAACTGGTATTCGTCCAAAGAAACATGAATAGAATTGGGATTTTTTAAATTAAAAAATATAAAAATTGAATATAAGATTCTAACATATGAATTAAGCAATGAAGAGTTCTAATAATACCAATATAAGATTCTACATTCGAAATTTAATGCCGTCTTTTTAATCGATTGCAGAGTTTATTCATTTGAAACCTTGCTTTCATATTTCATATGCATTGTCATTTCTAGACATTACTTTATTTCATTGGTCAATTATTGTTTGATTCTGAATTGCGAAACGACGGATTTTTCTATTCTTTTAAATCTGAGGTCTAAAAATGTAAAAGAATTGAATAGACTTGACCAATCCTTATTCAGAAGCAAATTCTAGAAGTTTTAGGCATGTACATTAGTAAATGGTGGAACATCCAAAATGTTACCAAATCGAGGCCTATGCCATTGAATAGTTGGTATCCCAGACAATCGAAACTATTAGCGTACACCAGATGTAAATTATAAGCACAGACCTTTAACTGTAGTAAGAGAGAAATTCAATATATTCTGAGTTCTCATGTCTAATATCCAGGATGATAAAATTGAAAGAAATCCAATCTGACCTTGGACAGATCTTTTTTTTGAATAATTATTCAACTAAGTTTTGAATTTCAAGTGAATTAGAGGACCAATAGAAGAAAAAAATTTTATAGTAATCAGAGACGAGAATTCTCCAAAAAAATTGTTCTGACCCAGGAAAAGGAATAATAGGTTATAAAACGGAAATTAATGAGTGTTTTGTTTTGGGTCATTATAGATATAGGTTAATTCAGAGTTCATGACTGGTATATTTATGATTTTTGTGAAACAAAAAAAAATTACATGATTCGAGTGCATGAGGTACGATCTTCCAAAATATCCTCATTTATCTAGGTTACAGAAGTAGGAGAACGTAGCGCCGCTGAACACAGGGGGAAATTATAAAGTTTGGTCAAGTTTTTTTTATTACATTGAGCGAAATTCACCTGATTTCAAGAGCAAAGAAAAAGGAATAAAGAGTCCAAAGTCCTGAAATAGCTAATACTGTTAATGGTTTATTGGAATTTTCACGAAGACGACCTTCTTTTCCTTTCTGAGATCGTAGTTCTTATAAAAATTTAATTTAAGTTTTAGGAAAAGAAATTTCTTCAAAAAAACAAACAAAATTTTACATTCATACAAAGTTCGTTTATTAAAATATAATATTTATTTTTCATATACATATATATATATGAATTTCCTAGATCGAAACATCCTAACATTCTTATCTATTATATATATATATATATATATATATATATATATATATAACATTGTATTGTCAATTTATCATATTCTCCCGAAATACAATTCATGGCATTACTCATGAAACAACAGAAAAATATTACAATGTTCAGCATCCTTAACTCTAATCTGTACAAATTAACAATTTTATCAATGAATCTTTACACTTCACACCGTATCACTCCTTCGATAAAATAATAAATTAGGAACTCTATCTCCTTGACGTTTAAGAACATCTTCTTCCGTAACTCTGTTTATTTTAGAGTCATCAAACCTCAACTATGTATTATACTCCGAATGGAAAGTATCTGCTATATAATGCCCATAGCTGGCCTCCTTTCCTACATGGTATACTACAGATATTAATTTATATTGTCTCTCCGCTGAAGTATTCGTCTTTCCAGATAATATTTTAGAATCAATCTGCAGATTGATGGGAAATTCTATAGTCTTCATTATTTTAGTGCAGCCATTCATTCTGTATTCGAAGCATTTCAAATGTAATACTAAAACTACAGGCAACTTCTCTATCATCACTTGCTGCCATGCTTCAACCGTTTCTTTCGTTTTCGATGATGTCAGACCCTCTAGTTTGTTCTTGGTTGTAAGGCCTTCTAATGCTTCAGCTATGTTGTTTGCTTTCTTAATATTTAATGGCAATGTTAGGAATGGTTCAATATTTTCTGAAGTTTCATCTCCGGTTTTATGGATTCTTGAACAGAGAAGTCCTCCGAATATATCACTAATCGGTGTCTTGTCCATTTGTATTTCTCTTGTTACATTCCCTTCGTTCCTAGGACCAATAACTTTCCAATCATCCACATCTATTTTCACTTCTTTTTTAGCTGCTTGAATATTTTCGTCATGGCTTATCAATTTCATTATTCCCATCATTTCATCATTGAGTCCATTCAACAGAAGGCCCAAGAATTCTTCGGCGTCTTCTTGTCGGCCTTCAACAAGGAAAGAATCGCTACGTGTTCCATTTAGCATCGTATAAAACGATGAGGCCTCAAACGAATTGCCATTGTCTATATTGACGAAAGTTTGCTTCTTGTTCTTCTTTTTTGAACGTGACTTGCGTCTTACATTGGGCAGATTATCGAAGTTATTCATAAATTTACACCTGGATTAGTTGAATAATGAAAATACATATATAAAATTGTTATTCAATCAGAGTTGCAAATTATATTAATTCATACTTACATATTTTCACTCATTGTTATTGATTTCAGTGCATTATTGTGAGTGGAGTTCTCTGATAGCCGTTTGAGGAGATTACAAAGTGGTGGGCAAGCAAATAAGGCTTGTAATATTGAGTTTATATAACAAAAGTTACTTTTGTTTCGTAAACACCTGGGTTTAAAACTAGTTTGCGTCCCAGCAATTTAATAGTTCTTGAGAAATTCTGAAAATTCATAAATATTACTAACCATGATAGAAACTTGAATTTTCACTGATATCTGTAGGTGAAAACCAAAGCATTCCACTTTTCATCGAGTAAAATGGGTTCAACTAAGTAAAATAATTATCTACTGTAGATGTAAGCAAATTGTTAGTTGAAAGTAAGATGAATATATAAAAAAAGATATGGTTTTGAACTCACCTCCTAACATATGAGTGGCTGAATCTATTTTTTTGACTACTTTTGTATGTTTTGAAGATGTTACATGTGAATCATTAATTTTATTGTCTATTTTCTCATTCGATATTGTTTTAACATCTTTATCAAATAGACAAGCCCATGATTTTTTCGCAATTCGTTTGAGGCCTCATCGTTTTATACGATGCTAAACGGAACACGTAGCGATTCTTTCCTTGTTGAAGGCCGACAAGAAGACGCCGAAAAATTCTTGGGCCTTCTGTTGAATGGACTCAATGATGAAATGATGGGAATAATGAAATTGATAAGCCATGACGAAAATATTCAAGCAGCTAAAAAAGAAGTGAAAATAGATGTGGATGATTGGAAAGTTATTGGTCCTAGGAACGAAGGGAATGTAACAAGAGAAATACAAATGGACAAGACACCGATTAGTGATATATTCGGAGGACTTCTCTGTTCAAGATTCCATTAAACCGGAGACGAAACTTCAGAAAATATTGAACCATTCCTAACATTGCCATTAAATATTAAGAAAGCAAATAACATAGCTGAAGCATTAGAAGGCCTTACAACCAAGAACAAACTAGAGGGTCTGACATCATCGAAAACGAAAGAAACGGTTGAAGCATGGCAGCAAGTGATGATAGAGAAGTTGCCTGTAGTTTTAGTATTACATTTGAAATGCTTCGAATACAGAATGAATGGCTGCACTAAAATAATGAAGACTATAGAATTTCCCATCAATCTGCAGATTGATTCTAAAATATTATCTGGAAGGACGAATACTTCAGCGGAGAGACAATATAAATCAATATCTGTAGTATACCATGTAGGAAAGGAGGCCAGCTATGGGCATTATATAGCAGATACTTTCCATTCGGGGTATAATACATAGTTGAGGTTTGATGACTCTAAAATGAACAGAGTTACGGAAGAAGATGTTCTTAAACGTCAAGGAGATAGAGTTCCTTATTTATTATTTTATCGAAGGAATGATACGGTGTGAAGTGTAAAGATTCATTGATAAAATTGTTAATTTGTACAGATTAGATTTAAGGATGCTGAACATTGTAATATTTTTCTGTTGTTTCATGACTAATGCCATGAATTGTATTTCGGGAGAATATGATGAATTGACTATACAATGTTATATATATATATATATATATATATATATATATGTATATAAAAAATAAATATTATATTTTAATAAACGAACTTTGTATGAATGTAAAATTTTGTTTGTTTTTTTGAAAAAATTTCTTTTCCTAAAACTTTTTATAAGAACTACGATCTCAGAAAGGAAAAGAAGGTCGTCTTCGTGAAGATTCCAATAAACCATTAACCGTATTAGCTATTTCAGGACTTTGGACTCTTTATTCCTTTTTCTTTGCTCTTGAAATCAGGTGAATTTCGCTCAATGTAATAAAAAAAAACTTGACCAAACTTTATAATTTCCCCCTGTGTTCAGCGGCGCTACGTTCTCCTACTTCTGTAACCTAGATAAATGAGGATATTTTGGAAGATCGTACCTCATGCACTCGAATCATGTAATTTTTTTTTGTTTCACAAAAATCATAAATATACCAGTCATGAACTCTGAATTAACCTATATCTATAATGACCCAAAACAAAACACTCATTAATTTCCGTTTTATAACCTATTATTCCTTTTCCTGAGTCAGAACAATTTTTTTGGAGAATTCTCGTCTCTGATTACTATAAAATTTCTTTTTTCTATTGGTCCTCTAATTCACTTGAAAATCAAAACTTAGTTGAATAATTACTCAAAAAAAAGTTCTGTCCAAGGTCAGATTGGATTTCTTTAAATTTTATTATCCTGGATATTAGACATGAAAACTCAGAATATATTGAATTTCTCTCTTACTACAGTTAGAGGTCTGTGCTTATAATTTACATCTGGTGTACGCTAGTAGTTTCGATTGTCTGGGATACCAACTATTCAATGGCATAGGCCTCGATTTGGTAACATTTTGGATGTTCCACCATTTACTAATGTACATGCCTAAAACCTCTAGAATTTGCTTCTGAATAGGGATTGGTCAAGTCTATTCAATTCTCTTACATTTTTAGACCTCAGATTTAAAAGAATAGAAAAATTCGTCGTTTCGCAATTCAGAATCAAACAATAACTGACCAATGAAATAGAGTAATGTCTAGAAATGACAATGCATATGAAATATGAAAGCAAGGTTTCAAATGAATAAACTCTGCAATCGATTAAAAAGACGGCATTAAATTTCAAATGTAGAATCTCATATTGTTATTATTAGAACTCTTTATTGCTAAATTCATATGTTAGAATCTTATATTCAATTTTTATATTTTTTTATTTATAAAATCCCAATTCTATTTATGTTTCTTTGGAAGAATACCAGTTTCTACTATGAAATGAATAATTACAATTCAATTGTATCTATCAATTTCAACATATGTGATCTCCAATTTCAATATCTTCTTTCAATTATTCCTGAAAAGTAATCATTCAAACTTTCATTCTTAACTTCACAAGTGATTAATTACTCAACTATCTAATCATCATCAGTGTATAGTAACGAATATTCATAAATATCAACTACTCACTGAATAGAAAACTATTCACTGAATAGCTAGAAGGCTAATTTCTTAGAGTATATTCTATGTTCTAAGGTAAATTTCATAAAAAACTTCAAAAAGGATGAAAGTGTGGCGGCTTCTCATAAAGCTCCACATAGCAACAATAAACACAGCATTCGGTAGCCTAGACGTTAAGAGGTAGACTCACTCACCGAGATGCGACAAGGTGCCGGGTTCGAGTCCCGGCGGCTCCCGATAATAATAAATTCCCCAAGCGTCTGTGACACGGCACACACAATTATACCAAAGTCACACTGATGAGTCCGGTGTGTGTGCCAGGGACGAAACGCATAAGTAGGCATATGTGCTATCCAACAAAAGTATGTTCGCTTTCTTGGGTTGGCAGATCGAATGTCCCTATTATCGGGAACAAAAAATAATTTCGGAAATTTGTACTTTGGTCGGGAGACACAAAAATAATATTAAAGTAAATATAATAATTTAACATAATTGTTATATTCCGCTAGAGATCGAAATGTCGAAATATCAACAGAAAATGGTTTTCTCATTACCTATGTTATAATTATCAACAGAATTTAATATTTATTTTTCAGCTTGCCACATCTATCAGAATCAATTATAACCATATATAAGGGGTACATTTGTATTTATCTATGAATATAACCACGCTTAAAATGAAACCACGGAATGCAGATTACAGAAACCACGAAATACAAATATACCCCTAGCTACACTAGCGCCATCTATTTATCCTGTCCGCTGGACACTTTTTCAATGCGAACTGTGGACCATAGATTACAATAAAATTAAGCTGGAAATGAAGAAACGAAATACAGATAATTTTGTGGGATTGGAATTTTTTATTTCGAGCACAGTTTAGAAACTATCTGTTTGAAAATTATCATTATTATTATATATATTATTATTGAGATTTAATATGCGCACTTCCATATTCTACCTAATAGACTAAGGGCCAGTTGCACCATTTGCCTAAACATTAATTAAAAATTTAAACGTTGATTACTCTATGATTTCTCAAGAGAAATCAGAAATTAATCAATGTTTAAATTTTAATCAATGTTTAGGCAAATGGTGCAACTGGCCCCTAATATAAGGTATATGGCTCGACCTGTACATAGTTAAGACGAAGAAAAATATTCTATGTTCGTCAACCATGCCGGGTTGACAAATTGTAAGTAACCTCAGTTTAGCGAATATTCTTCCAAGAGTTACTTTATAAACAGTTGTTGAAGTGATATTTCTAGTGGAAAGTTTCATGTTTAAATAGAAAATTGTTTGAATATGGAGGTTATTTTTTTAATACTAGCTTAGGGTTGTTTTAATTTATTAGAATATTTTCAAATATCAGTTATATTTCAGGTAGTTAGTTTTTTTTTATTGGTTTATGGATTTTCAACCATCATAACAAAAAATTCATTACAATTCATGAAATTTCGACTTTTTAGTTTGTTTACATGTTTTCTGGAAGTCATAGACTACTCCATTCAATGAGAAATTGCAGTTTTCCTTAGTTGAAGTTTTTCCTCGAAATCTCCTTAAGTATAGAATTTGCTTGGGACCCCTCTCTTTTTATATCTACGTAAAATTGACTGAATGAACAAAAAAATATGCGGCGCACGCGCACTCCTATATTTTACCCAATAGACAAAGGGCCAGTTGCACCATTTGCCTAAACATTAATTGAAAATTTAAACGTTGATTACTCTATGATTTCTCGAAAGAAATCAGAAATTAATCAATGTTTAAATTTTAATCAATGTTTAGGCAAATGGTGCAACTTGCCCCTAATATAAGGTATATGGCTCGACCTGTACATAGTTAAGAAGGAGAAAAATATTCTATGTTCGTCAACTATGCCAGGTTGACAAATTGTAAGTAACCTCAGTTTAGCTAACATTCTTCAAAGAGTTACTTTATAAACAGTTGTTGAAGTGATATTTCTAGTGGAAAGTTTCATGTTTAAATAGTTAATTGTTTGAATATGGGGGTAATTTTTTTAATACCAGCTTAGGGATATTTTCATTTATTCGAATATTTTCAAATATCAGTTATATTTTATGTAGTTAGTTTTTTTTTAATGGTTTATGAATTTTCAACTCTCTTGACGAAAAATTTATTACAATTCAAGAAATTTCAACTTTTTAGTTTCTTTTCATGTTTTCTGGAAGTCATAGACTACTCCATTCAATGAGAAATTGCAGTTTTCCTTAGTTGAAGTTTTTCCTCGAAAACTCTTCAAGTATAGAGTTTGCTTGAGACCCTTCTTTTTTTATATCTACGTAAAATTGACTGAATGAATAAAAAAAAATAGATTTTTCCGAAAAACTTTTCATTAGATATCTATAGGAATCTCTTCAACTTATGAACTGTTCAGCTTATACTCAAATATTGCCATATTGCTGAAATTATCATCATCCAAGCTATCTGATAATGCAATAATAAACTGGGTGTGCCGTTTGAAATAAGAAGGTAGTAATCTGAAATTGATTAAATTTTCAGCACAAAATTATTATTAGTTCTCCATAAACAATAAGCCATCGCGGTGAATCACTCTGTACATCATTATCATTCAGCCTTCTGCTTCCACTGAGGGATATAAATTTCGCCTTACTGGTTTATGACTGTTTTGCAATTATCTCTGGCCAAGCGTTTTTATAGACTATTTCAAGGGACTTTGGATATACTATATACAGAAATATTATAATTTCCAAAATGATTTCCACTATTATATTGTAATTTTTTTTTCAGAATCTACATTTCTTGGAGTTAACTCAGTTAGAAGAAGAAGAGGTATTATTAATAATATATTATTTACCAATTCTAGTGAATACAAATTACCCTGTAGAGTTAAACAAAAATTTTCTGCAAGTAAGTATAGAGATCTTAAAAGAATTATTCATGGTCAATATGAATATGTAATATAATAATGAATCAACTAATATCAACTTTTTCAGAAAATGAGTGTAGAAAATCTGTAATCAATTACAATGGATTATCAATTACAAAACCTTTTATCCAGAATGAGATGACAGGAAAACATTCGAAACCTTCAACTCCCCCTAGTTCAGCTGTAAAAACAGTTGAAATTAATGCGAGAGATAATACAGAGATAATCAAAAATGATACAATTTCCAATAGGACAATTGAAAAAATTGAAAGTAGCTTCTCGAATAAAAATGAATCTAAAATTGAGGAGCCCACAGTAAATGTATGGAAAAAATCATGGGCTAGTCTATTTGATAAATATGTTAAAACAATATCGAATGAGAAAATAGATAATAAAATTAATGATTCACATGAAACATATTTAAACCATACAAAAGTGGTCAAAAAAATAGATTCAGCCACTCATATGTTAGGAGGTGAGTTCAAAACCATATCTTTTTTCATATATTTATCTTACTTTCAACTAACAATTTGCTTACATCTACAGTAGATAATTATTTTACTTAGTTGAACCCATTTTACTTGATGAAAAGTGGAATGCTTTGGTTTTCACCTACAAATATCAGTGAAAATTCAAGTTTCTATCATGGTTAGTAATATTTTTTAATTTTCAGAATTTCTCAAGAACTATAAAATTGATGGGACCCAAACCAGTTTTAAACCCAGGGGTTTACGAAACAAAAGTAACTTTCGTTATATAAACTCAATATTACAAGCCTTACTTGCTTGCCCACCACTTTGTAATCTCCTCAAACGGCTATCAGAGAACTTCACTCACAATAATGCACTGAAATCAATAACAATGAGTGAAAATATGTAAGTATAAATTAATATAATTTGCAACTTTGATTGAATAACAATTTTATATATGTATTTTCATTATTCAATTATTCCAGGTGTAAATTTATGAATAACTTCGATCACGTTCAAAAAAGAAAAACAAGAAGCAAACTTTCGTCAATATAGACAATGACAATTCGTTTGAGGCCTCATCGTTTTATACGATGCTAAACGGAACACGTAGCGATTCTTTCCTTGTTGAAGGCCGACAAGAAGACGCCGAAGAATTCTTGGGCCTTCTGTTGAATGGACTCAATGATGAAATGATGGGAATAATGAAATTGATTAGCCATGACGAAAATATTCAAGCAGCTAAAAAAGAAGTGAAAATAGATGTGGATGATTGGTCCTAGGAACGAAGGGAATGTAACAAGAGAAATACAAATGGACAAGACACCGATTAGTGATATATTCGGAGGACTTTTCTGTTCAAGAATCCATTAAACCGGAGACGAAACTTCAGAAAATATTGAACCATTCCTAACATTGCCATTAAATATTAAGAAAGCAAATAACATAGCTGAAGCTTCAAAAGGCCTTACAACCAAGAACAAACGAAAGGGTCTGACATCATCGAATACGAAAGAAAGGGTTGAAGCATGGCAGCAAGTGATGATAGAGAAGTTGCCTGTAGTTTTAGTATTACATTTGAAATGCTTCGAATACAGAATGAATGGCTGCACTAAAATAATGAAGACTATAGAATTTCCCATCAATCTGCAGATTCATTCTAAAATATTATCTGGAAGGACGAATACTTCAGCGGAGAGACAATATAAATTAATATCTGTAGTATACCATGTAGGAAAGGAGGCCAGCTATGGGCATTATATAGCAGATACTTTCCATTCGGGGTATAATACATGGTTGAGGTTTGATGACTCTAAAATAAACAGAGTTACGGAAGAAGATGTTCTTAAACGTCAAGGAGATAGAGTTCCTTATTTATTATTTTATCGAAGGAGTGATACGGTGTGAAGTGTAAAGATTCATTGATATAGTTGTTAATTTGTACATATTAAATTTAAGGATGCTGAACATTGTAATATTTTTCTGTTGTTTCATGAGTAATGCCATGTATTGTATTTCGGGAGAATATGATAAATTGACTTTACAATGTTATATATATGTATATGTATATGTATATAAAAAATAAATATTATATTTTAATAAACGAACTTTGTATAAATGTAAAATTTTGTTTGTTTTTTTTTGAAGAAATTTCTTTTCCTAAAACTTAAATTAAATTTTTGCAAGAACTACTATCTCAGAAGGAAAAAAAGATCGTCTTCGTGAAAATTCCAATCAACCATAAACAGTATTAGCTATTTCAGGACTTTGGACTCTTTATTCCTTTTTCTTTGCTCTTGAAATCAGGTGAATTTCGCTCAATGTAATAAAAAAAAACTTGACCAAACTTTATAATTTTCCCCTGTGTTCAGCGGCGCTACGTTCTCCTACTTCTGTAACCTAGATAAATGAGGATATTTTGGAAGATCGTACCTCATGCACTCGAATCATGTAATTTTTTTTTGTTTCACAAAAATCACAAATATACCAGTCATGAACTCTGAATTAACCTATATCTATAATGACCCAGAACAAAACACTCATTAATTTCCGTTTTATAACCTATTATTCCTTTTCCTGGGTCAGAACAATTTTTTTGGAGAATTCTCGTCTCTGATTACTATAAAATTACTTTTTTCTATTGGTCCTCTAATTCACTTGAAAATCAAAACTTAGTTGAATAATTACTCTAAAAAAAAGTTCTGTCCAAGGTCAGATTGGATTTCTTCAAATTTTATTATCCTGGATATTAGACATGAGAACTCAGAATATATTGAATTTCTCTCTCACTACAGTTAAAGGTCTGTGCTTATAATTTACATCTGGTGTACGCTAGTAGTTTCGATTGTCTGGGATACCAACTATTCAATGGCATAGGCCTCGATTTGGTAACATTTTGGATGTTCCACCATTTACTAATGTAAATGACTAAAACCTCTAGAATTTGCTTCTGAATAAGGATTGGTCAAGTCTATTCAATTCTTTTACATTTTTAGACCTCAGATTTAAAAGAATAGAAAAATTCGTCGTTTCGCAATTCAGAATCAAATAATAATTGACCAATGAAATAGAGTAATGTCTAGAAATGACAATGCATATGAAATATGAAAGCAAGGTTTCAAATGAATAAACTCTGCAATCGATTAAAAAGACGGCATTAAATTTCGAATGTAGAATCTTATATTGTTATTATTAGAACTCTTTATTGCTAAATTCATATGTTAGAATCTTATATTCAATTTTTATATTTTTTTATTTATAAAATCCCAATTCTATTCATGTTTCTTTGGACGAATACCAGTTTCTACTATGAAATGAATAATTACAATTCAATTGTATCTATGGAGGACTGTTCTTATTCTCTTCTCTTTGTTTAATCAACAATTATCCAAGTAAGCCATTCCACATTGTTGATTTTCTTGGACTAGGATGTCACGCAGCTAGCTTTAATCTCCCATGTGGTAAGGTCAATTGCTGCTGTAACCACAATTGGACGGCTGACTTCTGTTGTTGATTTCATTTGTTTGTTATTTCCTTCAATGTTTCTCATTCTAACACTTCTCATCGTATTGCACAGGGACGAAAGCTTGACACACGTGTCTATGGAAACCACATTGGTATAAGGAACTGTTCTTATTCCCTCCTTTCTGTATAATGATCAATTATCCAAGTAAGCCATTCCAAATTGTTGATTTTCTTGGACTCGGATGTCACGCAGGTAGCTAGAATCTCCCACGTGGTAAGGTCAATTGCTGCTGTAACCACAAATGCACGACTGACTTCTGTTGTTGATTTCATTTGTTTGTTTTTTCCTTCTATGTTTTTCATTCTTACACTTTTCATCGTATTGCACAGGGACCAAAGCTTGACACACGTGTCTATGGAAACCACATTGGTATAAGAGACTGTTCTTACTTCATTTTTTCTGTATAATGATCAATTATCCAAGTAAGTCATTCCACATTGTTGATTTTCTTAGACTCGGATGTCACGCAGGTAGGTATAATCTCCCACGTGGTAAGGTCAATTGCTGCTGAAACCACAAATGCACGACTGACTTCTGTTGTTGATTTCATTTGTTTGTTATTTCCTTCAATGTTTCTCATTCTAACACTTTTCATCGTATTGCACAGGGACGAAAGCTTGACACACGTGTCTAAGGAAACCACTTTGGTATGAGGGACTGTTCTTATTCCCTTCTTTTTGTTCAATCAACAATTATCCAAGTAAGCCATTCCACATTGTTGATTTTCTTGGACTCGGATGTCACGCAGGTAGCTATAAACTCCCACTAGGTAAGATCAATTGCTGCTTTAACAATAAATGGACGGCTGACTTCTGTTGTTGATTTCATTTGTTTGTTATTAAATTCAATGTTTCTCATTCTAACACTTTTCATCGTATTGCACAGGGACGAAAGCTTGACACACGTGTCTAAGGAAACCACATTGATATAATGGACTGTTCTTATTCTCTTCTGTTTGTTTGATGAACAATTATCCAAGTAAGCCATTTCACATTGTTGTTTTTCTTGGTCTCGGATGTCACGCAGGTAGCTATAATCTCTCAATTGGTGAGGTCAAATGCTGCTGTAACCACAAATGCACGACTGACTTCTGTTGTTGATTTCATTCGTTTGTTATTTCCTTCAATCTTCCTCATTCTAACACTTTTCATCGTATTGCACAGAGACGAAAGCTTGACACACGTGTCTAAGGAAACCACATTAATATAAGGGACTGTTCTTATTCTCTTCTTTTTGTTCAATGAACAATTATCCAAGTAAGCCATTTCACATTGTTGTTCTTCTTGATCTCGGATGTCACGCAGGTAGCTATTATCTCTCAATTGGTAAGGTCAATTGCTGCTGTAACCACAAATGCACGACTGACTTCTATTGTTGATTTCATTTGTTTGTTATTTCCTTCAATCTTCCTCATTCTAACACTTTTTATCGTATAGCACAGAGACGAAAGCTTGACACACGTGTCTAAGGAAACCACATTGATATAAGGGACTGTTCTATTTCTCTTCTTTTTGTTTAATGAACAATTATCCAAGTGAGCCATTTCACATTGTTGTTTTTCTTGGTCTCGGATGTCACGCATGAAGCTACAATCTCTCAATTGGTAAGGTCAATTGCTGCTGTAACCAAAACTGGACGGCTGACTTCTGTTGTTGCTTTCATTTGTTTGTTATTTCCTCCAATGTTTCTTATTAAGCCATTCCACATTTTGATTTCCTCCCACGTGGTAAGGTCAATTGCTGCTGTTACCAAAACTGGACGGTTGACTTCTGTTGTTGATTTCATTCGTTTGTTATTTCCTTCAATGTTTCTTACTCTAACACTTTTTGTCGTATTGCTGAGGGATGAAAGCTTGACACACGTGTCTTAGGAAACCACTTTGGTATAAAGGACTGTTCTTATTTCCTTTTTTTTGTTTAATCAACAATTATCCAAGTAGGCCATTCCACATTGTTGATTTTCTTGGACTCGTATGTCACGCAGGTAGCTATAATCTCCCACGTGGTAAGGTCAATTGCTGCTGTAACCACAAATGCACGACTGACTTTTAATGTTGATTTCATTTGTTTGTTATTTCCTTCAATGTTTCTCATTCTAACACTTTTCATCGTAATGCACAGGGACGAAAGCTTGACACACGTGTCTAAGGAAACCACTTTGGTATAAGAGACTGTTCTTATTCTCTTTTTTTGTTTAATCAACAATTATCCAAGTAGGCCATTCCACATTGTTGATTTTCTTGGACTCGGATGTCACGCAGGTAGCTATAATCTCCCACGTGGTAAGGTCAATTGCTGCTGTAACCACAAATGCACGACTGACTTCTGTTGTTGATTTCATTTGTTTGTTATTTCCTTCTATGTTTCTCATTCTAACACTTTTCATCGTATTGCACAGGGACGAAAGCTTGACACACGTGTCTTAGGAAACCACATTGGTATAAGGGACTGTTTTTATTTCCTTCTTTCTGTATTATGATCAATTATCCAAGTAAGCCATTCCACATTGTTGATTTTCTTGGAATCGGATGACACGCAGGTAGCTATAATCTTTTACGTGGTTAGGTAAATTGCTGCTGTAACCACAAATGCACGACTGACTTCTGTTGTTGATTTCATTTGTTTGTTATTTCCTTTGATGTTTCTCATTCTAACACTTTTCATCGTAATGCACAGGGACGAAAGCTTGACACACGTGTCTAAGGAAACCACTTTGGTATAAGAGACTGTTCTTATTCTCTTTTTTTTGTTTAATCAACAATTATCCAAGTAGGCCATTCCACATTGTTGATTTTCTTGGACTCGGATGTCACGCAGGTAGCTATAATCTCCCACGTGGTAAGGTCAATTGCTGCTGTAACCACAAATGCACGACTGACTTCTGTTGTTGATTTCATTTGTTTGTTATTTCCTTCTATGTTTCTCATTCTAACACTTTTCATCGTATTGCACAGGGACGAAAGCTTGACACACGTGTCTAAGGAAACCACTTTGGTATAAGGGACTGTTCTTATTCTCTTTTTTTTGTTTAATCAACAATTATCCAAGTAGGCCATTCCACATTGTTGATTTTCTTGGACTCGGATGTCATGCAGGTAGCTATAATCTCCCACGTGGTAAGGTCAATTGCTGCTGTAACCACAAATGCACGACTGACTTCTAATGTTGATTTCATTCGTTTGTTATTTCCTTCAATGTTTCTCATTCTAACACTTCTCATCGTATTGCACAGGGACGAAAGCTTGACACGCGTGCCTAAGGAAACCACTTTGGTATAAGGGACTGTTCTTATTCTCTTTTTTTTGTTTAATCAACAATTATCCAAGTAGGCCATTCCACATTGTTGATTTTCTTGGACTCGGATGTCACGCAGGTAGCTATAATCTCCCACGTGGTAAGGTCAATTGCTGCTGTAACCACGAATGCACGACTGACTTCTAATGTTGATTTCATTTGTTTGTTATTTCCTTCAATGTTTCTCATTCTAACACTTCTCATCGTATTGCACAGGGACGAAAGCTTGACACACGTGTCTAAGGAAACCACTTTGGTATGAGGGACTGTTCTTATTCCCTTCTTTTTGTTCAATCAACAATTATCCAAGTAAGCCATTCCACATTGTTGATTTTCTTGGACTCGAATGTCACGCAGGTAGCTATAATCTCCCACTTGGTAAGGTCAATTGCTGCTGTAACCACAAATGCACGACTGACTTCTGTTGTTGATTTCATTTGTTTGTTATTTCCTTCAATGTTTCTCATTCTAACACTTCTCATCGTATTGCACAGGGACGAAAGCTTGACACACGTGTCTAAGGAAACCACTTTGGTATAAGGGACTGTTCTTATTCCCTTCTTTTTGTTCAATCAACAATTATCCAAGTAAGCCATTCCACATTGTTGATTTTCTTGGACTCGGATGTCACGCAGGTAGCTGTAATCTCCCACGTGGTAAGGTCAATTGCTGCTGTAACCACAAATGCACGACTGACTTCTGTTGTTGATTTCATTCGTTTGTTATTTTCTTCAATGTTTCTCATTCTAACACTTATCATCGTATTGCACAGGGACGAAAGCTTGACACGCGTGTCTAAGGAAACCACTTTGGTATAAGGGACTGTTCTTATTCCCTTCTTCTTGTTTAATGAACAATTATCCAAGTAAGCCATTCCACATTGTTGATTTTCTTGGACTCGGGTGACACGCGGGTAGCTATAATCTCCCACGTGGTGAGGTCAATTGCTGCTGTAACCACAATTGGACGGCTGAATTCTGTTGTTGATTTCATTTGTTTTTCATTTCCTTCAATGTTGTTTCTCATTCTAACACTTCTCATCGTATTGCACAGGGACGAAAGCTTGACACACGTGTCTAAGGAAACCACTTTGATATAAGGGACTGTTCTAATTCCCTTCTTTTTGTTCAATCAACAATTAACCAAGTAAGCCATGCCACATTGTTGATTTTCTTGGACTCGGATGTCACGCAGGTAGCTATAATCTCCCACGTGGTAAGGTCAATTGCTGCTGTAACCACAAATGCACGACTGACTTCTAATGTTGATTTCATTTGTTTGTTATTTCCTTCAATGTTTCTCATTCTAACACTTTTCATCGTATTGCACAGGGACGAAAGCTTGACACACGTGTCTTAGGAAACCACTTTGGTATAAGGGACTGTTCTTATTCCCTTCTTCTTGTTTAATGAACAATTATCCAAGTAAGCCATTCCACATTGTTGATTTTCTTGGACTCGGATGTCACGCAGGTAGCTATAATCTCCCACGTGGTAAGGTCAATTGCTGCTGTAACCACAAGTGCACGACTGACTTCTAATGTTGATTTCATTTGTTTGTTATTTCCTTCAATGTTTCTCATTCTAACACTTTTCATCGTATTGCACAGGGACGAAAGCTTGACACACGTGCCTATGGAAACCACATTGGTATAAGGGACTGTTCTTACTTCATTCTTTCTGTATAATGATCAATTATCCAAGTAGGCCATTCCACATTGTTGATTTTCTTGGACTCGAATGTCACGCAGGTAGCTATAATCTCCCACTTGGTAAGGTCAATTGCTGCTGTAACCACAAATGCACGACTGACTTCTGTTGTTGATTTCATTTGTTTGTTATTTCCTTCTATGTTTCTCATTCTAACACTTTTCATCGTATTGCACAGAGACGAAAGCTTGACACACGTGTCTAAGGAAACCACTTTGGTATAAGGGACTGTTCTTATTCCCTTTTTTTGTTTAATCAACAATTATCCAAGTAGGCCATTTCACATTGTTGATTTTCTTGGACTCGGATGTCACGCAGGTAGCTGTAATCTCCCACGTGGTAAGGTCAATTGCTGCTGTAACCACAAATGCACGACTGACTTCTGTTGTTGATTTCATTCGTTTGTTATTTTCTTCAATGTTTCTCATTCTAACACTTATCATCGTATTGCACAGGGACGAAAGCTTGACACGCGTGTCTAAGGAAACCACTTTGGTATGAGGGACTGTTCTTATTCCCTTCTTCTTGTTTAATGAACAATTATCCAAGTAAGCCATTCCACATTGTTGATTTTCTTGGACTCGGATGACACGCGGGTAGCTAAAATCTCCCACGTGGTGAGGTCAATTGCTGCTGTAACCACAATTGGACGGCTGAATTCTGTTGTTGATTTCATTTGTTTTTTATTTCCTTCAATGTTGTTTCTCATTCTAACACTTCTCATCAAATTGCACAGGGACGAAAGCTTGACACACGTGTCTAAGGAAACCACTTTGGTATAAGGGACTGTTCTAATTCCCTTCTTTTTGTTCAATCAACAATTAACCAAGTAAGCCATGCCACATTGTTGATTTTCTTGGACTCGGATGTCACGCAGGTAGCTATAATCTCCCACGTGGTAAGGTCAATTGCTGCTGTAACCACAAATACACGACTGACTTCTAATGTTGATTTCATATGTTTGTTATTTCCTTCAATGTTTCTCATTCTAACACTTTTCATCGTATTGCACAGGGACGAAAGCTTGACACACGTGTCTTAGGAAACCACTTTGGTATAAGGGACTGTTCTTATTCCCTTCTTCTTGTTTAATGAACAATTATCCAAGTAAGCCATTCCACATTGTTGATTTTCTTTGACTCGGATGTCACGCAGGTAGCTATAATCTCCCACGTGGTAAGGTCAATTGCTGCTGTAACCACAAGTGCACGACTGACTTCTAATGTTGATTTCATTTGTTTGTTATTTCCTTCAATGTTTCTCATTCTAACACTTTTCATCGTATTGCACAGGGACGAAAGCTTGACACACGTGCCTATGGAAACCACATTGGTATAAGGGACTGTTCTTACTTCATTCTTTCTGTATAATGATCAATTATCCAAGTAGGCCATTCCACATTGTTGATTTTCTTGGACTCGAATGTCACGCAGGTAGCTATAATCTCCCACTGGGTAAGGTCAATTGCTGCTGTAACCACAAATGCACGACTGACTTCTGTTGTTGATTTCATTTGTTTGTTATTTCCTTCTATGTTTCTCATTCTAACACTTTTCATCGTATTGCACAGGGACGAAAGCTTGACACACGTGTCTAAGGAAACCACTTTGGTATAAGGGACTGTTCTTATTCTTTTTTTTTGTTTAATCAACAATTATCCAAGTAGGCCATTTCACATTGTTGATTTTCTTGGACTCGGATGTCACGCAGGTAGCTGTAATCTCCCACGTGGTAAGGTCAATTGCTGCTGTAACCACAAATGCACGACTGACTTCTGTTGTTGATTTCATTCGTTTGTTATTTTCTTCAATGTTTCTCATTCTAACACTTATCATCGTATTGCACAGGGACGAAAGCTTGACACACGTGTCTAAGGAAACCACTTTGGTATAAGGGACTGTTCTTATTCCCTTCTTCTTGTTTAATGAACAATTATCCAAGTAAGCCATTCCACATTGTTGATTTTCTTGGACTCGGATGACACGCGGGTAGCTAAAATCTCCCACGTGGTGAGGTCAATTGCTGCTGTAACCACAATTGGACGGCTGAATTCTGTTGTTGATTTCATTTGTTTTTTATTTCCTTCAATGTTGTTTCTCATTCTAACACTTCTCATCAAATTGCACAGGGACGAAAGCTTGACACACGTGTCTAAGGAAACCACTTTGGTATAAGGGACTGTTCTTATTCTTTTTTTTTGTTTAATCAACAATTATCCAAGTAGGCCATTTCACATTGTTGATTTTCTTGGACTCGGATGTCACGCAGGTAGCTGTAATCTCCCACGTGGTAAGGTCAATTGCTGCTGTAACCACAAATGCACGACTGACTTCTAATGTTGATTTCATTTGTTTGTTATTTCCTTCAATGTTTCTCATTCTAACACTTTTCATCGTATTGCACAGGGACGAAAGCTTGACACACGTGTCTTAGGAAACCACTTTGGTATAAGGGACTGTTCTTATTCCCTTCTTCTTGTTTAATGAACAATTATCCAAGTAAGCCATTCCACATTGTTGATTTTCTTTGACTCGGATGTCACGCAGGTAGCTATAATCTCCCACGTGGTAAGGTCAATTGCTGCTGTAACCACAAATGCACGACTGACTTCTGTTGTTGATTTCATTTGTTTTTTATTTCCTTCAATGTTTCTCATTCTAACACTTTTCATCGTATTGCACAGGGACGAAAGCTTGACACACGTGCCTATGGAAACCACATTGGTATAAGGGACTGTTCTTACTTCATTCTTTCTGTATAATGATCAATTATCCAAGTAGGCCATTCCACATTGTTGATTTTCTTGGACTCGGATGTCACGCAGGTAGCTATAATCTCCCACGTGGTAAGGTCAATTGCTGCTGTAACCACAAATGCACGACTGACTTCTGTTGTTGATTTCATTTGTTTGTTATTTCCTTCTATGTTTCTCATTCTAACACTTTTCATCGTATTGCACAGGGACGAAAGCTTGACACACGTGTCTAAGGAAACCACTTTGGTATAAGGGACTGTTCTTATTCTTTTTTTTTTGTTTAATCAACAATTATCCAAGTAGGCCATTTCACATTGTTGATTTTCTTGGACTCGGATGTCACGCAGGTAGCTGTAATCTCCCACGTGTTAAGGTCAATTGCTGCTGTAACCACAAATGCACGACTGACTTCTAATGTTGATTTCATTTGTTTGTTATTTCCTTCAATGTTTCTCATTCTAACACTTTTCATCGTATTGCACAGGGACGAAAGCTTGACACACGTGTCTAAGGAAACCACATTGGTATAAGGGACTCTTCTTATTCCCTTTTTTCTTTTTGATGAACAATTATCCAAATGAGCCATTCCACATTGTTGATTTTCTTGGACTCGGATGTCACGCAGGTAGCTATAATCTCCCACGTGGTAAGGTCAATTGCTGCTGTAACCACAAATGCACGACTGACTTCTGTTGTTGATTTCATTCGTTTGTTATTTTCTTCAATGTTTCTCATTCTAACACTTTTCATCGTATTGCACAGGGACGAAAGCTTGACACACGTGTCTAAGTAAACCACTTTGGTATAAGGGACTGTTCTTATTCCCTTCTTTTTGTTTAATGAACAATTATACAAGTAAGCCATTCCACATTGTTGATTTTCTTGGACTCGGATGTCACGCAGGTAGCTATAATCTCCCACGTGGTGAGGTAAATTGCTGCTGTAACCACATATGCTCGACTGACTTTTGTTGTTGATTTCATTCGTTTGTTATTTTCTTCAATGTTTCTCATTCTAACACTTTTCATCGTATTGCACAGGGACGAAAGCTTGACACACGTGTCCAAGGAAACCATTTTGGTATAAGGGACTGTTCTTATTCTCTTTTTTTTGTTTAATCAACAATTATCCAAGTAGGCCATTCCACATTGTTGATTTTCTTGGACTCGGATGTCACGCAGGTAGCTATAATCTCCCACGTGGTAAGGTCAATTGCTGCTGTAACCACGAATGCACGACTGACTTCTAATGTTGATTTCATTTGTTTGTTATTTCCTTCAATGTTTCTCATTCTAACACTTCTCATCGTATTGCACAGGGACGAAAGCTTGACACACGTGTCTAAGGAAACCACTTTGGTATGAGGGACTGTTCTTATTCCCTTCTTTTTGTTCAATCAACAATTATCCAAGTAAGCCATTCCACATTGTTGATTTTCTTGGACTCGAATGTCACGCAGGTAGCTATAATCTCCCACTTGGTAAGGTCAATTGCTGCTGTAACCACAAATGCACGACTGACTTCTGTTGTTGATTTCATTTGTTTGTTATTTCCTTCAATGTTTCTCATTCTAACACTTCTCATCGTATTGCACAGGGACGAAAGCTTGACACACGTGTCTAAGGAAACCACTTTGGTATAAGGGACTGTTCTTATTCCCTTCTTTTTGTTCAATCAACAATTATCCAAGTAAGCCATTCCACATTGTTGATTTTCTTGGACTCGGATGTCACGCAGGTAGCTGTAATCTCCCACGTGGTAAGGTCAATTGCTGCTGTAACCACAAATGCACGACTGACTTCTGTTGTTGATTTCATTCGTTTGTTATTTTCTTCAATGTTTCTCATTCTAACACTTTTCATCGTATTGCACAGGGACGAAAGCTTGACACGCGTGTCTAAGGAAACCACTTTGGTATAAGGGACTGTTCTTATTCCCTTCTTCTTGTTTAATGAACAATTATCCAAGTAAGCCATTCCACATTGTTGATTTTCTTGGACTCGGATGACACGCGGGTAGCTATAATCTCCCACGTGGTGAGGTCAATTGCTGCTGTAACCACAATTGGACGGCTGAATTCTGTTGTTGATTTCATTTGTTTTTCATTTCCTTCAATGTTGTTTCTCATTCTAACACTTCTCATCGTATTGCACAGGGACGAAAGCTTGACACACGTGTCTAAGGAAACCACTTTGGTATAAGGGACTGTTCTAATTCCCTTCTTTTTGTTCAATCAACAATTAACCAAGTAAGCCATGCCACATTGTTGATTTTCTTGGACTCGGATGTCACGCAGGTAGCTATAATCTCCCACGTGGTAAGGTCAATTGCTGCTGTAACCACAAATGCACGACTGACTTCTAATGTTGATTTCATTTGTTTGTTATTTCCTTCAATGTTTCTCATTCTAACACTTTTCATCGTATTGCACAGGGACGAAAGCTTGACACACGTGTCTAAGGAAACCACTTTGGTATAAGGGACTGTTCTTATTCCCTTCTTCTTGTTTAATGAACAATTATCCAAGTAAGCCATTCCACATTGTTGATTTTCTTGGACTCGGATGTCACGCAGGTAGCTATAATCTCCCACGTGGTAAGGTCAATTGCTGCTGTAACCACAAGTGCACGACTGACTTCTAATGTTGATTTCATTTGTTTGTTATTTCCTTCAATGTTTCTCATTCTAACACTTTTCATCGTATTGCACAGGGACGAAAGCTTGACACACGTGCCTATGGAAACCACATTGGTATAAGGGACTGTTCTTACTTCATTCTTTCTGTATAATGATCAATTATCCAAGTAGGCCATTCCACATTGTTGATTTTCTTGGACTCGAATGTCACGCAGGTAGCTATAATCTCCCACTTGGTAAGGTCAATTGCTGCTGTAACCACAAATGCACGACTGACTTCTGTTGTTGATTTCATTTGTTTGTTATTTCCTTCTATGTTTCTCATTCTAACACTTTTCATCGTATTGCACAGGGACGAAAGCTTGACACACGTGTCTAAGGAAACCACTTTGGTATAAGGGACTGTTCTTATTCTTTTTTTTTTGTTTAATCAACAATTATCCAAGTAGGCCATTTCACATTGTTGATTTTCTTGGACTCGGATGTCACGCAGGTAGCTGTAATCTCCCACGTGGTAAGGTCAATTGCTGCTGTAACCACAAATGCACGACTGACTTCTGTTGTTGATTTCATTCGTTTGTTATTTTCTTCAATATTTCTCATTCTAACACTTATCATCGTATTGCACAGGGACGAAAGCTTGACACGCGTGTCTAAGGAAACCACTTTGGTATAAGGGACTGTTCTTATTCCCTTCTTCTTGTTTAATGAACAATTATCCAAGTAAGCCATTCCACATTGTTGATTTTCTTGGACTCGGATGACACGCGGGTAGCTAAAATCTCCCACGTGGTGAGGTCAATTGCTGCTGTAACCACAATTGGACGGCTGAATTCTGTTGTTGATTTCATTTGTTTTTTATTTCCTTCAATGTTGTTTCTCATTCTAACACTTCTCATCAAATTGCACAGGGACGAAAGCTTGACACACGTGTCTAAGGAAACCACTTTGGTATAAGGGACTGTTCTAATTCCCTTCTTTTTGTTCAATCAACAATTAACCAAGTAAGCCATGCCACATTGTTGATTTTCTTGGACTCGGATGTCACGCAGGTAGCTATAATCTCCCACGTGGTAAGGTCAATTGCTGCTGTAACCACAAATACACGACTGACTTCTAATGTTGATTTCATTTGTTTGTTATTTCCTTCAATGTTTCTCATTCTAACACTTTTCATCGTATTGCACAGGGACGAAAGCTTGACACACGTGTCTTAGGAAACCACTTTGGTATAAGGGACTGTTCTTATTCCCTTCTTCTTGTTTAATGAACAATTATCCAAGTAAGCCATTCCACATTGTTGATTTTCTTTGACTCGGATGTCACGCAGGTAGCTATAATCTCCCACGTGGTAAGGTCAATTGCTGCTGTAACCACAAATGCACGACTGACTTCTAATGTTGATTTCATTTGTTTTTTATTTCCTTCAATGTTTCTCATTCTAACACTTTTCATCGTATTGCACAGGGACGAAAGCTTGACACACGTGCCTATGGAAACCACATTGGTATAAGGGACTGTTCTTACTTCATTCTTTCTGTATAATGATCAATTATCCAAGTAGGCCATTCCACATTGTTGATTTTCTTGGACTCGGATGTCACGCAGGTAGCTATAATCTCCCACGTGGTAAGGTCAATTGCTGCTGTAACCACAAATGCACGACTGACTTCTAATGTTGATTTCATTTGTTTGTTATTTCCTTCAATGTTTCTCATTCTAACACTTTTCATCGTATTGCACAGGGACGAAAGCTTGACACACGTGTCTAAGGAAACCACTTTGGTATAAGGGACTGTTCTTATTCTCTTTTTTTTGATCAATCAACAATTATCCAAATAGGCCATTCCACATTGTTGATTTTCTTGGACTCGGATGTCACGCAGGTAGCTATAATCTCCCACGTGGTAAGGTCAATTGCTGCTGTAACCACAAATGCACGACTGACTTCTAATGTTGATTTCATTTGTTTGTTATTTCCTTCAATGTTTCTCATTCTAACACTTTTCATCGTATTGCACAGGGACGAAAGCTTGACACGCGTGTCTAAGGAAACCACTTTGGTATAAGGGACTGTTGTTATTCCCTTCTTTTTGTTTAATGAACAATTATCCAAGTAAGCCATTCGACATTGTTGATTTTCTTGGACTCGAATGTCACGCAGGTAGCTATAATCTCCCACGTTTTAAGGTCAATTGCTGCTGTAACCACAAATGCACGATTGACTTCTGTTGTTGATTTCATTTGTATGTTATTTCCTTCTATGTTTCTCATTCTAACACTTTTCATCGTATTGCACAGGGACGAAAGCTTGACACGCGTGTCTAAGGAAACCACTTTGGTATAAGGGACTGTTCTTATTCCCTTCTTTTTGTTTAATGAACAATTATCCAAGTAAGCCATTCCACATTGTTGATTTTCTTGGACTCGGATGTCACGCAGGGAGCTATAATCTCCCACTTGGTAAGGTCAATTGCTGCTGTAACCACAAATGCACGACTGACTTCTGTTGTTGATTTCATTCGTTTGTTATTTCCTTCTATGTTTCTCATTCTAACATTTTTTATCGTATTGCACAGGGACGAAAGCTTGACACACGTGTCTAAGGAAACCACATTGGTATAAGGGACTCTTCTTATTCCCTTTTTTCTTTTTGATGAACAATTATCCAAATAAGCCATTCCACATTGTTGATTTTCTTGGACTCGGATGTCACGCAGGTAGCTATAATCTCCCACGTGGTAAGGTCAATTGCTGCTGTAACCACAAATGCACGACTGACTTCTGTTGTTGATTTCATTCGTTTGTTATTTTCTTCAATGTTTCTCATTCTAACACTTTTCATCGTATTGCACAGGGACGAAAGCTTGACACACGTGTCTAAGGAAACCACTTTGGTATAAGGGACTGTTTTTATTCCCTTCTTTTTGTTTAATGAACAATTATACAAGTAAGCCATTCCACATTGTTGATTTTCTTGGACTCGGATGTCACGCAGGTAGCTATAATCTCCCACGTGGTGAGGTAAATTGCTGCTGTAACCACATATGCTCGACTGACTTTTGTTGTTGATTTCATTCGTTTGTTATTTTCTTCAATGTTTCTCATTCTAACACTTTTCATCGTATTGCACAGGGACGAAAGCTTGACACACGTGTCCAAGGAAACCACTTTGGTATAAGGGACTGTTCTTATTCCCTTCTTTTTGTTTAATGAACAATTATCCAAGTAAACCATTCCACATTGTTGATTTTCTTGGACTAGGATGTCACGCAGCTAGCTATAATCTCCCACGTGGTAAGGTCAATTGCTGCTGTAACCACAAATGCACGACTGACTTCTGTTGTTAATTACATTTGTTTGTTATTTCCTTCTATGTTTCTCATTCTAACACTTTTCATCGTATTGCACAGGGACGAAAGCTTGACACACGTGTTTCAGGAAACCACTTTGGTATGAAGGACTGTTCTTATTCCCTTCTTTTTGTTTAATGAACAATTATCCAAGTAAGCCATTCCACATTGTTGATTTTCTTGGACTCGGATGTCACGCAGGTAGCTATAATCTCCCACGTGGTGAGGTAAATTGCTGCTGTAACCACAAATGCTCGACTGACTTCTGTTGTTGATTTCATTCGTTTGTTATTTTCTTCAACGTTTCTCATTCTAACACTTTTCATCGTATTGCACAGGGACGAAAGCTTGACACACGTGTCCAAGGAAACCACTTTGGTATAAGGGACTGTTCTTATTCCCTTTTTTCTTTTTGATGAACAATTATCCAAGTTAGCCATTCCACATTGTTGATTTTCTTGGACTAGGATGTCACGCAGCTAGCTATAATCTCCCACGTGGTAAGGTCAATTGCTGCTGTAACCACAAATGCACGACTGACTTCTGTTGTTAATTTCATTTGTTTGTTATTTCCTTCTATGTTTCTCATTCTAACACTTTTCATCGTATTGCACAGGGACGAAAGCTTGACACACGTGTCTGAGGAAACCACAAGGGTTTGTTCTCATTCCCTTTTTTCTTTTTGATGAACAATTATCCAAGTAAGCCATTCCACATTGTTGATTTTCTTGGACTCGGA
Source organism: Harmonia axyridis (assembly GCF_914767665.1). NCBI lineage: Eukaryota > Metazoa > Arthropoda > Insecta > Coleoptera > Coccinellidae > Harmonia > Harmonia axyridis. The sequence continues at coordinate 45,540,762 of NC_059502.1, read as the reverse complement.
TGTCACGCAGGTAGCTATAATCTCCCACGTGGTAAGGTCAATTGCTGCTGTAACCACAAATGCTCGACTGACTTCTGTTGTTGATTTCATTCGTTTGTTATTTTCTTCAATGTTTCTTATTCTAACACTTTTCATCGTTTTGCACAGGGACGAAAGCTTGACACACGTGTCTAAGGAAACCACTTTGGTATGAGGGACTGTTCTTATTCCCTTCTTTTTGTTTAATGAACAATTATCCAAGTAAGCCATTCCACATTGTTGATTTTCTTGGACTCGGATGTCACGCAGGGAGCTATAATCTTCCACGTGGTAAGGTCAATTGCTGCTGTAACCACAAATGCACGACTGACTTCTGTTGTTGATTTCATTCGTTTGTTATTTTCTTCAATGTTTCTCATTCTAACACTTTTCATCGTATTGCACAGGGACGAAAGCTTGACACACGTGTCTATGGAAACCACATCGGTATAAGGGACTGTTCTTATTCCATTCTTTCGGTATAATGATCAATTATCCAAGTAAGCCATTCCACATTGTTGATTTTCTTGGACTCGAATGTCACGCAGGTAGCTATAATCTCCCACGTGGTGAGGTCAATTGCTGCTGTAACCACAAATGCACGACTGACTTCTGTTGTTGATTTCATTTGTTTGTTATTTCCTTCAATGTTTCTCATTCTAACACTTTTCATCGTATTTCACAGGGACGAAAGCTTGACACACGTGTCTAAGGAAACCACATTGGTATGAGGGACTGTTCTTATTCCCTTTTTTCTTTTTGATGAACAATTATCCAAGTAAGCCATTCCACATTGTTGATTTTCTTGGACTAGGATTTCACGCAGCTAACTATAATCTCCCACGTGGTAAGGTCAATTGCTGCTGTAACCACAAATGCACGACTGACTTCTGTTTTTAATTTCATTTGTTTGTTATTTCCTTCTATGTTTCTCATTCTAACACTTTTCATCGTATTGCACAGGGACGAAAGCTTGACACACGTGTCTAAGGAAACCACAAGGGTTTGTTCTCATTCCCTTTTTTCTTTTGGATGAACAATTATCCAAGTAAGCCATTCCACATTGTTGATTTTCTTGGACTCGGATGTCACGCAGGTAGCTATAATCTCCCACGTGGTAAGGTCAATTGCTGCTGTAACCACAAATGCTCGACTGAATTCTCTTGTTGATTTCATTCGTTTGTTATTTTCTTCAATGTTTCTCATTCTAACACTTTTCATCGTATTGCACAGGGACGAAAGCTTGACACACGTGTCTAAGGAAACCACTTTGGTATAAGGGACTGTTCTTATTCCCTCCTTTTTGTTTAATGAACAATTATCCAAGTAAGCCATTCCACATTGTTGATTTTCTTGGACTCGGATGTCACGCAGGTAGCTATAATCTCTCACGTGGTAAGGTCCATTGCTGCTGTAACCACAAATGCACGACTGACTTCTGTTGTTGAGTTCATTTGTTTGTTATTTCCTTCTATGTTTCTCATTCTAACACTTTTCATCGTATTGCACAGGGACGAATGCTTGACACATGTGTCTAAGGAAACCACATCGGTATAAGGGACTGTTCATATTCCATTCTTTCGGTATAATGATCAATTATCCAAGTAAGCCATTCCACATTGTTGATTTTCTTGGACTCGGATGACTTGCAGGGAGCTATAACCTCCCACGTGGTTAGGTCAATTGCTGCTGTAACCACAAATGCACGACTGACTTCTGTTGTTGATTTCATTCGTTTGTTATTTTCTTCAATGTTTCACATTCTAATACTTTTCATCGTATTGCACAGGGACGAAAGCTTGACACACGTGTCTAAGGAAACCACTTTGGTATAAGGGACTGTTCTTAGTCCCTCCTTTTTGTTTAATGAACAATTATCCAAGTAAGCCATTCCACATTGTTGATTTTCTTGGACTCGGATGTCACGCAGGTAGCTATAATCTCCCACGTGGTAAGGTCCATTGCTGCTGTAACCACAAATGCACGACTGACTTCTGTTGTTGATTTCATTCGTTTGTTATTTTCTTCAATGTTTCTCATTCTAACACTTTTCATTGTATTGCACAGGGACGAAAGCTTGACACACGTGTCTAAGGAAACCAATTTGGTATAAGGGACTGTGCTTATTCCCTTCTTTTTGTTTGATGAACAATTATCGAAGTAAGCCATTCCACATTGTTGATTTTCTTGGACTCGGATGTCACGCAGGTAGCTATAATCTCTCACGTGGTAAGGTCCATTGCTGCTGTAACCACAAATGCACGACTGACTTCTGTTGTTGATTTCATTCGTTTGTTATTTTCTTCAATGTTTCTCATTCTAACACTTTTCATTGTATTGCACAGGGACGAAAGCTTGACACACGTGTCCAAGGAAACCAATTTGGTATAAGGGACTGTGCTTATTCCCTTCTTTTTGTTTGATGAACAATTATCAAAGTAAGCCATTCCACATTGTTGATTTTCTTAGACTCGGATGTCACGCAGGTAGCTATAATCTCCCACGTGGTGAGGTCAATTGCTGCTGTAAACACAAATGCACGACTGACTTCTGTTGTTGATTTCATTCGTTTGTTATTTTCTTCAATGTTTCTCATTCTAACACTTTTCATCGTATTGCACAGGGACGAAAGCTTGACACACGTGTCTATGGAAACCACATCGGTATAAGGGACACTTCTTATTCCATTCTTTCGGTATAATGATCAATTATCCAAGTAAGCCATTCCACATTGTTGATTTTCTTGTACTCGAATGTCACGCAGGTAGCTATAATCTCCCACGTGGTGAGGTCAATTGCTGCTGTAACCACAAATGCACGACTGACTTCTGTTGTTGATTTCATTTGTTTGTTATTTTCTTCAATGTTTCTCATTCTAACACTTATCATCGTATTGCACAGGGACGAAAGCTTGACACGCGTGTCTAAGGAAACCACATTGGTATAAGGGACTGTTCTTATTCCCTTCTTCTTGTTTAATGAACAATTATCCAAGTAAGCCATTCCACATTGTTGATTTTCTTGGACTCGGATGACACGCGGGTAGCTATAATCTCCCACGTGGTGAGGTCAATTGCTGCTGTAACCACAATTGGACGGCTGAATTCTGTTGTTGATTTCATTTGTTTTTTATTTCCTTCAATGTTGTTCCTCATTCTAACACTTCTCATCAAATTGCACAGGGACGAAAGCTTGACACACGTGTCTAAGGAAACCACTTTGGTATAAGGGACTGTTCTAATTCCCTTCTTTTTGTTCAATCAACAATTAACCAAGTAAGCCATGCCACATTGTTGATTTTCTTGGACTCGGATGTCACGCAGGTAGCTATAATCTCCCACGTGGTAAGGTCAATTGCTGCTGTAACCACAAATACACGACTGACTTCTAATGTTGATTTCATATGTTTGTTATTTCCTTCAATGTTTCTCATTCTAACACTTTTCATCGTATTGCACAGGGACGAAAGCTTGACACACGTGTCTTAGGAAACCACTTTGGTATAAGGGACTGTTCTTATTCCCTTCTTCTTGTTTAATGAACAATTATCCAAGTAAGCCATTCCACATTGTTGATTTTCTTTGACTCGGATGTCACGCAGGTAGCTATAATCTCCCACGTGGTAAGGTCAATTGCTGCTGTAACCACAAATGCACGACTGACTTCTAATGTTGATTTCATTTGTTTTTTATTTCCTTCAATGTTTCTCATTCTAACACTTTTCATCGTATTGCACAGGGACGAAAGCTTGACACACGTGCCTATGGAAACCACATTGGTATAAGGGACTGTTCTTACTTCATTCTTTCTGTATAATGATCAATTATCCAAGTAGGCCATTCCACATTGTTGATTTTCTTGGACTCGGATGTCACGCAGGTAGCTATAATCTCCCACGTGGTAAGGTCAATTGCTGCTGTAACCACAAATGCACGACTGACTTCTAATGTTGATTTCATTTGTTTGTTATTTCCTTCAATGTTTCTCATTCTAACACTTTTCATCGTATTGCACAGGGACGAAAGCTTGACACACGTGTCTAAGGAAACCACTTTGGTATAAGGGACTGTTCTTATTCTCTTTTTTTTTGATCAATCAACAATTATCCAAATAGGCCATTCCACATTGTTGATTTTCTTGGACTCGGATGTCACGCAGGTAGCTATAATCTCCCACGTGGTAAGGTCAATTGCTGCTGTAACCACAAATGCACGACTGACTTCTAATGTTGATTTCATTTGTTTGTTATTTCCTTCAATGTTTCTCATTCTAACACTTTTCATCGTATTGCACAGGGACGAAAGCTTGACACACGTGTCTAAGGAAACCACTTTGGTATAAGGGACTGTTCTTATTCTCTTTTTTTTGATCAATCAACAATTATCCAAGTAAGCCATTCGACATTGTTGATTTTCTTGGACTCGAATGTCACGCAGGTAGCTATAATCTCCCACGTTTTAAGGTCAATTGCTGCTGTAACCACAAATGCACGATTGACTTCTGTTGTTGATTTCATTTGTATGTTATTTCCTTCTATGTTTCTCATTCTAACACTTTTCATCGTATTGCACAGGGACGAAAGCTTGACACGCGTGTCTAAGGAAACCACTTTGGTATAAGGGACTGTTCTTATTCCCTTCTTTTTGTTTAATGAACAATTATCCAAGTAAGCCATTCCACATTGTTGATTTTCTTGGACTCGGATGTCACGCAGGGAGCTATAATCTCCCACTTGGTAAGGTCAATTGCTGCTGTAACCACAAATGCACGACTGACTTCTGTTGTTGATTTCATTCGTTTGTTATTTCCTTCTATGTTTCTCATTCTAACATTTTTTATCGTATTGCACAGGGACGAAAGCTTGACACACGTGTCTAAGGAAACCACATTGGTATAAGGGACTCTTCTTATTCCCTTTTTTCTTTTTGATGAACAATTATCCAAATAAGCCATTCCACATTGTTGATTTTCTTGGACTCGGATGTCACGCAGGTAGCTATAATCTCCCACGTGGTAAGGTCAATTGCTGCTGTAACCACAAATGCACGACTGACTTCTGTTGTTGATTTCATTCGTTTGTTATTTTCTTCAATGTTTCTCATTCTAACACTTTTCATCGTATTGCACAGGGACGAAAGCTTGACACACGTGTCTAAGGAAACCACTTTGGTATAAGGGACTGTTCTTATTCCCTTCTTTTTGTTTAATGAACAATTATACAAGTAAGCCATTCCACATTGTTGATTTTCTTGGACTCGGATGACACGCAGGTAGCTATAATCTCCCACGTGGTGAGGTAAATTGCTGCTGTAACCACATATGCTCGACTGACTTTTGTTGTTGATTTCATTCGTTTGTTATTTTCTTCAATGTTTCTCATTCTAACACTTTTCATCGTATTGCACAGGGACGAAAGCTTGACACACGTGTCCAAGGAAACCACTTTGGTATAAGGGACTGTTCTTATTCCCTTCTTTTTGTTTAATGAACAATTATCCAAGTAAACCATTCCACATTGTTGATTTTCTTGGACTAGGATGTCACGCAGCTAGCTATAATCTCCCACGTGGTAAGGTCAATTGCTGCTGTAACCACAAATGCACGACTGACTTCTGTTGTTGATTTCATTTGTTTGTTATTTCCTTCTATGTTTCTCATTCTAACACTTTTCATCGTATTGCACAGGGACGAAAGCTTGACACACGTGTCTGAGGAAACCACAAGGGTTTGTTCTCATTCCCTTTTTTCTTTTTGATGAACAATTATCCAAGTAAGCCATTCCACATTGTTGATTTTCTTGGACTCGGATGTCACGCAGGTAGCTATAATCTCCCACGTGGTAAGGTCAATTGCTGCTGTAACCACAAATGCTCGACTGACTTCTGTTGTTGATTTCATTCATTTGTTATTTTCTTCAATGTTTCTTATTCTAACACTTTTCATCGTTTTGCACAGGGACGAAAGCTTGACACACGTGTCTAAGGAAACCACTTTGGTATAAGGGACTGTTCTCATTCCCTTCTTTTTGTTTAATGAACAATTATCCAAGTAAGCCATTCCACATTGTTGATTTTCTTGGACTCGGATGTCACGCAGGTAGCTATAATCTCCCACGTGGTAAGGTCCATTGCTACTGTAACCACGAATGCACGATTGACTTCTGTTGTTGATTTCATTTGTTTGTTATTTCCTTCTATGTTTCTCATTCTAACACTTTTCATCGTATTGCACAGGGACGAAAGCTTGACACACGTGTCTAAGGAAACCACTTTGGTATGAGGGACTGTTCTTATTCCCTTCTTTTTGTTTAATGAACAATTATCCAAGTAAGCCATTCCACATTGTTGATTTTCTTGGACTCGGATGTCACGCAGGGAGCTATAATCTCCCACGTGGTAAGGTCAATTGCTGCTGTAACCACAAATGCACGACTGACTTCTGTTGTTGATTTCATTTGTTTGTTATTTCCTTCTATGTTTCTCATTCTAACACTTTTCATCGTATTGCACAGGGACGAAAGCTTGACACACGTGTCTAAGGAAACCACATTGGTATAAGGGACTGTTCTTATTCCCTTTTTTCATTTTGATGAACAATTATCCAAGTAAGCAATTCCACATTGTTGATTTTCTTGGACTACGATGTCACGCAGGTAGCTTTAATCTCCCACGTGTTAAGGTCAATTGCTGCTGTAACCACAAATGCACGAATGACTTCTGTTGTTGATTTCATTCGTTTGTTATTTTCTTCAATGTTTCTCATTTTAACACTTTTCATCGTATTGCACAGGGACGAAAGCTTGACACACGTGTCTAAGGAAACCAATTTGGTATAAGGGACTGTGCTTATTCCCTTCTTTTTGTTTGATGAACAATTATCAAAGTAAGCCATTCCACATTGTTGATTTTCTTGGACTCGGATGTCACGCAGGAAGCTATAATCTCCCACGTGGTAAGGTCAATTGCTGCTGTAACCACAAATGCACGACTGACTTCTGTTGTTGATTTCATTCGTTTGTTATTTTCTTCAATGTTTCTCATTCTAACACATTTCATTGTATTGCACAGGGACGAAAGCTTGACACACGTGTCTAAGGAAACCAATTTGGTATAAGGGACTGTGCTTATTCCCTTTTTTTTGTTTGATGAACAATTATCAAAGTAAGCCATTCCACATTGTTGATTTTCTTAGACTCGGATGTCACGCAGGTAGCTATAATCTCCCACGTGGTGAGGTCAATTGCTGCTGTAACCACAAATGCACGACTGACTTCTGTTGTTGATTTCATTCGTTTGTTATTTTCTTCAATGTTTCTCATTCTAACACTTTTCATCGTATTGCACAGGGACGAAAGCTTGACACACGTGTCTATGGAAACCACATCGGTATAAGGGACTGTTCTTATTCCATTCTTTCGGTATAATGATCAATTATCCAAGTAAGCCATTCCACATTGTTGATTTTCTTGGACTCGAATGTCACGCAGGTAGCTATAATCTCCCACGTGGTGAGGTCAATTGCTGCTGTAACCACAAATGCACGACTGACTTCTGTTGTTGATTTCATTTGTTTGTTATTTCCTTCAATGTTTCTCATTCTAACACTTTTCATCGTATTTCACAGGGACGAAAGCTTGACACACGTGTCTAAGGAAACCACATTGGTATGAGGGACTGTTCTTATTCCCTTTTTTCTTTTTGATGAACAATTATCCAAGTAAGCCATTCCACATTGTTGATTTTCTTGGACTAGGATTTCACGCAGCTAACTATAATCTCCCACGTGGTAAGGTCAATTGCTGCTGTAACCACAAATGCACGACTGACTTCTGTTGTTAATTTCATTTGTTTGTTATTTCCTTCTATGTTTCTCATTCTGACACTTTTCATCGTATTGCACAGGGACGAAAGCTTGACACACGTGTCTAAGGAAACCACAAGGGTTTGTTCTCATTCCCTTTTTTCTTTTGGATGAACAATTATCCAAGTAAGCCATTCCACATTGTTGATTTTCTTGGACTCGGATGTCACGCAGGTAGCTATAATCTCCCACGTGGTAAGGTCAATTGCTGCTGTAACCACAAATGCTCGACTGAATTCTCTTGTTGATTTCATTCGTTTGTTATTTTCTTCAATGTTTCTCATTCTAACACTTTTCATCGTATTGCACAGGGACGAAAGCTTGACACACGTGTCTAAGGAAACCACTTTGGTATAAGGGACTGTTCTTATTCCTTCCTTTTTGTTCAATGAACAATTATCCAAGTAAGCCATTCCACATTGTTGATTTTCTTGGACTCGGATGTCACGCAGGTAGCTATAATCTCTCACGTGGTAAGGTCCATTGCTGCTGTAACCACAAATGCACGACTGACTTCTGTTGATGAGTTCATTTGTTTGTTATTTCCTTCTATGTTTCTCATTCTAACACTTTTCATCGTATTGCACAGGGACGAATGCTTGACACATGTGTCTAAGGAAACCACATCGGTATAAGGGACTGTTCTTATTCCATTCTTTCGGTATAATGATCAATTATCCAAGTAAGCCATTCCACATTGTTGATTTTCTTGGACTCGGATGACTTGCAGGGAGCTATAACCTCCCACGTGGTTAGGTCAATTGCTGCTGTAACCACAAATGCACGACTGACTTCTGTTGTTGATTTCATTCGTTTGTTATTTTCTTCAATGTTTCACATTTTAACACTTTTCATCGTATTGCACAGGGACGAAAGCTTGACACACGTGTCTAAGGAAACCAATTTGGTATAAGGGACTGTGCTTATTCCCTTCTTTTTGTTTGATGAACAATTATCAAAGTAAGCCATTCCACATTGTTGATTTTCTTGGACTCGGATGTCACGCAGGAAGCTATAATCTCCCACGTGGTAAGGTCAATTGCTGCTGTAACCACAAATGCACGACTGACTTCTGTTGTTGATTTCATTCGTTTGTTATTTTCTTCAATGTTTCTCATTCTAACACATTTCATTGTATTGCACAGGGACGAAAGCTTGACACACGTGTCTAAGGAAACCAATTTGGTATAAGGGACTGTGCTTATTCCCTTCTTTTTGTTTGATGAACAATTATCAAAGTAAGCCATTCCACATTGTTGATTTTCTTAGACTCGGATGTCACGCAGGTAGCTATAATCTCCCACGTGGTGAGGTCAATTGCTGCTGTAACCACAAATGCACGACTGACTTCTGTTGTTGATTTCATTCGTTTGTTATTTTCTTCAATGTTTCTCATTCTAACACTTTTCATAGTATTGCACAGGGACGAAAGCTTGACACACGTGTCTATGGAAACCACATCGGTATAAGGGACTGTTCTTATTCCATTCTTTCGGTATAATGATCAATTATCCAAGTAAGCCATTCCACATTGTTGATTTTCTTGGACTCGAATGTCACGCAGGTAGCTATAATCTCCCACGTGGTGAGGTCAATTGCTGCTGTAACCACAAATGCACGACTGACTTCTGTTGTTGATTTCATTTGTTTGTTATTTCCTTCAATGTTTCTCATTCTAACACTTTTCATCGTATTTCACAGGGACGAAAGCTTGACACACGTGTCTAAGGAAACCACATTGGTATGAGGGACTGTTCTTATTCCCTTTTTTCTTTTTGATGAACAATTATCCAAGTAAGCCATTCCACATTGTTGATTTTCTTGGACTAGGATTTCACGCAGCTAACTATAATCTCCCACGTGGTAAGGTCAATTGCTGCTGTAACCACAAATGCACGACTGACTTCTGTTGTTAATTTCATTTGTTTGTTATTTCCTTCTATGTTTCTCATTCTAACACTTTTCATCGTATTGCACAGGGACGAAAGCTTGACACACGTGTCTAAGGAAACCTCGAGGGTTTGTTCTCATTCCCTTTTTTCTTTTGGATGAACAATTATCCAAGTAAGCCATTCCACATTGTTGATTTTCTTGGACTCGGATGTCACGCAGGTAGCTATAATCTCCCACGTGGTAAGGTCAATTGCTGCTGTAACCACAAATGCTCGACTGAATTCTCTTGTTGATTTCATTCGTTTGTTATTTTCTTCAATGTTTCTCATTCTAACACTTTTCATCGTATTGCACAGGGACGAAAGCTTGACACACGTGTCTAAGGAAACCACTTTGGTATAAGGGACTGTTCTTATTCCCTCCTTTTTGTTCAATGAACAATTATCCAAGTAAGCCATTCCACATTGTTGATTTTCTTGGACTCGGATGTCACGCAGGTAGCTATAATCTCTCACGTGGTAAGGTCCATTGCTGCTGTAACCACAAATGCACGACTGACTTCTGTTGATGAGTTCATTTGTTTGTTATTTCCTTCTATGTTTCTCATTCTAACACTTTTCATCGTATTGCACAGGGACGAATGCTTGACACATGTGTCTAAGGAAACCACATCGGTATAAGGGACTGTTCTTATTCCATTCTTTCGGTATAATGATCAATTATCCAAGTAAGCCATTCCACATTGTTGATTTTCTTGGACTCGGATGACTTGCAGGGAGCTATAACCTCCCACGTGGTTAGGTCAATTGCTGCTGTAACCACAAATGCACGACTGACTTCTGTTGTTGATTTCATTCGTTTGTTATTTTCTTCAATGTTTCACATTCTAATACTTTTCATCGTATTGCACAGGGACGAAAGCTTGACACACGTGTCTAAGGAAACCACTTTGGTATAAGGGACTGTTCTTAGTCCCTCCTTTTTGTTTAATGAACAATTATCCAAGTAAGCCATTCCACATTGTTGATTTTCTTGGACTCGGATGTCACGCAGGTAGCTATAATCTCTCACGTGGTAAGGTCCATTGCTGCTGTAACCACAAATGCACGACTGACTTCTGTTGTTGATTTCATTCGTTTGTTATTTTCTTCAATGTTTCTCATTCTAACACTTTTCATTGTATTGCACAGGGACGAAAGCTTGACACACGTGTCTAAGGAAACCAATTTGGTATAAGGGACTGTGCTTATTCCCTTCTTTTTGTTTGATGAACAATTATCGAAGTAAGCCATTCCACATTGTTGATTTTCTTGGACTCGGATGTCACGCAGGTAGCTATAATCTCTCACGTGGTAAGGTCCATTGCTGCTGTGACCACAAATGCACGACTGACTTCTGTTGTTGATTTCATTCGTTTGTTATTTTCTTCAATGTTTCTCATTCTAACACTTTTCATTGTATTGCACAGGGACGAAAGCTTGACACACGTGTCCAAGGAAACCAATTTGGTATAAGGGACTGTGCTTATTCCCTTCTTTTTGTTTGATGAACAATTATCAAAGTAAGCCATTCCACATTGTTGATTTTCTTAGACTCGGATGTCACGCAGGTAGCTATAATCTCCCACGTGGTGAGGTCAATTGCTGCTGTAAACACAAATGCACGACTGACTTCTGTTGTTGATTTCATTCGTTTGTTATTTTCTTCAATGTTTCTCATTCTAACACTTTTCATCGTATTGCACAGGGACGAAAGCTTGACACACGTGTCTATGGAAACCTTATCGGTATAAGGGACACTTCTTATTCCATTCTTTCGGTATAATGATCAATTATCCAATTAAGCCATTCCACATTGTTGATTTTCTTGGACTCGAATGTCACGCAGGTAGCTATAATCTCCCACGTGGTGAGGTCAATTGCTGCTGTAACCACAAATGCACGACTGACTTCTGTTGTTGATTTCATTTGTTTGTTATTTCCTTCAATGTTTCTCATTCTAACTCTTTTCATCGTATTACACAGGGACGAAAGCTTGACTTTCGTGTCTAAGGAAGCCACATTGGTATGAGGGACTGTTCTTATTCCCTTTTTTCTTTTTGATGAACAATTATCCAAGTAAGCCATTCCACATTGTTGATTTTCTTGGACTCGGATGTCACGCAGGTAGCTATAATCTCTCACGTGGTAAGGTCCATTGCTGCTGTAACCACAAATGCACGACTGACTTCTGTTGTTGAGTTCATTTGTTTGTTATTTCCTTCTATGTTTCTCATTCTAACACTTTTCATCGTATTGCACAGGGACGAATGCTTGACACATGTGTCTAAGGAAACCACTTTGGTATGAGGGACTGTTCTTATTCCCTTCTTTTTGTTTAATGAACAATTATCCAAGTAAGCCATTCCACATTGTTGATTTTCTTGGACTCGGATGTCTTGCAGGGAGCTATAACCTCCCACGTGGTTAGGTCAATTGCTGCTGTAACCACAAATGCACGACTGACTTCTGTTGTTGATTTCATTCGTTTGTTATTTTCTTCAATGTTTCACATTCTAATACTTTTCATCGTATTGCACAGGGACGAAAGCTTGACACACGTGTCTAAGGAAACCACTTTGGTATAAGGGACTGTGCTTATTTCCTTCTTTTTGTTCAATGAACAATTATCTAAGTAAGCCATTCCACATTGTTGATTTTCTTGGACTACGATGTCAGGCAGGTAGCTATAATCTCCCACGTGTTAAGGTCAATTGCTGCTGTAACCACAAATGCACGACTGACTGTTATTTTCTTCAATGTTTTTCATTCTAACACTTCTCATCGTATTGCACAGGGACGAAAGCTTGACACACGTGTCTAAAGAAATCACATTGGTATAAGGGTCTGTTCTTATTCCCTTCTTTTTGTTTAATTAACAATTATCCAAGTAAGCCATTCCACATTGTTTATTTTCTTGGACTCGGATGACACACGGGTAGCTATAATCTCCCACGTGGTAAGGTCATTTGCTGCTGTTTGTGCTGTTTTGAAATAAGATACTTTCCATTCGGGGTATAATACATGGTTGAGGTTTGATGACTCTAAAATAAACAGAGTTACGGAAGAAGATGTTCTTAAACGTCAAGGAGATAGAGTTCCTTATTTATTATTTCATAGAAGGAGTGATACGGTGTAACGTGTAAAGATTCATTGATATAGTTGTTAATTTGTACAGATTAGATTTAAGGCTGCTGAACATTGTGATATTTTTCTGTTGTTTCATGAGTAATGCCATGTATTGTATTTCGGGAGAATATGATAAATTGACTTTACAATGTTATATATATGTATATGTATATGTATATAAAAAATGAATATTATATTTTGATGAACGAACTTTGTATAAATGTAAAATTTTGTCTGTTTTTTTTTAAGAAATTTTTTTTCTGAAACTTAAATTAAATTTTGCAAGAACTACGATCTCAGAAGGAAAAAAAGATCGTCTTCGTGAAAATTCCAATAAACCATAAACAGTATTAGCTATTTCAGGACTTTGGACTCTTTATTCTTTTTTCTTTCCTCTTGAAATCAGGTGAATTTCGCTCAATGTAATAAAAAAAAACTTGACCAAACTTTCTAATTTTCCCCTGTGTTCAGCGGCGCTACGTTCCCCTACTTCTGTAACCTAGATAAATGAGGATAATTTGGAAGATCGTACCTCATGCACTCGAATCATGTAATTTTTTTCGTTTCACAAAAATCACAAATATACCAGTCATGAACTCTGAATCAACCTATATCTATAATGACCCAAAACAAAACACTCATTAATTTCCGTTTTATAACCTATTATTCCTCTTCCTGGGTCAGAACCATTTTTTTGGAGAATTCTCGTCTCTGATTACTATGAAATTTCTTTTTTCTATTGGTCCTCTGATTCACTTGAAAACCAAAACTTAGTTGAATAATTACTCAAAAAAAAGTTCTGTCCAAGGTCAGATTGAATTTCTTTGAATTTTATTATCCTGGATATTAGACATGAGAACTCAGAATATATTGAATTTCTCTCTCACTACAGTTAAAGGTCTGTGCCTATAATTTACATCTGGTGTACGCTAATAGTTTCGATTGTCTGGAATACCAACTATTCAATGGCATAGGCCTCGATTTGGTAACATTTTGGATGTTCCACCATTTACTAATGTACATGCCTAAAACCTCTAGAATTTGCTTCTGAATGAGGATTGGTCAAGTCTATCCAATTCTTTTACATTTCAAGAACTCAGATTTAAAAAAATTGAAAAATTCGTCGTTTCGCAATTCAGAATCAAACAATAATTGACCAATGAAATAGAGTAATGTCTAGAAATGACAATGCATATGAAATATGAAAGCAAGGTTTCAAATGAATGAACTCTGCAATCGATTAAAAAGACGGCATTAAATTTCGAATGTAGAATCTTATATTGTCATTATTAGAACTCTTTATTGCTAAATTCATATGTTGGAATCTTATATTCAATTTTTATATTTTTTTATTTATAAAATCCCAATTCTATTCATGTTTCTTCGGACGAATACCAGTTTCTACTATGAAATGAATAATTACAATTCAATTGTATTTATCAATTTCAACATATGTGATCTCCAATTTCAATATCTCTTTTCAATTATTCCTGAAAAGTGATCATTCAAACTTTCATTCGTAACTTCACAAATAATTAATTACTCAACTATCTAATCATCATCAGTGAATAGTAACGAATATTCATAAATATCAACTACTCACTGAATAGAAAACTATTCACTGAATAGCTAGAAGGCTAATTTCTTAGAGTATATTCTATGTTCTAAAATAAATTTCATAGAAAACTTCAAAAAGTATGAAAGTGTGGCGGCTTCTCATAAAGCTTCACATAGCAACAATAAACACAGCATTCGGTAGCCTAGACGTTAAGAGGTAGACTCACTCACCGAGATGCGACAAGGTGCCGGGTTCAAGTCCCGGCGGCTCCCGATAATAATAAATTCCCCAAGCGTCTGTGACACGGCACACACAATTATACCAAAGTCACACTGATGAGTCCGGTGTGTGTGCCAGGGACGAAACGCATAAGTAGGCATATGTGCTATCCAACAAAAGTATGTTCGCTTTCTTGGGTTGGCAGATCGAATGTCCGTATTATCGGGAACAGAAAATAATCTCGGAAATTTGTACTTTGGTTGGGAGACACAAAAATAATATTAAAGTAAATATAATAATTTAACATAATTGTTATATTCCGCTAAAGATCGAAATGTCGAAATATCAACAGAAAATGGTTTTCTCATTACCTATGTTATAATTATCAACAGAATTTAATATTTTTTTTTCATCTTGCCACATCTATCAGAATCAATTATAACCATATATAAGGGGTACATTTGTATTTATCTATGAATATAACCACGCTTAAAATGAAACCACGGAATGCAGATTACAGAAATCACAAGATACAAATATACCCTCTAGCTACACTAAAGCCTTCTATTTATCCTGTCCGCTGGACACTTTTTCAATGCGAACTGTGGACCATAGATTAAAATAAAATTAAGCTGGAAATGAAGAAACGAAATACAGATAATTTTGTGGGATTGGAATTTTTTATTTCGAGCACAGTTTGGAAACTATTTGTTTAAAAATTATTATTATTATTATTATATATATTATTATTGAAATTTAATATGAGGCGCACGCGCACTTCTATATTCTACCTAATAGACTAAGGGCCAGTTGCACCATTTGCCTAAACATTAATTACAAATTTAAACGTTGATTACTCTATGATTTCTCAAGAGAAATCAGAAATTAATCAATGTTTAAATTTAAATCAATGTTTAGGCAAATGGTGCAACTGGCCCCTAATATTAGGTATATGGCTCGACCTGTACATAGTTAAGAAGAAGAAAAATATTCTAGGTTCGTCAACCATGCCGGGTTGACAAATTGTAAGTAACCTCAGTTTAGCGAACATTCTTCAAAGAGTTACTTTATAAACAGTTGTTGAAGTGATATTTCTAGTGGAAAGTTTCATGTTTGAATAGAAAACTGTTTGAATATGGAGGTAATTTTTTTAATACTAGCTTAGGGTTGTTTTAATTTATTCGAATATTTTCAAATATCAGTTATATTTCATGTAGTTAATTTTTTTTTATTGGTTTATGGATTTTCAATCATCATAACCAAAAATTTATTACAATTCATGAAATTTCGACTTTTTAGTTTGTTTTCATGTTTTCTGGAAGTCATAGACTACTCCATTCAATGAGAAATTGCAGTTTTCCTTAGTTGAAGTTTTTCCTCGAAATCTCCTTAAGTATAGAATTTGCTTGAGACCCCTCTCTTTTTATATCTACGTAAAATTGACTGAATGAACAAAAAAATATGCGGCGCACGCGCACTTCTATATTTTACCCAATAGACAAAGGGCCAGTTGCACCATTTGCCTAAACATTAATTAAAAATTCAAACGTTGATTACTCTATGATTTCTCGAAAGAAATCAGAAATAAATCAATGTTTAAATTTTAATCAATGTTTAGGCAAATGGTGCAACTTGCCCCTAATATTAGGTATATGGCTCGACCTGTACATAGTTAAGAAGAAGAAAAGTATTCTATGTTCGTCAACCATGCCGGGTTGACAAATTGTAAGTAACCTCAGTTTAGCGAACATTCTTCAAAGAGTTACTTTATAAACAGTTGTTGAAGTGATATTTCTAGTGGAAAGTTTCATGTTTGAATAGTTAATTGTTTGAATATGGAAATAATATGAATATATGAATATGAATATATATAATATAATATATGAATATGAATATGGAATAATTGTGCTCGAAATAAAAAATTCCAATCCCACAAAATTATCTGTATTTCGTTTCTTCATTTCCAGCTTAATTTTATTGTAATCTATGGTCCACAGTTCGCATTGAAAAAGTGTCCACCGGACAGGATAAATAGATGGCGCTAGTGTAGCTAGGGGTATATTCGTATTTTGTGGTTTCTGTGATCTGCATTCCGTGGTTTCATTTTAAGCGTGGTTATATTCATAGATAAATACAAATGTACCCCTTATATATGGTTATAATTGATTCTGATAGATGTGGCAAGCTGAAAAATAAATATTAAATTCTGTTGATAATTATAACATAGGTAATGAGAAAACCATTTTCTGTTGATATTTCGACATTTGGATCTTCAGCGGAATATAACAATTATGTTAAATTATTATATTTACTTTAATATTATTTTTGTGTCTCCCGACCAATGTACAAATTTCCGAAATTATTTTTTGTTCCCGATAATAGGGACATTCGATCTGCCAACCCAAGAAAGCGAACATACTTTTGTTGGATAGCACATATGCCTACTTATGCGTTTCGTCCCTGGCACACACACCGGACTCATCAGTGTGACTTTGGTATAATTGTGTGTGCCGTGTCACAGACGCTTGGGGAATTTATTATTATCTGGAGCCGCCGGGACTCGAACCCGGCACCTTGTCGCATCTCGGTGAGTGAGTCTACCTCTTAACGTCTAGGCTACCGAATGCTGTGTTTATTGTTGCTATGTGGAGCTTCATGAGAAGCCGCCACACTTTCATCCTTTTTGAATTTTTTTTATGAAATTTACCTTAGAACATAGAATATACTCTAAGAAATTAGCCTTCTAGCTATTCAGTGAATAGTTTTCTATTCAGTGAGTAGTTGATATTTATGAATATTCGTTACTATACACTGATGATGATTAGATAGTTGAGTAATTAATCATTTGTGAAGTTAAGAATGAAAGTTTGAATTATCACTCTTCAGGAATAATTGAAAGAAGATATTGAAATTGGAGATCACATATGTTGAAATTGATAGATACAATTGAATTGTAATTATTCATTTCACAGTAGAAACTGGTATTCGTCCAAAGAAACATGAATAGAATTGGGATTTTATAAATAAAAAAATATAAAAATTGAATATGAGATTCTAACATATGAATTTAGCAATAAAGAGTTCTAATAATAACAATATGAGATCCTACATTTGAAATTTAATGCCGTCTTTTTAATCGATTGCAGAGTTTATTCATTTGAAACCTTGCTTTCATATTTCATATGCATTGTCATTCCTAGACATTACTCTATTTCATTGGTCAGTTATTGTTTGATTCTGAATTGCGAAACGACGAATTTTTCTATTCTTTTAAATCTGAGGTCTAAAAATGTAAGAGAAATGAATAGACTTGACCAATCCCTATTCAGAAGCAAATTCTAGAGGTTTTAGGCATGTACATTAGTAAATGGTGGAACATCCAAAATGTTACCAAATCGAGGCCTATGCCATTGAATAGTTGGTATCCCAGACAATCGAAACTACTAGCGTACACCAGATGTAAATTATAAGCACAGACCTTTAACTGTAGTAAGAGAGAAATTCAATATATTCTGAGTTTTCATGTCTAATATCCAGGATAATAAAATTTGAAGAAATCCAATCGGACCTTGAACAGAACTTTTTTTTGAGTAATTATTCAACTAAGTTTTGATTTTCAAGTGAATTAGAGGACCAATAGAAAAAAGAAATTTTATAGTAATCAGAGACGAGAATTCTCCAAAAAAATTGTTCTGACCCAGGAAAAGGAATAATAGGTTATAAAACGAAAATTAATGAGTGTTTTGTTTTGGGTCATTATAGATATAGGTTAATTCAGAGTTCATGACTGGTATATTTGTGATTTTTGTGAAACAAAAAAAAATTACATGATTCGAGTGCATGAGGTACGATCTTCCAAAATATCCTCATTTATCTAGGTTACAGAAGTAGGGGAACGTAGCGCCGCTGAACACAGGGGAAAATTAGAAAGTTTGGTCAAGTTTTTTTTTATTACATTGAGCGAAATTCACCTGATTTCAAGAGGAAAGAAAAAAGAATAAAGAGTCCAAAGTCCTGAAATAGCTAATACTGTTTATGGTTTATTGGAATTTTCACGAAGACGATCTTTTTTTCCTTCTGAGATCGTAGTTCTTGCAAAATTTAATTTAAGTTTCAGAAAAAGAAATTTCTTAAAAAAAAACAGACAAAATTTTACATTTATACAAAGTTCGTTCATCAAAATATAATATTCATTTTTTATATACATATACATATACATATATATATAACATTGTAAAGTCAATTTATCATATTCTCCCGAAATACAATACATGGCATTACTCATGAAACAACAGAAAAATATTACAATGTTCAGCATCCTTGAATCTAATCTGTACAAATTAACAACTATATCAATGAATCTTTACACTTCACACCGTATCACTCCTTCGATAAAATAATAAATAAGGAACTCTATCGCCTTGACGTTTAAGAACATCTTCTTCCGTAACTCTGTTTATTTTAGAGTCATCAAACCTCAACCATGTATTATACCCCGAATGGAAAGTATCTGCTATATAATGCCCATAGCTGGCCTCCTTTCCTACATGGTATACTACAGATATTAATTTATATTGTCTCTCCGCTGAAGTATTCGTCCTTCCAGATAATATTTTAGAATCAATCTGCAGATTGATGGGAAATTCTATAGTCTTCATTATTTTAGTGCAGCCATTCATTCTGTATTCGAAGCATTTCAAATGTAATACTAAAACTACAGGCAACTTCTCTATCATCACTTGCTGCCATGCTTCAACCGTTTCTTTCATTTCGATGATGTCAGACCCTTTAGTTTGTTCTTGGTTGTGAGGCCCTTTAATGCTTCAGCTATGTTATTTGCTTTCTTAATATTTAATGGCAATGTTAGGAATGGTTCAATATTTTCTGAAGTTTCGTCTCCGGTTTTATGGATTCTTGAACAGAGAAGTCCTCCGAATATATCACTAATCGGTGTCTTGTCCATTTGTATTTCTCTTGTTACATTCCCTTCGTTCCTAGGACCAATAACTTTCCAATCATCCACATCTATTTTCACTTCTTCTTTAGCTGCTTGAATATTTTCGTCATGGCTAATCAATTTCATTATTCCCATCATTTCATCATTGAGTCCATTCAACAGAAGGCCCAAGAATTCTTCGGCGTCTTCTTGTCGGCCTTCAACAAGGAGAGAATCGCTACGTGTTCCGTTTAGCATCGTATAAAACGATGAGGCCTCAAACGAATTGCCATTGTCTATATTGACGAAAGTTTGCTTCTTGTTTTTCTCTTTTAAACGTGACTTGCGTCTTACATTGGGCAGATTATCGAAGTTATTCATAAATTTACACCTGGAATAGTTGAATAATGAAAATACATATATAAAATTGTTATTCAATCAAAGTTGCAAATTATATTAATTCATACTTACATATTTTCACTCATTGTTATTGATTTCAGTGCATTATTGTGAGTGAAATTCTCTGATAGCCGTTTGAGGAGATTACAAAGTGGTGGGCAAGCAAGTAAGGCTTGATATATTGAGTTTATATAACGAAAGTTACTTTTGTTTCGTAAACCCCTGGGTTTAAAACTGGTTTGGGTCCCATCAATTCTATAGTTCTTGAGAAATTCTGAAAATTAAAAAATATTACTAACCATGATAGAAACTTGAATTTTCACTGATATTTGTAGGTGAAAACCGAAGCATTTCACTTTTCATCGAGTAAAATGGGTTCAACTAAGTAAAATAATTATCTACTGTAGATGTAAGCAAATTGTTAGTTGAAAGTAAGATAAATATATAAAAAAAGATATGGTTTTGAACTCACCTCCTAACATATGAGTGGCTGAATCTATTTTTTTGACTACTTTTGTATGTTTTAAAGATGTTACATGGGAATCATTAATTTTATTGTCTATTTTCTCATTCGATGTTGTTTTAACATCTTTATCAAAAAGACTAGCCCATGATTTTTTCCATACATTTACTGTGGGCTCCTCAATTTTAGATTCATTTTTATTCGAGATGCTACTTTCAATTTTTTCAATTGTCCTATTGGAAATTGTATCATTTTTGATTATCTCTGTATTATCTCTTGCAATAATTTCAACTATTTTTACAGCTCATCTAGGGGGAGTTGAAGGTTTCGAATGTTTTCCTGTCATCTCATTCTGGATAATAGGTTTTGTAATTGATAATCCATTGTAATTGATTACAGATTTTCTACACTCATTTTCTGAAAAAGTTGATATTAGTTGATTCATTATTATATTACATATTCATATTGACCATGAATAATTCTTTTAAGATCTCTATACTTACTTGCAGAAAATTTTTGTTTAACTCTACAGGGTAATTTGTATTCACTAGAATTGGTAAATAATATATTATTTATAATACGGACCTCTTCTTCTTCTAACTGAGTTAACTCCAAGAAATGTAGATTCTGAAGAAAAAAATAACAATATAATAGTTGAAATCATTTTGAAAAATTATAATATTTCTCTATATAGTATATCCAAAGTCCCTTGAAATAGTCTATGAAAACGCTTGGCCAGAGATAATTGCAAAACAGTCATAAACCAGTAAGGCGAAATTTATATCCCTCAGTGGAAGCAGAAGGCAGAATGATAATGATGTACAGGGTGATTCACCGCGATGGCTTATTGTTTATGGAAAACTAATAATAATTTTGTGCTGAAAATTTTAACAATTTCAGATTACTACCTGATTATTTCAAACAGCACACCCAGTATATTATTGCATTATCAGATAGCTTGGTTGATGATAATTTCAGCAATATGGCAATACTTGAGTATAAGCTGAACAGTTCATAAGTTGAAGAGATTCCTATAGATATCTAATGAAAAGTTTTTTGGAAGAATCTATATTTTTTTATTCATTCAGTCAATTTTACGTAGATATAAAAAGAGAGGGGTCTCAAGCAAACTCTATACTTGAAGGGTTTTCGAGGAAAAACTTCAACTGAGGAAAACTGCAATTTCTCATTGAATGGAGTAGTCTATGACTTCCAGAAAACATGAAAAGAAACTAAAAAGTCGAAATTTCTTGAATTGTAATAAATTTTTCGTTGAGAAAGTTGTAAATTCATAAACCAATAAAAAAAAATAACTACATGAAATATAACTGATATTTGAAAATATTCGAATAAATGAAAATATCCCTAAGCTAGTATTAAAAAAATTACCTCCATATTCAAACAATTAACTATTTAAACATGAAACTTTCCACTAGAAATATCACTTCAACAACTGTTTATAAAGTAACTCTTTGAAGAATGTTCGCTAAACTGAGGTTACTTACAATTTGTCAACCCGGCATGGTTGACGAACATAGAATATTTTTCTTCTTCTAAACTATGTACAGGTCGAGCCATATACCTAATATTAGGGGCAAGTTGCACCATTTGCCTAAACATTGATTAAAATTTAAACATTGATTAATTTCTGATTTCTCTTGAGAAATCATACCTAGTCTAGCCATAAGTTCTGATACAAGTAAAAGTGTCCATAACTCATCGAATATTTATTTTACGAAAAATCTACAGGAACCATTGAAAAGAGCACAAAATTCTACTCCAGATTACGTCAAAATTATTCAAAATGTCCCCCCCTTGCCCGCACACACTTCCGTAACCGCTCCGGCCACTCATCGATAGCAGCACGCACCCTTTCCATTGGGAAATTGGCTACAGCTCGCCGAATGCTGGACTTCAGAGCCTCCAAATTGGTGTGAGGCTTGCTACAGGCATCCTTTTCAAGGTCCGTCCACAGTCGATAGTCGAGCGGATTAAGGTCGGGACTACCAGAGGGCCAATCGGTATGTTCAATGAACTCTGGCAAATTTTCTCTCAACCAATTTTGCGCTAAGCGCGACTTGTGGGCTGGCGCCGAATCTTGTTGAAAGATCCAATGTTCTCCGTGGAATAGGGTATCTTTGAGAGGTTCGACTACATTTTCCAACATCTCAACATAGACTTTTCCGTTGGTTTTGACCCCTTGTTCGCAAAAATGCGGCTCGGTAACGCCCTCATACGATGCACCCCACCATACCATCACACTGGTTGGATGATGGCCTCGTGAGACGCGTGGGACCTTATCCTTGGCTTCGTGAGATGATGTAGCATACACGCGGTCATTTTGGCGATTAAATTTCTGTTCGATGGTAAATATTTTCTCGTCCGTGAACAAGATTTTTTTGTACCATTTTCCGTCGTGCCGAGCTAAGAGCGCTTTCGCTCTTTCGCGTCTGATTTTCTTTAATTTTGGTGTGAGGAGATGGCCGGTGAACCGCTTATAAGCTCTCATCTCCACTGAATAACTTCACAGTGTTACCAAAGTCGCGCACCTAAAACTCCCCTCTCTACGTTGACCGTAACTTGTGTATCAGAACTTATGGCTAGACTAGGTAGAGTAATCAACGTATAAATTTTTAATTAATGTTTAGGCAAATGGTGCAACTGGCTCTTTGTCTATTGGGTGAAATATAGAAGTGCGCGTGCGCCGCATATTCTTTTGTTCATTCAGTCAATTTTACGTAGATATAAAAAGAGAGGGGTCTCAAGCAAATTCTATACTTAAGGAGTTTTCGAGGAAAAACTTCAACTAAGGAAAACTGCAATTTCTCATTGAATGGAGTAGTCTATGACTTCCAGAAAACATGAAAAGAAACTCAAAAGTCGAAATTTCATGAATTGTTATAAATTTTTCGTTATGATGGTGGAAAATCCATGAACCAATCAAAAAAAACTAACTACATGAAATATAACTGATATTTGAAATTATTCGAATAAATTAAAACAACCCTAAGCTAGTATTAAAAAAATTACCCCCATATTCAAACAATTTTCTATTTAAACATGAAACTTTTCACTAGAAATATCACTTCAACAACTGTTTATAAAGTAACTCTTGGAAGAATATTCGCTAAACTGAGGTTACTTACAA
This sequence comes from Harmonia axyridis, assembly GCF_914767665.1. NCBI lineage: Eukaryota > Metazoa > Arthropoda > Insecta > Coleoptera > Coccinellidae > Harmonia > Harmonia axyridis. The sequence goes on along the minus strand of NC_059502.1, from coordinate 45,517,101 downwards.
TTTGTCAACCCGGCATGGTTGACGAACATAGAAATATTTTTCTTCGTCTTAACTATGTACAGGTCGAGCCATATACCTTATATTAGGGGCCAGTTGCACCATTTGCCTAAACATTGATTAAAATTTAAACATTGATTAATTTCTGATTTCTCTTGAGAAATCATAGAGTAATCAACGTTTAAATTTTTGATTAATGTTTAGGCAAATGGTGCAACTGGCCCTTAGTCTATAAGGTAGAATATAGAAGTGCGCCTCATATTAAATTTCAATAATAATATATATAATAATAGTAATAATTTTCAAACAGATAATTTCTAAACTGTGCTCGAAATAAAAAATTCCAATCCCACAAAATTATCTGTATTTCGTTTCTTCATTTCCAGCTTAATTTTATTGTAATCTATGGTCCACAGTTCGCTTTGAAAAAGTGTCCAGCGGACAGGATAAATAGAAGGCGCTAGTGTAGCTAGAGGGTATATTTGTATTTTGTGGTTTCTGTAATCTGCATTCCGTGGTTTCATTTTAAGCGTGGTTATATTCATAGATAAATATAAATGTACCCCTTATATATGGTTATAATTGATTCTTATAGATGTGGCAAGCTGAAAAATAAATATTAAATTCTGTTGATAATTATAACATAGGTAATGAGAAAACCATTTTCTGTTGATATTTCGACATTTCGATCTTCAGCGAAATATAACAATTAAGTTCAAATATTATATTTACTTTAATATTATTTTTGTGTCTCCCGACCAATGTACAAATTTCCGAAATTATTTTTTGTTCCCGATAATGGGCACATTCGATCTGCCAACCCAAGAAAGCGAACATACTTTTGTTGGATAGCACCTATGCCTACTTATGCGTTTCGTCCCTGGCACACACACCGGACTCATCAGTGTGACTTTGGTATAATTGTGTGTGCCGTGTCACAGACGCTTGGGGAATTTATTATCATCGGGAGCCGCCGGGACTCGAACCCGGCACCTTGTCGCATCTCGGTGAGTGAGTCTACCTCTTAACGTCTAGGCTACCGAATGCTGTGTTTATTGTTGCTATGTGGAGCTTTATGAGAAGCCGCCACACTTTCATCCTTTTTGAAGTTTTCTATGAAATTTACCTTAGAACATAGAATATACTCTAAGAAATTAGCCTTCTAGCTATTCAGTGAATAGTTTTCTATTCAGTGAGTAGTTGATATTTATGAATATTCGTTACTATTCACAGATGATGATTAGATAGTTGAGTAATTAATTATTTGTGAAGTTACGAATGAAAGTTTGAATGATCACTTTTCAGGAATAATTGAAAAAAGATATTGAAATTGGAGATCACATATGTTGAAATTGATAGATACAATTGAATTGTAATCATTCATTTCATAGTAGAAACTGGTATTCGTCCAAAGAAACATGAATAGAATTGGGATTTTTTAAATTAAAAAATATAAAAATTGAATATAAGATTCTAACATATGAATTAAGCAATGAAGAGTTCTAATAATACCAATATAAGATTCTACATTCGAAATTTAATGCCGTCTTTTTAATCGATTGCAGAGTTTATTCATTTGAAACCTTGCTTTCATATTTCATATGCATTGTCATTTCTAGACATTACTTTATTTCATTGGTCAATTATTGTTTGATTCTGAATTGCGAAACGACGGATTTTTCTATTCTTTTAAATCTGAGGTCTAAAAATGTAAAAGAATTGAATAGACTTGACCAATCCTTATTCAGAAGCAAATTCTAGAAGTTTTAGGCATGTACATTAGTAAATGGTGGAACATCCAAAATGTTACCAAATCGAGGCCTATGCCATTGAATAGTTGGTATCCCAGACAATCGAAACTATTAGCGTACACCAGATGTAAATTATAAGCACAGACCTTTAACTGTAGTAAGAGAGAAATTCAATATATTCTGAGTTCTCATGTCTAATATCCAGGATGATAAAATTGAAAGAAATCCAATCTGACCTTGGACAGATCTTTTTTTTGAGTAATTATTCAACTAAGTTTTGAATTTCAAGTGAATTAGAGGACCAATAGAAGAAAAAAATTTTATAGTAATCAGAGACGAGAATTCTCCAAAAAAATTGTTCTGACCCAGGAAAAGGAATAATAGGTTATAAAACGGAAATTAATGAGTGTTTTGTTTTGGGTCATTATAGATATAGGTTAATTCAGAGTTCATGACTGGTATATTTATGATTTTTGTGAAACAAAAAAAAATTACATGATTCGAGTGCATGAGGTACGATCTTCCAAAATATCCTCATTTATCTAGGTTACAGAAGTAGGAGAACGTAGCGCCGCTGAACACAGGGGGAAATTATAAAGTTTGGTCAAGTTTTTTTTATTACATTGAGCGAAATTCACCTGATTTCAAGAGCAAAGAAAAAGGAATAAAGAGTCCAAAGTCCTGAAATAGCTAATACTGTTAATGGTTTATTGGAATTTTCACGAAGACGACCTTCTTTTCCTTTCTGAGATCGTAGTTCTTATAAAAATTTAATTTAAGTTTTAGGAAAAGAAATTTCTTCAAAAAAACAAACAAAATTTTACATTCATACAAAGTTCGTTTATTAAAATATAATATTTATTTTTCATATACATATATATATATGAATTTCCTAGATCGAAACATCCTAACATTCTTATCTATTATATATATATATATATATATATATATATAACATTGTATTGTCAATTTATCATATTCTCCCGAAATACAATTCATGGCATTACTCATGAAACAACAGAAAAATATTACAATGTTCAGCATCCTTAACTCTAATCTGTACAAATTAACAATTTTATCAATGAATCTTTACACTTCACACCGTATCACTCCTTCGATAAAATAATAAATTAGGAACTCTATCTCCTTGACGTTTAAGAACATCTTCTTCCGTAACTCTGTTTATTTTAGAGTCATCAAACCTCAACTATGTATTATACTCCGAATGGAAAGTATCTGCTATATAATGCCCATAGCTGGCCTCCTTTCCTACATGGTATACTACAGATATTAATTTATATTGTCTCTCCGCTGAAGTATTCGTCTTTCCAGATAATATTTTAGAATCAATCTGCAGATTGATGGGAAATTCTATAGTCTTCATTATTTTAGTGCAGCCATTCATTCTGTATTCGAAGCATTTCAAATGTAATACTAAAACTACAGGCAACTTCTCTATCATCACTTGCTGCCATGCTTCAACCGTTTCTTTCGTTTTCGATGATGTCAGACCCTCTAGTTTGTTCTTGGTTGTAAGGCCTTCTAATGCTTCAGCTATGTTGTTTGCTTTCTTAATATTTAATGGCAATGTTAGGAATGGTTCAATATTTTCTGAAGTTTCATCTCCGGTTTTATGGATTCTTGAACAGAGAAGTCCTCCGAATATATCACTAATCGGTGTCTTGTCCATTTGTATTTCTCTTGTTACATTCCCTTCGTTCCTAGGACCAATAACTTTCCAATCATCCACATCTATTTTCACTTCTTTTTTAGCTGCTTGAATATTTTCGTCATGGCTTATCAATTTCATTATTCCCATCATTTCATCATTGAGTCCATTCAACAGAAGGCCCAAGAATTCTTCGGCGTCTTCTTGTCGGCCTTCAACAAGGAAAGAATCGCTACGTGTTCCATTTAGCATCGTATAAAACGATGAGGCCTCAAACGAATTGCCATTGTCTATATTGACGAAAGTTTGCTTCTTGTTCTTCTTTTTTGAACGTGACTTGCGTCTTACATTGGGCAGATTATCGAAGTTATTCATAAATTTACACCTGGATTAGTTGAATAATGAAAATACATATATAAAATTGTTATTCAATCAGAGTTGCAAATTATATTAATTTATACTTACATATTTTCACTCATTGTTATTGATTTCAGTGCATTATTGTGAGTGAAGTTCTCTGATAGCCGTTTGAGGAGATTACAAAGTGGTGGGCAAGCAAATAAGGCTTGTAATATTGAGTTTATATAACAAAAGTTACTTTTGTTTCGTAAACACCTGGGTTTAAAACTGGTTTGCGTCCCAGCAATTTAATAGTTCTTGAGAAATTCTGAAAATTTAAAAATATTACTAACCATGATAGAAACTTGAATTTTCACTGATATCTGTAGGTGAAAACCAAAGCATTCCACTTTTCATCGAGTAAAATGGTTTCAACTAAGTAAAATAATTATCTACTGTAGATGTAAGCAAATTGTTAGTTGAAAGTAAGATAAATATATAAAAAAAGATATGGTTTTGAACTCACCTCCTAACATATGAGTGGCTGAATCTATTTTTTTGACTACTTTTGTATGTTTTGAAGATGTTACATGTGAATCATTAATTTTATTGTCTATTTTCTCATTCGATATTGTTTTAACATCTTTATCAAATAGACAAGCCCATGATTTTTTCGCAATTCGTTTGAGGCCTCATCGTTTTATACGATGCTAAACGGAACACGTAGCGATTCTTTCCTTGTTGAAGGCCGACAAGAAGACGCCGAAAAATTCTTGGGCCTTCTGTTGAATGGACTCAATGATGAAATGATGGGAATAATGAAATTGATAAGCCATGACGAAAATATTCAAGCAGCTAAAAAAGAAGTGAAAATAGATGTGGATGATTGGAAAGTTATTGGTCCTAGGAACGAAGGGAATGTAACAAGAGAAATACAAATGGACAAGACACCGATTAGTGATATATTCGGAGGACTTCTCTGTTCAAGATTCCATTAAACCGGAGACGAAACTTCAGAAAATATTGAACCATTCCTAACATTGCCATTAAATATTAAGAAAGCAAATAACATAGCTGAAGCATTAGAAGGCCTTACAACCAAGAACAAACTAGAGGGTCTGACATCATCGAAAACGAAAGAAACGGTTGAAGCATGGCAGCAAGTGATGATAGAGAAGTTGCCTGTAGTTTTAGTATTACATTTGAAATGCTTCGAATACAGAATGAATGGCTGCACTAAAATAATGAAGACTATAGAATTTCCCATCAATCTGCAGATTGATTCTAAAATATTATCTGGAAGGACGAATACTTCAGCGGAGAGACAATATAAATCAATATCTGTAGTATACCATGTAGGAAAGGAGGCCAGCTATGGGCATTATATAGCAGATACTTTCCATTCGGGGTATAATACATAGTTGAGGTTTGATGACTCTAAAATGAACAGAGTTACGGAAGAAGATGTTCTTAAACGTCAAGGAGATAGAGTTCCTTATTTATTATTTTATCGAAGGAATGATACGGTGTGAAGTGTAAAGATTCATTGATAAAATTGTTAATTTGTACAGATTAGATTTAAGGATGCTGAACATTGTAATATTTTTCTGTTGTTTCATGACTAATGCCATGAATTGTATTTCGGGAGAATATGATGAATTGACTATACAATGTTATATATATATATATATATATATATATATATATATATATATATATATATATATATATATATATGTATATAAAAAATAAATATTATATTTTAATAAACGAACTTTGTATGAATGTAAAATTTTGTTTGTTTTTTTGAAAAAATTTCTTTTCCTAAAACTTTTTATAAGAACTACGATCTCAGAAAGGAAAAGAAGGTCGTCTTCGTGAAGATTCCAATAAACCATTAACAGTATTAGCTATTTCAGGACTTTGGACTCTTTATTCCTTTTTCTTTGCTCTTGAAATCAGGTGAATTTCGCTCAATGTAATAAAAAAAAACTTGACCAAACTTTATAATTTCCCCCTGTGTTCAGCGGCGCTACGTTCTCCTACTTCTGTAACCTAGATAAATGAGGATATTTTGGAAGATCGTACCTCATGCACTCGAATCATGTAATTTTTTTTTGTTTCACAAAAATCATAAATATACCAGTCATGAACTCTGAATTAACCTATATCTATAATGACCCAAAACAAAACACTCATTAATTTCCGTTTTATAACCTATTATTCCTTTTCCTGGGTCAGAACAATTTTTTTGGAGAATTCTCGTCTCTGATTACTATAAAATTTCTTTTTTCTATTGGTCCTCTTATTCACTTGAAAATCAAAACTTAGTTGAATAATTACTCAAAAAAAAGTTCTGTCCAAGGTCAGATTGGATTTCTTTAAATTTTATTATCCTGGATATTAGACATGAAAACTCAGAATATATTGAATTTCTCTCTTACTACAGTTAGAGGTCTGTGCTTATAATTTACATCTGGTGTACGCTAGTAGTTTCGATTGTCTGGGATACCAACTATTCAATGGCATAGGCCTCGATTTGGTAACATTTTGGATGTTCCACCATTTACTAATGTACATGCCTAAAACCTCTAGAATTTGCTTCTGAATAGGGATTGGTCAAGTCTATTCAATTCTCTTACATTTTTAGACCTCAGATTTAAAAGAATAGAAAAATTCGTCGTTTCGCAATTCAGAATCAAACAATAACTGACCAATGAAATAGAGTAATGTCTAGAAATGACAATGCATATGAAATATGAAAGCAAGGTTTCAAATGAATAAACTTTGCAATCGATTAAAAAGACGGCATTAAATTTCAAATGTAGAATCTCATATTGTTATTATTAGAACTCTTTATTGCTAAATTCATATGTTAGAATCTTATATTCAATTTTTATATTTTTTTATTTATAAAATCCCAATTCTATTTATGTTTCTTTGGAAGAATACCAGTTTCTACTATGAAATGAATAATTACAATTCAATTGTATCTATCAATTTCAACATATGTGATCTCCAATTTCAATATCTTCTTTCAATTATTCCTGAAAAGTAATCATTCAAACTTTCATTCTTAACTTCACAAGTGATTAATTACTCAACTATCTAATCATCATCAGTGTATAGTAACGAATATTCATAAATATCAACTACTCACTGAATAGAAAACTATTCACTGAATAGCTAGAAGGCTAATTTCTTAGAGTATATTCTATGTTCTAAGGTAAATTTCATAAAAAACTTCAAAAAGGATGAAAGTGTGGCGGCTTCTCATAAAGCTCCACATAGCAACAATAAACACAGCATTCGGTAGCCTAGACGTTAAGAGGTAGACTCACTCACCGAGATGCGACAAGGTGCCGGGTTCGAGTCCCGGCGGCTCCCGATAATAATAAATTCCCCAAGCGTCTGTGACACGGCACACACAATTATACCAAAGTCACACTGATGAGTCCGGTGTGTGTGCCAGGGACGAAACGCATAAGTAGGCATATGTGCTATCCAACAAAAGTATGTTCGCTTTCTTGGGTTGGCAGATCGAATGTCCCTATTATCGGGAACAAAAAATAATTTCGGAAATTTGTACTTTGGTCGGGAGACACAAAAATAATATTAAAGTAAATATAATAATTTAACATAATTGTTATATTCCGCTAGAGATCGAAATGTCGAAATATCAACAGAAAATGGTTTTCTCATTACCTATGTTATAATTATCAACAGAATTTAATATTTATTTTTCAGCTTGCCACATCTATCAGAATCAATTATAACCATATATAAGGGGTACATTTGTATTTATCTATGAATATAACCACGCTTAAAATGAAACCACGGAATGCAGATTACAGAAACCACGAAATACAAATATACCCCTAGCTACACTAGCGCCATCTATTTATCCTGTCCGCTGGACACTTTTTCAATGCGAACTGTGGACCATAGATTACAATAAAATTAAGCTGGAAATGAAGAAACGAAATACAGATAATTTTGTGGGATTGGAATTTTTTATTTCGAGCACAGTTTAGAAACTATCTGTTTGAAAATTATCATTATTATTATATATATTATTATTGAGATTTAATATGCGCACTTCCATATTCTACCTAATAGACTAAGGGCCAGTTGCACCATTTGCCTAAACATTAATTAAAAATTTAAACGTTGATTACTCTATGATTTCTCAAGAGAAATCAGAAATTAATCAATGTTTAAATTTTAATCAATGTTTAGGCAAATGGTGCAACTGGCCCCTAATATAAGGTATATGGCTCGACCTGTACATAGTTAAGACGAAGAAAAATATTCTATGTTCGTCAACCATGCCGGGTTGACAAATTGTAAGTAACCTCAGTTTAGCGAATATTCTTCCAAGAGTTACTTTATAAACAGTTGTTGAAGTGATATTTCTAGTGGAAAGTTTCATGTTTAAATAGAAAATTGTTTGAATATGGAGGTTATTTTTTTAATACTAGCTTAGGGTTGTTTTTATTTATTAGAATATTTTCAAATATCAGTTATATTTCAGGTAGTTAGTTTTTTTTTATTGGTTTATGGATTTTCAACCATCATAACAAAAAATTCATTACAATTCATGAAATTTCGACTTTTTAGTTTGTTTACATGTTTTCTGGAAGTCATAGACTACTCCATTCAATGAGAAATTGCAGTTTTCCTTAGTTGAAGTTTTTCCTCGAAATCTCCTTAAGTATAGAATTTGCTTGGGACCCCTCTCTTTTTATATCTACGTAAAATTGACTGAATGAACAAAAAAATATGCGGCGCACGCGCACTCCTATATTTTACCCAATAGACAAAGGGCCAGTTGCACCATTTGCCTAAACATTAATTGAAAATTTAAACGTTGATTACTCTATGATTTCTCGAAAGAAATCAGAAATTAATCAATGTTTAAATTTTAATCAATGTTTAGGCAAATGGTGCAACTTGCCCCTAATATAAGGTATATGGCTCGACCTGTACATAGTTAAGAAGGAGAAAAATATTCTATGTTCGTCAACTATGCCAGGTTGACAAATTGTAAGTAACCTCAGTTTAGCTAACATTCTTCAAAGAGTTACTTTATAAACAGTTGTTGAAGTGATATTTCTAGTGGAAAGTTTCATGTTTAAATAGTTAATTGTTTGAATATGGGGGTAATTTTTTTAATACCAGCTTAGGGATATTTTCATTTATTCGAATATTTTCAAATATCAGTTATATTTTATGTAGTTAGTTTTTTTTTAATGGTTTATGAATTTTCAACTCTCTTGACGAAAAATTTATTACAATTCAAGAAATTTCAACTTTTTAGTTTCTTTTCATGTTTTCTGGAAGTCATAGACTACTCCATTCAATGAGAAATTGCAGTTTTCCTTAGTTGAAGTTTTTCCTCGAAAACTCTTCAAGTATAGAGTTTGCTTGAGACCCTTCTTTTTTTATATCTACGTAAAATTGACTGAATGAATAAAAAAAAATAGATTTTTCCGAAAAACTTTTCATTAGATATCTATAGGAATCTCTTCAACTTATGAACTGTTCAGCTTATACTCAAATATTGCCATATTGCTGAAATTATCATCATCCAAGCTATCTGATAATGCAATAATAAACTGGGTGTGCCGTTTGAAATAAGAAGGTAGTAATCTGAAATTGATTAAATTTTCAGCACAAAATTATTATTAGTTCTCCATAAACAATAAGCCATCGCGGTGAATCACTCTGTACATCATTATCATTCAGCCTTCTGCTTCCACTGAGGGATATGAATTTCGCCTTACTGGTTTATGACTGTTTTGCAATTATCTCTGGCCAAGCGTTTTTATAGACTATTTCAAGGGACTTTGGATATACTATATACAGAAATATTATAATTTCCAAAATGATTTCCACTATTATATTGTAATTTTTTTTTCAGAATCTACATTTCTTGGAGTTAACTCAGTTAGAAGAAGAAGAGGTATTATTAATAATATATTATTTACCAATTCTAGTGAATACAAATTACCCTGTAGAGTTAAACAAAAATTTTCTGCAAGTAAGTATAGAGATCTTAAAAGAATTATTCATGGTCAATATGAATATGTAATATAATAATGAATCAACTAATATCAACTTTTTCAGAAAATGAGTGTAGAAAATCTGTAATCAATTACAATGGATTATCAATTACAAAACCTTTTATCCAGAATGAGATGACAGGAAAACATTCGAAACCTTCAACTCCCCCTAGTTCAGCTGTAAAAACAGTTGAAATTAATGCGAGAGATAATACAGAGATAATCAAAAATGATACAATTTCCAATAGGACAATTGAAAAAATTGAAAGTAGCTTCTCGAATAAAAATGAATCTAAAATTGAGGAGCCCACAGTAAATGTATGGAAAAAATCATGGGCTAGTCTATTTGATAAATATGTTAAAACAATATCGAATGAGAAAATAGATAATAAAATTAATGATTCACATGAAACATATTTAAACCATACAAAAGTGGTCAAAAAAATAGATTCAGCCACTCATATGTTAGGAGGTGAGTTCAAAACCATATCTTTTTTCATATATTTATCTTACTTTCAACTAACAATTTGCTTACATCTACAGTAGATAATTATTTTACTTAGTTGAACCCATTTTACTTGATGAAAAGTGGAATGCTTTGGTTTTCACCTACAAATATCAGTGAAAATTCAAGTTTCTATCATGGTTAGTAATATTTTTTAATTTTCAGAATTTCTCAAGAACTATAAAATTGATGGGACCCAAACCAGTTTTAAACCCAGGGGTTTACGAAACAAAAGTAACTTTCGTTATATAAACTCAATATTACAAGCCTTACTTGCTTGCCCACCACTTTGTAATCTCCTCAAACGGCTATCAGAGAACTTCACTCACAATAATGCACTGAAATCAATAACAATGAGTGAAAATATGTAAGTATAAATTAATATAATTTGCAACTTTGATTGAATAACAATTTTATATATGTATTTTCATTATTCAATTATTCCAGGTGTAAATTTATGAATAACTTCGATCACGTTCAAAAAAGAAAAACAAGAAGCAAACTTTCGTCAATATAGACAATGACAATTCGTTTGAGGCCTCATCGTTTTATACGATGCTAAACGGAACACGTAGCGATTCTTTCCTTGTTGAAGGCCGACAAGAAGACGCCGAAGAATTCTTGGGCCTTCTGTTGAATGGACTCAATGATGAAATGATGGGAATAATGAAATTGATTAGCCATGACGAAAATATTCAAGCAGCTAAAAAAGAAGTGAAAATAGATGTGGATGATTGGTCCTAGGAACGAAGGGAATGTAACAAGAGAAATACAAATGGACAAGACACCGATTAGTGATATATTCGGAGGACTTTTCTGTTCAAGAATCCATTAAACCGGAGACGAAACTTCAGAAAATATTGAACCATTCCTAACATTGCCATTAAATATTAAGAAAGCAAATAACATAGCTGAAGCTTCAAAAGGCCTTACAACCAAGAACAAACGAAAGGGTCTGACATCATCGAATACGAAAGAAAGGGTTGAAGCATGGCAGCAAGTGATGATAGAGAAGTTGCCTGTAGTTTTAGTATTACATTTGAAATGCTTCGAATACAGAATGAATGGCTGCACTAAAATAATGAAGACTATAGAATTTCCCATCAATCTGCAGATTCATTCTAAAATATTATCTGGAAGGACGAATACTTCAGCGGAGAGACAATATAAATTAATATCTGTAGTATACCATGTAGGAAAGGAGGCCAGCTATGGGCATTATATAGCAGATACTTTCCATTCGGGGTATAATACATGGTTGAGGTTTGATGACTCTAAAATAAACAGAGTTACGGAAGAAGATGTTCTTAAACGTCAAGGAGATAGAGTTCCTTATTTATTATTTTATCGAAGGAGTGATACGGTGTGAAGTGTAAAGATTCATTGATATAGTTGTTAATTTGTACATATTAAATTTAAGGATGCTGAACATTGTAATATTTTTCTGTTGTTTCATGAGTAATGCCATGTATTGTATTTCGGGAGAATATGATAAATTGACTTTACAATGTTATATATATGTATATGTATATGTATATAAAAAACAAATATTATATTTTAATAAACGAACTTTGTATAAATGTAAAATTTTGTTTGTTTTTTTTTGAAGAAATTTCTTTTCCTAAAACTTAAATTAAATTTTTGCAAGAACTACTATCTCAGAAGGAAAAAAAGATCGTCTTCGTGAAAATTCCAATCAACCATAAACAGTATTAGCTATTTCAGGACTTTGGACTCTTTATTCCTTTTTCTTTGCTCTTGAAATCAGGTGAATTTCGCTCAATGTAATAAAAAAAAACTTGACCAAACTTTATAATTTTCCCCTGTGTTCAGCGGCGCTACGTTCTCCTACTTCTGTAACCTAGATAAATGAGGATATTTTGGAAGATCGTACTTCATGCACTCGAATCATGTAATTTTTTTTTGTTTCACAAAAATCACAAATATACCAGTCATGAACTCTGAATTAACCTATATCTATAATGACCCAGAACAAAACACTCATTAATTTCCGTTTTATAACCTATTATTCCTTTTCCTGGGTCAGAACAATTTTTTTGGAGAATTCTCGTCTCTGATTACTATAAAATTACTTTTTTCTATTGGTCCTCTAATTCACTTGAAAATCAAAACTTAGTTGAATAATTACTCTAAAAAAAAGTTCTGTCCAAGGTCAGATTGGATTTCTTCAAATTTTATTATCCTGGATATTAGACATGAGAACTCAGAATATATTGAATTTCTCTCTCACTACAGTTAAAGGTCTGTGCTTATAATTTACATCTGGTGTACGCTAGTAGTTTCGATTGTCTGGGATACCAACTATTCAATGGCATAGGCCTCGATTTGGTAACATTTTGGATGTTCCACCATTTACTAATGTAAATGACTAAAACCTCTAGAATTTGCTTCTGAATAAGGATTGGTCAAGTCTATTCAATTCTTTTACATTTTTAGACCTCAGATTTAAAAGAATAGAAAAATTCGTCGTTTCGCAATTCAGAATCAAATAATAATTGACCAATGAAATAGAGTAATGTCTAGAAATGACAATGCATATGAAATATGAAAGCAAGGTTTCAAATGAATAAACTCTGCAATCGATTAAAAAGACGGCATTAAATTTCGAATGTAGAATCTTATATTGTTATTATTAGAACTCTTCATTGCTAAATTCATATGTTAGAATCTTATATTCAATTTTTATATTTTTTTATTTATAAAATCCCAATTCTATTCATGTTTCTTTGGACGAATACCAGTTTCTACTATGAAATGAATAATTACAATTCAATTGTATCTATGGAGGACTGTTCTTATTCTCTTCTCTTTGTTTAATCAACAATTATCCAAGTAAGCCATTCCACATTGTTGATTTTCTTGGACTAGGATGTCACGCAGCTAGCTTTAATCTCCCATGTGGTAAGGTCAATTGCTGCTGTAACCACAATTGGACGGCTGACTTCTGTTGTTGATTTCATTTGTTTGTTATTTCCTTCAATGTTTCTCATTCTAACACTTCTCATCGTATTGCACAGGGACGAAAGCTTGACACACGTGTCTATGGAAACCACATTGGTATAAGGAACTGTTCTTATTCCCTCCTTTCTGTATAATGATCAATTATCCAAGTAAGCCATTCCAAATTGTTGATTTTCTTGGACTCGGATGTCACGCAGGTAGCTAGAATCTCCCACGTGGTAAGGTCAATTGCTGCTGTAACCCCAAATGCACGACTGACTTCTGTTGTTGATTTCATTTGTTTGTTTTTTCCTTCTATGTTTTTCATTCTTACACTTTTCATCGTATTGCACAGGGACCAAAGCTTGACACACGTGTCTATGGAAACCACATTGGTATAAGAGACTGTTCTTACTTCATTTTTTCTGTATAATGATCAATTATCCAAGTAAGTCATTCCACATTGTTGATTTTCTTAGACTCGGATGTCACGCAGGTAGGTATAATCTCCCACGTGGTAAGGTCAATTGCTGCTGAAACCACAAATGCACGACTGACTTCTGTTGTTGATTTCATTTGTTTGTTATTTCCTTCAATGTTTCTCATTCTAACACTTTTCATCGTATTGCACAGGGACGAAAGCTTGACACACGTGTCTAAGGAAACCACTTTGGTATGAGGGACTGTTCTTATTCCCTTCTTTTTGTTCAATCAACAATTATCCAAGTAAGCCATTCCACATTGTTGATTTTCTTGGACTCGGATGTCACGCAGGTAGCTATAAACTCCCACTAGGTAAGGTCAATTGCTGCTGTAACCACAAATGCACGACTGACTTCTGTTGTTGATTTCATTCGTTTGTTATTTTCTTCAATGTTTCTCATTCTAACACTTTTCATCGTATTGCACAGGGACGAAAGCTTGACACGCGTGTCTAAGGAAATCACATTGGTATAAGGGACTGTTCTTATTCCCTTCTTTTTGTTTAATGAACAATTATCCAAGTAAGCCATTCCACATTGTTGATTTTCTTGGACTCGGATGACACGCGGGTAGCTATAATCTCCCACGTGGTAAGGTCAATTGCTGCTGTAACAACAATTGGACGGCTGACTTCTGTTGTTGATTTCATTTGTTTGTTATTTCCTTCAATGTTTCCCATTCTAACACGTTTCATCGTAATGCTGAGGGACGAAAGCTTGACACACGTGTCTATGGAAACCACATTGGTATAAGGGACTGTTCTTATTTCCTTCTTTCTGTATAATGAACAATTATCCAAGTAAGCCATTCCACATTGTTGATTTTCTTGGACTCGGATGACACGCGGGTAGCTATAATCTCCCACGTGGTAAGGTCAATTGCTGCTGTAACCACAATTGGACGGCTGACTTCTGTTGTTGTTTTCATTTGTTTGTTATTTCCTTCAATATTTTCCATTCTGACACGTTTCATCGTAATGCTGAGGGACGAAAGCTTGACACACGTGTCTATGGAAACCACATTGGTATAAGGGACTGTTCTTATTCCCTTCCTTCTGTATAATGAACAATTATCCAAGTAAGCCATTCCACATTGTTGATTTTCTTGGACTCGGATGTCACGCAGGTAGCTATAATCTCCCACGTGGTAAGGTCAATTGCTGCTGTAATCACAAATGCACGACTGAATTCTGTTGTTGATTTGATTTGTTTGTTATTTTCTTCAATGTTCCTCATTCTAACACTTTTCATCGTATTGCACAGGGACGAAAGCTTGACACACGTGTCTAAGGAAACCACTTTGGTATGAGGGACTGCTCTTCTTCCCTTTTTTCTTTTTGATGAACAATTATCCAAGTAAGCCATTCCACATTGTTGATTTTCTTGGACTAGGATGTCACGCAGCTAGCTATAATCTCCCACGTGGTAAGGTCAATTGCTGCTGTAACCACAAATGCACGACTGACTTCTGTTGTTGATTTCATTTGTTTGTTATTTCCTTCTATGTTTCTCATTCTAACACTTTTCATCGTATTGCACAGGGACGAAAGCTTGACACACGTGTCTGAGAAAACCACTTTGGTATGAGGGACTGTTCTTATTCCCTTCTTCTTGTTTAATCAACAATTATTCAAGTAAGCCATTCCACATTGTTGATTTTCTTGGACTCGGATGTCACGCAGGTAGCTATAATCTCCCACGTGGTAAGGTCAATTGCTGCTGTAACCACAAATGCACGACTGACTTCTGTTGTTGATTTCATTTGTTTGATATTTCCTTCAATGTTTCTCATTCTAACACTTCTCATCGTATTGCACACGGACGAAAGCTTGACACACGTGTCTAAGGAATCCACATTGGTATGAGGGTCTGTTCTTATTCCCTTTTTTCTGTTAGATGAACAATTATCCAGATAAGCCATTTCACATTGTTGATTTTCTTGGACTCGGATGTCACGCAGGTAGCTATAATCTCCCACGTGGTAAGATCAATTGCTGCTTTAACAATAAATGGACGGCTGACTTCTGTTGTTGATTTCATTTGTTTGTTATTAAATTCAATGTTTCTCATTCTAACACTTTTCATCGTATTGCACAGGGACGAAAGCTCGACACACGTGTCTAAGGAAACCACATTGATATAATGGACTGTTCTTATTCTCTTCTGTTTGTTTGATGAACAATTATCCAAGTAAGCCATTTCACATTGTTGTTTTTCTTGGTCTCGGATGTCACGCAGGTAGCTATAATCTCTCAATTGGTGAGGTCAAATGCTGCTGTAACCACAAATGCACGACTGACTTCTGTTGTTGATTTCATTCGTTTGTTATTTCCTTCAATCTTCCTCATTCTAACACTTTTCATCGTATTGCACAGAGACGAAAGCTTGACACACGTGTCTAAGGAAACCACATTAATATAAGGGACTGTTCTTATTCTCTTCTTTTTGTTCAATGAACAATTATCCAAGTAAGCCATTTCACATTGTTGTTCTTCTTGATCTCGGATGTCACGCAGGTAGCTATTATCTCTCAATTGGTAAGGTCAATTGCTGCTGTAACCACAAATGCACGACTGACTTCTATTGTTGATTTCATTTGTTTGTTATTTCCTTCAATCTTCCTCATTCTAACACTTTATATCGTATAGCACAGAGACGAAAGCTTGACACACGTGTCTAAGGAAACCACATTGATATAAGGGACTGTTCTATTTCTCTTCTTTTTGTTTAATGAACAATTATCCAAGTGAGCCATTTCACATTGTTGTTTTTCTTGGTCTCGGATGTCACGCATGAAGCTACAATCTCTCAATTGGTAAGGTCAATTGCTGCTGTAACCAAAACTGGACGGCTGACTTCTGTTGTTGCTTTCATTTGTTTGTTATTTCCTCCAATGTTTCTTATTAAGCCATTCCACATTTTGATTTCCTCCCACGTGGTAAGGTCAATTGCTGCTGTTACCAAAACTGGACGGTTGACTTCTGTTGTTGATTTCATTCGTTTGTTATTTCCTTCAATGTTTCTTACTCTAACACTTTTTGTCGTATTGCTGAGGGATGAAAGCTTGACACACGTGTCTAAGGAAACCACTTTGGTATAAAGGACTGTTCTTATTTCCTTTTTTTTGTTTAATCAACAATTATCCAAGTAGGCCATTCCACATTGTTGATTTTCTTGGACTCGTATGTCACGCAGGTAGCTATAATCTCCCACGTGGTAAGGTCAATTGCTGCTGTAACCACAAATGCACGACTGACTTTTAATGTTGATTTCATTTGTTTGTTATTTCCTTCAATGTTTCTCATTCTAACACTTTTCATCGTAATGCACAGGGACGAAAGCTTGACACACGTGTCTAAGGAAACCACTTTGGTATAAGAGACTGTTCTTATTCTCTTTTTTTTGTTTAATCAACAATTATCCAAGTAGGCCATTCCACATTGTTGATTTTCTTGGACTCGGATGTCACGCAGGTAGCTATAATCTCCCACGTGGTAAGGTCAATTGCTGCTGTAACCACAAATGCACGACTGACTTCTGTTGTTGATTTCATTTGTTTGTTATTTCCTTCTATGTTTCTCATTCTAACACTTTTCATCGTATTGCACAGGGACGAAAGCTTGACACACGTGTCTTAGGAAACCACATTGGTATAAGGGACTGTTCTTATTCCCTTCTTTCTGTATAATGATCAATTATCCAAGTAAGCCATTCCACATTGTTGATTTTCTTGGAATCGGATGACACGCAGGTAGCTATAATCTTTTACGTGGTTAGGTAAATTGCTGCTGTAACCACAAATGCACGACTGACTTCTGTTGTTGATTTCATTTGTTTGTTATTTCCTTTAATGTTTCTCATTCTAACACTTTTCATCGTAATGCACAGGGACGAAACTTGACACACGTGTCTAAGGAAACCACTTTGGTATAAGAGACTGTTCTTATTCTCTTTTTTTTGTTTAATCAACAATTATCCAAGTAGGCCATTCCACATTGTTGATTTTCTTGGACTCGGATGTCACGCAGGTAGCTATAATCTCCCACGTGGTAAGGTCAATTGCTGCTGTAACCACAAATGCACGACTGACTTCTAATGTTGATTTCATTCGTTTGTTATTTCCTTCAATGTTTCTCATTCTAACACTTCTCATCGTATTGCACAGGGACGAAAGCTTGACACGCGTGTCTAAGGAAACCACTTTGGTATAAGGGACTGTTCTTATTCTCTTTTTTTTGTTTAATCAACAATTATCCAAGTAGGCCATTCCACATTGTTGATTTTCTTGGACTCGGATGTCACGCAGGTAGCTATAATCTCCCACGTGGTAAGGTCAATTGCTGCTGTAACCACGAATGCACGACTGACTTCTAATGTTGATTTCATTTGTTTGTTATTTCCTTCAATGTTTCTCATTCTAACACTTCTCATCGTATTGCACAGGGACGAAAGCTTGACACACGTGTCTAAAGAAACCACTTTGGTATGAGGGACTGTTCTTATTCCCTTCTTTTTGTTCAATCAACAATTATCCAAGTAAGCCATTCCACATTGTTGATTTTCTTGGACTCGAATGTCACGCAGGTAGCTATAATCTCCCACTTGGTAAGGTCAATTGCTGCTGTAACCACAAATGCACGACTGACTTCTGTTGTTGATTTCATTTGTTTGTTATTTCCTTCTATGTTTCTCTTTCTAACACTTTTCATCGTATTGCACAGGGACGAAAGCTTGACACACGTGTCTAAGGAAACCACTTTGGTATAAGGGACTGTTCTTATTCTTTTTTTTGGTTTAATCAACAATTATCCAAGTAGGCCATTTCACATTGTTGATTTTCTTGGACTCGGATGTCACGCAGGTAGCTATAATCTCCCACGTGGTAAGGTCAATTGCTGCTGTAACCACAAATGCACGACTGACTCCTAATGTTGATTTCATTTGTTTGTTATTTCCTTCAATGTTTCTCATTCTAACACTTCTCATCGTATTGCACAGGGACGAAAGCTTGACACACGTGTCTAAGGAAACCACTTTGGTATAAGGGACTGTTCTTATTCCCTTCTTTTTGTTCAATCAACAATTATCCAAGTAAGCCATTCCACATTGTTGATTTTCTTGGACTCGGATGTCACGCAGGTAGCTGTAATCTCCCACGTGGTAAGGTCAATTGCTGCTGTAACCACAAATGCACGACTGACTTCTGTTGTTGATTTCATTCGTTTGTTATTTTCTTCAATGTTTCTCATTCTAACACTTATCATCGTATTGCACAGGGACGAAAGCTTGACACGCGTGTCTAAGGAAACCACTTTGGTATAAGGGACTGTTCTTATTCCCTTCTTCTTGTTTAATGAACAATTATCCAAGTAAGCCATTCCACATTGTTGATTTTCTTGGACTCGGATGACACGCGGGTAGCTATAATCTCCCACGTGGTGAGGTCAATTGCTGCTGTAACCACAATTGGACGGCTGAATTCTGTTGTTGATTTCATTTGTTTTTCATTTCCTTCAATGTTGTTTCTCATTCTAACACTTCTCATCGTATTGCACAGGGACGAAAGCTTGACACACGTGTCTAAGGAAACCACTTTGGTATAAGGGACTGTTCTAATTCCCTTCTTTTTGTTCAATCAACAATTAACCAAGTAAGCCATGCCACATTGTTGATTTTCTTGGACTCGGATGTCACGCAGGTAGCTATAATCTCCCACGTGGTAAGGTCAATTGCTGCTGTAACCACAAATGCACGACTGACTTCTAATGTTGATTTCATTTGTTTGTTATTTCCTTCAATGTTTCTCATTCTAACACTTTTCATCGTATTGCACAGGGACGAAAGCTTGACACACGTGTCTTAGGAAACCACTTTGGTATAAGGGACTGTTCTTATTCCCTTCTTCTTGTTTAATGAACAATTATCCAAGTAAGCCATTCCACATTGTTGATTTTCTTGGACTCGGATGTCACGCAGGTAGCTATAATCTCCCACGTGGTAAGGTCAATTGCTGCTGTAACCACAAATGCACGACTGACTTCTAATGTTGATTTCATTTGTTTGTTATTTCCTTCAATGTTTCTCATTCTAACACTTTTCATCGTATTGCACAGGGACGAAAGCTTGACACACGTGCCTATGGAAACCACATTGGTATAAGGGACTGTTCTTACTTCATTCTTTCTGTATAATGATCAATTATCCAAGTAGGCCATTCCACATTGTTGATTTTCTTGGACTCGAATGTCACGCAGGTAGCTATAATCTCCCACTTGGTAAGGTCAATTGCTGCTGTAACCACAAATGCACGACTGACTTCTGTTGTTGATTTCATTTGTTTGTTATTTCCTTCTATGTTTCTCATTCTAACACTTTTCATCGTATTGCACAGGGACGAAAGCTTGACACACGTGTCTAAGGAAACCACTTTGGTATAAGGGACTGTTCTTATTCTTTTTTTTTGTTTAATCAACAATTATCCAAGTAGGCCATTTCACATTGTTGATTTTCTTGGACTCGGATGTCACGCAGGTAGCTATAATCTCCCACGTGTTAAGGTCAATTGCTGCTGTAACCACAAATGCACGACTGACTTCTAATGTTGATTTCATTCGTTTGTTATTTTCTTCAATGTTTCTCATTCTAACACTTATCATCGTATTGCACAGGGACGAAAGCTTGACACGCGTGTCTAAGGAAACCACTTTGGTATAAGGGACTGTTCTTATTCCCTTCTTTTTGTTCAATCAACAATTATCCAAGTAAGCCATTCCACATTGTTGATTTTCTTGGACTCGGATGTCACGCAGGTAGCTGTAATCTCCCACGTGGTAAGGTCAATTGCTGCTGTAACCACAAATGCACGACTGACTTCTGTTGTTGATTTCATTCGTTTGTTATTTTCTTCAATGTTTCTCATTCTAACACTTATCATCGTATTGCACAGGGACGAAAGCTTGACACGCGTGTCTAAGGAAACCACTTTGGTATAAGGGACTGTTCTTATTCCCTTCTTCTTGTTTAATGAACAATTATCCAAGTAAGCCATTCCACATTGTTGATTTTCTTGGACTCGGATGACACGCGGGTAGCTATAATCTCCCACGTGGTGAGGTCAATTGCTGCTGTAACCACAATTGGACGGCTGAATTCTGTTGTTGATTTCATTTGTTTTTTATTTCCTTCAATGTTGTTTCTCATTCTAACACTTCTCATCAAATTGCACAGGGACGAAAGCTTGACACACGTGTCTAAGGAAACCACTTTGGTATAAGGGACTGTTCTAATTCCCTTCTTTTTGTTCAATCAACAATTAACCAAGTAAGCCATGCCACATTGTTGATTTTCTTGGACTCGGATGTCACGCAGGTAGCTATAATCTCCCACGTGGTAAGGTCAATTGCTGCTGTAACCACAAATACACGACTGACTTCTAATGTTGATTTCATATGTTTGTTATTTCCTTCAATGTTTCTCATTCTAACACTTTTCATCGTATTGCACAGGGACGAAAGCTTGACACACGTGTCTAAGGAAACCACTTTGGTATAAGGGACTGTTCTTATTCCCTTCTTCTTGTTTAATGAACAATTATCCAAGTAAGCCATTCCACATTGTTGATTTTCTTTGACTCGGATGTCACGCAGGTAGCTATAATCTCCCACGTGGTAAGGTCAATTGCTGCTGTAACCACAAATGCACGACTGACTTCTAATGTTGATTTCATTTGTTTGTTATTTCCTTCAATGTTTCTCATTCTAACACTTTTCATCGTATTGCACAGGGACGAAAGCTTGACACACGTGCCTATGGAAACCACATTGGTATAAGGGACTGTTCTTACTTCATTCTTTCTGTATAATGATCAATTATCCAAGTAGGCCATTCCACATTGTTGATTTTCTTGGACTCGGATGTCACGCAGGTAGCTATAATCTCCCACGTGGTAAGGTCAATTGCTGCTGTAACCACAAATGCACGACTGACTTCTAATGTTGATTTCATTTGTTTGTTATTTCCTTCAATGTTTCTCATTCTAACACTTTTCATCGTATTGCACAGGGACGAAAGCTTGACACACGTGTCTAAGGAAACCACTTTGGTATAAGGGACTGTTCTTATTCTCTTTTTTTTGATCAATCAACAATTATCCAAATAGGCCATTCCACATTGTTGATTTTCTTGGACTCGGATGTCACGCAGGTAGCTATAATCTCCCACGTGGTAAGGTCAATTGCTGCTGTAACCACAAATGCACGACTGACTTCTAATGTTGATTTCATTTGTTTGTTATTTCCTTCAATGTTTCTCATTCTAACACTTTTCATCGTATTGCACAGGGACGAAAGCTTGACACGCGTGTCTAAGGAAACCACTTTGGTATAAGGGACTGTTGTTATTCCCTTCTTTTTGTTTAATGAACAATTATCCAAGTAAGCCATTCGACATTGTTGATTTTCTTGGACTCGAATGTCACGCAGGTAGCTATAATCTCCCACGTTGTAAGGTCAATTGCTGCTGTAACCACAAATGCACGATTGACTTCTGTTGTTGATTTCATTTGTATGTTATTTCCTTCTATGTTTCTCATTCTAACACTTTTCATCGTATTGCACAGGGACGAAAGCTTGACACGCGTGTCTAAGGAAACCACTTTGGTATAAGGGACTGTTCTTATTCCCTTCTTTTTGTTTAATGAACAATTATCCAAGTAAGCCATTCCACATTGTGTATTTTCTTGGACTCGGATGTCACGCAGGTAGCTATAATCTTCCACGTGGTAGGGTCAATTGCTGCTGTAACCACAAATGCACGACTGACTTCTGTTGTTGATTTCATTCGTTTGTTATTTTCTTCAATGTTTCTCATTCTAACACTTTTCATCGTATTGCACAGGGACGAAAGCTTGACACACGTGTCTGTGGAAACCACATTGGTATAAGGGACTGTTCTTACTTCATTCTTTCTGTATAATGATCAATTATCCAAGTAGGCCATTCCACATTGTTGATTTTCTTGGACTCGGATGTCACGCAGGTAGCTATAATATCCCACGTGGTAAGGTCAATTGCTGCTGTAACCACAAATGCACGACTGTCTTCTAATGTTGATTTCATTTGTTTGTTATTTCCTTCAATGTTTCTCATTCTTACACTTTTCATCGTATTGCACAGGGACGAAAGCTTGACACACGTGTCTAAGGAAACCACTTTGGTATAAGGGATTGTTCTTATTCCCTTCTTTTTGTTCAATCAACAATTATCCAAGTAAGCCATTCCACATTGTTGATTTTCTTGGACTCGGATGTCACGCAGGTAGCTGTAATCTCCCACGTGGTAAGGTCAATTGCTGCTGTAATCACAAATGCACGACTGACTTCTGTTGTTGATTTCATTCGTTTGTTATTTTCTTCAATGTTTCTCATTCTAACACTTTTCATCGTATTGCACAGGGACGAAAGCTTGACACACGTTTCTAAGGAAACCACTTTGGTATAAGGGACTGTTCTTATTCCCTTCTTTTTGTTTAATGAACAATTATCCAAGTAAGCCATTCCACATTGTTGATTTTCTTGGACTCGAATGTCACGCAGGTAGCTATAATCTCCCACGTTGTAAGGTCAATTGCTGCTGTAACCACAAATGCACGATTGACTTCTGTTGTTGATTTCATTTGTATGTTATTTCCTTCTATGTTTCTCATTCTAACACTTTTCATCGTATTGCACAGGGACGAAAGCTTGACACGCTTGTCTAAGGAAACCACTTTGGTATAAGGGACTGTTCTTATTCCCTTCTTTTTGTTCAATGAACAATTATCCAAGTAAGCCATTCCACATTGTTGATTTTCTTGGACTCGGATGTCACGCAGGTAGCTATAATCTTCCACGTGGTAAGGTCAATTGCTGCTGTAACCACAAATGCACGACTGACTTCTGTTGTTGATTTCATTTGTTTGTTATTTCCTTCAATGTTTCTCATTCTAACACTTTTCATCGTATTGCACAGGGACGAAAGCTTGACACACGTGTCTAAGGAAACCACATTGGTATGAGGGACTGTTCTTATTCCCTTCTTTTTGTTCAATCAACAATTATCCAAGTAAGCCATTCCACATTGTTGATTTTCTTGGACTCGAATGTCACGCAGGTAGCTATAATCTCCCACGTGGTAAGGTCAATTGCTGCTGTAACCACAAATGCACGACTGACTTCTGTTTTTGATTTCATTTGTTTGTTATTTCCTTCTATGTTTCTCATTCTAACACTTTTCATCGTATTGCACAGGGACGAAAGCTTGACTCACGTGTCTAAGGAAACCACTTTGGTATAAGGGACTGTTCTTATTCTCTTTTTTTTTGTTTAATCAACAATTATCCAAGAAGGCCATTTCACATTGTTGATTTTCTTGGACTCGGATGTCACGCAGGTAGCCATAATCTCCCACGTGGTAAGGTCAATTGCTGCTGTAACCACAAATGCCCGACTGACTTCTAATGTTGATTTCATTTGTTTGTTATTTCCTTCAATGTTTCTCATTCTAACACTTCTCATCGTATTGCACAGGGACGAGAGCTTGACACGCGTGTCTAAGGAAACCACTTTGGTATAAGGGACTGTTCTTATTCTCTTTTTTTTGTTTAATCAACAATTATCCAAGTAGGCCATTCCACATTGTTGATTTTCTTGGACTCGGATGTCACGCAGGTAGCTATAATCTCCCACGTGGTAAGGTCAATTGCTGCTGTAACCACAAATGCACGACTGACTTCTGTTGTTGATTTCATTTGTTTGTTATTTCCTTCTATGTTTCTCATTCTAACACTTTTCATCGTATTGCACAGGGACGAAAGCTTAACACACGTGTCTAAGGAAACCACTTTGGTATAAGGGACTGTTCTTATTCTCTTTTTTTTGTTTAATCAACAATTATCCAAGTAGGCCATTCCACATTGTTGATTTTCTTGGACTCGGATGTCACGCAGGTAGCTATAATCTCCCACGTGGTAAGGTCAATTGCTGCTGTAACCACAAATGCACGACTGACTTCTGTTGTTGATTTCATTTGTTTGTTATTTCCTTCTATGTTTCTCATTCTAACACTTTTCATCGTATTGCACAGGGACGAAAGCTTGACACACGTGTCTAAGGAAACCACTTTGGTATGAGGGACTGTTCTTATTCCCTTCTTTTTGTTCAATCAACAAATATCCAAGTAAGCCATTCCACATTGTTGATTTTCTTGGACTCGAATGTCACGCAGGTAGCTATAATCTCCCACTTGGTAAGGTCAATTGCTGCTGTAACCACAAATGCACGACTGACTTCTGTTGTTGATTTCATTTGTTTGTTATTTCCTTCTATGTTTCTCATTCTAACACTTTTCATCGTATTGCACAGGGACGAAAGCTTGACACGCGTGTCTAAGGAAACCACTTTGGTATAAGGGACTGTTCTTATTCTTTTTTTTGGTTTAATCAACAATTATCCAAGTAGGCCATTTCACATTGTTGATTTTCTTGGACTCGGATGTCACGCAGGTAGCTATAATCTCCCACGTGGTAAGGTCAATTGCTGCTGTAACCACAAATGCACGACTGACTTCTGTTGTTGATTTCATTTGTTTGTTATTTCCTTCTATGTTTCTCATTCTAACACTTTTCATCGTATTGCACAGGGACGAAAGCTTGACACACGTGTCTTAGGAAACCACATTGGTATAAGGGACTGTTCTTATTCCCTTCTTTCTGTATAATGATCAATTATCCAAGTAAGCCATTCCACATTGTTGATTTTCTTGGAATCGGATGACACGCAGGTAGCTATAATCTTTTACGTGGTTAGGTAAATTGCTGCTGTAACCACAAATGCACGACTGACTTCTGTTGTTGATTTCATTTGTTTGTTATTTCCTTTAATGTTTCTCATTCTAACTTTTTTCATCGTAATGCACAGGGACGAAAGCTTGACACACGTGTCTAAGGAAACCACTTTGGTATAAGAGACTGTTCTTATTCTCTTTTTTTTTTTTAATCAACAATTATCCAAGTAGGCCATTCCACATTGTTGATTTTCTTGGACTCGGATGTCACGCAGGTAGCTATAATCTCCCACGTGGTAAGGTCAATTGCTGCTGTAACCACAAATGCACGACTGACTTCTGTTGTTGATTTCATTTGTTTGTTATTTCCTTCTATGTTTCTCATTCTAACACTTTTCATCGTATTGCACAGGGACGAAAGCTTGACACACGTGTCTAAGGAAACCACTTTGGTATAAGGGACTGTTCTTATTCTCTTTTTTTTGTTTAATCAACAATTATCCAAGTAGGCCATTCCACATTGTTGATTTTCTTGGACTCGGATGTCATGCAGGTAGCTATAATCTCCCACGTGGTAAGGTCAATTGCTGCTGTAACCACAAATGCACGACTGACTTCTAATGTTGATTTCATTCGTTTGTTATTTCCTTCAATGTTTCTCATTCTAACACTTCTCATCGTATTGCACAGGGACGAAAGCTTGACACGCGTGTCTAAGGAAACCACTTTGGTATAAGGGACTGTTCTTATTCTCTTTTTTTTGTTTAATCAACAATTATCCAAGTAGGCCATTCCACATTGTTGATTTTCTTGGACTCGGATGTCACGCAGGTAGCTATAATCTCCCACGTGGTAAGGTCAATTGCTGCTGTAACCACAAATGCACGACTGACTTCTAATGTTGATTTCATTTGTTTGTTATTTCCTTCAATGTTTCTCATTCTAACACTTCTCATCGTATTGCACAGGGACGAAAGCTTGACACACGTGTCTAAGGAAACCACTTTGGTATGAGGGACTGTTCTTATTCCCTTCTTTTTGTTCAATCAACAATTATCCAAGTAAGCCATTCCACATTGTTGATTTTCTTGGACTCGAATGTCACGCAGGTAGCTATAATCTCCCACTTGGTAAGGTCAATTGCTGCTGTAACCACAAATGCACGACTGACTTCTGTTGTTGATTTCATTTGTTTGTTATTTCCTTCTATGTTTCTCATTCTAACACTTTTCATCGTATTGCACAGGGACGAAAGCTTGACACACGTGTCTAAGGAAACCACTTTGGTATAAGGGACTGTTCTTATTCTTTTTTTTGGTTTAATCAACAATTATCCAAGTAGGCCATTTCACATTGTTGATTTTCTTGGACTCGGATGTCACGCAGGTAGCTATAATCTCCCACGTGGTAAGGTCAATTGCTGCTGTAACCACAAATGCACGACTGACTTCTAATGTTGATTTCATTTGTTTGTTATTTCCTTCAATGTTTCTCATTCTAACAATTCTCATCGTATTGCACAGGGACGAAAGCTTGACACACGTGTCTAAGGAAACCACTTTGGTATAAGGGACTGTTCTTATTCCCTTCTTTTTGTTCAATCAACAATTATCCAAGTAAGCCATTCCACATTGTTGATTTTCTTGGACTCGGATGTCACGCAGGTAGCTGTAATCTCCCACGTGGTAAGGTCAATTGCTGCTGTAACCACAAATGCACGACTGACTTCTGTTGTTGATTTCATTCGTTTGTTATTTTCTTCAATGTTTCTCATTCTAACACTTATCATCGTATTGCACAGGGACGAAAGCTTGACACGCGTGTCTAAGGAAACCACTTTGGTATAAGGGACTGTTCTTATACCCTTCTTCTTGTTTAATGAACAATTATCCAAGTAAGCCATTCCACATTGTTGATTTTCTTGGACTCGGATGACACGCGGGTAGCTATAATCTCCCACGTGGTGAGGTCAATTGCTGCTGTAACCACAATTGGACGGCTGAATTCTGTTGTTGATTTCATTTGTTTTTTATTTCCTTCAATGTTGTTTCTAATTCTAACACTTCTCATCGTATTGCACAGGGACGAAAGCTTGACACACGTGTCTAAGGAAACCACTTTGGTATAAGGGACTGTTCTAATTCCCTTCTTTTTGTTCAATCAACAATTAACCAAGTAAGCCATGCCACATTGTTGATTTTCTTGGACTCGGATGTCACGCAGGTAGCTATAATCTCCCACGTGGTAAGGTCAATTGCTGCTGTAACCACAAATGCACGACTGACTTCTAATGTTGATTTCATTTGTTTGTTATTTCCTTCAATGTTTCTCATTCTAACACTTTTCATCGTATTGCACAGGGACGAAAGCTTGACACACGTGTCTTAGGAAACCACTTTGGTATAAGGGACTGTTCTTATTCCCTTCTTCTTGTTTAATGAACAATTATCCAAGTAAGCCATTCCACATTGTTGATTTTATTGGACTCGGATGTCACGCAGGTAGCTATAATCTCCCACGTGGTAAGGTCAATTGCTGCTGTAACCACAAATGCACGACTGACTTCTAATGTTGATTTCATTTGTTTGTTATTTCCTTCAATGTTTCTCATTCTAACACTTTTCATCGTATTGCACAGGGACGAAAGCTTGACACACGTGCCTATGGAAACCACATTGGTATAAGGGACTGTTCTTACTTCATTCTTTCTGTATAATGATCAATTATCCAAGTAGGTCATTCCACATTGTTGATTTTCTTGGACTCGAATGTCACGCAGGTAGCTATAATCTCCCACTTGGTAAGGTCAATTGCTGCTGTAACCACAAATGCACGACTGACTTCTGTTGTTGATTTCATTTGTTTGTTATTTCCTTCTATGTTTCTCATTCTAACACTTTTCATCGTATTGCACAGGGACGAAAGCTTGACACACATGTCTAAGGAAACCACTTTGGTATAAGGGACTGTTCTTATTCTTTTTTTTTGTTTAATCAACAATTATCCAAGTAGGCCATTTCACATTGTTGATTTTCTTGGACTCGGATGTCACGCAGGTAGCTATAATCTCCCACGTGGTAAGGTCAATTGCTGCTGTAACCACAAATGCACGACTGACTTCTAATGTTGATTTCATTTGTTTGTTATTTCCTTCAATGTTTCTCATTCTAACACTTCTCATCGTATTGCACAGGGACGAAAGCTTGACACACGTGTCTAAGGAAACCACTTTGGTATAAGGGACTGTTCTTATTCCCTTCTTTTTGTTCAATCAACAATTATCCAAGTAAGCCATTCCACATTGTTGATTTTCTTGGACTCGGATGTCACGCAGGTAGCTGTAATCTCCCACGTGGTAAGGTCAATTGCTGCTGTAACCACAAATGCACGACTGACTTCTGTTGTTGATTTCATTCGTTTGTTATTTTCTTTAATGTTTCTCATTCTAACACTTATCATCGTATTGCACAGGGACGAAAGCTTGACACGCGTGTCTAAGGAAACCACTTTGGTATAAGGGACTGTTCTTATTCCCTTCTTCTTGTTTAATGAACAATTATCCAAGTAAGCCATTCCACATTGTTGATTTTCTTGGACTCGGATGACACGCGGGTAGCTATAATCTCCCACGTGGTGAGGTCAATTGCTGCTGTAACCACAATTGGACGGCTGAATTCTGTTGTTGATTTCATTTGTTTTTTATTTCCTTCAATGTTGTTTCTCATTCTAACACTTCTCATCGTATTGCACAGGGACGAAAGCTTGACACACGTGTCTAAGGAAACCACTTTGGTATAAGGGACTGTTCTAATTCCCTTCTTTTTGTTCAATCAACAATTAACCAAGTAAGCCATGCCACAATGTTGATTTTCTTGGACTCGGATGTCACGCAGGTAGCTATAATCTCCCACGTGGTAAGGTCAATTGCTGCTGTAACCACAAATGCACGACTGACTTCTAATGTTGATTTCATATGTTTGTTATTTCCTTCAATGTTTCTCATTCTAACACTTTTCATCGTATTGCACAGGGACGAAAGCTTGACACACGTGTCTTAGGAAACCACTTTGGTATAAGGGACTGCTCTTACTTCATTCTTTCCGTATAATGATCAATTATCCAAGTAGGCCATTCCACATTGTTGATTTTCTTGGACTCGGATGTCACGCAGGTAGCTATAATCTCCCACGTGGTAAGGTCAATTGCTGCTGTAACCACAAATGCACGACTGACTTCTAATGTTGATTTCATTTGTTTGTTATTTCCTTCAATGTTTCTCATTCTAACACTTTTCATCGTATTGCACAGGGACGAAAGCTTGACACACGTGTCTAAGGAAACCACTTTGGTATAAGGGACTGTTCTTATTCTCTTTTTTTTGTTCAATCAACAATTATCCAAATAGGCCATTCCACATTGTTGATTTTCTTGGACTCGGATGTCACGCAGGTAGCTATAATCTCCCACGTGGTAAGGTCAATTGCTGCTGTAACCACAAATGCACGACTGACTTCTAATGTTGATTTCATTTGTTTGTTATTTCCTTCAATGTTTCTCATTCTAACACTTTTCATCGTATTGCACAGGAACGAAAGCTTGACACGCGTGTCTAAGGAAACCACTTTGGTATAAGGGACTGTTGTTATTCCCTTCTTTTTGTTTAATGAACAATTATCCAAGTAAGCCATTCGACATTGTTGATTTTCTTGGACTCGAATGTCACGCAGGTAGCTATAATCTCCCACGTTGTAAGGTCAATTGCTGCTGTAGCCACAAATGCACGATTGACTTCTGTTGTTGATTTCATTTGTATGTTATTTCCTTCTATGTTTCTCATTCTAACACTTTTCATCGTATTGCACAGGGACGAAAGCTTGACACGCGTGTCTAAGGAAACCACTTTGGTATAAGGGACTGTTCTTATTCCCTTCTTTTTGTTTAATGAACAATTATCCAAGTAAGCCATTCCACATTGTTGATTTTCTTGGACTCGGATGTCACGCAGGTAGCTATAATCTTCCACGTGGTAAGGTCAATTGCTGCTGTAACCACAAATGCACGACTGACTTCTGTTGTTGATTTCATTCGTTTGTTATTTTCTTCAATGTTTCTCATTCTAACACTTTTCATCGTATTGCACAGGGACGAAAGCTTGACACACGTGTCTATGGAAACCACATTGGTATAAGGGACTGTTCTTACTTCATTCTTTCTGTAAAATGATCAATTATCCAAGTAGGCCATTCCACATTGTTGATTTTCTTGGACTCGGATGTCACGCAGGTAGCTATAATATCCCACGTGGTAAGGTCAATTGCTGCTGTAACCACAAATGCACGACTGTCTTCTAATGTTGATTTCATTTGTTTGTTATTTCCTTCAATGTTTCTCATTCTAACACTTTTCATCGTATTGCACAGGGACGAAAGCTTGACACACGTGTCTAAGGAAACCACTTTGGTATAAGGGACTGTTCTTATTCCCTTCTTTTTGTTCAATCAACAATTATCCAAGTAAGCCATTCCACATTGTTGATTTTCTTGGACTCGGATGTCACGCAGGTAGCTGTAATCTCCCACGTGGTAAGGTCAATTGCTGCTGTAACCACAAATGCACGACTGACTTCTGTTGTTGATTTCATTTGTTTGTTATTTCCTTCAATGTTTCTCATTCTAACACTTTTCATCGTATTGCACAGGGACGAAAGCTTGACACACGTGCCTATGGAAACCACATTGGTATAAGGGACTGTTCTTACTTCATTCTTTCTGTATAATGATCAATTATCCAAGTAGGCCATTCCACATTGTTGATTTTCTTGGACTCGGATGTCACGCAGGTAGCTATAATCTCCCACGTGGTAAGGTCAATTGCTGCTGTAACCACAAATGCACGACTGACTTCTAATGTTGATTTCATTTGTTTGTTATTTCCTTCAATGTTTCTCATTCTAACACTTTTCATCGTATTGCACAGGAACGAAAGCTTGACACGCGTGTCTAAGGAAACCACTTTGGTATAAGGGACTGTTGTTATTCCCTTCTTTTTGTTTAATGAACAATTATCCAAGTAAGCCATTCGACATTGTTGATTTTCTTGGACTCGAATGTCACGCAGGTAGCTATAATCTCCCACATTGTAAGGTCAATTGCTGCTGTAGCCACAAATGCACGATTGACTTCTGTTGTTGATTTCATTTGTATGTTATTTCCTTCTATGTTTCTCATTCTAACACTTTTCATCGTATTGCACAGGGACGAAAGCTTGACACGCGTGTCTAAGGAAACCACTTTGGTATAAGGGACTGTTCTTATTCCCTACTTTTTGTTTAATGAACAATTATCCAAGTAAGCCATTCCACATTGTTGATTTTCTTGGACTCGGATGTCACGCAGGTAGCTATAATCTCCCACGTTGTAAGGTCAATTGCTGCTGTAACCACAAATGCACGATTGACTTCTGTTGTTGATTTCATTTGTATGTTATTTCCTTCTATGTTTCTCATTCTAACACTTTTCATCGTATTGCACAGGGACGAAAGCTTGACACGCGTGTCTAAGGAAACCACTTTGGTATAAGGGACTGTTCTTATTCCCTTCTTTTTGTTCAATGAACAATTATCCAAGTAAGCCATTCCACATTGTTGATTTTCTTGGACTCGGATGTCACGCAGGTAGCTATAATCTTCCACGTGGTAAGGTCAATTGCTGCTGTAACCACAAAGCACGACTGACTTCTGTTGTTGATTTCATTTGTTTGTTATTTCCTTCAATGTTTCTCATTCTAACACTTTTCATCGTATTGCACAGGGACGAAAGCTTGACACACGTGTCTAAGGAATCCACATTGGTATGAGGGACTGTTCTTATTCCCTTCTTTTTGTTCAATCAACAATTATCCAAGTAAGCCATTCCACATTGTTGATTTTCTTGGACTCGGATGTCACGCAGGTAGCTATAATCTCCCACGTGGTAAGGTCAATTGCTGCTGTAACCACAAATGCACGACTGACTTCTGTTTTTGATTTCATTTGTTTGTTATTTCCTTCTATGTTTCTCATTCTAACACTTTTCATCGTATTGCACAGGGACGAAAGCTTGACACACGTGTCTAAGGAAACCACTTTGGTATAAGGGACTGTTCTTATTCTCTTTTTTTTTGTTTAATCAACAATTATCCAAGTAGGCCATTCCACATTGTTGATTTTCTTGGACTCGGATGTCACGCAGGTAGCCATAATCTCCCACGTGGTAAGGTCAATTGCTGCTGTAACCACAAATGCACGACTGACTTCTAATGTTGATTTCATTTGTTTGTTATTTCCTTCAATGTTTCTCATTCTAACACTTCTCATCGTATTGCACAGGGACGAAAGCTTGACACGCGTGTCTAAGGAAACCACTTTGGTATAAGGGACTGTTCTTATTCTCTTTTTTTTGTTTAATCAACAATTATCCAAGTAGGCCATTCCACATTGTTGATTTTCTTGGACTCGGATGTCACGCAGGTAGCTATAATCTCCCACGTGGTAAGGTCAATTGCTGCTGTAACCACAAATGCACGACTGACTTCTGTTGTTGATTTCATTTGTTTGTTATTTCCTTCTATGTTTCTCATTCTAACACTTTTCATCGTATTGCACAGGGACGAAAGCTTAACACACGTGTCTAAGGAAACCACTTTGGTATAAAGGACTGTTCTTATTCTCTTTTTTTTGTTTAATCAACAATTATCCAAGTAGGCCATTCCACATTGTTGATTTTCTTGGACTCGGATGTCACGCAGGTAGCTATAATCTCCCACGTGGTAAGGTCAATTGCTGCTGTAACCACAAATGCACGACTGACTTCTGTTGTTGATTTCATTTGTTTGTTATTTCCTTCTATGTTTCTCATTCTAACACTTTTCATCGTATTGCACAGGGACGAAAGCTTGACACACGTGTCTAAGGAAACCACATTGGTATAAGGGACTGTTCTTATTCCCTTCTTTCTGTATAATGATCAATTATCCAAGTAAGCCATTCCACATTGTTGATTTTCTTGGACTCGGATGACACGCAGGTAGCTATAATCTTTTACGTGGTTAGGTAAATTGCTGCTGTAACCACAAATGCACGACTGACTTCTGTTGTTGATTTCATTTGTTTGTTATTTCCTTCAATGTTTCTCATTCTAACACTTTTCATCGTATTGCACAGGGACGAAAGCTTGACACACGTGTCTAAGGAAACCACTTTGGTATGAGGGACTGTTCTTATTCCCTTCTTTTTGTTCAATCAACAATTATCCAAGTAGGCCATTCCACATTGTTGATTTTCTTGGACTCGGATGTCACGCAGGTAGCTATAATCTCCCACGTGGTAAGGTCAATTGCTGCTGTAACCACAAATGCACGACTGACTTCTAATGTTGATTTCATTTGTTTGTTAT
The DNA here is from genome assembly GCF_914767665.1 of Harmonia axyridis. Classification (NCBI taxonomy): domain Eukaryota; kingdom Metazoa; phylum Arthropoda; class Insecta; order Coleoptera; family Coccinellidae; genus Harmonia; species Harmonia axyridis. Next base: position 45,483,081 of record NC_059502.1, on the reverse strand, counting down.
TTCCTTCAATGTTTCTCATTCTAACACTTCTCATCGTATTGCACAGGGACGAAAGCTTGACACACGTGTCTAAGGAAACCACTTTGGTATGAGGGACTGTTCTTATTCCCTTCTTTTTTTCAATCAACAATTATCCAAGTAAGCCATTCCACATTGTTGATTTTCTTGGACTCGAATGTCACGCAGGTAGCTATAATCTCCCACTTGGTAAGGTCAATTGCTGCTGTAACCACAAATGCACGACTGACTTCTGTTGTTGATTTCATTTGTTTGTTATTTCCTTCTATGTTTCTCATTCTAACAGTTTTCATCGTATTGCACAGGGACGAAAGCTTGACACACGTGTCTAAGGAAACCACTTTGGTATAAGGGACTGTTCCTATTCTTTTTTTGTTTAATCAACAATTATCCAAGTAGGCCATTCCACATTGTTGATTTTCTTGGACTCGGATGTCACGCAGGTAGCTATAATCTCCCACGTGGTAAGGTCAATTGCTGCTGTAACCACAAATGCACGACTGACTTCTAATGTTGATTTCATTTCTTTGTTATTTCCTTCAATATTTCTCATTCTAACACTTCTCATCGTATTGCACAGGGACGAAAGCTTGACACACGTGTCTAAGGAAACCACTTTGGTATGAGGGACTGTTCTTATTCCCTTCTTTTTGTTCAATCAACAATTATCCAAGTAAGCCATTCCACATTGTTGATTTTCTTGGACTCGATTGTCACGCAGGTAGCTAAAATCTCCCACGTGGTAAGGCCAATTGCTGCTGTAACCACAAATGCACGACTGACTCCTGTTGTTGATTTCATTTGTATGTTATTTCCTTCTATGTTTCTCATTCTAACACTTTTCATTGTATTGCACAAAGACGAAAGCTTGACACGCGTGTCTAAGGAAACCACTTTGGTATAAGGGACTGTTCTTATTCCCTTCTTTTTGTTTAATGAACAATTATCCAAGTAAGCCATTCCACATTGTTGATTTTCTTGGACTCGGATGTCACGCAGGTAGCTATAATCTCCCACGTGGTAAGGTCAATTGCTGCTGTAACCACAAATGCACGACTGACTTCTGTTGTTGATTTCATTTGTTTGTTATTTCCTTCTATGTTTCTCATTCTAACATTTTTCATCGTATTGCACAGGGACGAAAGCTTGACACACGTGTCTAAGGAAACCACTTTGGTATAAGGGACTGTTCTTATTCCCTTCTTTTTATTTAATGAACAATTATCCAAGTAAGCCGTTCCACATTGTTGATTTTCTTGGGCTCGGATGTCACGCAGTTAGCTGTAATCTCCCACGTGGTAAGGTCAATTGCTGCTGTAACCACAAATGCACGACTGACTTCTGTTGTTGATTTCATTTGTTTGTTATTTCCTTCTATGTTTCTCATTCTAAGATTTTTCATCGTATTGCACAGGGACGAAAGCTTGACACACGTGTCTGAGGAAACCACTTTGGTATAAGGGACTGTTCTTATTCCCTTCTTCTTGTCCAATCAACAATTATCCAAGTAATCCATTCCACATTGTTGATTTTCTTGGACTCGAATGTCACGCAGGTAGCTATAATCTCCTACGTGGTAAGGTCAATTGCTGCTGTAACCACAAATGCACGACTGACTTCTGTTGTTGATTTCATTTGTATGTTATTTCCTTCTATGTTTCTCATTCTAACACTTTTCATCGTATTGCACAGGGACGAAAGCTTGACACGCGTGTCTAAGGAAACCACTTTGGTATAAGGGACTGTTTTTATTCCCTTCTTTTTGTTTAATGAACAATTATCCAAGTAAGCCATTCCACATTGTTGAATTTCTTGGACTCGGATGTCACGCAGGTATCTATAATCTTCCACGTGGTAAGGTCAATTGCTGCTGTAACCACGAATGCACGACTGACTTCTGTTGTTGATTTCATTTGTTTGTTATTTCCTTCTATGTTTCTCATTCTAACATTTTTCATCGTATTGCACAGGGACGAAAGCTTGACACACGTGTCTAAGGAAACCACTTTGGTATAAGGGACTGTTCTTATTCCCTTCTTTTTATTTAATGAACAATTATCCAAGTAAGCCGTTCCACATTGTTGATTTTCTTGGGCTCGGATGTCACGCAGTTAGCTGTAATCTCCCACGTGGTAAGGTCAATTGCTGCTGTAACCACAAATGCACGACTGACTTCTGTTGTTGATTTCATTTGTTTGTTATTTCCTTCTATGTTTCTCATTCTAACATTTTTCATCGTATTGCACAGGGACGAAAGCTTGACACACGTGTCTAAGGAAACCACTTTGGTATAAGGGACTGTTCTTATTCCCTTCTTTTTATTTAATGAACAATTATCCAAGTAAGCCGTTCCACATTGTTGATTTTCTTGGGCTCGGATGTCACGCAGTTAGCTGTAATCTCCCACGTGGTAAGGTCAATTGCTGCTGTAACCACAAATGCACGACTGACTTCTGTTGTTGATTTCATTTGTTTGTTATTTCCTTCTATGTTTCTCATTCTAAGATTTTTCATCGTATTGCACAGGGACGAAAGCTTGACACACGTGTCTGAGGAAACCACTTTGGTATAAGGGACTGTTCTTATTCCCTTCTTCTTGTCCAATCAACAATTATCCAAGTAAGCCATTCCACATTGTTGATTTTCTTGGACTCGAATGTCACGCAGGTAGCTATAATCTCCTACGTGGTAAGGTCAATTGCTGCTGTAACCACAAATGCACGACTGACTTCTGTTGTTGATTTCATTTGTATGTTATTTCCTTCTATGTTTCTCATTCTAACACTTTTCATCGTATTGCACAGGGACGAAAGCTTGACACGCGTGTCTAAGGAAACCACTTTGGTATAAGGGACTGTTTTTATTCCCTTCTTTTTGTTTAATGAACAATTATCCAAGTAAGCCATTCCACATTGTTGAATTTCTTGGACTCGGATGTCACGCAGGTATCTATAATCTTCCACGTGGTAAGGTCAATTGCTGCTGTAACCACGAATGCACGACTGACTTCTGTTGTTGATTTCATTTGTTTGTTATTTCCTTCTATGTTTCTCATTCTAACATTTTTCATCGTATTGCACAGGGACGAAAGCTTGACACACGTGTCTAAGGAAACCACTTTGGTATAAGGGACTGTTCTTATTCCCTTCTTTTTATTTAATGAACAATTATCCAAGTAAGCCGTTCCACATTGTTGATTTTCTTGGGCTCGGATGTCACGCAGTTAGCTGTAATCTCCCACGTGGTAAGGTCAATTGCTGCTGTAACCACAAATGCACGACTGACTTCTGTTGTTGATTTCATTTGTTTGTTATTTCCTTCTATGTTTCTCATTCTAAGATTTTTCATCGTATTGCACAGGGACGAAAGCTTGACACACGTGTCTGAGGAAACCACTTTGGTATAAGGGACTGTTCTTATTCCCTTCTTTTTGTCCAATCAACAATTATCCAAGTAAGCCATTCCACATTGTTGATTTTCTTGGACTCGAATGTCACGCAGGTAGCTATAATCTCCCACGTGGTAAGGTCAATTGCTGCTGTAACCACAAATGCACGACTGACTTCTGTTGTTGATTTCATTTGTATGTTATTTCCTTCTATGTTTCTCATTCTAACACTTTTCATCGTATTGCACAGGGACGAAAGCTTGACACGCGTGTCTAAGGGAACCACTTTGGTATAAGGGACTGTTCTTATTCTCTTTTTTTTGTTTAATCAACAATTATCCAAGTAGGCCATTCCACATTGTTGATTTTCTTGGACTCGGATGTCACGCAGGTAGCTATAATCTCCCACGTGGTAAGGTCAATTGCTGCTGTAACCACAAATGCACGACTGACTTTTAATGTTTATTTCATTTGTTTGTTATTTCCTTCAATGTTTCTCATTCTAACACTTTTCATAGTATTGCACAGGGACGAAAGCTTAACACACGTGTCTAAGGAAACCACTTTGGTATAAGGGACTGTTCATATTCTCTTTTTTTTGTTTAATCAACAATTATCCAAGTAGGCCATTCCACATTGTTGATTTTCTTGGACTCGGATGTCACGCAGGTAGCTATAATCTCCCACGTGGTAAGGTCAATTGCTGCTGTAACCACAAATGCACGACTGACTTTTAATGTTTATTTCATTTGTTTGTTATTTCCTTCAATGTTTCTCATTCTAACACTTTTCATCGTATTGCACAGGGACGAAAGCTTAACACACGTGTCTAAGGAAACCACTTTGGTATAAGGGACTGTTCTTATTCTCTTTTTTTTGTTCAATCAACATTTATCCAAGTAGGCCATTCCACATTGTTGATTTTCTTGGACTCGGATGTCACGCAGGTAGCTATAATCTCCCACGTGGTAAGGTCAATTGCTGCTGTAACCACAAATGCACGACTGACTTCTGTTGTTGATTTCATTTGTTTGTTATTTCCTTCTATGTTTCTCATTCTAACACTTTTCATCGTATTGCACAGGGACGAAAGCTTGACACACGTGTCTAAGGAAACCACATTGGTATAAGGGACTGTTCTTATACCCTTCTTTCTGTATAATGATCAATTATCCAAGTAAGCCATTCCACATTGTTGATTTTCTTGGACTCGGATGACACGCAGGTAGCTATAATCTTTTACGTGGTTAGGTAAATTGCTGCTGTAACCACAAATGCACGACTGACTTCTGTTGTTGATTTCATTTGTTTGTTATTTCCTTCAATGTTTCTCATTCTAACTTTTTTCATCGTATTGCACAGGGACGAAAGCTTGACACACGTGTCTAAGGAAACCACTTTGGTATGAGGGACTGTTCTTAATCCCTTCTTTTTGTTCAATCAACAATTATCCGAGTAGGCCATTCCACATTGTTGATTTTCTTGGACTCGGATGTCACGCAGGTAGCTATAATCTCCCACGTGGTAAGGTCAATTGCTGCTGTAACCACAAATGCACGACTGACTTCTAATGTTGATTTCATTTGTTTGTTATTTCCTTCAATGTTTCTCATTCTAACACTTCTCATCGTATTGCACAGGGACGAAAGCTTGACACACGTGTCTAAGGAAACCACTTTGGTATGAGGGACTGTTCTTATTCCCTTCTTTTTGTTCAATCAACAATTATCCAAGTAAGCCATTCCACATTGTTGATTTTCTTGGACTCGAATGTCACGCAGGTAGCTATAATCTCCCACTTGGTAAGGTCAATTGCTGCTGTAACCACAAATGCACGACTGACTTCTGATGTTGATTTCATTTGTTTGTTATTTCCTTCTATGTTTCTCATTCTAACACTTTTCATCGTATTGCACAGGGACGAAAGCTTGACACACGTGTCTAAGGAAACCACTTTGGTATGAGGGACGGTTCTTATTCCCTTCTTTTTGTTCAATCAACAATTATCCAAGTAAGCCATTCCACATTGTTGATTTTCTTGGACTCGGATGTCACGCAGGTAGCTATAATCTCCCACGTGGTAAGGTCAATTGCTGCTGTAACCACAAATGCACGACTGACTTCTGTTTTTGATTTCATTTGTTTGTTATTTCCTTCTATGTTTCTCATTCTAACACTTTTCATCGAATTGCACAGGGACGAAAGCTTGACACACGTGTCTAAGGAAACCACTTTGGTATAAGGGACTGTTCTTATTCTCTTTTTTTTTGTTTAATCAACAATTATCCAAGTAGGCTATTCCACATAGTTGATTTTCTTGGACTCGGATGTCACGCAGGTAGCTATAATCTCCCACGTGGTAAGGTCAATTGCTGCTGTAACCACAAATGCACGACTGACTTCTAATGTTGATTTCATTTGTTTGTTATTTCCTTCAATGTTTCTCATTCTAACACTTCTCATCGTATTGCACAGGGACGAAAGCTTGACACGCGTGTCTAAGGAAACCACTTTGGTATAAGGGACTGTTCTTATTCTCTTTTTTTTGTTTAATCAACAATTATCCAAGTAGGCCATTCCACATTGTTGATTTTCTTGGACTCGGATGTCACGCAGGTAGCTATAATCTCCCACGTGGTAAGGTCAATTGCTGCTGTAACCACAAATGCACGACTGACTTTTAATGTTGATTTCATTTGTTTGTTATTTCCTTCAATGTTTCTCATTCTAACACTTTTCATCGTATTGCACAGGGACGAAAGCTTAACACACGTGTCTAAGGAAACCACTTTGGTATAAGGGACTGTTCTTATTCTCTTTTTTTTGTTTAATCAACAATTATCCAAGTAGGCCATTCCACATTGTTGATTTTCTTGGACTCGGATGTCACGCAGGTAGCTATAATCTCCCACGTGGTAAGGTCAATTGCTGCTGTAACCACAAATGCACGACTGACTTCTGTTGTTGATTTCATTTGTTTGTTATTTCCTTCTATGTTTCTCATTCTAACACTTTTCATCGTATTGCACAGGGACGAAAGCTTGACACACGTGTCTAAGGAAACCACATTGGTATAAGGGACTGTTCTTATTCCCTTCTTTCTGTATAATGATCAATTATCCAAGTAAGCCATTCCACATTGTTGATTTTCTTGGACTCGGATGACACGCAGGTAGCTATAATCTTTTACGTGGTTAGGTAAATTGCTGCTGTAACCACAAATGCACGACTGACTTCTGTTGTTGATTTCATTTGTTTGTTATTTCCTTCAATGTTTCTCATTCTAACACTTTTCATCGTATTGCACAGGGACGAAAGCTTGACACACGTGTCTAAGGAAACCACTTTGGTATGAGGGACTGTTCTTATTCCCTTCTTTTTGTTCAATCAACAATTATCCAAGTAGGCCATTCCACATTGTTGATTTTCTTGGACTCGGATGTCACGCAGGTAGCTATAATCTCCCACGTGGTAAGGTCAATTGCTGCTGTAACCACAAATGCACGACTGACTTCTAATGTTGATTTCATTTGTTTGTTATTTCCTTCAATGTTTCTCATTCTAACACTTCTCATCGTATTGCACAGGGACGAAAGCTTGACACACGTGTCTAAGGAAACCACTTTGGTATGAGGGACTGTTCTTATTCCCTTCTCTTTGTTCAATCAACAATTATCCAAGTAAGCCATTCCACATTGTTGATTTTCTTGGACTCGAATGTCACGCAGGTAGCTATAATCTCCCACTTGGTAAGGTCAATTGCTGCTGTAACCACAAATGCACGACTGACTTCTGTTGTTGATTTCATTTGTTTGTTATTTTCTTCTATGTTTCTCATTCTAACACTTTTCATCGTATTGCACAGGGACGAAAGCTTGACACACGTGTCTAAGGAAACCACTTTGGTATAAGGGACTGTTCTTATTCTCTTTTTTTTGTTTAATCAACAATTATCCAAGTAGGCCATTCCACATTGTTGATTTTCTTGTACTCGGATGTCACGCAGGTAGCTATATTCTCCCACGTGGTAAGGTCAATTGCTGCTGTAACCACAAATGCACGACTGACTTCTAATGTTGATTTCATTTCTTTGTTATTTCCTTCAATATTTCTCATTCTAACATTTCTCATCGTATTGCACAGGGACGAAAGCTTGACACACGTGTCTAAGGAAACCACTTTGGTATGAGGGACTGTTCTTATTCCCTTCTTTTTGTTCAATCAACAATTATCCAAATAAGCCATTCCACATTGTTGATTTTCTTGGACTCGAATGTCACGCAGGTAGCTATAATCTCCCACGTGGTAAGGCCAATTGCTGCTGTAACCACAAATGCACGACTGACTCCTGTTGTTGATTTCATTTGTATGTTATTTCCTTCTATGTTTCTCATTCTAACACTTTTCATTGTATTGCACAAAGACGAAAGCTTGACACGCGTATCTAAGGAAACCACTTTGGTATAAGGGACTGTTCTTATTCCCTTCTTTTTGTTTAATGAACAATTATCCAAGTAAGCCATTCCACATTGTTGATTTTCTTGGACTCGGATGTCACGCAGGTAGCTATAATCTCCCACGTGGTAAGGTCAATTGCTGCTGTAACCGAAAATGCACGACTGACTTCTGTTGTTGATTTCATTTGTTTGTTATTGCCTTCTATGTTTCTCATTCTAACATTTTTCATCGAATTGCACAGGGACGAAAGCTTGACACACGTGTCTTAGGAAACCACTTTGGTATAATGGACTGTTCTTATTCCTTTCTTTTTATTTAATGAACAATTATCCAAGTAAGCCGTTCCACATTGTTGATTTTCTTGGGCTCGGATGTCACGCAGTTAGCTGTAATCTCCCACGTGGTAAGGTCAATTGCTGCTGTAACCACAAATGCACGACTGACTTCTGTTGTTGGTTTCATTTGTTTGTTATTTCCTTCTATGTTTCTCATTCTAAGATTTTTCATCGTATTGCACAGGGACGAAAGCTTGACACACGTGTCTGAGGAAACCACTTTGGTATAAGGGACTGTTCTTATTCCCTTCTTTTTGTCCAATCAACAATTATCCAAGTAAACCATTCCACATTGTTGATTTTCTTGGACTCGGATGTCACGCAGGTAGCTATAATCTTCCAAGTGGTAAGGTCAATTGCTGCTGTAACCACAAATGCACGACTGACTTCTGTTGTTGATTTCATTTGTTTGTTATTTCCTTCTATGTTTCTCATTCTAACATTTTTCATCGTATTGCACAGGGACGAAAGCTTGACACACGTGTCTAAGGAAACCACTTTGGTATAAGGGACTGTTCTTATTCCCTTCTTTTTATTTAATGAACAATTATCCAAGTAAGCCGTTCCACATTGTTGATTTTCTTGGGCTCGGATGTCACGCAGGTAGCTGTAATCTCCCACGTGGTAAGGTAAATTGCTGCTGTAACCACAAATGCACGACTGACTTCTGTTGTTGATTTCATTCGTTTGTTATTTTCTTCAATGTTTCTCATTCTAACACTTTTCATCGTATTGCACAGGGACGAAAGCTTGACACGCGTGTCTAAGGAAACCACTTTGGTATAAGGGACTGTTCTTATTCCCTTCTTTTTGTTTAATGAACAATTATCCAAGTAAGCCGTTCCACATTGTTGATTTTCTTGGGCTCGGATGTCACGCAGGTAGCTGTAATCTCCCACGTGGTAAGGTCAATTGCTGCTGTAACCACAAATGCACGACTGACTTCTGTTGTTGATTTCATTTGTTTGTTATTTCCTTCTATGTTTCTCATTCTAACACTTTTCATCGTATTGCACAGGGACGAAAGCTTAACACACGTGTCTAAGGAAACCACTTTGGTATAAGGGACTGTTCTTATTCTCTTTTTTTTGTTTAATCAACAATTATCCAAGTAGGCCATTCCACATTGTTGATTTTCTTGGACTCGGATGTCACGCAGGTAGCTATAATCTCCCACGTGGTAAGGTCAATTGCTGCTGTAACCACAAATGCACGACTGACTTCTGTTGTTGATTTCATTTGTTTGTTATTTCCTTCTATGTTTCTCATTCTAACACTTTTCATCGTATTGCACAGGGACGAAAGCTTGACACTCGTGTCTAAGGAAACCACATTGGTATAAGGGACTGTTCTTATTCCCTTCTTTCTGTATAATGATCAATTATCCAAGTAAGCCATTCCACATTGTTGATTTTCTTGGACTCGGATGACACGCAGGTAGCTATAATCTTTTACGTGGTTAGGTAAATTGCTGCTGTAACCACAAATGCACGACTGACTTCTGTTGTTGATTTCATTTGTTTATTATTTCCTTCAATGTTTCTCATTCTAACACTTTTCATCGTATTGTACAGGGACGAAAGCTTGACACACGTGTCTAAGGAAACCACTTTGGTATGAGGGACTGTTCTTATTCCCTTCTTTTTGTTCAATCAACAATTATCCAAGTAGGCCATTCCACATTGTTGATTTTCTTGGACTCGGATGTCACGCAGGTAGCTATAATCTCCCACGTGGTAAGGTCAATTGCTGCTGTAACCACAAATGCACGACTGACTTCTAATGTTGATTTCATTTGTTTGTTATTTCCTTCAATGTTTCTCATTCTAACACTTCTCATCGTATTGCACAGGGACGAAAGCTTGACACACGTGTCTAAGGAAACCACTTTGGTATGAGGGACTGTTCTTATTCCCTTCTTTTTGTTCAATCAACAATTATCCAAGTAAGCCATTCCACATTGTTGATTTTCTTGGACTCGAATGTCACGCAGGTAGCTATAATCTCCCACTTGGTAAGGTCAATTGCTGCTGTAACCACAAATGCACGACTGACTTATGTTGTTGATTTCATTTGTTTGTTATTTCCTTCTATGTTTCTCATTCTAACACTTTTCATCGTATTACAGGGACGAAAGCTTGACACACGTGTCTAAGGAAACCACTTTGGTATAAGGGACTGTTCTTATTCTCTTTTTTTTGTTTAATCAACAATTATCCAAGTAGGCCATTCCACATTGTTGATTTTCTTGGACTCGAATGTCACGCAGGTAGCTATAATCTCCCACGTGGTAAGGCCAATTGCTGCTGTAACCACAAATGCACGACTGACTCCTGTTGTTGATTTCATTTGTATGTTATTTCCTTCTATGTTTCTCATTCTAACACTTTTCATTGTATTGCACAAAGACGAAAGCTTGACACGCGTGTCTAAGGAAACCACTTTGGTATAAGGGACTGTTCTTATTCCCTTCTTTTTGTTTAATGAACAATTATCCAAGTAAGCCATTCCACATTGTTGATTTTCTTGGACTCGGATGTCACGCAGGTAGCTATAATCTCCCACGTGGTAAGGTCAATTGCTGCTGTAACCACAAATGCACGACTGACTTCTGTTGTTGATTTCATTTGTTAGTTATTTCCTTCTATGTTTCTCATTCTAACATTTTTCATCGTATTGCACAGGGACGAAAGCTTGACACACGTGTCTAAGGAAACCACTTTGGTATAAGGGACTGTTCTTATTCCCTTCTTTTTATTTAATGAACAATTATCCAAGTAAGCCGTTCCACATTGTTGATTTTCTTGGGCTCGGATGTCACGCAGTTAGCTGTAATCTCCCACGTGGTAAGGTCAATTGCTGCTGTAACCACAAACGCACGACTGACTTCTGTTGTTGATTTCATTTGTTTGTTATTTCCTTCTATGTTTCTCATTCTAACATTTTTCATCGTATTGCACAGGGATGAAAGCTTGACACGCGTGTCTAAGGAAACCACTTTGGTATAAGGGACTGTTTTTATTCCCTTCTTTTTGTTTAATGAACAATTATCCAAGTAAGTCATTCCACATTGTTGATTTTCTTGGACTCGGATGTCACGCAGGTAGCTATAATCTCCCACGTGGTAAGGTCAATTGCTGCTGTAACCACAAATGCACGACTGACTTCTGTTGTTGATTTCATTTGTATGTTATTTCCTTCTATGTTTCTCATTCTAACACTTTTCATCGTATTGCACAGGGATGAAAGCTTGACACGCGTGTCTAAGGAAACCACTTTGGTATAAGGGACTGTTTTTATTCCCTTCTTTTTGTTTAATGAACAATTATCCAAGTAAGTCATTCCACATTGTTGATTTTCTTGGACTCGGATGTCACGCAGGTAGCTATAATCTCCCACGTGGTAAGGTCAATTGCTGCTGTAACCACAAATGCACGACTGACTTCTGTTGTTGATTTCATTTGTTTGTTATTTCCTTCTATGTTTCTCATTCTAACATTTTTCATCGTATTGCACAGAGACGAAAGCTTGACACACGTGTCTAAGGAAACCACTTTGGTATAAGGGACTGTTCTTATTCCCTTCTTTTTATTTAATGAACAATTATCCAAGTAAGCCGTTCCACATTGTTGATTTTCTTGGGCTCGGATGTCACGCAGTTAGCTGTAATCTCCCACGTGGTAAGGTCAATTGCTGCTGTAACCACAAATGCACGACTGACTTCTGTTGTTGATTTCATTTGTTTGTTATTTCCTTCTATGTTTCTCATTCTAAGATTTTTCATCGTATTGCACAGGGACGAAAGCTTGACACGCGTGTCTGAGGAAACCACTTTGGTATAAGGGACTGTTCTTATTCCCTTCTTTTTGTCCAATCAACAATTATCCAAGTAAGCCATTCCACATTGTTGATTTTCTTGGACTCGAATGTCACGCAGGTAGCTATAATCTCCCACGTGGTAAGGTCAATTGCTGCTGTAACCACAAATGCACGACTGACTTCTGTTGTTGATTTCATTTGTATGTTATTTCCTTCTATGTTTCTCATTCTAACACTTTTCATCGTATTGCACAGGGACGAAAGCTTGACACGCGTGTCTAAGGAAACCACTTTGGTATAAGGGACTGTTCTTATTCCCTTCTTTTTGTTTAATGAACAATTATCCAAGTAAGCCGTTCCACATTGTTGATTTTCTTGGGCTCGGATGTCACGCAGGTAGCTGTAATCTCCCACGTGGTAAGGTCAATTGCTGCTGTAACCACAAATGCACGACTGACTTCTGTTGTTGATTTCATTCGTTTGTTATTTTCTTCAATGTTTCTCATTCTAACACTTTTCATCGTATTGCACAGGGACGAAAGCTTGACACGCGTGTCTAAGGAAACCACTTTGGTATAAGGGACTGTTCTTATTCCCTTCTTTTTGTTTAATGAACAATTATCCAAGTAAGCCATTCCACATTGTTGATTTTCTTGGACTCGGATGACACGCAGGTAGCTATAATCTCCCACGTGGTAAGGTCAATTGCTGCTGTAACCACAAATGCACGACTGACTTCTAATGTTGATTTCATTTGTTTGTTATTTCCTTCAATGTTTCTCATTCTAACACTTCTCATCGTATTGCACAGGGACGAAAGCTTGATACACGTGTCTAAGGAAACCACTTTGGTATGAGGGACTGTTCTTATTCCCTTTTTTTTGTTCAATCAACAATTATCCAAGTAAGCCATTCCACATTGTTGATTTTCTAGGACTCGAATGTCACGCAGGTAGCTATAATCTCCCACGTGGTAAGGTCAATTACTGCTGTAACCACAAATGCACGACTGACTTCTGTTGTTGATTTCATTTGTTTGTTATTTCCTTCTATGTTTCTCATTCTAACATTTTTCATCGTATTGCACAGGGACGAAAGCTTGACACACGTGTCTAAGGAAACCACTTTGGTATAAGGGACTTTTCTTATTCCCTTCTTTTTGTTTAATGAACAATTATCCAAGTAAGCCGTTCCACATTGTTGGTTTTCTTGGGCTCGGATGTCACGCAGGTAGCTGTAATCTCCCACGTGGTAAGGTCAATTGCTGCTGTAACCACAAATGCACGACTTACTTCTGTTGTTGATTTCATTCGTTTGTTATTTTCTTCAATGTTTCTCATTCTAACACTTTTCATCGTATTGCACAGGGACGAAAGCTTGACACGCGTGTCTAAGGAAACCACTTTGGTATAAGGGACTGTTCTTATTCCCTCCTTTTTGTTTAATGAACAATTATCCAAGTAAGCCATTCCACATTGTTGATTTTCTTGGACTCGGATGACACGCAGGTAGCTATAATCTTTTACGTGGTGAGGTCAATTGCTGCTGTAACCACAAATGCACGACTGACTTCTGTTGTTGATTTCATTTGTTTGTTATTTCCTTTAATGTTTCTCATTCTAACATTTTTCATCGTATTGCACAGGGACGAAAGCTTGACACACGTGTCTAAGGAAACCACTTTGGTATAAGGGACTGTTCTTATTCCCTTCTTTTTGTTTAATGAACAATTATCCAAGTAAGCCGTTCCACATTGTTGATTTTCTTGGACTCGGATGACACGCAGGTAGCTATAATCTTTTACGTGGTGAGGTCAATTGCTGCTGTAACCACAAATGCACGACTGACTTCTGTTGTTGATTTCATTCGTTTGTTATTTTCTTCAATGTTTCTCATTCTAACACTTTTCATCGTATTGCACAGGGACGAAAGCTTGACACGCGTGTCTAAGGAAACCACTTTGGTATAAGGGACTGTTCTTATTTCCTTCTTTTTGTTTAATGAACAATTATCCAAGTAAGCCATTCCACATTGTTGATTTTCTTGGACTCGGATGACACGCAGGTAGCTATAATCTCCCACGTGGTAAGGTCAATTGCTGCTGTAACCACAAATGCACGACTGACTTCTAATGTTGATTTCATTTGTTTGTTATTTCCTTCAATGTTTCTCATTCTAACACTTCTCATCGTATTGCACAGGGACGAAAGCTTGATACACGTGTCTAAGGAAACCACTTTGGTATGAGGGACTGTTCTTATTCCCTTTTTTTTGTTCAATCAACAATTATCCAAGTAAGCCATTCCACATTGTTGATTTTCTAGGACTCGAATGTCACGCAGGTAGCTATAATCTCCCACGTGGTAAGGTCAATTACTGCTGTAACCACAAATGCACGACTGACTTCTGTTGTTGATTTCATTTGTTTGTTATTTCCTTCTATGTTTCTCATTCTAACATTTTTCATCGTATTGCACAGGGACGAAAGCTTGACACACGTGTCTAAGGAAACCACTTTGGTATGAGGGACTGTTCTTATTCCCTTCTTTTTGTTTAATGAACAATTATCCAAGTAAGCCGTTCCACATTGTTGGTTTTCTTGGGCTCGGATGTCACGCAGGTAGCTGTAATCTCCCACGTGGTAAGGTCAATTGCTGCTGTAACCACAAATGCACGACTTACTTCTGTTGTTGATTTCATTCGTTTGTTATTTTCTTCAATGTTTCTCATTCTAACACTTTTCATCGTATTGCACAGGGACGAAAGCTTGACACGCGTGTCTAAGGAAACCACTTTGGTATAAGGGACTGTTCTTATTCCCTCCTTTTTGTTTAATGAACAATTATCCAAGTAAGCCATTCCACATTGTTGATTTTCTTGGACTCGGATGACACGCAGGTAGCTATAATCTTTTACGTGGTGAGGTCAATTGCTGCTGTAACCACAAATGCACGACTGACTTCTGTTGTTGATTTCATTTGTTTGTTATTTCCTTTAATGTTTCTCATTCTAACATTTTTCATCGTATTGCACAGGGACGAAAGCTTGACACACGTGTCTAAGGAAACCACTTTGGTATAAGGGACTGTTCTTATTCCCTTCTTTTTGTTTAATGAACAATTATCCAAGTAAGCCGTTCCACATTGTTGATTTTCTTGGGCTCGGATGTCACGCAGGTAGCTGTAATCTCCCACGTGGTAAGGTCAATTGATGCTGTAACCACAAATGCACGACTCACTTCTGTTGTTGATTTCATTCGTTTGTTATTTTCTTCAATGTTTCATATTCTAACACTTTTCATCGTATTGCACAGGGACGAAAGCTTGACACGCGTGTCTAAGGAAACCACTTTGGTATAAGGGACTGTTCTTATTCCCTTCTTTTTGTTTAATGAACAATTATCCAAGTAAGCCATTCCACATTGTTGATTTTCTTGGACTCGGATGACACGCAGGTAGCTATAATCTCCCACGTGGTAAGGTCAATTGCTGCTGTAACCACAAATGCACGACTGACTTCTAATGTTGATTTCATTTGTTTGTTATTTCCTTCAATGTTTCTCATTCTAACACTTCTCATCGTATTGCACAGGGACGAAAGCTTGATACACGTGTCTAAGGAAACCACTTTGGTATGAGGGACTGTTCTTATTCCCTTTTTTTGTTCAATCAACAATTATCCAAGTAAGCCATTCCACATTGTTGATTTTCTAGGACTCGAATGTCACGCAGGTAGCTATAATCTCCCACGTGGTAAGGTCAATTACTGCTGTAACCACAAATGCACGACTGACTTCTGTTGTTGATTTCATTTGTTTGTTATTTCCTTCTATGTTTCTCATTCTAACATTTTTCATCGTATTGCACAGGGACGAAAGCTTGACACACGTGTCTAAGGAAACCACTTTGGTATAAGGGACTGTACTTATTCCCTTCTTTTTGTTTAGTGAACAATTATCCAAGTAAGCCGTTCCACATTGTTGGTTTTCTTGGGCTCGGATGTCACGCAGGTAGCTGTAATCTCCCACGTGGTAAGGTCAATTGCTGCTGTAACCACAAATGCACGACTTACTTCTGTTGTTGATTTCATTCGTTTGTTATTTTCTTCAATGTTTCTCATTCTAACACTTTTCATCGTATTGCACAGGGACGAAAGCTTGACACGCGTGTCTAAGGAAACCACTTTGGTATAAGGGACTGTTCTTATTCCCTCCTTTTTGTTTAATGAACAATTATCCAAGTAAGCCATTCCACATTGTTGATTTTCTTGGACTCGGATGACACGCAGGTAGCTATAATCTCCCACGTGGTAAGGTCAATTGCTGCTGTAACCACAAATGCACGACTGACTTCTAATGTTGATTTCATTTGTTTGTTATTTCCTTCAATGTTTCTCATTCTAACACTTTTCATCGTATTGCACAGGGACGAAAGCTTGACACACGTGTCTAAGGAAACCACTTTGGTATAAGGGACTGTTCTTATTCTCTTTTTTTTGATCAATCAACAATTATCCAAATAGGCCATTCCACATTGTTGATTTTCTTGGACTCGGATGTCACGCAGGTAGCTATAATCTCCCACGTGGTAAGGTCAATTGCTGCTGTAACCACAAATGCACGACTGACTTCTAATGTTGATTTCATTTGTTTGTTATTTCCTTCAATGTTTCTCATTCTAACACTTTTCATCGTATTGCACAGGGACGAAAGCTTGACACGCGTGTCTAAGGAAACCACTTTGGTATAAGGGACTGTTGTTATTCCCTTCTTTTTGTTTAATGAACAATTATCCAAGTAAGCCATTCGACATTGTTGATTTTCTTGGACTCGAATGTCACGCAGGTAGCTATAATCTCCCACGTTGTAAGGTCAATTGCTGCTGTAACCACAAATGCACGATTGACTTCTGTTGTTGATTTCATTTGTATGTTATTTCCTTCTATGTTTCTCATTCTAACACTTTTCATCGTATTGCACAGGGACGAAAGCTTGACACGCGTGTCTAAGGAAACCACTTTGGTATAAGGGACTGTTCTTATTCCCTTCTTTTTGTTTAATGAACAATTATCCAAGTAAGCCATTCCACATTGTTGATTTTCTTGGACTCGGATGTCACGCAGGTAGCTATAATCTCCCACTTGGTAAGGTCAATTGCTGCTGTAACCACAAATGCACGACTGACTTCTGTTGTTGATTTCATTCGTTTGTTATTTCCTTCTATGTTTCTCATTCTAACATTTTTTATCGTATTGCACAGGGACGAAAGCTTGACACACGTGTCTAAGGAAACCACATTGGTATAAGGGACTCTTCTTATTCCCTTTTTTCTTTTTGATGAACAATTATCCAAATAAGCCATTCCACATTGTTGATTTTCTTGGACTCGGATGTCACGCAGGTAGCTATAATCTCCCACGTGGTGAGGTAAATTGCTGCTGTAACCACATATGCTCGACTGACTTTTGTTGTTGATTTCATTCGTTTGTTATTTTCTTCAATGTTTCTCATTCTAACACTTTTCATCGTATTGCACAGGGACGAAAGCTTGACACGCGTGTCTAAGGAAACCACTTTGGTATAAGGGACTGTTCTTATTCCCTTCTTTTTGTTTAATGAACAATTATCCAAGTAAGCCATTCCACATTGTTGATTTTCTTGGACTCGGATGTCACGCAGGTAGCTATAATCTCCCACGTGGTAAGGTCAATTGCTGCTGTAACCACAAATGCACGACTGACTTCTGTTGTTGATTTCATTCGTTTGTTATTTTCTTCAATGTTTCTCATTCTAACACTTTTCATCGTATTGCACAGGGACGAAAGCTTGACACACGTGTCTAAGGAAACCACTTTGGTATAAGGGACTGTTCTTATTCCCTTCTTTTTGTTTAATGAACAATTATACAAGTAAGCCATTCCACATTGTTGATTTTCTTGGACTCGGATGTCACGCAGGTAGCTATAATCTCCCACGTGGTGAGGTAAATTGCTGCTGTAACCACATATGCTCGACTGACTTTTGTTGTTGATTTCATTCGTTTGTTATTTTCTTCAATGTTTCTCATTCTAACACTTTTCATCGTATTGCACAGGGACGAAAGCTTGACACACGTGTCCAAGGAAACCACTTTGGTATAAGGGACTGTTCTTATTCCCTTATTTTTGTTTAATGAACAATTATCCAAGTAAACCATTCCACATTGTTGATTTTCTTGGACTAGGATGTCACGCAGCTAGCTATAATCTCCCACGTGGTAAGGTCAATTGCTGCTGTAACCACAAATGCACGACTTACTTCTGTTGTTAATTTCATTTGTTTGTTATTTCCTTCTATGTTTCTCATTCTAACACTTTTCATCGTATTGCACAGGGACGAAAGCTTGACACACGTGTTTAAGGAAACCACTTTGGTATGAAGGACTGTTCTTATTCCCTTCTTTTTGTTTAATGAACAATTATCCAAGTAAGCCATTCCACATTGTTGATTTTCTTGGACTCGGATGTCACGCAGGTAGCTATAATCTCCCACGTGGTGAGGTAAATTGCTGCTGTAACCACAAATGCTCGACTGACTTCTGTTGTTGATTTCATTCGTTTGTTATTTTCTTCAATGTTTCTCATTCTAACACTTTTCATCGTATTGCACAGGGACGAAAGCTTGACACACGTGTCTAAGGAAACCACTTTGGTATAAGGGACTGTTCTTATTCCCTTTTTTCTTTTTGATGAACAATTATCCAAGTTAGCCATTCCACATTGTTGATTTTCTTGGACTAGGATGTCACGCAGCTAGCTATAATCTCCCACGTGGTAAGGTCAATTGCTGCTGTAACCACAAATGCACGACTGACTTCTGTTGTTAATTTCATTTGTTTGTTATTTCCTTCTATGTTTCTCATTCTAACACTTTTCATCGTATTGCACAGGGACGAAAGCTTGACACACGTGTCTGAGGAAACCACAAGGGTTTGTTCTCATTCCCTTTTTTCTTTTTGATGAACAATTATCCAAGTAAGCCATTCCACATTGTTGATTTTCTTGGACTCGGATGTCACGCAGGTAGCTATAATCTTCCACGTGGTAAGGTCAATTGCTGCTGTAACCACAAATGCTCGACTGACTTCTGTTGTTGATTTCATTCGTTTGTTATTTTCTTCAATGTTTCTTATTCTAACACTTTTCATCGTTTTGCACAGGGACGAAAGCTTGACACACGTGTCTAAGGAAACCACTTTGGTATAAGGGACTGTTCTCATTCCCTTCTTTTTGTTTAAAGAACAATTATCCAAGTAAGCCATTCCACATTGTTGATTTTCTTGGACTCGGATGTCACGCAGGTAGCTATAATCTCCCACGTGGTAAGGTCCATTGCTACTGTAACCACGAATGCACGATTGACTTCTGTTGTTGATTTCATTTGTTTGTTATTTCCTTCTATGTTTCTCATTCTAACACTTTTCATCGTATTGCACAGGGACGAAAGCTTGACACACGTGTCTAAGGAAACCACTTTGGTATGAGGGACTGTTCTTATTCCCTTCTTTTTGTTTAATGAACAATTATCCAAGTAAGCCATTCCACATTGTTGATTTTCTTGGACTCGGATGTCACGCAGGGAGCTATAATCTTCCACGTGGTAAGGTCAATTGCTGCTGTAACCACAAATGCACGACTGACTTCTGTTGTTGATTTCATTTGTTTGTTATTTCCTTCTATGTTTCTCATTCTAACACTTTTCATCGTATTGCACAGGGACGAAAGCTTGACACACGTGTCTAAGGAAACCACATTGGTATAAGGGACTGTTCTTATTCCCTTTTTTCATTTTGATGAACAATTATCCAAGTAAGCAATTCCACATTGTTGATTTTCTTAGACTCGGATGTCACGCAGGTAGCTTTAATCTCCCACGTGTTAAGGTCAATTGCTGCTGTAACCACAAATGCACGAATGACTTCTGTTGTTGATTTCATTCGTTTGTTATTTTCTTCAATGTTTCTCATTTTAACACTTTTCATCGTATTGCACAGGGACGAAAGCTTGACACACGTGTCTAAGGAAACCAATTTGGTATAAGGGACTGTGCTTATTCCCTTCTTTTTGTTTGATGAACAATTATCAAAGTAAGCCATTCCACATTGTTGATTTTCTTAGACTCGGATGTCACGCAGGAAGCTATAATCTCCCACGTGGTAAGGTCAATTGCTGCTGTAACCACAAATGCACGACTGACTTCTGTTGTTGATTTCATTCGTTTGTTATTTTCTTCAATGTTTCTCATTCTAACACATTTCATTGTATTGCACAGGGACGAAAGCTTGACACACGTGTCTAATGAAACCAATTTGGTATAAGGGACTGTGCTTATTCCCTTCTTTTTGTTTGATGAACAATTATCAAAGTAAGCCATTCCACATTGTTGATTTTCTTAGACTCGGATGTGACGCAGGTAGCTATAATCTCCCACGTGGTGAGGTCAATTGCTGCTGTAACCACAAATGCACGACTGACTTCTGTTGTTGATTTCATTCGTTTGTTATTTTCTTCAATGTTTCTCATTCTAACACTTTTCATCGTATTGCACAGGGACGAAAGCTTGACACACGTGTCTATGGAAACCACATCGGTATAAGGGACTGTTCTTATTCCATTCTTTCGGTATAATGATCAATTATCCAAGTAAGCCATTCCACATTGTTGATTTTCTTGGACTCGAATGTCACGCAGGTAGCTATAATCTCCCACGTGGTGAGGTCAATTGCTGCTGTAACCACAAATGCACGACTGACTTCTGTTGTTGATTTCATTTGTTTGTTATTTCCTTCAATGTTTCTCATTCTAACACTTTTCATCGTATTTCACAGGGACGAAAGCTTGACACACGTGTCTAAGGAAACCACATTGGTATGAGGGACTGTTCTTATTCCCTTTTTTCTTTTTGATGAACAATTATCCAAGTAAGCCATTCCACATTGTTGATTTTCTTGGACTAGGATTTCACGCAGCTAACTATAATCTCCCACGTGGTAAGGTCAATTGCTGCTGTAACCACAAATGCACGACTGACTTCTGTTGTTAATTTCATTTGTTTGTTATTTCCTTCTATGTTTCTCATTCTAACACTTTTCATCGTATTGCACAGGGACGAAAGCTTGACACACGTGTCTAAGGAAACCACAAGGGTTTGTTCTCATTCCCTTTTTTCTTTTGGATGAACAATTATCCAAGTAAGCCATTCCACATCGTTGATTTTCTTGGACTCGGATGTCACGCAGGTAGCTATAATCTCCCACGTGGTAAGGTCAATTGCTGCTGTAACCACAAATGCTTGACTGAATTCTCTTGTTGATTTCATTCGTTTGTTATTTTCTTCAATGTTTCTCATTCTAACACTTTTCATCGTATTGCACAGGGACGAAAGCTTGACACACGTGTCTAAGGAAACCACTTTGGTATAAGGGACTTTTCTTATTCCCTCCTTTTTGTTTAATGAACAATTATCCAAGTAAGCCATTCCACATTGTTGATTTTCTTGGACTCGGATGTCACGCAGGTAGCTATAATCTCTCACGTGGTAAGGTCAATTGCTGCTGTAACCACAAATGCACGACTGACTTCTAATGTTGATTTCATTTGTTTGTTATTTCCTTCAATGTTTCTCATTCTAACACTTCTCATCGTATTGCACAGGGACGAAAGCTTGATACACGTGTCTAAGGAAACCACTTTGGTATGAGGGACTGTTCTTATTCCCTTTTTTTGTTCAATCAACAATTATCCAAGTAAGCCATTCCACATTGTTGATTTTCTAGGACTCGAATGTCACGCAGGTAGCTATAATCTCCCACGTGGTAAGGTCAATTACTGCTGTAACCACAAATGCACGACTGACTTCTGTTGTTGATTTCATTTGTTTGTTATTTCCTTCTATGTTTCTCATTCTAACATTTTTCATCGTATTGCACAGGGACGAAAGCTTGACACACGTGTCTAAGGAAACCACTTTGGTATAAGGGACTGTACTTATTCCCTTCTTTTTGTTTAATGAACAATTATCCAAGTAAGCCGTTCCACATTGTTGGTTTTCTTGGGCTCGGATGTCACGCAGGTAGCTGTAATCTCCCACGTGGTAAGGTCAATTGCTGCTGTAACCACAAATGCACGACTTACTTCTGTTGTTGATTTCATTCGTTTGTTATTTTCTTCAATGTTTCTCATTCTAACACTTTTCATCGTATTGCACAGGGACGAAAGCTTGACACGCGTGTCTAAGGAAACCACTTTGGTATAAGGGACTGTTCTTATTCCCTCCTTTTTGTTTAATGAACAATTATCCAAGTAAGCCATTCCACATTGTTGATTTTCTTGGACTCGGATGACACGCAGGTAGCTATAATCTCCCACGTGGTAAGGTCAATTGCTGCTGTAACCACAAATGCACGACTGACTTCTAATGTTGATTTCATTTGTTTGTTATTTCCTTCAATGTTTCTCATTCTAACACTTTTCATCGTATTGCACAGGGACGAAAGCTTGACACACGTGTCTAAGGAAACCACTTTGGTATAAGGGACTGTTCTTATTCTCTTTTTTTTGATCAATCAACAATTATCCAAATAGGCCATTCCACATTGTTGATTTTCTTGGACTCGGATGTCACGCAGGTAGCTATAATCTCCCACGTGGTAAGGTCAATTGCTGCTGTAACCACAAATGCACGACTGACTTCTAATGTTGATTTCATTTGTTTGTTATTTCCTTCAATGTTTCTCATTCTAACACTTTTCATCGTATTGCACAGGGACGAAAGCTTGACACGCGTGTCTAAGGAAACCACTTTGGTATAAGGGACTGTTGTTATTCCCTTCTTTTTGTTTAATGAACAATTATCCAAGTAAGCCATTCGACATTGTTGATTTTCTTGGACTCGAATGTCACGCAGGTAGCTATAATCTCCCACGTTGTAAGGTCAATTGCTGCTGTAACCACAAATGCACGATTGACTTCTGTTGTTGATTTCATTTGTATGTTATTTCCTTCTATGTTTCTCATTCTAACACTTTTCATCGTATTGCACAGGGACGAAAGCTTGACACGCGTGTCTAAGGAAACCACTTTGGTATAAGGGACTGTTCTTATTCCCTTCTTTTTGTTTAATGAACAATTATCCAAGTAAGCCATTCCACATTGTTGATTTTCTTGGACTCGGATGTCACGCAGGTAGCTATAATCTCCCACTTGGTAAGGTCAATTGCTGCTGTAACCACAAATGCACGACTGACTTCTGTTGTTGATTTCATTCGTTTGTTATTTCCTTCTATGTTTCTCATTCTAACATTTTTTATCGTATTGCACAGGGACGAAAGCTTGACACACGTGTCTAAGGAAACCACATTGGTATAAGGGACTCTTCTTATTCCCTTTTTTCTTTTTGATGAACAATTATCCAAATAAGCCATTCCACATTGTTGATTTTCTTGGACTCGGATGTCACGCAGGTAGCTATAATCTCCCACGTGGTGAGGTAAATTGCTGCTGTAACCACATATGCTCGACTGACTTTTGTTGTTGATTTCATTCGTTTGTTATTTTCTTCAATGTTTCTCATTCTAACACTTTTCATCGTATTGCACAGGGACGAAAGCTTGACACGCGTGTCTAAGGAAACCACTTTGGTATAAGGGACTGTTCTTATTCCCTTCTTTTTGTTTAATGAACAATTATCCAAGTAAGCCATTCCACATTGTTGATTTTCTTGGACTCGGATGTCACGCAGGTAGCTATAATCTCCCACGTGGTAAGGTCAATTGCTGCTGTAACCACAAATGCACGACTGACTTCTGTTGTTGATTTCATTCGTTTGTTATTTTCTTCAATGTTTCTCATTCTAACACTTTTCATCGTATTGCACAGGGACGAAAGCTTGACACACGTGTCTAAGGAAACCACTTTGGTATAAGGGACTGTTCTTATTCCCTTCTTTTTGTTTAATGAACAATTATACAAGTAAGCCATTCCACATTGTTGATTTTCTTGGACTCGGATGTCACGCAGGTAGCTATAATCTCCCACGTGGTGAGGTAAATTGCTGCTGTAACCACATATGCTCGACTGACTTTTGTTGTTGATTTCATTCGTTTGTTATTTTCTTCAATGTTTCTCATTCTAACACTTTTCATCGTATTGCACAGGGACGAAAGCTTGACACACGTGTCCAAGGAAACCACTTTGGTATAAGGGACTGTTCTTATTCCCTTATTTTTGTTTAATGAACAATTATCCAAGTAAACCATTCCACATTGTTGATTTTCTTGGACTAGGATGTCACGCAGCTAGCTATAATCTCCCACGTGGTAAGGTCAATTGCTGCTGTAACCACAAATGCACGACTTACTTCTGTTGTTAATTTCATTTGTTTGTTATTTCCTTCTATGTTTCTCATTCTAACACTTTTCATCGTATTGCACAGGGACGAAAGCTTGACACACGTGTTTAAGGAAACCACTTTGGTATGAAGGACTGTTCTTATTCCCTTCTTTTTGTTTAATGAACAATTATCCAAGTAAGCCATTCCACATTGTTGATTTTCTTGGACTCGGATGTCACGCAGGTAGCTATAATCTCCCACGTGGTGAGGTAAATTGCTGCTGTAACCACAAATGCTCGACTGACTTCTGTTGTTGATTTCATTCGTTTGTTATTTTCTTCAATGTTTCTCATTCTAACACTTTTCATCGTATTGCACAGGGACGAAAGCTTGACACACGTGTCCAAGGAAACCACTTTGGTATAAGGGACTGTTCTTATTCCCTTTTTTCTTTTTGATGAACAATTATCCAAGTTAGCCATTCCACATTGTTGATTTTCTTGGACTAGGATGTCACGCAGCTAGCTATAATCTCCCACGTGGTAAGGTCAATTGCTGCTGTAACCACAAATGCACGACTGACTTCTGTTGTTAATTTCATTTGTTTGTTATTTCCTTCTATGTTTCTCATTCTAACACTTTTCATCGTATTGCACAGGGACGAAAGCTTGACACACGTGTCTGAGGAAACCACAAGGGTTTGTTCTCATTCCCTTTTTTCTTTTTGATGAACAATTATCCAAGTAAGCCATTCCACATTGTTGATTTTCTTGGACTCGGATGTCACGCAGGTAGCTATAATCTTCCACGTGGTAAGGTCAATTGCTGCTGTAACCACAAATGCTCGACTGACTTCTGTTGTTGATATCATTCGTTTGTTATTTTCTTCAATGTTTCTTATTCTAACACTTTTCATCGTTTTGCACAGGGACGAAAGCTTGACACACGTGTCTAAGGGAACAACTTTGGTATAAGGGACTGTTCTTTTTTTTTTTTGTTCAATCAACAATTATCCAAGTAGGCTATTCCACATTGTTGATTTTCTTGGACTCGGATGTCACGCAGGTAGCTATAATCCCCCATGTGGTAAGGTCAATTGCTGCTGTAACCACAAATGCACGACTGACTTCTGTTGTTGATTTCATTTGTTTGTTATTTCCTTCTATGTTTCTCATTCTAACACTTTTCATCGTATTGCACAGGAACGAAAGCTTGACACAGGTGTCTAAGGAAACCACTTTGGTATGAGGGACTGTTCTTATTCCCTTCTTTTTGTTTAATGAACAATTATCCAAGTAAGCCATTCCACATTGTTGATTTTCTTGGACTCGGATGTCACGCAGGTAGCTATAATCTCCCACGTGGTGAGGTAAATTGCTGCTGTAACCACATATGCTCGACTGACTTTTGTTGTTGATTTCATTCGTTTGTTATTTTCTTCAATGTTTCTCATTCTAACACTTTTCATCGTATTGCACAGGGACGAAAGCTTGACACACGTGTCCAAGGAAACCACTTTGGTATAAGGGACTGTTCTTATTCCCTTCTTTTTGTTTAATGAACAATTATCCAAGTAAACCATTCCACATTGTTGATTTTCTTGGACTAGGATGTCACGCAGCTAGCTATAATCTCCCACGTGGTAAGGTCAATTGCTGCTGTAACCACAAATGCACGACTTACTTCTGTTATTAATTTCATTTGTTTGTTATTTCCTTCTATGTTTCTCATTCTAACACTTTTCATCGTATTGCACAGGGACGAAAGCTTGACACACGTGTTTAAGGAAACCACTTTGGTATGAAGGACTGTTCTTATTCCCTTCTTTTTGTTTAATGAACAATTATCCAAGTAAGCCATTCCACATTGTTGATTTTCTTGGACTCGGATGTCACGCAGGTAGCTATAATCTCCCACGTGGTGAGGTAAATTGCTGCTGTAACCACAAATGCTCGACTGACTTCTGTTGTTGATTTCATTCGTTTGTTATTTTCTTCAATGTTTCTCATTCTAACACTTTTCATCGTATTGCACAGGGACGAAAGCTTGACACACGTGTCCAAGGAAACCACTTTGGTATAAGGGACTGTTCTTATTCCCTTTTTTCTTTTTGATGAACAATTATCCAAGTTAGCCATTCCACATTGTTGATTTTCTTGGACTAGGATGTCACGCAGCTAGCTATAATCTCCCACGTGGTAAGGTCAATTGCTGCTGTAACCACAAATGCACGACTGACTTCTGTTGTTAATTTCATTTGTTTGTTATTTCCTTCTATGTTTCTCATTCTAACACTTTTCATCGTATTGCACAGGGACGAAAGCTTGACACACGTGTCTGAGGAAACCACAAGGGTTTGTTCTCATTCCCTTTTTTCTTTTTGATGAACAATTATCCAAGTAAGCCATTCCACATTGTTGATTTTCTTGGACTCGGATGTCACGCAGGTAGCTATAATCTTCCACGTGGTAAGGTCAATTGCTGCTGTAACCACAAATGCTCGACTGACTTCTGTTGTTGATTTCATTCGTTTGTTATTTTCTTCAATGTTTCTTATTCTAACACTTTTCATCGTTTTGCACAGGGACGAAAGCTTGACACACGTGTCTAAGGAAACCACTTTGGTATAAGGGACTGTTCTCATTCCCTTCTTTTTGTTTAAAGAACAATTATCCAAGTAAGCCATTCCACATTGTTGATTTTCTTGGACTCGGATGTCACGCAGGTAGCTATAATCTCCCACGTGGTAAGGTCCATTGCTACTGTAACCACGAATGCACGATTGACTTCTGTTGTTGATTTCATTTGTTTGTTATTTCCTTCTATGTTTCTCATTCTAACACTTTTCATCGTATTGCACAGGGACGAAAGCTTGACACACGTGTCTAAGGAAACCACTTTGGTATGAGGGACTGTTCTTATTCCCTTCTTTTTGTTTAATGAACAATTATCCAAGTAAGCCATTCCACATTGTTGATTTTCTTGGACTCGGATGTCACGCAGGGAGCTATAATCTTCCACGTGGTAAGGTCAATTGCTGCTGTAACCACAAATGCACGACTGACTTCTGTTGTTGATTTCATTTGTTTGTTATTTCCTTCTATGTTTCTCATTCTAACACTTTTCATCGTATTGCACAGGGACGAAAGCTTGACACACGTGTCTAAGGAAACCACATTGGTATAAGGGACTGTTCTTATTCCCTTTTTTCATTTTGATGAACAATTATCCAAGTAAGCAATTCCACATTGTTGATTTTCTTGGACTACGATGTCACGCAGGTAGCTTTAATCTCCCACGTGTTAAGGTCAATTGCTGCTGTAACCACAAATGCACGAATGACTTCTGTTGTTGATTTCATTCGTTTGTTATTTTCTTCAATGTTTCTCATTTTAACACTTTTCATCGTATTGCACAGGGACGAAAGCTTGACACACGTGTCTAAGGAAACCAATTTGGTATAAGGGACTGTGCTTATTCCCTTCTTTTTGTTTGATGAACAATTATCAAAGTAAGCCATTCCACATTGTTGATTTTTTTAGACTCGGATGTCACGCAGGTAGCTATAATCTCCCACGTGGTAAGGTCAATTGCTGCTGTCACCACAAATGCACGACTGACTTCTGTTGTTGATTTCATTCGTTTGTTATTTTCTTCAATGTTTCTCATTCTAACACATTTCATTGTATTGCACAGGGACGAAAGCTTGACACACGTGTCTAAGGAAACCAATTTGGTATAAGGGACTGTGCTTATTCCCTTCTTTTTGTTTGATGAACAATTATCAAAGTAAGCCATTCCACATTGTTGATTTTCTTAGACTCGGATGTCACGCAGGTAGCTATAATCTCCCACGTGGTGAGGTCAATTGCTGCTGTAACCACAAATGCACGACTGACTTCTGTTGTTGATTTCATTCGTTTGTTATTTTCTTCAATGTTTCTCATTCTAACACTTTTCATCGTATTGCACAGGGACGAAAGCTTGACACACGTGTCTATGGAAACCACATCGGTATAAGGGACTGTTCTTATTCCATTCTTTCGGTATAATGATCAATTATCCAAGTAAGCCATTCCACATTGTTGATTTTCTTGGACTCGAATGTCACGCAGGTAGCTATAATCTCCCACGTGGTGAGGTCAATTGCTGCTGTAACCACAAATGCACGACTGACTTCTGTTGTTGATTTCATTTGTTTGTTATTTTCTTCAATGTTTCTCATTCTAACACTTTTCATCGTATTTCACAGGGACGAAAGCTTGACACACGTGTCTAAGGAAACCACATTGGTATGAGGGACTGTTCTTATTCCCTTTTTTCTTTTTGATGAACAATTATCCAAGTAAGCCATTCCACATTGTTGATTTTCTTGGACTAGGATTTCACGCAGCTAACTATAATCTCCCACGTGGTAAGGTCAATTGCTGCTGTAACCACAAATGCACGACTGACTTCTGTTGTTAATTTCATTTGTTTGTTATTTCCTTCTATGTTTCTCATTCTAACACTTTTCATCGTATTGCACAGGGACGAAAGCTTGACACACGTGTCTAAGGAAACCACAAGGGTTTGTTCTCATTCCCTTTTTTCTTTTGGATGAACAATTATCCAAGTAAGCCATTCCACATTGTTGATTTTCTTGGACTCGGATGTCACGCAGGTAGCTATAATCTCCCACGTGGTAAGGTCAATTGCTGCTGTAACCACAAATGCTCGACTGAATTCTCTTGTTGATTTCATTCGTTTGTTATTTTCTTCAATGTTTCTCATTCTAACACTTTTCATCGTATTGCACAGGGACGAAAGCTTGACACACGTGTCTAAGGAAACCACTTTGGTATAAGGGACTTTTCTTATTCCCTCCTTTTTGTTTAATGAACAATTATCCAAGTAAGCCATTCCACATTGTTGATTTTCTTGGACTCGGATGTCACGCAGGTAGCTATAATCTCTCACGTGGTAAGGTCCATTGCTGCTGTAACCACAAATGCACGACTGACTTCTGTTGTTGAGTTCATTTGTTTGTTATTTCCTTCTATGTTTCTCATTCTAACACTTTTCATCGTATTGCACAGGGACGAATGCTTGACACATGTGTCTAAGGAAACCACATCGGTATAAGGGACTGTTCTTATTCCTTTCTTTCGGTATAATGATCAATTATCCAAGTAAGCCATTCCACATTGTTGATTTTCTTGGACTCGGATGACTTGCAGGGAGCTATAACCTCCCACGTGGTTAGGTCAATTGCTGCTGTAACCACAAATGCACGACTGACTTCTGTTGTTGATTTCATTCGTTTGTTATTTTCTTCAATGTTTCACATTCTAATACTTTTCATCGTATTGCACAGGGACGAAAGCTTGACACACGTGTCTAAGGAAACCACTTTGGTATAAGGGACTGTTCTTAGTCCCTCCTTTTTGTTTAATGAACAATTATCCAAGTAAGCCATTCCACATTGTTGATTTTCTTGGACTCGGATGTCACGCAGGTAGCTATAATCTCTCACGTGGTAAGGTCCATTGCTGCTGTAACCACAAATGCACGACTGACTTCTGTTGTTGATTTCATTCGTTTGTTATTTTCTTCAATGTTTCTCATTCTAACACTTTTCATTGTATTGCACAGGGACGAAAGCTTGACACACGTGTCTAAGGAAACCAATTTGGTATAAGGGACTGTGCTTATTCCCTTCTTTTTGTTTGATGAACAATTATCGAAGTAAGCCATTCCACATTGTTGATTTTCTTGGACTCGGATGTCACGCAGGTAGCTATAATCTCTCACGTGGTAAGGTCCATTGCTGCTGTAACCACAAATGCACGACTGACTTCTGTTGTTGATTTCATTCGTTTGTTATTTTCTTCAATGTTTCTCATTCTAACACTTTTCATCGTATTGCACAGGGACGAAAGCTTGACACACGTGTCTGAGGAAACCACAAGGGTTTGTTCTCATTCCCTTTTTTCTTTTTGATGAACAATTATCCAAGTAAGCCATTCCACATTGTTGATTTTCTTGGACTCGGATGTCACGCAGGTAGCTATAATCTTCCACGTGGTAAGGTCAATTGCTGCTGTAACCACAAATGCTCGACTGACTTCTGTTGTTGATTTCATTCGTTTGTTATTTTCTTCAATGTTTCTTATTCTAACACTTTTCATCGTTTTGCACAGGGACGAAAGCTTGACACACGTGTCTAAGGAAACCACTTTGGTATAAGGGACTGTTCTCATTCCCTTCTTTTTGTTTAAAGAACAATTATCCAAGTAAGCCATTCCACATTGTTGATTTTCTTGGACTCGGATGTCACGCAGGTAGCTATAATCTCCCACGTGGTAAGGTCCATTGCTACTGTAACCACGAATGCACGATTGACTTCTGTTGTTGATTTCATTTGTTTGTTATTTCCTTCTATGTTTCTCATTCTAACACTTTTCATCGTATTGCACAGGGACGAAAGCTTGACACACGTGTCTAAGGAAACCACTTTGGTATGAGGGACTGTTCTTATTCCCTTCTTTTTGTTTAATGAACAATTATCCAAGTAAGCCATTCCACATTGTTGATTTTCTTGGACTCGGATGTCACGCAGGGAGCTATAATCTTCCACGTGGTAAGGTCAATTGCTGCTGTAACCACAAATGCACGACTGACTTCTGTTGTTGATTTCATTTGTTTGTTATTTCCTTCTATGTTTCTCATTCTAACACTTTTCATCGTATTGCACAGGGACGAAAGCTTGACACACGTGTCTAAGGAAACCACATTGGTATAAGGGACTGTTCTTATTCCCTTTTTTCATTTTGATGAACAATTATCCAAGTAAGCAATTCCACATTGTTGATTTTCTTGGACTACGATGTCACGCAGGTAGCTTTAATCTCCCACGTGTTAAGGTCAATTGCTGCTGTAACCACAAATGCACGAATGACTTCTGTTGTTGATTTCATTCGTTTGTTATTTTCTTCAATGTTTCTCATTCTAACACTTTTCATCGTATTGCACAGGGACGAAAGCTTGACACACGTGTCTAAGGAAACCAATTTGGTATAAGGGACTGTGCTTATTCCCTTCTTTTTGTTTGATGAACAATTATCAAAGTAAGCCATTCCACATTGTTGATTTTCTTAGACTCGGATGTCACGCAGGAAGCTATAATCTCCCACGTGGTAAGGTCAATTGCTGCTGTAACCACAAATGCACGACTGACTTCTGTTGTTGATTTCATTCGTTTGTTATTTTCTTCAATGTTTCTCATTCTAACACATTTCATTGTATTGCACAGGGACGAAAGCTTGACACACGTGTCTAAGGAAACCAATTTGGTATAAGGGACTGTGCTTATTCCCTTCTTTTTGTTTGATGAACAATTATCAAAGTAAGCCATTCCACATTGTTGATTTTCTTAGACTCGGATGTCACGCAGGTAGCTATAATCTCCCACGTGGTGAGGTCAATTGCTGCTGTAACCACAAATGCACGACTGACTTCTGTTGTTGATTTCATTCGTTTGTTATTTTCTTCAATGTTTCTCATTCTAACACTTTTCATCGTATTGCACAGGGACGAAAGCTTGACACACGTGTCTATGGAAACCACATCGGTATAAGGGACTGTTCTTATTCCATTCTTTCGGTATAATGATCAATTATCCAAGTAAGCCATTCCACATTGTTGATTTTCTTGGACTCGAATGTCACGCAGGTAGCTATAATCTCCCACGTGGTGAGGTCAATTGCTGCTGTAACCACAAATGCACGACTGACTTCTGTTGTTGATTTCATTTGTTTGTTATTTTCTTCAATGTTTCTCATTCTAACACTTTTCATCGTATTTCACAGGGACGAAAGCTTGACACACGTGTCTAAGGAAACCACATTGGTATGAGGGACTGTTCTTATTCCCTTTTTTCTTTTTGATGAACAATTATCCAAGTAAGCCATTCCACATTGTTGATTTTCTTGGACTAGGATTTCACGCAGCTAACTATAATCTCCCACGTGGTAAGGTCAATTGCTGCTGTAACCACAAATGCACGACTGACTTCTGTTGTTAATTTCATTTGTTTGTTATTTCCTTCTATGTTTCTCATTCTAACACTTTTCATCGTATTGCAC
This sequence comes from Harmonia axyridis, assembly GCF_914767665.1. Classification (NCBI taxonomy): domain Eukaryota; kingdom Metazoa; phylum Arthropoda; class Insecta; order Coleoptera; family Coccinellidae; genus Harmonia; species Harmonia axyridis. The sequence continues at coordinate 45,450,570 of NC_059502.1, read as the reverse complement.
AGGGACGAAAGCTTGACACACGTGTCTAAGGAAACCACAAGGGTTTGTTCTCATTCCCTTTTTTCTTTTGGATGAACAATTATCCAAGTAAGCCATTCCACATTGTTGATTTTCTTGGACTCGGATGTCACGCAGGTAGCTATAATCTCCCACGTGGTAAGGTCAATTGCTGCTGTAACCACAAATGCTCGACTGAATTCTCTTGTTGATTTCATTCGTTTGTTATTTTCTTCAATGTTTCTCATTCTAACACTTTTCATCGTATTGCACAGGGACGAAAGCTTGACACACGTGTCTAAGGAAACCACTTTGGTATAAGGGACTTTTCTTATTCCCTCCTTTTTGTTTAATGAACAATTATCCAAGTAAGCCATTCCACATTGTTGATTTTCTTGGACTCGGATGTCACGCAGGTAGCTATAATCTCTCACGTGGTAAGGTCCATTGCTGCTGTAACCACAAATGCACGACTGACTTCTGTTGTTGAGTTCATTTGTTTGTTATTTCCTTCTATGTTTCTCATTCTAACACTTTTCATCGTATTGCACAGGGACGAATGCTTGACACATGTGTCTAAGGAAACCACATCGGTATAAGGGACTGTTCTTATTCCTTTCTTTCGGTATAATGATCAATTATCCAAGTAAGCCATTCCACATTGTTGATTTTCTTGGACTCGGATGACTTGCAGGGAGCTATAACCTCCCACGTGGTTAGGTCAATTGCTGCTGTAACCACAAATGCACGACTGACTTCTGTTGTTGATTTCATTCGTTTGTTATTTTCTTCAATGTTTCACATTCTAATACTTTTCATCGTATTGCACAGGGACGAAAGCTTGACACACGTGTCTAAGGAAACCACTTTGGTATAAGGGACTGTTCTTAGTCCCTCCTTTTTGTTTAATGAACAATTATCCAAGTAAGCCATTCCACATTGTTGATTTTCTTGGACTCGGATGTCACGCAGGTAGCTATAATCTCTCACGTGGTAAGGTCCATTGCTGCTGTAACCACAAATGCACGACTGACTTCTGTTGTTGATTTCATTCGTTTGTTATTTTCTTCAATGTTTCTCATTCTAACACTTTTCATTGTATTGCACAGGGACGAAAGCTTGACACACGTGTCTAAGGAAACCAATTTGGTATAAGGGACTGTGCTTATTCCCTTCTTTTTGTTTGATGAACAATTATCGAAGTAAGCCATTCCACATTGTTGATTTTCTTGGACTCGGATGTCACGCAGGTAGCTATAATCTCTCACGTGGTAAGGTCCATTGCTGCTGTAACCACAAATGCACGACTGACTTCTGTTGTTGATTTCATTCGTTTGTTATTTTCTTCAATGTTTCTCATTCTAACACTTTTCATTGTATTGCACAGGGACGAAAGCTTGACACACGTGTCCAAGGAAACCAATTTGGTATAAGGGACTGTGCTTATTCCCTTCTTTTTGTTTGATGAACAATTATCAAAGTAAGCCATTCCACATTGTTGATTTTCTTAGACTCGGATGTCACGCAGGTAGCTATAATCTCCCACGTGGTGAGGTCAATTGCTGCTGTAAACACAAATGCACGACTGACTTCTGTTGTTGATTTCATTCGTTTGTTATTTTCTTCAATGTTTCTCATTCTAACACTTTTCATCGTATTGCACAGGGACGAAAGCTTGACACACGTGTCTATGGAAACCACATCGGTATAAGGGACACTTCTTATTCCATTCTTTCGGTATAATGATCAATTATCCAAGTAAGCCATTCCACATTGTTGATTTTCTTGGACTCGAATGTCACGCAGGTAGCTATAATCTCCCACGTGGTGAGGTCAATTGCTGCTGTAACCACAAATGCACGACTGACTTCTGTTGTTGATTTCATTTGTTTGTTATTTCCTTCAATGTTCCTCATTCTAACTCTTTTCATCGTATTACACAGGGACGAAAGCTTGACTTTCGTGTCTAAGGAAGCCACATTGGTATGAGGGACTGTTCTTATTCCCTTTTTTCTTTTTGATGAACAATTATCCAAGTAAGCCATTCCACATTGTTGATTTTCTTGGAGTCGGATGTCACGCAGGTAGCTATAATCTCTCACGTGGTAAGGTCCATTGCTGCTGTAACCACAAATGCACGACTGACTTCTGTTGTTGAGTTCATTTGTTTGTTATTTCCTTCTATATTTCTCATTCTAACACTTTTCATCGTATTGCACAGGGACGAATGCTTGACACATGTGTCTAAGGAAACCACTTTGGTATGAGGGACTGTTCTTATTCCCTTCTTTTTGTTTAATGAACAATTATCCAAGTAAGCCATTCCACATTGTTGATTTTCTTCGACTCGGATGTCTTGCAGGGAGCTATAACCTCCCACGTGGTTAGGTCAATTGCTGCTGTAACCACAAATGCACGACTGACTTCTGTTGTTGATTTCATTCGTTTGTTATTTTCTTCAATGTTTCACATTCTAATACTTTTCATCGTATTGCACAGGGACGAAAGCTTGACACACGTGTCTAAGGAAACCACTTTGGTATAAGGGACTGTGCTTATTTCCTTCTTTTTGTTCAATGAACAATTATCTAAGTAAGCCATTCCACATTGTTGATTTTCTTGGACTACGATGTCAGGCAGGTAGCTATAATCTCCCACGTGTAAAGGTCAATTGCTGCTGTAACCACAAATGCACGACTGACTTCTGTTGTTGATTTCATTCGTTTGTTATTTTCTTCAATGTTTTTCATTCTAACACTTCTCATCGTATTGCACAGGGACGAAAGCTTGACACACGTGTCTAAAGAAATCACATTGGTATAAGGGTCTGTTCTTATTCCCTTCTTTTTGTTTAATTAACAATTATCCAAGTAAGCCATTCCACATTGTTTATTTTCTTGGACTCGGATGACACACGGGTAGCTATAATCTCCCACGTGGTAAGGTCATTTGCTGCTGTTTGTGCTGTTTTGAAATAAGATACTTTCCATTCGGGGTATAATACATGGTTGAGGTTTGATGACTCTAAAATAAACAGAGTTACGGAAGAAGATGTTCTTAAACGTCAAGGAGATAGAGTTCCTTATTTATTATTTCATAGAAGGAGTGATACGGTGTAACGTGTAAAGATTCATTGATATAGTTGTTAATTTGTACAGATTAGATTTAAGGCTGCTGAACATTGTGATATTTTTCTGTTGTTTCATGAGTAATGCCATGTATTGTATTTCGGGAGAATATGATAAATTGACTTTACAATGTTATATATATGTATATGTATATAAAAAATGAATATTATATTTTGATGAACGAACTTTGTATAAATGTAAAATTTTGTCTGTTTTTTTTTAAGAAATTTCTTTTTCTGAAACTTAAATTAAATTTTGCAAGAACTACGATCTCAGAAGGAAAAAAAGATCGTCTTCGTGAAAATTCCAATAAACCATAAACAGTATTAGCTATTTCAGGACTTTGGACTCTTTATTCTTTTTTCTTTCCTCTTGAAATCAGGTGAATTTCGCTCAATGTGATAAAAAAAAACTTGACCAAACTTTCTAATTTTCCCCTGTGTTCAGCGGCGCTACGTTCCCCTACTTCTGTAACCTAGATAAATGAGGATAATTTGGAAGATCGTACCTCATGCACTCGAATCATGTAATTTTTTTCGTTTCACAAAAATCACAAATATACCAGTCATGAACTCTGAATCAACCTATATCTATAATGACCCAAAACAAAACACTCATTAATTTCCGTTTTATAACCTTTTATTCCTCTTCCTGGGTCAGAACAATTTTTTTGGAGAATTCTCGTCTCTGATTACTATGAAATTTCTTTTTTCTATTGGTCCTCTGATTCACTTGAAAACCAAAACTTAGTTGAATAATTACTCAAAAAAAAGTTCTGTCCAAGGTCAGATTGAATTTCTTTGAATTTTATTATCCTGGATATTAGACATGAGAACTCAGAATATATTGAATTTCTCTCTCACTACAGTTAAAGGTCTGTGCCTATAATTTACATCTGGTGTACGCTAATAGTTTCGATTGTCTGGAATACCAACTATTCAATGGCATAGGCCTCGATTTGGTAACATTTGGATGTTCCACCATTTACTAATGTACATGCCTAAAACCTCTAGAATTTGCTTCTGAATGAGGATTGGTCAAGTCTATCCAATTCTTTTTCATTTCAAGAACTCAGATTTAAAAAAATTGAAAAATTCGTCGTTTCGCAATTCAGAATCAAACAATAATTGACCAATGAAATAGAGTAATGTCTAGAAATGACAATGCATATGAAATATGAAAGCAAGGTTTCAAATGAATGAACTCTGCAATCGATTAAAAAGACGGCATTAAATTTCGAATGTAGAATCTTATATTGTCATTATTAGAACTCTTTATTGCTAAATTCATATGTTGGAATCTTATATTCAATTTTTATATTTTTTTATTTATAAAATTCCAATTCTATTCATGTTTCTTCGGACGAATACCAGTTTCTACTATGAAATGAATAATTACAATTCAATTGTATTTATCAATTTCAACATATGTGATCTCCAATTTCAATATCTCTTTTCAATTATTCCTGAAAAGTGATCATTCAAACTTTCATTCGTAACTTCACAAATAATTAATTACTCAACTATCTAATCATCATCAGTGAATAGTAACGAATATTCATAAATATGAACTACTCACTGAATAGAAAACTATTCACTGAATAGCTAGAAGGCTAATTTCTTAGAGTATATTCTATGTTCTAAAATAAATTTCATAGAAAACTTCAAAAAGGATGAAAGTGTGGCGGCTTCTCATAAAGCTTCACATAGCAACAATAAACACAGCATTCGGTAGCCTAGACGTTAAGAGGTAGACTCACTCACCGAGATGCGACAAGGTGCCGGGTTCAAGTCCCGGCGGCTCCCGATAAAAATAAATTCCCCAAGCGTCTGTGACACGGCACACACAATTATACCAAAGTCACACTGATGAGTCCGGTGTGTGTGCCAGGGACGAAACGCATAAGTAGGCATATGTGCTATCCAACAAAAGTATGTTCGCTTTCTTGGGTTGGCAGATCGAATGTCCGTATTATCGGGAACAGAAAATAATCTCGGAAATTTGTACTTTGGTTGGGAGACACAAAAATAATATTAAAGTAAATATTATAATTTAACATAATTGTTATATTCCGCTAAAGATCGAAATGTCGAAATATCAACAGAAAATGGTTTTCTCATTACCTATGTTATAATTATCAACAGAATTTAATATTTTTTTTTCATCTTGCCACATCTATCAGAATCAATTATAACCATATATAAGGGGTACATTTGTATTTATCTATGAATATAACCACGCTTAAAATGAAACCACGGAATGCAGATTACAGAAATCACAAGATACAAATATACTCTCTAGCTACACTAAAGCCTTCTATTTATCCTGTCCGCTGGACACTTTTTCAATGCGAACTGTGGACCATAGATTAAAATAAAATTAAGCTGGAAATGAAGAAACGAAATACAGATAATTTTGTGGGATTGGAATTTTTTATTTCGAGCACAGTTTGGAAACTATTTGTTTAAAAATTATTATTATTATTATTATATATATTATTATTGAAATTTAATATGAGGCGCACGCGCACTTCTATATTCTACCTAATAGACTAAGGGCCAGTTGCACCATTTGCCTAAACATTAATTACAAATTTAAACGTTGATTACTCTATGATTTCTCAAGAGAAATCAGAAATTAATCAATGTTTAAATTTAAATCAATGTTTAGGCAAATGGTGCAACTGGCCCCTAATATAAGGTATATGGCTCGACCTGTACATAGTTAAGAAGAAGAAAAATATTCTAGGTTCGTCAACCATGCCGGGTTGACAAATTGTAAGTAACCTCAGTTTAGCGAACATTCTTCAAAGAGTTACTTTATAAACAGTTGTTGAAGTGATATTTCTAGTGGAAAGTTTCATGTTTGAATAGAAAATTGTTTGAATATGGAGGTAATTTTTTTAATACTAGCTTAGGGTTGTTTTAATTTATTCGAATATTTTCAAATATCAGTTATATTTCATGTAGTTAATTTTTTTTTATTGGTTTATGGATTTTCAACCATCATAACAAAAAATTTATTACAATTCATGAAATTTCGACTTTTTAGTTTGTTTTCATGTTTTCTGGAAGTCATAGACTACTCCATTCAATGAGAAATTGCAGTTTTCCTTAGTTGAAGTTTTTCCTCGAAATCTCCTTAAGTATAGAATTTGCTTGAGACCCCTCTCTTTTTATATCTACGTAAAATTGACTGAATGAACAAAAAAATATGCGGCGCACGCGCACTTCTATATTTTACCCAATAGACAAAGGGCCAGTTGCACCATTTGCCTAAACATTAATTAAAAATTCAAACGTTGATTACTCTATGATTTCTCGAAAGAAATCAGAAATAAATCAATGTTTAAATTTTAATCAATGTTTAGGCAAATGGTGCAACTTGCCCCTAATATTAGGTATATGGCTCGACCTGTACATAGTTAAGAAGAAGAAAAGTATTCTATGTTCGTCAACCATGCCGGGTTGACAAATTGTAAGTAACCTCAGTTTAGCGAACATTCTTCAAAGAGTTACTTTATAAACAGTTGTTGAAGTGATATTTCTAGTGGAAAGTTTCATGTTTAAATAGTTAATTGTTTGAATATGGAAATAATATGAATATATGAATATGAATATATATAATATAATATATGAATATGAATATGGAATAATTGTGCTCGAAATAAAAAATTCCAATCCCACAAAATTATCTGTATTTCGTTTCTTCATTTCCAGCTTAATTTTATTGTAATCTATGGTCCACAGTTCGCATTGAAAAAGTGTCCAGCGGACAGGATAAATAGATGGCGCTAGTGTAGCTAGGGGTATATTCGTATTTTGTGGTTTCTGTGATCTGCATTCCGTGGTTTCATTTTAAGCGTGGTTATATTCATAGATAAATACAAATGTACCCCTTATATATGGTTATAATTGATTCTGATAGATGTGGCAAGCTGAAAAATAAATATTAAATTCTGTTGATAATTATAACATAGGTAATGAGAAAACCATTTTCTGTTGATATTTCGACATTTGGATCTTCAGCGGAATATAACAATTATGTTAAATTATTATATTTACTTTAATATTATTTTTGTGTCTCCCGACCAATGTACAAATTTCCGAAATTATTTTTTGTTCCCGATAATAGGGACATTCGATCTGCCAACCCAAGAAAGCGAACATACTTTTGTTGGATAGCACATATGCCTACTTATGCGTTTCGTCCCTGGCACACACACCGGACTCATCAGTGTGACTTTGGTATAATTGTGTGTGCCGTGTCACAGACGCTTGGGGAATTTATTATTATCTGAAGCCGCCGGGACTCGAACCCGGCACCTTGTCGCATCTCGGTGAGTGAGTCTACCTCTTAACGTCTAGGCTACCGAATGCTGTGTTTATTGTTGCTATGTGGAGCTTCATGAGAAGCCGCCACACTTTCATCCTTTTTGAATTTTTTTATGAAATTTACCTTAGAACATAGAATATACTCTAAGAAATTAGCCTTCTAGCTATTCAGTGAATAGTTTTCTATTCAGTGAGTAGTTGATATTTATGAATATTCGTTACTATACACTGATGATGATTAGATAGTTGAGTAATTAATCATTTGTGAAGTTAAGAATGAAAGTTTGAATTATCACTCTTCAGGAATAATTGAAAGAAGATATTGAAATTGGAGATCACATATGTTGAAATTGATAGATACAATTGAATTGTAATTATTCATTTCACAGTAGAAACTGGTATTCGTCCAAAGAAACATGAATAGAATTGGGATTTTATAAATAAAAAAATATAAAAATTGAATATGAGATTCTAACATATGAATTTAGCAATAAAGAGTTCTAATAATAACAATATGAGATTCTACATTTGAAATTTAATGCCGTCTTTTTAATCGATTGCAGAGTTTATTCATTTGAAACCTTGCTTTCATATTTCATATGCATTGTCATTCCTAGACATTACTCTATTTCATTGGTCAGTTATTGTTTGATTCTGAATTGCGAAACGACGAATTTTTCTATTCTTTTAAATCTGAGGTCTAAAAATGTAAGAGAAATGAATAGACTTGACCAATCCCTATTCAGAAGCAAATTCTAGAGGTTTTAGGCATGTACATTAGTAAATGGTGGAACATCCAAAATGTTACCAAATCGAGGCCTATGCCATTGAATAGTTGGTATCCCAGACAATCGAAACTACTAGCGTACACCAGATGTAAATTATAAGCACAGACCTTTAACTGTAGTAAGAGAGAAATTCAATATATTCTGAGTTTTCATGTCTAATATCCAGGATAATAAAATTTGAAGAAATCCAATCGGACCTTGAACAGAACTTTTTTTTGAGTAATTATTCAACTAAGTTTTGATTTTCAAGTGAATTAGAGGACCAATAGAAAAAAGAAATTTTATAGTAATCAGAGACGAGAATTCTCCAAAAAAATTGTTCTGACCCAGGAAAAGGAATAATAGGTTATAAAACGAAAATTAATGAGTGTTTTGTTTTGGGTCATTATAGATATAGGTTAATTCAGAGTTCATGACTGGTATATTTGTGATTTTTGTGAAACAAAAAAAAATTACATGATTCGAGTGCATGAGGTACGATCTTCCAAAATATCCTCATTTATCTAGGTTACAGAAGAAGGAGAACGTAGCGCCGCTGAACACAGGGGAAAATTATAAAGTTTGGTCAAGTTTTTTTTTATTACATTGAGCGAAATTCACCTGATTTCAAGAGCAAAGAAAAAGGAATAAAGAGTCCAAAGTCCTGAAATAGATAATACTGTTTATGGTTGATTGGAATTTTCACGAAGACGATCTTTTTTTCCTTCTGAGATAATAGTTCTTGCAAAAATTTAAATTAAGTTTTAGGAAAAGAAAGTTCTTCAAAAAAAACAAACAAAATTTTACATTTATACAAAAATCGTTTATTAAAATATAATATTCATTTTTTATATACATATACATATACATATATATATAACATTGTAAAGTCAATTTATCATATTCTCCCGAAATACAATACATGGCATTACTCATGAAACAACAGAAAAATATTACAATGTTCAGCATCCTTGAATCTAATCTGTACAAATTAACAACTATATCAATGAATCTTTACACTTCACACCGTATCACTCCTTCGATAAAATAATAAATAAGGAACTCTATCGCCTTGACGTTTAAGAACATCTTCTTCCGTAACTCTGTTTATTTTAGAGTCATCAAACCTCAACCATGTATTATACCCCGAATGGAAAGTATCTGCTATATAATGCCCATAGCTGGCCTCCTTTCCTACATGGTATACTACAGATATTAATTTATATTGTCTCTCCGCTGAAGTATTCGTCCTTCCAGATAATATTTTAGAATCAATCTGCAGATTGATGGGAAATTCTATAGTCTTCATTATTTTAGTGCAGCCATTCATTCTGTATTCGAAGCATTTCAAATGTAATACTAAAACTACAGGCAACTTCTCTATCATCACTTGCTGCCATGCTTCAACCGTTTCTTTCATTTCGATGATGTCAGACCCTTTAGTTTGTTCTTGGTTGTGAGGCCCTTTAATGCTTCAGCTATGTTATTTGCTTTCTTAATATTTAATGGCAATGTTAGGAATGGTTCAATATTTTCTGAAGTTTCGTCTCCGGTTTTATGGATTCTTGAACAGAGAAGTCCTCCGAATATATCACTAATCGGTGTCTTGTCCATTTGTATTTCTCTTGTTACATTCCCTTCGTTCCTAGGACCAATAACTTTCCAATCATCCACATCTATTTTCACTTCTTCTTTAGCTGCTTGAATATTTTCGTCATGGCTAATCAATTTCATTATTCCCATCATTTCATCATTGAGTCCATTCAACAGAAGGCCCAAGAATTCTTCGGCGTCTTCTTGTCGGCCTTCAACAAGGAGAGAATCGCTACGTGTTCCGTTTAGCATCGTATAAAACGATGAGGCCTCAAACGAATTGCCATTGTCTATATTGACGAAAGTTTGCTTCTTGTTTTTCTCTTTTAAACGTGACTTGCGTCTTACATTGGGCAGATTATCGAAGTTATTCATAAATTTACACCTGGAATAGTTGAATAATGAAAATACATATATAAAATTGTTATTCAATCAAAGTTGCAAATTATATTAATTTATACTTACATATTTTCACTCATTGTTATTGATTTCAGTGCATTATTGTGAGTGAAATTCTCTGATAGCCGTTTGAGGAGATTACAAAGTGGTGGGCAAGCAAGTAAGGCTTGATATATTGAGTTTATATAACGAAAGTTACTTTTGTTTCGTAAACCCCTGGGTTTAAAACTGGTTTGGGTCCCATCAATTCTATAGTTCTTGAGAAATTCTGAAAATTAAAAAATATTACTAACCATGATAGAAACTTGAATTTTCACTGATATTTGTAGGTGAAAACCGAAGCATTCCACTTTTCATCAAGTAAAATGGGTTCAACTAAGTAAAATAATTATCTACTGTAGATGTAAGCAAATTGTTAGTTGAAAGTAAGATAAATATATAAAAAAAGATATGGTTTTGAACTCACCTCCTAACATATGAGTGGCTGAATCTATTTTTTTGACTACTTTTGTATGTTTTAAAGATGTTACATGGGAATCATTAATTTTATTGTCTATTTTCTCATTCGATGTTGTTTTAACATCTTTATCAAATAGACTAGCCCATGATTTTTTCCATACATTTACTGTGGGCTCCTCAATTTTAGATTCATTTTTATTCGAGATGCTACTTTCAATTTTTTCAATTGTCCTATTGGAAATTGTATCATTTTTGATTATCTCTGTATTATCTCTTGCAATAATTTCAACTATTTTTACAGCTCATCTAGGGGGAGTTGAAGGTTTCGAATGTTTTCCTGTCATCTCATTCTGGATAATAGGTTTTGTAATTGATAATCCATTGTAATTGATTACAGATTTTCTACACTCATTTTCTGAAAAAGTTGATATTAGTTGATTCATTATTATATTACATATTCATATTGACCATGAATAATTCTTTTAAGATCTCTATACTTACTTGCAGAAAATTTTTGTTTAACTCTACAGGGTAATTTGTATTCACTAGAATTGGTAAATAATATATTATTTATAATACGGACCTCTTCTTCTTCTAACTGAGTTAACTCCAAGAAATGTAGATTCTGAAGAAAAAAATAACAATATAATAGTTGAAATCATTTTGAAAAATTATAATATTTCTCTATATAGTATATCCAAAGTCCCTTGAAATAGTCTATAAAAACGCTTGGCCAGAGATAATTGCAAAACAGTCATAAACCAGTAAGGCAAAATTTATATCCCTCAGTGGAAGCAGAAGGCAGAATGATAATGATGTACAGGGTGATTCACCGCGATGGCTTATTGTTTATGGAAAACTAATAATAATTTTGTGCTGAAAATTTTAACAATTTCAGATTACTACCTGATTATTTCAAACGGCACACCCAGTATATTATTGCATTATCAGATAGCTTGGTTGATGATAATTTCAGCAATATGGCAATACTTGAGTATAAGCTGAACAGTTCATAAGTTGAAGAGATTCCTATAGATATCTAATGAAAAGTTTTTTGGAAGAATCTATATTTTTTTATTCATTCAGTCAATTTTACGTAGATATAAAAAGAGAGGGGTCTCAAGCAAACTCTATACTTGAAGGGTTTTCGAGGAAAAACTTCAACTGAGGAAAACTGCAATTTCTCATTGAATGGAGTAGTCTATGGCTTCCAGAAAACATGAAAAGAAACTAAAAAGTCGAAATTTCTTGAATTGTAATAAATTTTTCGTTGAGAAAGTTGTAAATTCATAAACCAATAAAAAAAAATAACTACATGAAATATAACTGATATTTGAAAATATTCGAATAAATGAAAATATCCCTAAGCTAGTATTAAAAAAATTACCTCCATATTCAAACAATTAACTATTTAAACATGAAACTTTCCACTAGAAATATCACTTCAACAACTGTTTATAAAGTAACTCTTTGAAGAATGTTCGCTAAACTGAGGTTACTTACAATTTGTCAACCCGGCATGGTTGACGAACATAGAATATTTTTCTTCTTCTAAACTATGTACAGGTCGAGCCATATACCTAATATTAGGGGCAAGTTGCACCATTTGCCTAAACATTGATTAAAATTTAAACATTGATTAATTTCTGATTTCTCTTGAGAAATCATAGAGTAATCAACGTATAAATTTTTAATTAATGTTTAGGCAAATGGTGCAACTGGCTCTTTGTCTATTGGGTGAAATATAGAAGTGCGCGTGCGCCGCATATTCTTTTGTTCATTCAGTCAATTTTACGTAGATATAAAAAGAGAGGGGTCTCAAGCAAATTCTATACTTAAGGAGTTTTCGAGGAAAAACTTCAACTAAGGAAAACTGCAATTTCTCATTGAATGGAGTAGTCTATGACTTCCAGAAAACATGAAAAGAAACTCAAAAGTCGAAATTTCATGAATTGTAATAAATTTTTCGTTATGATGGTGGAAAATCCATGAACCAATCAAAAAAAACTAACTACATGAAATATAACTGATATTTGAAATTATTCGAATAAATTAAAACAACCCTAAGCTAGTATTAAAAAAATTACCCCCATATTCAAACAATTTTCTATTTAAACATGAAACTTTTCACTAGAAATATCACTTCAACAACTGTTTATAAAGTAACTCTTGGAAGAATATTCGCTAAACTGAGGTTACTTACAATTTGTCAACCCGGCATGGTTGACGAACATAGAAATATTTTTCTTCGTCTTAACTATGTACAGGTCGAGCCATATACCTTATATTAGGGGCCAGTTGCACCATTTGCCTAAACATTGATTAAAATTTAAACATTGATTAATTTCTGATTTCTCTTGAGAAATCATAGAGTAATCAACGTTTAAATTTTTGATTAATGTTTAGGCAAATGGTGCAACTGGCCCTTAGTCTATAAGGTAGAATATAGAAGTGCGCCTCATATTAAATTTCAATAATAATATATATAATAATAATAATAATTTTCAAACAGATAATTTCTAAACTGTGCTCGAAATAAAAAATTCCAATCCCACAAAATTATCTGTATTTCGTTTCTTCATTTCCAGCTTAATTTTATTGTAATCTATGGTCCACAGTTCGCTTTGAAAAAGTGTCCAGCGGACAGGATAAATAGAAGGCGCTAGTGTAGCTAGAGGGTATATTTGTATTTTGTGGTTTCTGTAATCTGCATTCCGTGGTTTCATTTTAAGCGTGGTTATATTCATAGATAAATATAAATGTACCCCTTATATATGGTTATAATTGATTCTTATAGATGTGGCAAGCTGAAAAATAAATATTAAATTCTGTTGATAATTATAACATAGGTAATGAGAAAACCATTTTCTGTTGATATTTCGACATTTCGATCTTCAGCGAAATATAACAATTAAGTTCAAATATTATATTTACTTTAATATTATTTTTGTGTCTCCCGACCAATGTACAAATTTCCGAAATTATTTTTTGTTCCCGATAATGGGCACATTCGATCTGCCAACCCAAGAAAGCGAATATACTTTTGTTGGATAGCACCTATGCCTACTTATGCGTTTCGTCCCTGGCACACACACCCGACTCATCAGTGTGACTTTGGTATAATTGTGTGTGCCGTGTCACAGACGCTTGGGGAATTTATTATCATCGGGAGCCGCCGGGACTCGAACCCGGCACCTTGTCGCATCTCGGTGAGTGAGTCTACCTCTTAACGTCTAGGCTACCGAATGCTGTGTTTATTGTTGCTATGTGGAGCTTTATGAGAAGCCGCCACACTTTCATCCTTTTTGAAGTTTTCTATGAAATTTACCTTAGAACATAGAATATACTCTAAGAAATTAGCCTTCTAGCTATTCAGTGAATAGTTTTCTATTCAGTGAGTAGTTGATATTTATGAAAATTCGTTACTATTCACAGATGATGATTAGATAGTTGAGTAATTAATTATTTGTGAAGTTACGAATGAAAGTTTGAATGATCACTTTTCAGGAATAATTGAAAAAAGATATTGAAATTGGAGATCACATATGTTGAAATTGATAGATACAATTGAATTGTAATCATTCATTTCATAGTAGAAACTGGTATTCGTCCAAAGAAACATGAATAGAATTGGGATTTTTTAAATTAAAAAATATAAAAATTGAATATAAGATTCTAACATATGAATTTAGCAATGAAGAGTTCTAATAATACCAATATAAGATTCTACATTCGAAATTTAATGCCGTCTTTTTAATCGATTGCAGAGTTTATTCATTTGAAACCTTGCTTTCATATTTCATATGCATTGTCATTTCTAGACATTACTTTATTTCATTGGTCAATTATTGTTTGATTCTGAATTGCGAAACGACGGATTTTTCTATTCTTTTAAATCTGAGGTCTGAAAATGTAAAAGAATTGAATAGACTTGACCAATCCTTATTCAGAAGCAAATTCTAGAAGTGTTAGGCATGTACATTAGTAAATGGTGGAACATCCAAAATGTTACCAAATCGAGGCCTATGCCATTGAATAGTTGGTATCCCAGACAATCGAAACTATTAGCGTACACCAGATGTAAATTATAAGCACAGACCTTTAACTGTAGTAAGAGAGAAATTCAATATATTCTGAGTTCTCATGTCTAATATCCAGGATGATAAAATTTAAAGAAATCCAATCTGACCTTGGACAGATCTTTTTTTTGAGTAATTATTCAACTAAGTTTTGAATTTCAAGTGAATTAGAGGACCAATAGAAGAAAAAAATTTTATAGTAATCAGAGACGAGAATTCTCCAAAAAAATTGTTCTGACCCAGGAAAAGGAATAATAGGTTATAAAACGGAAATTAATGAGTGTTTTGTTTCGGGTCATTATAGATATAGGTTAATTCAGAGTTCATGACTGGTATATTTATGATTTTTGTGAAACAAAAAAAAATTACAAGATTCGAGTGCATGAGGTACGATCTTCCAAAATATCCTCATTTATCTAGGTTACAGAAGTAGGAGAACGTAGCGCCGCTGAACATAGGGGGAAATTATAAAGTTTGGTCAAGTTTTTTTTTATTACATTGAGCGAAATTCACCTGATTTCAAGAGCAAAGAAAAAGGAATAAAGAGTCCAAAGTCCTGAAATAGCTAATACTGTTAATGGTTTATTGGAATTTTCACGAAGACGACCTTCTTTTCCTTTCTGAGATCGTAGTTCTTATAAAAATTTAATTTAAGTTTTAGGAAAAGAAATTTCTTCAAAAAAACAAACAAAATTTTACATTCATACAAAGTTCGTTTATTAAAATATAATATTTATTTTTCATATACATATATATATATATATATATATATATATATATATATATATAACATTGTATAGTCAATTTATCATATTCTCCCGAAATACAATTCATGGCATTACTCATGAAACAACAGAAAAATATTACAATGTTCAGCATCCTTAAATCTAATCTGTACAAATTAACAATTTTATCAATGAATCTTTACACTTCACACCGTATCACTCCTTCGATAAAATAATAAATTAGGAACTCTATCTCCTTGACGTTTAAGAACATCTTCTTCCGTAACTCTGTTTATTTTAGAGTCATCAAACCTCAACTATGTATTATACTCCGAATGGAAAGTATCTGCTATATAATGCCCATAGCTGGCCTCCTTTCCTACATGGTATACTACAGATATTAATTTATATTGTCTCTCCGCTGAAGTATTCGTCTTTCCAGATAATATTTTAGAATCAATCTGCAGATTGATGGGAAATTCTATAGTCTTCATTATTTTAGTGCAGCCATTCATTCTGTATTCGAAGCATTTCAAATGTAATACTAAAACTACAGGCAACTTCTCTATCATCACTTGCTGCCATGCTTCAACCGTTTCTTCGTTTTCGATGATGTCAGACCCTCTAGTTTGTTCTTGGTTGTAAGGCCTTCTAATGCTTCAGCTATGTTGTTTGCTTTCTTAATATTTAATGGCAATGTTAGGAATGGTTCAATATTTTCTGAAGTTTCATCTCCGGTTTTATGGATTCTTGAACAGAGAAGTCCTCCGAATATATCACTAATCGGTGTCTTGTCCATTTGTATTTCTCTTGTTACATTCCCTTCGTTCCTAGGACCAATAACTTTCCAATCATCCACATCTATTTTCACTTCTTTTTTAGCTGCTTGAATATTTTCGTCATGGCTTATCAATTTCATTATTCCCATCATTTCATCATTGAGTCCATTCAACAGAAGGCCCAAGAATTCTTCGGCGTCTTCTTGTCGGCCTTCAACAAGGAAAGAATCGCTACGTGTTTCATTTAGCATCGTATAAAACGATGAGGCCTCAAACGAATTGCCATTGTCTATATTGACGAAAGTTTGCTTCTTGTTCTTCTTTTTTGAACGTGACTTGCGTCTTACATTGGGCAGATTATCGAAGTTATTCATAAATTTACACCTGGATTAGTTGAATAATGAAAATACATATATAAAATTGTTATTCAATCAGAGTTGCAAATTATATTAATTTATACTTACATATTTTCACTCATTGTTATTGATTTCAGTGCATTATTGTGAGTGAAGTTCTCTGATAGCCGTTTGAGGAGATTACAAAGTGGTGGGCAAGCAAATAAGGCTTGTAATATTGAGTTTATATAACAAAAGTTACTTTTGTTTCGTAAACACCTGGGTTTTAAACTGGTTTGCGTCCCAGCAATTTAATAGTTCTTGAGAAATTCTGAAAATTCAAAAATATTACTAACCATGATAGAAACTTGAATTTTCACTGATATCTGTAGGTGAAAACCAAAGCATTCCACTTTTCATCGAGTAAAATGGTTTCAACTAAGTAAAATAATTATCTACTGTAGATGTAAGCAAATTGTTAGTTGAAAGTGAGATAAATATATAAAAAAAGATATGGTTTTGAACTCACCTCCTAACATATGAGTGGCTGAATCTATTTTTTTGACTACTTTTGTATGTTTTGAAGATGTTACATGTGAATCATTAATTTTATTGTCTATTTTCTCATTCGATATTGTTTTAACATCTTTATCAAATAGACAAGCCCATGATTTTTTCGCAATTCGTTTGAGGCCTCATCGTTTTATACGATGCTAAACGGAACACGTAGCGATTCTTTCCTTGTTGAAGGCCGACAAGAAGACGCCGAAAAATTCTTGGGCCTTCTGTTGAATGGACTCAATGATGAAATGATGGGAATAATGAAATTGATAAGCCATGACGAAAATATTCAAGCAGCTAAAAAAGAAGTGAAAATAGATGTGGATGATTGGAAAGTTATTGGTCCTAGGAACGAAGGGAATGTAACAAGAGAAATACAAATGGACAAGACACCGATTAGTGATATATTCGGAGGACTTCTCTGTTCAAGAATCCATTAAACCGGAGACGAAACTTCAGAAAATATTGAACCATTCCTAACATTGCCATTAAATATTAAGAAAGCAAATAACATAGCTGAAGCATTAGAAGGCCTTACAACCAAGAACAAACTAGAGGGTCTGACATCATCGAAAACGAAAGAAACGGTTGAAGCATGGCAGCAAGTGATGATAGAGAAGTTGCCTGTAGTTTTAGTATTACATTTGAAATGCTTCGAATACAGAATGAATGGCTGCACTAAAATAATGAAGACTATAGAATTTCCCATCAATCTGCAGATTGATTCTAAAATATTATCTGGAAGGACGAATACTTCAGCGGAGAGACAATATAAATCAATATCTGTAGTATACCATGTAGGAAAGGAGGCCAGCTATGGGCATTATATAGCAGATACTTTCCATTCGGGGTATAATACATAGTTGAGGTTTGATGACTCTAAAATAAACAGAGTTACGGAAGAAGATGTTCTTAAACGTCAAGGAGATAGAGTTCCTTATTTATTATTTTATCGAAGGAATGATACGGTGTGAAGTGTAAAGATTCATTGATAAAATTGTTAATTTGTACAGATTAGATTTAAGGATGCTGAACATTGTAATATTTTTCTGTTGTTTCATGACTAATGCCATGAATTGTATTTCGGGAGAATATGATGAATTGACTATACAATGTTATATATATATATATATATATATATATATATATATATATATATATATATATATGTATATAAAAAATAAATATTATATTTTAATAAACGAACTTTGTATGAATGTAAAATTTTGTTTGTTTTTTTGAAAAAATTTCTTTTCCTAAAACTTAAATTAAATTTTTATAAGAACTACGATCTCAGAAAGGAAAAGAAGGTCGTCTTCGTGAAGATTCCAATAAACCATTAACAGTATTAGCTATTTCAGGACTTTGGACTCTTTATTCCTTTTTCTTTGCTCTTGAAATCAGGTGAATTTCGCTCAATGTAATAAAAAAAAACTTGGCAAACTTTATAATTTCCCCCTGTGTTCAGCGGCGCTACGTTCTCCTACTTCTGTAACCTAGATAAATGAGGATATTTTGGAAGATCGTACCTCATGCACTCGAATCATGTAATTTTTTTTTGTTTCACAAAAATCATAAATATACCAGTCATGAACTCTGAATTAACCTATATCTATAATGACCCAAAACAAAACACTCATTAATTTCCGTTTTATAACCTATTATTCCTTTTCCTGGGTCAGAACAATTTTTTTGGAGAATTCTCGTCTCTGATTACTATAAAATTTCTTTTTTCTATTGGTCCTCTAATTCACTTGAAAATCAAAACTTAGTTGAATAATTACTCAAAAAAAAGTTCTGTCCAAGGTCAGATTGGATTTCTTTAAATTTTATTATCCTGGATATTAGACATGAAAACTCAGAATATATTGAATTTCTCTCTTACTACAGTTAGAGGTCTGTGCTTATAATTTACATCTGGTGTACGCTAGTAGTTTCGATTGTCTGGGATACCAACTATTCAATGGCATAGGCCTCGATTTGGTAACATTTTGGATGTTCCACCATTTACTAATGTACATGCCTAAAACCTCTAGAATTTGCTTCTGAATAGGGATTGGTCAAGTCTATTCAATTCTCTTACATTTTTAGACCTCAGATTTAAAAGAATAGAAAAATTCGTCATTTCGCAATTCAGAATCAAACAATAACTGACCAATGAAATAGAGTAATGTCTAGAAATGACAATGCATATGAAATATGAAAGCAAGGTTTCAAATGAATAAACTCTGCAATCGATTAAAAAGACGGCATTAAATTTCAAATGTAGAATCTCATATTGTTATTATTAGAACTCTTTATTGCTAAATTCATATGTTAGAATCTTATATTCAATTTTTATATTTTTTTATTTATAAAATCCCAATTCTATTTATGTTTCTTTGGACGAATACCAGTTTCTACTATGAAATGAATAATTACAATTCAATTGTATCTATCAATTTCAACATATGTGATCTCCAATTTCAATATCTTCTTTCAATTATTCCTGAAGAGTAATCATTCAAACTTTCATTCTTAACTTCACAAGTGATTAATTACTCAACTATCTAATCATCATCAGTGTATAGTAACGAATATTCATGAATATCAACTACTCACTGAATAGAAAACTATTCACTGAATAGCTAGAAGGCTAATTTCTTAGAGTATATTCTATGTTCTAAGGTAAATTTCATAAAAAACTTCAAGAAGGATGAAAGTGTGGCGGCTTCTCATAAAGCTCCACATAGCAACAATAAACACAGCATTCGGTAGCCTAGACGTTAAGAGGTAGACTCACTCACCGAGATGCGACAAGGTGCCGGGTTCGAGTCCCGGCGGCTCCCGATAATAATAAATTCCCCAAGCGTCTGTGACACGGCACACACAATTATACCAAAGTCACACTGATGAGTCCGGTGTGTGTGCCAGGGACGAAACGCATAAGTAGGCATATGTGCTATCCAACAAAAGTATGTTCGCTTTCTTGGGTTGGCAGATCGAATGTCCCTATTATCGGGAACAAAAAATAATTTCGGAAATTTGTACTTTGGTCGGGAGACACAAAAATAATATTAGAGTAAATATAATAATTTAACATAATTGTTATATTCCGCTAGAGATCGAAATGTCGAAATATCAACAGAAAATGGTTTTCTCATTACCTATGTTATAATTATCAACAGAATTTAATATTTATTTTTCAGCTTGCCACATCTATCAGAATCAATTATAACCATATATAAGGGGTACATTTGTATTTATCTATGAATATAACCACGCTTAAAATGAAACCACGGAATGCAGATTACAGAAACCACGAAATACAAATATACCCCTAGCTACACTAGCGCCATCTATTTATCCTGTCCGCTGGACACTTTTTCAATGCGAACTGTGGACCATAGATTACAATAAAATTAAGCTGGAAATGAAGAAACGAAATACAGATAATTTTGTGGGATTGGAATTTTTTATTTCGAGCACAGTTTAGAAACTATCTGTTTGAAAATTATCATTATTATTATATATATTATTATTGAGATTTAATATGCGCACTTCCATATTCTACCTAATAGACTAAGGGCCAGTTGCACCATTTGCCTAAACATTAATTAAAAATTTAAACGTTGATTACTCTATGATTTCTCAAGAGAAATCAGAAATTAATCAATGTTTAAATTTTAATCAATGTTTAGGCAAATGGTGCAACTGGCCCCTAATATAAGGTATATGGCTCGACCTGTACATAGTTAAGACGAAGAAAAATATTCTATGTTCGTCAACCATGCTGGGTTGACAAATTGTAAGTAACCTCAGTTTAGCGAATATTCTTCCAAGAGTTACTTTATAAACAGTTGTTGAAGTGATATTTCTAGTGGAAAGTTTCATGTTTAAATAGAAAATTGTTTGAATATGGAGGTTATTTTTTTAATACTAGCTTAGGGTTGTTTTAATTTATTAGAATATTTTCAAATATCAGTTATATTTCAGGTAGTTAGTTTTTTTTTTTATTGGTTTATGGATTTTCAACCATCATAACAAAAAATTCATTACAATTCATGAAATTTCGACTTTTTAGTTTGTTTACATGTTTTCTGGAAGTCATAGACTACTCCATTCAATGAGAAATTGCAGTTTTCCTTAGTTGAAGTTTTTCCTCGAAATCTCCTTAAGTATAGAATTTGCTTGGGACCCCTCTCTTTTTATATCTACGTAAAATTGACTGAATGAACAAAAAAATATGCGGCGCACGCGCACTTCTATATTTTACCCAATAGACAAAGGGCCAGTTGCACCATTTGCCTAAACATTAATTGAAAATTTAAACGTTGATTACTCTATGATTTCTCGAAAGAAATCAGAAATTAATCAATGTTTAAATTTTAATCAATGTTTAGGCAAATCGTGCAACTTGCCCCTAATATAAGGTATATGGCTCGACCTGTACATAGTTAAGAAGGAGAAAAATATTCTATGTTCGTCAACTATGCCAGGTTGACAAATTGTAAGTAACCTCAGTTTAGCTAACATTCTTCAAAGAGTTACTTTATAAACAGTTGTTGAAGTGATATTTCTAGTGGAAAGTTTCATGTTTAAATAGTTAATTGTTTGAATATGGGGGTAATTTTTTTAATACCAGCTTAGGGATATTTTCATTTATTCGAATATTTTCAAATATCAGTTATATTTTATGTAGTTAGTTTTTTTTTAATGGTTTATGAATTTTCAACTCTCTTGACGAAAAATTTATTACAATTCAAGAAATTTCAACTTTTTAGTTTCTTTTCATGTTTTCTGGAAGTCATAGACTACTCCATTCAATGAGAAATTGCAGTTTTCCTTAGTTGAAGTTTTTCCTCGAAAACTCTTCAAGTATAGAGTTTGCTTGAGACCCTTCTTTTTTTATATCTACGTAAAATTGACTGAATGAATAAAAAAATATAGATTTTTCCGAAAAACTTTTCATTAGATATCTATAGGAATCTCTTCAACTTATGAACTGTTCAGCTTATACTCAAATATTGCCATATTGCTGAAATTATCATCATCCAAGCTATCTGATAATGCAATAATATACTGGGTGTGCCGTTTGAAATAAGAAGGTAGTAATCTGAAATTGATTAAATTTTCAGCACAAAATTATTATTAGTTCTCCATAAACAATAAGCCATCGCGGTGAATCACTCTGTACATCATTATCATTCAGCCTTCTGCTTCCACTGAGGGATATAAATTTCGCCTTACTGGTTTATGACTGTTTTGCAATTATCTCTGGCCAAGCGTTTTTATAGACTATTTCAAGGGACTTTGGATATACTATATACAGAAATATTATAATTTCCAAAATGATTTCCACTATTATATTGTAATTTTTTTTTCAGAATCTACATTTCTTGGAGTTAACTCAGTTAGAAGAAGAAGAGGTATTATCAATAATATATTATTTACCAATTCTAGTGAATACAAATTACCCTGTAGAGTTAAACAAAAATTTTCTGCAAGTAAGTATAGAGATCTTAAAAGAATTATTCATGGTCAATATGAATATGTAATATAATAATGAATCAACTAATATCAACTTTTTCAGAAAATGAGTGTAGAAAATCTGTAATCAATTACAATGGATTATCAATTACAAAACCTTTTATCCAGAATGAGATGACAGGAAAACATTCGAAACCTTCAACTCCCCCTAGTTCAGCTGTAAAAACAGTTGAAATTAATGCGAGAGATAATACAGAGATAATCAAAAATGATACAATTTCCAATAGGACAATTGAAAAAATTGAAAGTAGCATCTCGAATAAAAATGAATCTAAAATTGAGGAGCCCACAGTAAATGTATGGAAAAAATCATGGGCTAGTCTATTTGATAAAGATGTTAAAACAATATCGAATGAGAAAATAGATAATAAAATTAATGATTCACATGAAACATATTTAAACCATACAAAAGTAGTCAAAAAAATAGATTCAGCCACTCATATGTTAGGAGGTGAGTTCAAAACCATATCTTTTTTCATATATTTATCTTACTTTCAACTAACAATTTGCTTACATCTACAGTAGATAATTATTTTACTTAGTTGAACCCATTTTACTTGATGAAAAGTGGAATGCTTTGGTTTTCACCTACAAATATCAGTGAAAATTCAAGTTTCTATCATGGTTAGTAATATTTTTTAATTTTCAGAATTTCTCAAGAACTATAAAATTGATGGGACCCAAACCAGTTTTAAACCCAGGGGTTTACGAAACAAAAGTAACTTTCGTTATATAAACTCAATATTACAAGCCTTACTTGCTTGCCCACCACTTTGTAATCTCCTCAAACGGCTATCAGAGAACTTCACTCACAATAATGCACTGAAATCAATAACAATGAGTGAAAATATGTAAGTATAAATTAATATAATTTGCAACTTTGATTGAATAACAATTTTATATATGTATTTTCATTATTCAATTATTCCAGGTGTAAATTTATGAATAACTTCGATAATCTGCCCAATGTAAGACGCAATTCACGTTCAAAAAAGAAAAACAAGAAGCAAACTTTCGTCAATATAGACAATGGCAATTCGTTTGAGGCCTCATCGTTTTATACGATGCTAAACGGAACACGTAGCGATTCTTTCCTTGTTGAAGGCCGACAAGAAGACGCCGAAGAATTCTTGGGCCTTCTGTTGAATGGACTCAATGATGAAATGATGGGAATAATGAAATTGATTAGCCATGACGAAAATATTCAAGCAGCTAAAAAAGAAGTGAAAATAGATGTGGATGATTGGTCCTAGGAACGAAGGGAATGTAACAAGAGAAATACAAATGGACAAGACACCGATTAGTGATATATTCGGAGGACTTTTCTGTTCAAGAATCCATAAAACCGGAGACGAAACTTCAGAAAATATTGAACCATTCCTAACATTGCCATTAAATATTAAGAAAGCAAATAACATAGCTGAAGCTTCAAAAGGCCTTACAACCAAGAACAAACGAAAGGGTCTGACATCATCGAATACGAAAGAAAGGGTTGAAGCATGGCAGCAAGTGATGATAGAGAAGTTGCCTGTAGTTTTAGTATTACATTTGAAATGCTTCGAATACAGAATGAATGGCTGCACTAAAATAATGAAGACTATAGAATTTCCCATCAATCTGCAGATTCATTCTAAAATATTATCTGGAAGGACGAATACTTCAGCGGAGAGACAATATAAATTAATATCTGTAGTATACCATGTAGGAAAGGAGGCCAGCTATGGGCATTATATAGCAGATACTTTCCATTCGGGGTATAATACATGGTTGAGGTTTGATGACTCTAAAATAAACAGAGTTACGGAAGAAGATGTTCTTAAACGTCAAGGAGATAGAGTTCCTTATTTATTATTTTATCGAAGGAGTGATACGGTGTGAAGTGTAAAGATTCATTGATATAGTTGTTAATTTGTACATATTAAATTTAAGGATGCTGAACATTGTAATATGTTGTAATGCCATGTATTGTATTTCGGGAGAATATGATAAATTGACTTTACAATGTTATATATATGTATATGTATATGTATATAAAAAACAAATATTATATTTTAATAAACGAACTTTGTATAAATGTAAAATTTTGTTTGTTTTTTTTTGAAGAAATTTCTTTTCCTAAAACTTAAATTAAATTTTTGCAAGAACTACTATCTCAGAAGGAAAAAAAGATCGTCTTCGTGAAAATTCCAATCAACCATAAACAGTATTAGCTATTTCAGGACTTTGGACTCTTTATTCCTTTTTCTTTGCTCTTGAAATCAGGTGAATTTCGCTCAATGTAATAAAAAAAAACTTGACCAAACTTTATAATTTTCCCCTGTGTTCAGCGGCGCTACGTTCTCCTACTTCTGTAACCTAGATAAATGAGGATATTTTGGAAGATCGTACTTCATGCACTCGAATCATGTAATTTTTTTTTGTTTCACAAAAATCACAAATATACCAGTCATGAACTCTGAATTAACCTATATCTATAATGACCCAGAACAAAACACTCATTAATTTCCGTTTTATAACCTATTATTCCTTTTCCTGGGTCAGAACAATTTTTTTGGAGAATTCTCGTCTCTGATTACTATAAAATTTCTTTTTTCTATTGGTCCTCTAATTCACTTGAAAATCAAAACTTAGTTGAATAATTACTCTAAAAAAAAGTTCTGTCCAAGGTCAGATTGGATTTCTTCAAATTTTATTATCCTGGATATTAGACATGAGAACTCAGAATATATTGAATTTCTCTCTCACTACAGTTAAAGGTCTGTGCTTATAATTTACATCTGGTGTACGCTAGTAGTTTCGATTGTCTGGGATACCAACTATTCAATGGCATAGGCCTCGATTTGGTAACATTTTGGATGTTCCACCATTTACTAATGTAAATGACTAAAACCTCTAGAATTTGCTTCTGAATAAGGATTGGTCAAGTCTATTCAATTCTTTTACATTTTTAGACCTCAGATTTAAAAGAATAGAAAAATTCGTCGTTTCGCAATTCAGAATCAAATAATAATTGACCAATGAAATAGAGTAATGTCTAGAAATGACAATGCATATGAAATATGAAAGCAAGGTTTCAAATGAATAAACTCTGCAATCGATTAAAAAGACGGCATTAAATTTCGAATGTAGAATCTTATATTGTTATTATTAGAACTCTTCATTGCTAAATTCATATGTTAGAATCTTATATTCAATTTTTATATTTTTTTATTTATAAAATCCCAATTCTATTCATGTTTCTTTGGACGAATACCAGTTTCTACTATGAAATGAATAATTACAATTCAATTGTATCTATGGAGGACTGTTCTTATTCTCTTCTCTTTGTTTAATCAACAATTATCCAAGTAAGCCATTCCACATTGTTGATTTTCTTGGACTAGGATGTCACGCAGCTAGCTTTAATCTCCCATGTGGTAAGGTCAATTGCTGCTGTAACCACAATTGGACGGCTGACTTCTGTTGTTGATTTCATTTGTTTGTTATTTCCTTCAATGTTTCTCATTCTAACACTTCTCATCGTATTGCACAGGGACGAAAGCTTGACACACGTGTCTATGGAAACCACATTGGTATAAGGGACTGTTCTTATTCCCTCCTTTCTGTATAATGATCAATTATCCAAGTAAGCCATTCCAAATTGTTGATTTTCTTGGACTCGGATGTCACGCAGGTAGCTAGAATCTCCCACGTGGTAAGGTCAATTGCTGCTGTAACCCCAAATGCACGACTGACTTCTGTTGTTGATTTCATTTGTTTGTTTTTTCCTTCTATGTTTTTCATTCTTACACTTTTCATCGTATTGCACAGGGACCAAAGCTTGACACACGTGTCTATGGAAACCACATTGGTATAAGAGACTGTTCTTACTTCATTTTTTCTGTATAATGATCAATTATCCAAGTAAGTCATTCCACATTGTTGATTTTCTTAGACTCGGATGTCACGCAGGTAGGTATAATCTCCCACGTGGTAAGGTCAATTGCTGCTGAAACCACAAATGCACGACTGACTTCTGTTGTTGATTTCATTTGTTTGTTATTTCCTTCAATGTTTCTCATTCTAACACTTTTCATCGTATTGCACAGGGACGAAAGCTTGACACACGTGTCTAAGGAAACCACTTTGGTATGAGGGACTGTTCTTATTCCCTTCTTTTTGTTCAATCAACAATTATCCAAGTAAGCCATTCCACATTGTTGATTTTCTTGAACTCGGATGTCACGCAGGTAGCTATAAACTCCCACTAGGTAAGGTCAATTGCTGCTGTAACCACAAATGCACGACTGACTTCTGTTGTTGATTTCATTCGTTTGTTATTTTCTTCAATGTTTCTCATTCTAACACTTTTCATCGTATTGCACAGGGACGAAAGCTTGACACGCGTGTCTAAGGAAATCACATTGGTATAAGGGACTGTTCTTATTCCCTTCTTTTTGTTTAATGAACAATTATCCAAGTAAGCCATTCCACATTGTTGATTTTCTTGGACTCGGATGACACGCGGGTAGCTATAATCTCCCACGTGGTAAGGTCAATTGCTGCTGTAACCACAATTGGACGGCTGACTTCTGTTGTTGATTTCATTTGTTTGTTATTTCCTTCAATGTTTCCCATTCTAACACGTTTCATCGTAATGCTGAGGGACGAAAGCTTGACACACGTGTCTATGGAAACCACATTGGTATAAGGGACTGTTCTTATTTCCTTCTTTCTGTATAATGAACAATTATCCAAGTAAGTCATTCCACATTGTTGATTTTCTTGGACTCGGATGACACGCGGGTAGCTATAATCTCCCACGTGGTAAGGTCAATTGCTGCTGTAACCACAATTGGACTGCTGACTTCTGTTGTTGTTTTCATTTGTTTGTTATTTCCTTCAATATTTTCCATTCTGACACGTTTCATCGTAATGCTGAGGGACGAAAGCTTGACACACGTGTCTATGGAAACCACATTGGTATAAGGGACTGTTCTTATTCCCTTCCTTCTGTATAATGAACAATTATCCAAGTAAGCCATTCCACATTGTTGATTTTCTTGGACTCGGATGTCACGCAGGTAGCTATAATCTCCCACGTGGTAAGGTCAATTGCTGCTGTAATCACAAATGCACGACTGACTTCTGTTGTTGATTTCATTCGTTTGTTATTTTCTTCAATGTTTCTCATTCTAACACTTTTCATCGTATTGCACAGGGACGAAAGCTTGACACACGTGTCTAAGGAAACCACTTTGGTATGAGGGACTGCTCTTCTTCCCTTTTTTCTTTTTGATGAACAATTATCCAAGTAAGCCATTCCACATTGTTGATTTTCTTGGACTAGGATGTCACGAAGCTAGCTATAATCTCCCACGTGGTAAGGTCAATTGCTGCTGTAACCACAAATGCACGACTGACTTCTGTTGTTGATTTCATTTGTTTGTTATTTCCTTCTATGTTTCTCATTCTAACACTTTTCATCGTATTGCACAGGGACGAAAGCTTGACACACGTGTCTGAGAAAACCACTTTGGTATGAGGGACTGTTCTTATTCCCTTCTTCTTGTTTAATCAACAATTATTCAAGTAAGCCATTCCACATTGTTGATTTTCTTGGACTCGGATGTCACGCAGGTAGCTATAATCTCCCACGTGGTAAGGTCAATTGCTGCTGTAACCACAAATGCACGACTGACTTCTGTTGTTGATTTCATTTGTTTGATATTTCCTTCAATGTTTCTCATTCTAACACTTCTCATCGTATTGCACACGGACGAAAGCTTGACACACGTGTCTAAGGAATCTACATTGGTATGAGGGACTGTTCTTATTCCCTTTTTTCTGTTAGATGAACAATTATCCAGATAAGCCATTTCACATTGTTGATTTTCTTGGACTCGGATGTCACGCAGGTAGCTATAATCTCCCACGTGGTAAGATCAATTGCTGCTTTAACAATAAATGGACGGCTGACTTCTGTTGTTGATTTCATTTGTTTGTTATTAAATTCAATGTTTCTCATTCTAACACTTTTCATCGTATTGCACAGGGACGAAAGCTTGACACACGTGTCTAAGGAAACCACATTGATATAATGGACTGTTCTTATTCTCTTCTGTTTGTTTGATGAACAATTATCCAAGTAAGCCATTTCACATTGTTGTTTTTCTTGGTCTCGGATGTCACGCAGGTAGCTATAATCTCTCAATTGGTGAGGTCAAATGCTGCTGTAACCACAAATGCACGACTGACTTC
The DNA here is from genome assembly GCF_914767665.1 of Harmonia axyridis. Classification (NCBI taxonomy): domain Eukaryota; kingdom Metazoa; phylum Arthropoda; class Insecta; order Coleoptera; family Coccinellidae; genus Harmonia; species Harmonia axyridis. The sequence goes on along the minus strand of NC_059502.1, from coordinate 45,421,645 downwards.
TGTTGTTGATTTCATTCGTTTGTTATTTCCTTCAATCTTCCTCATTCTAACACTTTTCATCGTATTGCACAGAGACGAAAGCTTGACACACGTGTCTAAGGAAACCACATTAATATAAGGGACTGTTCTTATTCTCTTCTTTTTGTTCAATGAACAATTATCCAAGTAAGCCATTTCACATTGTTGTTCTTCTTGATCTCGGATGTCACGCAGGTAGCTATTATCTCTCAATTGGTAAGGTCAATTGCTGCTGTAACCACAAATGCACGACTGACTTCTATTGTTGATTTCATTTGTTTGTTATTTCCTTCAATCTTCCTCATTCTAACACTTTTTATCGTATAGCACAGAGACGAAAGCTTGACACACGTGTCTAAGGAAACCACATTGATATAAGGGACTGTTCTATTTCTCTTCTTTTTGTTTAATGAACAATTATCCAAGTGAGCCATTTCACATTGTTGTTTTTCTTGGTCTCGGATGTTACGCATGAAGCTACAATCTCTCAATTGGTAAGGTCAATTGCTGCTGTAACCAAAACTGGACGGCTGACTTCTGTTGTTGCTTTCATTTGTTTGTTATTTCCTCCAATGTTTCTTATTAAGTCATTCCACATTTTGATTTCCTCCCACGTGGTAAGGTCAATTGCTGCTGTTACCAAAACTGGACGGTTGACTTCTGTTGTTGATTTCATTCGTTTGTTATTTCCTTCAATGTTTCTTACTCTAACACTTTTTGTCGTATTGCTGAGGGATGAAAGCTTGACACACGTGTCTAAGGAAACCACTTTGGTATAAAGGACTGTTCTTATTTCCTTTTTTTTGTTTAATCAACAATTATCCAAGTAGGCCATTCCACATTGTTGATTTTCTTGGACTCGTATGTCACGCAGGTAGCTATAATCTCCCACGTGGTAAGGTCAATTGCTGCTGTAACCACAAATGCACGACTGACTTTTAATGTTGATTTCATTTGTTTGTTATTTCCTTCAATGTTTCTCATTCTAACACTTTTCATCGTAATGCACAGGGACGAAAGCTTGACACACGTGTCTAAGGAAACCACTTTGGTATAAGAGACTGTTCTTATTCTCTTTTTTTTGTTTAATCAACAATTATCCAAGTAGGCCATTCCACATTGTTGATTTTCTTGGACTCGGATGTCACGCAGGTAGCTATAATCTCCCACGTGGTGAGGTCAATTGCTGCTGTAACCACAAATGCACGACTGACTTCTGTTGTTGATTTCATTTGTTTGTTATTTCCTTCTATGTTTCTCATTCTAACACTTTTCATCGTATTGCACAGGGACGAAAGCTTGACACACGTGTCTTAGGAAACCACATTGGTATAAGGGACTGTTCTTATTCCCTTCTTTCTGTATAATGATCAATTATCCAAGTAAGCCATTCCACATTGTTGATTTTCTTGGAATCGGATGACACGCAGGTAGCTATAATCTTTTACGTGGTTAGGTAAATTGCTGCTGTAACCACAAATGCACGACTGACTTCTGTTGTTGATTTCATTTGTTTGTTATTTCCTTTAATGTTTCTCATTCTAACACTTTTCATCGTAATGCACAGGGACGAAAGCTTGACACACGTGTCTAAGGAAACCACTTTGGTATAAGAGACTGTTCTTATTCTCTTTTTTTTGTTTAATCAACAATTATCCAAGTAGGCCATTCCACATTGTTGATTTTCTTGGACTCGGATGTCACGCAGGTAGCTATAATCTCCCACGTGGTAAGGTCAATTGCTGCTGTAACCACAAATGCACGACTGACTTCTGTTGTTGATTTCATTTGTTTGTTATTTCCTTCTATGTTTCTCATTCTAACACTTTTCATCGTATTGCACAGGGACGAAAGCTTGACACACGTGTCTAAGGAAACCACTTTGGTATAAGGGACTGTTCTTATTCTCTTTTTTTTGTTTAATCAACAATTATCCAAGTAGGCCATTCCACATTGTTGATTTTCTTGGACTCGGATGTCATGCAGGTAGCTATAATCTCCCACGTGGTAAGGTCAATTGCTGCTGTAACCACAAATGCACGACTGACTTCTAATGTTGATTTCATTCGTTTGTTATTTCCTTCAATGTTTCTCATTCTAACACTTCTCATCGTATTGCACAGGGACGAAAGCTTGACACGCGTGTCTAAGGAAACCACTTTGGTATAAGGGACTGTTCTTATTCTCTTTTTTTTGTTTAATCAACAATTATCCAAGTAGGCCATTCCACATTGTTGATTTTCTTGGACTCGGATGTCACGCAGGTAGCTATAATCTCCCACGTGGTAAGGTCAATTGCTGCTGTAACCACGAATGCACGACTGACTTCTAATGTTGATTTCATTTGTTTGTTATTTCCTTCAATGTTTCTCATTCTAACACTTCTCATCGTATTGCACAGGGACGAAAGCTTGACACACGTGTCTAAGGAAACCACTTTGGTATGAGGGACTGTTCTTATTCCCTTCTTTTTGTTCAATCAACAATTATCCAAGTAAGCCATTCCACATTGTTGATTTTCTTGGACTCGAATGTCACGCAGGTAGCTATAATCTCCCACTTGGTAAGGTCAATTGCTGCTGTAACCACAAATGCACGACTGACTTCTGTTGTTGATTTCATTTGTTTGTTATTTCCTTCTATGTTTCTCATTCTAACACTTTTCATCGTATTGCACAGGGACGAAAGCTTGACACACGTGTCTAAGGAAACCACTTCGGTATAAGGGACTGTTCTTATTCTTTTTTTTGGTTTAATCAACAATTATCCAAGTAGGCCATTTCACATTGTTGATTTTCTTGGACTCGGATGTCACGCAGGTAGCTATAATCTCCCACGTGGTAAGGTCAATTGCTGCTGTAACCACAAATGCACGACTGACTTCTAATGTTGATTTCATTTGTTTGTTATTTCCTTCAATGTTTCTCATTCTAACACTTCTCATCGTATTGCACAGGGACGAAAGCTTGACACACGTGTCTAAGGAAACCACTTTGGTATAAGGGACTGTTCTTATTCCCTTCTTTTTGTTCAATCAACAATTATCCAAGTAAGCCATTCCACATTGTTGATTTTCTTGGACTCGGATGTCACGCAGGTAGCTGTAATCTCCCACGTGGTAAGGTCAATTGCTGCTGTAACCACAAATGCACGACTGACTTTTGTTGTTGATTTCATTCGTTTGTTATTTTCTTCAATGTTTCTCATTCTAACACTTATCATCGTATTGCACAGGGACGAAAGCTTGACACGCGTGTCTAAGGAAACCACTTTGGTATAAGGGACTGTTCTTATTCCCTTCTTCTTGTTTAATGAACAATTATCCAAGTAAGCCATTCCACATTGTTGATTTTCTTGGACTCGGATGACACGCGGGTAGCTATAATCTCCCACGTGGTGAGGTCAATTGCTGCTGTAACCACAATTGGACGGCTGAATTCTGTTGTTGATTTCATTTGTTTTTCATTTCCTTCAATGTTGTTTCTCATTCTAACACTTCTCATCGTATTGCACAGGGACGAAAGCTTGACACACGTGTCTAAGGAAACCACTTTGGTATAAGGGACTGTTCTAATTCCCTTCTTTTTGTTCAATCAACAATAAACCAAGTAAGCCATGCCACATTGTTGATTTTCTTGGACTCGGATGTCACGCAGGTAGCTATAATCTCCCACGTGGTAAGGTCAATTGCTGCTGTAACCACAAATGCACGACTGACTTCTAATGTTGATTTCATTTGTTTGTTATTTCCTTCAATGTTTCTCATTCTAACACTTTTCATCGTATTGCACAGGGACGAAAGCTTGACACACGTGTCTTAGGAAACCACTTTGGTATAAGGGACTGTTCTTATTCCCTTCTTCTTGTTTAATGAACAATTATCCAAGTAAGCCATTCCACATTGTTGATTTTCTTGGACTCGGATGTCACGCAGGTAGCTATAATCTCCCACGTGGTAAGGTCAATTGCTGCTGTAACCACAAATGCACGACTGACTTCTAATGTTGATTTCATTTGTTTGTTATTTCCTTCAATGTTTCTCATTCTAACACTTTTCATCGTATTGCACAGGGACGAAAGCTTGACACACGTGCCTATGGAAACCACATTGGTATAAGGGACTGTTCTTACTTCATTCTTTCTGTATAATGATCAATTATCCAAGTAGGCCATTCCACATTGTTGATTTTCTTGGACTCGAATGTCACGCAGGTAGCTATAATCTCCCACTTGGTAAGGTCAATTGCTGCTGTAACCACAAATGCACGACTGACTTCTGTTGTTGATTTCATTTGTTTGTTATTTCCTTCTATGTTTCTCATTCTAACACTTTTCATCATATTGCACAGGGACGAAAGCTTGACACGCGTGTCTAAGGAAACCACTTTGGTATAAGGGACTGTTCTTATTCCCTTCTTTTTGTTCAATCAACAATTATCCAAGTAAGCCATTCCACATTGTTGATTTTCTTGGACTCGGATGTCACGCAGGTAGCTGTAATCTCCCACGTGGTAAGGTCAATTGCTGCTGTAACCACAAATGCACGACTGACTTCTGTTGTTGATTTCATTCGTTTGTTATTTTCTTCAATGTTTCTCATTCTAACACTTATCATCGTATTGCACAGGGACGAAAGCTTGACACGCGTGTCTAAGGAAACCACTTTGGTATAAGGGACTGTTCTTATTCCCTTCTTCTTGTTTAATGAACAATTATCCAAGTAAGCCATTCCACATTGTTGATTTTCTTGGACTCGGATGACACGCGGGTAGCTATAATCTCCCACGTGGTGAGGTCAATTGCTGCTGTAACCACAATTGGACGGCTGAATTCTGTTGTTGATTTCATTTGTTTTTTATTTCCTTCAATGTTGTTTCTCATTCTAACAATTCTCATCAAATTGCACAGGGACGAAATCTTGACACACGTGTCTAAGGAAACCACTTTGGTATAAGGGACTGTTCTAATTCCCTTCTTTTTGTTCAATCAACAATTAACCAAGTAAGCCATGCCACATTGTTGATTTTCTTGGACTCGGATGTCACGCAGGTAGCTATAATCTCCCACGTGGTAAGGTCAATTGCTGCTGTAACCACAAATACACGACTGACTTCTAATGTTGATTTCATATGTTTGTTATTTCCTTCAATGTTTCTCATTCTAACACTTTTCATCGTATTGCACAGGGACGAAAGCTTGACACACGTGTCTTAGGAAACCACTTTGGTATAAGGGACTGTTCTTATTCCCTTCTTCTTGTTTAATGAACAATTATCCATGTAAGCCATTCCACATTGTTGATTTTCTTTGACTCGGATGTCACGCAGGTAGCTATAATCTCCCACGTGGTAAGGTCAATTGCTGCTGTAACCACAAATGCACGACTGACTTCTAATGTTGATTTCATTTGTTTTTTATTTCCTTCAATGTTTCTCATTCTAACACTTTTCATCGTATTGCACAGGGACGAAAGCTTGACACACGTGCCTATGGAAACCACATTGGTATAAGGGACTGTTCTTACTTCATTCTTTCTGTATAATGATCAATTATCCAAGTAGGCCATTCCACATTGTTGATTTTCTTGGACTCGGATGTCACGCAGGTAGCTATAATCTCCCACGTGGTAAGGTCAATTGCTGCTGTAACCACAAATGCACGACTGACTTCTAATGTTGATTTCATTTGTTTGTTATTTCCTTCAATGTTTCTCATTCTAACACTTTTCATCGTATTGCACAGGGACGAAAGCTTGACACACGTGTCTAAGGAAACCACTTTGGTATAAGGGACTGTTCTTATTCTCTTTTTTTGATCAATCAACAATTATCCAAATAGGCCATTCCACATTGTTGATTTTCTTGGACTCGGATGTCACGCAGGTAGCTATAATCTCCCACGTGGTAAGGTCAATTGCTGCTGTAACCACAAATGCACGACTGACTTCTAATGTTGATTTCATTTGTTTGTTATTTCCTTCAATGTTTCTCATTCTAACACTTTTCATCGTATTGCACAGGGACGAAAGCTTGACACGCGTGTCTAAGGAAACCACTTTGGTATAAGGGACTGTTGTTATTCCCTTCTTTTTGTTTAATGAACAATTATCCAAGTAAGCCATTCGACATTGTTGATTTTCTTGGACTCGAATGTCACGCAGGTAGCTATAATCTCCCACGTTGTAAGGTCAATTGCTGCTGTAACCACAAATGCACGATTGACTTCTGTTGTTGATTTCATTTGTATGTTATTTCCTTCTATGTTTCTCATTCTAACACTTTTCATCGTATTGCACAGGGACGAAAGCTTGACACGCGTGTCTAAGGAAACCACTTTGGTATAAGGGACTGTTCTTATTCCCTTCTTTTTGTTTAATGAACAATTATCCAAGTAAGCCATTCCACATTGTTGATTTTCTTGGACTCGGATGTCACGCAGGTAGCTATAATCTTCCACGTGGTAAGGTCAATTGCTGCTGTAACCACAAATGCACGACTGACTTCTGTTGTTGATTTCATTCGTTTGTTATTTTCTTCAATGTTTCTCATTCTAACACTTTTCAACGTATTGCACAGGGACGAAAGCTTGACGCACGTGTCTATGGAAACCACATTGGTATAAGGGACTGTTCTCACTTCATTCTTTCTGTATAATGATCAATTATCCAAGTAGGCCATTCCACATTGTTGATTTTCTTGGACTCGGATGTCACGCAGGTAGCTGTAATCTCCCACGTGGTAAGGTCAATTGCTGCTGTAACCACAAATGCACGACTGACTTCTAATGTTGATTTCATTTGTTTGTTATTTCCTTCAATGTTTCTCATTCTAACACTTTTCATCGTATTGCACAGGGACGAAAGCTTGACACACGTGTCTAAGGAAACCACTTTGGTATAAGGGACTGTTCTTATTCTCTTTTTTTTGATCAATCAACAATTATCCAAATAGGCCATTCCACATTGTTGATTTTCTTGGACTCGGATGTCACGCAGGTAGCTATAATCTCCCACGTGGTAAGGTCAATTGCTGCTGTAATCACAAATGCACGACTGTCTTCTAATGTTGATTTCATTTGTTTGTTATTTCCTTCAATGTTTCTCATTCTAACACTTTTCATCGTATTGCACAGGGACGAAAGCTTGACACACGTGTCTAAGGAAACCACTTTGGTATAAGGGATTGTTCTTATTCCCTTCTTTTTGTCCAATCAACAATTATCCAAGTAAGCCATTCCACATTGTTGATTTTCTTGGACTCGGATGTCACGCAGGTAGCTGTAATCTCCCACGTGGTAAGGTCAATTGCTGCTGTAATCACAAATGCACGACTGACTTCTGTTGTTGATTTCATTCGTTTGTTATTTTCTTCAATGTTTCTCATTCTAACACTTTTCATCGTATTGCACAGGGACGAAAGCTTGACACACGTGTCTAAGGAAACCACTTTGGTATAAGGGACTGTTCTTATTCCCTTCTTTTTGTTCAATCAACAATTATCCAAGTAAGCCATTCCACATTGTTGATTTTCTTGGACTCGAATGTCACGCAGGTAGCTATAATCTCCCACGTGGTAAGGTCAATTGCTGCTGTAACCACAAATGCACGACTGACTTCTGTTTTTGATTTCATTTGTTTGTTATTTCCTTCTATGTTTCTCATTCTAACACTTTTCATCGTATTGCACAGGGACGAAAGCTTGACACACGTGTCTAAGGAAACCACTTTGGTATAAGGGACTGTTCTTATTCTCTTTTTTTTTGTTTAATCAACAATTATCCAAGTAGGCCATTCCACATTGTTGATTTTCTTGGACTCGGATGTCACGCAGGTAGCCATAATCTCCCACGTGGTAAGGTCAATTGCTGCTGTAACCACAAATGCACGACTGACTTCTAATGTTGATTTCATTTGTTTGTTATTTCCTTCAATGTTTCTCATTCTAACACTTCTCATCGTATTGCACAGGGACGAAAGCTTGACACGCGTGTCTAAGGAAACCACTTTGGTATAAGGGACTGTTCTTATTCTCTTTTTTTTGTTTAATCAACAATTATCCAAGTAGGCCATTCCACATTGTTGATTTTCTTGGACTCGGATGTCACGCAGGTAGCTATAATCTCCCACGTGGTAAGGTCAATTGCTGCTGTAACCACAAATGCACGACTGACTTCTGTTGTTGATTTCATTTGTTTGTTATTTCCTTCTATGTTTCTCATTCTAACACTTTTCATCGTATTGCACAGGGACGAAAGCTTAACACACGTGTCTAAGGAAACCACTTTGGTATAAGGGACTGTTCTTATTCTCTTTTTTTTGTTTAATCAACAATTATCCAAGTAGGCCATTCCACATTGTTGATTTTCTTGGACTCGGATGTCACGCAGGTAGCTATAATCTCCCACGTGGTAAGGTCAATTGCTGCTGTAACCACAAATGCACGACTGACTTCTGTTGTTGATTTCATTTGTTTGTTATTTCCTTCTATGTTTCTCATTCTAACACTTTTCATCGTATTGCACAGGAACGAAAGCTTGACACACGTGTCTAAGGAAACCACTTTGGTATGAGGGACTGTTCTTATTCCCTTCTTTTTGTTCAATCAACAAATATCCAAGTAAGCCATTCCACATTGTTGATTTTCTTGGACTCGAATGTCACGCAGGTAGCTATAATCTCCCACTTGGTAAGGTCAATTGCTGCTGTAACCTCAAATGCACGACTGACTTCTGTTGTTGATTTCATTTGTTTGTTATTTCCTTCTATGTTTCTCATTCTAACACTTTTCATCGTATTGCACAGGGACGAAAGCTTGACACACGTGTCTAAGGAAACCACTTTGGTATAAGGGACTGTTCTTATTCTTTTTTTTGGTTTAATCAACAATTATCCAAGTAGGCCATTTCACATTGTTGATTTTCTTGGACTCGGATGTCACGCAGGTAGCTATAATCTCCCACGTGGTAAGGTCAATTGCTGCTGTAACCACAAATGCACGACTGACTTCTGTTGTTGATTTCATTTGTTTGTTATTTCCTTCTATGTTTCTCATTCTAACACTTTTCATCGTATTGCACAGGACGAAAGCTTGACACACGTGTCTTAGGAAACCACATTGGTATAAGGGACTGTTCTTATTCCCTTCTTTCTGTATAATGATCAATTATCCAAGTAAGCCATTCCACATTGTTGATTTTCTTGGAATCGGATGACACGCAGGTAGCTATAATCTTTTACGTGGTTAGGTAAATTGCTGCTGTAACCACAAATGCACGACTGACTTCTGTTGTTGATTTCATTTGTTTGTTATTTCCTTTGATGTTTCTCATTCTAACACTTTTCATCGTAATGCACAGGGACGAAAGCTTGACACACGTGTCTAAGGAAACCACTTTGGTATAAGAGACTGTTCTTATTCTCTTTTTTTTTTTAATCAACAATTATCCAAGTAGGCCATTCCACATTGTTGATTTTCTTGGACTCGGATGTCACGCAGGTAGCTATAATCTCCCACGTGGTAAGGTCAATTGCTGCTGTAACCACAAATGCACGACTGACTTCTGTTGTTGATTTCATTTGTTTGTTATTTCCTTCTATGTTTCTCATTCTAACACTTTTCATCGTATTGCACAGGGACGAAAGCTTGACACACGTGTCTAAGGAAACCACTTTGGTATAAGGGACTGTTCTTATTCTCTTTTTTTTGTTTAATCAACAATTATCCAAGTAGGCCATTCCACATTGTTGATTTTCTTGGACTCGGATGTCATGCAGGTAGCTATAATCTCCCACGTGGTAAGGTCAATTGCTGCTGTAACCACAAATGCACGACTGACTTCTAATGTTGATTTCATTCGTTTGTTATTTCCTTCAATGTTTCTCATTCTAACACTTCTCATCGTATTGCACAGGGACGAAAGCTTGACACGCGTGTCTAAGGAAACCACTTTGGTATAAGGGACTGTTCTTATTCTCTTTTTTTTGTTTAATCAACAATTATCCAAGTAGGCCATTCCACATTGTTGATTTTCTTGGACTCGGATGTCACGCAGGTAGCTATAATCTCCCACGTGGTAAGGTCAATTGCTGCTGTAACCACAAATGCACGACTGACTTCTAATGTTGATTTCATTTGTTTGTTATTTCCTTCAATGTTTCTCATTCTAACACTTCTCATCGTATTGCACAGGGACGAAAGCTTGACACACGTGTCTAAGGAAACCACTTTGGTATGAGGGTTCTTATTCCCTTTTTTTTGTTCAATCAACAATTATCCAAGTAAGCCATTCCACATTGTTGATTTTCTTGGACTCGAATGTCACGCAGGTAGCTATAATCTCCCACTTGGTAAGGTCAATTGCTGCTGTAACCACAAATGCACGACTGACTTCTGTTGTTGAGTTCATTTGTTTTTTATTTCCTTCTATGTTTCTCATTCTAACACTTTTCATCGTATTGCACAGGGACGAAAGCTTGACACACGTGTCTAAGGAAACCACTTTGGTATAAGGGACTGTTCTTATTCTTTTTTTTGGTTTAATCAACAATTATCCAAGTAGGCCATTTCACATTGTTGATTTTCTTGGACTCGGATGTCACGCAGGTAGCTATAATCTCCCACGTGGTAAGGTCAATTGCTGCTGTAACCACAAATGCACGACTGACTTCTAATGTTGATTTCATTTGTTTGTTATTTCCTTCAATGTTTCTCATTCTAACACTTCTCATCGTATTGCACAGGGACGAAAGCTTGACACACGTGTCTAAGGAAACCACTTTGGTATAAGGGACTGTTCTTATTCCCTTCTTTTTGTTCAATCAACAATTATCCAAGTAAGCCATTCCACATTGTTGATTTTCTTGGACTCGGATGTCACGCAGGTAGCTGTAATCTCCCACGTGGTAAGGTCAATTGCTGCTGTAACCACAAATGCACGACTGACTTCTGTTGTTGATTTCATTCGTTTGTTATTTTCTTCAATGTTTCTCATTCTAACACTTATCATCGTATTGCACAGGGACGAAAGCATGACACGCGTGTCTAAGGAAACCACTTTGGTATAAGGGACTGTTCTTATTCCCTTCTTCTTGTTTAATGAACAATTATCCAAGTAAGCCATTCCACATTGTTGATTTTCTTGGACTCGGATGACACGCGGGTAGCTATAATCTCCCACGTGGTGAGGTCAATTGCTGCTGTAACCACAATTGGACGGCTGAATTCTGTTGTTGATTTCATTTTTTTTTTATTTCCTTCAATGTTGTTTCTCATTCTAACACTTCTCATCGTATTGCACAGGGACGAAAGCTTGACACACGTGTCTAAGGAAACCACTTTGGTATAAGGGACTGTTCTAATTCCCTTCTTTTTGTTCAATCAACAATTAACCAAGTAAGCCATGCCACATTGTTGATTTTCTTGGACTCGGATGTCACGCAGGTAGCTATAATCTCCCACGTGGTAAGGTCAATTGCTGCTGTAACCACAAATGCACGACTGACTTCTAATGTTGATTTCATATGTTTGTTATTTCCTTCAATGTTTCTCATTCTAACACTTTTCATCGTATTGCACAGGGACGAAAGCTTGACACACGTGTCTTAGGAAACCACTTTGGTATAAGGGACTGTTCTTATTCCCTTCTTCTTGTTTAATGAACAATTATCCAAGTAAGCCATTCCACATTGTTGATTTTCTTTGACTCGGATGTCACGCAGGTAGCTATAATCTCCCACGTGGTAAGGTCAATTGCTGCTGTAACCACAAATGCACGACTGACTTCTAATGTTGATTTCATTTGTTTTTTATTTCCTTCAATGTTTCTCATTCTTACACTTTTCATCGTATTGCACAGGGACGAAAGCTTGACACACGTGCCTATGGAAACCACATTGGTATAAGGGACTGTTCTTACTTCATTCTTTCTGTATAATGATCAATTATCCAAGTAGGCCATTCCACATTGTTGATTTTCTTGGACTCGGATGTCACGCAGGTAGCTATAATCTCCCACGTGGTAAGGTCAATTGCTGCTGTAACCACAAATGCACGACTGACTTCTAATGTTGATTTCATTTGTTTGTTATTTCCTTCAATGTTTCTCATTCTAACACTTTTCATCGTATTGCACAGGGACGAAAGCTTGACACACGTGTCTAAGGAAACCACTTTGGTATAAGGGACTGTTCTTATTCTCTTTTTTTTGTTCAATCAACAATTATCCAAATAGGCCATTCCACATTGTTGATTTTCTTGGACTCGGATGTCACGCAGGTAGCTATAATCTCCCACGTGGTAAGGTCAATTGCTGCTGTAACCACAAATGCACGACTGACTTCTAATGTTGATTTCATTTGTTTGTTATTTCCCTCAATGTTTCTCATTCTAACACTTTTCATCGTATTGCACAGGAACGAAAGCTTGACACGCGTGTCTAAGGAAACCACTTTGGTATAAGGGACTGTTGTTATTCCCTTCTTTTTGTTTAATGAACAATTATCCAAGTAAGCCATTCGACATTGTTGATTTTCTTGGACTCGAATGTCACGCAGGTAGCTATAATCTCCCACGTTGTAAGGTCAATTGCTGCTGTAGCCACAAATGCACGATTGACTTCTGTTGTTGATTTCATTTGTATGTTATTTCCTTCTATGTTTCTCATTCTAACACTTTTCTACGTATTGCACAGGGACGAAAGCTTGACACGCGTGTCTAAGGAAACCACTTTGGTATAAGGGACTGTTCTTATTCCCTTCTTTTTGTTTAATGAACAATTATCCAAGTAAGCCATTCCACATTGTTGATTTTCTTGGACTCGGATGTCACGCAGGTAGCTATAATCTCCCACGTGGTAAGGTCAATTGCTGCTGTAACCACAAATGCACGACTGACTTCTGTTGTTGATTTCATTTGTTTGTTATTTCCTTCTATGTTTCTCATTCTAACACTTTTCATCGTATTGCACAGGGACGAAAGCTTAACACACGTGTCTAAGGAAACCACTTTGGTATAAGGGACTGTTCTTATTCTCTTTTTTTTGTTTAATCAACAATTATCCAAGTAGGCCATTCCACATTGTTGATTTTCTTGGACTCGGATGTCACGCAGGTAGCTATAATCTCCCACGTGGTAAGGTCAATTGCTGCTGTAACCACAAATGCACGACTGACTTCTGTTGTTGATTTCATTTGTTTGTTATTTCCTTCTATGTTTCTCATTCTAACACTTTTCATCGTATTGCACAGGGACGAAAGCTTGACACACGTGTCTAAGGAAACCACTTTGGTATGAGGGACTGTTCTTATTCCCTTCTTTTTGTTCAATCAACAAATATCCAAGTAAGCCATTCCACATTGTTGATTTTCTTGGACTCGAATGTCACGCAGGTAGCTATAATCTCCCACTTGGTAAGGTCAATTGCTGCTGTAACCACAAATGCACGACTGACTTCTGTTGTTGATTTCATTTGTTTGTTATTTCCTTCTATGTTTCTCATTCTAACACTTTTCATCGTATTGCACAGGGACGAAAGCTTGACACACGTGTCTAAGGAAACCACTTTGGTATAAGGGACTGTTCTTATTCCCTTCTTTCTGTATAATGATCAATTATCCAAGTAAGCCATTCCACATTGTTGATTTTCTTGGAATCGGATGACACGCAGGTAGCTATAATCTTTTACGTGGTTAGGTAAATTGCTGCTGTAACCACAAATGCACGACTGACTTCTGTTGTTGATTTCATTTGTTTGTTATTTCCTTTAATGTTTCTCATTCTAACACTTTTCATCGTAATGCACAGGGACGAAAGCTTGACACACGTGTCTAAGGAAACCACTTTGGTATAAGAGACTGTTCTTATTCTCTTTTTTTTTTTAATCAACAATTATCCAAGTAGGCCATTCCACATTGTTGATTTTCTTGGACTCGGATGTCACGCAGGTAGCTATAATCTCCCACGTGGTAAGGTCAATTGCTGCTGTAACCACAAATGCACGACTGACTTCTGTTGTTGATTTCATTTGTTTGTTATTTCCTTCTATGTTTCTCATTCTAACACTTTTCATCGTATTGCACAGGGACGAAAGCTTGACACACGTGTCTAAGGAAACCACTTTGGTATAAGGGACTGTTCTTATTCTCTTTTTTTTGTTTAATCAACAATTATCCAAGTAGGCCATTCCACATTGTTGATTTTCTTGGACTCGGATGTCATGCAGGTAGCTATAATCTCCCACGTGGTAAGGTCAATTGCTGCTGTAACCACAAATGCACGACTGACTTCTAATGTTGATTTCATTCGTTTGTTATTTCCTTCAATGTTTCTCATTCTAACACTTCTCATCGTATTGCACAGGGACGAAAGCTTGACACGCGTGTCTAAGGAAACCACTTTGGTATAAGGGACTGTTCTTATTTTCTTTTTTTTGTTTAATCAACAATTATCCAAGTAGGCCATTCCACATTGTTGATTTTCTTGGACTCGGATGTCACGCAGGTAGCTATAATCTCCCACGTGGTAAGGTCAATTGCTGCTGTAACCACAAATGCACGACTGACTTCTAATGTTGATTTCATTTGTTTGTTATTTCCTTCAATGTTTCTCATTCTAACACTTCTCATCGTATTGCACAGGGACGAAAGCTTGACACACGTGTCTAAGGAAACCACTTTGGTATGAGGGACTGTTCTTATTCCCTTCTTTTTGTTCAATCAACAATTATCCAAGTAAGCCATTCCACATTGTTGATTTTCTTGGACTCGAATGTCACGCAGGTAGCTATAATCTCCCACTTGGTAAGGTCAATTGCTGCTGTAACCACAAATGCACGACTGACTTCTGTTGTTGATTTCATTTGTTTGTTATTTCCTTCTATGTTTCTCATTCTAACACTTTTCATCGTATTGCACAGGGACGAAAGCTTGACACACGTGTCTAAGGAAACCACTTTGGTATAAGGGACTGTTCTTATTCTTTTTTTTGGTTTAATCAACAATTATCCAAGTAGGCCATTTCACATTGTTGATTTTCTTGGACTCGGATGTCACGCAGGTAGCTATAATCTCCCACGTGGTAAGGTCAATTGCTGCTGTAACCACAAATGCACGACTGACTTCTAATGTTGATTTCATTTGTTTGTTATTTCCTTCAATGTTTCTCATTCTAACACTTCTCATCGTATTGCACAGGGACGAAAGCTTGACACACGTGTCTAAGGAAACCACTTTGGTATAAGGGACTGTTCTTATTCCCTTCTTTTTGTTCAATCAACAATTATCCAAGTAAGCCATTCCACATTGTTGATTTTCTTGGACTCGGATGTCACGCAGGTAGCTGTAATCTCCCACGTGGTAAGGTCAATTGCTGCTGTAACCACAAATGCACGACTGACTTCTGTTGTTGATTTCATTCGTTTGTTATTTTCTTCAATGTTTCTCATTCTAACACTTATCATCGTATTGCACAGGGACGAAAGCATGACACGCGTGTCTAAGGAAACCACTTTGGTATAAGGGACTGTTCTTATTCCCTTCTTCTTGTTTAATGAACAATTATCCAAGTAAGCCATTCCACATTGTTGATTTTCTTGGACTCGGATGACACGCGGGTAGCTATAATCTCCCACGTGGTGAGGTCAATTGCTGCTGTAACCACAATTGGACGGCTGAATTCTGTTGTTGATTTCATTTGTTTTTTATTTCCTTCAATGTTGTTTCTCATTCTAACACTTCTCATCGTATTGCACAGGGACGAAAGCTTGACACACGTGTCTAAGGAAACCACTTTGGTATAAGGGACTGTTCTAATTCCCTTCTTTTTGTTCAATCAACAATTAACCAAGTAAGCCATGCCACATTGTTGATTTTCTTGGACTCGGATGTCACGCAGGTAGCTATAATCTCCCACGTGGTAAGGTCAATTGCTGCTGTAACCACAAATGCACGACTGACTTCTAATGTTGATTTCATATGTTTGTTATTTCCTTCAATGTTTCTCATTCTAACACTTTTCATCGTATTGCACAGGGACGAAAGCTTGACACACGTGTCTTAGGAAACCACTTTGGTATAAGGGACTGTTCTTATTCCCTTCTTCTTGTTTAATGAACAATTATCCAAGTAAGCCATTCCACATTGTTGATTTTCTTTGACTCGGATGTCACGCAGGTAGCTATAATCTCCCACGTGGTAAGGTCAATTGCTGCTGTAACCACAAATGCACGACTGACTTCTAATGTTGATTTCATTTGTTTTTTATTTCCTTCAATGTTTCTCATTCTAACACTTTTCATCGTATTGCACAGGGACGAAAGCTTGACACACGTGCCTATGGAAACCACATTGGTATAAGGGACTGTTCTTACTTCATTCTTTCTGTATAATGATCAATTATCCAAGTAGGCCATTCCACATTGTTGATTTTCTTGGACTCGGATGTCACGCAGGTAGCTATAATCTCCCACGTGGTAAGGTCAATTGCTGCTGTAACCACAAATGCACGACTGACTTCTAATGTTGATTTCATTTGTTTGTTATTTCCTTCAATGTTTCTCATTCTAACACTTTTCATCGTATTGCACAGGGACGAAAGCTTGACACACGTGTCTAAGGAAACCACTTTGGTATAAGGGACTGTTCTTATTCTCTTTTTTTTGTTCAATCAACAATTATCCAAATAGGCCATTCCACATTGTTGATTTTCTTGGACTCGGATGTAACGCAGGTAGCTATAATCTCCCACGTGGTAAGGTCAATTGCTGCTGTAACCACAAATGCACGACTGACTTCTAATGTTGATTTCATTTGTTTGTTATTTCCTTCAATGTTTCTCATTCTAACACTTTTCATCGTATTGCACAGGAACGAAAGCTTGACACGCGTGTCTAAGGAAACCACTTTGGTATAAGGGACTGTTGTTATTCCCTTCTTTTTGTTTAATGAACAATTATCCAAGTAAGCCATTCGACATTGTTGATTTTCTTGGACTCGAATGTCACGCAGGTAGCTATAATCTCCCACGTTGTAAGGTCAATTGCTGCTGTAGCCACAAATGCACGATTGACTTCTGTTGTTGATTTCATTTGTATGTTATTTCCTTCTATGTTTCTCATTCTAACACTTTTCATCGTATTGCACAGGGACGAAAGCTTGACACGCGTGTCTAAGGAAACCACTTTGGTATAAGGGACTGTTCTTATTCCCTTCTTTTTGTTTAATGAACAATTATCCAAGTAAGCCATTCCACATTGTTGATTTTCTTGGACTCGGATGTCACGCAGGTAGCTATAATCTTCCACGTGGTAAGGTCAATTGCTGCTGTAACCACAAATGCACGACTGACTTCTGTTGTTGATTTCATTCGTTTGTTATTTTCTTCAATGTTTCTCATTCTAACACTTCTCATCGTATTGCACAGGGACGAGAGCTTGACACACGTGTCTATGGAAACCACATTGGTATAAGGGACTGTTCTTACTTCATTCTTTCTGTAAAATGATCAATTATCCAAGTAGGCCATTCCATATTGTTGATTTTCTTGGACTCGGATGTCACGCAGGTAGCTATAATATCCCACGTGGTAAGGTCAATTGCTGCTGTAACCACAAATGCACGACTGTCTTCTAATGTTGATTTCATTTGTTTGTTATTTCCTTCAATGTTTCTCATTCTAACACTTTTCATCGTATTGCACAGGGACGAAAGCTTGACACACGTGTCTAAGGAAACCACTTTGGTATAAGGGACTGTTCTTATTCCCTTCTTTTTGTTCAATCAACAATTATCCAAGTAAGCCATTCCACATTGTTGATTTTCTTGGACTCGGATGTCACGCAGGTAGCTGTAATCTCCCACGTGGTAAGGTCAATTGCTGCTGTAACCACAAATGCACGACTGACTTCTGTTGTTGATTTCATTCGTTTGTTATTTTCTTCAATGTTTCTCATTCTAACACTTTTCATCGTATTGGACAGGGACGAAAGCTTGACACACGTGTCTAAGGAAACCACTTTGGTATAAGGGACTGTTCTTATTCCCTTCTTTTTGTTTAATGAACAATTATCCAAGTAAGCCATTCCACATTGTTGATTTTCTTGGACTCGAATGTCACGCAGGTAGCTATAATCTCCCACGTTGTAAGGTCAATTGCTGCTGTAACCACAAATGCACGATTGACTTCTGTTGTTGATTTCATTTGTATGTTATTTCCTTCTATGTTTCTCATTCTAACACTTTTCATCGTATTGCACAGGGACGAAAGCTTGACACGCGTGTCTAAGGAAACCACTTTGGTATAAGGGACTGTTCTTATTCCCTTCTTTTTGTTCAATGAACAATTATCCAAGTAAGCCATTCCACATTGTTGATTTTCTTGGACTCGGATGTCACGCAGGTAGCTATAATCTTCCACGTGGTAAGGTCAATTGCTGCTGTAACCACAAAGCACGACTGACTTCTGTTGTTGATTTCATTTGTTTGTTATTTCCTTCAATGTTTCTCATTCTAACACTTTTCATCGTATTGCACAGGGACGAAAGCTTGACACACGTGTCTAAGGAATCCACATTGGTATGAGGGACTGTTCTTATTCCCTTCTTTTTGTTCAATCAACAATTATCCAAGTAAGCCATTCCACATTGTTGATTTTCTTGGACTCGAATGTCACGCAGGTAGCTATAATCTCCCACGTGGTAAGGTCAATTGCTGCTGTAACCACAAATGCACGACTGACTTCTGTTTTTGATTTCATTTGTTTGTTATTTCCTTCTATGTTTCTCATTCTAACACTTTTCATCGTATTGCACAGGGACGAAAGCTTGACACACGTGTCTAAGGAAACCACTTTGGTATAAGGGACTGTTCTTATTCTCTTTTTTTTTGTTTAATCACCAATTATCCAAGTAGGCCATTCCACATTGTTGATTTTCTTGGACTCGGATGTCACGCAGGTAGCCATAATCTCCCACGTGGTAAGGTCAATTGCTGCTGTAACCACAAATGCACGACTGACTTCTAATGTTGATTTCATTTGTTTGTTATTTCCTTCAATGTTTCTCATTCTAACACTTCTCATCGTATTGCACAGGGACGAAAGCTTGACACGCGTGTCTAAGGAAACCACTTTGGTATAAGGGACTGTTCTTATTCTCTTTTTTTTGTTTAATCAACAATTATCCAAGTAGGCCATTCCACATTGTTGATTTTCTTGGACTCGGATGTCACGCAGGTAGCTATAATCTCCCACGTGGTAAGGTCAATTGCTGCTGTAACCACAAATGCACGACTGACTTCTGTTGTTGATTTCATTTGTTTGTTATTTCCTTCTATGTTTCTCATTCTAACACTTTTCATCGTATTGCACAGGGACGAAAGCTTAACACACGTGTCTAAGGAAACCACTTTGGTATGAGGGACTGTTCTTATTCCCTTCTTTTTTTCAATCAACAATTATCCAAGTAAGCCATTCCACATTGTTGATTTTCTTGGACTCGAATGTCACGCAGGTAGCTATAATCTCCCACGTGGTAAGGTCAATTGCTGCTGTAACCACAAATGCACGACTGACTTCTGTTGTTGATTTCATTTGTTTGTTATTTCCTTCTATGTTTCTCATTCTAACACTTTTCATCGTATTGCACAGGGACGAAAGCTTGACACACGTGTCTAAGGAAACCACATTGGTATAAGGGACTGTTCTTATTCCCTTCTTTCTGTATAATGATCAATTATCCAAGTAAGCCATTCCACATTGTTGATTTTCTTGGACTCGAATGTCACGCAGGTAGCTATAATCTCCCACGTGGTAAGGTCAATTGCTGCTGTAACCACAAATGCACGACTGACTTCTGTTTTTGATTTCATTTGTTTGTTATTTCCTTCTATGTTTTTCATTCTAACACTTTTCATCGTATTGCACAGGGACGAAAGCTTGACACACGTGTCTAAGGAAACCACTTTGGTATAAGGGACTGTTCTTATTCTCTTTTTTTTTGTTTAATCACCAATTATCCAAGTAGGCCATTCCACATTGTTGATTTTCTTGGACTCGGATGTCACGCAGGTAGCTATAATCTCCCACGTTGTAAGGTCAATTGCTGCTGTAACCACAAATGCACGATTGACTTCTGTTGTTGATTTCATTTGTATGTTATTTCCTTCTATGTTTCTCATTCTAACACTTTTCATCGTATTGCACAGGGACGAAAGCTTGACACGCGTGTCTAAGGAAACCACTTTGGTATAAGGGACTGTTCTTATTCTCTTTTTTTTTGTTTAATCACCAATTATCCAAGTAGGCCATTCCACATTGTTGATTTTCTTGGACTCGGATGTCACGCAGGTAGCCATAATCTCCCACGTGGTAAGGTCAATTGCTGCTGTAACCACAAATGCACGACTGACTTCTAATGTTGATTTCATTTGTTTGTTATTTCCTTCAATGTTTCTCATTCTAACACTTCTCATCGTATTGCACAGGGACGAAAGCTTGACACGCGTGTCTAAGGAAACCACTTTGGTATAAGGGACTGTTCTTATTCTCTTTTTTTTGTTTAATCAACAATTATCCAAGTAGGCCATTCCACATTGTTGATTTTCTTGGACTCGGATGTCACGCAGGTAGCTATAATCTCCCACGTGGTAAGGTCAATTGCTGCTGTAACCACAAATGCACGACTGACTTCTGTTGTTGATTTCATTTGTTTGTTATTTCCTTCTATGTTTCTCATTCTAACACTTTTCATCGTATTGCACAGGGACGAAAGCTTAACACACGTGTCTAAGGAAACCACTTTGGTATAAAGGACTGTTCTTATTCTCTTTTTTTTGTTTAATCAACAATTATCCAAGTAGGCCATTCCACATTGTTGATTTTCTTGGACTCGGATGTCACGCAGGTAGCTATAATCTCCCACGTGGTAAGGTCAATTGCTGCTGTAACCACAAATGCACGACTGACTTCTGTTGTTGATTTCATTTGTTTGTTATTTCCTTCTATGTTTCTCATTCTAACACTTTTCATCGTATTGCACAGGGACGAAAGCTTAACACACGTGTCTAAGGAAACCACTTTGGTATAAAGGACTGTTCTTATTCTCTTTTTTTTGTTTAATCAACAATTATCCAAGTAGGCCATTCCACATTGTTGATTTTCTTGGACTCGGATGTCACGCAGGTAGCTATAATCTCCCACGTGGTAAGGTCAATTGCTGCTGTAACCACAAATGCACGACTGACTTCTGTTGTTGATTTCATTTGTTTGTTATTTCCTTCTATGTTTCTCATTCTAACACTTTTCATCGTATTGCACAGGGACGAAAGCTTGACACACGTGTCTAAGGAAACCACATTGGTATAAGGGACTGTTCTTATTCCCTTCTTTCTGTATAATGATCAATTATCCAAGTAAGCCATTCCACATTGTTGATTTTCTTGGACTCGGATGACACGCAGGTAGCTATAATCTTTTACGTGGTTAGGTAAATTGCTGCTGTAACCACAAATGCACGACTGACTTCTGTTGTTGATTTCATTTGTTTGTTATTTCCTTCAATGTTTCTCATTCTAACACTTTTCATCGTATTGCACAGGGACGAAAGCTTGACACACGTGTCTAAGGAAACCACTTTGGTATGAGGGACTGTTCTTATTTCCTTCTTTTTGTTCAATCAACAATTATCCAAGTAGGCCATTCCACATTGTTGATTTTCTTGGACTCGGATGTCACGCAGGTAGCTATAATCTCCCACGTGGTAAGGTCAATTGCTGCTGTAACCACAAATGCACGACTGACTTCTAATGTTGATTTCATTTGTTTGTTATTTCCTTCAATGTTTCTCATTCTAACACTTCTCATCGTATTGCACAGGGACGAAAGCTTGACACACGTGTCTAAGGAAACCACTTTGGTATGAGGGACTGTTCTTATTCCCTTCTTTTTTTCAATCAACAATTATCCAAGTAAGCCATTCCACATTGTTGATTTTCTTGGACTCGAATGTCACGCAGGTAGCTATAATCTCCCACTTGGTAAGGTCAATTGCTGCTGTAACCACAAATGCACGACTGACTTCTGTTGTTGATTTCATTTGTTTGTTATTTCCTTCTATGTTTCTCATTCTAAAAGTTTTCATCGTATTGCACAGGGACGAAAGCTTGACACACGTGTCTAAGGAAACCACTTTGGTATAAGGGACTGTTCTTATTCTTTTTTTGTTTAATCAACAATTATCCAAGTAGGCCATTCCACATTGTTGATTTTCTTGGACTCGGATGTCACGCAGGTAGCTATAATCTCCCACGTGGTAAGGTCAATTGCTGCTGTAACCACAAATGCACGACTGACTTCTAATGTTGATTTCATTTCTTTGTTATTTCCTTCAATATTTCTCATTCTAACACTTCTCATCGTATTGCACAGGGACGAAAGCTTGACACACGTGTCTAAGGAAACCACTTTGGTATAAGGGACTGTGTCAAGCTTTCGTTCCTGTGCAATACGATGAAAAGTGTTAGAATGAGAAACATTGAAGGAAATAACAAACAAATGAAATCAACAACAGAAGTCAGTCGTGCATTTGTGGTTACAGCAGCAATTGACCTTACCACGTGGGAGATTATAGCTACCTGCGTGACATCCGAGTCCAAGAAAATCAACAATGTGGAATGGCTTACTTGGATAATTTTTCATTAAACAAAACGAAGGGAATAAGAACAGTCCCTTATACCAAAGTGGTTTCCTTAGACACGCGTGTCAAGCTTTCGTCCCTGTGCAATACGATGAAAAGTGTTAGAATGAGAAACATAGAAGGAAATAACAAACAAATGAAATCAACAACAGAAGTCAGTCTTGCATTTGTGGTTACAGCAGCAATTGACCTTACCACGTGGGAGATTATAGCTACCTGCGTGACATTCGAGTCCAAAAAAATCAACAATGTGGAATGGCTTACTTGGATAATTGTTGATTGAACAAAAAGAAGGGAATAAGAACAGTCCCTTATACCAAAGTGGTTTCCTTAGACACGTGTGTCAAGCTTTCGTCCCTGTGCAATACGATGAGAAGTGTTAGAATGAGAAACATTGAAGGAAATAACAAACAAATGAAATCAACATTAGAAGTCAGTCGTGCATTTGTGGTTACAGCAGCAATTGACCTTACCACGTGGGAGATTATAGCTACCTGCGTGACATCCGAGTCCAAGATAATCAACAATGTGGAATGGCCTACTTGGATAATTGTTGATTATACAAAAAAAAGAGAATAAGAACAGTCCCTTATACCAAAGTGGTTTCCTTAGACACGTGTGTCAAGCTTTCGTCCCTGCGCAATACGATGAAAAGTGTTAGAATGAGAAACATAGAAGGAAATAACAAACGAATGAAATCAACAACAGAAGTCAGTCGTGCATTTGTGGTTACAGCAGCAATTGACCTTACCACGTGGGAGATTATAGCTACCTGCGTGACATTCGAATCCAAGAAAATCAACAATGTGGAATGGCTTACTTGGATAATTGTTGATTGAACAAAAAGAAGGGAATAAGAACAGTCCCTCATACCAAAGTGGTTTCCTTAGACACGTGTGTCAAGCTTTCGTCCCTGTGCAATACGATGAGAAGTGTTAGAATGAGAAACATAGAAGGAAATAACAAACAAATGAAATCAACAACAGAAGTCAGTCGTGCATTTGTGGTTACAGCAGCAATTGACCTTACCACGTGGGAGATTATAGCTACCTGCGTGACATCCGAGTCCAAGAAAATCAACAATGTGGAATGGCTTACTTGGATAATTTTTCATTAAACAAAACGAAGGGAATAAGAACAGTCCCTTATACCAAAGTGGTTTCCTTAGACACGTGTGTCAAGCTTTCGTCCCTGTGCAATACGATGAGAAGTGTTAGAATGAGAAACATTGAAGGAAATAACAAACAAATGAAATCAACATTAGAAGTCAGTCGTGCATTTGTGGTTACAGCAGCAATTGACCTTACCACGTGGGAGATTATAGCTACCTGCGTGACATCCGAGTCCAAGATAATCAACAATGTGGAATGGCCTACTTGGATAATTGTTGATTAAACAAAAAAAAGAGAATAAGAACAGTCCCTTATACCAAAGTGGTTTCCTTAGACACCTGTGTCAAGCTTTCGTTCCTGTGCAATACGATGAAAAGTGTTAGAATGAGAAACATAGAAGGAAATAACAAACAAATGAAATCAACAACAGAAGTCAGTCGTGCATTTGTGGTTACAGCAGCAATTGACCTTACCACGTGGGAGATTATAGCTACCTGCGTGACATCCGAGTCCAAGATAATCAACAATGTGGAATGGCCTACTTGGATAATTGTTGATTATACAAAAAAAAGAGAATAAGAACAGTCCCTTATACCAAAGTGGTTTCCTTAGACACGTGTGTCAAGCTTTCGTCCCTGCGCAATACGATGAAAAGTGTTAGAATGAGAAACATAGAAGGAAATAACAAACGAATGAAATCAACAACAGAAGTCAGTCGTGCATTTGTGGTTACAGCAGCAATTGACCTTACCACGTGGGAGATTATAGCTACCTGCGTGACATTCGAATCCAAGAAAATCAACAATGTGGAATGGCTTACTTGGATAATTGTTGATTGAACAAAAAGAAGGGAATAAGAACAGTCCCTCATACCAAAGTGGTTTCCTTAGACACGTGTGTCAAGCTTTCGTCCCTGTGCAATACGATGAGAAGTGTTAGAATGAGAAACATAGAAGGAAATAACAAACAAATGAAATCAACAACAGAAGTCAGTCGTGCATTTGTGGTTACAGCAGCAATTGACCTTACCACGTGGGAGATTATAGCTACCTGCGTGACATCCGAGTCCAAGAAAATCAACAATGTGGAATGGCTTACTTGGATAATTTTTCATTAAACAAAACGAAGGGAATTAGAACAGTCCCTTATACCAAAGTGGTTTCCTTAGACACGTGTGTCAAGCTTTCGTCCCTGTGCAATACGATGAGAAGTGTTAGAATGAGAAACATTGAAGGAAATAACAAACAAATGAAATCAACATTAGAAGTCAGTCGTGCATTTGTGGTTACAGCAGCAATTGACCTTACCACGTGGGAGATTATAGCTACCTGCGTGACATCCGAGTCCAAGATAATCAACAATGTGGAATGGCCTACTTGGATAATTGTTGATTATACAAAAAAAAGAGAATAAGAACAGTCCCTTATACCAAAGTGGTTTCCTTAGACACCTGTGTCAAGCTTTCGTTCCTGTGCAATACGATGAAAAGTGTTAGAATGAGAAACATAGAAGGAAATAACAAACAAATGAAATCAACAACAGAAGTCAGTCGTGCATTTGTGGTTACAGCAGCAATTGACCTTACCACGTGGGAGATTATAGCTACCTGCGTGACATCCGAGTCCAAGAAAATCAACAATGTGGAATGGCTTACTTGGATAATTTTTCATTAAACAAAACGAAGGGAATAAGAACAGTCCCTTATACCAAAGTGGTTTCCTTAGACACGCGTGTCAAGCTTTCGTCCCTGTGCAATACGATGAAAAGTGTTAGAATGAGAATGAAATCAACAACAGAAGTCAGTCTTGCATTTGTGGTTACAGCAGCAATTGACCTTACCACGTGGGAGATTATAGCTACCTGCGTGACATTCGAGTCCAAAAAAATCAACAATGTGGAATGGCTTACTTGGATAATTGTTGATTGAACAAAAAGAAGGGAATAAGAACAGTCCCTTATACCAAAGTGGTTTCCTTAGACACGTGTGTCAAGCTTTCGTCCCTGTGCAATACGATGAGAAGTGTTAGAATGAGAAACATTGAAGGAAATAACAAACAAATGAAATCAACATTAGAAGTCAGTCGTGCATTTGTGGTTACAGCAGCAATTGACCTTACCACGTGGGAGATTATAGCTACCTGCGTGACATCCGAGTCCAAGATAATCAACAATGTGGAATGGCCTACTTGGATAATTGTTGATTATACAAAAAAAAGAGAATAAGAACAGTCCCTTATACCAAAGTGGTTTCCTTAGACACGTGTGTCAAGCTTTCGTCCCTGCGCAATATGATGAAAAGTGTTAGAATGAGTAACATAGAAGGAAATAACAAACGAATGAAATCAACAACAGAAGTCAGTCGTGCATTTGTGGTTACAGCAGCAATTGACCTTACCACGTGGGAGATTATAGCTACCTGCGTGACATTCGAGTCCAAGAAAATCAACAATGTGGAATGGCTTACTTGGATAATTGTTGATTGAACAAAAAGAAGGGAATAAGAACAGTCCCTCATACCAAAGTGGTTTCCTTAGACACGTGTGTCAAGCTTTCGTCCCTGTGCAATACGATGAAAAATGTTAGAATGAGAAACATTAAGGGAAATAACAAACAAATGAAATCAACAACAGAAGTCAGTCGTGTATTTGTGGTTACAGCAGCAATTGACCTTACCAATTGAGAGATTGTAGCTACATGCGTGACATCCGAGACCAAGAAAAACAACAATGTGAAATGGCTTACTTGGATAATTGTTCATTAAACAAAAAGAAGGGAATAAGAACAGTCCCTTATATTAATGTGGTTTCCTTAGACACGTGTGTCAAGCTTTCGTCTCTGTGCAATACGATGAAAAGTGTTAGAATGAGGAAGATTGAAGGAAATAACAAACGAATGAAATCAACAACAGAAGTCAGTCGTGCATTTGTGGTTACAGCAGCAATTGACCTCACCACGTGGGAGATTACAGCTACCTGCGTGACATCCGAGCCCAAGAAAATCAACAATATGGAACGGCTTACTTGGATAATTGTTCATTAAACAAAAAGAAGGGAATAAGAACAGTCCCTTATACCAAAGTGGTTTCCTTAGACACGTGTGTCAAGCTTTCGTCCCTGTGCAATACGATGAAAAGTGTTAGAATGAGAAACATTAAAGGAAATAATAAACAAATGAAATCAACAACAGAAGTCAGTCGCGCATTTGTGGTTACAGCAGCAATTGACCTTACCTCGTAAAAGATTATAGCTACCTGCGTGTCATCCGAGTCCAAGAAAATCAACAATGTGGAATGGCTTACTTGGATAATTGATCATTATACAGAAAAAAGGGAATGAGAACAGTCCCTTATACCAATGTGGTTTCCATAGACACGTGTGTCAAACTTTCGTCCCTGTGCAATACGATGAGAAGTGTTAGAATGAGAAACATTGAAGGAAACAACAAACAAATCAAATCAACAACAGAAGTCAGTCGTGCATTTGTGATTACAGCAGCAATTGACCTTACCACGTGGGAGATTATAGCTACCTGCGTGACATCCGAGTCCAAGAAAATCAACAATGTGGAATGACTTACTTGGATAATTGATCATTATACAGAAAGAATGAAGTAAGTACAGTCCCTTATACCAATGTGGTTTCCATAGACACGTGTGTCAAGCTTTCGTCCCTGTGCAATACGATGAAAAGTGTTAGAATGAGAAACATTGAAGGAAATAACAAACAAATGAAATCAACAACAGAAGTCAGCCGTCCAATTGTGGTTACAGCAGCAATTGACCTTACCACGTGGGAGATTATAGCTACCGGCGTGACATCCGAGTCCAAGAAAATCAACAATGTGGAATTGCTTACTTGGATAATTGTTCATTAAACAAAAAGAAGGGAATGAGAACAGTCCCTTATACCAAAGTGGTTTCCTAAGACACGCGTGTCAAGCTTTCGTCCCTGTGCAATACGATGAAAAGTGTTAGAATGAGAAACATTGAAGAAAATAACAAACGAATGACATCAACAACAGAAGTCAGTCGTGCATTTGTGGTTACAGCAGCAATTGACCTTACCACGTGGGAGATTACAGCTACCTGCGTGACATCCGAGCCCAAGAAAATGAACAATGTGGAATGGCTTACTTGGATAATTGATCATTATACAGAAAAAGGGAATAAGAACAGTCCCTTATACCAATGTGGTTTCCATAGACACGTGTGTCAAGCTTTCGTCCCTGTGCAATACGATGAAAAGTGTTAGAATGAGAAACATTGAAGGAAATAACAAACAAATGAAATCAACAACAGAAGTCAGTCGTGCATTTGTGGTTACAGCAGCAATTGACCTTACCACGTGGGATATTATAGCTACCGGCGTGACATCCGAGTCCAAAAAAATCAACAATGTGGAATTGCTTACTTGGATAATTGTTCATTAAACAAAAAGAAGGGAATAAGAACAGTCCCTTATACCAAAGTGGTTTCCTTAGACACGCGTGTCAAGCTTTCGTCCCTGTGCAATACGATGAAAAGTGTTAGAATGAGAAACATTGAAGAAAATAACAAACGAATGAAATCAACAACAGAAGTCAGTCGTGCATTTGTGGTTACAGCAGCAATTGACCTTACCACGTGGGAGATTATAGCTACCTGCGTGACATCCGAGTCCAAGAAAATCAACAATGTGGAACGGCTTACTTGGATAATTGTTCATTAAACAAAAAGAAGGGAATAAGAACAGTCCCTTATACCAAAGTGGTTTCCTTAGACACGTGTGTCAAGCTTTCGTCCCTGTGCAATACGATGAAAAATGTTAGAATGAGAAACATTAGAGGAAATAACAAACGAATGAAATCAACAACAGAAGTCAGTCGTGCATTTGTGGTTACAGCAGCAATTGACCTTACCACGTGGGAGATTACAGCTACATGCGTGACATCCGAGCCCAAGAAAATCAACAATGTGGAACGGCTCACTTGGATAATTGTTCATTAAACAAAAAGAAGGGAATAAGAACAGTTCCTTATACCAAAGTGGTTTCCTTAGACACGTGTGTCAAGCTTTCGTCCCTGTGCAATACGATGAAAAGTGTTAGAATGAGAAACATTAAAGGAAATAACAAACAAATGAAATCAACAACAGAAGTCAGTCGTGCATTTGTGGTTACAGCAGCAATTGACCTTACCACGTGGGAGATTATAGCTACCGGCGTGACATCCGAGTCCAAGAAAATCAACAATGTGGAATTGCTTACTTGGATAATTGTTCATTAAACAAAAAAAGGGAATAAGAACAGTCCCTTATACCAAAGTGGTTTCCTAAGACACGCGTGTCAAGCTTTCGTCCCTGTGCAATACGATGAAAAGTGTTAGAATGAGAAACATTGAAGAAAATAACAAACGAATGAAATCAACAACAGAAGTCAGTCGTGCATTTGTGGTTACAGCAGCAATTGACCTTACCACGTGGGAGATTATAGCTACCTGCGTGACATCCGAGTCCAAGAAAATCAACAATGTGGAATGGCTTACTTGGATAATTGTTCATTAAACAAAAAGAAGGGAATAAGAACAGTCCCTTATACCAAAGTGGTTTCCTTAGACACGCGTGTCAAGCTTTCGTCCCTGTGCAATACGATGAAAAGTGTTAGAATGAGAAACATTGAAGAAAATAACAAACGAATGAAATCAACAACAGAAGTCAGTCGTGCATTTGTGGTTACAGCAGCAATTGACCTTACCACGTGGGAGATTACAGCTACCTGCGTGACATCCGAGCCCAAGAAAATGAACAATGTGGAATGGCTTAGTTGGATAATTGATCATTATACAGAAAGAAGGGAATAAGAACAGTCCCTTATACCAATGTGGTTTCCATAGACACGTGTGTCCAGCTTTCGTCCCTGTGCAATACGATGAAAAGTGTTAGAATGAGAAACATTAAAGGAAATAACAAACAAATGAAATCAACAACAGAAGTCAGTCGTGCATTTGTGGTTACAGCAGCAATTGACCTTACCACGTGGGAGATTATAGCTACCGGCGTGACATCCGAGTCCAAAAAAATCAACAATGTGGAATTGCTTACTTGGATAATTGTTCATTAAACAAAAAGAAGGGAATAAGAACCGTCCCTTATACCAAAGTGGTTTCCTTAGACACGCGTGTCAAGCTTTCGTCCCTGTGCAATACGATGAAAAATGTTAGAATGAGAAACATTAAGGGAAATAACAAACAAATGAAATCAACAACAGAAGTCAGTCGTGCATTTGTGGTTACAGCAGCAATTGACCTTACCACGTGGGAGATTACAGCTACCTGCGTGACATCCGAGCCCAAGAAAATCAACAATATGGAACGGCTTACTTGGATAATTGTTCATTAAACAAAAAGAAGGGAATAAGAACAGTCCCTTATACCAAAGTGGTTTCCTTAGACACGTGTGTCAAGCTTTCGTCCCTGTGCAATGCGATGAAAAGTGTTAGAATGAGAAACATTAAAGGAAATAATAAACAAATGAAATCAACAACAGAAGTCAGTCGCGCATTTGTGGTTACAGCAGCAATTGACCTTACCTCGTAAAAGATTATAGCTACCTGCGTGTCATCCGAGTCCAAGAAAATCAACAATGTGGAATGGCTTACTTGGATAATTGATCATTATACAGAAAAAAGGGAATGAGAACAGTCCCTTATACCAATGTGGTTTCCATAGACACGTGTGTCAAACTTTCGTCCCTGTGCAATACGATGAGAAGTGTTAGAATGAGAAACATTGAAGGAAACAACAAACAAATCAAATCAACAACAGAAGTCAGTCGTGCATTTGTGATTACAGCAGCAATTGACCTTACCACGTGGGAGATTATAGCTACCTGCGTGACATCCGAGTCCAAGAAAATCAACAATGTGGAATGACTTACTTGGATAATTGATCATTATACAGAAAGAATGAAGTAAGTACAGTCCCTTATACCAATGTGGTTTCCATAGACACGTGTGTCAAGCTTTCGTCCCTGTGCAATACGATGAAAAGTGTTAGAATGAGAAACATTGAAGGAAATAACAAACAAATGAAATCAACAACAGAAGTCAGCCGTCCAATTGTGGTTACAGCAGCAATTGACCTTACCACGTGGGAGATTATAGCTACCGGCGTGACATCCGAGTCCAAGAAAATCAACAATGTGGAATTGCTTACTTGGATAATTGTTCATTAAACAAAAAGAAGGGAATAAGAACAGTCCCTTATACCAAAGTGGTTTCCTAAGACACGCGTGTCAAGCTTTCGTCCCTGTGCAATACGATGAAAAGTGTTAGAATGAGAAACATTGAAGAAAATAACAAACGAATGACATCAACAACAGAAGTCAGTCGTGCATTTGTGGTTACAGCAGCAATTGACCTTACCACGTGGGAGATTATAGCTACCTGCGTGACATCCGAGTCCAAGAAAATCAACAATGTGGAATGGCTTACTTGGATAATTGTTCATTAAACAAAAAGAAGGGAATAAGAACAGTCCCTTATACCAAAGTGGTTTCCTTAGACACGCGTGTCAAGCTTTCGTCCCTGTGCAATACGATGAAAAGTGTTAGAATGAGAAACATTGAAGAAAATAACAAACGAATGAAATCAACAACAGAAGTCAGTCGTGCAATTGTGGTTACAGCAGCAATTGACCTTACCACGTGGGAGATTACAGCTACCTGCGTGACATCCGAGCCCAAGAAAATGAACAATGTGGAATGGCTTACTTGGATAATTGATTATTATACAGAAAAAGGGAATAAGAACAGTCCCTTATACCAATGTGGTTTCCATAGACACGTGTGTCAAGCTTTCGTCCCTGTGCAATACGATGAAAAGTGTTAGAATGAGAAACATTAAAGGAAATAACAAACAAATGAAATCAACAACAGAAGTCAGTCGTGCATTTGTGGTTACAGCAGCAATTGACCTTACCACGTGGGATATTATAGCTACCGGCGTGACATCCGAGTCCAAAAAAATCAACAATGTGGAATTGCTTACTTGGATAATTGTTCATTAAACAAAAAGAAGGGAATAAGAACAGTCCCTCATACCAAAGTGGTTTCCTTAGACACGCGTGTCAAGCTTTCGTCCCTGTGCAATACGATGAAAAGTGTTAGAATGAGAAACATTGAAGAAAATAACAAACGAATGAAATCAACAACAGAAGTCAGCCGTCCAATTGTGGTTACAGCAGCAATTGACCTTACCACGTGGGAGATTATAGCTACCCGCGTGTCATCCGAGTCCAAGAAAATCAACAATGTGGAATGGCTTACTTGGATAATTGTTGATTGAACAAAAAGAAGGGAATAAGGACAGTCCCTCATACCAAAGTGGTTTCCTTAGACACGTGTGTCAAGCTTTCGTCCCTGTGCAATACGATGAAAAGTGTTAGAATGAGAAACATTGAAGGAAATAATAAACAAATGAAATCAACAACAGAAGTCAGTCGCGCATTTGTGGTTACAGCAGCAATTGACCTTACCTCGTAAAAGATTATAGCTACCTACGTGTCATCCGAGTCCAAGAAAATCAACAATGTGGAATGGCTTACTTGGATAATTGATCATTATACAGAAAAAAGGGAATGAGAACAGTCCCTTATACCAATGTGGTTTCCATAGACACGTGTGTCAAACTTTCGTCCCTGTGCAATACGATGAGAAGTGTTAGAATGAGAAACATTGAAGGAAATAACATACAAATCAAATCAACAACAGAAGTCAGTCGTGCATTTTTGATTACAGCAGCAATTGACCTTACCACGTGGGAGATTATAGCTACCCGCGTGTCATCCGAGTCCAAGAAAATCAACAATGTGGAATGGCTTACTTGGATAATTGTTGATTGAACAAAAAGAAGGGAATAAGGACAGTCCCTCATACCAAAGTGGTTTCCTTAGACACGTGTGTCAAGCTTTCGTCCCTGTGCAATACGATGAGAAGTGTTAGAATGAGAAACATAGAAGGAAATAACAAACAAATGAAATCAACAACAGAAGTCAGTCGTGCATTTGTGGTTACAGCAGCAATTGACCTTACCACGTGGGAGATTATAGCTACCGGCGTGACATCCGAGTCCAAGAAAATCAACAATGTGGAATTGCTTACTTGGATAATTGTTCATTAAACAAAAAAAAGGGAATAAGAACAGTCCCTTATACCAAAAAGGTTTCCTAAGACACGCGTGTCAAGCTTTCGTCCCTGTGCAATACGATGAAAAGTGTTAGAATGAGAAACATTGAAGAAAATAACAAACGAATGAAATCAACAACAGAAGTCAGTCGTGCATTTGTGGTTACAGCAGCAATTGACCTTACCACGTGGGAGATTACAGCTACCTGCGTGACATCCGAGCCCAAGAAAATGAACAATGTGGAATGGCTTACTTGGATAATTGATCATTATACAGAAAGAAGGGAATAAGAACAGTCCCTTATACCAATGTGGTTTCCATAGACACGTGTGTCAAGCTTTCGTCCCTGTGCAATACGATGAAAAGTGTTAGAATGAGAAACATTAAAGGAAATAACAAACAAATGAAATCAACAACAGAAGTCAGTCGTGCATTTGTGGTTACAGCAGCAATTGACCTTACCACGTGGGAGATTATAGCTACCGGCGTGACATCCGAGTCCAAAAAAATCAACAATGTGGAATTGCTTACTTGGATAATTGTTCATTAAACAAAAAGAAGGGAATAAGAACCGTCCCTTATACCAAAGTGGTTTCCTTAGACACGCGTGTCAAGCTTTCGTCCCTGTGCAATACGATGAAAAATGTTAGAATGAGAAACATTAAGGGAAATAACAAACAAATGAAATCAACAACAGAAGTCAGTCGTGCATTTGTGGTTACAGCAGCAATTGACCTTACCACGTAAAAGATAATAGCTACCTGCGTGTCATCCGAGTCCAAGAAAATCAACAATGTGGAATGGCTTACTTGGATAATTGATCATTATACAGAAAAAAGGTAATGAGAACAGTCCCTTATACCAATGTGGTTTCCATAGACACGTGTGTCAAACTTTCGTCCCTGTGCAATACGATGAGAAGTGTTAGAATGAGAAACATTGAAGGAAATAACAAACAAATCAAATCAACAACAGAAGTCAGTCGTGCATTTGTGATTACAGCAGCAATTGACCTTACCACGTGGGAGATTATAGCTACCTGCGTGACATCCGAGTCCAAGAAAATCAACAATGTGGAATGACTTACTTGGATAATTGATCATTATACAGAAAGAATGAAGTAAGTACAGTCCCTTATACCAATGTGGTTTCCATAGACACGTGTGTCAAGCTTTCGTCCCTGTGCAATACGATGAAAAGTGTTAGAATGAGAAACATTGAAGGAAATAACAAACAAATGAGCAATTGCAGCAATTGACCTTACCACGTGGGAGATTATAGCTACCCGCGTGTCATCCGAGTCCAAGAAAATCAACAATGTGGAATGGCTTACTTGGATAATTGTTCATTAAACAAAAAGAAGGGAATAAAAACAGTCCCTTATACCAAAGTGGTTTCCTTAGACACCTGTGTCAAGCTTTCGTCCCTGTGCAATACGATGAAAAGTGTTAGAATGAGAAACATTAAAGGAAATAACAAACAAATGAAATCAACAACAGAAGTCAGTCGTGCATTTGTGGTTACAGCAGCAATTGACCTTACCACGTGGGAGATTATAGCTACCGGCGTGACATCCGAGTCCAAGAAAATCAACAATGTGGAATTGCTTACTTGGATAATTGTTCATTAAACAAAAAAAAGGGAATAAGAACAGTCCCTTATACCAATGTGGTTTCCATAGACACGTGTGTCAAGCTTTCGTCCCTGTGCAATACGATGAAAAGTGTTAGAATGAGAAACATTAAAGGAAATAACAAACAAATGAAATCAACAACAGAAGTCAGTCGTGCATTTGTGGTTACAGCAGCAATTGACCTTACCACGTGGGAGATTATAGCTACCGGCGTGACATCCGAGTCCAAAAAAATCAACAATGTGGAATTGCTTACTTGGATAATTGTTCATTAAACAAAAAGAAGGGAATAAGAACAGTCCCTTATACCAAAGTGGTTTCCTTAGACACGCGTGTCAAGCTTTCGTCCCTGTGCAATACGATGAAAAGTGTTAGAATGAGAAACATTGAAGAAAATAACAAACGAATGAAATCAACAACAGAAGTCAGTCGTGCATTTGTGGTTACAGCAGCAATTGACCTTACCACGTGGGAGATTATAGCTACCTGCTTGACATCCGAGTCCAAGAAAATCAACAATGTGGAACGGCTTACTTGGATAATTGTTCATTAAACAAAAAGAAGGGAATAAGAACAGTCCCTTATACCAAAGTAGTTTCCTTAGACACATGTGTCAAGCTTTCGTCCCTGTGCAATACGATGAAAAATGTTAGAATGAGAAACATTAAGGGAAATAACAAACAAATGAAATCAATAAATGAAGTCAGTCGTGCATTTGTGGTTACAGCAGCAATTGACCTCACCACGTAAAAGATAATAGCTACCTGCGTGTCATCCGAGTCCAAGAAAATCAACAATGTGGAATGGCTTACTTGGATAATTGATCATTATACAGAAAGAAGGGAATAAGAACAGTCCCTTATACCAAAGTGGTTTCCTTAGACACGCGTGTCAAGCTTTCGTCCCTGTGCAATACGATGAAAAGTGTTAGAATGAGAAACATTGAAGAAAATAACAAACGAATGAAATCAACAACAGAAGTCAGTCGTGCATTTGTGGTTACAGCAGCAATTGACCTTACCACGTGGGAGATTATAGCTACCTGCTTGACATCCGAGTCCAAGAAAATCAACAATGTGGAACGGCTTACTTGGATAATTGTTCATTAAACAAAAAGAAGGGAATAAGAACAGTCCCTTATACCAAAGTAGTTTCCTTAGACACGTGTGTCAAGCTTTCGTCCCTGTGCAATACGATGAAAAATGTTAGAATGAGAAACATTAAGGGAAATAACAAACAAATGAAATCAATAAATGAAGTCAGTCGTGCATTTGTGGTTACAGCAGCAATTGACCTCACCACGTAAAAGATAATAGCTACCTGCGTGTCATCCGAGTCCAAGAAAATCAACAATGTGGAATGGCTTACTTGGATAATTGATCATCACCACGTGGGAGATTATAGCTACCTGCGTGTCATCCGAGTCCATGAAAATCAACAATGTGGAATGGCTTACTTGGATAATTGATCATTATACAGAAAGAAGGGAATAAGAACAGTCCCTTATACCAATGTGGTTTCCATAGACACGTGTGTCAAGCTTTCGTCCCTGTGCAATACGATGAGAAGTGTTAGAATGAGAAACATCGAAGGAAATAACAAACAAATCAAATCAACAACAGAAGTCAGTCGTGCATTTGTGATTACAGCAGCAATTGACCTTACCACGTGAGAGATTGTAGCTACCGGCGTGACATCCGAGTCCAAAAAAATCAACAATGTGGAATTGCTTACTTGGATAATTGTTCATTAAACAAAAAGAAGGGAATAAGAACAGTCCCTTATACCAAAGTGGTTTCCATAGACACGTGTGTCAAGCTTTCGTCCCTGTGCAATACGATGAAAAATGTTAGAATGAGAAACATTGAAGAAAATAACAAACTAATGAAATCAACAACAGAAGTCAGTCGTGCATTTGTGGTTAGAGCAGCAATTGACTTTACCACGTGGTAGATTATAGCTACCTGCGTGACATCCGAGTCCAAGAAAATCAACAATGTGGAACGGCTTACTTGGATAATTGTTCATTGAACAAAAAGAATTGAATAAGAACAGTCCCTTATACCAAAGTGGTTTCCTTAGACACGTGTGTCAAGCTTTCGTCCCTGTGCAATACGATGAAAAGTGTTAGAATGAGAAAAATTGAAGGAAATAACAAACAAATGAAATCAACAACAGAAGTCAGTCGTGAATTTGTGGTTACAGCAGCAATTGACCTCACCACGTTACAGATTATAGCTACCTGCGTGTCATCCGAGTCCAAGAAAATCAACAATGTGGAATGGCTTACTTGGATAATTGATCATCATACAGAAAGAAGGGAATAAGAACAGTCCCTTATACTGATGTGGTTTCCATAGACACGTGTGTCAAGCTTTCGTCCCTGTGCAATACGATGAGAAGTGTTAGAATGAGAAACATTGAAGGAAATTACAGATTATAGCTACCTGCGTGTCATCCGAGTCCAAGAAAATCAACAATGTGGAATGGCTTACTTGGATAATTGTTCATTAAACAAAAAGAAGGGAATAAGAACAGTCCCTTATACCAAAGTGGTTTCCTTAGACACCTGTGTCAAGCTTTCGTTCCTGTGCAATACGAGGAAAAGTGTTAGAATGAGAAACATAGAAGGAAATAACAAACAAATGAAATCAACAACAGAAGTCAGTCTTGCATTTGCGTGTCATCCGAGTCCAAGAAAATCAACAATGTGGAATGGCTTACTTGGATAATTGATCATCATACAGAAAGAAGGGAATAAGAACAGTCCCTTATACTGATGTGGTTTCCATAGACACGTGTGTCAAGCTTTCGTCCCTGTGCAATACGATGAGAAGTGTTAGAATGAGAAACATTGAAGGAAATAACAAACAAATGAAATCAACAACAGAAGTCAGCCGTCCAATTGTGGTTACAGCAGCAATTGACCTTACCACGTGGGAGATTATAGCTACCCGCGTGTCATCCGAGTCCAAGAAAATCAACAATGTGGAATGGCTTACTTGGATAATTGTTCATTAAACAAAAAGAAGGGAATAAGAACAGTCCCTTATACCAAAGTGGTTTCCTTAGACACCTGTGTCAAGCTTTCGTTCCTGTGCAATACGAGGAAAAGTGTTAGAATGAGAAACATAGAAGGAAATAACAAACAAATGAAATCAACAACAGAAGTCAGTCGTGCATTTGTGGTTACAGCAGCAATTGACCTTACCACGTGGGAGATTATAGCTACCTGCGTGACATTCGAGTCCAAAAAAATCAACAATGTAGAATGGCTTACTTGGATAATTGTTGATTGAACAAAAAGAAGGGAATAAGAACAGTCCCTTATACCAAAGTGGTTTCCTTAGACACGTGTGTCAAGCTTTCGTCCCTGTGCAATACGATGAGAAGTGTTAGAATGAGAAACATTGAAGGAAATAACAAACAAATGAAATCAACATCAGAAGTCAGTCGTGCATTTGTGGTTACAGCAGCAATTGACCTTACCACGTGGGAGATTATAGCTACCTGCGTGACATCCGAGTCCAAGATAATCAACAATGTGGAATGGCCTACTTGGATAATTGTTGATTATACAAAAAAAAGAGAATAAGAACAGTCCCTTATACCAAAGTGGTTTCCTTAGACACGTGTGTCAAGCTTTCGTCCCTGCGCAATACGATGAAAAGTGTTAGAATGAGAAACATAGAAGGAAATAACAAACGAATGAAATCAACAACAGAAGTCAGTCGTGCATTTGTGGTTACAGCAGCAATTGACCTTACCACGTGGGAGATTATAGCTACCTGCGTGACATTCGAGTCCAAGAAAATCAACAATGTGGAATGGCTTACTTGGATAATTGTTGATTAAACAAAAAAAAGAGAATAAGAACAGTCCTTTATACCAAAGTGGTTTCCTTAGACACGTGTGTTAAGCTTTCGTCCCTGTGCAATACGATGAGAAGTGTTAGAATGAGAAACATTGAAGGAAATAACAAACAAATGAAATCAACATCAGAAGTCAGTCGTGCATTTGTGGTTACAGCAGCAATTGACCTTACCACGTGGGAGATTATAGCTACCTGCGTGACATCCGAGTCCAAGATAATCAACAATGTGGAATGGCCTACTTGGATAATTGTTGATTATACAAAAAAAAGAGAATAAGAACAGTCCCTTATACCAAAGTGGTTTCCTTAGACACGTGTGTCAAGCTTTCGTCCCTGCGCAATACGATGAAAAGTGTTAGAATGAGAAACATAGAAGGAAATAACAAACGAATGAAATCAACAACAGAAGTCAGTCGTGCATTTGTGGTTACAGCAGCAATTGACCTTACCACGTGGGAGATTATAGCTACCTGCGTGACATTCGAGTCCAAGAAAATCAACAATGTGGAATGGCTTACTTGGATAATTGTTGATTGAACAAAAAGAAGGGAATAAGAACAGTCCCTCATACCAAAGTGGTTTCCTTAGACACGTGTGTCAAGCTTTCGTCCCTGTGCAATACGATGAGAAGTGTTAGAATGAGAAACATAGAAGGAAATAACAAACAAATGAAATCAACAACAGAAGTCAGTCGTGCATTTGTGGTTACAGCAGCAATTGACCTTACCACGTGGGAGATTATAGCTA
Source organism: Harmonia axyridis (assembly GCF_914767665.1). Taxonomy (NCBI): domain Eukaryota; kingdom Metazoa; phylum Arthropoda; class Insecta; order Coleoptera; family Coccinellidae; genus Harmonia; species Harmonia axyridis. Next base: position 45,382,420 of record NC_059502.1, on the reverse strand, counting down.
GCTGCGTGACATCCTAGTCCAAGAAAATCAACAATGTGGAATGGCTTACTTGGATAATTGTTCATCAAAAAGAAAAGAGGGGAGAAGAGCAGTCCCTTATACCAAAGTGGTTTCCTTAGACACGTGTGTCAAACTTTCGTCACTGTGCAATACGATGAAAAGTGTTAGAATGAGAAACATTGAAGAAAATAACAAACGAATGAAATCAACAACAGAAGTCAGTCGTGCATTCGTGGTTACAGCAGCAATTGAACTTACCACGTGGGAGATTACAGCTACCTGCGTGACATCCGAGCCCAAGAAAATCAACAATGTGGAACGGCTTACTTGGATAATTGTTCATTAAACAAAAAGAAGGGAATAAGAACAGTTCCTTATACCAAAGTGGTTTCCTTAGACACGTGTGTCAAGCTTTCGTCCCTGTGCAATACGATGAAAAGTGTTAGAATGAGAAACATTGAAGGAAATAACAAACGAATGAAATCAACAACAGAAGTCAGTCGTGCATTTGTGGTTACAGCAGCAATTGACCTTACCACGTGGGAGATTACAGCTACCTGCGTGACATCCGAGCCCAAGAAAATGAACAATGTGGAATGGCTTACTTGGATAATTGATCATTATACAGAAAGAAGGAAATAAGAACAGTCCCTTATACCAATGTGGTTTCCATAGACACGTGTGTCAAGCTTTCGTCCCTGTGCAATACGATGAAAAGTGTTAGAATGAGAAACATTGAAGAAAATAACAAACGAATGAAATCAACAACAGAAGTCAGTCGTGCATTTGTGGTTACAGCAGCAATTGACCTTACCACGTGGTAGATTATAGCTACCTGCGTGACATCCGAGTCCAAGAAAATCAACAATGTGGAACGGCTTACTTGGATAATTGTTCATTAAACAAAAAGAAGGGAATAAGAACAGTCCCTTATACCAAAGTGGTTTCCTTAGACACGTGTGTCAAGCTTTCGTCCCTGTGCAATACGATGAAAAATGTGAGAATGAGAAACATTAAGGGAAATAACAAACAAATGAAATCAACAACAGAAGTCAGTCGTGCATTTGTGGTTACAGCAGCAATTGACCTTACCACGTAAAAGATAATAGCTACCTGCGTGTCATCCGAGTCCAAGAAAATCAACAATGTGGAATGGCTTACTTGGATAATTGATCATTATACAGAAAGAAGGGAATAAGAACAGTCCCTTATACCAATGTGGTTTCCATAGACACGTGTGTCAAGTTTTCGTCCCTGTGCAATACGATGAGAAGTGTTAGAATGAGAAACATCGAAGGAAATAACAAACAAATCAAATCAACAACAGAAGTCAGTCGGGCATTTGTGATTACAGCAGCAATTGACCTTACCACGTGAGAGATTGTAGCTACCTGCGTGACATCCGAGTCCAAGAAAATCAACAATGTGGAATGGCTTACTTGGATAATTGATCATTATACAGAAAGAATGAAGTAAGAACAGTCCCTTATACCAATGTGGTTTCCATAGACACGTGTGTCAAGCTTTCGTCCCTGTGCAATACAATGGAAAATGTTAGAATGAGAAACATTGAAGAAAATAACAAACGAATGCAATCAACAACAGAAGTCAGTCGTGCATTTGTGGTTAGAGCAGCAATTGACTTTACCACGTGGTAGATTATAGCTACCTGCGTGACATCCGAGTCCAAGAAAATGAACAATGTGGAATGTCTTACTTGGATAATTGATCATTATACAGAAAGAAGGGAATAAGAACAGTCCCTTATACCAATGTGGTTTCCATAGACACGTGTGTCAAGCTTTCGTCCCTGTGCAATACGATGAAAAGTGTTAGAATGAGAAACATTAAAGGAAATAACAAACAAATGAAATCAACAACAGAAGTCAGTCGTGCATTTGTGGTTACAGCAGCAATTGACCTTACCACGTGGAAGATTATAGCTACCGGCGTGACATCCGAGTCCAAAAAAATCAACAATGTGGAATTGCTTACTTGGATAATTGTTCATTAAACAAAAAGAAGGGAATAAGAACAGTCCCTCATACCAAAGTGGTTTCCTTAGACACGCGTGTCAAGCTTTCGTCCCTGTGCAATACGATGAAAAGTGTTAGAATGAGAAACATTGAAGAAAATAACAAACGAATGAAATCAACAACAGAAGTCAGTCGTTCATTTGTGGTTACAGCAGCAATTGACCTTACCACGTGGGAGATTATAGCTACCTGCGTGACATCCGAGTCCAAGAAAATCAACAATGTGGAACGGCTTACTTGGATAATTGTTCATTAAACAAAAAGAAGGGAATAAGAACAGTCCCTTATACCAGAGTGGTTTCCTTAGACACGTGTGTCAAGCTTTCGTCCCTGTGCAATACGATGAAAAATGTTAGAATGAGAAACATTAAGGGAAATAACAAACAAATGAAATCAACAAATGAAGTCAGTCGTGCATTTGTGGTTACAGCAGCAATTGACCTTACTACGTAAAAGATAATAGCTACCTGCGTGTCATCCGAGTCCAAGAAAATCAACAATGTGGAATGGCTTACTTGGATAATTGATCATTATACAGAAAGAAGGGAATAAGAACAGTCCCTTATACCAATGTGGTTTCCATAGACACGTGTGTCAAGCTTTCGTCCCTGTGCAATACGATGAAAAGTGTTAGAATGAGAAAAATTGAAGGAAATAACAAACAAATGAAATCAACAACAGAAGTCAGTCGTGCATTTGTGGTTACAGCAGCAATTGACCTTACCACGTGAGAGATTGTAGCTACCTGCGTGACATCTGAGTCCAAGAAAATCAACAATGTGGAATGGCTTACTTGGATAATTGATCATTATACAGAAAGAATGAAGTAAGAACAGTCCCTTATACCAATGTGGTTTCCATAGACACGTGTGTCAAGCTTTCGTCCCTGTGCAATACGATGAAAAATGTTAGAATGAGAAACATTGAAGAAAATAACAAACGAATGAAATCAACAACAGAAGTCAGTCGTGCATTTGTGGTTAGAGCAGCAATTGACTTTACCACGTGGTAGATTATAGCTACCTGCGTGACATCCGAGTCCAAGAAAATCAACAATGTGGAACGGCTTACTTGGATAATTGTTCATTAAACAAAAAGAATTGAATAAGAACAGTCCCTTATACCAAAGTGGTTTCCTTAGACACGTGTGTCAAGCTTTCGTCCCTGTGCAATACGATGAAAAGTGTTAGAATGAGAAACATTGAAGGAAATAACAAACAAATGAAATCAACAACAGAAGTCAGTCGTGAATTTGTGGTTACAGCAGCAATTGACCTCACCACGTTACAGATTATAGCTACCTACGTGTCATCCGAGTCCAAGAAAATCAACAATGTGGAATGGCTTACTTGGATAATTGATCATCATACAGAAAGAAGGGAATAAGAACAGTCCCTTATACCGATGTGGTTTCCATAGACACGTGTGTCAAGCTTTCGTCCCTGTGCAATACGATGAAAAGTGTTAGAATGAGAAACATTGAAGAAAATAAGAAACAAATGAAATCAACAACAGAAGTCAGTCGTGCATTTGTGGTTACAGCAGCAATTGACCTTACCACGTGGGAGATTACAGCTACCTGCGTGACATCCGAGCCCAAGAAAATCAACAATGTGGAACGGCTTACTTGGATAATTGTTCATTAAACAAAAAGAAGGGAATAAGAACAGTTCCTTATACCAAAGTGGTTTCCTTAGACACGTGTGTCAAGCTTTCGTCCCTGTGCAATACGATGAAAAGTGTTAGAATGAGAAACATTAAAGGAAATAACAAACGAATGAAATCAACAACAGAAGTCAGTCGTGCATTTGTGGTTACAGCAGCAATTGACCTTACCACGTGGGAGATTACAGCTACCTGCGTGACATCCGAGCCCAAGAAAATGAACAATGTGGAATGGCTTACTTGGATAATTGATCATTATACAGAAAGAAGGGAATAAGAACAGTCCCTTATACCAATGTGGTTTCCATAGACACGTGTGTCAAGCTTTCGTCCCTGTGCAATACGATGAAAAGTGTTAGAATGAGAAACATTAAAGGAAATAACAAACAAATGAAATCAACAACAGAAGTCAGTCGTGCATTTGTGGTTACAGCAGCAATTGACCTTACCACGTGGGAGATTATAGCTACCGGCGTGACATCCGAGTCCAAGAAAATCAACAATGTGGAATGGCTTACTTGGATAATTGTTCATTAAACAAAAAGAAGGGAATAAGAACAGTCCCTTATACCAAAGTGGTTTCCTTAGACACGTGTGTCAAGCTTTCGTTCCTGTGCAATACGATGAAAAGTGTTAGAATGAGAAACATAGAAGGAAATAACAAACAAATGAAATCAACAACAGAAGTCAGTCGTGCATTTGTGGTTACAGCAGCAATTGACCTTACCACGTGGGAGATTATAGCTACCTGCGTGACATTCGAGTCCAAAAAAATCAACAATGTGGAATGGCTTACTTGGATAATTGTTGATTGAACAAAAAGAAGGGAATAAGAACAGTCCCTTATACCAAAGTGGTTTCCTTAGACACGTGTGTCAAGCTTTCGTCCCTGTGCAATACGATGAAAAGTGTTAGAATGAGAAACATTGAAGGAAATAACAAACAAATGAAATCAACATTAGAAGTCAGTCATGCATTTGTGGTTACAGCAGCAATTGACCTTACCACGTGGGAGATTATAGCTACCTGCGTGACATCCGAGTCCAAGATAATCAACAATGTGGAATGGCCTACTTGGATAATTGTTGATTATACAAAAAAAAGAGAATAAGAACAGTCCCTTATACCAAAGTGGTTTCCTTAGACACGTGTGTCAAGCTTTCGTCCCTGCGCAATACGATGAAAAGTGTTAGAATGAGAAACATCGAAGGAAATAACAAACAAATCAAATCAACAACAGAAGTCAGTCGTGCATTTGTGATTACACCAGCAATTGACCTTACCACGTGAGAGATTGTAGCTACCTGCGTGACATCTGAGTCCAAGAAAATCAACAATGTGGAATGGCTTACTTGGATAATTGATCATTATACAGAAAGAATGAAGTAAGAACAGTCCCTTATACCAATGTGGTTTCCATAGACACGTGTGTCAAGCTTTCGTCCCTGTGCAATACGATGAAAAATGTTAGAATGAGAAACATTGAAGGAAATAACAAACGAATGAAATCAACAACAGAAGTCAGTCGTGCATTTGTGGTTAGAGCAGCAATTGACTTTACCACGTGGTAGATTATAGCTACCTGCGTGACATCCGAGTCCAAGAAAATCAACAATGTGGAACGGCTTACTTGGATAATTGTTCATTAAACAAAAAGAATTGAATAAGAACAGTCCCTTATACCAAAGTGGTTTCCTTAGACACGTGTGTCAAGCTTTCGTCCCTGTGCAATACGATGAAAAGTGTTAGAATGAGAAACATTGAAGGAAATAACAAACAAATGAAATCAACAACAGAAGTCAGTCGTGAATTTGTGGTTACAGCAGCAATTGACCTCACCACGTTACAGATTATAGCTACCTGCGTGTCATCCGAGTCCAAGAAAATCAACAATGTGGAATGGCTTACTTGGATAATTGATCATCATACAGAAAGAAGGGAATAAGAACAGTCCCTTATACCGATGTGGTTTCCATAGACACGTGTGTCAAGCTTTCGTCCCTGTGCAATACGATGAAAAGTGTTAGAATGAGAAACATTGAAGAAAATAACAAACGAATGAAATCAACAACAGAAGTCAGTCGTGCATTTGTGGTTACAGCAGCAATTGACCTTACCACGTGGGAGATTACAGCTACCTGCGTGACATCCGAGCCCAAGAAAATCAACAATGTGGAACGGCTTACTTGGATAATTGTTCATTAAACAAAAAGAAGGGAATAAGAACAGTTCCTTATACCAAAGTGGTTTCCTTAGACACGTGTGTCAAGCTTTCGTCCCTGTGCAATACGATGAAAAGTGTTAGAATGAGAAACATTAAAGGAAATAACAAACGAATGAAATCAACAACAGAAGTCAGTCGTGCATTTGTGGTTACAGCAGCAATTGACCTTACCGCGTGGGAGATTACAGCTACCTGCGTGACATCCGAGCCCAAGAAAATGAACAATGTGGAATGGCTTACTTGGATAATTGATCATTATACAGAAAGAAGGGAATAAGAACAGTCCCTTATACCAATGTGGTTTCCATAGACACGTGTGTCAAGCTTTCGTCCCTGTGCAATACGATGAAAAGTGTTAGAATGAGAAACATTAAAGGAAATAACAAAAAAATGAAATCAACAACAGAAGTCAGTCGTGCATTTGTGGTTACAGCAGCAATTGACCTTACCACGTGGGAGATTATAGCTACCGGCGTGACATCCGAGTCCAAGAAAATCAACAATGTGGAATGGCTTACTTGGATAATTGTTCATTAAACAAAAAGAAGGGAATAAGAACAGTCCCTTATACCAAAGTGGTTTCCTTAGACACCTGTGTCAAGCTTTCGTTCCTGTGCAATACGATGAAAAATGTTAGAATGAGAAACATAGAAGGAAATAACAAACAAATGAAATCAACAACAGAAGTCAGTCTTGCATTTGTGGTTACAGCAGCAATTGACCTTACCACGTGGGAGATTATAGCTACCTGCGTGACATTCGAGTCCAAAAAAATCAACAATGTGGAATGGCTTACTTGGATAATTGTTGATTGAACAAAAAGAAGGGAATAAGAACAGTCCCTTATACCAAAGTGGTTTCCTTAGACACGTGTGTCAAGCTTTCGTCCCTGTGCAATACGATGAGAAGTGTTAGAATGAGAAACATTGAAGGAAATAACAAACAAATGAAATCAACATTAGAAGTCAGTCATGCATTTGTGGTTACAGCAGCAATTGACCTTACCACGTGGGAGATTATAGCTACCTGCGTGACATCCGAGTCCAAGATAATCAACAATGTGGAATGGCCTACTTGGATAATTGTTGATTATACAAAAAAAAGAGAATAAGAACAGTCCCTTATACCAAAGTGGTTTCCTTAGACACGTGTGTCAAGCTTTCGTCCCTGCGCAATACGATGAAAAGTGTTAGAATGTGAAACATCGAAGGAAATAACAAACAAATCAAATCAACAACAGAAGTCAGTCGTGCATTTGTGATTACACCAGCAACTGACCTTACCACGTGAGAGATTGTAGCTACCTGCGTGACATCTGAGTCCAAGAAAATCAACAATGTGGAATGGCTTACTTGGATAATTGATCATTATACAGAAAGAATGAAGTAAGAACAGTCCCTTATACCAATGTGGTTTCCATAGACACGTGTGTCAAGCTTTCGTCCCTGTGCAATACGATGAAAAATGTTAGAATGAGAAACATTGAAGGAAATAACAAACGAATGAAATCAACAACAGAAGTCAGTCGTGCATTTGTGGTTAGAGCAGCAATTGACTTTACCACGTGGTAGATTATAGCTACCTGCGTGACATCCGAGTCCAAGAAAATCAACAATGTGGAACGGCTTACTTGGATAATTGTTCATTAAACAAAAAGAATGGAATAAGAACAGTCCCTTATACCAAAGTGGTTTCCTTAGACACGTGTGTCAAGCTTTCGTCCCTGTGCAATACGATGAAAAGTGTTAGAATGAGAAACATTGAAGGAAATAACAAACAAATGAAATCAACAACAGAAGTCAGTCGTGAATTTGTGGTTACAGCAGCAATTGACCTCACCACGTTACAGATTATAGCTACCTGCGTGTCATCCGAGTCCAAGAAAATCAACAATGTGGAATGGCTTACTTGGATAATTGATCATCATACAGAAAGAAGGAAATAAGAACAGTCCCTTATACCGATGTGGTTTCCATAGACACGTGTGTCAAGCTTTCGTCCCTGTGCAATACGATGAAAAGTGTTAGAATGAGAAACATTGAAGAAAATAACAAACGAATGAAATCAACAACAGAAGTCAGTCGTGCATTTGTGGTTACAGCAGCAATTGACCTTACCACGTGGGAGATTACAGCTACCTGCGTGACATCCGAGCCCAAGAAAATCAACAATGTGGAACGGCTTACTTGGATAATTGTTCATTAAACAAAAAGAAGGGAATAAGAACAGTTCCTTATACCAAAGTGGTTTCCTTAGACACGTGTGTCAAGCTTTCGTCCCTGTGCAATACGATGAAAAGTGTTAGAATGAGAAACATTAAAGGAAATAACAAACGAATGAAATCAACAACAGAAGTCAGTCGTGCATTTGTGGTTACAGCAGCAATTGACCTTACCGCTTGGGAGATTACAGCTACCTGCGTGACATCCGAGTCCAAGAAAATGAACAATGTGGAATGGCTTACTTGGATAATTGATCATTATACAGAAAGAAGGGAATAAGAACAGTCCCTTATACCAATGTGGTTTCCATAGACACGTGTGTCAAGCTTTCGTCCCTGTGCAATACGATGAAAAGTGTTAGAATGAGAAACATTAAAGGAAATAACAAACAAATGAAATCAACAACAGAAGTCAGTCGTGCATTTGTGGTTACAGCAGCAATTGACCTTACCACGTGGGAGATTATAGCTACCGGCGTGACATCCGAGTCCAAGAAAATCAACAATGTGGAATGGCTTACTTGGATAATTGTTCATTAAACAAAAAGAAGGGAATAAGAACAGTCCCTTATACCAAAGTGGTTTCCTTAGACACCTGTGTCAAGCTTTCGTTCCTGTGCAATACGATGAAAAGTGTTAGAATGAGAAACATAGAAGGAAATAACAAACAAATGAAATCAACAACAGAAGTCAGTCTTGCATTTGTGGTTACAGCAGCAATTGACCTTACCACGTGGGAGATTATAGCTACCTGCGTGACATTCGAGTCCAAAAAAATCAACAATGTGGAATGGCTTACTTGGATAATTGTTGATTGAACAAAAAGAAGGGAATAAGAACAGTCCCTTATACCAAAGTGGTTTCCTTAGACACGTGTGTCAAGCTTTCGTCCCTGTGCAATACGATGAGAAGTGTTAGAATGAGAAACATTGAAGGAAATAACAAACAAATGAAATCAACATTAGAAGTCAGTCATGCATTTGTGGTTACAGCAGCAATTGACCTTACCACGTGGGAGATTATAGCTACCTGCGTGACATCCGAGTCCAAGATAATCAACAATGTGGAATGGCCTACTTGGATAATTGTTGATTATACAAAAAAAAGAGAATAAGAACAGTCCCTTATACCAAAGTGGTTTCCTTAGACACGTGTGTCAAGCTTTCGTCCCTGCGCAATACGATGAAAAGTGTTAGAATGTGAAACATCGAAGGAAATAACAAACAAATCAAATCAACAACAGAAGTCAGTCGTGCATTTGTGATTACACCAGCAATTGACCTTACCACGTGAGAGATTGTAGCTACCTGCGTGACATCTGAGTCCAAGAAAATCAACAATGTGGAATGGCTTACTTGGATAATTGATCATTATACAGAAAGAATGAAGTAAGAACAGTCCCTTATACCAATGTGGTTTCCATAGACACGTGTGTCAAGCTTTCGTCCCTGTGCAATACGATGAAAAATGTTAGAATGAGAAACATTGAAGGAAATAACAAACGAATGAAATCAACAACAGAAGTCAGTCGTGCATTTGTGGTTAGAGCAGCAATTGACTTTACCACGTGGTAGATTATAGCTACCTGCGTGACATCCAAATCCAAGAAAATCAACAATGTGGAACGGCTTACTTGGATAATTGTTCATTAAACAAAAAGAATTGAATAAGAACAGTCCCTTATACCAAAGTGGTTTCCTTAGACACGTGTGTCAAGCTTTCGTCCCTGTGCAATACGATGAAAAGTGTTAGAATGAGAAACATTGAAGGAAATAACAAACAAATGAAATCAACAACAGAAGTCAGTCGTGAATTTGTGGTTACAGCAGCAATTGACCTCACCACGTTACAGATTATAGCTACCTGCATGTCATCCGAGTCCAAGAAAATCAACAATGTGGAATGGCTTACTTGGATAATTGATCATCATACAGAAAGAAGGGAATAAGAACAGTCCCTTATACCGATGTGGTTTCCATAAACACGTGTGTCAAGCTTTCGTCCCTGTGCAATACGATGAAAAGTGTTAGAATGAGAAACATTGAAGAAAATAACAAACGAATGAAATCAACAACAGAAGTCAGTCGTGCATTTGTGGTTACAGCAGCAATTGACCTTACCACGTGGGAGATTACAGCTACCTGCGTGACATCCGAGCCCAAGAAAATCAACAATGTGGAACGGCTTACTCGGATAATTGTTCATTAAACAAAAAGAAGGGAATAAGAACAATTCCTTATACCAAAGTGGTTTCCTTAGACACGTGTGTCAAGCTTTCGTCCCTGTGCAATACGATGAAAAGTGTTAGAATGAGAAACATTAAAGGAAATAACAAACGAATGAAATCAACAACAGAAGTCAGTCGTGCATTTGTGGTTACAGCAGCAATTGACCTTACCGCGTGGGAGATTACAGCTACCTGCGTGACATCCGAGCCCAAGAAAATGAACAATGTGGAATGGCTTACTTGGATAATTGATCATTATACAGAAAGAAGGGAATAAGAACAGTCCCTTATACCAATGTGGTTTCCATAGACACGTGTGTCAAGCTTTCGTCCCTGTGCAATACGATGAAAAGTGTTAGAATGAGAAACATTGAAGGAAATAACAAACAAATGAAATCAACAACAGAAGTCAGTCGTGCATTTGTGGTTACAGCAGCAATTGACCTTACCACGTGGGAGATTATAGCTACCGGCGTGACATCCGAGTCCAAGAAAATCAACAATGTGGAATGGCTTACTTGGATAATTGTTCATTAAACAAAAAGAAGGGAATAAGAACAGTCCCTTATACCAAAGTGGTTTCCTCAGACACCTGTGTCAAGCTTTCGTTCCTGTGCAATACGATGAAAAGTGTTAGAATGAGAAACATAGAAGGAAATAACAAACAAATGAAATCAACAACAGAAGTCAGTCTTGCATTTGTGGTTACAGCAGCAATTGACCTTACCACGTGGGAGATTATAGCTACCTGCGTGACATCCGAGTCCAAAAAAATCAACAATGTGGAATGGCTTACTTGGATAATTGTTGATTAAACAAAAAGAAGGGAATAAGAACAGTCCCTTATACCAAAGTGGTTTCCTTAGACACGTGTGTCAAGCTTTCGTCCCTGTGCAATACGATGAGAAGTGTTAGAATGAGAAACATTGAAGGAAATAACAAACAAATGAAATCAACATTAGAAGTCAGTCGTGCATTTGTGGTTACAGCAGCAATTGACCTTACCACGTGGGAGATTATAGCTACCTGCGTGACATCCGAGTCCAAGATAATCAACAATGTGGAATGGCTTACTTGGATAATTGTTGATTATACAAAAAAAAGAGAATAAGAACAGTCCCTTATACCAAAGTGGTTTCCTTAGACACTTGTGTCAAGCTTTCGTCCCTGCGCAATACGATGAAAAGTGTTAGAATGAGAAACATAGAAGGAAATAACAAACAAATGAAATCAACAACAGAAGTCAGTCGTGCATTTGTGGTTACAGCAGCAATTGACCTTACCACGTGGGAGATTATAGCTACCTGCGTGACATTCGAGTCCAAGAAAATCAACAATGTGGAATGGCTTACTTGGATAATTGTTGATTGAACAAAAAGAAGGGAATAAGAACAGTCCCTCATACCAAAGTGGTTTCCTTAGACACGTGTGTCAAGCTTTCGTCCCTGTGCAATACGATGAGAAGTGTTAGAATGAGAAACATAGAAGGAAATAACAAACAAATGAAATCAACAACAGAAGTCAGTCGTGCATTTGTGGTTACAGCAGCAATTGACCTTACCACGTGGGAGATTATAGCTAGATGCTTGACATCCTAGTCCAAGAAAATCAACAATGTGGAATGGCTTATTTGGATAATTGTTCATCAAAAAGAAAAAAGGGAAGAAGAGCAGTCCCTCATACCAAAGTGGTTTCCTTAGACACGTGTGTCAAGCTTTCGTCACTGTGCAATACGATGAAAAGTGTTAGAATGAGAAACATTGAAGAAAATAACAAACGAATGAAATCAACAACAGAAGTCAGTCGTGCATTCGTGGTTACAGCAGCAATTGACCTTACCACGTGGGAGATTACAGCTACCTGCGTGACATCCGAGCCCAAGAAAATCAACAATGTGGAACGGCTTACTTGGATAATTGTTCATTAAACAAAAAGAAGGGAATAAGAACAGTTCCTTATACCAAAGTGGTTTCCTTAGACACGTGTGTCAAGCTTTCGTCCCTGTGCAATACGATGAAAAGTGTTAGAATGAGAAACATTAAAGGAAATAACAAACGAATGAAATCAACAACAGAAGTCAGTCGTGCATTTGTGGTTATAGCAGCAATTGACCTTACCACGTGGGAAATTACAGCTACCTGCGTGACATCCGAGCCCAAGAAAATGAACAATGTGGAATGGCTTACTTGGATAATTGATCATTATACAGAAAGAAGGGAATAAGAACAGTCCCTTATACCAATGTGGTTCCATAGACACGTGTGTCAAGCTTTCGTCCCTGTGCAATACGACGAAAAGTGTTAGAATGAGAAACATTAAAGGAAATAACAAACAAATGAAATCAGCAACAGAAGTCAGTCGTGCATTTGTGGTTACAGCAGCAATTGACCTTACCACGTGGGAGATTATAGCTACCGGCGTGACATCCGAGTCCAAGAAAATCAACAATGTGGAATGGCTTACTTGGATAATTGATCATTATACAGAAAAAAGGTAATGAGAACAGTCCCTTATACCAATGTGGTTTCCATAGACACGTGTGTCAAACTTTCGTCCCTGTGCAATACGATGAGAAGTGTTAGAATGAGAAACATTGAAGGAAATAACAAACAAATCAAATCAACAACAGAAGTCAGTCGTGCATTTGTGATTACAGCAGCAATTGACCTTACCACGTGGGAGATTATAGCTACCTGCGTGACATCCGAGTCCAAGAAAATCAACAATGTGGAATGACTTACTTGGATAATTGATCATTATACAGAAAGAATGAAGTAAGTACAGTCCCTTATACCAATGTGGTTTCCATAGACACGTGTGTCAAGCTTTCGTCCCTGTGCAATACGATGAAAAGTGTTAGAATGAGAAACATTGAAGGAAATAACAAACAAATGAGCAATTGCAGCAATTGACCTTACCACGTGGGAGATTATAGCTACCCGCGTGTCATCCGAGTCCAAGAAAATCAACAATGTGGAATGGCTTACTTGGATAATTGTTCATTAAACAAAAAGAAGGGAATAAAAACAGTCCCTTATACCAAAGTGGTTTCCTTAGACACCTGTGTCAAGCTTTCGTCCCTGTGCAATACGATGAAAAGTGTTAGAATGAGAAACATTAAAGGAAATAACAAACAAATGAAATCAACAACAGAAGTCAGTCGTGCATTTGTGGTTACAGCAGCAATTGACCTTACCACGTGGGAGATTATAGCTACCGGCGTGACATCCGAGTCCAAGAAAATCAACAATGTGGAATTGCTTACTTGGATAATTGTTCATTAAACAAAAAAAAGGGAATAAGAACAGTCCCTTATACCAATGTGGTTTCCATAGACACGTGTGTCAAGCTTTCGTCCCTGTGCAATACGATGAAAAGTGTTAGAATGAGAAACATTGAAGGAAATAACAAACAAATGAAATCAACAACAGAAGTCAGTCGTGCATTTGTGGTTACAGCAGCAATTGACCTTACCACGTGGGAGATTATAGCTACCGGCGTGACATCCGAGTCCAAAAAAATCAACAATGTGGAATTGCTTACTTGGATAATTGTTCATTAAACAAAAAGAAGGGAATAAGAACAGTCCCTTATACCAAAGTGGTTTCCTTAGACACGCGTGTCAAGCTTTCGTCCCTGTGCAATACGATGAAAAGTGTTAGAATGAGAAACATTGAAGAAAATAACAAACGAATGAAATCAACAACAGAAGTCAGTCGTGCATTTGTGGTTACAGCAGCAATTGACCTTACCACGTGGGAGATTATAGCTACCTGCTTGACATCCGAGTCCAAGAAAATCAACAATGTGGAACGGCTTACTTGGATAATTGTTCATTAAACAAAAAGAAGGGAATAAGAACAGTCCCTTATACCAAAGTAGTTTCCTTAGACACATGTGTCAAGCTTTCGTCCCTGTGCAATACGATGAAAAATGTTAGAATGAGAAACATTAAGGGAAATAACAAACAAATGAAATCAATAAATGAAGTCAGTCGTGCATTTGTGGTTACAGCAGCAATTGACCTCACCACGTAAAAGATAATAGCTACCTGCGTGTCATCCGAGTCCAAGAAAATCAACAATGTGGAATGGCTTACTTGGATAATTGATCATTATACAGAAAGAAGGGAATAAGAACAGTCCCTTATACCAAAGTGGTTTCCTTAGACACGCGTGTCAAGCTTTCGTCCCTGTGCAATACGATGAAAAGTGTTAGAATGAGAAACATTGAAGAAAATAACAAACGAATGAAATCAACAACAGAAGTCAGTCGTGCATTTGTGGTTACAGCAGCAATTGACCTTACCACGTGGGAGATTATAGCTACCTGCTTGACATCCGAGTCCAAGAAAATCAACAATGTGGAACGGCTTACTTGGATAATTGTTCATTAAACAAAAAGAAGGGAATAAGAACAGTCCCTTATACCAAAGTAGTTTCCTTAGACACGTGTGTCAAGCTTTCGTCCCTGTGCAATACGATGAAAAATGTTAGAATGAGAAACATTAAGGGAAATAACAAACAAATGAAATCAATAAATGAAGTCAGTCGTGCATTTGTGGTTACAGCAGCAATTGACCTCACCACGTAAAAGATAATAGCTACCTGCGTGTCATCCGAGTCCAAGAAAATCAACAATGTGGAATGGCTTACTTGGATAATTGACCTTACCACGTGGGAGATTATAGCTACCTGCGTGACATCCGAGTCCAAGAAAATCAACAATGTGGAATGGCTTACTTGGATAATTGATCATTATACAGAAAGAAGGGAATAAGAACAGTCCCTTATACCAATGTGGTTTCCATAGACACGTGTGTCAAGCTTTCGTCCCTGTGCAATACGATGAGAAGTGTTAGAATGAGAAACATCGAAGGAAATAACAAACAAATCAAATCAACAACAGAAGTCAGTCGTGCATTTGTGATTACAGCAGCAATTGACCTTACCACGTGAGAGATTGTAGCTACCGGCGTGACATCCGAGTCCAAAAAAATCAACAATGTGGAATTGCTTACTTGGATAATTGTTCATTAAACAAAAAGAAGGGAATAAGAACAGTCCCTTATACCAAAGTGGTTTCCATAGACACGTGTGTCAAGCTTTCGTCCCTGTGCAATACGATGAAAAATGTTAGAATGAGAAACATTGAAGAAAATAACAAACTAATGAAATCAACAACAGAAGTCAGTCGTGCATTTGTGGTTAGAGCAGCAATTGACTTTACCACGTGGTAGATTATAGCTACCTGCGTGACATCCGAGTCCAAGAAAATCAACAATGTGGAACGGCTTACTTGGATAATTGTTCATTGAACAAAAAGAATTGAATAAGAACAGTCCCTTATACCAAAGTGGTTTCCTTAGACACGTGTGTCAAGCTTTCGTCCCTGTGCAATACGATGAAAAGTGTTAGAATGAGAAAAATTGAAGGAAATAACAAACAAATGAAATCAACAACAGAAGTCAGTCGTGAATTTGTGGTTACAGCAGCAATTGACCTCACCACGTTACAGATTATAGCTACCTGCGTGTCATCCGAGTCCAAGAAAATCAACAATGTGGAATGGCTTACTTGGATAATTGATCATCATACAGAAAGAAGGGAATAAGAACAGTCCCTTATACTGATGTGGTTTCCATAGACACGTGTGTCAAGCTTTCGTCCCTGTGCAATACGATGAGAAGTGTTAGAATGAGAAACATTGAAGGAAATAACAAACAAATGAAATCAACAACAGAAGTCAGCCGTCCAATTGTGGTTACAGCAGCAATTGACCTTACCACGTGGGAGATTATAGCTACCCGCGTGTCATCCGAGTCCAAGAAAATCAACAATGTGGAATGGCTTACTTGGATAATTGTTCATTAAACAAAAAGAAGGGAATAAGAACAGTCCCTTATACCAAAGTGGTTTCCTTAGACACCTGTGTCAAGCTTTCGTTCCTGTGCAATACGAGGAAAAGTGTTAGAATGAGAAACATAGAAGGAAATAACAAACAAATGAAATCAACAACAGAAGTCAGTCGTGCATTTGTGGTTACAGCAGCAATTGACCTTACCACGTGGGAGATTATAGCTACCTGCGTGACATTCGAGTCCAAAAAAATCAACAATGTAGAATGGCTTACTTGGATAATTGTTGATTGAACAAAAAGAAGGGAATAAGAACAGTCCCTTATACCAAAGTGGTTTCCTTAGACACGTGTGTCAAGCTTTCGTCCCTGTGCAATACGATGAGAAGTGTTAGAATGAGAAACATTGAAGGAAATAACAAACAAATGAAATCAACATCAGAAGTCAGTCGTGCATTTGTGGTTACAGCAGCAATTGACCTTACCACGTGGGAGATTATAGCTACCTGCGTGACATCCGAGTCCAAGATAATCAACAATGTGGAATGGCCTACTTGGATAATTGTTGATTATACAAAAAAAAGAGAATAAGAACAGTCCCTTATACCAAAGTGGTTTCCTTAGACACGTGTGTCAAGCTTTCGTCCCTGCGCAATACGACGAAAAGTGTTAGAATGAGAAACATAGAAGGAAATAACAAACGAATGAAATCAACAACAGAAGTCAGTCGTGCATTTGTGGTTACAGCAGCAATTGACCTTACCACGTGGGAGATTATAGCTACCTGCGTGACATTCGAGTCCAAGAAAATCAACAATGTGGAATGGCTTACTTGGATAATTGTTGATTAAACAAAAAAAAGAGAATAAGAACAGTCCTTTATACCAAAGTGGTTTCCTTAGACACGTGTGTTAAGCTTTCGTCCCTGTGCAATACGATGAGAAGTGTTAGAATGAGAAACATTGAAGGAAATAACAAACAAATGAAATCAACATCAGAAGTCAGTCGTGCATTTGTGGTTACAGCAGCAATTGACCTTACCACGTGGGAGATTATAGCTACCTGCGTGACATCCGAGTCCAAGATAATCAACAATGTGGAATGGCCTACTTGGATAATTGTTGATTATACAAAAAAAAGAGAATAAGAACAGTCCCTTATACCAAAGTGGTTTCCTTAGACACGTGTGTCAAGCTTTCGTCCCTGCGCAATACGATGAAAAGTGTTAGAATGAGAAACATAGAAGGAAATAACAAACGAATGAAATCAACAACAGAAGTCAGTCGTGCATTTGTGGTTACAGCAGCAATTGACCTTACCACGTGGGAGATTATAGCTACCTGCGTGACATTCGAGTCCAAGAAAATCAACAATGTGGAATGGCTTACTTGGATAATTGTTGATTGAACAAAAAGAAGGGAATAAGAACAGTCCCTCATACCAAAGTGGTTTCCTTAGACACGTGTGTCAAGCTTTCGTCCCTGTGCAATACGATGAGAAGTGTTAGAATGAGAAACATAGAAGGAAATAACAAACAAATGAAATCAACAACAGAAGTCAGTCGTGCATTTGTGGTTACAGCAGCAATTGACCTTACCACGTGGGAGATTATAGCTAGCTGCGTGACATCCTAGTCCAAGAAAATCAACAATGTGGAATGGCTTACTTGGATAATTGTTCATCAAAAAGAAAAGAGGGGAGAAGAGCAGTCCCTTATACCAAAGTGGTTTCCTTAGACACGTGTGTCAAACTTTCGTCACTGTGCAATACGATGAAAAGTGTTAGAATGAGAAACATTGAAGAAAATAACAAACGAATGAAATCAACAACAGAAGTCAGTCGTGCATTCGTGGTTACAGCAGCAATTGAACTTACCACGTGGGAGATTACAGCTACCTGCGTGACATCCGAGCCCAAGAAAATCAACAATGTGGAACGGCTTACTTGGATAATTGTTCATTAAACAAAAAGAAGGGAATAAGAACAGTTCCTTATACCAAAGTGGTTTCCTTAGACACGTGTGTCAAGCTTTCGTCCCTGTGCAATACGATGAAAAGTGTTAGAATGAGAAACATTGAAGGAAATAACAAACGAATGAAATCAACAACAGAAGTCAGTCGTGCATTTGTGGTTACAGCAGCAATTGACCTTACCACGTGGGAGATTACAGCTACCTGCGTGACATCCGAGCCCAAGAAAATGAACAATGTGGAATGGCTTACTTGGATAATTGATCATTATACAGAAAGAAGGAAATAAGAACAGTCCCTTATACCAATGTGGTTTCCATAGACACGTGTGTCAAGCTTTCGTCCCTGTGCAATACGATGAAAAGTGTTAGAATGAGAAACATTGAAGAAAATAACAAACGAATGAAATCAACAACAGAAGTCAGTCGTGCATTTGTGGTTACAGCAGCAATTGACCTTACCACGTGGTAGATTATAGCTACCTGCGTGACATCCGAGTCCAAGAAAATCAACAATGTGGAACGGCTTACTTGGATAATTGTTCATTAAACAAAAAGAAGGGAATAAGAACAGTCCCTTATACCAAAGTGGTTTCCTTAGACACGTGTGTCAAGCTTTCGTCCCTGTGCAATACGATGAAAAATGTGAGAATGAGAAACATTAAGGGAAATAACAAACAAATGAAATCAACAACAGAAGTCAGTCGTGCATTTGTGGTTACAGCAGCAATTGACCTTACCACGTAAAAGATAATAGCTACCTGCGTGTCATCCGAGTCCAAGAAAATCAACAATGTGGAATGGCTTACTTGGATAATTGATCATTATACAGAAAGAAGGGAATAAGAACAGTCCCTTATACCAATGTGGTTTCCATAGACACGTGTGTCAAGTTTTCGTCCCTGTGCAATACGATGAGAAGTGTTAGAATGAGAAACATCGAAGGAAATAACAAACAAATCAAATCAACAACAGAAGTCAGTCGTGCATTTGTGATTACAGCAGCAATTGACCTTACCACGTGAGAGATTGTAGCTACCTGCGTGACATCCGAGTCCAAGAAAATCAACAATGTGGAATGGCTTACTTGGATAATTGATCATTATACAGAAAGAATGAAGTAAGAACAGTCCCTTATACCAATGTGGTTTCCATAGACACGTGTGTCAAGCTTTCGTCCCTGTGCAATACAATGGAAAATGTTAGAATGAGAAACATTGAAGAAAATAACAAACGAATGCAATCAACAACAGAAGTCAGTCGTGCATTTGTGGTTAGAGCAGCAATTGACTTTACCACGTGGTAGATTATAGCTACCTGCGTGACATCCGAGTCCAAGAAAATGAACAATGTGGAATGTCTTACTTGGATAATTGATCATTATACAGAAAGAAGGGAATAAGAACAGTCCCTTATACCAATGTGGTTTCCATAGACACGTGTGTCAAGCTTTCGTCCCTGTGCAATACGATGAAAAGTGTTAGAATGAGAAACATTAAAGGAAATAACAAACAAATGAAATCAACAACAGAAGTCAGTCGTGCATTTGTGGTTACAGCAGCAATTGACCTTACCACGTGGAAGATTATAGCTACCGGCGTGACATCCGAGTCCAAAAAAATCAACAATGTGGAATTGCTTACTTGGATAATTGTTCATTAAACAAAAAGAAGGGAATAAGAACAGTCCCTCATACCAAAGTGGTTTCCTTAGACACGCGTGTCAAGCTTTCGTCCCTGTGCAATACGATGAAAAGTGTTAGAATGAGAAACATTGAAGAAAATAACAAACGAATGAAATCAACAACAGAAGTCAGTCGTTCATTTGTGGTTACAGCAGCAATTGACCTTACCACGTGGGAGATTATAGCTACCTGCGTGACATCCGAGTCCAAGAAAATCAACAATGTGGAACGGCTTACTTGGATAATTGTTCATTAAACAAAAAGAAGGGAATAAGAACAGTCCCTTATACCAGAGTGGTTTCCTTAGACACGTGTGTCAAGCTTTCGTCCCTGTGCAATACGATGAAAAATGTTAGAATGAGAAACATTAAGGGAAATAACAAACAAATGAAATCAACAAATGAAGTCAGTCGTGCATTTGTGGTTACAGCAGCAATTGACCTTACTACGTAAAAGATAATAGCTACCTGCGTGTCATCCGAGTCCAAGAAAATCAACAATGTGGAATGGCTTACTTGGATAATTGATCATTATACAGAAAGAAGGGAATAAGAACAGTCCCTTATACCAATGTGGTTTCCATAGACACGTGTGTCAAGCTTTCGTCCCTGTGCAATACGATGAAAAGTGTTAGAATGAGAAACATTGAAGGAAATAACAAACAAATGAAATCAACAACAGAAGTCAGTCGTGCATTTGTGGTTACAGCAGCAATTGACCTTACCACGTGAGAGATTGTAGCTACCTGCGTGACATCTGAGTCCAAGAAAATCAACAATGTGGAATGGCTTACTTGGATAATTGATCATTATACAGAAAGAATGAAGTAAGAACAGTCCCTTATACCAATGTGGTTTCCATAGACACGTGTGTCAAGCTTTCGTCCCTGTGCAATACGATGAAAAATGTTAGAATGAGAAACATTGAAGAAAATAACAAACGAATGAAATCAACAACAGAAGTCAGTCGTGCATTTGTGGTTAGAGCAGCAATTGACTTTACCACGTGGTAGATTATAGCTACCTGCGTGACATCCGAGTCCAAGAAAATCAACAATGTGGAACGGCTTACTTGGATAATTGTTCATTAAACAAAAAGAATTGAATAAGAACAGTCCCTTATACCAAAGTGGTTTCCTTAGACACGTGTGTCAAGCTTTCGTCCCTGTGCAATACGATGAAAAGTGTTAGAATGAGAAACATTGAAGGAAATAACAAACAAATGAAATCAACAACAGAAGTCAGTCGTGAATTTGTGGTTACAGCAGCAATTGACCTCACCACGTTACAGATTATAGCTACCTACGTGTCATCCGAGTCCAAGAAAATCAACAATGTGGAATGGCTTACTTGGATAATTGATCATCATACAGAAAGAAGGGAATAAGAACAGTCCCTTATACCGATGTGGTTTCCATAGACACGTGTGTCAAGCTTTCGTCCCTGTGCAATACGATGAAAAGTGTTAGAATGAGAAACATTGAAGAAAATAAGAAACAAATGAAATCAACAACAGAAGTCAGTCGTGCATTTGTGGTTACAGCAGCAATTGACCTTACCACGTGGGAGATTACAGCTACCTGCGTGACATCCGAGCCCAAGAAAATCAACAATGTGGAACGGCTTACTTGGATAATTGTTCATTAAACAAAAAGAAGGGAATAAGAACAGTTCCTTATACCAAAGTGGTTTCCTTAGACACGTGTGTCAAGCTTTCGTCCCTGTGCAATACGATGAAAAGTGTTAGAATGAGAAACATTAAAGGAAATAACAAACGAATGAAATCAACAACAGAAGTCAGTCGTGCATTTGTGGTTACAGCAGCAATTGACCTTACCGCGTGGGAGATTACAGCTACCTGCGTGACATCCGAGCCCAAGAAAATGAACAATGTGGAATGGCTTACTTGGATAATTGATCATTATACAGAAAGAAGGGAATAAGAACAGTCCCTTATACCAATGTGGTTTCCATAGACACGTGTGTCAAGCTTTCGTCCCTGTGCAATACGATGAAAAGTGTTAGAATGAGAAACATTAAAGGAAATAACAAACAAATGAAATCAACAACAGAAGTCAGTCGTGCATTTGTGGTTACAGCAGCAATTGACCTTACCACGTGGGAGATTATAGCTACCGGCGTGACATCCGAGTCCAAGAAAATCAACAATGTGGAATGGCTTACTTGGATAATTGTTCATTAAACAAAAAGAAGGGAATAAGAACAGTCCCTTATACCAAAGTGGTTTCCTTAGACACCTGTGTCAAGCTTTCGTTCCTGTGCAATACGATGAAAAGTGTTAGAATGAGAAACATAGAAGGAAATAACAAACAAATGAAATCAACAACAGAAGTCAGTCTTGCATTTGTGGTTACAGCAGCAATTGACCTTACCACGTGGGAGATTATAGCTACCTGCGTGACATTCGAGTCCAAAAAAATCAACAATGTGGAATGGCTTACTTGGATAATTGTTGATTAAACAAAAAGAAGGGAATAAGAACAGTCCCTTATACCAAAGTGGTTTCCTTAGACACGTGTGTCAAGCTTTCGTCCCTGTGCAATACGATGAGAAGTGTTAGAATGAGAAACATTGAAGGAAATAACAAACAAATGAAATCAACATTAGAAGTCAGTCATGCATTTGTGGTTACAGCAGCAATTGACCTTACCACGTGGGAGATTATAGCTACCTGCGTGACATCCGAGTCCAAGATAATCAACAATGTGGAATGGCCTACTTGGATAATTGTTGATTATACAAAAAAAAGAGAATAAGAACAGTCCCTTATACCAAAGTGGTTTCCTTAGACACGTGTGTCAAGCTTTCGTCCCTGCGCAATACGATGAAAAGTGTTAGAATGAGAAACATCGAAGGAAATAACAAACAAATCAAATCAACAACAGAAGTCAGTCGTGCATTTGTGATTACACCAGCAATTGACCTTACCACGTGAGAGATTGTAGCTACCTGCGTGACATCTGAGTCCAAGAAAATCAACAATGTGGAATGGCTTACTTGGATAATTGATCATTATACAGAAAGAATGAAGTAAGAACAGTCCCTTATACCAATGTGGTTTCCATAGACACGTGTGTCAAGCTTTCGTCCCTGTGCAATACGATGAAAAATGTTAGAATGAGAAACATTGAAGGAAATAACAAACGAATGAAATCAACAACAGAAGTCAGTCGTGCATTTGTGGTTAGAGCAGCAATTGACTTTACCACGTGGTAGATTATAGCTACCTGCGTGACATCCGAGTCCAAGAAAATCAACAATGTGGAACGGCTTACTTGGATAATTGTTCATTAAACAAAAAGAATTGAATAAGAACAGTCCCTTATACCAAAGTGGTTTCCTTAGACACGTGTGTCAAGCTTTCGTCCCTGTGCAATACGATGAAAAGTGTTAGAATGAGAAACATTGAAGGAAATAACAAACAAATGAAATCAACAACAGAAGTCGGTCGTGAATTTGTGGTTACAGCAGCAATTGACCTCACCACGTTACAGATTATAGCTACCTGCGTGTCATCCGAGTCCAAGAAAATCAACAATGTGGAATGGCTTACTTGGATAATTGATCATCATACAGAAAGAAGGGAATAAGAACAGTCCCTTATACCGATGTGGTTTCCATAGACACGTGTGTCAAGCTTTCGTCCCTGTGCAATACGATGAAAAGTGTTAGAATGAGAAACATTGAAGAAAATAACAAACGAATGAAATCAACAACAGAAGTCAGTCGTGCATTTGTGGTTACAGCAGCAATTGACCTTACCACGTGGGAGATTACAGCTACCTGCGTGACATCCGAGCCCAAGAAAATCAACAATGTGGAACGGCTTACTTGGATAATTGTTCATTAAACAAAAAGAAGGGAATAAGAACAGTTCCTTATACCAAAGTGGTTTCCTTAGACACGTGTGTCAAGCTTTCGTCCCTGTGCAATACGATGAAAAGTGTTAGAATGAGAAACATTAAAGGAAATAACAAACGAATGAAATCAACAACAGAAGTCAGTCGTGCATTTGTGGTTACAGCAGCAATTGACCTTACCGCGTGGGAGATTACAGCTACCTGCGTGACATCCGAGCCCAAGAAAATGAACAATGTGGAATGGCTTACTTGGATAATTGATCATTATACAGAAAGAAGGGAATAAGAACAGTCCCTTATACCAATGTGGTTTCCATAGACACGTGTGTCAAGCTTTCGTCCCTGTGCAATACGATGAAAAGTGTTAGAATGAGAAACATTAAAGGAAATAACAAACAAATGAAATCAACAACAGAAGTCAGTCGTGCATTTGTGGTTACAGCAGCAATTGACCTTACCACGTGGGAGATTATAGCTACCGGCGTGACATCCGAGTCCAAGAAAATCAACAATGTGGAATGGCTTACTTGGATAATTGTTCATTAAACAAAAAGAAGGGAATAAGAACAGTCCCTTATACCAAAGTGGTTTCCTTAGACACCTGTGTCAAGCTTTCGTTCCTGTGCAATACGATGAAAAATGTTAGAATGAGAAACATAGAAGGAAATAACAAACAAATGAAATCAACAACAGAAGTCAGTCTTGCATTTGTGGTTACAGCAGCAATTGACCTTACCACGTGGGAGATTATAGCTACCTGCGTGACATTCGAGTCCAAAAAAATCAACAATGTGGAATGGCTTACTTGGATAATTGTTGATTGAACAAAAAGAAGGGAATAAGAACAGTCCCTTATACCAAAGTGGTTTCCTTAGACACGTGTGTCAAGCTTTCGTCCCTGTGCAATACGATGAGAAGTGTTAGAATGAGAAACATTGAAGGAAATAACAAACAAATGAAATCAACATTAGAAGTCAGTCATGCATTTGTGGTTACAGCAGCAATTGACCTTACCACGTGGGAGATTATAGCTACCTGCGTGACATCCGAGTCCAAGATAATCAACAATGTGGAATGGCCTACTTGGATAATTGTTGATTATACAAAAAAAAGAGAATAAGAACAGTCCCTTATACCAAAGTGGTTTCCTTAGACACGTGTGTCAAGCTTTCGTCCCTGCGCAATACGATGAAAAGTGTTAGAATGTGAAACATCGAAGGAAATAACAAACAAATCAAATCAACAACAGAAGTCAGTCGTGCATTTGTGATTACACCAGCAACTGACCTTACCACGTGAGAGATTGTAGCTACCTGCGTGACATCTGAGTCCAAGAAAATCAACAATGTGGAATGGCTTACTTGGATAATTGATCATTATACAGAAAGAATGAAGTAAGAACAGTCCCTTATACCAATGTGGTTTCCATAGACACGTGTGTCAAGCTTTCGTCCCTGTGCAATACGATGAAAAATGTTAGAATGAGAAACATTGAAGGAAATAACAAACAAATGAAATCAACAACAGAAGTCAGTCGTGCATTTGTGGTTAGAGCAGCAATTGACTTTACCACGTGGTAGATTATAGCTACCTGCGTGACATCCGAGTCCAAGAAAATCAACAATGTGGAACGGCTTACTTGGATAATTGTTCATTAAACAAAAAGAATTGAATAAGAACAGTCCCTTATACCAAAGTGGTTTCCTTAGACACGTGTGTCAAGCTTTCGTCCCTGTGCAATACGATGAAAAGTGTTAGAATGAGAAACATTGAAGGAAATAACAAACAAATGAAATCAACAACAGAAGTCAGTCGTGAATTTGTGGTTACAGCAGCAATTGACCTCACCACGTTACAGATTATAGCTACCTGCGTGTCATCCGAGTCCAAGAAAATCAACAATGTGGAATGGCTTACTTGGATAATTGATCATCATACAGAAAGAAGGAAATAAGAACAGTCCCTTATACCGATGTGGTTTCCATAGACACGTGTGTCAAGCTTTCGTCCCTGTGCAATACGATGAAAAGTGTTAGAATGAGAAACATTGAAGAAAATAACAAACGAATGAAATCAACAACAGAAGTCAGTCGTGCATTTGTGGTTACAGCAGCAATTGACCTTACCACGTGGGAGATTACAGCTACCTGCGTGACATCCGAGCCCAAGAAAATCAACAATGTGGAACGGCTTACTTGGATAATTGTTCATTAAACAAAAAGAAGGGAATAAGAACAGTTCCTTATACCAAAGTGGTTTCCTTAGACACGTGTGTCAAGCTTTCGTCCCTGTGCAATACGATGAAAAGTGTTAGAATGAGAAACATTAAAGGAAATAACAAACGAATGAAATCAACAACAGAAGTCAGTCGTGCATTTGTGGTTACAGCAGCAATTGACCTTACCGCTTGGGAGATTACAGCTACCTGCGTGACATCCGAGTCCAAGAAAATGAACAATGTGGAATGGCTTACTTGGATAATTGATCATTATACAGAAAGAAGGGAATAAGAACAGTCCCTTATACCAATGTGGTTTCCATAGACACGTGTGTCAAGCTTTCGTCCCTGTGCAATACGATGAAAAGTGTTAGAATGAGAAACATTAAAGGAAATAACAAACAAATGAAATCAACAACAGAAGTCAGTCGTGCATTTGTGGTTACAGCAGCAATTGACCTTACCACGTGAGAGATTATAGCTACCGGCGTGACATCCGAGTCCAAGAAAATCAACAATGTGGAATGGCTTACTTGGATAATTGTTCATTAAACAAAAAGAAGGGAATAAGAACAGTCCCTTATACCAAAGTGGTTTCCTTAGACACCTGTGTCAAGCTTTCGTTCCTGTGCAATACGATGAAAAGTGTTAGAATGAGAAACATAGAAGGAAATAACAAACAAATGAAATCAACAACAGAAGTCAGTCTTGCATTTGTGGTTACAGCAGCAATTGACCTTACCACGTGGGAGATTATAGCTACCTGCGTGACATTCGAGTCCAAAAAAATCAACAATGTGGAATGGCTTACTTGGATAATTGTTGATTGAACAAAAAGAAGGGAATAAGAACAGTCCCTTATACCAAAGTGGTTTCCTTAGACACGTGTGTCAAGCTTTCGTCCCTGTGCAATACGATGAGAAGTGTTAGAATGAGAAACATTGAAGGAAATAACAAACAAATGAAATCAACATTAGAAGTCAGTCATGCATTTGTGGTTACAGCAGCAATTGACCTTACCACGTGGGAGATTATAGCTACCTGCGTGACATCCGAGTCCAAGATAATCAACAATGTGGAATGGCCTACTTGGATAATTGTTGATTATACAAAAAAAAGAGAATAAGAACAGTCCCTTATACCAAAGTGGTTTCCTTAGACACGTGTGTCAAGCTTTCGTCCCTGCGCAATACGATGAAAAGTGTTAGAATGTGAAACATCGAAGGAAATAACAAACAAATCAAATCAACAACAGAAGTCAGTCGTGCATTTGTGATTACACCAGCAATTGACCTTACCACGTGAGAGATTGTAGCTACCTGCGTGACATCTGAGTCCAAGAAAATCAACAATGTGGAATGGCTTACTTGGATAATTGATCATTATACAGAAAGAATGAAGTAAGAACAGTCCCTTATACCAATGTGGTTTCCATAGACACGTGTGTCAAGCTTTCGTCCCTGTGCAATACGATGAAAAATGTTAGAATGAGAAACATTGAAGGAAATAACAAACGAATGAAATCAACAACAGAAGTCAGTCGTGCATTTGTGGTTAGAGCAGCAATTGACTTTACCACGTGGTAGATTATAGCTACCTGCGTGACATCCAAATCCAAGAAAATCAACAATGTGGAACGGCTTACTTGGATAATTGTTCATTAAACAAAAAGAATTGAATAAGAACAGTCCCTTATACCAAAGTGGTTTCCTTAGACACGTGTGTCAAGCTTTCGTCCCTGTGCAATACGATGAAAAGTGTTAGAATGAGAAACATTGAAGGAAATAACAAACAAATGAAATCAACAACAGAAGTCAGTCGTGAATTTGTGGTTACAGCAGCAATTGACCTCACCACGTTACAGATTATAGCTACCTGCATGTCATCCGAGTCCAAGAAAATCAACAATGTGGAATGGCTTACTTGGATAATTGATCATCATACAGAAAGAAGGGAATAAGAACAGTCCCTTATACCGATGTGGTTTCCATAAACACGTGTGTCAAGCTTTCGTCCCTGTGCAATACGATGAAAAGTGTTAGAATGAGAAACATTGAAGAAAATAACAAACGAATGAAATCAACAACAGAAGTCAGTCGTGCATTTGTGGTTACAGCAGCAATTGACCTTACCACGTGGGAGATTACAGCTACCTGCGTGACATCCGAGCCCAAGAAAATCAACAATGTGGAACGGCTTACTCGGATAATTGTTCATTAAACAAAAAGAAGGGAATAAGAACAATTCCTTATACCAAAGTGGTTTCCTTAGACACGTGTGTCAAGCTTTCGTCCCTGTGCAATACGATGAAAAGTGTTAGAATGAGAAACATTAAAGGAAATAACAAACGAATGAAATCAACAACAGAAGTCAGTCGTGCATTTGTGGTTACAGCAGCAATTGACCTTACCGCGTGGGAGATTACAGCTACCTGCGTGACATCCGAGCCCAAGAAAATGAACAATGTGGAATGGCTTACTTGGATAATTGATCATTATACAGAAA
Organism: Harmonia axyridis; assembly: GCF_914767665.1. NCBI lineage: Eukaryota > Metazoa > Arthropoda > Insecta > Coleoptera > Coccinellidae > Harmonia > Harmonia axyridis. The sequence continues at coordinate 45,353,935 of NC_059502.1, read as the reverse complement.
GAAGGGAATAAGAACAGTCCCTTATACCAATGTGGTTTCCATAGACACGTGTGTCAAGCTTTCGTCCCTGTGCAATACGATGAAAAGTGTTAGAATGAGAAACATTGAAGGAAATAACAAACAAATGAAATCAACAACAGAAGTCAGTCGTGCATTTGTGGTTACAGCAGCAATTGACCTTACCACGTGGGAGATTATAGCTACCGGCGTGACATCCGAGTCCAAGAAAATCAACAATGTGGAATGGCTTACTTGGATAATTGTTCATTAAACAAAAAGAAGGGAATAAGAACAGTCCCTTATACCAAAGTGGTTTCCTCAGACACCTGTGTCAAGCTTTCGTTCCTGTGCAATACGATGAAAAGTGTTAGAATGAGAAACATAGAAGGAAATAACAAACAAATGAAATCAACAACAGAAGTCAGTCTTGCATTTGTGGTTACAGCAGCAATTGACCTTACCACGTGGGAGATTATAGCTACCTGCGTGACATTCGAGTCCAAAAAAATCAACAATGTGGAATGGCTTACTTGGATAATTGTTGATTGAACAAAAAGAAGGGAATAAGAACAGTCCCTTATACCAAAGTGGTTTCCTTAGACACGTGTGTCAAGCTTTCGTCCCTGTGCAATACGATGAGAAGTGTTAGAATGAGAAACATTGAAGGAAATAACAAACAAATGAAATCAACATTAGAAGTCAGTCGTGCATTTGTGGTTACAGCAGCAATTGACCTTACCACGTGGGAGATTATAGCTACCTGCGTGACATCCGAGTCCAAGATAATCAACAATGTGGAATGGCCTACTTGGATAATTGTTGATTATACAAAAAAAAGAGAATAAGAACAGTCCCTTATACCAAAGTGGTTTCCTTAGACACGTGTGTCAAGCTTTCGTCCCTGCGCAATACGATGAAAAGTGTTAGAATGAGAAACATAGAAGGAAATAACAAACGAATGAAATCAACAACAGAAGTCAGTCGTGCATTTGTGGTTACAGCAGCAATTGACCTTACCACGTGGGAGATTATAGCTACCTGCGTGACATTCGAGTCCAAGAAAATCAACAATGTGGAATGGCTTACTTGGATAATTGTTGATTGAACAAAAAGAAGGGAATAAGAACAGTCCCTCATACCAAAGTGGTTTCCTTAGACACGTGTGTCAAGCTTTCGTCCCTGTGCAATACGATGAGAAGTGTTAGAATGAGAAACATAGAAGGAAATAACAAACAAATGAAATCAACAACAGAAGTCAGTCGTGCATTTGTGGTTACAGCAGCAATTGACCTTACCACGTGGGAGATTATAGCTAGATGCTTGACATCCTAGTCCAAGAAAATCAACAATGTGGAATGGCTTATTTGGATAATTGTTCATCAAAAAGAAAAAAGGGAAGAAGAGCAGTCCCTCATACCAAAGTGGTTTCCTTAGACACGTGTGTCAAGCTTTCGTCACTGTGCAATACGATGAAAAGTGTTAGAATGAGAAACATTGAAGAAAATAACAAACGAATGAAATCAACAACAGAAGTCAGTCGTGCATTCGTGGTTACAGCAGCAATTGACCTTACCACGTGGGAGATTACAGCTACCTGCGTGACATCCGAGCCCAAGAAAATCAACAATGTGGAACGGCTTACTTGGATAATTGTTCATTAAACAAAAAGAAGGGAATAAGAACAGTTCCTTATACCAAAGTGGTTTCCTTAGACACGTGTGTCAAGCTTTCGTCCCTGTGCAATACGATGAAAAGTGTTAGAATGAGAAACATTAAAGGAAATAACAAACGAATGAAATCAACAACAGAAGTCAGTCGTGCATTTGTGGTTATAGCAGCAATTGACCTTACCACGTGGGAAATTACAGCTACCTGCGTGACATCCGAGCCCAAGAAAATGAACAATGTGGAATGGCTTACTTGGATAATTGATCATTATACAGAAAGAAGGGAATAAGAACAGTCCCTTATACCAATGTGGTTCCATAGACACGTGTGTCAAGCTTTCGTCCCTGTGCAATACGACGAAAAGTGTTAGAATGAGAAACATTAAAGGAAATAACAAACAAATGAAATCAGCAACAGAAGTCAGTCGTGCATTTGTGGTTACAGCAGCAATTGACCTTACCACGTGGGAGATTATAGCTACCGGCGTGACATCCGAGTCCAAAAAAATCAACAATGTGGAATTGCTTACTTGGATAATTGTTCATTAAACAAAAAGAAGGGAATAAGAACAGTCCCTTATACCAAAGTGGTTTCCTTAGACACGCGTGTCAAGCTTTCGTCCCTGTGCAATACGATGAAAAGTGTTAGAATGAGAAACATTGAAGAAAATAACAAACGAATGAAATCAACAACAGAAGTCAGTCGTGCATTTGTGGTTACAGCAGCAATTGACCTTACCACGTGGGAGATTATAGCTACCTGCGTGACATCAGAGTCCAAGAAAATCAACAATGTGGAACGGCTTACTTGGATAATTGTTCATTAAACAAAAAGAAGGGAATAAGAACAGTCCCTTATACCAAAGTGGTTTCCTTAGACACGTGTGTCAAGCTTTCGTCCCTGTGCAATACGATGAAAAATGTTAGAATGAGAAACATCAAGGGAAATAACAAACAAATGAAATCAACAACAGAAGTCAGTCGTGCATTTGTGGTTACAGCAGCAATTGACCTTACCACGTAAAAGATAATTGCTACCTGCGTGTCATCCGAGTCCAAGAAAATCAACAATGCGGAATGGCTTACTTGGATAATTGATCATTATACAGAAAGAAGGGAATAAGAACAGTCCCTTATACCAATGTGGTTTACATAGACACGTGTGTCAAGCTTTCGTCCCTGTGCAATACGATGAGAAGTGTTAGAATGAGAAACATTGAAGGAAATTACAAACAAATGAAATCAACAACAGAAGTCAGTCGTGAATTTGTGGTTACAGCAGCAATTGACCTCACCACGTTACAGATTATAGCTACCTGCGTGTCATCCGAGTCCAAGAAAATCAACAATGTGGAATGGCTTACTTGGATAATTGATCATCATACAGAAAGAAGGGAATAAGAACAGTCCCTTATACCGATGTGGTTTCCATAAACACGTGTGTCAAGCTTTCGTCCCTGTGCAATACGATGAAAAGTGTTAGAATGAGAAACATTGAAGAAAATAACAAACGAATGAAATCAACAACAGAAGTCAGTCGTGCATTTGTGGTTACAGCAGCAATTGACCTTACCACGTGGGAGATTACAGCTACCTGCGTGACATCCGAGCCCAAGAAAATCAACAATGTGGAACGGCTTACTCGGATAATTGTTCATTAAACAAAAAGAAGGGAATAAGAACAATTCCTTATACCAAAGTGGTTTCCTTAGACACGTGTGTCAAGCTTTCGTCCCTGTGCAATACGATGAAAAGTGTTAGAATGAGAAACATTAAAGGAAATAACAAACGAATGAAATCAACAACAGAAGTCAGTCGTGCATTTGTGGTTACAGCAGCAATTGACCTTACCGCGTGGGAGATTACAGCTACCTGCGTGACATCCGAGCCCAAGAAAATGAACAATGTGGAATGGCTTACTTGGATAATTGATCATTATACAGAAAGAAGGGAATAAGAACAGTCCCTTATACCAATGTGGTTTCCATAGACACGTGTGTCAAGCTTTCGTCCCTGTGCAATACGATGAAAAGTGTTAGAATGAGAAACATTGAAGGAAATAACAAACAAATGAAATCAACAACAGAAGTCAGTCGTGCATTTGTGGTTACAGCAGCAATTGACCTTACCACGTGGGAGATTATAGCTACCGGCGTGACATCCGAGTCCAAGAAAATCAACAATGTGGAATGGCTTACTTGGATAATTGTTCATTAAACAAAAAGAAGGGAATAAGAACAGTCCCTTATACCAAAGTGGTTTCCTTAGACACCTGTGTCAAGCTTTCGTTCCTGTGCAATACGATGAAAAGTGTTAGAATGAGAAACATAGAAGGAAATAACAAACAAATGAAATCAACAACAGAAGTCAGTCTTGCATTTGTGGTTACAGCAGCAATTGACCTTACCACGTGGGAGATTATAGCTACCTGCGTGACATCCGAGTCCAAAAAAATCAACAATGTGGAATGGCTTACTTGGATAATTGTTGATTGAACAAAAAGAAGGGAATAAGAACAGTCCCTTATACCAAAGTGGTTTCCTTAGACACGTGTGTCAAGCTTTCGTCCCTGTGCAATACGATGAGAAGTGTTAGAATGAGAAACATTGAAGGAAATAACAAACAAATGAAATCAACATTAGAAGTCAGTCGTGCATTTGTGGTTACAGCAGCAATTGACCTTACCACGTGGGAGATTATAGCTACCTGCGTGACATCCGAGTCCAAGATAATCAACAATGTGGAATGGCCTACTTGGATAATTGTTGATTATACAAAAAAAAGAGAATAAGAACAGTCCCTTATACCAAAGTGGTTTCCTTAGACACGTGTGTCAAGCTTTCGTCCCTGCGCAATACGATGAAAAGTGTTAGAATGAGAAACATAGAAGGAAATAACAAACGAATGAAATCAACAACAGAAGTCAGTCGTGCATTTGTGGTTACAGCAGCAATTGACCTTACCACGTGGGAGATTATAGCTACCTGCGTGACATTCGAGTCCAAGAAAATCAACAATGTGGAATGGCTTACTTGGATAATTGTTGATTGAACAAAAAGAAGGGAATAAGAACAGTCCCTTATACCAAAGTGGTTTCCTTAGACACGCGTGTCAAGCTTTCGTCCCTGTGCAATACGATGAAAAGTGTTAGAATGAGAAACATTGAAGAAAATAACAAACGAATGAAATCAACAACAGAAGTCAGTCGTGCATTTGTGGTTACAGCAGCAATTGACCTTACCACGTGGGAGATTATAGCTACCGGCGTGACATCCGAGTCCAAAAAAATCAACAATGTGGAATTGCTTACTTGGATAATTGTTCATTAAACAAAAAGAAGGGAATAAGAACAGTCCCTTATACCAAAGTGGTTTCCTTAGACACGTGTGTCAAGCTTTCGTCCCTGTGCAATACGATGAAAAATGTTAGAATGAGAAACATCAAGGGAAATAACAAACAAATGAAATCAACAACAGAAGTCAGTCGTGCATTTGTGGTTACAGCAGCAATTGACCTTACCACGTAAAAGATAATTGCTACCTGCGTGTCATCCGAGTCCAAGAAAATCAACAATGCGGAATGGCTTACTTGGATAATTGATCATTATACAGAAAGAAGGGAATAAGAACAGTCCCTTATACCAATGTGGTTTCCATAGACACGTGTGTCAAGCTTTCGTCCCTGTGCAATACGATGAGAAGTGTTAGAATGAGAAACATCGAAGGAAATAACAAACAAATCAAATCAACAACAGAAGTCAGTCGTGCATTTGTGATTACAGCAGCAATTGACCTTACCACGTGAGAGATTGTAGCTACCTGCGTGACATCCGAGTCCAAGAAAATCAACAATGTGGAATGGCTTACTTGGATAATTGATCATTATACAGAAAGAATGAAGTAAGAACAGTCCCTTATACCAATGCGGTTTCCATAGACACGTGTGTCAAGCTTTCGTCCCTGTGCAATACGATGAAAAATGTTAGAATGAGAAACATTGAAGAAAATAACAAACGAATGAAATCAACAACAGAAGTCAGTCGTGCATTTGTGGTTAGAGCAGCAATTGACTTTACCACGTGGTAGATTATAGCTACCTGCGTGACATCCGAGTCCAAGAAAATGAACAATGTGGAATGTCTTACTTGGATAATTGATCATTATACAGAAAGAAGGGAATAAGAACAGTTCCTTATACCAATGTGGTTTCCATAGACACGTGTGTCAAGCTTTCGTCCCTGTGCAATACGATGAAAAGTGTTAGAATGAGAAACATTAAAGGAAATAACAAACAAATGAAATCAACAACAGAAGTCAGTCGTGCATTTGTGGTTACAGCAGCAATTGACCTTACCACGTGGGAGATTATAGCTACCGGCGTGACATCCGAGTCCAAAAAAATCAACAATGTGGAATTGCTTACTTGGATAATTGTTCATTAAACAAAAAGAAGGGAATAAGAACAGTCCCTCATACCAAAGTGGTTTCCTTAGACACGCGTGTCAAGCTTTCGTCCCTGTGCAATACGATGAAAAGTGTTAGAATGAGAAACATTGAAGAAAATAACAAACGAATGAAATCAACAACAGAAGTCAGTCGTGCATTTGTGGTTACAGCAGCAATTGACCTTACCACGTGGGAGATTATAGCTACCTGCGTGACATCCGAGTCCAAGAAAATCAACAATGTGGAACGGCTTACTTGGATAATTGTTCATTAAACAAAAAGAAGGGAATAAGAACAGTCCCTTATACCAAAGTGGTTTCCTTAGACACGTGTGGCAAGCTTTCGTCCCTGTGCAATACGATGAAAAATGTTAGAATGAGAAACATTAAGGGAAATAACAAACAAATGTAATCAACAAATGAAGTCAGTCGTGCATTTGTGGTTACAGCAGCAATTGACCTTACTACGTAAAAGATAATAGCTACCTGCGTGTCATCCGAGTCCAAGAAAATCAACAATGTGGAATGGCTTACTTGGATAATTGATCATTATACAGAAAGAAGGGGATAAGAACAGTCCCTTATACCAATGTGGTTTCCATAGACACGTGTGTCAAGCTTTCGTCCCTGTGCAATACGATGAGAAGTGTTAGAATGAGAAACATCGAAGGAAATAACAAACAAATCAAATCAACAACAGAAGTCAGTCGTGCATTTGTGATTACAGCAGCAATTTTCCTTAACACGTGAGAGATTGTAGCTACCTGCGTGACATCTGAGTCCAAGAAAATCAACAATGTGGAATGGCTTACTTGGATAATTGATCATTATACAGAAAGAATGAATTAAGAACAGTCCCTTATACCAATGTGGTTTCCATAGACACGTGTGTCAAGCTTTCGTCCCTGTGCAATACGATGAAAAATGTTAGAATGAGAAACATTGAAGAAAATAACAAACGAATGAAATCAACAACAGAAGTCAGTCGTGCATTTGTGGTTAGAGCAGCAATTGACTTTACCACGTGGTAGATTATAGCTACCTGCGTGACATCCGAGTCCAAGAAAATCAACAATGTGGAACGGCTTACTTGGATAATTGTTCATTAAACAAAAAGAATTGAATAAGAACAGTCCCTTATACCAAAGTGGTTTCCTTAGACACGTGTGTCAAGCTTTCGTCCCTGTGCAATACGATGAAAAGTGTTAGAATGAGAAACATTGAAGGAAATAACAAACAAATGAAATCAACAACAGAAGTCAGTCGTGAATTTGTGGTTACAGCAGCAATTGACCTCACCACGTTACAGATTATAGCTACCTGCGTGTCATCCGAGTCCAAGAAAATCAACAATGTGGAATGGCTTACTTGGATAATTGATCATCATACAGAAAGAAGGGAATAAGAACAGTCCCTTATACCGATGTGGTTTTCATAGACACGTGTGTCAAGCTTTCGTCCCTGTGCAATACGATGAAAAGTGTTAGAATGAGAAACATTGAAGAAAATAACAAACGAATGAAATCAACAACAGAAGTCAGTCGTGCATTCGTGGTTACAGCAGCAATTGACCTTACCACGTGGGAGATTACAGCTACCTGCGTGACATCCGAGCCCAAGAAAATCAACAATGTGGAACGGCTTACTTGGATAATTGTTCATTAAACAAAAAGAAGGGAATAAGAACAGTTCCTTATACCGAAGTGGTTTCCTTAGACACGTGTGTCAAGCTTTCGTCCCTGTGCAATACGATGAAAAGTGTTAGAATGAGAAACATTAAAGGAAATAACAAACGAATGAAATCAACAACAGAAGTCAGTCGTGCATTCGTGGTTATAGCAGCAATTGACCTTACCACATGGGAGATTACAGCTACCTGCGTGACATCCGAGCCCAAGAAAATGAACAATGTGGAATGGCTTACTTGGATAATTGATCATTATACAGAAAGAAGGGAATAAGAACAGTCCCTTATACCAATGTGGTTTCCATAGACACGTGTGTCAAGCTTTCGTCCCTGTGCAATACGATGAAAAGTGTTAGAATGAGAAACATTAAAGGAAATAACAAACAAATGAAATCAACAACAGAAGTCAGTCGTGCATTTGTGGTTACAGCAGCAATTGACCTTACCACGTGGGAGATTATAGCTACCGGCGTGACATCCGAGTCCAAAAAAATCAACAATGTGGAATTGCTTACTTGGATAATTGTTCATTAAACAAAAAGAAGGGAATAAGAACAGTCCCTTATACCAAAGTGGTTTCCTTAGACACGCGTGTCAAGCTTTCGTCCCTGTGCAATACGATGAAAAGTGTTAGAATGAGAAACATTGAAGAAAATAACAAACGAATGAAATCAACAACAGAAGTCAGTCGTGCATTTGTGGTTACAGCAGCAATTGACCTTACCACGTGGGAGATTATAGCTACCTGCGTGACATCCGAGTCCAAGAAAATCAACAATGTGGAACGGCTTACTTGGATAATTGTTCATTAAACAAAAAGAAGGGAATAAGAACAGTCCCTTATACCAAAGTGGTTTCCTTAGACACGTGTGTCAAGCTTTCGTCCCTGTGCAATACGATGAAAAATGTTAGAATGAGAAACATTAAGGGAAATAACAAACAAATGAAATCAACAACAGAAGTCAGTCGTGCATTTGTGGTTACAGCAGCAATTGACCTTACCACGTAAAAGATAATAGCTACCTGCGTGTCATCCGAGTCCAAGAAAATCAACAATGTGGAATGGCTTACTTGGATAATTGATCATTATACAGAAAGAAGGGAATAAGAACAGTCCCTTATACCAATGTGGTTTCCATAGACACGTGTGTCAAGCTTTCGTCCCTGTGCAATACGATGAGAAGTGTTAGAATGAGAAACATCGATGGAAATAACAAACAAATCAAATCAACAACAGAAGTCAGTCGTGCATTTGTGATTACAGCAGCAATTGACCTTACCACGTGAGAGATTGTAGCTACCTGCGTGACATCCGAGTCCAAGAAAATCAACAATGTGGAATGGCTTACTTGGATAATTGATCATTATACAGAAAGAATGAAGTAAGAACAGTCCCTTATACCAATGTGGTTTCCATAGACACGTGTGTCAAGCTTTCGTCCCTGTGCAATACGATGAAAAATGTTAGAATGAGAAACATTGAAGAAAATAACAAACGAATGAAATCAACAACAGAAGTCAGTCGTGCATTTGTGGTTAGAGCAGCAATTGACTTTACCACGTGGTAGATTATAGCTACCTGCGTGACATCCGAGTCCAAGAAAATGAACAATGTGGAATGTCTTACTTGGATAATTGATCATTATACAGAAAGAAGGGAATAAGAACAGTCCCTTATACCAATGTGGTTTCCATAGACACGTGTGTCAAGCTTTCGTCCCTGTGCAATACGATGAAAAGTGTTAGAATGAGAAACATTAAAGGAAATAACAAACAAATGAAATCAATAACAGAAGTCAGTCGTGCATTTGTGGTTACAGCAGCAATTGACCTTACCACGTGGGAGATTATAGCTACCGGCGTGACATCCGAGTCCAAAAAAATCAACAATGTGGAATTGCTTACTTGGATAATTGTTCATTAAACAAAAAGAAGGGAATAAGAACAGTCCCTCATACCAAAGTGGTTTCCTTAGACACGCGTGTCAAGCTTTCGTCCCTGTGCAATACGATGAAAAGTGTTAGAATGAGAAACATTGAAGATAATAACAAACGAATGAAATCAACAACAGAAGTCAGTCGTGCATTTGTGGTTACAGCAGCAATTGACCTTACCACGTGGGAGATTATAGCTACCTGCGTGACATCCGAGTCCAAGAAAATCAACAATGTGGAACGGCTTACTTGGATAATTGTTCATTAAACAAAAAGAAGGGAATAAGAACAGTCCCTTATACCAAAGTGGTTTCCTTAGACACGTGTGTCAAGCTTTCGTCCCTGTGCAATACGATGAAAAATGTTAGAATGAGAAACATTAAGGGAAATAACAAACAAATGAAATCAACAAATGAAGTCAGTCGAGCATTTGTGGTTACAGCAGCAATTGACCTTACCACGTAAAAGATAATAGCTACCTGCGTGTCATCCGAGTCCAAGAAAATCAACAATGTGGAATGGCTTACTTGGATAATTGATCATTATACAGAAAGAAGGGAATAAGAACAGTCCCTTATACCAATGTGGTTTCCATAGACACGTGTGTCAAGCTTTCGTCCCTGTGCAATACGATGAGAAGTGTTAGAATGAGAAACATTGAAGGAAATAACAAACAAATGAAATCAACATTAGAAGTCAGTCGTGCATTTGTGGTTACAGCAGCAATTGACCTTACCACGTGAGAGATTATAGCTACCTGCGTGACATTCGAGTCCAAAAAAATCAACAATGTGGAATGGCTTACTTGGATAATTGTTGATTGAACTAAAAGAAGGGAATAAGAACAGTCCCTTATACCAAAGTGGTTTCCTTAGACACGTGTGTCAAGCTTTCGTCCCTGTGCAATACGATGAGAAGTGTTAGAATGAGAAACATTGAAGGAAATAACAAACAAATGAAATCAACATTAGAAGTCAGTCGTGCATTTGTGGTTACAGCAGCAATTGACCTTACCACGTGGGAGATTATAGCTACCTGCGTGACATCCGAGTCCAAGATAATCAACAATGTGGAATGGCCTACTTGGATAATTGTTGATTATACAAAAAAAAGAGAATAAGAACAGTCCCTTATACCAAAGTGGTTTCCTTAGACACGTGTGTCAAGCTTTCGTCCCTGCGCAATACGATGAAAAGTGTTAGAATGAGAAACATAGAAGGAAATAACAAACGAATGAAATCAACAACAGAAGTCAGTCGTGCATTTGTGGTTACAGCAGCAATTGACCTTACCACGTGGGAGATTATAGCTACCTGCGTGACATTCGAGTCCAAGAAAATCAACAATGTGGAATGGCTTACTTGGATAATTGTTGATTGAACAAAAAGAAGGGAATAAGAACAGTCCCTCATACCAAAGTGGTTTCCTTAGACACGTGTGTCAAGCTTTCGTCCCTGTGCAATACGATGAGAAGTGTTAGAATGAGAAACATAGAAGGAAATAACAAACAAATGAAATCAACAACAGAAGTCAGTCGTGCATTTGTGGTTACAGCAGCAATTGACCTTACCACGTGGGAGATTATAGCTAGCTGCGTGACATCCAAGTCCAAGAAAATCAACAATGTGGAATGGCTTACTTGGATAATTGTTCATCAAAAAGAAAAAAGGGAAGAAGAGCAGTCCCTCATACCAAAGTGGTTTCCTTAGACACGTGTGTCAAGCTTTCGTCACTGTGCAATACGTTGAAAAGTGTTAGAATGAGAAACATTGAAGAAAATAACAAACGAATGAAATCAACAACAGAAGTCAGTCGTGCATTCGTGGTTACAGCAGCAATTGACCTTACCACGTGGGAGATTACAGCTACCTGCGTGACATCCGAGCCCAAGAAAATCAACAATGTGGAACGGCTTACTTGGATAATTGTTCATTAAACAAAAAGAAGGGAATAAGAACAGTTCCTTATACCAAAGTGGTTTCCTTAGACACGTGTGTCAAGCTTTCGTCCCTGTGCAATACGATGAAAAGTGTTAGAATGAGAAACATTGAAGGAAATAACAAACAAATGAAATCAACAACAGAAGTCAGTCGTGCATTTGTGGTTACAGCAGCAATTGACCTTACCACGTGGGAGATTATAGCTACCGGCGTGACATCCGAGTCCAAGAAAATCAACAATGTGGAATTGCTTACTTGGATAATTGTTCATTAAACAAAAAGAAGGGAATAAGAACAGTCCCTTATACCAAAGTGGTTTCCTAAGACACGCGTGTCAAGCTTTCGTCCCTGTGCAATACGATGAAAAGTGTTAGAATGAGAAACATTGAAGAAAATAACAAACGAATGAAATCAACAACAGAAGTCAGTCGTGCATTTGTGGTTACAGCAGCAATTGACCTAACCACGTGGGAGATTATAGCTACCTGCGTGACATCCGAGTCCAAGAAAATCAACAATGTGGAATGGCTTACTTGGATAATTGTTCATTAAACAAAAAGAAGGGAATAAGAACAGTCCCTTATACCAAAGTGGTTTCCTTAGACACGCGTGTCAAGCTTTCGTCCCTGTGCAATACGATGAAAAGTGTTAGAATGAGAAACATTGAAGAAAATAACAAACGAATGAAATCAACAACAGAAGTCAGTCGTGCATTTGTGGTTACAGCAGCAATTGACCTTACCACGTGGGAGATTACAGCTACCTGCGTGACATCCGAGCCCAAGAAAATGAACAATGTGGAATGGCTTACTTGGATAATTGATCATTATACAGAAAGAAGGGAATAAGATCAGTCCCTTATACCAATGTGGTTTCCATAGACACGTGTGTCAAGCTTTCGTCCCTGTGCAATACGATGAAAAGTGTTAGAATGAAAAACATTAAAGGAAATAACAAACAAATGAAATCAACAACAGAAGTCAGTCGTGCATTTGTGGTTACAGCAGCAATTGACTTTACCACGTGGGAGATTATAGCTACCGGCGTGACATCCGAGTCCAAAAAAATCAACAATGTGGAATTGCTTACTTGGATAATTGTTCATTAAACAAAAAGAAGGGAATAAGAACAGTCCCTTATACCAAAGTGGTTTCCTTAGACACGCGTGTCAAGCTTTCGTCCCTGTGCAATACGATGAAAAGTGTTAGAATGAGAAACATTGAAGAAAATAACAAACGAATGAAATCAACAACAGAAGTCAGTCGTGCATTTGTGGTTACAGCAGCAATTGACCTTACCACGTGGGAGATTTTAGATACCTGCGTGACATCCGAGTCCAGGAAAATCAACAATGTGGAACGGCTTACTTGGATAATTGTTCATTAAACAAAAAGAAGGGAATAAGAACAGTCCCTTATACCAAAGTGGTTTCCTTAGACACGTGTGTCAAGCTTTCGTCCCTGTGCAATACGATGAAAAATGTTAGAATGAGAAACATTAAGGGAAATAACAAACAAATGAAATCAACAACAGAAGTCAGTCGTGCATTTGTGGTTACAGCAGCAATTGACCTTACCACGTAAAAGATAATAGCTACCTGCGTGTCATCCGAGTCCAAGAAAATCAACAATGTGGAATGGCTTACTTGGATAATTGATCATTATACAGAAAGAAGGGAATAAGAACAGTCCCTTATACCAATGTGGTTTCCATAGACACGTGTGTCAAGCTTTCGTCCCTGTGCAATACGATGAGAAGTGTTAGAATGAGAAACATCGAAGGAAATAACAAACAAATCGAATCAACAACAGAAGTCAGTCGTGCATTTGTGATTACAGCAGCAATTGACCTTACCACGTGAGAGATTGTAGCTACCTGCGTGACATCCGAGTCCAAGAAAATCAACAATGTGGAATGGCTTACTTGGATAATTGATCATTATACAGAAAGAATGAAGTAAGAACAGTCCCTTATACCAATGTGGTTTCCATAGACACGTGTGTCAAGCTTTCGTCCCTGTGCAATACGATGAAAAATGTTAGAATGAGAAACATTGAAGAAAATAACAAACGAATGAAATCAACAACAGAAGTCAGTGGTGCATTTGTGGTTAGAGCAGCAATTGACTTTACCACGTGGTAGATTATAGCTACCTGCGTGACATCCGAGTCCAAGAAAATGAACAATGTGGAATGGCTTACTTGGATAATTGATCATTATACAGAAAGAAGGGAATAAGAACAGTCCCTTATACCAATGTGGTTTCCATAGACACGTGTGTCAAGCTTTCGTCCCTGTGCAATACGATGAAAAGTGTTAGAATGAGAAACATTAAAGGAAATAACAAACAAATGAAATCAACAACAGAAGTCAGTCGTGCATTTGTGGTTACAGCAGCAATTGACCTTACCACGTGGGAGATTATAGCTACCGGCGTGACATCCGAGTCCAAAAAAATCAACAATGTGGAATTGCTTACTTGGATAATTGTTCATTAAACAAAAAGAAGGGAATAAGAACAGTCCCTCATACCAAAGTGGTTTCCTTAGACACGCGTGTCAAGCTTTCGTCCCTGTGCAATACGATGAAAAGTGTTAGAATGAGAAACATTGAAGAAAATAACAAACGAATGAAATCAACAACAGAAGTCAGTCGTGCATTTGTGGTTACAGCAGCAATTGACCTTACCACGTGGGAGATAATAGCTACCTGCGTGACATCCGAGTCCAAGAAAATCAACAATGTGGAACGGCTTACTTGGATAATTGTTCATTTAACAAAAAGAAGGGAATAAGAACAGTCCCTTATACCAAAGTGGTTTCCATAGACACGTGTGTCAACCTTTCGTCCCTGTGCAATACGATGAGAAGTGTTAGAATGAGAAACATCGAAGGAAATAACAAACAAATCGAATCAACAACAGAAGTCAGTCGTGCATTTGTGATTACAGCAGCAATTGACCTTACCACGTGAGAGATTGTAGCTACCTGCGTGACATCCGAGTCCAAGAAAATCAACAATGTGGAATGGCTTACTTGGATAATTGATCATTATACAGAAAGAATGAAGTAAGAACAGTCCCTTATACCAATGTGGTTTCCATAGACACGTGTGTCAAGCTTTCGTCCCTGTGCAATTCGATGAGAAGTGTTAGAATGAGAAACATTGAAGGAAATAACAAACAAATGAAATCAACAACAGAAGTCAGCCGTCAAATTGTGGTTACAGCAGCAATTGACCTTACCACGTGGGAGATTATAGCTACCCGCGTGTCATCCGAGTCCAAGAAAATCAACAATGTGGAATGGCTTACTTGGATAATTGTTCATTAAACAAAAAGAAGGGAATAAGAACAGTCCCTTATACCAAAGTGGTTTCCTTAGACACCTGTGTCAAGCTTTCGTTCCTGTGCAATACGATGAAAAGTGTTAGAATGAGAAACATAGAAGGAAATAACAAACAAATGAAATCAACAACAGAAGTCAGTCGTGCATTTGTGGTTACAGCAGCAATTGACCTTACCGCGTGGGAGATTATAGCTACCTGCGTGACATCCGAGTCCAAGAAAATCAACAATGTGGAATGGCTTATTTGGATAATTGTTCATTAAACAAAACGAAGGGAATAAGAACAGTCCCTTATACCAAAGTGGTTTCCTTAGACACGCGTGTCAAGCTTTCGTCCCTGTGCAATACGATGAAAAGTGTTAGAATGAGAAACATTGAAGGAAATAACGAACAAATGAAATCAACATTAGAAGTCAGTCGTGCATTTGTGATTACAGCAGCAATTGACCTTACCACGTGAGAGATTGTAGCTACCTGCGTGACATCTGAGTCCAAGAAAATCAACAATGTGGAATGGCCTACTTGGATAATTGTTGATTAAACAAAAAAAAGAGAATAAGAACAGTCCCTTATACCAAAGTGGTTTCCTTAGACACGTGTGTCAAGCTTTCGTCCCTGCGCAATACGATGAAAAGTGTTAGAATGAGAAACATCGAAGGAAATAACAAACAAATCAAATCAACAACAGAAGTCAGTCGTGCATTTGTGATTACAGCAGCAATTGACCTTACCACGTGAGAGATTGTAGCTACCTGCGTGACATCTGAGTCCAAGAAAATCAACAATGTGGAATGGCTTACTTGGATAATTGATCATTATACAGAAAGAAGGGAATAAGAACAGTCCCTTATACCAATGTGGTTTCCATAGACACGTGTGTCAACCTTTCGTCCCTGTGCAATACGATGAGAAGTGTTAGAATGAGAAACATCGAAGGAAATAACAAACAAATCAAATCAACAACAGAAGTCAGTCGTGCATTTGTGATTACAGCAGCAATTGACCTTACCACGTGAGAGATTGTAGCTACCTGCGTGACATCTGAGTCCAAGAAAATCAACAATGTGGAATGGCTTACTTGGATAATTGATCATTATACAGAAAGAATGAAGTAAGAACAGTCCCTTATACCAATGTGGTTTCCATAGACACGTGTGTCAAGCTTTCGTCCCTGTGCAATACGATGAAAAATGTTAGAATGAGAAACATTGAAGAAAATAACAAACGAATGAAATCAACAACAGAAGTCAGTCGTGCATTTGTGGTTAGAGCAGCAATTGACTTTACCACGTGGTAGATTATAGCTACCTGCGTGACATCCGAGTCCAAGAAAATCAACAATGTGGAACGGCTTACTTGGATAATTGTTCATTAAACAAAAAGAATTGAATAAGAACAGTCCCTTATACCAAAGTGGTTTCCTTAGACACGTGTGTCAAGCTTTCGTCCCTGTGCAATACGATGAAAAGTGTTAGAATGAGAAACATTGAAGGAAATAACAAACAAATGAAATCAACAACAGAAGTCAGTCGTGAATTTGTGGTTACAGCAGCAATTGACCTCACCACGTTACAGATTATAGCTACCTGCCTGTCATCCGAGTCCAAGAAAATCAACAATGTGGAATGTCTTACTTGGATAATTGATCATCATACAGAAAGAAGGGAATAAGAACAGTCCTTTATACCGATGTGGTTTCCATAGACACGTGTGTCAAGCTTTCGTTCCTGTGCAATACGATGAGAAGTGTTAGAATGAGAAACATTGAAGGAAATAACAAACAAATGAAATCAACAACAGAAGTCAGCCGTCCAATTGTGGTTACAGCAGCAATTGACCTTACCACGTGGGAGATTATAGCTACCCGCGTGTCATCCGAGTCCAAGAAAATCAACAATGTGGAATGACTTACTTGGATAATTGTTCATTAAACAAAAAGAAGGGAATAAGAACAGTCCCTTATACCAAAGTGGTTTCCTTAGACACCTGTGTCAAGCTTTCGTTCCTGTGCAATACGATGAAAAGTGTTAGAATGAGAAACATAGAAGGAAATAACAAACAAATGAAATCAACAACAGAAGTCAGTCGTGCATTTGTGGTTACAGCAGCAATTGACCTAACCACGTGGGAGATTATAGCTACCTGCGTGACATCCGAGTCCAAGAAAATCAACAATGTGGAATGGCTTACTTGGATAATTGTTCATTAAACAAAACGAAGGAAATAAGAACAGTCCCTTATACCAAAGTGGTTACCTTAGACACGCGTGTCAAGCTTTCGTCCCTGTGCAATACGATGAAAAGTGTTAGAATGAGAAACATTGAAGGAAATAACGAACAAATGAAATCAACATTAGAAGTCAGTCGTGCATTTGTGGTTACAGCAGCAATTGACCTTACCACGTGGGAGATTATAGCTACCTGCGTGACATCCAAGTCCAAGATAATCAACAATGTGGAATGGCCTACTTGGATAATTGTTGATTAAACAAAAAAAAGAGAATAAGAACAGTCCCTTATACCAAAGTGGTTTCCTTAGACACGTGTGTCAAGCTTTCGTCCCTGCGCAATACGATGAAAAGTGTTAGAATGAGAAACATAGAAGGAAATAACAAACAAATGAAATCAACAACAGAAGTCAGTCGTGCATTTGTGGTTACAGCAGCAATTGACCTTACCACGTGGGAGATTATAGCTACCTGCGTGACATTCGAGTCCAAGAAAATCAACAATGTGTAATGGCTCACTTGGATAATTGTTGATTGAACAAAAAGAAATGAATAAGAACAGTCCCTCATACCAAAGTGGTTTCCTAAGACACGTGTGTCAAGCTTTCGTCCCTGTGCAAT
This sequence comes from Harmonia axyridis, assembly GCF_914767665.1. Classification (NCBI taxonomy): domain Eukaryota; kingdom Metazoa; phylum Arthropoda; class Insecta; order Coleoptera; family Coccinellidae; genus Harmonia; species Harmonia axyridis. The sequence continues at coordinate 45,336,068 of NC_059502.1, read as the reverse complement.
ACGATGAGAAGTGTTAGAATGAGAAACATAGAAGGAAATAACAAACAAATGAAATCAACAACAGAAGTCAGTCGTGCATTTGTGGTTACAGCAGCAATTGACCTTACCACGTGGGAGATTATAGCTAGCTGCGTGACATCCTAGTCCAAGAAAATCAACAATGTGGAATGGCTTACTTGGATAATTGTTCATCAAAAACAAAAAAGGGAAGAAGAGCAGTCCCTCATACCAAAGTGGTTTCCTAAGACACGTGTGTCAAGCTTTCGTCACTGTGCAATACGATGAAAAGTGTTAGAATGAGAAACATTGAAGAAAATAACAAACGAATGAAATCAACAACAGAAGTCAGTCGTGCATTCGTGGTTACAGCAGCAATTGAACTTACCACGTGGGAGATTACAGCTACCTGCGTGACATCCGAGCCCAAGAAAATCAACAATGTGGAACGGCTTACTTGGATAATTGTTCATTAAACAAAAAGAAGGGAATAAGAACAGTTCCTTATACCAAAGTGGTTTCCTTAGACACGTGTGTCAAGCTTTCGTCCCTGTGCAATACGATGAAAAGTGTTAGAATGAGAAACATTAAAGGAAATAACAAACAAATGAAATCAACAACAGAAGTCAGTCGTGCATTTGTGGTTACAGCAGCAATTGACCTTACCACGTGGGAGATTATAGGTACCGGCGTGACATCCGATTCCAAGAAAATCAACAATGTGAAATGGCTTACTTGGATAATTGTTCATTAAACAAAAAGAAGGGAATATGAACAGTCCCTTATACCAAAGTGGTTTCCTTAGACACGCGTGTCAAGCTTTCGTCCCTGTGCAATACGATGAAAAGTGTAAGAATGAGAAACATTGAAGAAAATAACAAACGAATGAAATCAACAACAGAAGTCAGTCGTGCATTAGACACGTGTGTCAAGCTTTCGTCCCTGTGCAATACGATGAAAAATGTTAGAATGAGAAACATTAAAGGAAATAACAAACAAATGAAATCAACAACAGAAGTCAGTCGTGCATTTGTGGTTACAGCAGCAATTGACCTTACCACGTGGGAGATTATAGCTAGCTGCGTGACATCCTAGTCCAAGAAAATCAACAATGTGGAATGGCTTACTTGGATAATTGTTCATCAAAAAGAAAAAAGGGAAGAAGAGCAGTCCCTCATACCAAAGTGGTTTCCTTAGACACGTGTGTCAAGCTTTCGTCCCTGTGCAATACGATGAGAAGTGTTAGAATGAGAAACATAGAAGGAAATAACAAACAAATGAAATCAACAACAGAAGTCAGTCGTGCATTTGTGGTTACAGCAGCAATTGACCTTACCACGTGGGAGATTATACCTAGCTGCGTGACATCCTAGTCCAAGAAAATCAACAATGTGGAATGGCTTACTTGGATAATTGTTCATCAAAAAGAAAAAAGGGAAGAAGAGCAGTCCCTCATACCAAAGTGGTTTCCTTAGACACGTGTGTCAAGCTTTCGTCACTGTGCAATACGATGAAAAGTGTTAGAATGAGAAACATTGAAGAAAATAACAAACGAATGAAATCAACAACAGAAGTCAGTCGTGCATTCGTGGTTACAGCAGCAATTGACCTTACCACGTGGGAGATTACAGCTACCTGCGTGACATCCGAGCCCAAGAAAATCAACAATGTGGAACGGCTTACTTGGATAATTGTTCATTAAACAAAAAGAAGGGAATAAGAACAGTTCCTTATACCAAAGTGGTTTCCTTAGACACGTGTGTCAAGCTTTCGTCCCTGTGCAATACGATGAAAAGTGTTAGAATGAGAAACATTAAAGGAAATAACAAACAAATGAAATCAACAACAGAAGTCAGTCGTGCAAACGTGGTTACAGCAGCAATTGACCTTACCTCGTGGGAGATTATAGCTACCGGCGTGACATCCGAGTCCAAGAAAATCAACAATGTGGAATGGCTTACTTGGATAATTGTTCATTAAACAAAAAGAAGGGAATAAGAACAGTCCCTTATACCAAAGTGGTTTCCTTAGACACGCGTGTCAAGCTTTCGTCCCTGTGCAATACGATGAAAAGTGTTAGAATGAGAAACATTGAAGAAAATAACAAACGAATGAAATCAACAACAGAAGTCAGTCGTGCATTTGTGGATACAGCAGCAATTGACCTTACCACGTGGGAGATTACAGCTACCTGCGTGACATCCGAGCCCAAGAAAATGAACAATGTGGAATGGCTTACTTGGATAATTGATCATTATACAGAAAGAAGGGAATAAGAACAGTCCCTTATACCAATGTGGTTTCCATAGACACGTGTGTCAAGCTTTCGTCCCTGTGCAATACGATGAAAAGTGTAAGAATGAGAAACATTAAAGGAAATAACAAACAAATGAAATCAACAACAGAAGTCAGTCGTGCATTTGTGGTTACAGCCGCAATTGACCTTACTACGTGGGAGATTATAGCTACCGGCGTGACATCCGAGTCCAAGAAAATCAACAATGTGGAATTGCTTACTTGGATAATTGTTCATTAAACAAAAAGAAGGGAATAAGAACAGTCCCTTATACCAAAGTGGTTTCCTTAGACACGCGTGTCAAGCTTTCGTCCCTGCGCAATACGATGAAAAGTGTTAGAATGAGAAACATTGAAGAAAATAACAAACAAATGAAATCAACAACAGAAGTCAGTCGTGCATTTGTGGTTACAGCAGCAATTGACCTTACCACGTGGGATATTATAGCTACCTGCGTGACATCCGAGTCCAAAAAAATCAACAATGTGGAACGGCTTACTTGGATAATTGTTCATTAAACAAAAAGAAGGGAATGAGAACAGTCCCTTATACCAAAGTTGTTTCCTTAGACACGTGTGTCAAGCTTTCGTCCCTGTGCAATACGATGAAAAATGTTAGAATGAGAAACATTAAAGGAAATAACAAACAAATGAAATCAACAACAGAAGTCAGTCGTGCATTTGTGGTTACAGCAGCAATTGACCTTACCAGGTAAAAGATAATAGCTACCTGCGTGTCATCCGAGTCCAAGAAAATCAACAATGTGGAATGGCTTACTTGTATAATTGTTCATTAAACAAAAAGAAGGGAATAAGAACAGTCCCATATACCAAAGTGGTTTCCTTAGACACGTGTGTCAAGCTTTCGTCCCTGTGCAATACGATGAAAAGTGTTAGAATGAGAAACATTGAAGAAAATAACAAACGAATGAAATCAACAACAGAAGTCAGTCGTGCATTTGTGGTTACAGCAGCAATTGAACTTACCTCGTGGGAGATTATAGCTACCTGCGTGACATCCGAGTCCAAGAAAATCAACAATGTGGAATGGCTTATTTGGATAATTGTTCATCAAAAAGAAAAAAGGGAATAAGAAGAGTCCCTTATACATATGTGGTTTCCTTAGACACGTGTGTCAAGCTTTCGTCCCTGTGCAATACGATAAAAAATGTTAGAATGAGAAACATAGAAGGAAAAAACAAACAAATGAATTCAACAACAGAAGTCAGTCGTGCATTTGTGGTTACAGCAGCAATTGACCTTACCACGTGGGAGATTATAGCTACCTGCGTGACATCCGAGTCCAAGAAAATCAACAATGTGGAATGGCTTACTTGGATAATTGTTCATTAAACAAAAAGAAGGGAATAAGAACAGTCCTTATACCAAAGTGGTTTCCTTAGACACGCGTGTCAAGCTTTCGTCCCTGTGCAATACGATGAAAAGTGTTAGAATGAGAAACATTAAAGGAAATAACAAACAAATGAAATCAACAACAGAAGTCAGTCGTGCAAACGTGGTTACAGCAGCAATTGACCTTACCTCGTGGGAGATTATAGCTACCGGCGTGACATCCGAGTCCAAGAAAATCAACAATGTGGAATGGCTTACTTGGATAATTGTTCATTAAACAAAAAGAAGGGAATAAGAACAGTCCCTTATACCAAAGTGGTTTCCTTAGACACGCGTGTCAAGCTTTCGTCCCTGTGCAATACGATGAAAAGTGTTAGAATGAGAAAGATTGAAGAAAATAACAAACGAATGAAATCAACAACAGAAGTCAGTCGTGCATTTGTGGATACAGCAGCAATTGACCTTACCACGTGGGAGATTACAGCTACCTGCGTGACATCCGAGCCCAAGAAAATGAACAATGTGGAATGGCTTACTTGGATAATTGATCATTATACAGAAAGAAGGGAATAAGAACAGTCCCTTATAACAATGTGGTTTCCATAGACACGTGTGTCAAGCTTTCGTCCCTGTGCAATACGATGAAAAGTGTAAGAATGAGAAACATTAAAGGAAATAACAAACAAATGAAATCAACAACAGAAGTCAGTCGTGCATTTGTGGTTACAGCAGCAATTGACCTTACTACGTGGGAGATTATAGCTACCGGCGTGACATCCGAGTCCAAGAAAATCAACAATGTGGAATTGCTTACTTGGATAATTGTTCATTAAACAAAAAGAAGGGAATAAGAACAGTCCCTTATACCAAAGTGGTTTCCTTAGACACGCGTGTCAAGCTTTCGTCCCTGCGCAATACGATGAAAAGTGTTAGAATGAGAAACATTGAAGAAAATAACAAACGAATGAAATCAACAACAGAAGTCAGTCGTGCATTTGTGGTTACAGCAGCAATTGACCTTACCACGTTACAGATTATAGCTACCTGCGTGACATCCGAGTCCAAGAAAATCAACAATGTGGAATGGCTTACTTGTACAATTGTTCATTAAACAAAAAGAAGGGAATAAGAACAGTCCCATATACCAAAGTGGTTTCCTTAGACACGTGTGTCAAGCTTTCGTCCCTGTGCAATACGATGAAAAGTGTTAGAATGAGAAACATTGAAGAAAATAACAAACGAATGAAATCAACAACAGAAGTCAGTCGTGCATTTGTGGTTACAGCAGCAATTGAACTTACCTCGTGGGAGATTATAGCTACCTGCGTGACATCCGAGTCCAAGAAAATCAACAATGTGGAATGGCTTATTTGGATAATTGTTCATCAAAAAGAAAAAAGGGAATAAGAAGAGTCCCTTATACCAATGTGGTTTCCTTAGACACGTGTGTCAAGCTTTCGTCCCTGTGCAATACGATAAAAAATGTTAGAATGAGAAACATAGAAGGAAAAAACAAACAAATGAAATCAACAACAGAAGTCAGTCGTGCATTTGTGGTTACAGCAGCAATTGACCTTACCACGTGGGAGATTATAGCTACCTGCGTGACATCCGAGTCCAAGAAAATCAACAATGTGGAATGGCTTACTTGGATAATTGTTCATTAAACAAAAAGAAGGGAATAAGAACAGTCCTTATACCAAAGTGGTTTCCTTAGACACGCGTGTCAAGCTTTCGTCCCTGTGCAATACGATGAAAAGTGTTAGAATGAGAAACATTAAAGGAAATAACAAACAAATGAAATCAACAACAGAAGTCAGTCGTGCAAACGTGGTTACAGCAGCAATTGACCTTACCTCGTGGGAGATTATAGCTACCGGCGTGACATCCGAGTCCAAGAAAATCAACAATGTGGAATGGCTTACTTGGATAATTGTTCATTAAACAAAAAGAAGGGAATAAGAACAGTCCCTTATACCAAAGTGGTTTCCTTAGACACGCGTGTCAAGCTTTCGTCCCTGTGCAATACGATGAAAAGTGTTAGAATGAGAAACATTGAAGAAAATAACAAACGAATGAAATCAACAACAGAAGTCAGTCGTGCATTTGTGGATACAGCAGCAATTGACCTTACCACGTGGGAGATTACAGCTACCTGCGTGACATCCGAGCCCAAGAAAATGAACAATGTGGAATGGCTTACTTGGATAATTGATCATTATACAGAAAGAAGGGAATAAGAACAGTCCCTTATACCAATGTGGTTTCCATAGACACGTGTGTCAAGCTTTCGTCACTGTGCAATACGATGAAAAGTGTTAGAATGAGAAACATTAAAGGAAATAACAAACAAATGAAATCAACAACAGAAGTCAGTCGTGCAAACGTGGTTACAGCAGCAATTGACCTTACCTCGTGGGAGATTATAGCTACCGGCGTGACATCCGAGTCCAAGAAAATCAACAATGTGGAATGGCTTACTTGGATAATTGTTCATTAAACAAAAAGAAGGGAATAAGAACAGTCCCTTATACCAAAGTGGTTTCCTTAGACACGCGTGTCAAGCTTTCGTCCCTGTGCAATACGATGAAAAGTGTTAGAATGAGAAACATTGAAGGAAATAACAAACAAATGAAATCAACAACAGAAGTCAGCCGTCCAATTGTGGTTACAGCAGCAATTGACCTTACCACGTGGGAGATTATAGCTAGCTGCGTGACATCCTAGTCCAAGAAAATCAACAATGTGGAATGGCTTACTTGGATAATTGTTCATCAAAAAGAAAAAAGGGAAGAAGAGAAGTCCCTCATACCAAAGTGGTTTCCTTAGACACGTGTGTCAAGCTTTCGTCACTGTGCAATACGATGAAAAGTGTTAGAATGAGAAACATTGAAGAAAATAACAAACGAATGAAATCAACAACAGAAGTCAGTCGTGCATTCGTGGTTACAGCAGCAATTGACCTTACCACGTGGGAGATTACAGCTACCTGCGTGACATCCGAGCCCAAGAAAATCAACAATGTGGAACGGCTTACTTGGATAATTTTTCATTAAACAAAAAGAAGGGAATAAGAACAGTCCCTTATACCAAAGTGGTTTCCTTAGACACGTGTGTCAAGCTTTCGTCCCTGTGCAATACGATGAAAAGTGTTAGAATGAGAAACATTAAAGGAAATAACAAACAAATGAAATCAACAACAGAAGTCAGTCGTGCATTTGTGGATACAGCAGCAATTGACCTTACCACGTGGGAGATTACAGCTACCTGCGTGACATCCGAGCCCAAGAAAATGAACAATGTGGAATGGCTTACTTGGATAATTGATCATTATACAGAAAGAAGGGAATAAGAACAGTCCCTTATACCAATGTGGTTTCCATAGACACGTGTGTCAAGCTTTCGTCCCTGTGCAATACGATGAAAAGTGTTAGAATGAGAAACATTAAAGGAAATAACAAACAAATGAAATCAACAACAGAAGTCAGTCGTGCATTTGTGGTTACAGCAGCAATTGACCTTACTACGTGGGAGATTATAGCTACCGGCGTGACATCCGAGTCCAAGAAAATCAACAATGTGGAATGGCTTACTTGGATAATTGTTCATTAAACAAAAAGAAGGGAATAAGAACAGTCCCTTATACCAAAGTGGTTTCCTTAGACACGCGTGTCAAGCTTTCGTCCCTGCGCAATACGATGAAAAGTGTTAGAATGAGAAACATTGAAGAAAATAACAAACGAATGAAATCAACAACAGAAGTCAGTCGTGCATTTGTGGTTACAGCAGCAATTGACCTTACCACGTGGGATATTATAGCTACCTGCGTGACATCCGAGTCCAAAAAAATCAACAATGTGGAACGGCTTACTTGGATAATTGTTCATTAAACAAAAAGAAGGGAATGAGAACAGTCCCTTATACCAAAGTTGTTTCCTTAGACACGTGTGTCAAGCTTTCGTCCCTGTGCAATACGATGAAAAATGTTAGAATGAGAAACATTAAAGGAAATAACAAACAAATGAAATCAACAACAGAAGTCAGTCGTGCATTTGTGGTTACAGCAGCAATTGACCTTACCACGTGGGAGATTACAGCTACCTGCTTGACATCCGAGCCCAAGAAAATCAACAATGTGGAACGGCTTACTTGGATAATTTTTCATTAAACAAAAAGAAGGGAATAAGAACAGTTCCTTATACCAAAGTGGTTTCCTTAGACACGCGTGTCAAGCTTTCGTCCCTGCGCAATACGATGAAAAGTGTTAGAATGAGAAACATTGAAGAAAATAACAAACGAATGAAATCAACAACAGAAGTCAGTCGTGCATTTGTGGTTACAGCAGCAATTGACCTTACCACGTGGGATATTATAGCTACCTGCGTGACATCCGAGTCCAAAAAAATCAACAATGTGGAACGGCTTACTTGGATAATTGTTCATTAAACAAAAAGAAGGGAATGAGAACAGTCCCTTATACCAAAGTTGTTTCCTTAGACACGTGTGTCAAGCTTTCGTCCCTGTGCAATACGGTGAAAAATGTTAGAATGAGAAACATTGAAGAAAATAACAAACGAATGAAATCAACAACAGAAGTCAGTCGTGCATTCGTGGTTACAGCAGCAATTGACCTTACCACGTGGGAGATTACAGCTACCTGCGTGACATCCGAGCCCAAGAAAATCAACAATGTGGAACGGCTTACTTGGATAATTTTTCATTAAACAAAAAGAAGGGAATAAGAACAGTTCCTTATACCAAAGTGGTTTCCTTAGACACGTGTGTCAAGCTTTCGTCCCTGTGCAATACGATGAAAAGTGTTAGAATGAGAAACATTAAAGGAAATAACAAACAAATGAAATCAACAACAGAAGTCAGTCGTGCATTTGTGGATACAGCAGCAATTGACCTTACCACGTGGGAGATTACAGCTACCTGCGTGACATCCGAGCCCAAGAAAATGAACAATGTGGAATGGCTAACTTGGATAATTGATCATTATACAGAAAGAAGGGAATAAGAACAGTCCCTTATACCAATGTGGTTTCCATAGACACGTGTGTCAAGCTTTCGTCCCTGTGCAATACGATGAAAAGTGTTAGAATGAGAAACATTAAAGGAAATAACAAACAAATGAAATCAACAACAGAAGTCAGTCGTGCATTTGTGGTTACAGCAGCAATTGACCTTACTACGTGGGAGATTATAGCTACCGGCGTGACATCCGAGTCCAAGAAAATCAACAATGTGGAATTGCTTACTTGGATAATTGTTCATTAAACAAAAAGAAGGGAATAAGAACAGTCCCTTATACCAAAGTGGTTTCCTTAGACACGCGTGTCAAGCTTTCGTCCCTGCGCAATACGATGAAAAGTGTTAGAATGAGAAACATTGAAGAAAATAACAAACGAATGAAATCAACAACAGAAGTCAGTCGTGCATTTGTGGTTACAGCAGCAATTGACCTTACCACGTGGGATATTATAGCTACCTGCGTGACATCCGAGTCCAAAAAAATCAACAATGTGGAACGGCTTACTTGGATAATTGTTCATTAAACAAAAAGAAGGGAATGAGAACAGTCCCTTATACCAAAGTTGTTTCCTTAGACACGTGTGTCAAGCTTTCGTCCCTGTGCAATACGATGAAAAATGTTAGAATGAGAAACATTAAAGGAAATAACAAACAAATGAAATCAACAACAGAAGTCAGTCGTGCATTTGTGGTTACAGCAGCAATTGACCTTACCAGGTAAAAGATAATAGCTACCTGCGTGTCATCCGAGTCCAAGAAAATCAACAATGTGGAATGGCTTACTTGTACAATTGTTCATTAAACAAAAAGAAGGGAATAAGAACAGTCCCATATACCAAAGTGGTTTCCTTAGACACGTGTGTCAAGCTTTCGTCCCTGTGCAATACGATAAAAAATGTTAGAATGAGAAACATTGAAGAAAATAACAAACGAATGAAATCAACAACAGAAGTCAGTCGTGCATTTGTGGTTACAGCAGCAATTGAACTTACCTCGTGGGAGATTATAGCTACCTGCGTGACATCCGAGTCCAAGAAAATCAACAATGTGGAATGGCTTATTTGGATAATTGTTCATCAAAAAGAAAAAAGGGAATAAGAAGAGTCCCTTATACCAATGTGGTTTCCTTAGACACGTGTGTCAAGCTTTCGTCCCTGTGCAATACGATAAAAAATGTTAGAATGAGAAACATAGAAGGAAAAAACAAACAAATGAATTCAACAACAGAAGTCAGTCGTGCATTTGTGGTTACAGCAGCAATTGACCTTACCACGTGGGAGATTATAGCTACCTGCGTGACATCCGAGTCCAAGAAAATCAACAATGTGGAATGGCTTACTTGGATAATTGTTCATTAAACAAAAAGAAGGGAATAAGAACAGTCCTTATACCAAAGTGGTTTCCTTAGACACGTGTGTCAAGCTTTCGTCCCTGTGCAATACGATGAAAAGTGTTAGAATGAGAAACATTAAAGGAAATAACAAACAAATGAAATCAACAACAGAAGTCAGTCGTGCAAACGTGGTTACAGCAGCAATTGACCTTACCTCGTGGGAGATTATAGCTACCGGCGTGACATCCGAGTCCAAGAAAATCAACAATGTGGAATGGCTTACTTGGATAATTGTTCATTAAACAAAAAGAAGGGAATAAGAACAGTCCCTTATACCAAAGTGGTTTCCTTAGACACGCGTGTCAAGCTTTCGTCCCTGTGCAATACGATGAAAAGTGTTAGAATGAGAAACATTGAAGAAAATAACAAACGAATGAAATCAACAACAGAAGTCAGTCGTGCATTTGTGGATACAGCAGCAATTGACCTTACCACGTGGGAGATTACAGCTACCTGCGTGACATCCGAGCCCAAGAAAATGAACAATGTGGAATGGCTTACTTGGATAATTGATCATTATACAGAAAGAAGGGAATAAGAACAGTCCCTTATACCAATGTGGTTTCCATAGACACGTGTGTCAAGCTTTCGTCCCTGTGCAATACGATGAAAAGTGTAAGAATGAGAAACATTAAAGGAAATAACAAACAAATGAAATCAACAACAGAAGTCAGTCGTGCATTTGTGGTTACAGCAGCAATTGACCTTACTACGTGGGAGATTATAGCTACCGGCGTGACATCCGAGTCCAAGAAAATCAACAATGTGGAATTGCTTACTTGGATAATTGTTCATTAAACAAAAAGAAGGGAATAAGAACAGTCCCTTATACCAAAGTGGTTTCCTTAGACACGCGTGTCAAGCTTTCGTCCCTGCGCAATACGATGAAAAGTGTTAGAATGAGAAACATTGAAGAAAATAACAAACGAATGAAATCAACAACAGAAGTCAGTCGTGCATTTGTGGTTACAGCAGCAATTGACCTTACCACGTTACAGATTATAGCTACCTGCGTGACATCCGAGTCCAAGAAAATCAACAATGTGGAATGGCTTACTTGTACAATTGTTCATTAAACAAAAAGAAGGGAATAAGAACAGTCCCATATACCAAAGTGGTTTCCTTAGACACGTGTGTCAAGCTTTCGTCCCTGTGCAATACGATGAAAAGTGTTAGAATGAGAAACATTGAAGAAAATAACAAACGAATGAAATCAACAACAGAAGTCAGTCGTGCATTTGTGGTTACAGCAGCAATTGAACTTACCTCGTGGGAGATTATAGCTACCTGCGTGACATCCGAGTCCAAGAAAATCAACAATGTGGAATGGCTTATTTGGATAATTGTTCATCAAAAAGAAAAAAGGGAATAAGAAGAGTCCCTTATACCAATGTGGTTTCCTTAGACACGTGTGTCAAGCTTTCGTCCCTGTGCAATACGATAAAAAATGTTAGAATGAGAAACATAGAAGGAAAAAACAAACAAATGAAATCAACAACAGAAGTCAGTCGTGCATTTGTGGTTACAGCAGCAATTGACCTTACCACGTGGGAGATTATAGCTACCTGCGTGACATCCGAGTCCAAGAAAATCAACAATGTGGAATGGCTTACTTGGATAATTGTTCATTAAACAAAAAGAAGGGAATAAGAACAGTCCTTATACCAAAGTGGTTTCCTTAGACACGCGTGTCAAGCTTTCGTCCCTGTGCAATACGATGAAAAGTGTTAGAATGAGAAACATTAAAGGAAATAACAAACAAATGAAATCAACAACAGAAGTCAGTCGTGCAAACGTGGTTACAGCAGCAATTGACCTTACCTCGTGGGAGATTATAGCTACCGGCGTGACATCCGAGTCCAAGAAAATCAACAATGTGGAATGGCTTACTTGGATAATTGTTCATTAAACAAAAAGAAGGGAATAAGAACAGTCCCTTATACCAAAGTGGTTTCCTTAGACACGCGTGTCAAGCTTTCGTCCCTGTGCAATACGATGAAAAGTGTTAGAATGAGAAACATTGAAGAAAATAACAAACGAATGAAATCAACAACAGAAGTCAGTCGTGCATTTGTGGATACAGCAGCAATTGACCTTACCACGTGGGAGATTAAAGCTACCTGCGTGACATCCGAGCCCAAGAAAATGAACAATGTGGAATGGCTTACTTGGATAATTGATCATTATACAGAAAGAAGGGAATAAGAACAGTCCCTTATACCAATGTGGTTTCCATAGACACGTGTGTCAAGCTTTCGTCCCTGTGCAATACGATGAAAAGTGTAAGAATGAGAAACATTAAAGGAAATAACAAACAAATGAAATCAACAACAGAAGTCAGTCGTGCATTTGTGGTTACAGCAGCAATTGACCTTACTACGTGGGAGATTATAGCTACCGGCGTGACATCCGAGTCCAAGAAAATCAACAATGTGGAATTGCTTACTTGGATAATTGTTCATTAAACAAAAAGAAGGGAATAAGAACAGTCCCTTATACCAAAGTGGTTTCCTTAGACACGCGTGTCAAGCTTTCGTCCCTGCGCAATACGATGAAAAGTGTTAGAATGAGAAACATTGAAGAAAATAACAAACAAATGAAATCAACAACAGAAGTCTGTAACGTTACAATTGCCCATGAGACTCTAAAGACTAATTTCTAGGGGTGGTTTGGCTTATTTGGCAACAAAACTCCTACCCAGGTTTTTACAAATTTAATAAAATTCAAATATACAATGATCGATCCTTTTCACTCCAAACAAATAATAAAATAGGAACTTAACTTAAAACGATTTTAAATGAGCCACTCTGCCACTAGGATGGAACCTCTTCTGTATATTATCTTCAGCCTTCTGAACACCAATTCTTATCAGGAAGCTATAGTGCTCCAGTCCTCATTCAACGAAGTTGGTGTGATAATGCCAGGTATTTCGCAGGAATTCTTTCAGATTCAGAGAGCAAAGTGGTCTAACATACGTACTATCCCAAATTCTGTATCTCAAGGAAGTAGTTCTTGATATTTTTCAATCCCAAGAAAGGTTCCTGTTCTAATCCCACGGGAGGTTTTCTTCGTTCTAATCTCACGGGAGGTTTTCTTCGTTCTAATCCCACGGGAGGTTTTCTTCGTTCTAATCCCACGGGAGGTGCTTTGAGAAAATGAACAAAAATGATATCAGAATATGTTAACTGAATTTACAACTCCTTCTCGGATTTCTAACCAAGAAATTACAAAGAAATCATTACATTTATTATCAAATAAACCTGAGAAGGAGTTTTGCTGACATTATTTGACACAAAAAGAACTCTACCAAACCTGAAATACGTTTCGACAAGATGGATGACTCTAAAAAAAAACTACTGTTTCAAATTAAATTGATTCATTCTGGTGAGATTATTACTTGTTGAATACTAATATTCATGTTAACACTTACCGAGAATCCCGACACAATTCTCGCCGATAAATAAGATTCCGAGTCTCAAATTAAATTAATAATGACTGAAATCTAAATCTACCACTAAATCTACTTATTCTTGCTGGAGTCTCAATCATCATTGAAAATCCTTCAGAAAATTCTCTCCAGGAACGCGCATCTGCGATCCCACCGATAGTACCCGATTTGATACGATCAATTGACAAATTACCGCGTCTTCAAAAATTCCAGTAGCGTAACATGGAATGAAGCGTGCAAAATCGTTGCACACACCTCTCACCAGGAAAAAGAAAAAAAAAAAATTTTTTTTTTTTTTTCTTTATGTATGAATATCTCAAAAACAAAAATACTCGATGGCATCAGATCAAGCACAGCAGGTCAAAAGAAAACATACTCCGACTTGTCAACTGGAGCAAATGATAAAAGTTATAATTAGTGTGATATATTACAAGGGAGAATTCCGCAAACGTACCATGTCTTACCCAAAACCTATCGAATGTAACCAATTTGAAATATGAAATGCCAAATATTATGACCAATTGCTGAAGGCAAGTTGAAAAAATATATATCGAACAAATAGTCAACCAAATTTAGAAACGACCTGAGCACTAAGGAAAAAGGAAATGAGGGAAAAAGTGAAACAGACTTCAGTTGCCTAAGGCTTCTCTCTAAAAAACGAAAGAGAGATGAGTGTAAAGGAGCTCAATGAGAACTTCTTTACACCCTAAATATTTAAATTACTCAGAGTTGAGTGAAAAGGTGAAACAGAAGTCGGTTGCTGAAGGCCTCTCTCTAAAAAACGAAAGAGGGATGAGGATACTTCACACTGATGTGAAATACCATCATCCTACCGATTCTGGAAAGTCATGCCCAAACGACCTATCGTCAAAAATCTCAATATAAATTTCAGCCACTGCTACTGAAAAGTAAACAGTGCTGCGGTTATAAAAATGAAAACTAAAAAAAACCGTCTCAACTAAACAAAAGTGAATGAATTTAAAAGGTGCCGTCGCACAACAAGAAAAATCTTCCTGGCACCCGAGACGAAGGTGAACCAGAAAGGGGGGGCATGGAAGATTTTTAGTTTGAGTCCAAAATTTTCAAAAATGACTCCATCATTCTATGTTTCTTGCATAGAACGATGTCAAATCCGATAATGAAACTAAATTGAGGTAAATCCAAAATTAGCAAATATAACGTCAAATCCGGTAACGAAACTAAATTGAGGTAAATCCAAAATTAGCAAATATAACGTCAAATCCGATAATGAAAAGGTAAGGTAAAATCGATATTTATCGACCACGAAAAAATGCGATAACATCCGACAAAGTAGGTAAAAGATAATTAACGCCGTCTGTGAAAAATCAGCCATAAATGGCTCAAAATAGTCAAATAATGTGTACAAAGATGTTCTGAACTGACGTGTATATGAATCAACTGAGCTCAAGGATTCACTTCCCTACCTCCCTCTCCATTGAAGTGATATAACTGAAAGTTCACAGCAACGTTAAGTTGGGCGCCAGCAAGTATATAACTTGCAACGATAACGATAAGATAAAATGGAAATTGAAGGAAAAATGAGGAAACGGGAAATTGCAACAGTACACAGAAAATAAGAAAAACTGAATCGTTACAGACCCAAAATAATAAAATTCTCCAAAGTATACTCTCAGTTACGCCAAAATTAATTTGCTCTGCATATCTGAAAGACACTTCAGTCAGATTAACAACAACTTTAAAGGTAAATATAAGTAGTATCCATACTACAACGATAAGATAAATAGTAGCCACCACTAACTAATAGTAGTGCTACAACGATAAACGATAACAGTAGCCACGCTACAAAGATACGATAATAGTAGCCACGCTACAAAGATACGATAATAGTAGCCATGCTACAAAGATACGATAATAGTAGCCATGCTACAAAGATAAACGATAATAATTGTCAAAAATAAAGAAAAACATATAATCTGTGTATCTGAAGCAAATTTAGGAAGTAAAGGTTAAAGGCAAAAAGGAATTATTCATCATTGTCATCAGTTTTGTCAAAGTCGGTAGAAACATCATCATGGGTCAGATCTAGTTTTATGTGTTTGACATGGAAATTGCCAAGGTCAGTCCCGTTCAAGCCTCTCAAATTATAAACCAACGGAGAAATAACTTTGTTCACTATACAGGGGATGTATTTCGGTGCTAATTTGGCCGAAAATTTATTTGAAGCGTCTGACAGAACGAAATTCTTTTTCCAAACTCTATCTCCTACCTTGAAACGAAGATCGCGCTTCCTCAAGTTATAACGATGGGCATTTTTCTGATATGCTTTAAATAGCCTACTTTGAACTGTTTTATAGAGTTCTGGGAGATTGTCAGCTTGAAAAGAAGAATCTATAACTTTATTTCCTATTTCAATATTATTGTGAGCATTATCTGAAATTGAACCAAAAAATGCTCCATCAGTAGGAACGTTCCTAAGAAAGCATAAATAGGATGGAGAAAATCCTGTTACCTCATGTCTAGCTAATCTAATAGCTTGTGCTATCTGATGTATATTTTGATCCCAAGTATTGTGATTTTCATGAATGAAAGATCTTATTGCTGTTACTATGGTCTTATTCACACGTTCCGTAGGGTTGATCTGAGGGAAATATCTAGCATTGTACCAAATTTTCTGTACATTATAATCTTTCATTAAGTTTTTAAAATCCTTTGAAATGAACTGGACTCCATTATCAACCACCATTATTTGTGGAACTCCGAAAATTAGAAACACATTATTTTCAATAAACTTGACGATGCCTTTTGCGGTAGCTTTAGCCATAGGATGTACCAAAACAAATTTCGTGAACCAATCAGTAATAACTAGAACGTACTGATTTCCATTTTTCGATCTTGGATATGGTCCTAACAAGTCTGCAGAAATCAATTGAAAAGGAAAGTTAATATTACGATAATTTCCTGTTAAGCCAGCCTGTGGAAGGTTGTCTGGCTTACAAGAAGCGCAGATTTTACATTTTCTTACATATGATTTTACTGAATTTCGCATTTTTGGCCAATAATATAATTGAGAAAGTCTAGACAAGGTTTTGAAAATACCGAAATGTCCAGCTAAGGCGTCATCATGAAACTTATTTAGTAGTTCCAGTCTATTTCCAGTGGGAACCACTATTTTCCATTCAGGAGAATTATCTGACAACTTCGATCTACTCATGATGTGTTTATATAAGATATTTCCGGAAACTCTGAAATCAGGAAAAGATTCGGGATTTTTTTCAACTCTACCACACATATTTCGATACCAAAGATCAGGCTTTAAGGTATTCAGATCTAGAACAGCTGTCTCTGTTATTCGTGACAAGGAATCAGCAACTGTGTTTAACGAACCACTACGATGGACAATTTTGAATTTATGACAAGATAGTTTGATTATCCATCTAGCTATTCTAGGGGATGGATTTTTCATGGAATTCAACCATTGCAGTGAAGAATGATCGGTGATCACTGTAAACTCTGTTCCTTCGATATAAGGGCGAAATCTCTCAATAGATAGAACAATGGAGAGAAGTTCCTTCTCCGTCGTGGTATAATTCCGTTGACTTTTGTTCAAGGATTTGCTAAAATAGGCTATGGGATGTTCAACACCATCACTTTCCTGAAAGAGAACACTACCTACTCCGACATCAGAGGCATCACAAGCTAGAAAAAACCGCCTCGAAAAATCAGGGCTAGCCAAAACAGGAGTTGAAGTTAAAACCTGCTTTACTCTTTTGAATGCTGCATCAGCTTCCTCACTCCATACAATTGGTTGTCCCTTCTTGCGACCTTTAAGCAAATCTGAAATTGGGGAGCAAACTGTTGAAAAATCCTTCAAAAATCTCCTATAATATCCCACAAGACCAATCAATCTCCTAATTTGTGTCGTATTCGTAGGCACTGGATACTCTAAGATTGATTTGATTTTGTCGGGATCCGTCCTAAGGCCTTGCTCGTCAACTAAAAAACCCAAAAATTTAAGAGAGGAACGACAAAACTGACATTTTCCGAAATTAACCGTTAAATTGGCTTCTTGAAGCCGTTTGAAAAGTTGAGTTAATACCTTGAGATGGGATTCAAAATCGGGAGTTACGACAATTATATCGTCGAGATAGTAAAAAACGTATGGCTCCAATGATGGACCTATCACCATATCCATCAACCGACACATAGCCTGAGCAGCATTGTTCAAGCCAAAAGGAAGTACATTAAAGCAAAACAAACCGCGACCTTGAACTGCAAATGTAGTTTTCAACTTAGAATCATCGTCAAGAGGAATTTGGAAAAATGCTGACTTTAAATCAATGGAAGAAACAAATGAGGCATTACGAACTTTACTAATTATTGAATCTATTAAAGGCATAGGATATGAATCAGGTATGGTAACTGAATTTAGCTTTCTTCCATCGAAACATACTCTAAATGAACCATCTTTCTTACCGACCAACCAAAGGGGAGACAACCAGGGTGAAGTGGTTGTTACTGGCTTGATTATATCAAGTTTTAACATCTCATCAATCTCCTTATTGAGAACTGATTGCATAGCAGGTGAGAGAGGGTATTGTCTTTGGCGTATGGGCGAACCTTCAGTTTTAATAGTATGCGTTAGTAAGTGTGTCCTGCCAATTTCATTCTCAGGTCCTATTGATCGGAATAATTTCACCACCTCATTCAATCCATCTTGCTGCAAGGGAGTCAAGTCTTCAGCTGGTTTTATCGCATGTACTGCAGCTGTCGACAAAGTGGAGGTATTAAAAGAAAAATTCGTAAAATCAAGCTTAATATTGAATGCTTGTATAACATCCATTCCCAAAATCATTGGTTGTGAAATCGAAGGAACTACCAATACCCTAAAGTTCTTAGACAAATTATCCAACCCTATTGGCAGATCAACATAACCTAAAGTGCTTTGTAATGTACCATCAGCCGTAGTGAGATGAAAGGAAACGTCATAATTTATAGGTAAATTCAATCTTTTTAAAAGAAACAATGATGGAGAACCGAGAATTGATACATTACTGCCGCTATCCAGAAGGGCTAAAATACTTTCATTGAAGACTCTAATTCTAAGGTACGGTCTGTCATCGTCATTAAGTCTTTCCAATAATGGGCAAACTTGAGGATTTGAAGGAATTGATGGAATGGTTGTGACAGGAGGCTCAGGTGGTTTCTTTGGTGGCTTTGGAGATCGCGAACCATCTACAAGGACATTTATTTTCTTTGGTTCATATTGCCCTTGGCAGCTATTGAAGGACCTGGCTGATTCATGTTTTCTGCCAGAACATGACCAGGTTTGGCGTTTTTTGAACATTTGAAACATTTTGATTTAATAACACCAGCCGTTCCGCAACCGAAGCAAAAGGTACTTCTAGGTTTCTTACAAAAGGTATATTTATGTCCTAATTTTCTACAATTCCAACACGTTATTGATTCAAATTGTGCTACTGAATAAGGTTTTCTTCGATTCAAATCTAATACATTCTCTACTCTTTTACACAACGAATTCAAATCTGACAACGTATCTATATCCCTCAACACCAACGCTCCAACAAATTCTGACTGTAAATTTGCTCTTATTATATCAACCATTTCCCTCTCCGATACTTTACGAGTTAACCTATGAAATTGTGATTCTAAAGTTGTTATAAACATACTGACATTTTCTCCTGAACGTTGTTTCCTTGATTTAATTTCATCAAGCAAAATATGATCATAATTAGAATGTAAAAACGTATCTTTAAGTGCATTTACTAATTCCGACCAATTTGAAAAAGTTTTTCTTACAAAGTGGTTATGCCACCAGTTCCAAGCATCCAACTCAAATAAATCTGACGCAGACTCGAACAAATCTGTGTCCGTACAACCACGAGAAATCTTTAACGTATCTATCAATTCAAGAAATGGAATTAATGGCTCTTTACCTGAAAATTTTTTCAAATTCCACTTGTAAACAGGAACTTTATTACATGACGATAAATGACTCGAAACTGAAACAGATGGTACTGTTGGGGTGGAAGTTACACACTTTTCTGTTGGCTTACAATCATAAAAATCAGCTTCCAACTCAATAATCTTAATAGCAACCTCGCGTTTTTGCTTTTCCTCGCAATCATTTTCCACTAAAATTCGATGCAATCTCTTCGAACAATGAGATAATCTGTCCTCAATTCTCTTAAAATCAGATACATTTGAACCAGGAGTTAATTTAGATACCTTATCAGTTAGATCCGAAATTGAAAGCAATAATTCTTTCACATTTTCACTTACAGTATAGACATCCTGAATTTCTGTAAAGCTACGATCACCCCCTTCCTGAGCTAAAAGTCCCCTTAAAAGTTTACGATTTTGTTCTACAGTTTTAGCAACGTCTTCCTTACCAATACGTATCGCAACCTCATACGCAAGTTCATGTGCCTTCAAGAAATCTGGATTAATCATTTTATCAAAGAAAACAAACAATAAAGAAGAAAAAAAAAAAATATATAAATATATAGCTACCAAAAAAAATATCACGACACGTGTGGTCAATCTGATACCAACGAAAAATATCAAAGACGAGAGAAAAGAAAGAGAGAGAAAAAAAAATTAAACAAAGATAGATTATTATTTTAGAACTGAAAAGGTCGAAATGATAGGAGTAGTTGCCAAAATTTTCGGGCCTCACGTTGTTGCGCCAAAATGTGTAACGTTACAATTGCCCATGAGACTCTAAAGACTAATTTCTAGGGGTGGTTTGGCTTATTTGGCAACAAAACTCCTACCCAGGTTTTTACAAATTTAATAAAATTCAAATATACAATGATCGATCCTTTTCACTCCAAACAAATAATAAAATAGGAACTTAACTTAAAACGATTTTAAATGAGCCACTCTGCCACTAGGATGGAACCTCTTCTGTATATTATCTTCAGCCTTCTGAACACCAATTCTTATCAGGAAGCTATAGTGCTCCAGTCCTCATTCAACGAAGTTGGTGTGATAATGCCAGGTATTTCGCAGGAATTCTTTCAGATTCAGAGAGCAAAGTGGTCTAACATACGTACTATCCCAAATTCTGTATCTCAAGGAAGTAGTTCTTGATATTTTTCAATCCCAAGAAAGGTTCCTGTTCTAATCCCACGGGAGGTTTTCTTCGTTCTAATCTCACGGGAGGTTTTCTTCGTTCTAATCCCACGGGAGGTTTTCTTCGTTCTAATCCCACGGGAGGTGCTTTGAGAAAATGAACAAAAATGATATCAGAATATGTTAACTGAATTTACAACTCCTTCTCGGATTTCTAACCAAGAAATTACAAAGAAATCATTACATTTATTATCAAATAAACCTGAGAAGGAGTTTTGCTGACATTATTTGACACAAAAAGAACTCTACCAAACCTGAAATACGTTTCGACAAGATGGATGACTCTAAAAAAAAACTACTGTTTCAAATTAAATTGATTCATTCTGGTGAGATTATTACTTGTTGAATACTAATATTCATGTTAACACTTACCGAGAATCCCGACACAATTCTCGCCGATAAATAAGATTCCGAGTCTCAAATTAAATTAATAATGACTGAAATCTAAATCTACCACTAAATCTACTTATTCTTGCTGGAGTCTCAATCATCATTGAAAATCCTTCAGAAAATTCTCTCCAGGAACGCGCATCTGCGATCCCACCGATAGTACCCGATTTGATACGATCAATTGACAAATTACCGCGTCTTCAAAAATTCCAGTAGCGTAACATGGAATGAAGCGTGCAAAATCGTTGCAAGTCAGTCGTGCATTTGTGGTTACAGCAGCAATTGACCTTACCAGGTAAAAGATAATAGCTACCTGCGTGTCATCCGAGTCCAAGAAAATCAACAATGTGGAATGGCTTACTTGGATAATTGATCATTATACAGAAAGAAGGGAATAAGAACAGTCCCTTATACCAATGTGGTTTCCATAGACAGGTGTGTCAAGCTTTCGTCCCTGTGCAATACGATGAGAAGTGTTAGAATGAGAAACATTGAAGGAAATAACAAACAAATCAAATCAACAGAAGTCAGTCGTGCATTTGTGATTACAGCAGCAATTGACCTTACCACGTGGGAGATTGTAGCTACCTGCGTGACATCCGAGTCCAAGAAAATCAACAATGTGGAATGGCTTACTTGGATAATTGATCATTATACAGAAAGAATGAAGTAAGAACAGTCCCTTATACCAATGTGGTTTCCATAGACACGTGTGTCAAGCTTTCGTCCCTGTGCAATACGATGAAAAGTGTTAGAATGAGAAACATTGAAAAAATAACAAACGAATGTAATCAACAACAGAAGTCAGTCGTGCATTTGTGGTTACAGCAGCAATTGACCTTACCACGTGGGAGATTATAGCTACCTGCGTGACATCCGAGTCCAAGAAAATCAACAATGTGGAACGGCTTACATGGATAATTGTTCATAAAACAGAAAGAATTGAATAAGAACAGTCCCTTATACCAATGTGGTTTCCATAGACACGTGTGTCAAGCTTTCGTCCCTGTGCAATACGATGAAAAGTGTTAGAATGAGAAACATTGAAGAAAATAACAAACGAATGAAATCAACAACAGAAGTCAGTCGTGCATTTGTGGTTACAGCAGCAATTGAACTTACCACGTTACAGATTATAGCTACCTGCGTGTCATCCGAGTCCAAGAAAATCAACAATGTGGAATGGCTTACTTGGATAATTGATCATCATACAGAAAGAAGGGAATAAGAACAGTCCCTTATACCGATGTGGTTTCCATAGACACGTGTGTCAAGCTTTCGTCTCTGTGCAATACGATGAGAAGTGTTAGAATGAGAAACATTGAAGGAAATAACAAACAAATGAAATCAACAACAGAAGTCAGCCGTCCAATTGTGGTTACAGCAGCAATTGACCTTACCACGTGGGAGATTATAGCTAGCTGCGTGACATCCTAGTCCAAGAAAATCAACAATGTGGAATGGCTTACTTGGATAATTGTTCATCAAAAAGAAAAAAGGGAAGAAGAGAAGTCCCTCATACCAAAGTGGTTTCCTTAGACACGTGTGTCAAGCTTTCGTCACTGTGCAATACGATGAAAAGTGTTAGAATGAGAAACATTGAAGAAAATAACAAACGAATGAAATCAACAACAGAAGTCAGTCGTGCATTCGTGGTTACAGCAGCAATTGACCTTACCACGTGGGAGATTACAGCTACCTGCGTGACATCCGAGCCCAAGAAAATCAACAATGTGGAACGGCTTACTTGGATAATTTTTCATTAAACAAAAAGAAGGGAATAAGAACAGTTCCTTATACCAAAGTGGTTTCCTTAGACACGTGTGTCAAGCTTTCGTCCCTGTGCAATACGATGAAAAGTGTTAGAATGAGAAACATTAAAGGAAATAACAAACAAATGAAATCAACAACAGAAGTCAGTCGTGCATTTGTGGATACAGCAGCAATTGACCTTACAACGTGGGAGATTACAGCTACCTGCGTGACATCCGAGCCCAAGAAAATGAACAATGTGGAATGGCTTACTTGGATAATTGATCATTATACAGAAAGAAGGGAATAAGAACAGTCCCTTATACCAATGTGGTTTCCATAGACACGTGTGTCAAGCTTTCGTCCCTGTGCAATACGATGAAAAGTGTTAGAATGAGAAACATTAAAGGAAATAACAAACAAATGAAATCAACAACAGAAGTCAGTCGTGCATTTGTGGTTACAGCAGCAATTGACCTTACTACGTGGGAGATTATAGCTACCGGCGTGACATCCGAGTCCAAGAAAATCAACAATGTGGAATTGCTTACTTGGATAATTGTTCATTAAACAAAAAGAAGGGAATAAGAACAGTCCCTTATACCAAAGTGGTTTCCTTAGACACGCGTGTCAAGCTTTCGTCCCTGCGCAATACGATGAAAAGTGTTAGAATGAGAAACATTGAAGAAAATAACAAACGAATGAAATCAACAACAGAAGTCAGTCGTGCATTTGTGGTTACAGCAGCAATTGACCTTACCACGTGGGATATTATAGCTACCTGCGTGACATCCGAGTCCAAAAAAATCAACAATGTGGAACGGCTTACTTGGATAATTGTTCATTAAACAAAAAGAAGGGAATGAGAACAGTCCCTTATACCAAAGTTGTTTCCTTAGACACGTGTGTCAAGCTTTCGTCCCTGTGCAATACGATGAAAAATGTTAGAATGAGAAACATTAAAGGAAATAACAAACAAATGAAATCAACAACAGAAGTCAGTCGTGCATTTGTGGTTACAGCAGCAATTGACCTTACCAGGTAAAAGATAATAGCTACCTGCGTGTCATCCGAGTCCAAGAAAATCAACAATGTGGAATGGCTTACTTGTACAATTGTTCATTAAACAAAAAGAAGGGAATAAGAACAGTCCCATATACCAAAGTGGTTTCCTTAGACACGTGTGTCAAGCTTTCGTCCCTGTGCAATACGATGAAAAGTGTTAGAATGAGAAACATTGAAGAAAATAACAAACGAATGAAATCAACAACAGAAGTCAGTCGTGCATTTGTGGTTACAGCAGCAATTGAACTTACCTCGTGGGAGATTATAGCTACCTGCGTGACATCCGAGTCCAAGAAAATCAACAATGTGGAATGGCTTATTTGGATAATTGTTCATCAAAAAGAAAAAAGGGAATAAGAAGAGTCCCTTATACCAATGTGGTTTCCTTAGACACGTGTGTCAAGCTTTCGTCCCTGTGCAATACGATAAAAAATGTTAGAATGAGACACATAGAAGGAAAAAACAAACAAATGAATTCAACAACAGAAGTCAGTCGTGCATTTGTGGTTACAGCAGCAATTGACCTTACCACGTGGGAGATTATAGCTACCTGCGTGACATCCGAGTCCAAGAAAATCAACAATGTGGAATGGCTTACTTGGATAATTGTTCATTAAACAAAAAGAAGGGAATAAGAACAGTCCTTATACCAAAGTTGTTTCCTTAGACACGCGTGTCAAGCTTTCGTCCCTGTGCAATACGATGAAAAGTGTTAGAATGAGAAACATTAAAGGAAATAACAAACAAATGAAATCAACAACAGAAGTCAGTCGTGCAAACGTGGTTACAGCAGCAATTGACCTTACCTCGTGGGAGATTATAGCTACCGGCGTGACATCCGAGTCCAAGAAAATCAACAATGTGGAATGGCTTACTTGGATAATTGTTCATTAAACAAAAAGAAGGGAATAAGAACAGTCCCTTATACCAAAGTGGTTTCCTTAGACACGCGTGTCAAGCTTTCGTCCCTGTGCAATACGATGAAAAGTGTTAGAATGAGAAACATTGAAGAAAATAACAAACGAATGAAATCAACAACAGAAGTCAGTCGTGCATTTGTGGATACAGCAGCAATTGACCTTACCACGTGGGAGATTACAGCTACCTGCGTGACATCCGAGCCCAAGAAAATGAACAATGTGGAATGGCTTACTTGGATAATTGATCATTATACAGAAAGAAGGGAATAAGAACAGTCCATTATACCAATGTGGTTTCCATAGACACGTGTGTCAAGCTTTCGTCCCTGTGCAATACGATGAAAAGTGTAAGAATGAGAAACATTAAAGGAAATAACAAACAAATGAAATCAACAACAGAAGTCAGTCGTGCATTTGTGGTTACAGCAGCAATTGACCTTACTACGTGGGAGATTATAGCTACCGGCGTGACATCCGAGTCCAAGAAAATCAACAATGTGGAATTGCTTACTTGGATAATTGTTCATTAAACAAAAAGAAGGGAATAAGAACAGTCCCTTATACCAAAGTGGTTTCCTTAGACACGCGTGTCAAGCTTTCGTCCCTGCGCAATACGATGAAAAGTGTTAGAATGAGAAACATTGAAGAAAATAACAAACAAATGAAATCAACAACAGAAGTCAGTCGTGCATTTGTGGTTACAGCAGCAATTGACCTTACCAGGTAAAAGATAATAGCTACCTGCGTGTCATCCGAGTCCAAGAAAATCAACAATGTGGAATGGCTTACTTGGATAATTGATCATTATACAGAAAGAAGGGAATAAGAACAGTCCCTTATACCAATGTGGTTTCCATAGACAGGTGTGTCAAGCTTTCGTCCCTGTGCAATACGATGAGAAGTGTTAGAATGAGAAACATTGAAGGAAATAACAAACAAATCAAATCAACAGAAGTCAGTCGTGCATTTGTGATTACAGCAGCAATTGACCTTACCACGTGGGAGATTGTAGCTACCTGCGTGACATCCGAGTCCAAGAAAATCAACAATGTGGAATGGCTTACTTGGATAATTGATCATTATACAGAAAGAATGAAGTAAGAACAGTCCCTTATACCAATGTGGTTTCCATAGACACGTGTGTCAAGCTTTCGTCCCTGTGCAATACGATGAAAAGTGTTAGAATGAGAAACATTGAAAAAATAACAAACGAATGTAATCAACAACAGAAGTCAGTCGTGCATTTGTGGTTACAGCAGCAATTGACCTTACCACGTGGGAGATTATAGCTACCTGCGTGACATCCGAGTCCAAGAAAATCAACAATGTGGAACGGCTTACATGGATAATTGTTCATAAAACAAAAAGAATTGAATAAGAACAGTCCCTTATACCAATGTGGTTTCCATAGACACGTGTGTCAAGCTTTCGTCCCTGTGCAATACGATGAAAAGTGTTAGAATGAGAAACATTGAAGAAAATAACAAACGAATGAAATCAACAACAGAAGTCAGTCGTGCATTTGTGGTTACAGCAGCAATTGAACTTACCACGTTACAGATTATAGCTACCTGCGTGTCATCCGAGTCCAAGAAAATCAACAATGTGGAATGGCTTACTTGGATAATTGATCATCATACAGAAAGAAGGGAATAAGAACAGTCCCTTATACCGATGTGGTTTCCATAGACACGTGTGTCAAGCTTTCGTCTCTGTGCAATACGATGAGAAGTGTTAGAATGAGAAACATTGAAGGAAATAACAAACAAATGAAATCAACAACAGAAGTCAGCCGTCCAATTGTGGTTACAGCAGCAATTGACCTTACCACGTGGGAGATTATAGCTAGCTGCGTGACATCCTAGTCCAAGAAAATCAACAATGTGGAATGGCTTACTTGGATAATTGTTCATCAAAAAGAAAAAAGGGAAGAAGAGAAGTCCCTCATACCAAAGTGGTTTCCTTAGACACGTGTGTCAAGCTTTCGTCCCTGTGCAATACGATAAAAAATGTTAGAATGAGAAACATAGAAGGAAAAAACAAACAAATGAATTCAACAACAGAAGTCAGTCGTGCATTTGTGGTTACAGCAGCAATTGACCTTACCACGTGGGAGATTATAGCTACCTGCGTGACATCCGAGTCCAAGAAAATCAACAATGTGGAATGGCTTACTTGGATAATTGTTCATTAAACAAAAAGAAGGGAATAAGAACAGTCCTTATACCAAAGTGGTTTCCTTAGACACGCGTGTCAAGCTTTCGTCCCTGTGCAATACGATGAAAAGTGTTAGAATGAGAAACATTAAAGGAAATAACAAACAAATGAAATCAACAACAGAAGTCAGTCGTGCAAACGTGGTTACAGCAGCAATTGACCTTACCTCGTGGGAGATTATAGCTACCGGCGTGACATCCGAGTCCAAGAAAATCAACAATGTGGAATGGCTTACTTGGATAATTGTTCATTAAACAAAAAGAAGGGAATAAGAACAGTCCCTTATACCAAAGTGGTTTCCTTAGACACGCGTGTCAAGCTTTCGTCCCTGTGCAATACGATGAAAAGTGTTAGAATGAGAAACATTGAAGAAAATAACAAACGAATGAAATCAACAACAGAAGTCAGTCGTGCATTTGTGGATACAGCAGCAATTGACCTTACCACGTGGGAGATTACAGCTACCTGCGTGACATCCGAGCCCAAGAAAAAGAACAATGTGGAATGGCTTACTTGGATAATTGATCATTATACAGAAAGAAGGGAATAAGAACAGTCCCTTATACCAATGTGGTTTCCATAGACACGTGTGTCAAGCTTTCGTCCCTGTGCAATACGATGAAAAGTGTAAGAATGAGAAACATTAAAGGAAATAACAAACAAATGAAATCAACAACAGAAGTCAGTCGTGCATTTGTGGTTACAGCAGCAATTGACCTTACTACGTGGGAGATTATAGCTACCGGCGTGACATCCGAGTCCAAGAAAATCAACAATGTGGAATTGCTTACTTGGATAATTGTTCATTAAACAAAAAGAAGGGAATAAGAACAGTCCCTTATACCAAAGTGGTTTCCTTAGACACGCGTGTCAAGCTTTCGTCCCTGCGCAATACGATGAAAAGTGTTAGAATGAGAAACATTGAAGAAAATAACAAACAAATGAAATCAACAACAGAAGTCAGTCGTGCATTTGTGGTTACAGCAGCAATTGACCTTACCAGGTAAAAGATAATAGCTACCTGCGTGTCATCCGAGTCCAAGAAAATCAACAATGTGGAATGGCTTACTTGGATAATTGATCATTATACAGAAAGAAGGGAATAAGAACAGTCCCTTATACCAATGTGGTTTCCATAGACAGGTGTGTCAAGCTTTCGTCCCTGTGCAATACGATGAGAAGTGTTAGAATGAGAAACATTGAAGGAAATAACAAACAAATCAAATCAACAGAAGTCAGTCGTGCATTTGTGATTACAGCAGCAATTGACCTTACCACGTGGGAGATTGTAGCTACCTGCGTGACATCCGAGTCCAAGAAAATCAACAATGTGGAATGGCTTACTTGGATAATTGATCATTATACAGAAAGAATGAAGTAAGAACAGTCCCTTATACCAATGTGGTTTCCATAGACACGTGTGTCAAGCTTTCGTCCCTGTGCAATACGATGAAAAGTGTTAGAATGAGAAACATTGAAAAAATAACAAACGAATGTAATCAACAACAGAAGTCAGTCGTGCATTTGTGGTTACAGCAGCAATTGACCTTACCACGTGGGAGATTATAGCTACCTGCGTGACATCCGAGTCCAAGAAAATCAACAATGTGGAACGGCTTACATGGATAATTGTTCATAAAACAAAAAGAATTGAATAAGAACAGTCCCTTATACCAATGTGGTTTCCATAGACACGTGTGTCAAGCTTTCGTCCCTGTGCAATACGATGAAAAGTGTTAGAATGAGAAACATTGAAGAAAATAACAAACGAATGAAATCAACAACAGAAGTCAGTCGTGCATTTGTGGTTACAGCAGCAATTGAACTTACCACGTTACAGATTATAGCTACCTGCGTGTCATCCGAGTCCAAGAAAATCAACAATGTGGAATGGCTTACTTGGATAATTGATCATCATACAGAAAGAAGGGAATAAGAACAGTCCCTTATACCGATGTGGTTTCCATAGACACGTGTGTCAAGCTTTCGTCTCTGTGCAATACGATGAGAAGTGTTAGAATGAGAAACATTGAAGGAAATTACAAACAAATGAAATCAACAACAGAAGTCAGCCGTCCAATTGTGGTTACAGCAGCAATTGACCTTACCACGTGGGAGATTATAGCTAGCTGCGTGACATCCTAGTCCAAGAAAATCAACAATGTGGAAGGGCTTACTTGGATAATTGTTCAT
This sequence comes from Harmonia axyridis, assembly GCF_914767665.1. NCBI lineage: Eukaryota > Metazoa > Arthropoda > Insecta > Coleoptera > Coccinellidae > Harmonia > Harmonia axyridis. The sequence goes on along the minus strand of NC_059502.1, from coordinate 45,306,874 downwards.
CAAAAAGAAAAAAGGGAAGAAGAGAAGTCCCTCATACCAAAGTGGTTTCCTTAGACACGTGTGTCAAGCTTTCGTCACTGTGCAATACGATGAAAAGTGTTAGAATGAGAAACATTGAAGAAAATAACAAACGAATGAAATCAACAACAGAAGTCAGTCGTGCATTCGTGGTTACAGCAGCAATTGACCTTACCACGTGGGAGATTACAGCTACCTGCGTGACATCCGAGCCCAAGAAAATCAACAATGTGGAACGGCTTACTTGGATAATTTTTCATTAAACAAAAAGAAGGGAATAAGAACAGTTCCTTATACCAAAGTGGTTTCCTTAGACACGTGTGTCAAGCTTTCGTCCCTGTGCAATACGATGAAAAGTGTTAGAATGAGAAACATTAAAGGAAATAACAAACAAATGAAATCAACAACAGAAGTCAGTCGTGCATTTGTGGATACAGCAGCAATTGACCTTACCACGTGGGAGATTACAGCTACCTGCGTGACATCCGAGCCCAAGAAAATGAACAATGTGGAATGGCTTACTTGGATAATTGATCATTATACAGAAAGAAGGGAATAAGAACAGTCCCTTATACCAATGTGGTTTCCATAGACACGTGTGTCAAGCTTTCGTCCCTGTGCAATACGATGAAAAGTGTTAGAATGAGAAACATTGAAGGAAATAACAAACAAATGAAATCAACAACAGAAGTCAGTCGTGCATTTGTGGTTACAGCAGCAATTGACCTTACTACGTGGGAGATTATAGCTACCGGCGTGACATCCGAGTCCAAGAAAATCAACAATGTGGAATTGCTTACTTGGATAATTGTTCATTAAACAAAAAGAAGGGAATAAGAACAGTCCCTTATACCAAAGTGGTTTCCTTAGACACGCGTGTCAAGCTTTCGTCCCTGCGCAATACGATGAAAAGTGTTAGAATGAGAAACATTGAAGAAAATAACAAACGAATGAAATCAACAACAGAAGTCAGTCGTGCATTTGTGGTTACAGCAGCAATTGACCTTACCAGGTAAAAGATAATAGCTACCTGCGTGTCATCCGAGTCCAAGAAAATCAACAATGTGGAATGGCTTACTTGGATAATTGATCATTATACAGAAAGAAGGGAATAAGAACAGTCCCTTATACCAATGTGGTTTCCATAGACAGGTGTGTCAAGCTTTCGTCCCTGTGCAATACGATGAGAAGTGTTAGAATGAGAAACATTGAAGGAAATAACAAACAAATCAAATCAACAGAAGTCAGTCGTGCATTTGTGATTACAGCAGCAATTGTCCTTACCACGTGGGAGATTGTAGCTACCTGCGTGACATCCGAGTCCAAGAAAATCAACAATGTGGAATGGCTTACTTGGATAATTGATCATTATACAGAAAGAATGAAGTAAGAACAGTCCCTTATACCAATGTGGTTTCCATAGACACGTGTGTCAAGCTTTCGTCCCTGTGCAATACGATGAAAAGTGTTAGAATGAGAAACATTGAAGAAAATAACAAACGAATGTAATCAACAACAGAAGTCAGTCGTGCATTTGTGGTTACAGCAGCAATTGACCTTACCACGTGGGAGATTATAGCTACCTGCGTGACATCCGAGTCCAAGAAAATCAACAATGTGGAACGGCTTACATGGATAATTGTTCATTAAACAAAAAGAATTGAATAAGAACAGTCCCTTATACCAATGTGGTTTCCATAGACACGTGTGTCAAGCTTTCGTCCCTGTGCAATACGATGAAAAGTGTTAGAATGAGAAACATTGAAGAAAATAACAAACGAATGAAATCAACAACAGAAGTCAGTCGTGCATTTGTGGTTACAGCAGCAATTGACCTTACCACGTTACAGATTATAGCTACCTGCGTGACATCCGAGTCCAAGAAAATCAACAATGTGGAATGGCTTACTTGTACAATTGTTCATTAAACAAAAAGAAGGGAATAAGAACAGTCCCATATACCAAAGTGGTTTCCTTAGACACGTGTGTCAAGCTTTCGTCCCTGTGCAATACGATGAAAAGTGTTAGAATGAGAAACATTGAAGAAAATAACAAACGAATGAAATCAACAACAGAAGTCAGTCGTGCATTTGTGGTTACAGCAGCAATTGAACTTACCTCGTGGGAGATTATAGCTACCTGCGTGACATCCGAGTCCAAGAAAATCAACAATGTGGAATGGCTTATTTGGATAATTGTTCATCAAAAAGAAAAAAGGGAATAAGAAGAGTCCCTTATACCAATGTGGTTTCCTTAGACACGTGTGTCAAGCTTTCGTCCCTGTGCAATACGATAAAAAATGTTAGAATGAGAAACATAGAAGGAAAAAACAAACAAATGAAATCAACAACAGAAGTCAGTCGTGCATTTGTGGTTACAGCAGCAATTGACCTTACCACGTGGGAGATTATAGCTACCTGCGTGACATCCGAGTCCAAGAAAATCAACAATGTGGAATGGCTTACTTGGATAATTGTTCATTAAACAAAAAGAAGGGAATAAGAACAGTCCTTATACCAAAGTTGTTTCCTGAGACACGTGTGTCAAGCTTTCGTCCCTGTGCAATACCTCGAAAAGTGTTAGAATGAGAAACGTTGAAGAAAATAACAAACGAATGAAATCAACAACAGAAGTCAGTCGTGCATTTGTGGATACAGCAGCAATTGACCTTACCACGTGGGAGATTATAGCTCCCTGCGTGACATCTGAGTCCAAGAAAATCAACAATGTGGAATGGCTAACTTGGATAATTGTTCATCAAAAAGAAAAAAGGGAATAAGAAGAGTCCCTTATACCAATGTGGTTTCCTTAGACACGTGTGTCAAGCTTTCGTCCCTGTGCAATACGATAAAAAATGTTAGAATGAGAAACATAGAAGGAAAAAACAAACAAATGAATTCAACAACAGAAGTCAGTCGTGCATTTGTGGTTACAGCAGCAATTGACCTTACCACGTGGGAGATTATAGCTACCTGCGTGACATCCGAGTCCAAGAAAATCAACAATGTGGAATGGCTTACTTGGATAATTGTTCATTAAACAAAAAGAAGGGAATAAGAACAGTCCTTATACCAAAGTTGTTTCCTGAGACACGTGTGTCAAGCTTTCGTCCCTGTGCAATACCTCGAAAAGTGTTAGAATGAGAAACGTTGAAGAAAATAACAAACGAATGAAATCAACAACAGAAGTCAGTCGAGCATTTGTGGTTACAGCAGCAATAGACCTTACCACGTGGGAGATTATAGCTACCTGCGTGACATCCGAGTCCAACAAAATCAACAATGTGGAATGGATTACTTGGATAATTGTTCATCAAAAAGAAAAGAGGGAATGAGAACAAACCCTTGTGGTTTCCTTAGACACGTGTGTCAAGCTTTCGTCCCTGTGTAATACGATGAAAAGAGCTAGAATGAGAAACATTGAAGGAAATAACAAACAAATGAAATCAACAACAGAAGTCAGTCGTGCATTTGTGGTTACAGCAGCAATTGACCTTACCACGTGGGAGATTATAGCTACCTGCGTGAAATCCGAGTCCAAGAAAATCAACAATGTGGAATGGCTTACTTGGATAATTGATCATTTTACAGAAAGAATGGAATAAGAACAGTCCCTTATACCGATGTGGTTTCCATAGACACGTGTGTCAAGCTTTCGTCCCTGTGCAATACGATGAAAAGTGTTAGAATGAGGAACTTTGGAGAAAATAACAAACGAATGAAATCAACAACAGAAGTCAGTCGTGCATTTGTGGTTACAGCAGCAATTGACCTCACCACGTGGGAGATTATAGCTACCTGCGTGACATCCGAGTCCAAGAAAATCAACAATGTGTAATGGCTTACTTGGATAATTGTTCATCAAAAAGAAAAAAGGGAATAAGAACAGTCCCTCATACCAATGTGGCTTCCTTAGACACGTAAGTCAAGCTTTCGTCCCTGTGTAATACGATGAAAAGAGTTAGAATGAGAAACATACAAAGAAAAAACTTAAAAATGAAATCAACAACAGAAGTCAGTCGTGCATTTGTGGTTACAGCAGCAATTGACCTTACCACGTGGGAGATTATAGCTACCTGCGTGACATCCGAGTCCAAGAAAATCAACAATGTGGAATGGCTTACTTGTACAATTGTTCATTAAACAAAAAGAAGGGAATAAGAACAGTCCCATATACCAAAGTGGTTTCCTTAGACACGTGTGTCAAGCTTTCGTCCCTGTGCAATACGATGAAAAGTGTTAGAATGAGAAACAGTGAAGAAAATAACAAACGAATGAAATCAACAACAGAAGTCAGTCGTGCATTTGTGGTTACAGCAGCAATTGAACTTACCCCGTGGGAGATTATAGCTACCTGCGTGACATCCGAGTCCAAGAAAATCAACAATGTGGAATGGCTTATTTGGATAATTGTTCATCAAAAAGAAAAAAGGGAATAAGAAGAGTCCCTTATACCAATGTGGTTTCCTTAGACACGTGTGTCAAGCTTTCGTCCCTGTGCAATACGATAAAAAATGTTAGAATGAGAAACATAGAAGGAAAAAACAAACAAATGAAATCAACAACAGAAGTCAGTCGTGCATTTGTGGTTACAGCAGCAATTGACTTTACCACGTGGGAGATTATAGCTACCGGCGTGACATCCGAGTCCAAAAAAATCAACAATGTGGAATTGCTTACTTGGATAATTGTTCATTAAACAAAAAGAAGGGAATAAGAACAGTCCCTTATACCAAAGTGGTTTCCTTAGACACGCGTGTCAAGCTTTCGTCCCTGTGCAATACGATGAAAAGTGTTAGAATGAGAAACATTGAAGAAAATAACAAACGAATGAAATCAACAACAGAAGTCAGTCGTGCATTTGTGGTTACAGCAGCAATTGACCTTACCACGTGGGAGATGATAGCTACCTGCGTGACATCCGAGTCCAGGAAAATCAACAATGTGGAACGGCTTACTTGGATAATTGTTCATTAAACAAAAAGAAGGGAATAAGAACAGTCCCTTATACCAAAGTGGTTTCCTTAGACACGTGTGTCAAGCTTTCGTCCCTGTGCAATACGATGAAAAATGTTAGAATGAGAAACATTAAGGGAAATAACAAACAAATGAAATCAACAACAGAAGTCAGTCGTGCATTTGTGGTTACAGCAGCAATTGACCTTACCACGTAAAAGATAATAGCTACCTGCGTGTCATCCGAGTCCAAGAAAATCAACAATGTGGAATGGCTTACTTGGATAATTGATCATTATACAGAAAGAAGGGAATAAGAACAGTCCCTTATACCAATGTGGTTTCCATAGACACGTGTGTCAAGCTTTCGTCCCTGTGCAATACGATGAGAAGTGTTAGAATGAGAAACATCGAAGGAAATAACAAACAAATCGAATCAACAACAGAAGTCAGTCGTGCATTTGTGATTACAGCAGCAATTGACCTTACCACGTGAGAGATTGTAGCTACCTGCGTGACATCCGAGTCCAAGAAAATCAACAATGTGGAATGGCTTACTTGGATAATTGATCATTATACAGAAAGAAGGGAATAAGAACAGTCCCTTATACCAATGTGGTTTCCATAGACACGTGTGTCAACCTTTCGTCCCTGTGCAATACGATGAGAAGTGTTAGAATGAGAAACATCGAAGGAAATATCAAACAAATCAAATCAACAACAGAAGTCGGTCGTGCATTTGTGATTACAGCAGCAATTGACCTTACCACGTGAGAGATTGTAGCTACCTGCGTGACATCTGAGTCCAAGAAAATCAACAATGTGGAATGGCTTACTTGGATAATTGATCATTATACAGAAAGAATGAAGTAAGAACAGTCCCTTATACCAATGTGGTTTCCATAGACACGTGTGTCAAGCTTTCGTCCCTGTGCAATACGATGAAAAATGTTAGAATGAGAAACATTGAAGAAAATAACAAACGAATGAAATCAACAACAGAAGTCAGTCGTGCATTTGTGGTTAGAGCAGCAATTGACTTTACCACGTGGTAGATTATAGCTACCTGCGTGACATCCGAGTCCAAGAAAATCAACAATGTGGAACGGCTAACTTGGATAATTGTTCATTAAACAAAAAGAATTGAATAAGAACAGTCCCTTATACCAAAGTGGTTTCCTTAGACACGTGTGTCAAGCTTTCGTCCCTGTGCAATACGATGAAAAGTGTTAGAATGAGAAACATTGAAGGAAATAACAAACAAATGAAATCAACAACAGAAGTCAGTCGTGAATTTGTGGTTACAGCAGCAATTGACCTCACCACGTTACAGATTATAGCTACCTGCGTGTCATCCGAGTCCAAGAAAATCAACAATGTGGAATGGCTTACTTGGATAATTGATCATCATACAGAAAGAAGGGAATAAGAACAGTCCCTTATACCGATGTGGTTTCCTTAGACACGTGTGTCAAGCTTTCGTCCCTGTGCAATACGATGAGAAGTGTTAGAATGAGAAACATTGAAGGAAATAACAAACCAATGAAATCAACAAAAGAAGTCAGCCGTCCAATTGTGGTTACAGCAGCAGTTGACCTTACCACGTGGGAGATTATAGCTACCCGCGTGTCATCCGAGTCCAAGAAAATCAACAATGTGGAATGGCTTACTTGGATAATTGTTCATTAAACAAAAAGAAGGGAATAAGAACAGTCCCTTATACCAAAGTGGTTTCCTTAGACACCTGTGTCAAGCTTTCGTTCCTGTGCAATACGATGAAAAGTGTTAGAATGAGAAACATAGAAGGAAATAACAAACAAATGAAATCAACAACAGAAGTCAGTCGTGCATTTGTGGTTACAGCAGCAATTGACCTAACCACGTGGGAGATTATAGCTACCTGCGTGACATCCGAGTCCAAGAAAATCAACAATGTGGAATGGCTTACTTGGATAATTGTTCATTGAACAAAACGAAGGGAATAAGAACAGTCCCTTATACCAAAGTGGTTTCCTTAGACACGCGTGTCAAGCTTTCGTCCCTGTGCAATACGATGAAAAGTGTTAGAATGAGAAACATTGAAGAAAATAACAAACGAATGAAATCAACAACAGAAGTCAGTCGTGCATTTGTGGTTACAGCAGCAATTGACCTTACCACGTGGGAGATTATAGCTACCTGCGTGACATCCGAGTCCAAGAAAATCAACAATGTGGAATGGCTTACTTGGATAATTGTTCATTAAACAAAAAGAAGGGAATAAGAACAGTCCCTTATACCAAAGTGGTTTCCTTAGACACCTGTGTCAAGCTTTCGTTCCTGTGCAATACGATGAAAAGTGTTAGAATGAGAAACATAGAAGGAAATAACAAACAAATGAAATCAACAACAGAAGTCAGTCGTGCATTTGTGGTTACAGCAGCAATTGACCTAACCACGTGGGAGATTATAGCTACCTGCGTGACATCCGAGTCCAAGAAAATCAACAATGTGGAATGGCTTACTTGGATAATTGTTCATTAAACAAAACGAAGGGAATAAGAACAGTCCCTTATACCAAAGTGGTTTCCTTAGACACGCGTGTCAAGCTTTCGTCCCTGTGCAATACGATGAAAAGTGTTAGAATGAGAAACATTGAAGAAAATAACGAACAAATGAAATCAACATTAGAAGTCAGTCGTGCATTTGTGGTTACAGCAGCAATTGACCTTACCACGTGGGAGATTATAGCTACCTGCGTGACATCCGAGTCCAAGATAATCAACAATGTGGAATGGCCTACTTGGATAATTGTTGATTAAACAAAAAGAAGAGAATAAGAACAGTCCCTTATACCAAAGTGGTTTCCTTAGACACGTGTGTCAAGCTTTCGTCCCTGCGCAATACGATGAAAAGTGTTAGAATGAGAAACATAGAAGGAAATAACAAACAAATGAAATCAACAACAGAAGTCAGTCGTGCATTTGTGGTTACAGCAGCAATTGACCTTACCACGTGGGAGATTATAGCTACCTGCGTGACATTCGAGTCCAAGAAAATCAACAATGTGGAATGGCTCACTTGGATAATTGTTGATTGAACAAAAAGAAATGAATAAGAACAGTCCCTCATACCAAAGTGGTTTCCTTAGACACGTGTGTCAAGCTTTCGTCCCTGTGCAATACGATGAGAAGTGTTAGAATGAGAAACATAGAAGGAAATAACAAACAAATGAAATCAACAACAGAAGTCAGTCGTGCATTTGTGGTTACAGCAGCAATTGACCTAACCACGTGGGAGATTATAGCTACCTGCGTGACATCCGAGTCCAAGAAAATCAACAATGTGGAATGGCTTACTTGGATAATTGTTCATTAAACAAAACGAAGGGAATAAGAACAGTCCCTTATACCAAAGTGGTTTCCTTAGACACGCGTGTCAAGCTTTCGTCCCTGTGCAATACGATGAAAAGTGTTAGAATGAGAAACATTGAAGGAAATAACAAACCAATGAAATCAACAAAAGAAGTCAGCCGTCCAATTGTGGTTACAGCAGCAGTTGACCTTACCACGTGGGAGATTATAGCTACCCGCGTGTCATCCGAGTCCAAGAAAATCAACAATGTGGAATGGCTTACTTGGATAATTGTTCATTAAACAAAAAGAAGGGAATAAGAACAGTCCCTTATACCAAAGTGGTTTCCTTAGACACCTGTGTCAAGCTTTCGTTCCTGTGCAATACGATGAAAAGTGTTAGAATGAGAAACATAGAAGGAAATAACAAACAAATGAAATCAACAACAGAAGTCAGTCGTGCATTTGTGGTTACAGCAGCAATTGACCTTACCACGTGGGAGATTATAGCTAGCTGCGTGACATCCTAGTCCAAGAAAATCAACAATGTGGAATGGCTTACTTGGATAATTGTTCATCAAAAAGAAAAAAGGGAAGAAGAGCAGTCCCTCATACCAAAGTGGTTTCCTTAGACACGTGTGTCAAGCTTTCGTCACTGTGCAATACGATGAAAAGTGTTAGAATGAGAAACATTGAAGAAAATAACAAACGAATGAAATCAACAACAGAAGTCAGTCGTGCATTCGTGGTTACAGCAGCAATTGACCTTACCACGTGGGAGATTACAGCTACCTGCGTGACATCCGAGCCCAAGAAAATCAACAATGTGGAACGGCTTACTTGGATAATTGTTCATTAAACAAAAAGAAGGGAATAAGAACAGTTCCTTATACCAAAGTGGTTTCCTTAGACACGTGTGTCAAGCTTTCGTCCCTGTGCAATACGATGAAAAGTGTTAGAATGAGAAACATTAAAGGAAATAACAAACAAATGAAATCAACAACAGAAGTCAGTCGTGCAAATGTGGTTACAGCAGCAATTGACCTTACCTCGTGGGAGATTATAGCTACCTGCGTGACATCCGAGTCCAAGAAAATCAACAATGTGGAATGGCTAACTTGGATAATTGTTCATCAAAAAGAAAAAAGGGAATAAGAACAGTCCCTCATTCCAATGTGACTTCCTTAGACACGTGTGTCAAGCTTTCGTCCCTTTGCAATACGATGAAAAGTGTTAGAATGAGAAACATTGAAGAAAATAACAAACGAATGAAATCAACAACAGAAGTCAGTCGTGCATTTGTGGATACAGCAGCAATTGACCTTACCACGTGGGAGATTATAGCTACCTGCGTGACATCCGAGTCCAAGAAAATCAACAATGTGGAATGGCTTACTTGGATAATTGTTCATTAAACAAAAAGAAGGGAATAAGAACAGTCCCTTATACCAAAGTGGTTTCCTTAGACACGCGTGTCAAGCTTTCGTCCCTGTGCAATACGATGAAAAGTGTTAGAATGAGAAACATTGAAGAAAATAACAAACGAATGAAATCAACAACAGAAGTCAGTCGTGCATTTGTGGATACAGCAGCAATTGACCTTACCACGTGGGAGATTATAGCTACCTGCGTGACATCCGAGTCCAACAAAATCAACAATGTGGAATGGATTACTTGGATAATTGTTCATCAAAAAGAAAAGAGGGAATGAGAACAAACCCTTGTGGTTTCCTTAGACACGTGTGTCAAGCTTTCGTCCCTGTGTAATACGATGAAAAGAGCTAGAATGAGAAACATTGAAGGAAATAACAAACAAATGAATTCAACAACAGAAGTCAGTCGTGCATTTGTGGTTACAGCAGCAATTGACCTTACCACGTGGGAGATTATAGCTACCTGCGTGACATCCGAGTCCAAGAAAATCAACAATGTGTAATGGCTTACTTGGATAATTGTTCATCAAAAAGAAAAAAGGGAATAAGAACAGTCCCTCATACCAATGTGGCTTCCTTAGACACGTGTGTCAAGCTTTCGTCCCTTTGCAATACGATGAAAAGTGTTAGAATGAGAAACATTGAAGAAAATAACAAACGAATGAAATCAACAACAGAAGTCAGTCGAGCATTTGTGGTTACAGCAGCAATTGACCTTACCACGTGGGAGATTATAGCTACCTGCGTGACATCCGAGTCCAAAAAAATCAACAATGTGGAATGGCTAACTTGGATAATTGTTCATCAAAAAGAAAAAAGGGAATAAGAACAGTCCCTCATTCCAATGTGACTTCCTTAGACACGTGTGTCAAGCTTTCGTCCCTTTGCAATACGATGAAAAGTGTTAGAATGAGAAACATTGAAGAAAATAACAAACGAATGAAATCAACAACAGAAGTCAGTCGAGCATTTGTGTTACAGCAGCAATTGACCTTACCACGTGGGAGATTATAGCTACCTGCGTGACATCCGAGTCCAACAAAATCAACAATGTGGAATGGATTACTTGGATAATTGTTCATCAAAAAGAAAAGAGGGAATGGGAACAAACCCTTGTGGTTTCCTTAGACACGTGTGTCAAGCTTTCGTCCCTGTGTAATACGATGAAAAGAGCTAGAATGAGAAACATTGAAGGAAATAACAAACAAATGAAATCAACAACAGAAGTCAGTCGTGCATTTGTGGTTACAGCAGCAATTGACCTTACCACGTGGGAGATTATAGCTACCTGCGTGAAATCCGAGTCCAAGAAAATCAACAATGTGGAATGGCTTACTTGGATAATTGATCATTTTACAGAAAGAATGGAATAAGAACAGTCCCTTATACCGATGTGGTTTCCATAGACACGTGTGTCAAGCTTTCGTCCCTGTGCAATACGATGAAAAGTGTTAGAATGAGGAACTTTGAAGAAAATAACAAACGAATGAAATCAACAACAGAAGTCAGTCGTGCATTTGTGGTTACAGCAGCAATTGACCTCACCACGTGGGAGATTATAGCTACCTGCGTGACATCCGAGTCCAAGAAAATCAACAATGTGGAATGGCTTACTTGGATAATTGTTCATCAAAAAGAAAAAAGGGAATAAGAACAGTCCCTCATACCAATGTGGCTTCCTTAGACACGTGTGTCAAGCTTTCGTCCCTGTGCAATACGATAAAAAATGTTAGAATGAGAAACATAGAAGGAAAAAACAAACAAATGAAATCAACAACAGAAGTCAGTCGTGCATTTGTGGTTACAGCAGCAATTGACCTTACCACGTGGGAGATTATAGCTACCTGCGTGAAATCCGAGTCCAAGAAAATCAACAATGTGGAATGGCTTACTTGGATAATTGATCATTTTACAGAAAGAATGGAATAAGAACAGTCCCTTATACCGATGTGGTTTCCATAGACACGTGTGTCAAGCTTTCGTCCCTGTGTAATACGATGAAAAGAGTTAGAATGAGAAACATAGAAAGAAAAAACTTACAAATGAAATCAACAACAGAAGTCAGTCGTGCATTTGTGGTTACAGCAGCAATTGACCTTACCACGTGGGAGATTATAGCTACCTGCGTGACATCCGAGTCCAAGAAAATCAACAATGTGGAATGGCTTACTTATACAATTGTTCATTAAACAAAAAGAAGGGAATAAGAACAGTCCCATATACCAAAGTGGTTTCCTTAGACACGTGTGTCAAGCTTTCGTCCCTGTGCAATACGATGAAAAGTGTTAGAATGAGAAACAGTGAAGAAAATAACAAACGAATGAAATCAACAACAGAAGTCAGTCGTGCATTTGTGGTTACAGCAGCAATTGAACTTACCTCGTGGGAGATTATAGCTACCTGCGTGACATCCGAGTCCAAGAAAATCAACAATGTGGAATGGCTTATTTGGATAATTGTTCATCAAAAAGAAAAAAGGGAATAAGAAGAGTCCCTTATACCAATGTGGTTTCCTTAGACACGTGTGTCAAGCTTTCGTCCCTGTGCAATACGATGAGAAGTGTTAGAATGAGAAACATTGAAGAAAATAACAAACAAATGAAATCAACAACAGAAGTCAGTCGTGCAGTGTGTCAAGCTTTCGTCCCTGTGCAATACGATGAGAAGTGTTAGAATGAGAAACATAGAAGGAAATAACAAACAAATGAAATCAACAACAGAAGTCAGTCGTGCAGTGTGTCAAGCTTTCGTCCCTGTGCAATACGATGAGAAGTGTTAGAATGAGAAACATAGAAGGGAATAACAAACAAATGAAATCAACAACAGAAGTCAGTCGTGCATTTGTGGTTACAGCAGCAATTGACCTTACCACGTGGGAGATTATAGCTAGCTGCGTGACATCCTAGTCCAAGAAAATCAACAATGTGGAATGGCTTACTTGGATAATTGTTCATCAAAAACAAAAAAGGGAAGAAGAGCAGTCCCTCATACCAAAGTGGTTTCCTAAGACACGTGTGTCAAGCTTTCGTCACTGTGCAATACGATGAAAAGTGTTAGAATGAGAAACATTGAAGAAAATAACAAACGAATGAAATCAACAACAGAAGTCAGTCGTGCATTCGTGGTTACAGCAGCAATTGAACTTACCACGTGGGAGATTACAGCTACCTGCGTGACATCCGAGCCCAAGAAAATCAACAATGTGGAACGGCTTACTTGGATAATTGTTCATTAAACAAAAAGAAGGGAATAAGAACAGTTCCTTATACCAAAGTGGTTTCCTTAGACACGTGTGTCAAGCTTTCGTCCCTGTGCAATACGATGAAAAGTGTTAGAATGAGAAACATTAAAGGAAATAACAAACAAATGAAATCAACAACAGAAGTCAGTCGTGCATTTGTGGTTACAGCAGCAATTGACCTTACCACGTGGGAGATTATAGGTACCGGCGTGACATCCGATTCCAAGAAAATCAACAATGTGGAATGGCTTACTTGGATAATTGTTCATTAAACAAAAAGAAGGGAATAAGAACAGTCCCTTATACCAAAGTGGTTTCCTTAGACACGCGTGTCAAGCTTTCGTCCCTGTGCAATACGATGAAAAGTGTTAGAATGAGAAACATTGAAGAAAATAACAAACGAATGAAATCAACAACAGAAGTCAGTCGTGCATTTGTGGATACAGCAGCAATTGACCTTACCACGTGGGAGATTACAGCTACCTGCGTGACATCCGAGCCCAAGAAAATGAACAATGTGGAATGGCTTACTTGGATAATTGATCATTATACAGAAAGAAGGGAATAAGAACAGTCCCTTATACCAATGTGGTTTCCATAGACACGTGTGTCAAGCTTTCGTCCCTGTGCAATACGATGAAAAGTGTTAGAATGAGAAACATTAAAGGAAATAACAAACAAATGAAATCAACAACAGAAGTCAGTCGTGCATTTGTGGTTACAGCAGCAATTGACCTTACCACGTGGGATATTATAGCTACCTGCGTGACATCCGAGTCCAAAAAAATCAACAATGTGGAACGGCTTACTTGGATAATTGTTCATTAAACAAAAAGAAGGGAATGAGAACAGTCCCTTATACCAAAGTTGTTTCCTTAGACACGTGTGTCAAGCTTTCGTCCCTGTGCAATACGATGAAAAATGTTAGAATGAGAAACATTAAAGGAAATAACAAACAAATGAAATCAACAACAGAAGTCAGTCGTGCATTTGTTGTTACAGCAGCAATTGACCTTACCACGTGGGAGATTATAGCTAGCTGCGTGACATCCTAGTCCAAGAAAATCAACAATGTGGAATGGCTTACTTGGATAATTGTTCATCAAAAAGAAAAAAGGGAAGAAGAGCAGTCCCTCATACCAAAGTGGTTTCCTTAGACACGTGTGTCAAGCTTTCGTCCCTGTGCAATACGATGAAAAGTGTTAGAATGAGAAACATAGAAGGAAATAACAAACAAATGAAATCAACAACAGAAGTCAGTCGTGCATTTGTGGTTACAGCAGCAATTTACCTTACCACGTGGGAGATTATAGCTAGCTGCGTGACATCCTAGTCCAAGAAAATCAACAATGTGGAATGGCTTACTTGGATAATTGTTCATCAAAAAGAAAAAAGGGAAGAAGAGCAGTCCCTCATACCAAAGTGGTTTCCTTAGACACGTGTGTCAAGCTTTCGTCACTGTGCAATACGATGAAAAGTGTTAGAATGAGAAACATTGAAGAAAATAACAAACGAATGAAATCAACAACAGAAGTCAGTCGTGCATTCGTGGTTACAGCAGCAATTGACCTTACCACGTGGGAGATTACAGCTACCTGCGTGACATCCGAGCCCAAGAAAATCAACAATGTGGAACGGCTTACTTGGATAATTGTTCATTAAACAAAAAGAAGGGAATAAGAACAGTTCCTTATACCAAAGTGGTTTCCTTAGACACGTGTGTCAAGCTTTCGTCCCTGTGCAATACGATGAAAAGTGTTAGAATGAGAAACATTAAAGGAAATAAACAAATGAAATCAACAACAGAAGTCAGTCGTGCAAATGTGGTTACAGCAGCAATTGACCTTACCTCGTGGGAGATTATAGCTACCTGCGTGACATCCGAGTCCAAGAAAATCAACAATGTGGAATGGCTAACTTGGATAATTGTTCATCAAAAAGAAAAAAGGGAATAAGAACAGTCCCTCATTCCAATGTGACTTCCTTAGACACGTGTGTCAAGCTTTCGTCCCTTTGCAATACGATGAAAAGTGTTAGAATGAGAAACATTGAAGAAAATAACAAACGAATGAAATCAACAACAGAAGTCAGTCGTGCATTTGTGGATACAGCAGCAATTGACCTTACCACGTGGGAGATTATAGCTACCTGCGTGACATCCGAGTCCAAGAAAATCAACAATGTGGAATGGCTTACTTGGATAATTGTTCATTAAACAAAAAGAAGGGAATAAGAACAGTCCCTTATACCAAAGTGGTTTCCTTAGACACGCGTGTCAAGCTTTCGTCCCTGTGCAATACGATGAAAAGTGTTAGAATGAGAAACATTGAAGAAAATAACAAACGAATGAAATCAACAACAGAAGTCAGTCGTGCATTTGTGGATACAGCAGCAATTGACCTTACCACGTGGGAGATTATAGCTACCTGCGTGACATCCGAGTCCAACAAAATCAACAATGTGGAATGGATTACTTGGATAATTGTTCATCAAAAAGAAAAGAGGGAATGAGAACAAACCCTTGTGGTTTCCTTAGACACGTGTGTCAAGCTTTCGTCCCTGTGTAATACGATGAAAAGAGCTAGAATGAGAAACATTGAAGGAAATAACAAACAAATGAATTCAACAACAGAAGTCAGTCGTGCATTTGTGGTTACAGCTGCAATTGACCTTACCACGTGGGAGATTATAGCTACCTGCGTGACATCCGAGTCCAAGAAAATCAACAATGTGTAATGGCTTACTTGGATAATTGTTCATCAAAAAGAAAAAAGGGAATAAGAACAGTCCCTCATACCAATGTGGCTTCCTTAGACACGTGTGTCAAGCTTTCGTCCCTTTGCAATACGATGAAAAGTGTTAGAATGAGAAACATTGAAGAAAATAACAAACGAATGAAATCAACAACAGAAGTCAGTCGAGCATTTGTGGTTACAGCAGCAATTGACCTTACCACGTGGGAGATTATAGCTACCTGCGTGACATCCGAGTCCAAAAAAATCAACAATGTGGAATGGCTAACTTGGATAATTGTTCATCAAAAAGAAAAAAGGGAATAAGAACAGTCCCTCATTCCAATGTGACTTCCTTAGACACGTGTGTCAAGCTTTCGTCCCTTTGCAATACGATGAAAAGTGTTAGAATGAGAAACATTGAAGAAAATAACAAACGAATGAAATCAACAACAGAAGTCAGTCGAGCATTTGTGTTACAGCAGCAATTGACCTTACCACGTGGGAGATTATAGCTACCTGCGTGACATCCGAGTCCAACAAAATCAACAATGTGGAATGGATTACTTGGATAATTGTTCATCAAAAAGAAAAGAGGGAATGGGAACGAACCCTTGTGGTTTCCTTAGACACGTGTGTCAAGCTTTCGTCCCTGTGTAATACGATGAAAAGAGCTAGAATGAGAAACATTGAAGGAAATAACAAACAAATGAAATCAACAACAGAAGTCAGTCGTGCATTTGTGGTTACAGCAGCAATTGACCTTACCACGTGGGAGATTATAGCTACCTGCGTGACATCCGAGTCCAAGAAAATCAACAATGTGGAACGGCTTACTTGGATAATTGTTCATTAAACAAAAAGAATTGAATAAGAACAGTCCCTTATACCAAAGTCGTATCCTTAGAAACGTGTGTCAAGCTTTCGTCCCTGTGCAATACGATGAAAAGTGTTAGAATGAGAAACATAGAAGGAAATAACAAACAAATGAAATCAACAACAGAAGTCAGTCGTGCATTTGTGGTTACAGCAGCAATTGACCTTACCACGTGGGAGATTATAGCTAGCTGCGTGACATCCTAGTCCAAGAAAATCAACAATGTGGAATGGCTTACTTGGATAATTGTTCATCAAAAAGAAAAAAGGGAAGAAGAGCAGTCCCTCATACCAAAGTGGTTTCCTTAGACACGTGTGTCAAGCTTTCGTCACTGTGCAATACGATGAAAAGTGTTAGAATGAGAAACATTGAAGAAAATAACAAACGAATGAAATCAACAACAGAAGTCAGTCGTGCATTTGTGGTTACAGCAGCAATTGACCTCACCACGTGGGAGATTACAGCTACCTGCGTGACATCCGAGCCCAAGAAAATCAACAATGTGGAACGGCTTACTTGGATAATTGTTCATTAAACAAAAAGAAGGGAATAAGAACAGTTCCTTATACCAAAGTGGTTTCCTTAGACACGTGTGTCAAGCTTTCGTCCCTGTGCAATACGATGAAAAGTGTTAGAATGAGAAACATTAAAGGAAATAAACAAATGAAATCAACAACAGAAGTCAGTCGTGCAAATGTGGTTACAGCAGCAATTGACCTTACCTCGTGGGAGATTATAGCTACCTGCGTGACATCCGAGTCCAAGAAAATCAACAATGTGGAATGGCTAACTTGGATAATTGTTCATCAAAAAGAAAAAAGGGAATAAGAACAGTCCCTCATTCCAATGTGACTTCCTTAGACACGTGTGTCAAGCTTTCGTCCCTTTGCAATACGATGAAAAGTGTTAGAATGAGAAACATTGAAGAAAATAACAAACGAATGAAATCAACAACAGAAGTCAGTCGTGCATTTGTGGATACAGCAGCAATTGACCTTACCACGTGGGAGATTATAGCTACCTGCGTGACATCCGAGTCCAAGAAAATCAACAATGTGGAATGGCTTACTTGGATAATTGTTCATTAAACAAAAAGAAGGGAATAAGAACAGTCCCTTATACCAAAGTGGTTTCCTTAGACACGCGTGTCAAGCTTTCGTCCCTGTGCAATACGATGAAAAGTGTTAGAATGAGAAACATTGAAGAAAATAACAAACGAATGAAATCAACAACAGAAGTCAGTCGTGCATTTGTGGATACAGCAGCAATTGACCTTACCACGTGGGAGATTATAGCTACCTGCGTGACATCCGAGTCCAACAAAATCAACAATGTGGAATGGATTACTTGGATAATTGTTCATCAAAAAGAAAAGAGGGAATGAGAACAAACCCTTGTGGTTTCCTTAGACACGTGTGTCAAGCTTTCGTCCCTGTGTAATACGATGAAAAGAGCTAGAATGAGAAACATTGAAGGAAATAACAAACAAATGAATTCAACAACAGAAGTCAGTCGTGCATTTGTGGTTACAGCTGCAATTGACCTTACCACGTGGGAGATTATAGCTACCTGCGTGACATCCGAGTCCAAGAAAATCAACAATGTGTAATGGCTTACTTGGATAATTGTTCATCAAAAAGAAAAAAGGGAATAAGAACAGTCCCTCATACCAATGTGGCTTCCTTAGACACGTGTGTCAAGCTTTCGTCCCTTTGCAATACGATGAAAAGTGTTAGAATGAGAAACATTGAAGAAAATAACAAACGAATGAAATCAACAACAGAAGTCAGTCGAGCATTTGTGGTTACAGCAGCAATTGACCTTACCACGTGGGAGATTATAGCTACCTGCGTGACATCCGAGTCCAAAAAAATCAACAATGTGGAATGGCTAACTTGGATAATTGTTCATCAAAAAGAAAAAAGGGAATAAGAACAGTCCCTCATTCCAATGTGACTTCCTTAGACACGTGTGTCAAGCTTTCGTCCCTTTGCAATACGATGAAAAGTGTTAGAATGAGAAACATTGAAGAAAATAACAAACGAATGAAATCAACAACAGAAGTCAGTCGAGCATTTGTGTTACAGCAGCAATTGACCTTACCACGTGGGAGATTATAGCTACCTGCGTGACATCCGAGTCCAACAAAATCAACAATGTGGAATGGATTACTTGGATAATTGTTCATCAAAAAGAAAAGAGGGAATGGGAACAAACCCTTGTGGTTTCCTTAGACACGTGTGTCAAGCTTTCGTCCCTGTGTAATACGATGAAAAGAGCTAGAATGAGAAACATTGAAGGAAATAACAAACAAATGAAATCAACAACAGAAGTCAGTCGTGCATTTGTGGTTACAGCAGCAATTGACCTTACCACGTGGGAGATTATAGCTACCTGCGTGAAATCCGAGTCCAAGAAAATCAACAATGTGGAATGGCTTACTTGGATAATTGATCATTTTACAGAAAGAATGGAATAAGAACAGTCCCTTATACCGATGTGGTTTCCATAGACACGTGTGTCAAGCTTTCGTCCCTGTGCAATACGATGAAAAGTGTTAGAATGAGGAACTTTGAAGAAAATAACAAACGAATGAAATCAACAACAGAAGTCAGTCGTGCATTTGTGGTTACAGCAGCAATTGACCTCACCACGTGGGAGATTATAGCTACCTGCGTGACATCCGAGTCCAAGAAAATCAACAATGTGGAATGGCTTACTTGGATAATTGTTCATCAAAAAGAAAAAAGGGAATAAGAACAGTCCCTCATACCAATGTGGCTTCCTTAGACACGTGTGTCAAGCTTTCGTCCCTGTGCAATACGATAAAAAATGTTAGAATGAGAAACATAGAAGGAAAAAACAAACAAATGAATTCAACAACAGAAGTCAGTCGTGCATTTGTGGTTACAGCAGCAATTGACCTTACCACGTGGGAGATTATAGCTACCTGCGTGAAATCCGAGTCCAAGAAAATCAACAATGTGGAATGGCTTACTTGGATAATTGATCATTTTACAGAAAGAATGGAATAAGAACAGTCCCTTATACCGATGTGGTTTCCATAGACACGTGTGTCAAGCTTTCGTCCCTGTGTAATACGATGAAAAGAGTTAGAATGAGAAACATACAAAGAAAAAACTTAAAAATGAAATCAACAACAGAAGTCAGTCGTGCATTTGTGGTTACAGCAGCAATTGACCTTACCACGTGGGAGATTATAGCTACCTGCGTGACATCCGAGTCCAAGAAAATCAACAATGTGGAATGGCTTACTTATACAATTGTTCATTAAACAAAAAGAAGGGAATAAGAACAGTCCCATATACCAAAGTGGTTTCCTTAGACACGTGTGTCAAGCTTTCGTCCCTGTGCAATACGATGAAAAGTGTTAGAATGAGAAACAGTGAAGAAAATAACAAACGAATGAAATCAACAACAGAAGTCAGTCGTGCATTTGTGGTTACAGCAGCAATTGAACTTACCTCGTGGGAGATTATAGCTACCTGCGTGACATCCGAGTCCAAGAAAATCAACAATGTGGAATGGCTTATTTGGATAATTGTTCATCAAAAAGAAAAAAGGGAATAAGAAGAGTCCCTTATACCAATGTGGTTTCCTTAGACACGTGTGTCAAGCTTTCGTCCCTGTGCAATACGATAAAAAATGTTAGAATGAGAAACATAGAAGGAAAAAACAAACAAATGAATTCAACAACAGAAGTCAGTCGTGCATTTGTGGTTACAGCAGCAATTGACCTTACCACGTGGGAGATTATAGCTACCTGCGTGACATCCGAGTCCAAGAAAATCAACAATGTGGAATGGCTTACTTGGATAATTGTTCATTAAACAAAAAGAAGGGAATAAGAAAAGTCCTTATACCAAAGTTGTTTCCTGAGACACGTGTGTCAAGCTTTCGTCCCTGTGCAATACCTCGAAAAGTGTTAGAATGAGAAACGTTGAAGAAAATAACAAACGAATGAAATCAACAACAGAAGTCAGTCGTGCATTTGTGGTTACAGCAGCAATTGACTTTACCACGTGGGAGATTATAGCTACCGGCGTGACATCCGAGTCCAAAAAAAATCAACAATGTGGAATTGCTTACTTGGATAATTGTTCATTAAACAAAAAGAAGGGAATAAGAACAGTCCCTTATACCAAAGTGGTTTCCTTAGACACGCGTGTCAAGCTTTCGTCCCTGTGCAATACGATGAAAAGTGTTAGAATGAAAAACATTAAAGGAAATAACAAACAAATGAAATCAACAACAGAAGTCAGTCGTGCATTTGTGGTTACAGCAGCAATTGACTTTACCACGTGGGAGATTATAGCTACCGGCGTGACATCCGAGTCCAAAAAAATCAACAATGTGGAATTGCTTACTTGGATAATTGTTCATTAAACAAAAAGAAGGGAATAAGAACAGTCCCTTATACCAAAGTGGTTTCCTTAGACACGCGTGTCAAGCTTTCGTCCCTGTGCAATACGATGAAAAGTGTTAGAATGAGAAACATTGAAGAAAATAACAAACGAATGAAATCAACAACAGAAGTCAGTCGTGCATTTGTGGTTACAGCAGCAATTGACCTTACCACGTGGGAGATTATAGCTACCTGCGTGACATCCGAGTCCAGGAAAATCAACAATGTGGAACGGCTTACTTGGATAATTGTTCATTAAACAAAAAGAAGGGAATAAGAACAGTCCCTTATACCAAAGTGGTTTCCTTAGACACGTGTGTCAAGCTTTCGTCCCTGTGCAATACGATGAAAAATGTTAGAATGAGAAACATTAAGGGAAATAACAAACAAATGAAATCAACAACAGAAGTCAGTCGTGCATTTGTGGTTACAGCAGCAATTGACCTTACCACGTAAAAGATAATAGCTACCTGCGTGTCATCCGAGTCCAAGAAAATCAACAATGTGGAATGGCTTACTTGGATAATTGATCATTATACAGAAAGAAGGGAATAAGAACAGTCCCTTATACCAATGTGGTTTCCATAGACACGTGTGTCAAGCTTTCGTCCCTGTGCAATACGATGAGAAGTGTTAGAATGAGAAACATCGAAGGAAATAACAAACAAATCGAATCAACAACAGAAGTCAGTCGTGCATTTGTGATTACAGCAGCAATTGACCTTACCACGTGAGAGATTGTAGCTACCTGCGTGACATCCGAGTCCAAGAAAATCAACAATGTGGAATGGCTTACTTGGATAATTGATCATTATACAGAAAGAATGAAGTAAGAACAGTCCCTTATACCAATGTGGTTTCCATAGACACGTGTGTCAAGCTTTCGTCCCTGTGCAATACGATGAAAAATGTTAGAATGAGAAACATTGAAGAAAATAACAAACGAATGAAATCAACAACAGAAGTCAGTGGTGCATTTGTGGTTAGAGCAGCAATTGACTTTACCACGTGGTAGATTATAGCTACCTGCGTGACATCCGAGTCCAAGAAAATGAACAATGTGGAATGGCTTACTTGGATAATTGATCATTATACAGAAAGAAGGGAATAAGAACAGTCCCTTATACCAATGTGGTTTCCATAGACACGTGTGTCAAGCTTTCGTCCCTGTGCAATACGATGAAAAGTGTTAGAATGAGAAACATTAAAGGAAATAACAAACAAATGAAATCAACAACAGAAGTCAGTCGTGCATTTGTGGTTACAGCAGCAATTGACCTTACCACGTGGGGGATTATAGCTACCTGCGTGACATCCGAGTCCAAGAAAATCAACGATGTGGAATGGCTTACTTGGATAATTGTTCATCAAAAAGAAAAAAGGGAATAAGAACAGTCCCTCATACCAATGTGGCTTCCTTAGACACGTAAGTCAAGCTTTCGTCCCTGTGCAATACGATGAGAAGTGTTAGAATGAGAAACATTGATGGAAATAACAAACAAATGAAATCAACAACAGAAGTCAGCCGTCCAATTGTGGTTACGGCAGCAAATGACCTTACCACGTGGGAGATTATAACTACCCGTGTGTCATCCGAGTCCAAAAAAATAAACAATGTGGAATGGCTTACTTGGATAATTGTTAATTAAACAAAAAGAAGGGAATGAGAACAGTCCCTTATACCAATGTGATTTCTTTAGACACGTGTGTCAAGCTTTCAACCCTGTGCAATACGATGAGAAGTGTTAGAATGAGAAACATTGAAGGAAATAACAAACAAATGAAATCAACAACAGAAGTCAGTCGTGCATTTGTGGTTACAGCAGCAATTGACCTTACCACGTGGGAGATTATAGCTACCTGCGTGACATCCGAGTCTAAGAAAATCAACAATGTGGAATGGCTTACTTTGATAATTGTTCATTAAACAAAAAGAAGGGAATAAGCACAGTCCCTTATACCAAATTGGTTTCCTTAGACACGTGTGTCAAGCTTTCGTCCCTGTGCAATACGATGAAAAGTGTTAGAATGAGAAACATTGAAGAAAATAACAAACGAATGAAATCAACAACAGAAGTCAGTCGTGCATTTGTGGTTACAGCAGCAATTGACCTTAACACGTGGGAGATTATAGCTACCTGCGTGACATCGTAGTCCAAGAAAATCAACAATGTGGAATGGCTTACTTGGATAATTGTTCATCAAAATGAAAAAAGGGAATAAGAACAGTCCCTTATACCAATGTGGTTTCCTTAGACGCGTGTGTCAAGCTTTCGTCCCTGTGCAATACGATGAAAAGTGTTAGAATGAGAAACATAGAAGGAAATAACAAACAAATGAAATCAACAACAGAAGTCAATCGTGCATTCGTGGTTACAGCAGCAATGGACCTTACCACGTGGGAGATTATAGCTACCTGCGTTACATCCGAGTCCAAGAAAATCAACAATGTGGAATGGCTTACTTGGATAATTGTTCATTAAACAAAAAGAAGGGAATAAGAACAGTCCCTTATACCAAGGTGGTTTCCTTAGACACGTGTGTCAAGCTTTCGTCCCTGTGCAATACGATGAAAAGTGTAAGAATGAGAAACCTAGAAGGAAATAACAAACAAATGAAATCAAAAACAGAAGTCAATCGTGCATTCGTGGTTACAGCAGCAATGGACCTTACCACGTGAGAGATTATAGCTACCTGCGTGACATCCGAGTCCAAGAAAATCAACAATGTGGATTGGCTTACTTGGATAATTGTTCATTAAACAAAAAGAAGGGAATAAGAACAGTCCCTCATACCAAAGTGGTTTCCTTAGACACGTGTGTCAAGCTTTCGTCCCTGTGCAATACGATGAAAAGTGTTAGAATGAGAAACATAGAAGGAAATAACAAACAAATGAAATCAACAACAGAAGTCAATCGTGCATTCGTGGTTACAGCAGCAATGGACCTTACCACGTGGGAGATTATAGCTACCTGCGTGACATCCGAGTCCAAGAAAATCAACAATGTGGAATGGCTTACTTGGATAATTGTTCATTCAACAAAAAGAAGGGAATGAGAACAGTCCCTCATACCAAAGTGGTTTCCTTAGACACGTGTGTCAAGCTTTCGTCCCTGTGCAATACGATGAAAAGTGTTAGAATGAGAGACATAGAAGGAAATAACAAACAAATGAAATCAACAACAGAAGTCAATCGTGCATTCGTGGTTACAGCAGCAATGGACCTTACCACGTGGGAGATTATAGCTACCTGCGTGACATCCGAGTCCAAGAAAATCAACAATGTGGAATGGCTTACTTGGATAATTGTTCATTTAACAAAAAGAAGGGAATGAGAACAGTCCCTTATACCAAAGTGGTTTCCTTAGACATGTGTGTCAAGCTTTCGTCCCTGTGCAATACGATGAAAAGTGTTAGAATGAGAAACATTGAAGAAAATAACAAACGAATGAAATCAACAACAGAAGTCAGTCGTTACAGCAGCAATTGACCTTACCACGTGGGAGATTATAGCTACCTGCGTGACATCCGAGTCCAAGAAAATCAACAATGTGGAATGGCATACTTGAATAATTGTTCATCAAAAAGAAAAAAAGGAATGAGAACAAACCCTTGTGGTTTCCTTAGACACGTGTGTCAAGCTTTCGTCCCTGTGCAATACGATGAAAAGTGTTAGAATGAGAAACATAGAAGGAAATAACAAACGAATGAAATTAACAACAGAAGTCAGTCGTGCATTTGTGGTTACAGCAGCAATTGACCTTTCCACGTGGGAGATTATAGCTAGCTGCGTGACATCCTAGTCCGAAAAAATCAACAATGTGGAATGGCTAACTTGGATAATTGTTCATCAAAAAGAAAAAAGGGAATAAGAACAGTCCCTCATTCCAATGTGGCTTCCTTAGACACGTGTGTCAAGCTTTCGTCCCTGTGCAATACGATGAAAAGTGTTAGAATGAGAAACATTGAAGAAAATAACAAACGAATGAAATCAACAACAGAAGTCAGTCGAGCATTTGTGGTTACAGCAGGAATTGACCTTACCACGTGGGAGATTATAGCTACCTGCGTGACATCCGAGTCCAACAAAATCAACAATGTGGAATGGATTACTTGGATAATTGTTCATCAAAAAGAAAAGAGGGAATGAGAACAAACCCTTGTGGTTTCCTTAGACACGTGTGTCAAGCTTTCGTCCCTGTGTAATACGATGAAAAGAGCTAGAATGAGAAACATTGAAGGAAATAACAAACAAATGAAATCAACAACAGAAGTCAGTCGTGCATTTGTGGTTACAGCAGCAATTGACCTTACCACGTGGGAGATTATAGCTACCTGCGTGAAATCCGAGTCCAAGAAAATCAACAATGTGGAATGGCTTACTTGGATAATTGATCATTTTACAGAAAGAATGGAATAAGAACAGTCCCTTATACCGATGTGGTTTCCATAGACACGTGTGTCAAGCTTTCGTCCCTGTGCAATACGATGAAAAGTGTTAGAATGAGAAACTTTGAAGAAAATAACAAACGAATGAAATCAACAACAGAAGTCAGTCGTGCATTTGTGGTTACAGCAGCAATTGACCTCACCACGTGGGAGATTATAGCTACCTGCGTGACATCCGAGTCCAAGAAAATCAACAATGTGTAATGGCTTACTTGGATAATTGTTCATCAAAAAGAAAAAAGGGAATAAGAACAGTCCCTCATACCAATGTGGCTTCCTTAGACACGTAAGTCAAGCTTTCGTCCCTGTGTAATACGATGAAAAGAGTTAGAATGAGAAACATAGAAAGAAAAAACTTACAAATGAAATCAACAACAGAAGTCAGTCGTGCATTTGTGGTTACAGCAGCAATTGACCTTACCACGTGGGAGATTATAGCTACCTGCGTGACATCCGAGTCCAAGAAAATCAACAATGTGGAATGGCTTACTTGTACAATTGTTCATTAAACAAAAAGAAGGGAATAAGAACAGTCCCATATACCAAAGTGGTTTCCTTAGACACGTGTGTCAAGCTTTCGTCCCTGTGCAATACGATGAAAAGTGTTAGAATGAGAAACATTGAAGAAAATAACAAACGAATGAAATCAACAACAGAAGTCAGTCGTGCATTTGTGGTTACAGCAGCAATTGAACTTACCTCGTGGGAGATTATAGCTACCTGCGTGACATCCGAGTCCAAGAAAATCAACAATGTGGAATGGCTTATTTGGATAATTGTTCATCAAAAAGAAAAAAGGGAATAAGAAGAGTCCCTTATACCAATGTGGTTTCCTTAGACACGTGTGTCAAGCTTTCGTCCCTGTGCAATACGATAAAAAATGTTAGAATGAGAAACATAGAAGGAAAAAACAAACAAATGAATTCAACAACAGAAGTCAGTCGTGCATTTGTGGTTACAGCAGCAATTGACCTTACCACGTGGGAGATTATAGCTACCTGCGTGACATCCGAGTCCAAGAAAATCAACAATGTGGAATGGCTTACTTGGATAATTGTTCATTAAACAAAAAGAAGGGAATAAGAACAGTCCTCATACCAATGTTGTTTCCTGAGACACGTGTGTCAAGCTTTCGTCCCTGTGCAATACCTCGAAAAGTGTTAGAATGAGAAACGTTGAAGAAAATAACAAACGAATGAAATCAACAACAGAAGTCAGTCGTGCATTTGTGGATACAGCAGCAATTGACCTTACCACGTGGGAGATTATAGCTCCCTGCGTGACATCTGAGTCCAAGAAAATCAACAATGTGGAATGGCTAACTTGGATAATTGTTCATCAAAAAGAAAAAAGGGAATAAGAACAGTCCCTCATTCCAATGTGACTTCCTTAGACACGTGTGTCAAGCTTTCGTCCCTTTGCAATACGATGAAAAGTGTAAGAATGAGAAACATTGAAGAAAATAACAAACGAATGAAATCAACAACAGAAGTCAGTCGAGCATTTGTGGTTACAGCAGCAATTGACCTTACCACGTGGGAGATTATAGCTACCTGCGTGACATCCGAGTCCAACAAAATCAACAATGTGGAATGGATTACTTGGATAATTGTTCATCAAAAAGAAAAGAGGGAATGAGAACAAACCCTTGTGGTTTCCTTAGACACGTGTGTCAAGCTTTCGTCCCTGTGTAATACGATGAAAAGAGCTAGAATGAGAAACATTGAAGGAAATAACAAACAAATGAAATCAACAACAGAAGTCAGTCGTGCATTTGTGGTTACAGCAGCAATTGACCTCACCACGTGGGAGATTATAGCTACCTGCGTGAAATCCGAGTCCAAGAAAATCAACAATGTGGAATGGCTTACTTGGATAATTGATCATTTTACAGAAAGAATGAAATAAGAACAGTCCCTTATACCGATGTGGTTTCCATAGACACGTGTGTCAAGCTTTCGTCCCTGTGCAATACGATGAAAAGTGTTAGAATGAGGAACTTTGAAGAAAATAACAAACGAATGAAATCAACAACAGAAGTCAGTCGTGCATTTGTGGTTACAGCAGCAATTGACCTCACCACGTGGGAGATTATAGCTACCTGCGTGAAATCCGAGTCCAAGAAAATCAACAATGTGTAATGGCTTACTTGGATAATTGTTCATCAAAAAGAAAAAAGGGAATAAGAAGAGTCCCTTATACCAATGTGGTTTCCTTAGACACGTGTGTCAACCTTTCGTCCCTGTGCAATACGATGAGAAGTGTTAGAATGAGAAACATCGAAGGAAATATCAAACAAATCAAATCAACAACAGAAGTCAGTCGTGCATTTGTGATTACAGCAGCAATTGACCTTACCACGTGAGAGATTGTAGCTACCTGCGTGACATCTGAGTCCAAGAAAATCAACAATGTGGAATGGCTTACTTGGATAATTGATCATTATACAGAAAGAATGAAGTAAGAACAGTCCCTTATACCAATGTGGTTTCCATAGACACGTGTGTCAAGCTTTCGTCCCTGTGCAATACGATGAAAAATGTTAGAATGAGAAACATTGAAGAAAATAACAAACGAATGAAATCAACAACAGAAGTCAGTCGTGCATTTGTGGTAATTGTGGTAATTGCTGCTCTAACGAGCAGCAATTGACTTTACCACGTGGTAGATTATAGCTACCTGCGTGACATCCGAGTCCAAGAAAATCAACAATGTGGAACGGCTTACTTGGATAATTGTTCATTAAACAAAAAGAATTGAATAAGAACAGTCCCTTATACCAAAGTGGTTTCCTTAGACACGTGTGTCAAGCTTTCGTCCCTGTGCAATACGATGAAAAGTGTTAGAATGAGAAACATTGAAGGAAATAACAAACAAATGAAATCAACAACAGAAGTCAGTCGTGAATTTGTGGTTACAGCAGCAATTGACCTCACCACGTTACAGATTATAGCTACCTGCGTGTCATCCGAGTCCAAGAAAATCAACAATGTGGAATGGCTTACTTGGATAATTGATCATCATACAGAAAGAAGGGAATAAGAACAGTCCCTTATACCGATGTGGTTTCCATAGACACGTGTGTCAAGCTTTCGTTCCTGTGCAATACGATGAGAAGTGTTAGAATGAGAAACATTGAAGGAAATAACAAACAAATGAAATCAACAACAGAAGTCAGCCGTCCAATTGTGGTTACAGCAGCAATTGACCTTACCACGTGGGAGATTATAGCTACCCGCGTGTCATCCGAGTCCAAGAAAATCAACAATGTGGAATGGCTTACTTGGATAATTGTTCATTAAACAAAAAGAAGGGAATAAGAACAGTCCCTTATACCAAAGTGGTTTCCTTAGACACCTGTGTCAAGCTTTCGTTCCTGTGCAATACGATGAAAAGTGTTAGAATGAGAAACATAGAAGGAAATAACAAACAAATGAAATCAAAAACAGAAGTCAGTCGTGCATTTGTGGTTACAGCAGCAATTGACCTAACCACGTGGGAGATTATAGCTACCTGCGTGACATCCGAGTCCAAGAAAATCAACAATGTGGAATGGCTTACTTGGATAATTGTTCATTAAACAAAACGAAGGGAATAAGAACAGTCCCTTATACCAAAGTGGTTTCCTTAGACACGCGTGTCAAGCTTTCGTCCCTGTGCAATACGATGAAAAGTGTTAGAATGAGAAACATTGAAGGAAATAACGAACAAATGAAATCAACATTAGAAGTCAGTCGTGCATTTGTGGTTACAGCAGCAATTGACCTTACCACGTGGGAGATTATAGCTACCTGCGTGACATCCGAGTCCAAGATAATCAACAATGTGGAATGGCCTACTTGGATAATTGTTGATTAAACAAAAAAAAGAGAATAAGAACAGTCCCTTATACCAAAGTGGTTTCCTTAGACACGTGTGTCAAGCTTTCGTCCCTGCGCAATACGATGAAAAGTGTTAGAATGAGAAACATAGAAGGAAATAACAAACAAATGAAATCAACAACAGAAGTCAGTCGTGCATTTGTGGTTACAGCAGCAATTGACCTTACCACGTGGGAGATTATAGCTACCTGCGTGACATTTGAGTCCAAGAAAATCAACAATGTGGAATGGCTCACTTGGATAATTGTTGATTGAACAAAAAGAAATGAATAAGAACAGTCCCTCATACCAAAGTGGTTTCCTTAGACACGTGTGTCAAGCTTTCGTCCCTGTGCAATACGATGAGAAGTGTTAGAATGAGAAACATAGAAGGAAATAACAAACAAATGAAATCAACAACAGAAGTCAGTCGTGCATTTGTGGTTACAGCAGCAATTGACCTTACCACGTGGGAGATTATAGCTAGCTGCGTGACATCCTAGTCCAAGAAAATCAACAATGTGGAATGGCTTACTTGGATAATTGTTCATCAAAAACAAAAAAGGGAAGAAGAGCAGTCCCTCATACCAAAGTGGTTTCCTAAGACACGTGTGTCAAGCTTTCGTCACTGTGCAATACGATGAAAAGTGTTAGAATGAGAAACATTGAAGAAAATAACAAACGAATGAAATCAACAACAGAAGTCAGTCGTGCATTCGTGGTTACAGCAGCAATTGAACTTACCACGTGGGAGATTACAGCTACCTGCGTGACATCCGAGCCCAAGAAAATCAACAATGTGGAACGGCTTACTTGGATAATTGTTCATTAAACAAAAAGAAGGGAAGAAGAGCAGTCCCTCATACCAAAGTGGTTTCCTTAGACACGTGTGTCAAGCTTTCGTCCCTGTGCAATACGATGAAAAGTGTTAGAATGAGAAACATTAAAGGAAATAACAAACAAATGAAATCAACAACAGAAGTCAGTCGTGCAAATGTGGTTACAGCAGCAATTGACCTTACCTCGTGGGAGATTATAGCTACCGGCGTGACATCCGAGTCCAAGAAAATCAACAATGTGGAATGGCTTACTTGGATAATTGTTCATTAAACAAAAAGAAGGGAATAAGAACAGTCCCTTATACCAAAGTGGTTTCCTTAGACACGCGTGTCAAGCTTTCGTCCCTGTGCAATACGATGAAAAGTGTTAGAATGAGAAACATTGAAGAAAATAACAAACGAATGAAATCAACAACAGAAGTCAGTCGTGCATTTGTGGATACAGCAGCAATTGACCTTACCACGTGGGAGATTACAGCTACCTGCGTGACATCCGAGCCCAAGAAAATGAACAATGTGGAATGGCTTACTTGGATAATTGATCATTATACAGAAAGAAGGGAATAAGAACAGTCCCTTATACCAATGTGGTTTCCATAGACACGTGTGTCAAGCTTTCGTCCCTGTGCAATACGATGAAAAGTGTAAGAATGAGAAACATTAAAGGAAATAACAAACAAATGAAATCAACAACAGAAGTCAGTCGTGCATTTGTGGTTACAGCAGCAATTGACCTTACTACGTGGGAGATTATAGCTACCGGCGTGACATCCGAGTCCAAGAAAATCAACAATGTGGAATTGCTTACTTGGATAATTGTTCATTAAACAAAAAGAAGGGAATAAGAACAGTCCCTTATACCAAAGTGGTTTCCTTAGACACGCGTGTCAAGCTTTCGTCCCTGCGCAATACGATGAAAAGTGTTAGAATGAGAAACATTGAAGAAAATAACAAACGAATGAAATCAACAACAGAAGTCAGTCGTGCATTTGTGGTTACAGCAGCAATTGACCTTACCACGTGGGATATTATAGCTACCTGCGTGACATCCGAGTCCAAAAAAATCAACAATGTGGAACGGCTTACTTGAATAATTGTTCATTAAACAAAAAGAAGGGAATGAGAACAGTCCCTTATACCAAAGTTGTTTCCTTAGACACGTGTGTCAAGCTTTCGTCCCTGTGCAATACGATGAAAAATGTTAGAATGAGAAACATTAAAGGAAATAACAAACAAATGAAATCAACAACAGAAGTCAGTCGTGCATTTGTGGTTACAGCCGCAATTGACCTTACCAGGTAAAAGATAATAGCTACCTGCGTGTCATCCGAGTCCAAGAAAATCAACAATGTGGAATGGCTTACTTGGATAATTGATCATTATACAGAAAGAAGGGAATAAGAACAGTCCCTTATACCAATGTGGTTTCCATAGACAGGTGTGTCAAGCTTTCGTCCCTGTGCAATACGATGAGAAGTGTTAGAATGAGAAACATTGAAGGAAATAACAAACAAATCAAATCAACAGAAGTCAGTCGTGCATTTGTGATTACAGCAGCAATTGACCTTACCACGTGGGAGATTGTAGCTACCTGCGTGACATCCGAGTCCAAGAAAATCAACAATGTGGAATGGCTTACTTGGATAATTGATCATTATACAGAAAGAATGAAGTAAGAACAGTCCCTTATACCAATGTGGTTTCCATAGACACGTGTGTCAAGCTTTCGTCCCTGTGCAATACGATGAAAAGTGTTAGAATGAGAAACATTGAAGAAAATAACAAACGAATGTAATCAACAACAGAAGTCAGTCGTGCATTTGTGGTTACAGCAGCAATTGACCTTACCACGTGGGAGATTATAGCTACCTGCGTGACATCCGAGTCCAAGAAAATCAACAATGTGGAACGGCTTACATGGATAATTGTTCATTAAACAAAAAGAATTGAATAAGAACAGTCCCTTATACCAATGTGGTTTCCATAGACACGTGTGTCAAGCTTTCGTCCCTGTGCAATACGATGAAAAGTGTTAGAATGAGAAACATTGAAGAAAATAACAAACGAATGAAATCAACAACAGAAGTCAGTCGTGCATTTGTGGTTACAGCAGCAATTGAACTTACCACGTTACAGATTATAGCTACCTGCGTGTCATCCGAGTCCAAGAAAATCAACAATGTGGAATGGCTTACTTGGATAATTGATCATCATACAGAAAGAAGGGAATAAGAACAGTCCCTTATACCGATGTGGTTTCCATAGACACGTGTGTCAAGCTTTCGTCTCTGTGCAATACGATGAGAAGTGTTAGAATGAGAAACATTGAAGGAAATAACAAACAAATGAAATCAACAACAGAAGTCAGCCGTCCAATTGTGGTTACAGCAGCAATTGACCTTACCACGTGGGAGATTATAGCTAGCTGCGTGACATCCTAGTCCAAGAAAATCAACAATGTGGAATGGCTTACTTGGATAATTGTTCATCAAAAAGAAAAAAGGGAAGAAGAGAAGTCCCTCATACCAAAGTGGTTTCCTTAGACACGTGTGTCAAGCTTTCGTCCCTGTGCAATACGATGAAAAGTGTTAGAATGAGAAACATTAAAGGAAATAACAAACAAATGAAATCAACAACAGAAGTCAGTCGTGCAAATGTGGTTACAGCAGCAATTGACCTTACCTCGTGGGAGATTATAGCTACCGGCGTGACATCCGAGTCCTAGAAAATCAACAATGTGGAATGGCTTACTTGGATAATTGTTCATTAAACAAAAAGAAGGGAATAAGAACAGTCCCTTATACCAAAGTGGTTTCCTTAGACACCCGTGTCAAGCTTTCGTCCCTGTGCAATACGATGAAAAGTGTTAGAATGAGAAACATTGAAGAAAATAACAAACGAATGAAATCAACAACAGAAGTCAGTCGTGCATTTGTGGATACAGCAGCAATTGACCTTACCACGTGGGAGATTACAGCTACCTGCGTGACATCCGAGCCCAAGAAAATGAACAATGTGGAATGGCTTACTTGGATAATTGATCATTATACAGAAAGAAGGGAATAAGAACAGTCCCTTATACCAATGTGGTTTCCATAGACACGTGTGTCAAGCTTTCGTCCCTGTGCAATACGATGAAAAGTGTTAGAATGAGAAACATTAAAGGAAATAACAAACAAATGAAATCAACAACAGAAGTCAGTCGTGCATTTGTGGTTACAGCAGCAATTGACCTTACCACGTGGGAGATTATAGCTCCCTGCGTGACATCTGAGTCCAAGAAAATCAACAATGTGGAATGGCTAACTTGGATAATTGTTCATCAAAAAGAAAAAAGGGAATAAGAACAGTCCCTCATTCCAATGTGACTTCCTTAGACACGTGTGTCAAGCTTTCGTCCCTTTGCAATACGATGAAAAGTGTTAGAATGAGAAACATTGAAGAAAATAACAAACGAATGAAATCAACAACAGAAGTCAGTCGAGCATTTGTGGTTACAGCAGCAATTGACCTTACCACGTGGGAGATTATAGCTACCTGCGTGACATCCGAGTCCAACAAAATCAACAATGTGGAATGGATTACTTGGATAATTGTTCATCAAAAAGAAAAGAGGGAATGAGAACAAACCCTTGTGGTTTCCTTAGACACGTGTGTCAAGCTTTCGTCCCTGTGTAATACGATGAAAAGAGCTAGAATGAGAAACATTGAAGGAAATAACAAACAAATGAAATCAACAACAGAAGTCAGTCGTGCATTTGTGGTTACAGCAGCAATTGACCTTACCACGTGGGAGATTATAGCTACCTGCGTGAAATCCGAGTCCAAGAAAATCAACAATGTGGAATGGCTTACTTGGATAATTGATCATTTTACAGAAAGAATGGAATAAGAACAGTCCCTTATACCGATGTGGTTTCCATAGACACGTGTGTCAAGCTTTCGTCCCTGTGCAATACGATGAAAAGTGTTAGAATGAGGAACTTTGAAAAAAATAACAAACGAATGAAATCAACAACAGAAGTCAGTCGTGCATTTGTGGTTACAGCAGCAATTGACCTCACCACGTGGGAGATTATAGCTACCTGCGTGACATCCGAGTCCAAGAAAATCAACAATGTGTAATGGCTTACTTGGATAATTGTTCATCAAAAAGAAAAAAGGGAATAAGAACAGTCCCTCATACCAATGTGGCTTCCTTAGACACGTAAGTCAAGCTTTCGTCCCTGTGTAATACGATGAAAAGAGTTAGAATGAGAAACATACAAAGAAAAAACTTAAAAATGAAATCAACAACAGAAGTCAGTCGTGCATTTGTGGTTACAGCAGCAATTGACCTTACCACGTGGGAGATTATAGCTACCTGCGTGACATCCGAGTCCAAGAAAATCAACAATGTGGAATGGCTTACTTGTACAATTGTTCATTAAACAAAAAGAAGGGAATAAGAACAGTCCCATATACCAAAGTGGTTTCCTTAGACACGTGTGTCAAGCTTTCGTCCCTGTGCAATACGATGAAAAGTGTTAGAATGAGAAACAGTGAAGAAAATAACAAACGAATGAGAACAACAACAGAAGTCAGTCGTGCATTTGTGGTTACAGCAGCAATTGAACTTACCTCGTGGGGGATTATAGCTACCTGCGTGACATCCGAGTCCAAGAAAATCAACAATGTGGAATGGCTTATTTGGATAATTGTTCATCAAAAAGAAAAAAGGGAATAAGAAGAGTCCCTTATACCAATGTGGTTTCCTCAGACACGTGTGTCAAGCTTTCGTCCCTGTGCAATACGATAAAAAATGTTAGAATGAGAAACATAGAAGGAAAAAACAAACAAATGAATTCAACTACAGAAGTCAGTCGTGCATTTGTGGTTACAGCAGCAATTGACCTTACCACGTGGGAGATTATAGCTACCTGCGTGACATCCGAGTCCAAGAAAATCAACAATGTGGAATGGCTTACTTGGATAATTGTTCATTAAACAAAAAGAAGGGAATAAGAACAGTCCTTATACCAAAGTTGTTTCCTGAGACACGTGTGTCAAGCTTTCGTCCCTGTGCAATACCTCGAAAAGTGTTAGAATGAGAAACGTTGAAGAAAATAACAAACGAATGAAATCAACAACAGAAGTCAGTCGTGCATTTGTGGTTACAGCAGCAATTGACTTTACCACGTGGGAGATTATAGCTACCGGCGTGACATCCGAGTCCAAAAAAATCAACAATGTGGAATTGCTTACTTGGATAATTGTTCATTAAACAAAAAGAAGGGAATAAGAACAGTCCCTTATACCAAAGTGGTTTCCTTAGACACGCGTGTCAAGCTTTCGTCCCTGTGCAATACGATGAAAAGTGTTAGAATGAAAAACATTAAAGGAAATAACAAACAAATGAAATCAACAACAGAAGTCAGTCGTGCATTTGTGGTTACAGCAGCAATTGACTTTACCACGTGGGAGATTATAGCTACCGGCGTGACATCCGAGTCCAAAAAAATCAACAATGTGGAATTGCTTACTTGGATAATTGTTCATTAAACAAAAAGAAGGGAATAAGAACAGTCCCTTATACCAAAGTGGTTTCCTTAGACACGCGTGTCAAGCTTTCGTCCCTGTGCAATACGATGAAAAGTGTTAGAATGAGAAACATTGAAGAAAATAACAAACGAATGAAATCAACAACAGAAGTCAGTCGTGCATTTGTGGTTACAGCAGCAATTGACCTTACCACGTGGGAGATTATAGCTACCTGCGTGACATCCGAGTCCAGGAAAATCAACAATGTGGAACGGCTTACTTGGATAATTGTTCATTAAACAAAAAGAAGGGAATAAGAACAGTCCCTTATACCAAAGTGGTTTCCTTAGACACGTGTGTCAAGCTTTCGTCCCTGTGCAATACGATGAAAAATGTTAGAATGAGAAACATTAAGGGAAATAACAAACAAATGAAATCAACAACAGAAGTCAGTCGTGCATTTGTGGTTACAGCAGCAATTGACCTTACCACGTAAAAGATAATAGCTACCTGCGTGTCATCCGAGTCCAAGAAAATCAACAATGTGGAATGGCTTACTTGGATAATTGATCATTATACAGAAAGAAGGGAATAAGAACAGTCCCTTATACCAATGTGGTTTCCATAGACACGTGTGTCAAGCTTTCGTCCCTGTGCAATACGATGAGAAGTGTTAGAATGAGAAACATCGAAGGAAATAACAAACAAATCGAATCAACAACAGAAGTCAGTCGTGCATTTGTGATTACAGCAGCAATTGACCTTACCACGTGAGAGATTGTAGCTACCTGCGTGACATCCGAGTCCAAGAAAATCAACAATGTGGAATGGCTTACTTGGATAATTGATCATTATACAGAAAGAATGAAGTAAGAACAGTCCCTTATACCAGTGTGGTTTCCTTAGACACGTGTGTCAAGCTTTCGTCCCTGTGCAATACGATGAAAAATGTTAGAATGAGAAACATTGAAGAAAATAACAAACGAATGAAATCAACAACAGAAGTCAGTGGTGCATTTGTGGTTAGAGCAGCAATTGACTTTACCACGTGGTAGATTATAGCTACCTGCGTGACATCCGAGTCCAAGAAAATGAACAATGTGGAATGGCTTACTTGGATAATTGATCATTATACAGAAAGAAGGGAATAAGAACAGTCCCTTATACCAATGTGGTTTCCATAGACACGTGTGTCAAGCTTTCGTCCCTGTGCAATACGATGAAAAGTGTTAGAATGAGAAACATTAAAGGAAATAACAAACAAATGAAATCAACAACAGAAGTCAGTCGTGCATTTGTGGTTACAGCAGCAATTGACCTTACCACGTGGGAGATTATAGCTACCGGCGTGACATCCGAGTCCAAAAAAATCAACAATGTGGAATTGCTTACTTGGATAATTGTTCATTTAACAAAAAGAAGGGAATAAGAACAGTCCCTCATACCAAAGTGGTTTCCTTAGACACGCGTGTCAAGCTTTCGTCCCTGTGCAATACGATGAAAAGTGTTAGAATGAGAAACATTGAAGAAAATAACAAACGAATGAAATCAACAACAGAAGTCAGTCGTGCATTTGTGGTTACAGCAGCAATTGACCTTACCACGTGGGAGATAATAGCTACCTGCGTGACATCCGAGTCCAAGAAAATCAACAATGTGGAACGGCTTACTTGGATAATTGTTCATTAAACAAAAAGAAGGGAATAAGAACAGTCCCTTATACCAAAGTGGTTTCCTTAGACACGTGTGTCAAGCTTTCGTCCCTGTGCAATACGATGAAAAATGTTAGAATGAGAAACATTAAGGGAAATAACAAACAAATGAAATCAACAAATGAAGTCAGTCGTGCATTTGTGGTTAAAGCAGCAATTGACCTTACCACGTAAAAGATAATAGCTACCTGCGTGTCATCCGAGTCCAAGAAAATCAACAATGTGGAATGGCTTACTTGGATAATTGATCATTATACAGAAAGAAGGGAATAAGAACAGTCCCTTATACCAATGTGGTTTCCATAGACACGTGTGTCAACCTTTCGTCCCTGTGCAATACGATGAGAAGTGTTAGAATGAGAAACATCGAAGGAAATAACAAACAAATCGAATCAACAACAGAAGTCAGTCGTGCATTTGTGATTACAGCAGCAATTGACCTTACCACGTGAGAGATTGTAGCTACCTGCGTGACATCCGAGTCCAAGAAAATCAACAATGTGGAATGGCTTACTTGGATAATTGATCATTATACAGAAAGAATGAAGTAAGAACAGTCCCTTATACCAATGTGGTTTCCATAGACACGTGTGTCAAGCTTTCGTCCCTGTGCAATTCGATGAGAAGTGTTAGAATGAGAAACATTGAAGGAAATAACAAACAAATGAAATCAACAACAGACGTCAGCCGTCCAATTGTGGTTACAGCAGCAATTGACCTTACCACGTGGGAGATTATAGCTACCCGCGTGTCATCCGAGTCCAAGAAAATCAACAATGTGGAATGGCTTACTTGGATAATTGTTCATTAAACAAAAAGAAGGGAATAAGAACAGTCCCTTATACCAAAGTGGTTTCCTTAGACACGCGTGTCAAGCTTTCGTCCCTGTGCAATACGATGAAAAGTGTTAGAATGAGAAACATTGAAGGAAATAACGAACAAATGAAATCAACATTAGAAGTCAGTCGTGCATTTGTGGTTACAGCAGCAATTGACCTTACCAAGTGGGAGATTATAGCTACCTGCGTGACATCCGAGTCCAAGATAATCAACAATGTGGAATGGCCTACTTGGATAATTGTTGATTAAACAAAAAAAAGAGAATAAGAACAGTCCCTTATACCAAAGTGGTTTCCTTAGACACGTGTGTCAAGCTTTCGTCCCTGCGCAATACGATGAAAAGTGTTAGAATGAGAAACATCGAAGGAAATAACAAACAAATCAAATCAACAACAGAAGTCAGTCGTGCATTTGTGATTACAGCAGCAATTGACCTTACCACGTGAGAGATTGTAGCTACCTGCGTGACATCTGAGTCCAAGAAAATCAACAATGTGGAATGGCTTACTTGGATAATTGATCATTATACAGAAAGAAGGGAATAAGAACAGTCCCTTATACCAATGTGGTTTCCATAGACACGTGTGTCAACCTTTCGTCCCTGTGCAATACGATGAGAAGTGTTAGAATGAGAAACATCGAAGGAAATAACAAACAAATCAAATCAATTACAGAAGTCAGTCGTGCATTTGTGATTACAGCAGCAATTGACCTTACCACGTGAGAGATTGTAGCTACCTGCGTGACATCTGAGTCCAAGAAAATCAACAATGTGGAATGGCTTACTTGGATAATTGATCATTATACAGAAAGAATGAAGTAAGAACAGTCCCTTATACCAATGTGGTTTCCATAGACACGTGTGTCAAGCTTTCGTCCCTGTGCAATACGATGAAAAATGTTAGAATGAGAAACATTGAAGAAAATAACAAACGAATGAAATCAACAACAGAAGTCAGTCGTGCATTTGTGGTTAGAGCAGCAATTGACTTTACCACGTGGTAGATTATAGCTACCTGCGTGACATCCGAGTCCAAGAAAATCAACAATGTGGAACGGCTTACTTGGATAATTGTTCATTAAACAAAAAGAATTGAATAAGAACAGTCCCTTATACCAAAGTGGTTTCCTTAGACACGTGTGTCAAGCTTTCGTCCCTGTGCAATACGATGAAAAATGTTAGAATGAGAAACATTGAAGAAAATAACAAACGAATGAAATCAACAACAGAAGTCAGTCGTGAATTTGTGGTTACAGCAGCAATTGACCTCACCACGTTACAGATTATAGCTACCTGCGTGTCATCCGAGTCCAAGAAAATCAACAATGTGGAATGGCTTACTTGGATAATTGATCATCATACAGAAAGAAGGGAATAAGAACAGTCCCTTATACCGATGTGGTTTCCATAGACACGTGTGTCAAGCTTTCGTTCCTGTGCAATACGATGAGAAGTGTTAGAATGAGAAACATTGAAGGAAATAACAAACAAATGAAATCAACAACAGAAGTCAGCCGTCCAATTGTGGTTACAGCAGCAATTGACCTTACCACGTGGGAGATTATAGCTACCCGCGTGTCATCCGAGTCCAAGAAAATCAACAATGTGGAATGGCTTACTTGGATAATTGTTCATTAAACAAAAAGAAGGGAATAAGAACAGTCCTTATACCAAAGTTGTTTCCTGAGACACGTGTGTCAAGCTTTCGTCCCTGTGCAATACCTTGAAAAGTGTTAGAATGAGAAACGTTGAAGAAAATAACAAACGAATGAAATCAACAACAGAAGTCAGTCGTGCATTTGTGGTTACAGCAGCAATTGACCTCACCACGTTACAGATTATAGCTACCTGCGTGTCATCCGAGTCCAAGAAAATCAACAATGTGGAATGGCTTACTTGGATAATTGATCATCATACAGAAAGAAGGGAATAAGAACAGTCCCTTATACCGATGTGGTTTCCATAGACACGTGTGTCAAGCTTTCGTTCCTGTGCAATACGATGAGAAGTGTTAGAATGAGAAACATTGAAGGAAATAACAAACAAATGAAATCAACAACAGAAGTCAGCCGTCCAATTGTGGTTACAGCAGCAATTGACCTTACCACGTGGGAGATTATAGCTACCCGCGTGTCATCCGAGTCCAAGAAAATCAACAATGTGGAATGGCTTACTTGGATAATTGTTCATTAAACAAAAAGAAGGGAATAAGAACAGTCCTTATACCAAAGTTGTTTCCTGAGACACGTGTGTCAAGCTTTCGTCCCTGTGCAATACCTCGAAAAGTGTTAGAATGAGAAACGTTGAAGAAAATAACAAACGAATGAAATCAACAACAGAAGTCAGCCGTCCAATTGTGGTTACAGCAGCAATTGACCTTACCACGTGGGAGATTATAGCTACCCGCGTGTCATCCGAGTCCAAGAAAATCAACAATGTGGAATGGCTTACTTGGATAATTGATCATTATACAGAAAGAAGGGAATAAGAACAGTCCCTTATACCAATGTGGTTTCCATAGACACGTGTGTCAACCTTTCGTCCCTGTGCAATACGATGAGAAGTGTTAGAATGAGAAACATCGAAGGAAATAACAAACAAATCGAATCAACAACAGAAGTCAGTCGTGCATTTGTGATTACAGCAGCAATTGACCTTACCACGTGAGAGATTGTAGCTACCTGCGTGACATCCGAGTCCAAGAAAATCAACAATGTGGAATGGCTTACTTGGATAATTGATCATTATACAGAAAGAATGAAGTAAGAACAGTCCCTTATACCAATGTGGTTTCCATAGACACGTGTGTCAAGCTTTCGTCCCTGTGCAATTCGATGAGAAGTGTTAGAATGAGAAACATTGAAGGAAATAACAAACAAATGAAATCAACAACAGACGTCAGCCGTCCAATTGTGGTTACAGCAGCAATTGACCTTACCACGTGGGAGATTATAGCTACCCGCGTGTCATCCGAGTCCAAGAAAATCAACAATGTGGAATGGCTTACTTGGATAATTGTTCATTAAACAAAAAGAAGGGAATAAGAACAGTCCCTTATACCAAAGTGGTTTCCTTAGACACCTGTGTCAAGCTTTCGTTCCTGTGCAATACGATGAAAAGTGTTAGAATGAGAAACATAGAAGGACATAACAAACAAATGAAATCAACAACAGAAGTCAGTCGTGCATTTGTGGTTACAGCAGCAATTGACCTTACCACGTGGGAGATTATAGCTACCTGCGTGACATCCGAGTCCAAGAAAATAAACAATGTGGAATGGCTTACTTGGATAATTGTTCATTAAACAAAACGAAGGGAATAAGAACAGTCCCTTATACCAAAGTGGTTTCCTTAGACACGCGTGTCAAGCTTTCGTCCCTGTGCAATACGATGAAAAGTGTTAGAATGAGAAACATTGAAGGAAATAACGAACAAATGAAATCAACATTAGAAGTCAGTCGTGCATTTGTGGTTACAGCAGCAATTGACCTTACCAAGTGGGAGATTATAGCTACCTGCGTGACATCCGAGTCCAAGATAATCAACAATGTGGAATGGCCTACTTGGATAATTGTTGATTAAACAAAAAAAAGAGAATAAGAACAGTCCCTTATACCAAAGTGGTTTCCTTAGACACGTGTGTCAAGCTTTCGTCCCTGCGCAATACGATGAAAAGTGTTAGAATGAGAAACATCGAAGGAAATAACAAACAAATCAAATCAACAACAGAAGTCAGTCGTGCATTTGTGATTACAGCAGCAATTGACCTTACCACGTGAGAGATTGTAGCTACCTGCGTGACATCTGAGTCCAAGAAAATCAACAATGTGGAATGGCTTACTTGGATAATTGATCATTATACAGAAAGAAGGGAATAAGAACAGTCCCTTATACCAATGTGGTTTCCATAGACACGTGTGTCAACCTTTCGTCCCTGTGCAATACGATGAGAAGTGTTAGAATGAGAAACATCGAAGGAAATAACAAACAAATCAAATCAATTACAGAAGTCAGTCGTGCATTTGTGATTACAGCAGCAATTGACCTTACCACGTGAGAGATTGTAGCTACCTGCGTGACATCTGAGTCCAAGAAAATCAACAATGTGGAATGGCTTACTTGGATAATTGATCATTATACAGAAAGAATGAAGTAAGAACAGTCCCTTATACCAATGTGGTTTCCATAGACACGTGTGTCAAGCTTTCGTCCCTGTGCAATACGATGAAAAATGTTAGAATGAGAAACATTGAAGAAAATAACAAACGAATGAAATCAACAACAGAAGTCAGTCGTGCATTTGTGGTTAGAGCAGCAATTGACTTTACCACGTGGTAGATTATAGCTACCTGCGTGACATCCGAGTCCAAGAAAATCAACAATGTGGAACGGCTTACTTGGATAATTGTTCATTAAACAAAAAGAATTGAATAAGAACAGTCCCTTATACCAAAGTGGTTTCCTTAGACACGTGTGTCAAGCTTTCGTCCCTGTGCAATACGATGAAAAATGTTAGAATGAGAAACATTGAAGAAAATAACAAACGAATGAAATCAACAACAGAAGTCAGTCGTGAATTTGTGGTTACAGCAGCAATTGACCTCACCACGTTACAGATTATAGCTACCTGCGTGTCATCCGAGTCCAAGAAAATCAACAATGTGGAATGGCTTACTTGGATAATTGATCATCATACAGAAAGAAGGGAATAAGAACAGTCCCTTATACCGATGTGGTTTCCATAGACACGTGTGTCAAGCTTTCGTTCCTGTGCAATACGATGAGAAGTGTTAGAATGAGAAACATTGAAGGAAATAACAAACAAATGAAATCAACAACAGAAGTCAGCCGTCCAATTGTGGTTACAGCAGCAATTGACCTTACCACGTGGGAGATTATAGCTACCCGCGTGTCATCCGAGTCCAAGAAAATCAACAATGTGGAATGGCTTACTTGGATAATTGTTCATTAAACAAAAAGAAGGGAATAAGAACAGTCCTTATACCAAAGTTGTTTCCTGAGACACGTGTGTCAAGCTTTCGTCCCTGTGCAATACCTCGAAAAGTGTTAGAATGAGAAACGTTGAAGAAAATAACAAACGAATGAAATCAACAACAGAAGTCAGTCGTGCATTTGTGGTTACAGCAGCAATTGACCTCACCACGTTACAGATTATAGCTACCTGCGTGTCATCCGAGTCCAAGAAAATCAACAATGTGGAATGGCTTACTTGGATAATTGATCATCATACAGAAAGAAGGGAATAAGAACAGTCCCTTATACCGATGTGGTTTCCATAGACACGTGTGTCAAGCTTTCGTTCCTGTGCAATACGATGAGAAGTGTTAGAATGAGAAACATTGAAGGAAATAACAAACAAATGAAATCAACAACAGAAGTCAGCCGTCCAATTGTGGTTACAGCAGCAATTGACCTTACCACGTGGGAGATTATAGCTACCCGCGTGTCATCCGAGTCCAAGAAAATCAACAATGTGGAATGGCTTACTTGGATAATTGTTCATTAAACAAAAAGAAGGGAATAAGAACAGTCCTTATACCAAAGTTGTTTCCTGAGACACGTGTGTCAAGCTTTCGTCCCTGTGCAATACCTCGAAAAGTGTTAGAATGAGAAACGTTGAAGAAAATAACAAACGAATGAAATCAACAACAGAAGTCAGCCGTCCAATTGTGGTTACAGCAGCAATTGACCTTACCACGTGGGAGATTATAGCTACCCGCGTGTCATCCGAGTCCAAGAAAATCAACAATGTGGAATGGCTTACTTGGATAATTGTTCATTAAACAAAAAGAAGGGAATAAGAACAGTCCCTTATACCAAAGAGGTTTCCTTAGACACGTGTGTCAAGCTTTCGTCCCTGTGCAATACGATGAAAAATGTTAGAATGAGAAACATTAAGGGAAATAACAAACAAATGAAATCAACAACAGAAGTCAGTCGTGCATTTGTGGTTACAGCAGCAATTGACCTCACCACGTAAAAGATAATAGCTACCTGCGTGTCATCCGAGTCCAAGAAAATCAACAATGTGGAATGGCTTACTTGGATAATTGATCATTATACAGAAAGAAGGGAATAAGAACAGTCCCTTATACCAATGTGGTTTCCATAGACACGTGTGTCAAGCTTTCGTCCCTGTGCAATACGATGAGAAGTGTTAGAATGAGAAACATCGAAGGAAATAACAAACAAATCGAATCAACAACAGAAGTCAGTCGTGCATTTGTGATTACAGCAGCAATTGACCTTACCACGTGAGAGATTGTAGCTACCTGCGTGACATCCGAGTCCAAGAAAATCAACAATGTGGAATGGCTTAC
Organism: Harmonia axyridis; assembly: GCF_914767665.1. Lineage (NCBI taxonomy): Eukaryota > Metazoa > Arthropoda > Insecta > Coleoptera > Coccinellidae > Harmonia > Harmonia axyridis. Next base: position 45,262,298 of record NC_059502.1, on the reverse strand, counting down.
TTGGATAATTGATCATTATACAGAAAGAATGAAGTAAGAACAGTCCCTTATACCAGTGTGGTTTCCATAGACACGTGTGTCAAGCTTTCGTCCCTGTGCAATACGATGAAAAATGTTAGAATGAGAAACATTGAAGAAAATAACAAACGAATGAAATCAACAACAGAAGTCAGTGGTGCATTTGTGGTTAGAGCAGCAATTGACTTTACCACGTGGTAGATTATAGCTACCTGCGTGACATCCGAGTCCAAGAAAATGAACAATGTGGAATGGCTTACTTGGATAATTGATCATTATACAGAAAGAAGGGAATAAGAACAGTCCCTTATACCAATGTGGTTTCCATAGACACGTGTGTTAAGCTTTCGTCCCTGTGCAATACGATGAAAAGTGTTAGAATGAGAAACATTAAAGGAAATAACAAACAAATGAAATCAACAACAGAAGTCAGTCGTGCATTTGTGGTTACAGCAGCAATTGACCTTACCACGTGGGAGATTATAGCTACCGGCGTGACATCCGAGTCCAAAAAAATCAACAATGTGGAATTGCTTACTTGGATAATTGTTGATTAAACAAAAAGAAGGGAATAAGAACAGTCCCTCATACCAAAGTGGTTTCCTTAGACACGCGTGTCAAGCTTTCGTCCCTGTGCAATACGATGAAAAGTGTTAGAATGAGAAACATCGAAGAAAATAACAAACGAATGAAATCAACAACAGAAGTCAGTCGTGCATTTGTGGTTACAGCAGCAATTGACCTTACCACGTGGGAGATAATAGCTACCTGCGTGACATCCGAGTCCAAGAAAATCAACAATGTGGAACGGCTTACTTGGATAATTGTTCATTAAACAAAAAGAAGGGAATAAGAACAGTCCCTTATACCAAAGTGGTTTCCTTAGACACGTGTGTCAAGCTTTCGTCCCTGTGCAATACGATGAAAAATGTTAGAATGAGAAACATTGAAGAAAATAACAAACGAATGAAATCAACAACAGAAGTCAGTTGTGCATTTGTGGTTAGAGCAGCAATTGACTTTACCACGTGGTAGATTATAGCTACCTGCGTGACATCCGAGTCCAAGAAAATCAACAATGTGGAACGGCTTACTTGGATAATTGTTCATTAAACAAAAAGAATTGAATAAGAACAGTCCCTTATACCAAAGTGGTTTCCTTAGACACGTGTGTCAAGCTTTCGTCCCTGTGCAATACGATGAAAAGTGTTAGAATGAGAAACATTGAAGGAAATAACAAACAAATGAAATCAACAACAGAAGTCAGTCGTGAATTTGTGGTTACAGCAGCAATTGACCTCACCACGTTACAGATTATAGCTACCTGCGTGTCATCCGAGTCCAAGAAAATCAACAATGTGGAATGGCTTACTTGGATAATTGATCATCATACAGAAAGAAGGGAATAAGAACAGTCCCTTATACCGATGTGGTTTCCATAGACACGTGTGTCAAGCTTTCGTTCCTGTGCAATACGATGAGAAGTGTTAGAATGAGAAACATTGAAGGAAATAACAAACAAATGAAATCAACAACAGAAGTCAGCCGTCCAATTGTGGTTACAGCAGCAATTGACCTTACCACGTGGGAGATTATAGCTACCCGCGTGTCATCCGAGTCCAAGAAAATCAACAATGTGGAATGGCTTACTTGGATAATTGTTCATTAAACAAAAAGAAGGGAATAAGAACAGTCCCTTATACCAAAGTGGTTTCCTTAGACACCTGTGTCAAGCTTTCGTTCCTGTGCAATACGATGAAAAGTGTTAGAATGAGAAACATAGAAGGAAATAACAAACAAATGAAATCAACAACAGAAGTCAGTCGTGCATTTGTGGTTACAGCAGCAATTGACCTAACCACGTGGGAGATTATAGCTACCTGCGTGACATCCGAGTCCAAGAAAATCAACAATGTGGAATGGCTTACTTGTATAATTGTTCATTAAACAAAACGAAGGGAATAAGAACAGTCCCTTATACCAAAGTGGTTTCCTTAGACACGCGTGTCAAGCTTTCGTCCCTGTGCAATACGATGAAAAGTGTTAGAATGAGAAACATTGAAGGAAATAACGAACAAATGAAATCAACATTAGAAGTCAGTCGTGCATTTGTGGTTACAGCAGCAATTGACCTTACCACGTGGGAGATTATAGCTACCTGCGTGACATCCGAGTCCAAGGTAATCAACAATGTGGAATGGCCTACTTGGATAATTGTTGATTAAACAAAAAAAAGAGAATAAGAACAGTCCCTTATACCAAAGTGGTTTCCTTAGACACGTGTGTCAAGCTTTCGTCCCTGCGCAATACGATGAAAAGTGTTAGAATGAGAAACATAGAAGGAAATAACAAACAAATGAAATCAACAACAGAAGTCAGTCGTGCATTTGTGGTTACAGCAGCAATTGACCTTACCACGTGAGAGATTATAGCTACCTGCGTGACATTCGAGTCCAAGAAAATCAACAATGTGGAATGGCTCACTTGGATAATTGTTGATTGAACAAAAAGAAATGAATAAGAACAGTCCCTCATACCAAAGTGGTTTCCTTAGACACGTGTGTCAAGCTTTCGTCCCTGTGCAATACGATGAGAAGTGTTAGAATGAGAAACATAGAAGGAAATAACAAACAAATGAAATCAACAACAGAAGTCAGTCGTGCATTTGTGGTTACAGCAGCAATTGACCTTACCACGTGGGAGATTATAGCTAGCTGCGTGACATCCTAGTCCAAGAAAATCAACAATGTGGAATGGCTTGCTTGGATAATTGTTCATCAAAAACAAAAAAGGGAAGAAGAGCAGTCCCTCATACCAAAGTGGTTTCCTAAGACACGTGTGTCAAGCTTTCGTCACTGTGCAATACGATGAAAAGTGTTAGAATGAGAAACATTGAAGAAAATAACAAACGAATGAAATCAACAACAGAAGTCAGTCGTGCATTCGTGGTTACAGCAGCAATTGAACTTACCACGTGGGAGATTACAGCTACCTGCGTGACATCCGAGCCCAAGAAAATCAACAATGTGGAACGGCTTACTTGGATAATTGTTCATTAAACAAAAAGAAGGGAATAAGAACAGTTCCTTATACCAAAGTGGTTTCCTTAGACACGTGTGTCAAGCTTTCGTCCCTGTGCAATACGATGAAAAGTGTTAGAATGAGAAACATTAAAGGAAATAACAAACAAATGAAATCAACAACAGAAGTCAGTCGTGCATTTGTGGTTACAGCAGCAATTGACCTTACCACGTGGAAGATTATAGGTACCGGCGTGACATCCGATTCCAAGAAAATCAACAATGTGGAATGGCTTACTTGGATAATTGTTCATTAAACAAAAAGAAGGGAATAAGAACAGTCCCTTATACCAAAGTGGTTTCCTTAGACACGCGTGTCAAGCTTTCGTCCCTGTGCAATACGATGAAAAGTGTTAGAATTAGAAACATTGAAGAAAATAACAAACGAATGAAATCAACAACAGAAGTCAGTCGTGCATTTGTGGATACAGCAGCAATTGACCTTACCACGTGGGAGATTACAGCTACCTGCGTGACATCCGAGCCCAAGAAAATGAACAATGTGGAATGGCTTACTTGGATAATTGATCATTATACAGAAAGAAGGGAATAAGAACAGTCCCTTATACCAATGTGGTTTCCATAGACACGTGTGTCAAGCTTTCGTCCCTGTGCAATACGATGAAAAGTGTTAGAATGAGAAACATTAAAGGAAATAACAAACAAATGAAATCAACAACAGAAGTCAGTCGTGCATTTGTGGTTACAGCAGCAATTGACCTTACCACGTGGGATATTATAGCTACCTGCGTGACATCCGAGTCCAAAAAAATCAACAATGTGGAACGGCTTACTTGGATAATTGTTCATTAAACAAAAAGAAGGGAATGAGAACAGTCCCTTATACCAAAGTTGTTTCCTTAGACACGTGTGTCAAGCTTTCGTCCCTGTGCAATACGATGAAAAATGTTAGAATGAGAAACATTAAAGGAAATAACAAACAAATGAAATCAACAACAGAAGTCAGTCGTGCATTTGTGGTTACAGCAGCAATTGACCTTACCACGTGGGAGATTATAGCTAGCTGCGTGACATCCTAGTCCAAGAAAATCAACAATGTGGAATGGCTTACTTGGATAATTGTTCATCAAAAAGAAAAAAGGGAAGAAGAGCAGTCCCTCATACCAAAGTGGTTTCCTTAGACACGTGTGTCAAGCTTTCGTCACTGTGCAATACGATGAAAAGTGTTAGAATGAGAAACATTGAAGAAAATAACAAACGAATGAAATCAACAACAGAAGTCAGTCGTGCATTCGTGGTTACAGCAGCAATTGACCTTACCACGTGGGAGATTACAGCTACCTGCGTGACATCCGAGCCCAAGAAAATCAACAATGTGGAACGGCTTACTTGGATAATTGTTCATTAAACAAAAAGAAGGGAATAAGAACAGTTCCTTATACCAAAGTGGTTTCCTTAGACACGTGTGTCAAGCTTTCGTCCCTGTGCAATACGATGAAAAGTGTTAGAATGAGAAACATTAAAGGAAATAACAAACAAATGAAATCAACAACAGAAGTCAGTCGTGCAAATGTGGTTACAGCAGCAATTGACCTTACCTCGTGGGAGATTATAGCTACCGGCGTGACATCCGAGTCCAAGAAAATCAACAATGTGGAATGGCTTACTTGGATAATTGTTCATTAAACAAAAAGAAGGGAATAAGAACAGTCCCTTATACCAAAGTGGTTTCCTTAGACACGCGTGTCAAGCTTTTGTCCCTGTGCAATACGATGAAAAGTGTTAGAATGAGAAACATTGAAGAAAATAACAAACGAATGAAATCAACAACAGAAGTCAGTCGTGCATTTGTGGATACAGCAGCAATTGACCTTACCACGTGGGAGATTACAGCTACCTGCGTGACATCCGAGCCCAAGAAAATGAACAATGTGGAATGGCTTACTTGGATAATTGATCATTATACAGAAAGAAGGGAATAAGAACAGTCCCTTATACCAATGTGGTTTCCATAGACACGTGTGTCAAGCTTTCGTCCCTGTGCAATACGATGAAAAGTGTAAGAATGAGAAACATTAAAGGAAATAACAAACAAATGAAATCAACAACAGAAGTCAGTCGTGCATTTGTGGTTACAGCAGCAATTGACCTTACTACGTGGGAGATTATAGCTACCGGCGTGACATCCGAGTCCAAGAAAATCAACAATGTGGAATTGCTTACTTGGATAATTGTTCATTAAACAAAAAGAAGGGAATAAGAACAGTCCCTTATACCAAAGTGGTTTCCTTAGACACGCGTGTCAAGCTTTCGTCCCTGCGCAATACGATGAAAAGTGTTAGAATGAGAAACATTGAAGAAAATAACAAACGAATGAAATCAACAACAGAAGTCAGTCGTGCATTTGTGGTTACAGCCGCAATTGACCTTACCAGGTAAAAGATAATAGCTACCTGCGTGTCATCCGAGTCCAAGAAAATCAACAATGTGGAATGGCTTACTTGGATAATTGATCATTATACAGAAAGAAGGGAATAAGAACAGTCCCTTATACCAATGTGGTTTCCATAGACAGGTGTGTCAAGCTTTCGTCCCTGTGCAATACGATGAGAAGTGTTAGAATGAGAAACATTGAAGGAAATAACAAACAAATCAAATCAACAGAAGTCAGTCGTGCATTTGTGATTACAGCAGCAATTGACCTTACCACGTGGGAGATTGTAGCTACCTGCGTGACATCCGAGTCCAAGAAAATCAACAATGTGGAATGGCTTACTTGGATAATTGATCATTATACAGAAAGAATGAAGTATGAACAGTCCCTTATACCAATGTGGTTTCCATAGACACGTGTGTCAAGCTTTCGTCCCTGTGCAATACGATGAAAAGTGTTAGAATGAGAAACATTGAAGAAAATAACAAACGAATGTAATCAACAACAGGAGTCAGTCGTGCATTTGTGGTTACAGCAGCAATTGAACTTACCACGTTACAGATTATAGCTACCTGCGTGTCATCCGAGTCCAAGAAAATCAACAATGTGGAATGGCTTACTTGGATAATTGATCATCGTACAGAAAGAAGGGAATAAGAACAGTCCCTTATACCGATGTGGTTTCCATAGACACGTGTGTCAAGCTTTCGTCTCTGTGCAATACGATGAGAAGTGTTAGAATGAGAAACATTGAAGGAAATAACAAACAAATGAAATCAACAACAGAAGTCAGCCGTCCAATTGTGGTTACAGCAGCAATTGACCTTACCACGTGGGAGATTATAGCTAGCTGCGTGACATCCTAGTCCAAGAAAATCAACAATGTTGAATGGCTTACTTGGATAATTGTTCATCAAAAAGAAAAAAGGGAAGAAGAGAAGTCCCTCATACCAAAGTGGTTTCCTTAGACACGTGTGTCAAGCTTTCGTCACTGTGCAATACGATGAAAAGTGTTAGAATGAGAAACATTGAAGAAAATAACAAACGAATGAAATCAACAACAGAAGTCAGTCGTGCAATTGTGGTTACAGCAGCAATTGACCTTACCACGTGGGAGATTATAGCTACCGGCGTGACATCCGAGTCCAAGAAAATCAACAATGTGGAATGGCTTACTTGGATAATTGTTCATTAAACAAAAAGAAGGGAATAAGAACAGTCCCTTATACCAAAGTGGTTTCCTTAGACACGCGTGTCAAGCTTTCGTCCCTGTGCAATACGATGAAAAGTGTTAGAATGAGAAACATTGAAGGAAATAACAAACAAATGAAATCAACAACAGAAGTCAGCCGTCCAATTGTGGTTACAGCAGCAATTGACCTTACCACGTGGGAGATTATAGCTACCGGCGTGACATCCGAGTCCAAGAAAATCAACAATGTGGAATGGCTTACTTGGATAATTGTTCATTAAACAAAAAGAAGGGAATAAGAACAGTCCCTTATACCAAAGTGGTTTCCTTAGACACGCGTGTCAAGCTTTCGTCCCTGTGCAATACGATGAAAAGTGTTAGAATGAGAAACATTGAAGAAAATAACAAACGAATGAAATCAACAACAGAAGTCAGTCGTGCATTTGTGGTTACAGCAGCAATTGACCTTACCACGTGGGAGATTACAGCTACCTGCGTGACATCCGAGCCCAAGAAAATGAACAATGTGGAATGGCTTACTTGGATAATTGATCATTATACAGAAAGAAGGGAATAAGAACAGTCCCTTATACCAATGTGGTTTCCATAGACACGTGTGTCAAGCTTTCGTCCCTGTGCAATACGATGAAAAGTGTAAGAATGAGAAACATTAAAGGAAATAACAAACAAATGAAATCAACAACAGAAGTCAGTCGTGCATTTGTGGTTACAGCAGCAATTGACCTTACTACGTGGGAGATTATAGCTACCGGCGTGACATCCGAGTCCAAGAAAATCAACAATGTGGAATTGCTTACTTGGATAATTGTTCATTAAACAAAAAGAAGGGAATAAGAACAGTCCCTTATACCAAAGTGGTTTCCTTAGACACGCGTGTCAAGCTTTCGTCCCTGCGCAATACGATGAAAAGTGTTAGAATGAGAAACATTGAAGAAAATAACAAACGAATGAAATCAACAACAGAAGTCAGTCGTGCATTTGTGGTTACAGCCGCAATTGACCTTACCAGGTAAAAGATAATAGCTACCTGCGTGTCATCCGAGTCCAAGAAAATCAACAATGTGGAATGGCTTACTTGGATAATTGATCATTATACAGAAAGAAGGGAATAAGAACAGTCCCTTATACCAATGTGGTTTCCATAGACAGGTGTGTCAAGCTTTCGTCCCTGTGCAATACGATGAGAAGTGTTAGAATGAGAAACATTGAAGGAAATAACAAACAAATGAAATCAACAACAGAAGTCAGTCGTGCATTTGTGGTTACAGCAGCAATTGACCTTACCACGTGGGAGATTATAGCTAGCTGCGTGACATCCTAGTCCAAGAAAATCAACAATGTGGAATGGCTTGCTTGGATAATTGTTCATCAAAAACAAAAAAGGGAAGAAGAGCAGTCCCTCATACCAAAGTGGTTTCCTAAGACACGTGTGTCAAGCTTTCGTCACTGTGCAATACGATGAAAAGTGTTAGAATGAGAAACATTGAAGAAAATAACAAACGAATGAAATCAACAACAGAAGTCAGTCGTGCATTCGTGGTTACAGCAGCAATTGAACTTACCACGTGGGAGATTACAGCTACCTGCGTGACATCCGAGCCCAAGAAAATCAACAATGTGGAACGGCTTACTTGGATAATTGTTCATTAAACAAAAAGAAGGGAATAAGAACAGTTCCTTATACCAAAGTGGTTTCCTTAGACACGTGTGTCAAGCTTTCGTCCCTGTGCAATACGATGAAAAGTGTTAGAATGAGAAACATTAAAGGAAATAACAAACAAATGAAATCAACAACAGAAGTCAGTCGTGCATTTGTGGTTACAGCAGCAATTGACCTTACCACGTGGAAGATTATAGGTACCGGCGTGACATCCGATTCCAAGAAAATCAACAATGTGGAATGGCTTACTTGGATAATTGTTCATTAAACAAAAAGAAGGGAATAAGAACAGTCCCTTATACCAAAGTGGTTTCCTTAGACACGCGTGTCAAGCTTTCGTCCCTGTGCAATACGATGAAAAGTGTTAGAATTAGAAACATTGAAGAAAATAACAAACGAATGAAATCAACAACAGAAGTCAGTCGTGCATTTGTGGATACAGCAGCAATTGACCTTACCACGTGGGAGATTACAGCTACCTGCGTGACATCCGAGCCCAAGAAAATGAACAATGTGGAATGGCTTACTTGGATAATTGATCATTATACAGAAAGAAGGGAATAAGAACAGTCCCTTATACCAATGTGGTTTCCATAGACACGTGTGTCAAGCTTTCGTCCCTGTGCAATACGATGAAAAGTGTTAGAATGAGAAACATTAAAGGAAATAACAAACAAATGAAATCAACAACAGAAGTCAGTCGTGCATTTGTGGTTACAGCAGCAATTGACCTTACCACGTGGGATATTATAGCTACCTGCGTGACATCCGAGTCCAAAAAAATCAACAATGTGGAACGGCTTACTTGGATAATTGTTCATTAAACAAAAAGAAGGGAATGAGAACAGTCCCTTATACCAAAGTTGTTTCCTTAGACACGTGTGTCAAGCTTTCGTCCCTGTGCAATACGATGAAAAATGTTAGAATGAGAAACATTAAAGGAAATAACAAACAAATGAAATCAACAACAGAAGTCAGTCGTGCATTTGTGGTTACAGCAGCAATTGACCTTACCACGTGGGAGATTATAGCTAGCTGCGTGACATCCTAGTCCAAGAAAATCAACAATGTGGAATGGCTTACTTGGATAATTGTTCATCAAAAAGAAAAAAGGGAAGAAGAGCAGTCCCTCATACCAAAGTGGTTTCCTTAGACACGTGTGTCAAGCTTTCGTCCCTGTGCAATACGATGAGAAGTGTTAGAATGAGAAACATAGAAGGAAATAACAAACAAATGAAATCAACAACAGAAGTCAGTCGTGCATTTGTGGTTACAGCAGCAATTGACCTTACCACGTGGGAGATTATAGCTAGCTGCGTGACATCCTAGTCCAAGAAAATCAACAATGTGGAATGGCTTACTTGGATAATTGTTCATCAAAAAGAAAAAAGGGAAGAAGAGCAGTCCCTCATACCAAAGTGGTTTCCTTAGACACGTGTGTCAAGCTTTCGTCACTGTGCAATACGATGAAAAGTGTTAGAATGAGAAACATTGAAGAAAATAACAAACGAATGAAATCAACAACAGAAGTCAGTCGTGCATTCGTGGTTACAGCAGCAATTGACCTTACCACGTGGGAGATTACAGCTACCTGCGTGACATCCGAGCCCAAGAAAATCAACAATGTGGAACGGCTTACTTGGATAATTGTTCATTAAACAAAAAGAAGGGAATAAGAACAGTTCCTTATACCAAAGTGGTTTCCTTAGACACGTGTGTCAAGCTTTCGTCCCTGTGCAATACGATGAAAAGTGTTAGAATGAGAAACATTAAAGGAAATAACAAACAAATGAAATCAACAACAGAAGTCAGTCGTGCAAATGTGGTTACAGCAGCAATTGACCTTACCTCGTGGGAGATTATAGCTACCGGCGTGACATCCGAGTCCAAGAAAATCAACAATGTGGAATGGCTTACTTGGATAATTGTTCATTAAACAAAAAGAAGGGAATAAGAACAGTCCCTTATACCAAAGTGGTTTCCTTAGACACGCGTGTCAAGCTTTCGTCCCTGTGCAATACGATGAAAAGTGTTAGAATGAGAAACATTGAAGAAAATAACAAACGAATGAAATCAACAACAGAAGTCAGTCGTGCATTTGTGGATACAGCAGCAATTGACCTTACCACGTGGGAGATTACAGCTACCTGCGTGACATCCGAGCCCAAGAAAATGAACAATGTGGAATGGCTTACTTGGATAATTGATCATTATACAGAAAGAAGGGAATAAGAACAGTCCCTTATACCAATGTGGTTTCCATAGACACGTGTGTCAAGCTTTCGTCCCTGTGCAATACGATGAAAAGTGTAAGAATGAGAAACATTAAAGGAAATAACAAACAAATGAAATCAACAACAGAAGTCAGTCGTGCATTTGTGGTTACAGCAGCAATTGACCTTACCACGTGGGAGATTATAGCTACCGGCGTGACATCCGAGTCCAAGAAAATCAACAATGTGGAATTGCTTACTTGGATAATTGTTCATTAAACAAAAAGAAGGGAATAAGAACAGTCCCTTATACCAAAGTGGTTTCCTTAGACACGCGTGTCAAGCTTTCGTCCCTGCGCAATACGATGAAAAGTGTTAGAATGAGAAACATTGAAGAAAATAACAAACGAATGAAATCAACAACAGAAGTCAGTCGTGCATTTGTGGTTACAGCCGCAATTGACCTTACCAGGTAAAAGATAATAGCTACCTGCGTGTCATCCGAGTCCAAGAAAATCAACAATGTGGAATGGCTTACTTGGATAATTGATCATTATACAGAAAGAAGGGAATAAGAACAGTCCCTTATACCAATGTGGTTTCCATAGACAGGTGTGTCAAGCTTTCGTCCCTGTGCAATACGATGAGAAGTGTTAGAATGAGAAACATTGAAGGAAATAACAAACAAATCAAATCAACAGAAGTCAGTCGTGCATTTGTGATTACAGCAGCAATTGACCTTACCACGTGGGAGATTGTAGCTACCTGCGTGACATCCGAGTCCAAGAAAATCAACAATGTGGAATGGCTTACTTGGATAATTGATCATTATACAGAAAGAATGAAGTATGAACAGTCCCTTATACCAATGTGGTTTCCATAGACACGTGTGTCAAGCTTTCGTCCCTGTGCAATACGATGAAAAGTGTTAGAATGAGAAACATTGAAGAAAATAACAAACGAATGTAATCAACAACAGGAGTCAGTCGTGCATTTGTGGTTACAGCAGCAATTGAACTTACCACGTTACAGATTATAGCTACCTGCGTGTCATCCGAGTCCAAGAAAATCAACAATGTGGAATGGCTTACTTGGATAATTGATCATCATACAGAAAGAAGGGAATAAGAACAGTCCCTTATACCGATGTGGTTTCCATAGACACGTGTGTCAAGCTTTCGTCTCTGTGCAATACGATGAGAAGTGTTAGAATGAGAAACATTGAAGGAAATAACAAACAAATGAAATCAACAACAGAAGTCAGCCGTCCAATTGTGGTTACAGCAGCAATTGACCTTACCACGTGGGAGATTATAGCTAGCTGCGTGACATCCTAGTCCAAGAAAATCAACAATGTTGAATGGCTTACTTGGATAATTGTTCATCAAAAAGAAAAAAGGGAAGAAGAGAAGTCCCTCATACCAAAGTGGTTTCCTTAGACACGTGTGTCAAGCTTTCGTCACTGTGCAATACGATGAAAAGTGTTAGAATGAGAAACATTGAAGAAAATAACAAACGAATGAAATCAACAACAGAAGTCAGTCGTGCAATTGTGGTTACAGCAGCAATTGACCTTACCACGTGGGAGATTATAGCTACCGGCGTGACATCCGAGTCCAAGAAAATCAACAATGTGGAATGGCTTACTTGGATAATTGTTCATTAAACAAAAAGAAGGGAATAAGAACAGTCCCTTATACCAAAGTTGTTTCCTTAGACACGCGTGTCAAGCTTTCGTCCCTGTGCAATACGATGAAAAGTGTTAGAATGAGAAACATTGAAGGAAATAACAAACAAATGAAATCAACAACAGAAGTCAGCCGTCCAATTGTGGTTACAGCAGCAATTGACCTTACCACGTGGGAGATTATAGCTACCGGCGTGACATCCGAGTCCAAGAAAATCAACAATGTGGAATGGCTTACTTGGATAATTGTTCATTAAACAAAAAGAAGGGAATAAGAACAGTCCCTTATACCAAAGTGGTTTCCTTAGACACGCGTGTCAAGCTTTCGTCCCTGTGCAATACGATGAAAAGTGTTAGAATGAGAAACATTGAAGAAAATAACAAACGAATGAAATCAACAACAGAAGTCAGTCGTGCATTTGTGGATACAGCAGCAATTGACCTTACCACGTGGGAGATTACAGCTACCTGCGTGACATCCGAGCCCAAGAAAATGAACAATGTGGAATGGCTTACTTGGATAATTGATCATTATACAGAAAGAAGGGAATAAGAACAGTCCCTTATACCAATGTGGTTTCCATAGACACGTGTGTCAAGCTTTCGTCCCTGTGCAATACGATGAAAAGTGTAAGAATGAGAAACATTAAAGGAAATAACAAACAAATGAAATCAACAACAGAAGTCAGTCGTGCATTTGTGGTTACAGCAGCAATTGACCTTACTACGTGGGAGATTATAGCTACCGGCGTGACATCCGAGTCCAAGAAAATCAACAATGTGGAATTGCTTACTTGGATAATTGTTCATTAAACAAAAAGAAGGGAATAAGAACAGTCCCTTATACCAAAGTGGTTTCCTTAGACACGCGTGTCAAGCTTTCGTCCCTGCGCAATACGATGAAAAGTGTTAGAATGAGAAACATTGAAGAAAATAACAAACGAATGAAATCAACAACAGAAGTCAGTCGTGCATTTGTGGTTACAGCCGCAATTGACCTTACCAGGTAAAAGATAATAGCTACCTGCGTGTCATCCGAGTCCAAGAAAATCAACAATGTGGAATGGCTTACTTGGATAATTGATCATTATACAGAAAGAAGGGAATAAGAACAGTCCCTTATACCAATGTGGTTTCCATAGACAGGTGTGTCAAGCTTTCGTCCCTGTGCAATACGATGAGAAGTGTTAGAATGAGAAACATTGAAGGAAATAACAAACAAATCAAATCAACAGAAGTCAGTCGTGCATTTGTGATTACAGCAGCAATTGACCTTACCACGTGGGAGATTGTAGCTACCTGCGTGACATCCGAGTCCAAGAAAATCAACAATGTGGAACGGCTTACATGGATAATTGTTCATTAAACAAAAAGAATTGAATAAGAACAGTCCCTTATACCAATGTGGTTTCCATAGACACGTGTGTCAAGCTTTCGTCCCTGTGCAATACGATGAAAAGTGTTAGAATGAGAAACATTGAAGAAAATAACAAACGAATGAAATCAACAACAGAAGTCAGTCGTGCATTTGTGGTTACAGCAGCAATTGAACTTACCACGTTATAGATTATAGCTACCTGCGTGTCATCCGAGTCCAAGAAAATCAACAATGTGGAATGGCTTACTTGGATAATTGATCATCATACAGAAAGAAGGGAATAAGAACAGTCCCTTATACCGATGTGGTTTCCATAGACACGTGTGTCAAGCTTTCGTCTCTGTGCAATACGATGAGAAGTGTTAGAATGAGAAACATTGAAGGAAATAACAAACAAATGAAATCAACAACAGAAGTCAGCCGTCCAATTGTGGTTACAGCAGCAATTGACCTTACCACGTGGGAGATTATAGCTAGCTGCGTGACATCCTAGTCCAAGAAAATCAACAATGTTGAATGGCTTACTTGGATAATTGTTCATCAAAAAGAAAAAAGGGAAGAAGAGAAGTCCCTCATACCAAAGTGGTTTCTTTAGACACGTGTGTCAAGCTTTCGTCACTGTGCAATACGATGAAAAGTGTTAGAATGAGAAACATTGAAGAAAATAACAAACGAATGAAATCAACAACAGAAGTCAGTCGTGCATTCGTGGTTACAGCAGCAATTGACCTTACCACGTGGGAGATTACAGCTACCTGCGTGACATCCGAGCCCAAGAAAATCAACAATGTGGAATGGCTTACTTGGATAATTGTTCATTAAACAAAAAGAAGGGAATAAGAACAGTTCCTTATACCAAAGTGGTTTCCTTAGACACGTGTGTCAAGCTTTCGTCCCTGTGCAATACGATGGAAAGTGTTAGAATGAGAAACATTAAAGGAAATAACAAACAAATGAAATCAACAACAGAAGTCAGTCGTGCAAATGTGGTTACAGCAGCAATTGACCTTACCTCGTGGGAGATTATAGCTACCGGCGTGACATCCGAGTCCAAGAAAATCAACAATGTGGAATGGCTTACTTGGATAATTGTTCATTAAACAAAAAGAAGGGAATAAGAACAGTCCCTTATACCAAAGTGGTTTCCTTAGACACCCGTGTCAAGCTTTCGTCCCTGTGCAATACGATGAAAAGTGTTAGAATGAGAAACATTGAAGAAAATAACAAACGAATGAAATCAACAACAGAAGTCAGTCGTGCATTTGTGGATACAGCAGCAATTGACCTTACCACGTGGGAGATTACAGCTACCTGCGTGACATCCGAGCCCAAGAAAATGAACAATGTGGAATGGCTTACTTGGATAATTGATCAGTATACAGAAAGAAGGGAATAAGAACAGTCCCTTATACCAATGTGGTTTCCATAGACACG
This sequence comes from Harmonia axyridis, assembly GCF_914767665.1. NCBI lineage: Eukaryota > Metazoa > Arthropoda > Insecta > Coleoptera > Coccinellidae > Harmonia > Harmonia axyridis. The sequence continues at coordinate 45,247,220 of NC_059502.1, read as the reverse complement.
TGTGTCAAGCTTTCGTCCCTGTGCAATACGATGAAAAGTGTTAGAATGAGAAACATTAAAGGAAATAACAAACAAATGAAATCAACAACAGAAGTCAGTCGTGCATTTGTGGTTACAGCAGCAATTGACCTTACTACGTGGGAGATTATAGCTACCGGCGTGACATCCGAGTCCAAGAAAATCAACAATGTGGAATTGCTTACTTGGATAATTGTCCATTAAACAAAAAGAAGGGAATAAGAACAGTCCCTTATACCAAAGTGGTTTCCTTAGACACGCGTGTCAAGCTTTCGTCCCTGCGCAATACGATGAAAAGTGTTAGAATGAGAAACATTGAAGAAAATAACAAACGAATGAAATCAACAACAGAAGTCAGTCGTGCATTTGTGGTTACAGCAGCAATTGACCTTACCACGTGGGATATTATAGCTACCTGCGTGACATCCGAGTCCAAAAAAATCAACAATGTGGAACGGCTTACTTGGATAATTGTTCATTAAACAAAAAGAAGGGAATGAGAACAGTCCCTTATACCAAAGTTGTTTCCTTAGACACGTGTGTCAAGCTTTCGTCCCTGTGCAATACGATGAAAAATGTTAGAATGAGAAACATTAAAGGAAATAACAAACAAATGAAATCAACAACAGAAGTCAGTCGTGCATTTGTGGTTACAGCAGCAATTGACCTTACCAGGTAAAAGATAATAGCTACCTGCGTGTCATCCGAGTCCAAGAAAATCAACAATGTGGAATGGCTTACTTGGATAATTGATCATTATACAGAAAGAAGGGAATAAGAACAGTCCCTTATACCAATGTGGTTTCCATAGACAGGTGTGTCAAGCTTTCGTCCCTGTGCAATACGATGAGAAGTGTTAGAATGAGAAACATTGAAGGAAATAACAAACAAATCAAATCAACAGAAGTCAGTCGTGCATTTGTGATTACAGCAGCAATTGACCTTACCACGTGGGAGATTGTAGCTACCTGCGTGACATCCGAGTCCAAGAAAATCAACAATGTGGAATGGCTAACTTGGATAATTGATCATTATACAGAAAGAATGAAGTAAGAACAGTCCCTTATACCAATGTGGTTTTCATAGACACGTGTGTCAAGCTTTCGTCCCTGTGCAATACGATGAAAAGTGTTAGAATGAGAAACATTGAAGAAAATAACAAACAAATCAAATCAACAGAAGTCAGTCGTGCATTTGTGATTACAGCAGCAATTGACCTTACCACGTGGGAGATTGTAGCTACCTGCGTGACATCCGAGTCCAAGAAAATCAACAATGTGGAATGGCTTACTTGGATAATTGATCATTATACAGAAAGAATGAAGTAAGAACAGTCCCTTATACCAATGTGGTTTTCATAGACACGTGTGTCAAGCTTTCGTCCCTGTGCAATACGATGAAAAGTGTTAGAATGAGAAACATTGAAGAAAATAACAAACGAATGTAATCAACAACAGAAGTCAGTCGTGCATTTGTGGTTACAGCAGCAATTGACCTTACCACGTGGGAGATTATAGCTACCTGCGTGACATCCGAGTCCAAGAAAATCAACAATGTGGAACGGCTTACATGGATAATTGTTCATTAAACAAAATGAATTGAATAAGAACAGTCCCTTATACCAATGTGGTTTCCATAGACACGTGTGTCAAGCTTTCGTCCCTGTGCAATACGATGAAAAGTGTTAGAATGAGAAACATTGAAGAAAATAACAAACGAATGAAATCAACAACAGAAGTCAGTCGTGCATTTGTGGTTACAGCAGCAATTGACCTTACCATGTTACAGATTATAGCTACCTGCGTGTCATCCGAGTCCAAGAAAATCAACAATGTGGAATGGCTTACTTGGATAATTGATCATCATACAGAAAGAAGGGAATAAGAACAGTCCCTTATACCGATGTGGTTTCCATAGACACGTGTGTCGAGCTTTCGTCTCTGTGCAATACGATGAGAAGTGTTAGAATGAGAAACATTGAAGGAAATAACAAACAAATGAAATCAACAACAGAAGTCAGCCGTCCAATTGTGGTTACAGCAGCAATTGACCTTACCACGTGGGAGATTATAGCTACCCGCGTGTCATCCGAGTCCAAGAAAATCAACAATGTGGAATGGCTTACTTGGATAATTGTTCATTAAACAAAAAGAAGGGAATAAGAACAGTCCCTTATACCAAAGTGGTTTCCTTAGACACCTGTGTCAAGCTTTCGTTCCTGTGCAATACGATGAAAAGTGTTAGAATGAGAAACATCGAAGGAAATAACAAACAAATGAAATCAACAACAGAAGTCAGTCGTGCATTTGTGGTTACAGCAGCAATTGACCTTACCACGTGGGAGATTATAGCTACCTGCGTGACATCCGAGTCCAAGAAAATCAACAATGTGGAATGGCTCACTTGGATAATTGTTCATTAAACAAAACGAAGGGAATAAGAAAAAAGGGAAGAAGAGCAGTCCCTTATACCAAAGTGGTTTCCTAAGACACGCGTGTCAAGCTTTCGTCCCTGTGCAATACGATGAAAAGTGTTAGAATGAGAAACATTGAAGAAAATAACAAACGAATGAAATCAACAACAGAAGTCAGTCGTGCATTTGTGGTTACAGCAGCAATTGACCTTACCACGTGGAAGATTATAGCTACCTGCGTGACATCTGAGTCCAAGAAAATCAACAATGTGGAATGGCTTACTTGGATAATTGTTCATTAAACAAAACGAAGGGAATAAGAACAGTCCCTCATACCAAAGTGGTTTCCTTAGACACGTGTGTCAAGCTTTCGTCCCTGTGCAATACGATGAAAAGTGTTAGAATGAGAAACAAAGAAGGAAATAACAAACAAATAAAATCAACAACAGAATTCAATCGTGCATTCGTGGATACAGCTGCAATGGACCTTACCACGTGGGAGATTATAGCTACCTGCGTGACATCCGAGTCCAAGAAAATCAACAATGTGGAATGGCTTACTCGGATAATTGTTCATTAAACAAAAAGAAGGGAATAAGAACAGTCCCTTATACCAAAGTGGTTTCCTTGGACACGTGTGTCAAGCTTTCGTCCCTGTGCAATACGATGAAAAGTGTTAGAATGAGAAACATTGAAGAAAATAACAAACGAATGAAATCAACAACAGAAGTCAGTCGAGCATTTGTGGTTACAGCAGCAATTGACCTCACCACGTGGGAGATTATAGCTACCTACGTGACATCCGAGTCCAAGAAAATCAACAATGTGGAATGGCTTACTTGGATAATTGTTCATCAAAAAGAAAAAAGGGAATGAGAACAAACCCTTGTGGTTTCCTTAGACACGTGTGTCAAGCTTTCGTCCCTGTGCAATACGATGAAAAGTGTTAAAATGAGAAACATAGAAGGAAATAACAAACAAATGAAATTAACAACAGAAGTCAGTCGTGCATTTGTGGTTACAGCAGCAATTGACCTTACCACGTGGGAGATTATAGCTAGCTGCGTGACATCCTAGTCCAAGAAAATCAACAATGTGGAATGGCTTACTTGGATAATTGTTCATCAAAAAGAAAAAACGGAATAAGAACAGTCCCTCATACCAATGTGGCTTCCTTAGACACGTAAGTCAAGCTTTCGTCCCTGTGTAATACGATGAAAAGAGTTAGAATGAGAAACATTGAAGGAAATAACAAACAAATGAAATCAACAACAGAAGTCAGTCGTGCATTTGTGGTTACAGCAGCAATTGACCTTACCACGTGGGAGATTATATCTACCTGCGTGTCATCCGAGTCCATGAAAATCAACAATATGGAATGGCTTACTTGGATAATTGATCATTATACAGAAAGAAGGGAATAAGAACAGTCCCTTATACCAATGTGGTTTCCATAGACACGTGTGTCAAGCTTTCGTCCCTGTGCAATACGATGAGAAGTGTTAGAATGAAAAACATTGATGGAAATAACAAACAAATGAAATCAACAACAGAAGTCAGCCGTCCAATTGTGGTTACAGCAGCAATTGACCTTACCACGTGGGAGATTATAGCTACCCGCGTGTCATCCGAGTCCAAGAAAATCAACAATGTGGAATGGCTTACTTGGATAATTGTTCATTAAACAAAAAGAAGGGAATAAGAACAGTCCCTTATAACAAAGTGGTTTCCTTAGACACCTGTGTCAAGCTTTCGTTCCTGTGCAATACGATGAAAAGTGTTAGAATGAGAAACATCGAAGGAAATAACAAACAAATGAAATCAACAACAGAAGTCAGTCGTGCATTTGTGGTTACAGCAGCAATTGACCTTACCAAGTGGGAGATTATAGCTACCTGCGTGACATCCGAGTCCAAGAAAATCAACAATGTGGAATGGCTCACTTGGATAATTGTTCATTAAACAAAACGAAGGGAATAAGAAAAAAGGGAAGAAGAGCAGTCCCTTATACCAAAGTGGTTTCCTAAGACACGCGTGTCAAGCTTTCGTCCCTGTGCAATACGATGAAAAGTGTTAGAATGAGAAACATTGAAGAAAATAACAAACGAATGAAATCAACAACAGAAGTCAGTCGTGCATTTGTGGTTACAGCAGCAATTGACCTTACCACGTGGAAGATTATAGCTACCTGCGTGACATCTGAGTCCAAGAAAATCAACAATGTGGAATGGCTTACTTGGATAATTGTTCATTAAACAAAACGAAGGGAATAAGAACAGTCCCTCATACCAAAGTGGTTTCCTTAGACACGTGTGTCAAGCTTTCGTCCCTGTGCAATACGATGAAAAGTGTTAGAATGAGAAACAAAGAAGGAAATAACAAACAAATAAAATCAACAACAGAAGTCAATCGTGCATTCGTGGATACAGCTGCAATGGACCTTACCACGTGGGAGATTATAGCTACCTGCGTGACATCCGAGTCCAAGAAAATCAACAATGTGGAATGGCTTACTCGGATAATTGTTCATTAAACAAAAAGAAGGGAATAAGAACAGTCCCTTATACCAAAGTGGTTTCCTTGGACACGTGTGTCAAGCTTTCGTCCCTGTGCAATACGATGAAAAGTGTTAGAATGAGAAACATTGAAGAAAATAACAAACGAATGAAATCAACAACAGAAGTCAGTCGAGCATTTGTGGTTACAGCAGCAATTGACCTCACCACGTGGGAGATTATAGCTACCTACGTGACATCCGAGTCCAAGAAAATCAACAATGTGGAATGGCTTACTTGGATAATTGTTCATCAAAAAGAAAAAAGGGAATGAGAACAAACCCTTGTGGTTTCCTTAGACACGTGTGTCAAGCTTTCGTCCCTGTGCAATACGATGAAAAGTGTTAAAATGAGAAACATAGAAGGAAATAACAAACAAATGAAATTAACAACAGAAGTCAGTCGTGCATTTGTGGTTACAGCAGCAATTGACCTTACTACGTGGGAGATTATAGCTAGCTGCGTGACATCCTAGTCCAAGAAAATCAACAATGTGGAATGGCTTACTTGGATAATTGTTCATCAAAAAGAAAAAACGGAATAAGAACAGTCCCTCATACCAATGTGGCTTCCTTAGACACGTTAGTCAAGCTTTCGTCCCTGTGTAATACGATGAAAAGAGTTAGAATGAGAAACATTGAAGGAAATAACAAACAAATGAAATCAACAACAGAAGTCAGTCGTGCATTTGTGGTTACAGCAGCAATTGACCTTACCACGTGGGAGATTATATCTACCTGCGTGTCATCCGAGTCCATGAAAATCAACAATATGGAATGGCTTACTTGGATAATTGATCATTATACAGAAAGAAGGGAATAAGAACAGTCCCTTATACCAATGTGGTTTCCATAGACACGTGTGTCAAGCTTTCGTCCCTGTGCAATACGATGAGAAGTGTTAGAATGAAAAACATTGATGGAAATAACAAACAAATGAAATCAACAACAGAAGTCAGCCGTCCAATTGTGGTTACAGCAGCAAATGACCTTACCACGTGGGAGATTATAGCTACCTGCGTGACATCCGAGTCTAAGAAAATCAAAAATGTGGAATGGCTTACTTTGATAATTGTTCATTAAACAAAAAGAAGAGAATAAGCACAGTCCCTTATACCAAATTGGTTTCCTTAGACACGTGTGTCAAGCTTTCGTCCTTGTGCAATACGATGAAAAGTGCTGGAATGAGAAACATTGAAGAAAATAACAAACGAATGAAATCAACAACAGAAGTCAGTCGTGCATTTGTGGTTACAGCAGCAATTGACCTTACCACGTGGGAGATTATAGCTAGCTGCGTGACATCCTAGTCCAAGAAAATCAACAATGTGGAATGGCTTACTTGGATAATTGTTCATCAAAAAGAAAAAACGGAATAAGAACAGTCCCTCATACCAATGTGGCTTCCTTAGACACGTAAGTCAAGCTTTCGTCCCTGTGTAATACGATGAAAAGAGTTAGAATGAGAAACATTGAAGGAAATAACAAACAAATGAAATCAACAACAGAAGTCAGTCGTGCATTTGTGGTTACAGCAGCAATTGACCTTACCACGTGGGAGATTATAGATACCTGCGTGACATCCGAGTCCAAGAAAATCAACAATGTGGAATGGCTTACTTGGATAATTGTTCATCAAAAAGAAAAAAGGGAATAAGAACAGTCCCTCATACCAATGTGGCTTCCTTAGACACGTAAGTCAAGCTTTCGTCCCTGTGCAATACGATAAAAAGTGTTAGAATGAGAAACATAGAAGGAAAAAACAAACAAATGAAATCAACAACAGAAGTCAGTCGTGCATTTGTGGTCACAGCAGCAATTGACCTTACCACGTGGGAGATTATAGCTACCTGCGTGTCATCCGAGTCCATGAAAATCAACAATGTGGAATGGCTTACTTGGATAATTGATCATTATACAGAAAGAATGGAATAAGAACAGTCCCTTATACCGATGTGGTTTTCATAGACACGTGTGTCAAGCTTTCGTCCCTGTGCAATACGATGAAAAGTGTTAGAATGAGAAACATTGAATAAAATAACAAACAAATGAAATCAACAACAGAAGTCAGTCGTGCATTTGTGGTTACAGCAGCAATTGACCTTACCACGTGGGAGATTATAGATACCTGCGTGACATCCGAGTCCAAGAAAATCAACAATGTGGAATGGCTTACTTGGATAATTGTTCATCAAAAAGAAAAAAGGGAATAAGAACAGTCCCTCATACCAATGTGGCTTCCTTAGACACGTAAGTCAAGCTTTCGTCCCTGTGCAATACGATGAAAAATGTTAGAATGAGAAACATTAAAGGAAATAACAAACAAATGAAATCAACAACAGAAGTCAGTCGTGCATTTGTGGTTACAGCAGCAATTGACCTTACCAGGTAAAAGATAATAGCTACCTGCGTGTCATCCGAGTCCAAGAAAATCAACAATGTGGAATGGCTTACTTGGATAATTGATCATTATACAGAAAGAAGGGAATAAGAACAGTCCCTTATACCAATGTGGTTTCCATAGACAGGTGTGTCAAGCTTTCGTCCCTGTGCAATACGATGAGAAGTGTTAGAATGAGAAACATTGAAGGAAATAACAAACAAATCAAATCAACAGAAGTCAGTCGTGCATTTGTGATTACAGCAGCAATTGACCTTACCACGTGGGAGATTGTAGCTACCTGCGTGACATCCGAGTCCAAGAAAATCAACAATGTGGAATGGCTTACTTGGATAATTGATCATTATACAGAAAGAATGAAGTAAGAACAGTCCCTTATACCAATGTGGTTTCCATAGACACGTGTGTCAAGCTTTCGTCTTTGTGCAATACGATGAAAAGTGTTAGAATGAGAAACATTGAAGAAAATAACAAACGAATGTAATCAACAACAAAAGTCAGTCGTGCATTTGTGGTTACAGCAGCAATTGACCTTACCACGTGGGAGATTATAGCTACCTGCGTGACATCCGAGTCCAAGAAAATCAACAATGTGGAACGGCTTACTTGGATAATTGTTCATTAAACAAAAAGAATTGAATAAGAACAGTCCCTTATACCAATGTGGTTTCCATAGACACGTGTGTCAAGCTTTCGTCCCTGTGCAATACGATGAAAAGTGTTAGAATGAGAAACATTGAAGAAAATAACAAACGAATGAAATCAACAACAGAAGTCAGTCGTGCATTTGTGGTTACAGCAGCAATTGACCTTACCACGTTACAGATTATAGCTACCTGCGTGTCATCCGAGTCCAAGAAAATCAACAATGTGGAATGGCTTACTTGGATAATTGATCATCATACAGAAAGAAGGGAATAAGAACAGTCCCTTATACCGATGTGGTTTCCATAGACACGTGTGTCGAGCTTTCGTCTCTGTGCAATACGATGAGAAGTGTTAGAATGAGAAACATTGAAGGAAATAACAAACAAATGAAATCAACAACAGAAGTCAGCCGTCCAATTGTGGTTACAGCAGCAATTGACCTTACCACGTGGGAGATTATAGCTACCCGCGTGTCATCCGAGTCCAAGAAAATCAACAATGTGGAATGGCTTACTTGGATAATTGTTCATTAAACAAAAAGAAGGGAATAAGAACAGTCCCTTATACCAAAGTGGTTTCCTTAGACACCTGTGTCAAGCTTTCGTTCCTGTGCAATACGATGAAAAGTGTTAGAATGAGAAACATCGAAGGAAATAACAAACAAATGAAATCAACAACAGAAGTCAGTCGTGCATTTGTGGTTACAGCAGCAATTGACCTTACCAAGTGGGAGATTATAGCTACCTGCGTGACATCCGAGTCCAAGAAAATCAACAATGTGGAATGGCTTACTTGGATAATTGTTCATTAAACAAAACGAAGGGAATAAGAAAAAAGGGAAGAAGAGCAGTCCCTTATACCAAAGTGGTTTCCTAAGACACGCGTGTCAAGCTTTCGTCCCTATGCAATACGATGAAAAGTGTTAGAATGAGAAACATTGAAGAAAATAACAAACGAATGAAATCAACAACAGAAGTCAGTCGTGCATTTGTGGTTACAGCAGCAATTGACCTTACCACGTGGAAGATTATAGCTACCTGCGTGACATCTGAGTCCAAGAAAATCAACAATGTGGAATGGCTTACTTGGATAATTGTTCATTAAACAAAACGAAGGGAATAAGAACAGTCCCTCATACCAAAGTGGTTTCCTTAGACACGTGTGTCAAGCTTTCGTCCCTGTGCAATACGATGAAAAGTGTTAGAATGAGAAACAAAGAAGGAAATAACAAACAAATAAAATCAACAACAGAAGTCAATCGTGCATTCGTGGATACAGCTGCAATGGACCTTACCACGTGGGAGATTATAGCTACCTGCGTGACATCCGAGTCCAAGAAAATCAACAATGTGGAATGGCTTACTCGGATAATTGTTCATTAAACAAAAAGAAGGGAATAAGAACAGTCCCTTATACCAAAGTGGTTTCCTTGGACACGTGTGTCAAGCTTTCGTCCCTGTGCAATACGATGAAAAGTGTTAGAATGAGAAACATTGAAGAAAATAACAAACGAATGAAATCAACAACAGAAGTCAGTCGAGCATTTGTGGTTACAGCAGCAATTGACCTCACCACGTGGGAGATTATAGCTACCTATGTGACATCCGAGTCCAAGAAAATCAACAATGTGGAATGGCTTACTTGGATAATTGTTCATCAAAAAGAAAAAAGGGAATGAGAACAAACCCTTGTGGTTTCCTTAGACACGTGTGTCAAGCTTTCGTCCCTGTGCAATACGATGAAAAGTGTTAAAATGAGAAACATAGAAGGAAATAACAAACAAATGAAATTAACAACAGAAGTCAGTCGTGCATTTGTGGTTACAGCAGCAATTGACCTTACCACGTGGGAGATTATAGCTAGCTGCGTGACATCCTAGTCCAAGAAAATCAACAATGTGGAATGGCTTACTTGGATAATTGTTCATCAAAAAGAAAAAACGGAATAAGAACAGTCCCTCATACCAATGTGGCTTCCTTAGACACGTTAGTCAAGCTTTCGTCCCTGTGTAATACGATGAAAAGAGTTAGAATGAGAAACATTGAAGGAAATAACAAACAAATGAAATCAACAACAGAAGTCAGTCGTGCATTTGTGGTTACAGCAGCAATTGACCTTACCACGTGGGAGATTATATCTACCTGCGTGTCATCCGAGTCCATGAAAATCAACAATATGGAATGGCTTACTTGGATAATTGATCATTATACAGAAAGAAGGGAATAAGAACAGTCCCTTATACCAATGTGGTTTCCATAGACACGTGTGTCAAGCTTTCGTCCCTGTGCAATACGATGAGAAGTGTTAGAATGAAAAACATTGATGGAAATAACAAACAAATGAAATCAACAACAGAAGTCAGCCGTCCAATTGTGGTTACAGCAGCAAATGACCTTACCACGTGGGAGATTATAGCTACCTGCGTGACATCCGAGTCTAAGAAAATCAAAAATGTGGAATGGCTTACTTTGATAATTGTTCATTAAACAAAAAGAAGAGAATAAGCACAGTCCCTTATACCAAATTGGTTTCCTTAGACACGTGTGTCAAGCTTTCGTCCTTGTGCAATACGATGAAAAGTGCTGGAATGAGAAACATTGAAGAAAATAACAAACGAATGAAATCAACAACAGAAGTCAGTCGTGCATTTGTGGTTACAGCAGCAATTGACCTTACCACGTGGGAGATTATAGCTAGCTGCGTGACATCCTAGTCCAAGAAAATCAACAATGTGGAATGGCTTACTTGGATAATTGTTCATCAAAAAGAAAAAACGGAATAAGAACAGTCCCTCACACCAATGTGGCTTCCTTAGACACGTAAGTCAAGCTTTCGTCCCTGTGTAATACGATGAAAAGAGTTAAAATGAGAAACATTGAAGGAAATAACAAACAAATGAAATCAACAACAGAAGTCAGTCGTGCATTTGTGGTTACAGCAGCAATTGACCTTACCACGTGGGAGATTATAGATACCTGCGTGACATCCGAGTCCAAGAAAATCAACAATGTGGAATGGCTTACTTGGATAATTGTTCATCAAAAAGAAAAAAGGGAATAAGAACAGTCCCTCATACCAATGTGGCTTCCTTAGACACGTAAGTCAAGCTTTCGTCCCTGTGCAATACGATAAAAAGTGTTAGAATGAGAAACATAGAAGGAAAAAACAAACAAATGAAATCAACAACAGAAGTCAGTCGTGCATTTGTGGTTACAGCAGCAATTGACCTTACCACGTGGGAGATTATAGCTACCTGCGTGTCATCCGAGTCCATGAAAATCAACAATGTGGAATGGCTTACTTGGATAATTGATCATTATACAGAAAGAATGGAATAAGAACAGTCCCTTATACCGATGTGGTTTTCATAGACACGTGTGTCAAGCTTTCGTCCCTGTGCAATACGATGAAAAGTGTTAGAATGAGAAACATTGAATAAAATAACAAACAAATGAAATCAACAACAGAAGTCAGTCGTGCATTTGTGGTTACAGCAGCAATTGACCTTACCACGTGGGAGATTATAGATACCTGCGTGACATCCGAGTCCAAGAAAATCAACAATGTGGAATGGCTTACTTGGATAATTGTTCATCAAAAAGAAAAAAGGGAATAAGAACAGTCCCTCATACCAATGTGGCTTCCTTAGACACGTAAGTCAAGCTTTCGTCCCTGTGCAATACGATGAAAAATGTTAGAATGAGAAACATTAAAGGAAATAACAAACAAATGAAATCAACAACAGAAGTCAGTCGTGCATTTGTGGTTACAGCAGCAATTGACCTTACCAGGTAAAAGATAATAGCTACCTGCGTGTCATCCGAGTCCAAGAAAATCAACAATGTGGAATGGCTTACTTGGATAATTGATCATTATACAGAAAGAAGGGAATAAGAACAGTCCCTTATACCAATGTGGTTTCCATAGACAGGTGTGTCAAGCTTTCGTCCCTGTGCAATACGATGAGAAGTGTTAGAATGAGAAACATTGAAGGAAATAACAAACAAATCAAATCAACAGAAGTCAGTCGTGCATTTGTGATTACAGCAGCAATTGACCTTACCACGTGGGAGATTGTAGCTACCTGCGTGACATCCGAGTCCAAGAAAATCAACAATGTGGAATGGCTTACTTGGATAATTGATCATTATACAGAAAGAATGAAGTAAGAACAGTCCCTTATACCAATGTGGTTTCCATAGACACGTGTGTCAAGCTTTCGTCTTTGTGCAATACGATGAAAAGTGTTAGAATGAGAAACATTGAAGAAAATAACAAACGAATGTAATCAACAACAAAAGTCAGTCGTGCATTTGTGGTTACAGCAGCAATTGACCTTACCACGTGGGAGATTATAGCTACCTGCGTGACATCCGAGTCCAAGAAAATCAACAATGTGGAACGGCTTACATGGATAATTGTTCATTAAACAAAAAGAATTGAATAAGAACAGTCCCTTATACCAATGTGGTTTCCATAGACACGTGTGTCAAGCTTTCGTCCCTGTGCAATACGATGAAAAGTGTTAGAATGAGAAACATTGAAGAAAATAACAAACGAATGAAATCAACAACAGAAGTCAGTCGTGCATTTGTGGTTACAGCAGCAATTGACCTTACCACGTTACAGATTATAGCTACCTGCGTGTCATCCGAGACCAAGAAAATCAACAATGTGGAATGGCTTACTTGGATAATTGATCATCATACAGAAAGAAGGGAATAAGAACAGTCCCTTATACCGATGTGGTTTCCATAGACACGTGTGTCGAGCTTTCGTCTCTGTGCAATACGATGAGAAGTGTTAGAATGAGAAACATTGAAGGAAATAACAAACAAATGAAATCAACAACAGAAGTCAGCCGTCCAATTGTGGTTACAGCAGCAATTGACCTTACCACGTGGGAGATTATAGCTACCCGCGTGTCATCCGAGTCCAAGAAAATCAACAATGTGGAATGGCTTACTTGGATAATTGTTCATTAAACAAAAAGAAGGGAATAAGAACAGTCCCTTATACCAAAGTGGTTTCCTTAGACACCTGTGTCAAGCTTTCGTTCCTGTGCAATACGATGAAAAGTGTTAGAATGAGAAACATCGAAGGAAATAACAAACAAATGAAATCAACAACAGAAGTCAGTCGTGCATTTGTGGTTACAGCAGCAATTGACCTTACCAAGTGGGAGATTATAGCTACCTGCGTGACATCCGAGTCCAAGAAAATCAACAATGTGGAATGGCTTACTTGGATAATTGTTCATTAAACAAAACGAAGGGAATAAGAAAAAAGGGAAGAAGAGCAGTCCCTTATACCAAAGTGGTTTCCTAAGACACGCGTGTCAAGCTTTCGTCCCTGTGCAATACGATGAAAAGTGTTAGAATGAGAAACATTGAAGAAAATAACAAACGAATGAAATCAACAACAGAAGTCAGTCGTGCATTTGTGGTTACAGCAGCAATTGACCTTACCACGTGGAAGATTATAGCTACCTGCGTGACATCTGAGTCCAAGAAAATCAACAATGTGGAATGGCTTACTTGGATAATTGTTCATTAAACAAAACGAAGGGAATAAGAACAGTCCCTCATACCAAAGTGGTTTCCTTAGACACGTGTGTCAAGCTTTCGTCCCTGTGCAATACGATGAAAAGTGTTAGAATGAGAAACAAAGAAGGAAATAACAAACAAATAAAATCAACAACAGAAGTCAATCGTGCATTCGTGGATACAGCTGCAATGGACCTTACCACGTGGGAGATTATAGCTACCTGCGTGACATCCGAGTCCAAGAAAATCAACAATGTGGAATGGCTTACTTGGATAATTGTTCATTAAACAAAAAGAAGGGAATAAGAACAGTCCCTTATACCAAAGTGGTTTCCTTGGACACGTGTGTCAAGCTTTCGTCCCTGTGCAATACGATGAAAAGTGTTAGAATGAGAAACATTGAAGAAAATAACAAACGAATGAAATCAACAACAGAAGTCAGTCGAGCATTTGTGGTTACAGCAGCAATTGACCTCACCACGTGGGAGATTATAGCTACCTACGTGACATCCGAGTCCAAGAAAATCAACAATGTGGAATGGCTTACTTGGATAATTGTTCATCAAAAAGAAAAAAGGGAATGAGAACAAACCCTTGTGGTTTCCTTAGACACGTGTGTCAAGCTTTCGTCCCTGTGCAATACGATGAAAAGTGTTAAAATGAGAAACATAGAAGGAAATAACAAACAAATGAAATTAACAACAGAAGTCAGTCGTGCATTTGTGGTTACAGCAGCAATTGACCTTACCACGTGGGAGATTATAGCTAGCTGCGTGACATCCTAGTCCAAGAAAATCAACAATGTGGAATGGCTTACTTGGATAATTGTTCATCAAAAAGAAAAAACGGAATAAGAACAGTCCCTCATACCAATGTGGCTTCCTTAGACACGTAAGTCAAGCTTTCGTCCCTGTGTAATACGATGAAAAGAGTTAGAATGAGAAACATTGAAGGAAATAACAAACAAATGAAATCAACAACAGAAGTCAGTCGTGCATTTGTGGTTACAGCAGCAATTGACCTTACCACGTGGGAGATTATATCTACCTGCGTGTCATCCGAGTCCATGAAAATCAACAATATGGAATGGCTTACTTGGATAATTGATCATTATACAGAAAGAAGGGAATAAGAACAGTCCCTTATACCAATGTGGTTTCCATAGACACGTGTGTCAAGCTTTCGTCCCTGTGCAATACGATGAGAAGTGTTAGAATGAAAAACATTGATGGAAATAACAAACAAATGAAATCAACAACAGAAGTCAGCCGTCCAATTGTGGTTACAGCAGCAAATGACCTTACCACGTGGGAGATTATAGCTACCTGCGTGACATCCGAGTCTAAGAAAATCAAAAATGTGGAATGGCTTACTTTGATAATTGTTCATTAAACAAAAAGAAGGGAATAAGCACAGTCCCTTATATCAAATTGGTTTCCTTAGACACGTGTGTCAAGCTTTCGTCCTTGTGCAATACGATGAAAAGTGTTAGAATGAGAAACATTGAAGAAAATAACAAACGAATGAAATCAACAACAGAAGTCAGTCGTGCATTTGTGGTTACAGCAGCAATTGACCTTACCACGTGGGAGATTATAGCTAGCTGCGTGACATCCTAGTCCAAGAAAATCAACAATGTGGAATGGCTTACTTGGATAATTGTTCATCAAAAAGAAAAAACGGAATAAGAACAGTCCCTCATACCAATGTGGCTTCCTTAGACACGTAAGTCAAGCTTTCGTCCCTGTGTAATACGATGAAAAGAGTTAAAATGAGAAACATTGAAGGAAATAACAAACAAATGAAATCAACAACAGAAGTCAGTCGTGCATTTGTGGTTACAGCAGCAATTGACCTTACCACGTGGGAGATTATAGATACCTGCGTGACATCCGAGTCCAAGAAAATCAACAATGTGGAATGGCTTACTTGGATAATTGTTCATCAAAAAGAAAAAAGGGAATAAGAACAGTCCCTCATACCAATGTGGCTTCCTTAGACACGTAAGTCAAGCTTTCGTCCCTGTGCAATACGATAAAAAGTGTTAGAATGAGAAACATAGAAGGAAAAAACAAACAAATGAAATCAACAACAGAAGTCAGTCGTGCATTTGTGGTTACAGCAGCAATTGACCTTACCACGTGGGAGATTATAGCTACCTGCGTGTCATCCGAGTCCATGAGAATCAACAATGTGGAATGGCTTACTTGGATAATTGATCATTATACAGAAAGAATGGAATAAGAACAGTCCCTTATACCGATGTGGTTTTCATAGACACGTGTGTCAAGCTTTCGTCCCTGTGCAATACGATGAAATGTGTTAGAATGAGAAACATTGAATAAAATAACAAACGAATGAAATCAACAACAGAAGTCAGTCGTGCATTTGTGGTTACAGCAGCAATTGACCTTACCACGTGGGAGATTATAGCTACCTGCGTGACATCCGAGTCCAAGAAAATCAACAATGTGGAATGGCTTACTTGGATAATTGTTCATCAAAAAGAAAAAAGGGAATAAGAACAGTCCCTCATACCAATGTGGCTTCCTTAGACACGTAAGTCAAGCTTTCGTCCCTGTGCAATACGATGAGAAGTGTTAGAATGAGAAACATTGATGGAAATAACAAACAAATGAAATCAACAACAGAAGTCAGCCGTCCAATTGTGGTTACAGCAGCAAATGACCTTACCACGTGGGAGATTATAGCTACCCGTGTGTCATCCGAGTCCAAGAAAATAAACAATGTGGAATGGCTTACTTGGATAATTGTTAATTAAACAAAAAGAAGGGAATGAGAACAGTCCCTTATACCAATGTGATTTCTTTAGACACGTGTGTCAAGCTTTCAACCCTGTGCAATACGATGAGAAGTGTTAGAATGAGAAACATTGAAGGAAATAACAAACAAATGAAATCAACAACAGAAGTCAGTCGTGCATTTGTGGTTACAGCAGCAATTGACCTTACCACGTGGGAGATTATAGCTACCTGCGTGACATCCGAGTCTAAGAAAATCAACAATGTGGAATGGCTTACTTTGATAATTGTTCATTAAACAAAAAGAAGGGAATAAGCACAGTCCCTTATACCAAATTGGTTTCCCTAGACACGTGTGTCAAGCTTTCGTCCCTGTGCAATACGATGAAAAGTGTTAGAATGAGAAACATTGAAGAAAATAACAAACGAATGAAATCAACAACAGAAGTCAGTCGTGCATTTGTGGTTACAGCAGCAATTGACCTTAACACGTGGGAGATTATAGCTACCTGCGTGACATCGTAGTCCAAGAAAATCAACAATGTGGAATGGCTTACTTGGATAATTGTTCATCAAAATGAAAAAAGGGAATAAGAACAGTCCCTTATACCAATGTGGTTTCCTTAGACGCGTGTGTCAAGCTTTCGTCCCTGTGCAATACGATGAAAAGTGTTAGAATGAGAAACATAGAAGGAAATAACAAACAAATGAAATCAACAACAGAAGTCAATCGTGCATTCGTGGTTACAGCAGCAATGGACCTTACCACGTGGGAGATTATAGCTACCTGCGTTACATCCGAGTCCAAGAAAATCAACAATGTGGAATGGCTTACTTGGATAATTGTTCATTAAACAAAAAGAAGGGAATAAGAACAGTCCCTTATACCAAAGTGGTTTCCTTAGACACGTGTGTCAAGCTTTCGTCCCTGTGCAATACGATGAAAAGTGTAAGAATGAGAAACCTAGAAGGAAATAACAAACAAATGAAATCAACAACAGAAGTCAATCGTGCATTCGTGGTTACAGCAGCAATGGACCTTACCACGTGAGAGATTATAGCTACCTGCGTGACATCCGAGTCCAAGAAAATCAAAAATGTGGATTGGCTTACTTGGATAATTGTTCATCAGAACGAAAAGAAGGGAATAAGAACAGTCCCTCATACCAAAGTGGTTTCCTTAGACACGTGTGTCAAGCTTTCGTCCCTGTGCAATACGATGAAAAGTGTTAGAATGAGAAACATAGAAGGAAATAACAAACAAATGAAATCAACAACAGAAGTCAATCGTGCATTCGTGGTTACAGCAGCAATGGACCTTACCACGTGGGAGATTATAGCTACCTGCGTGACATCCGAGTCCAAGAAAATCAACAATGTGGAATGGCTTACTTGGATAATTGTTCATTCAACAAAAAGAAGGGAATGAGAACAGTCCCTCATACCAAAGTGGTTTCCTTAGACACGTGTGTCAAGCTTTCGTCCCTGTGCAATACGATGAAAAGTGTTAGAATGAGAGACATAGAAGGAAATAACAAACAAATGAAATCAACAACAGAAGTCAATCGTGCATTCGTGGTTACAGCAGCAATGGACCTTACCACGTGGGAGATTATAGCTACCTGCGTGACATCCGAGTCCAAGAAAATCAACAATGTGGAATGGCTTACTTGGATAATTGTTCATTTAACAAAAAGAAGGGAATGAGAACAGTCCCTTATACCAAAGTGGTTTCCTTAGACACGTGTGTCAAGCTTTCGTCCCTGTGCAATACGATGAAAAGTGTTAGAATGAGAAACATTGAAGAAAATAACAAACGAATGATATCAACAACAGAAGTCAGTCGTTACAGCAGCAATTGACCTTACCACGTGGGAGATTATAGCTACCTGCGTGACATCCGAGTCCAAGAAAATCAACAATGTGGAATGGCATACTTGAATAATTGTTCATCAAAAAGAAAAAAAGGAATGAGAACAAACCCTTGTGGTTTCCTTAGACACGTGTGTCAAGCTTTCGTCCCTGTGCAATACGATGAAAAGTGTTAGAATGAGAAACATAGAAGGAAATAACAAACGAATGAAATTAACAACAGAAGTCAGTCGTGCATTTGTGGTTACAGCAGCAATTGACCTTTCCACTTGGGAGATTATAGCTAGCTGCGTGACATCCTAGTCCGAAAAAATCAACAATGTGGAATGGCTAACTTGGATAATTGTTCATCAAAAAGAAAAAAGGGAATAAGAACAGTCCCTCATTCCAATGTGACTTCCTTAGACACGTGTGTCAAGCTTTCGTCCCTGTGCAATACGATGAAAAGTGTTAGAATGAGAAACATTGAAGAAAATAACAAACGAATGAAATCAACAACAGAAGTCAGTCGAGCATTTGTGGTTACAGCAGCAGTTGACCTTACCACGTGGGAGATTATAGCTACCTGCGTGACATCCGAGTCCAACAAAATCAACAATGTGGAATGGCTTACTTGGATAATTGTTCATTAAACAAAAAGAAGGGAATAAGAACAGTCCCTTATACCAAAGTGGTTTCCTTAGACACGTGTGTCAAGCTTTCGTCCCTGTGCAATACGATGAAAAGTGTAAGAATGAGAAACCTAGAAGGAAATAACAAACAAATGAAATCAACAACAGAAGTCAATCGTGCATTCGTGGTTACAGCAGCAATGGACCTTACCACGTGAGAGATTATAGCTACCTGCGTGACATCCTAGTCCAAGAAAATCAACAATGTGGAATGGCTTACTTGGATAATTGTTCATCAAAAAGAAAAAAGGGAATAAGAACAGTCCCTCATACCAATGTGGCTTCCTTAGACACGTAAGTCAAGCTTTCGTCCCTGTGCAATACGATAAAAAGTGTTAGAATGAGAAACATAGAAGGAAAAAACAAACAAATGAAATCAACAACAGAAGTCAGTCGTGCATTTGTGGTTACAGCAGCAATTGACCTTACCACGTGGGAGATTATAGCTACCTGCGTGTCATCCGAGTCCATGAGAATCAACAATGTGGAATGGCTTACTTGGATAATTGATCATTATACAGAAAGAATGGAATAAGAACAGTCCCTTATACCGATGTGGTTTTCATAGACACGTGTGTCAAGCTTTCGTCCCTGTGCAATACGATGAAATGTGTTAGAATGAGAAACATTGAATAAAATAACAAACGAATGAAATCAACAACAGAAGTCAGTCGTGCATTTGTGGTTACAGCAGCAATTGACCTTACCACGTGGGAGATTATAGCTACCTGCGTGACATCCGAGTCCAAGAAAATCAACAATGTGGAATGGCTTACTTGGATAATTGTTCATCAAAAAGAAAAAAGGGAATAAGAACAGTCCCTCATACCAATGTGGCTTCCTTAGACACGTAAGTCAAGCTTTCGTCCCTGTGCAATACGATGAGAAGTGTTAGAATGAGAAACATTGAAGGAAATAACAAACAAATGAAATCAACAACAGAAGTCAGCCGTCCAATTGTGGTTACGGCAGCAAATGACCTTACCACGTGGGAGATTATAACTACCCGTGTGTCATCCGAGTCCAAGAAAATAAACAATGTGGAATGGCTTACTTGGATAATTGTTAATTAAACAAAAAGAAGGGAATGAGAACAGTCCCTTATACCAATGTGATTTCTTTAGACACGTGTGTCAAGCTTTCAACCCTGTGCAATACGATGAGAAGTGTTAGAATGAGAAACATTGAAGGAAATAACAAACAAATGAAATCAACAACAGAAGTCAGTCGTGCATTTGTGGTTACAGCAGCAATTGACCTTACCACGTGGGAGATTATAGCTACCTGCGTGACATCCGAGTCTAAGAAAATCAACAATGTGGAATGGCTTACTTTGATAATTGTTCATTAAACAAAAAGAAGGGAATAAGCACAGTCCCTTATACCAAATTGGTTTCCCTAGACACGTGTGTCAAGCTTTCGTCCCTGTGCAATACGATGAAAAGTGTTAGAATGAGAAACATTGAAGAAAATAACAAACGAATGAAATCAACAACAGAAGTCAGTCGTGCATTTGTGGTTACAGCAGCAATTGACCTTACCACGTGGGAGATTATAGCTACCTGCGTGACATCGTAGTCCAAGAAAATCAACAATGTGGAATGGCTTACTTGGATAATTGTTCATCAAAATGGAAAAAGGGAATAAGAACAGTCCCTTATACCAATGTGGTTTCCTTAGACGCGTGTGTCAAGCTTTCGTCCCTGTGCAATACGATGAAAAGTGTTAGAATGAGAAACATAGAAGGAAATAACAAACAAATGAAATCAACAACAGAAGTCAATCGTGCATTCGTGGTTACAGCAGCAATGGACCTTACCACGTGGGAGATTATAGCTACCTGCGTTACATCCGAGTCCAAGAAAATCAACAATGTGGAATGGCTTACTTGGATAATTGTTCATTAAACAAAAAGAAGGGAATAAGAACAGTCCCTTATACCAAAGTGGTTTCCTTAGACACGTGTGTCAAGCTTTCGTCCCTGTGCAATACGATGAAAAGTGTAAGAATGAGAAACCTAGAAGGAAATAACAAACAAATGAAATCAACAACAGAAGTCAATCGTGCATTCGTGGTTACAGCAGCAATGGACCTTACCACGTGAGAGATTATAGCTACCTGCGTGACATCCGAGTCCAAGAAAATCAACAATGTGGATTGGCTTACTTGGATAATTGTTCATTAAACAAAAAGAAGGGAATAAGAACAGTCCCTCATACCAAAGTGGTTTCCTTAGACACGTGTGTCAAGCTTTCGTCCCTGTGCAATACGATGAAAAGTGTTAGAATGAGAAACATAGAAGGAAATAACAAACAAATGAAATCAACAACAGAAGTCAATCGTGCATTCGTGGTTACAGCAGCAATGGACCTTACCACGTGGGAGATTATAGCTACCTGCGTGACATCCGAGTCCAAGAAAATCAACAATGTGGAATGGCTTACTTGGATAATTGTTCATTCAACAAAAAGAAGGGAATGAGAACAGTCCCTCATACCAAAGTGGTTTCCTTAGACACGTGTGTCAAGCTTTCGTCCCTGTGCAATACGATGAAAAGTGTTAGAATGAGAAACATAGAAGGAAATAACAAACAAATGAAATCAACAACAGAAGTCAATCGTGCATTCGTGGTTACAGCAGCAATGGACCTTACCACGTGGGAGATTATAGCTACCTGCGTGACATCCGAGTCCAAGAAAATCAACAATGTGGAATGGCTTACTTGGATAATTGTTCATTCAACAAAAAGAAGGGAATGAGAACAGTCCCTTATACCAAAGTGGTTTCCTTAGACACGTGTGTCAAGCTTTCGTCCCTGTGCAATACGATGAAAAGTGTTAGAATGAGAAACATTGAAGAAAATAACAAACGAATGATATCAACAACAGAAGTCAGTCGTTACAGCAGCAATTGACCTTACCACGTGGGAGATTATAGCTACCTGCGTGACATCCGAGTCCAAGAAAATCAACAATGTGGAATGGCATACTTGAATAATTGTTCATCAAAAAGAAAAAAAGGAATGAGAACAAACCCTTGTGGTTTCCTTAGACACGTGTGTCAAGCTTTCGTCCCTGTGCAATACGATGAAAAGTGTTAGAATGAGAAACATAGAAGGAAATAACAAACGAATGAAATTAACAACAGAAGTCAGTCGTGCATTTGTGGTTACAGCAGCAATTGACCTTTCCACTTGGGAGATTATAGCTAGCTGCGTGACATCCTAGTCCGAAAAAATCAACAATGTGGAATGGCTAACTTGGATAATTGTTCATCAAAAAGAAAAAAGGGAATAAGAACAGTCCCTCATTCCAATGTGACTTCCTTAGACACGTGTGTCAAGCTTTCGTCCCTGTGCAATACGATGAAAAGTGTTAGAATGAGAAACATTGAAGAAAATAACAAACGAATGAAATCAACAACAGAAGTCAGTCGAGCATTTGTGGTTACAGCAGCAGTTGACCTTACCACGTGGGAGATTATAGCTACCTGCGTGACATCCGAGTCCAACAAAATCAACAATGTGGAATGGCTTACTTGGATAATTGTTCATTAAACAAAAAGAAGGGAATAAGAACAGTCCCTTATACCAAAGTGGTTTCCTTAGACACGTGTGTCAAGCTTTCGTCCCTGTGCAATACGATGAAAAGTGTAAGAATGAGAAACCTAGAAGGAAATAACAAACAAATGAAATCAACAACAGAAGTCAATCGTGCATTCGTGGTTACAGCAGCAATGGACCTTACCACGTGAGAGATTATAGCTACCTGCGTGACATCCGAGTCCAAGAAAATCAACAATGTGGATTGGCTTACTTGGATAATTGTTCATTAAACAAAAAGAAGGGAATAAGAACAGTCCCTCATACCAAAGTGGTTTCCTTAGACACGTGTGTCAAGCTTTCGTCCCTGTGCAATACGATGAAAAGTGTTAGAATGAGAAACATAGAAGGAAATAACAAACAAATGAAATCAACAACAGAAGTCAATCGTGCATTCGTGGTTACAGCAGCAATGGACCTTACCACGTGGGAGATTATAGCTACCTGCGGACATCCGAGTCCAAGAAAATCAACAATGTGGAATGGCTTACTTGGATAATTGTTCATTCAACAAAAAGAAGGGAATGAGAACAGTCCCTCATACCAAAGTGGTTTCCTTAGACACGTGTGTCAAGCTTTCGTCCCTGTGCAATACGATGAAAAGTGTTAGAATGAGAGACATAGAAGGAAATAACAAACAAATGAAATCAACAACAGAAGTCAATCGTGCATTCGTGGTTACAGCAGCAATGGACCTTACCACGTGGGAGATTATAGCTACCTGCGTGACATCCGAGTCCAAGAAAATCAACAATGTGGAATGGCTTACTTGGATAATTGTTCATTTAACAAAAAGAAGGGAATGAGAACAGTCCCTTATACCAAAGTGGTTTCCTTAGACACGTGTGTCAAGCTTTCGTCCCTGTGCAATACGATGAAAAGTGTTAGAATGAGAAACATTGAAGAAAATAACAAACGAATGATATCAACAACAGAAGTCAGTCGTTACAGCAGCAATTGACCTTACCACGTGGGAGATTATAGCTACCTGCGTGACATCCGAGTCCAAGAAAATCAACAATGTGGAATGGCATACTTGAATAATTGTTCATCAAAAAGAAAAAAAGGAATGAGAACAAACCCTTGTGGTTTCCTTAGACACGTGTGTCAAGCTTTCGTCCCTGTGCAATACGATGAAAAGTGTTAGAATGAGAAACATAGAAGGAAATAACAAACGAATGAAATTAACAACAGAAGTCAGTCGTGCATTTGTGGTTACAGCAGCAATTGACCTTTCCACTTGGGAGATTATAGCTAGCTGCGTGACATCCTAGTCCGAAAAAATCAACAATGTGGAATGGCTAACTTGGATAATTGTTCATCAAAAAGAAAAAAGGGAATAAGAACAGTCCCTCATTCCAATGTGACTTCCTTAGACACGTGTGTCAAGCTTTCGTCCCTGTGCAATACGATGAAAAGTGTTAGAATGAGAAACATTGAAGAAAATAACAAACGAATGAAATCAACAACAGAAGTCAGTCGAGCATTTGTGGTTACAGCAGCAGTTGACCTTACCACGTGGGAGATTATAGCTACCTGCGTGACATCCGAGTCCAACAAAATCAACAATGTGGAATGGCTTACTTGGATAATTGATCATTTTACAGAAAGAATGGAATAAGAACAGTCCCTTATACCGATGTGGTTTCCATAGACACGTGTGTCAAGCTTTCGTCCCTGTGCAATACGATGAAAAGTGTTAGAATGAGGAACTTTGAAGAAAATAACAAACGAATGAAATCAACAACAGAAGTCAGTCGTGCATTTGTGGTTACAGCAGCAATTGACCTCACCACGTGGGAGATTATAGCTACCTGCGTGACATCCGAGTCCAAGAAAATCAACAATGTGTAATGGCTTACTTGGATAATTGTTCATCAAAAAGAAAAAAGGGAATAAGAACAGTCCCTCATACCAATGTGGCTTCCTTAGACACGTAAGTCAAGCTTTCGTCCCTGTGTAATACGATGAAAAGAGTTAGAATGAGAAACATAGAAAGAAAAAACTTACAAATGAAATCAACAACAGAAGTCAGTCGTGCATTTGTGGTTACAGCAGCAATTGACCTTACCACGTGGGAGATTATAGCTACCTGCGTGAAATCCGAGTCCAAGAAAATCAACAATGTGGAATGGCTTACTTGGATAATTGATCATTTTACAGGAAGAATGGAATAAGAACAGTCCCTTATACCGATGTGGTTTCCATAGACACGTGTGTCAAGCTTTCGTCCCTGTGCAATACGATGAAAAGTGTTAGAATGAGGAACTTTGAAGAAAATAACAAACGAATGAAATCAACAACAGAAGTCAGTCGTGCATTTGTGGTTACAGCAGCAATTGACCTCACCACGTGGGAGATTATAGCTACCTGCGTGACATCCGAGTCCAAGAAAATCAACAATGTGGAATGGCTTACTTGGATAATTGATCATTTTACAGAAAGAATGGAATAAGAACAGTCCCTTATACCGATGTGGTTTCCATAGACACGTGTGTCAAGCTTTCGTCCCTGTGCAATACGATGAAAAGTGTTAGAATGAGGAACTTTGAAGAAAATAACAAACGAATGAAATCAACAACAGAAGTCAGTCGTGCATTTGTGGTTACAGCAGCAATTGACCTCACCACGTGGGAGATTATAGCTACCTGCGTGACATCCGAGTCCAAGAAAATCAACAATGTGGAATGGCTTACTTGGATAATTGATCATTTTACAGAAAGAATGGAATAAGAACAGTCCCTTATACCGATGTGGTTTCCATAGACACGTGTGTCAAGCTTTCGTCCCTGTGCAATACGATGAAAAGTGTTAGAATGAGAAACTTTGAAGAAAATAACAAACGAATGAAATCAACAACAGAAGTCAGTCGTGCATTTGTGGTTACAGCAGCAATTGACCTCACCACGTGGGAGATTATAGCTACCTGCGTGACATCCGAGTCCAAGAAAATCAACAATGTGTAATGGCTTACTTGGATAATTGTTCATCAAAAAGAAAAAAGGGAATAAGAACAGTCCCTCATACCAATGTGGCTTCCTTAGACACGTAAGTCAAGCTTTCGTCCCTGTGTAATACGATGAAAAGAGTTAGAATGAGAAACATAGAAAGAAAAAACTTACAAATGAAATCAACAACAGAAGTCAGTCGTGCATTTGTGGTTACAGCAGCAATTGACCTTACCACGTGGGAGATTATAGCTACCTGCGTGACATCCGAGTCCAAGAAAATCAACAATGTGGAATGGCTTACTTGTACAATTGTTCATTAAACAAAAAGAAGGGAATAAGAACAGTCCCATATACCAAAGTGGTTTCCTTAGACACGTGTGTCAAGCTTTCGTCCCTGTGCAATATGATGAAAAGTGTTAGAATGAGAAACATTGAAGGAAATAACAAACAAATGAAATCAACAACAGAAGTCAGTCGTGCATTTGTGGTTACAGCAGCAATTGACCTTACCACGTGGGAGATTATAGCTACCTGCGTGAAATCCGAGTCCAAGAAAATCAACAATGTGGAATGGCTTACTTGGATAATTGATCATTTTACAGAAAGAATGGAATAAGAACAGTCCCTTATACCGATGTGGTTTCCATAGACACGTGTGTCAAGCTTTCGTCCCTGTGTAATACGATGAAAAGAGCTAGAATGAGAAACATTGAAGGAAATAACAAACAAATGAAATCAACAACAGAAGTCAGTCGTGCATTTGTGGTTACAGCAGCAATTGACCTTACCACGTGGGAGATTATAGCTACCTGCGTGAAATCCGAGTCCAAGAAAATCAACAATGTGGAATGGCTTACTTGGATAATTGATCATTTTACAGAAAGAATGGAATAAGAACAGTCCCTTATACCGATGTGGTTTCCATAGACACGTGTGTCAAGCTTTCGTCCCTGTGCAATACGATGAAAAGTGTTAGAATGAGGAACTTTGAAGAAAATAACAAACGAATGAAATCAACAACAGAAGTCAGTCGTGCATTTGTGGTTACAGCAGCAATTGACCTCACCACGTGGGAGATTATAGCTACCTGCGTGACATCCGAGTCCAAGAAAATCAACAATGTGGAATGGCTTACTTGGATAATTGATCATTTTACAGGAAGAATGGAATAAGAACAGTCCCTTATACCGATGTGGTTTCCATAGACACGTGTGTCAAGCTTTCGTCCCTGTGCAATACGATGAAAAGTGTTAGAATGAGGAACTTTGAAGAAAATAACAAACGAATGAAATCAACAACAGAAGTCAGTCGTGCATTTGTGGTTACAGCAGCAATTGACCTCACCACGTGGGAGATTATAGCTACCTGCGTGACATCCGAGTCCAAGAAAATCAACAATGTGGAATGGCTTACTTGGATAATTGATCATTTTACAGAAAGAATGGAATAAGAACAGTCCCTTATACCGATGTGGTTTCCATAGACACGTGTGTCAAGCTTTCGTCCCTGTGCAATACGATGAAAAGTGTTAGAATGAGAAACTTTGAAGAAAATAACAAACGAATGAAATCAACAACAGAAGTCAGTCGTGCATTTGTGGTTACAGCAGCAATTGACCTCACCACGTGGGAGATTATAGCTACCTGCGTGACATCCGAGTCCAAGAAAATCAACAATGTGGAATGGCTTACTTGGATAATTGATCATTTTACAGAAAGAATGGAATAAGAACAGTCCCTTATACCGATGTGGTTTCCATAGACACGTGTGTCAAGCTTTCGTCCCTGTGCAATACGATGAAAAGTGTTAGAATGAGAAACTTTGAAGAAAATAACAAACGAATGAAATCAACAACAGAAGTCAGTCGTGCATTTGTGGTTACAGCAGCAATTGACCTCACCACGTGGGAGATTATAGCTACCTGCGTGACATCCGAGTCCAAGAAAATCAACAATGTGTAATGGCTTACTTGGATAATTGTTCATCAAAAAGAAAAAAGGGAATAAGAACAGTCCCTCATACCAATGTGGCTTCCTTAGACACGTAAGTCAAGCTTTCGTCCCTGTGTAATACGATGAAAAGAGTTAGAATGAGAAACATAGAAAGAAAAAACTTACAAATGAAATCAACAACAGAAGTCAGTCGTGCATTTGTGGTTACAGCAGCAATTGACCTTACCACGTGGGAGATTATAGCTACCTGCGTGACATCCGAGTCCAAGAAAATCAACAATGTGGAATGGCTTACTTGTACAATTGTTCATTAAACAAAAAGAAGGGAATAAGAACAGTCCCATATACCAAAGTGGTTTCCTTAGACACGTGTGTCAAGCTTTCGTCCCTGTGCAATATGATGAAAAGTGTTAGAATGAGAAACATTGAAGGAAATAACAAACAAATGAAATCAACAACAGAAGTCAGTCGTGCATTTGTGGTTACAGCAGCAATTGACCTTACCACGTGGGAGATTATAGCTACCTGCGTGAAATCCGAGTCCAAGAAAATCAACAATGTGGAATGGCTTACTTGGATAATTGATCATTATACAGAAAGAATGGAATAAGAACAGTCCCTTATACCGATGTGGTTTCCATAGACACGTGTGTCAAGCTTTCGTCCCTGTGTAATACGATGAAAAGAGCTAGAATGAGAAACATTGAAGGAAATAACAAACAAATGAAATCAACAACAGAAGTCAGTCGTGCATTTGTGGTTACAGCAGCAATTGACCTTACCACGTGGGAGATTATAGCTACCTGCGTGAAATCCGAGTCCAAGAAAATCAACAATGTGGAATGGCTTACTTGGATAATTGATCATTTTACAGAAAGAATGGAATAAGAACAGTCCCTTATACCGATGTGGTTTCCATAGACACGTGTGTCAAGCTTTCGTCCCTGTGCAATACGATGAAAAGTGTTAGAATGAGAAACTTTGAAGAAAATAACAAACGAATGAAATCAACAACAGAAGTCAGTCGTGCATTTGTGGTTACAGCAGCAATTGACCTCACCACGTGGGAGATTATAGCTACCTGCGTGACATCCGAGTCCAAGAAAATCAACAATGTGTAATGGCTTACTTGGATAATTGTTCATCAAAAAGAAAAAAGGGAATAAGAACAGTCCCTCATACCAATGTGGCTTCCTTAGACACGTAAGTCAAGCTTTCGTCCCTGTGTAATACGATGAAAAGAGTTAGAATGAGAAACATAGAAAGAAAAAACTTACAAATGAAATCAACAACAGAAGTCAGTCGTGCATTTGTGGTTACAGCAGCAATTGACCTTACCACGTGGGAGATTATAGCTACCTGCGTGACATCCGAGTCCAAGAAAATCAACAATGTGGAATGGCTTACTTGTACAATTGTTCATTAAACAAAAAGAAGGGAATAAGAACAGTCCCATATACCAAAGTGGTTTCCTTAGACACGTGTGTCAAGCTTTCGTCCCTGTGCAATATGATGAAAAGTGTTAGAATGAGAAACATTGAAGAAAATAACAAACGAATGAAATCAACAACAGAAGTCAGTCGTGCATTTGTGGTTACAGCAGCAATTGAACTTACCTCGTGGGAGATTATAGCTACCTGCGTGACATCCGAGTCCAAGAAAATCAACAATGTGGAATGGCTTATTTGGATAATTGTTCATCAAAAAGAAAAAAGGGAATAAGAAGAGTCCCTTATACCAATGTGGTTTCCTTAGACACGTGTGTCAAGCTTTCGTCCCTGTGCAATACGATAAAAAATGTTAGAATGAGAAACATAGAAGGAAAAAACAAACAAATGAAATCAACAACAGAAGTCAGTCGTGCATTTGTGGTTACAGCAGCAATTGACCTTACCACGTGGGAGATTATAGCTACCTGCGTGACATCCGAGTCCAAGAAAATCAACAATGTGGAATGGCTTACTTGGATAATTGTTCATTAAACAAAAAGAAGGGAATAAGAACAGTCCTTATACCAAAGTTGTTTCCTGAGACACGTGTGTCAAGCTTTCGTCCCTGTGCAATACCTCGAAAAGTGTTAGAATGAGAAACGTTGAAGAAAATAACAAACGAATGAAATCAACAACAGAAGTCAGTCGTGCATTTGTGGATACAGCAGCAATTGACCTTACCACGTGGGAGATTATAGCTCCCTGCGTGACATCTGAGTCCAAGAAAATCAACAATGTGGAATGGCTAACTTGGATAATTGTTCATCAAAAAAAAAAAGGGAATAAGAACAGTCCCTCATTCCAATGTGACTTCCTTAGACACGTGTGTCAAGCTTTCGTCCCTTTGCAATACGATGAAAAGTGTTAGAATGAGAAACATTGAAGAAAATAACAAACGAATGAAATCAACAACAGAAGTCAGTCGAGCATTTGTGGTTACAGCAGCAATTGACCTTACCACGTGGGAGATTATAGCTACCTGCGTGACATCCGAGTCCAACAAAATCAACAATGTGGAATGGATTACTTGGATAATTGTTCATCAAAAAGAAAAGAGGGAATGAGAACAAACCCTTGTGGTTTCCTTAGACACGTGTGTCAAGCTTTCGTCCCTGTGTAATACGATGAAAAGAGCTAGAATGAGAAACATTGAAGGAAATAACAAACAAATGAAATCAACAACAGAAGTCAGTCGTGCATTTGTGGTTACAGCAGCAATTGACCTCACCACGTGGGAGATTATAGCTACCTGCGTGAAATCCGAGTCCAAGAAAATCAACAATGTGGAATGGCTTACTTAGATAATTGATCATTTTACAGAAAGAATGGAATAAGAACAGTCCCTTATACCGATGTGGTTTCCATAGACACGTGTGTCAAGCTTTCGTCCCTGTGCAATACGATGAAAAGTGTTAGAATGAGGAACTTTGAAGAAAATAACAAACGAATGAAATCAACAACAGAAGTCAGTCGTGCATTTGTGGTTACAGCAGCAATTGACCTCACCACGTGGGAGATTATAGCTACCTGCGTGAAATCCGAGTCCAAGAAAATCAACAATGTGTAATGGCTTACTTGGATAATTGTTCATCAAAAAGAAAAAAGGGAATAAGAAGAGTCCCTTATACCAATGTGGTTTCCTTAGACACGTGTGTCAAGCTTTCGTCCCTGTGCAATACGATAAAAAATGTTAGAATGAGAAACATAGAAGGAAAAAACAAACAAATGAATTCAACAACAGAAGTCAGTCGTGCATTTGTGGTTACAGCAGCAATTGACCTTACCACGTGGGAGATTATAGCTACCTGCGTGACATCCGAGTCCAAGAAAATCAACAATGTGGAATGGCTTACTTGGATAATTGTTCATTAAACAAAAAGAAGGGAATAAGAACAGTCCTTATACCAAAGTTGTTTCCTGAGACACGTGTGTCAAGCTTTCGTCCCTGTGCAATACCTCGAAAAGTGTTAGAATGAGAAACGTTGAAGAAAATAACAAACAAATGAAATCAACAACAGAAGTCAGTCGTGCATTTGTGGATACAGCAGCAATTGACCTTACCACGTGGGAGATTATAGCTCCCTGCGTGACATCTGAGTCCAAGAAAATCAACAATGTGGAATGGCTTACTTGGATAATTGTTCATTAAACAAAAAGAAGGGAATAAGAACAGTCCCTCATACCAAAGTGGTTTCCTTGGACACGTGTGTCAAGCTTTCGTCCCTGTGCAATACGATGAAAAGTGTTAGAATGAGAAACATAGAAGGAAATAACAAACAAATGAAATCAACAACAGAAGTCAATCGTGCATTCGTGGATACAGCTGCAAAGGACCTTACCAAGTGGGAGATTATAGCTACCTGCGGGACATCCGAGTCCAAGAAAATCAACAATGTGGAATGGCTTACTTGGATAATTGTTCATTAAACAAAAAGAAGGGAATAAGAACAGTCCCTTATACCAAAGTGGTTTCCTTGGACACGTGTGTCAAGCTTTCGTCCCTGTGCAATACGATGAAAAGTGTTAGAATGAGAAACATAGAAGGAAATAACAAACGAATGAAATCAACAACAGAAGTCAGTCGAGCATTTGTGGTTACAGCAGCAATTGACCTCACCACGTGGGAGATTATAGCTACCTACGTGACATCCGAGTCCAAGAAAATCAACAATGTGGAATGGCTTACTTGGATAATTGTTCATTAAACAAAAAGAAGGGAATAAGAACAGTCCCTTATACCAAAGTGGTTTCCTTGGACACGTGTGTCAAGCTTTCGTCCCTGTGCAATACGATGAAAAGTGTTAGAATGAGAAACATTGAAGAAAATAACAAACGAATGAAATCAACAACAGAAGTCAGTCGTGCATTTGTGGATACAGCAGCAATTGACCTTACCACGTGGGAGATTACAGCTACCTGCGTGACATCCGAGCCCAAGAAAATGAACAATGTGGAATAGCTTACTTGGATAATTGATCATTATACAGAAAGAAGGGAATAAGAACAGTCCCTTATACCAATGTGGTTTCCATAGACACGTGTGTCAAGCTTTCGTCCCTGTGCAATACGATGAAAAGTGTTAGAATGAGAAACATTAAAGGAAATAACAAACAAATGAAATCAACAACAGAAGTCAGTCGTGCATTTGTGGTTACAGCAGCAATTGACCTTACTACGTGGGAGATTATAGCTACCGGCGTGACATCCGAGTCCAAGAAAATCAACAATGTGGAATTGCTTACTTGGATAATTGTCCATTAAACAAAAAGAAGGGAATAAGAACAGTCCCTTATACCAAAGTGGTTTCCTTAGACACGCGTGTCAAGCTTTCGTCCCTGCGCAATACGATGAAAAGTGTTAGAATGAGAAACATTGAAGAAAATAACAAACGAATGAAATCAACAACAGAAGTCAGTCAAGCATTTGTGGTTACAGCAGCAATTGACCTTACCACGTGGGATATTATAGCTACCTGCGTGACATCCGAGTCCAAAAAAATCAACAATGTGGAACGGCTTACTTGGATAATTGTTCATTAAACAAAAAGAAGGGAATGAGAACAGTCCCTTATACCAAAGTTGTTTCCTTAGACACGTGTGTCAAGCTTTCGTCCCTGTGCAATACGATGAAAAATGTTAGAATGAGAAACATTAAAGGAAATAACAAACAAATGAAATCAACAACAGAAGTCAGTCGTGCATTTGTGGTTACAGCAGCAATTGACCTTACCAGGTAAAAGATAATAGCTACCTGCGTGTCATCCGAGTCCAAGAAAATCAACAATGTGGAATGGCTTACTTGGATAATTGATCATTATACAGAAAGAAGGGAATAAGAACAGTCCCTTATACCAATGTGGTTTCCATAGACAGGTGTGTCAAGCTTTCGTCCCTGTGCAATACGATGAGAAGTGTTAGAATGAGAAACATTGAAGGAAATAACAAACAAATCAAATCAATAGAAGTCAGTCGTGCATTTGTGATTACAGCAGCAATTGACCTTACCACGTGGGAGATTGTAGCTACCTGCGTGACATCCGAGTCCAAGAAAATCAACAATGTGGAATGGCTTACTTGGATAATTGATCATTATACAGAAAGAATGAAGTAAGAACAGTCCCTTATACCAATGTGGTTTCCATAGACACGTGTGTCAAGCTTTCGTCCCTGTGCAATACGATGATAAGTGTTAGAATGAGAAACATTGAAGAAAATAACAAACGAATGTAATCAACAACAGAAGTCAGTCGTGCATTTGTGGTTACAGCAGCAATTGACCTTACCACGTGGGAGATTATAGCTACCTGCGTGACATCCGAGTCCAAGAAAATCAACAATGTGGAACGGCTTACATGGATAATTGTTCATTAAACAAAAAGAATTGAATAAGAACAGTCCCTTATACCAATGTGGTTTCCATAGACACGTGTGTCAAGCTTTCGTCCCTGTGCAATACGATGAAAAGTGTTAGAATGAGAAACATTGAAGAAAATAACAAACGAATGAAATCAACAACAGAAGTCAGTCGTGCATTTGTGGTTACAGCAGCAATTGACCTTACCACGTTACAGATTATAGCTACCTGCGTGTCATCCGAGTCCAAGAAAATCAACAATGTGGAATGGCTTACTTGGATAATTGATCATCATACAGAAAGAAGGGAATAAGAACAGTCCCTTATACCGATGTGGTTTCCATAGACACGTGTATCGAGCTTTCGTCTCTGTGCAATACGATGAGAAGTGTTAGAATGAGAAACATTGAAGGAAATAACAAACAAATGAAATCAACAACAGAAGTCAGCCGTCCAATTGTGGTTACAGCAGCAATTGACCTTACCACGTGGGAGATTATAGCTACCCGCGTGTCATCCGAGTCCAAGAAAATCAACAATGTGGAATGGCTTACTTGGATAATTGTTCATTAAACAAAAAGAAGGGAATAAGAACAGTCCCTTATACCAAAGTGGTTTCCTTAGACACCTGTGTCAAGCTTTCGTTCCTGTGCAATACGATGAAAAGTGTTAGAATGAGAAACATCGAAGGAAATAACAAACAAATGAAATCAACAACAGAAGTCAGTCGTGCATTTGTGGTTACAGCAGCAATTGACCTTACCAAGTGGGAGATTATAGCTACCTGCGTGACATCCGAGTCCAAGAAAATCAACAATGTGGAATGGCTTACTTGGATAATTGTTCATTAAACAAAACGAAGGGAATAAGAAAAAAGGGAAGAAGAGCAGTCCCTTATACCAAAGTGGTTTCCTAAGACACGCGTGTCAAGCTTTCGTCCCTGTGCAATACGATGAAAAGTGTTAGAATGAGAAACATTGAAGAAAATAACAAACGAATGAAATCAACAACAGAAGTCAGTCGTGCATTTGTGGTTACAGCAGCAATTGACCTTACCACGTGGAAGATTATAGCTACCTGCGTGACATCTGAGTCCAAGAAAATCAACAATGTGGAATGGCTTACTTGGATAATTGTTCATTAAACAAAACGAAGGGAATAAGAACAGTCCCTCATACCAAAGTGGTTTCTTTAGACACGTGTGTCAAGCTTTCGTCCCTGTGCAATACGATGAAAAGTGTTAGAATGAGAAACAAAGAAGGAAATAACAAACAAATAAAATCAACAACAGAAGTCAATCGTGCATTCGTGGATACAGCTGCAATGGACCTTACCACGTGGGAGATTATAGCTACCTGCGTGACATCCGAGTCCAAGAAAATCAACAATGTGGAATGGCTTACTCGGATAATTGTTCATTAAACAAAAAGAAGGGAATAAGAACAGTCCCTTATACCAAAGTGGTTTCCTTGGACACGTGTGTCAAGCTTTCGTCCCTGTGCAATACGATGAAAAGTGTTAGAATGAGAAACATTGAAGAAAATAACAAACGAATGAAATCAACAACAGAAGTCAGTCGAGCATTTGTGGTTACAGCAGCAATTGACCTCACCACGTGGGAGATTATAGCTACCTACGTGACATCCGAGTCCAAGAAAATCAACAATGTGGAATGGCTTACTTGGATAATTGTTCATCAAAAAGAAAAAAGGGAATGAGAACAAACCCTTGTGGTTTCCTTAGACACGTGTGTCAAGCTTTCGTCCCTGTGCAATACGATGAAAAGTGTTAAAATGAGAAACATAGAAGGAAATAACAAACAAATGAAATTAACAACAGAAGTCAGTCGTGCATTTGTGGTTACAGCAGCAATTGACCTTACCACGTGGGAGATTATAGCTAGCTGCGTGACATCCTAGTCCAAGAAAATCAACAATGTGGAATGGCTTACTTGGATAATTGTTCATCAAAAAGAAAAAACGGAATAAGAACAGTCCCTCATACCAATGTGGCTTCCTTAGACACGTAAGTCAAGCTTTCGTCCCTGTGTAATACGATGAAAAGAGTTAGAATGAGAAACATTGAAGGAAATAACAAACAAATGAAATCAACAACAGAAGTCAGTCGTGCATTTGTGGTTACAGCAGCAATTGACCTTACCACGTGGGAGATTATATCTACCTGCGTGTCATCCGAGTCCATGAAAATCAACAATATGGAATGGCTTACTTGGATAATTGATCATTATACAGAAAGAAGGGAATAAGAACAGTCCCTTATACCAATGTGGTTTCCATAGACACGTGTGTCAAGCTTTCGTCCCTGTGCAATACGATGAGAAGTGTTAGAATGAAAAACATTGATGGAAATAACAAACAAATGAAATCAACAACAGAAGTCAGCCGTCCAATTGTGGTTACAGCAGCAAATGACCTTACCACGTGGGAGATTATAGCTACCTGCGTGACATCCGAGTCTAAGAAAATCAAAAATGTGGAATGGCTTACTTTGATAATTGTTCATTAAACAAAAAGAAGGGAATAAGCACAGTCCCTTATACCAAATTGGTTTCCTTAGACACGTGTGTCAAGCTTTCGTCCTTGTGCAATACGATGAAAAGTGTTAGAATGAGAAACATTGAAGAAAATAACAAACGAATGAAATCAACAACAGAAGTCAGTCGTGCATTTGTGGTTACAGCAGCAATTGACCTTACCACGTGGGAGATTATAGCTAGCTGCGTGACATCCTAGTCCAAGAAAATCAACAATGTGGAATGGCTTACTTGGATAATTGTTCATCAAAAAGAAAAAACGGAATAAGAACAGTCCCTCATACCAATGTGGCTTCCTTAGACACGTAAGTCAAGCTTTCGTCCCTGTGTAATACGATGAAAAGAGTTAAAATGAGAAACATTGAAGGAAATAACAAACAAATGAAATCAACAACAGAAGTCAGTCGTGCATTTGTGGTTACAGCAGCAATTGACCTTACCACGTGGGAGATTATAGATACCTGCGTGACATCCGAGTCCAAGAAAATCAACAATGTGGAATGGCTTACTTGGATAATTGTTCATCAAAAAGAAAAAAGGGAATAAGAACAGTCCCTCATACCAATGTGGCTTCCTTAGACACGTAAGTCAAGCTTTCGTCCCTGTGCAATACGATAAAAAGTGTTAGAATGAGAAACATAGAAGGAAAAAACAAACAAATGAAATCAACAACAGAAGTCAGTCGTGCATTTGTGGTTACAGCAGCAATTGACCTTACCACGTGGGAGATTATAGCTACCTGCGTGTCATCCGAGTCCATGAGAATCAACAATGTGGAATGGCTTAGTTGGATAATTGATCATTATACAGAAAGAATGGAATAAGAACAGTCCCTTATACCGATGTGGTTTTCATAGACACGTGTGTCAAGCTTTCGTCCCTGTGCAATACGATGAAAAGTGTTAGAATGAGAAACATTGAATAAAATAACAAACGAATGAAATCAACAACAGAAGTCAGTCGTGCATTTGTGGTTACAGCAGCAATTGACCTTACCACGTGGGAGATTATAGCTACCTGCGTGACATCCGAGTCCAAGAAAATCAACAATGTGGAATGGCTTACTTGGATAATTGTTCATCAAAAAGAAAAAAGGGAATAAGAACAGTCCCTCATACCAATGTGGCTTCCTTAGACACGTAAGTCAAGCTTTCGTCCCTGTGCAATACGATGAGAAGTGTTAGAATGAGAAACATTGATGGAAATAACAAACAAATGAAATCAACAACAGAAGTCAGCCGTCCAATTGTGGTTACAGCAGCAAATGACCTTACCACGTGGGAGATTATAACTACCCGTGTGTCATCCGAGTCCAAGAAAATAAACAATGTGGAATGGCTTACTTGGATAATTGTTAATTAAACAAAAAGAAGGGAATGAGAACAGTCCCTTATACCAATGTGATTTCTTTAGACACGTGTGTCAAGCTTTCAACCCTGTGCAATACGATGAGAAGTGTTAGAATGAGAAACATTGAAGGAAATAACAAACAAATGAAATCAACAACAGAAGTCAGTCGTGCATTTGTGGTTACAGCAGCAATTGACCTTACCACGTGGGAGATTATAGCTACCTGCGTGACATCCGAGTCTAAGAAAATCAACAATGTGGAATGGCTTACTTTGATAATTGTTCATTAAACAAAAAGAAGGGAATAAGCACAGTCCCTTATACCAAATTGGTTTCCCTAGACACGTGTGTCAAGCTTTCGTCCCTGTGCAATACGATGAAAAGTGTTAGAATGAGAAACATTGAAGAAAATAACAAACGAATGAAATCAACAACAGAAGTCAGTCGTGCATTTGTGGTTACAGCAGCAATTGACCTTAACACGTGGGAGATTATAGCTACCTGCGTGACATCGTAGTCCAAGAAAATCAACAATGTGGAATGGCTTACTTGGATAATTGTTCATCAAAATGAAAAAAGGGAATAAGAACAGTCCCTTATACCAATGTGGTTTCCTTAGACGCGTGTGTCAAGCTTTCGTCCCTGTGCAATACGATGAAAAGTGTTAGAATGAGAAACATAGAAGGAAATAACAAACAAATGAAATCAACAACAGAAGTCAATCGTGCATTCGTGGTTACAGCAGCAATGGACCTTACCACGTGGGAGATTATAGCTACCTGCGTTACATCCGAGTCCAAGAAAATCAACAATGTGGAATGGCTTACTTGGATAATTGTTCATTAAACAAAAAGAAGGGAATAAGAACAGTCCCTTATACCAAAGTGGTTTCCTTAGACACGTGTGTCAAGCTTTCGTCCCTGTGCAATACGATGAAAAGTGTAAGAATGAGAAACCTAGAAGGAAATAACAAACAAATGAAATCAACAACAGAAGTCAATCGTGCATTCGTGGTTACAGCAGCAATGGACCTTACCACGTGAGAGATTATAGCTACCTGCGTGACATCCGAGTCCAAGAAAATCAACAATGTGGATTGGCTTACTTGGATAATTGTTCATTAAACAAAAAGAAGGGAATAAGAACAGTCCCTCATACCAAAGTGGTTTCCTAAGACACGTGTGTCAAGCTTTCGTCCCTGTGCAATACGATGAAAAGTGTTAGAATGAGAAACATAGAAGGAAATAACAAACAAATGAAATCAACAACAGAAGTCAATCGTGCATTCGTGGTTACAGCAGCAATGGACCTTACCACGTGGGAGATTATAGCTACCTGCGTGACATCCGAGTCCAAGAAAATCAACAATGTGGAATGGCTTACTTGGATAATTGTTCATCAAAAAGAAAAAACGGAATAAGAACAGTCCCTCATACCAATGTGGCTTCCTTAGACACGTAAGTCAAGCTTTCGTCCCTGTGTAATACGATGAAAAGAGTTAAAATGAGAAACATTGAAGGAAATAACAAACAAATGAAATCAACAACAGAAGTCAGTCGTGCATTTGTGGTTACAGCAGCAATTGACCTTACCACGTGGGAGATTATAGATACCTGCGTGACATCCGAGTCCAAGAAAATCAACAATGTGGAATGGCTTACTTGGATAATTGTTCATCAAAAAGAAAAAAGGGAATAAGAACAGTCCCTCATACCAATGTGGCTTCCTTAGACACGTAAGTCAAGCTTTCGTCCCTGTGCAATACGATAAAAAGTGTTAGAATGAGAAACATAGAAGGAAAAAACAAACAAATGAAATCAACAACAGAAGTCAGTCGTGCATTTGTGGTTACAGCAGCAATTGACCTTACCACGTGGGAGATTATAGCTACCTGCGTGTCATCCGAGTCCATGAGAATCAACAATGTGGAATGGCTTAGTTGGATAATTGATCATTATACAGAAAGAATGGAATAAGAACAGTCCCTTATACCGATGTGGTTTTCATAGACACGTGTGTCAAGCTTTCGTCCCTGTGCAATACGATGAAAAGTGTTAGAATGAGAAACATTGAATAAAATAACAAACGAATGAAATCAACAACAGAAGTCAGTCGTGCATTTGTGGTTACAGCAGCAATTGACCTTACCACGTGGGAGATTATAGCTACCTGCGTGACATCCGAGTCCAAGAAAATCAACAATGTGGAATGGCTTACTTGGATAATTGTTCATCAAAAAGAAAAAAGGGAATAAGAACAGTCCCTCATACCAATGTGGCTTCCTTAGACACGTAAGTCAAGCTTTCGTCCCTGTGCAATACGATGAGAAGTGTTAGAATGAGAAACATTGATGGAAATAACAAACAAATGAAATCAACAACAGAAGTCAGCCGTCCAATTGTGGTTACAGCAGCAAATGACCTTACCACGTGGGAGATTATAACTACCCGTGTGTCATCCGAGTCCAAGAAAATAAACAATGTGGAATGGCTTACTTGGATAATTGTTAATTAAACAAAAAGAAGGGAATGAGAACAGTCCCTTATACCAATGTGATTTCTTTAGACACGTGTGTCAAGC
The DNA here is from genome assembly GCF_914767665.1 of Harmonia axyridis. Lineage (NCBI taxonomy): Eukaryota > Metazoa > Arthropoda > Insecta > Coleoptera > Coccinellidae > Harmonia > Harmonia axyridis. Next base: position 45,207,504 of record NC_059502.1, on the reverse strand, counting down.
TTTCAACCCTGTGCAATACGATGAGAAGTGTTAGAATGAGAAACATTGAAGGAAATAACAAACAAATGAAATCAACAACAGAAGTCAGTCGTGCATTTGTGGTTACAGCAGCAATTGACCTTACCACGTGGGAGATTATAGCTACCTGCGTGACATCCGAGTCTAAGAAAATCAACAATGTGGAATGGCTTACTTTGATAATTGTTCATTAAACAAAAAGAAGGGAATAAGCACAGTCCCTTATACCAAATTGGTTTCCCTAGACACGTGTGTCAAGCTTTCGTCCCTGTGCAATACGATGAAAAGTGTTAGAATGAGAAACATTGAAGAAGATAACAAACGAATGAAATCAACAACAGAAGTCAGTCGTGCATTTGTGGTTACAGCAGCAATTGACCTTAACACGTGGGAGATTATAGCTACCTGCGTGACATCGTAGTCCAAGAAAATCAACAATGTGGAATGGCTTACTTGGATAATTGTTCATCAAAATGAAAAAAGGGAATAAGAACAGTCCCTTATACCAATGTGGTTTCCTTAGACGCGTGTGTCAAGCTTTCGTCCCTGTGCAATACGATGAAAAGTGTTAGAATGAGAAACATAGAAGGAAATAACAAACAAATGAAATCAACAACAGAAGTCAATCGTGCATTCGTGGTTACAGCAGCAATGGACCTTACCACGTGGGAGATTATAGCTACCTGCGTTACATCCGAGTCCAAGAAAATCAACAATGTGGAATGGCTTACTTGGATAATTGTTCATTAAACAAAAAGAAGGGAATAAGAACAGTCCCTTATACCAAAGTGGTTTCCTTAGACACGTGTGTCAAGCTTTCGTCCCTGTGCAATACGATGAAAAGTGTAAGAATGAGAAACCTAGAAGGAAATAACAAACAAATGAAATCAACAACAGAAGTCAATCGTGCATTCGTGGTTACAGCAGCAATGGACCTTACCACGTGAGAGATTATAGCTACCTGCGTGACATCCGAGTCCAAGAAAATCAAAAATGTGGATTGGCTTACTTGGATAATTGTTCATTAAACAAAAAGAAGGGAATAAGAACAGTCCCTCATACCAAAGTGGTTTCCTTAGACACGTGTGTCAAGCTTTCGTCCCTGTGCAATACGATGAAAAGTGTTAGAATGAGAAACATAGAAGGAAATAACAAACAAATGAAATCAACAACAGAAGTCAATCGTGCATTCGTGGTTACAGCAGCAATGGACCTTACCACGTGGGAGATTATAGCTACCTGCGTGACATCCGAGTCCAAGAAAATCAACAATGTGGAATGGCTTACTTGGATAATTGTTCATTCAACAAAAAGAAGGGAATGAGAACAGTCCCTCATACCAAAGTGGTTTCCTTAGACACGTGTGTCAAGCTTTCGTCCCTGTGCAATACGATGAAAAGTGTTAGAATGAGAGACATAGAAGGAAATAACAAACAAATGAAATCAACAACAGAAGTCAATCGTGCATTCGTGGTTACAGCAGCAATGGACCTTACCACGTGGGAGATTATAGCTACCTGCGTGACATCCGAGTCCAAGAAAATCAACAATGTGGAATGGCTTACTTGGATAATTGTTCATTTAACAAAAAGAAGGGAATGAGAACAGTCCCTTATACCAAAGTGGTTTCCTTAGACACGTGTGTCAAGCTTTCGTCCCTGTGCAATACGATGAAAAGTGTTAGAATGAGAAACATTGAAGAAAATAACAAACGAATGAAATCAACAACAGAAGTCAGTCGTTACAGCAGCAATTGACCTTACCACGTGGGAGATTATAGCTACCTGCGTGACATCCGAGTCCAAGAAAATCAACAATGTGGAATGGCATACTTGAATAATTGTTCATCAAAAAGAAAAAAAGGAATGAGAACAAACCCTTGTGGTTTCCTTAGACACGTGTGTCAAGCTTTCGTCCCTGTGCAATACGATGAAAAGTGTTAGAATGAGAAACATAGAAGGAAATAACAAACGAATGAAATTAACAACAGAAGTCAGTCGTGCATTTGTGGTTACAGCAGCAATTGACCTTTCCACGTGGGAGATTATAGCTAGCTGCGTGACATCCTAGTCCGAAAAAATCAACAATGTGGAATGGCTAACTTGGATAATTGTTCATCAAAAAGAAAAAAAGGGAATAAGAACAGTCCCTCATTCCAATGTGACTTCCTTAGACACGTGTGTCAAGCTTTCGTCCCTGTGCAATACGATGAAAAGTGTTAGAATGAGAAACATTGAAGAAAATAACAAACGAATGAAATCAACAACAGAAGTCAGTCGAGCATTTGTGGTTACAGCAGCAGTTGACCTTACCACGTGGGAGATTATAGCTACCTGCGTGACATCCGAGTCCAACAAAATCAACAATGTGGAATGGATTACTTGGATAATTGTTCATCAAAAAGAAAAGAGGGAATGAGAACAAACCCTTGTGGTTTCCTTAGACACGTGTGTCAAGCTTTCGTCCCTGTGTAATACGATGAAAAGAGCTAGAATGAGAAACATTGAAGGAAATAACAAACAAATGAAATCAACAACAGAAGTCAGTCGTGCATTTGTGGTTACAGCAGCAATTGACCTTACCACGTGGGAGATTATAGCTACCTGCGTGAAATCCGAGTCCAAGAAAATCAACAATGTGGAATGGCTTACTTGGATAATTGATCATTTTACAGAAAGAATGGAATAAGAACAGTCCCTTATACCGATGTGGTTTCCATAGACACGTGTGTCAAGCTTTCGTCCCTGTGCAATACGATGAAAAGTGTTAGAATGAGGAACTTTGAAGAAAATAACAAACGAATGAAATCAACAACAGAAGTCAGTCGTGCATTTGTGGTTACAGCAGCAATTGACCTCACCACGTGGGAGATTATAGCTACCTGCGTGACATCCGAGTCCAAGAAAATCAACAATGTGTAATGGCTTACTTGGATAATTGTTCATCAAAAAGAAAAAAGGGAATAAGAACAGTCCCTCATACCAATGTGGCTTCCTTAGACACGTAAGTCAAGCTTTCGTCCCTGTGTAATACGATGAAAAGAGTTAGAATGAGAAACATAGAAAGAAAAAACTTACAAATGAAATCAACAACAGAAGTCAGTCGTGCATTTGTGGTTACAGCAGCAATTGACCTTACCACGTGGGAGATTATAGCTACCTGCGTGACATCCGAGTCCAAGAAAATCAACAATGTGGAATGGCTTACTTGTACAATTGTTCATTAAAGAAAAAGAAGGGAATAAGAACAGTCCCATATACCAAAGTGGTTTCCTTAGACACGTGTGTCAAGCTTTCGTCCCTGTGCAATATGATGAAAAGTGTTAGAATGAGGAACATTGAAGAAAATAACAAACGAATGAAATCAACAACAGAAGTCAGTCGTGCATTTGTGGTTACAGCAGCAATTGAACTTACCTCGTGGGAGATTATAGCTACCTGCGTGACATCCGAGTCCAAGAAAATCAACAATGTGGAATGGCTTATTTGGATAATTGTTCATCAAAAAGAAAAAAGGGAATAAGAAGAGTCCCTTATACCAATGTGGTTTCCTTAGACACGTGTGTCAAGCTTTCGTCCCTGTGCAATACGATAAAAAATGTTAGAATGAGAAACATAGAAGGAAAAAACAAACAAATGAATTCAACAACAGAAGTCAGTCGTGCATTTGTGGTTACAGCAGCAATTGACCTTACCACGTGGGAGATTATAGCTACCTGCGTGACATCCGAGTCCAAGAAAATCAACAATGTGGAATGGCTTACTTGGATAATTTTTCATTAAACAAAAAGAAGGGAATAAGAACAGTCCTTATACCAAAGTTGTTTCCTGAGACACGTGTGTCAAGCTTTCGTCCCTGTGCAATACCTCGAAAAGTGTTAGAATGAGAAACGTTGAAGAAAATAACAAACGAATGAAATCAACAACAGAAGTCAGTCGTGCATTTGTGGATACAGCAGCAATTGACCTTACCACGTGGGAGATTATAGCTCCCTGCGTGACATCTGAGTCCAAGAAAATCAACAATGTGGAATGGCTAACTTGGATAATTGTTCATCAAAAAGAAAAAAGGGAATAAGAACAGTCCCTCATTCCAATGTGACTTCCTTAGACACGTGTGTCAAGCTTTCGTGCCTTTGCAATACGATGAAAAGTGTTAGAATGAGAAACATTGAAGAAAATAACAAACGAATGAAATCAACAACAGAAGTCAGTCGAGCATTTGTGGTTACAGCAGCAATTGACCTTACCACGTGGGAGATTATAGCTACCTGCGTGACATCCGAGTCCAACAAAATCAACAATGTGGAATGGATTACTTGGATAATTGTTCATCAAAAAGAAAAGAGGGAATGAGAACAAACCCTTGTGGTTTCCTTAGACACGTGTGTCAAGCTTTCGTCCCTGTGTAATACGATGAAAAGAGCTAGAATGAGAAACATTGAAGGAAATAACAAACAAATGAAATCAACAACAGAAGGCAGTCGTGCATTTGTGGTTACAGCAGCAATTGACCTCACCACGTGGGAGATTATAGCTACCTGCGTGAAATCCGAGTCCAAGAAAATCAACAATGTGGAATGGCTTACTTAGATAATTGATCATTTTACAGAAAGAATGGAATAAGAACAGTCCCTTATACCGATGTGGTTTCCATAGACACGTGTGTCAAGCTTTCGTCCCTGTGCAATACGATGAAAAGTGTTAGAATGAGGAACTTTGAAGAAAATAACAAACGAATGAAATCAACAACAGAAGTCAGTCGTGCATTTGTGGTTACAGCAGCAATTGACCTCACCACGTGGGAGATTATAGCTACCTGCGTGAAATCCGAGTCCAAGAAAATCAACAATGTGTAATGGCTTACTTGGATAATTGTTCATCAAAAAGAAAAAAGGGAATAAGAAGAGTCCCTTATACCAATGTGGTTTCCTTAGACACGTGTGTCAAGCTTTCGTCCCTGTGCAATACGATAAAAAATGTTAGAATGAGAAACATAGAAGGAAAAAACAAACAAATGAATTCAACAACAGAAGTCAGTCGTGCATTTGTGGTTACAGCAGCAATTGACCTTACCACGTGGGAGATTATAGCTACCTGCGTGACATCCGAGTCCAAGAAAATCAACAATGTTGGATGGCTTACTTGGATAATTGTTCATTAAACAAAAAGAAGGGAATAAGAACAGTCCTTATACCAAAGTTGTTTCCTGAGACAAGCTTTCAAGCTTTCGTCCCTGTGCAATACCTCGAAAAGTGTTAGAATGAGAAACGTTGAAGAAAATAACAAACGAATGAAATCAACAACAGAAGTCAGTCGTGCATTTGTGGATACAGCAGCAATTGACCTTATCACGTGGGAGATTATAGCTCCCTGCGTGACATCTGAGTCCAAGAAAATCAACAATGTGGAATGGCTTACTTGGATAATTGTTCATTAAACAAAAAGAAGGGAATAAGAACAGTCCCTCATACCAAAGTGGTTTCCTTGGACACGTGTGTCAAGCTTTCGTCCCTGTGCAATACGATGAAAAATGTTAGAATGAGAAACATAGAAGGAAATAACAAACAAATGAAATCAACAACAGAAGTCAATCGTGCATTCGTGGATACAGCTGCAAAGGACCTTACCAAGTGGGAGATTATAGCTACCTGCGGGACATCCGAGTCCAAGAAAATCAACAATGTGGAATGGCTTACTTGGATAATTGTTCATTAAACAAAAAGAAGGGAATAAGAACAGTCCCTTATACCAAAGTGGTTTCCTTGGACACGTGTGTCAAGCTTTCGTCCCTGTGCAATACGATGAAAAGTGTTAGAATGAGAAACATAGAAGGAAATAACAAACGAATGAAATCAACAACAGAAGTCAGTCGAGCATTTGTGGTTACAGCTGCAATTGACCTCACCACGTGGGAGATTATAGCTACCTACGTGACATCCGAGTCCAAGAAAATCAACAATGTGGAATGGCTTACTTGGATAATTGTTCATCAAAAAGAAAAAAGGGAATGAGAACAAACCCTCATACCAATGTGGCTTCCTTAGACACGTAAGTCAAGCTTTCGTCCCTGTGTAATACGATGAAAAGAGTTAGAATGAGAAACATTGAAGAAAATAACAAACGAATGAAATCAACAACAGAAGTCAGTCGAGCATTTGTGGTTACAGCAGCAATTGACCTCACCAAGTGGGAGATTATAGCTACCTACGTGACATCCGAGTCCAAGAAAATCAACATTGTGGAATGGCTTACTTGGATAATTGTTCATTAAACAAAAAGAAGGGAATAAGAACAGTCCCTTATACCAAAGTGGTTTCCTTGGACACGTGTGTCAAGCTTTCGTCCCTGTGCAATACGATGAAAAGTGTTAGAATGAAAAACATAGAAGGAAATAACAAACGAATGAAATCAACAACAGAAGTCAGTCGAGCATTTGTGGTTACAGCAGCAATTGACCTCACCACGTGGGAGATTATAGCTAGCTGCGTGACATCCTAGTCCAAGAAAATCAACAATGTGGAATGGCTTACTTGGATAATTGTTCATCAAAAAGAAAAAACGGAATAAGAACAGTCCCTCATACCAATGTGGCTTCCTTAGACACGTAAGTCAAGCTTTCGTCCCTGTGTAATACGATGAAAAGAGTTAGAATGAGAAACATTGAAGAAAATAACAAACGAATGAAATCAACAACAGAAGTCAGTCGAGCATTTGTGGTTACAGCAGCAATTGACCTCACCAAGTGGGAGATTATAGCTACCTACGTGACATCCGAGTCCAAGAAAATCAACAATGTGGAATGGCTTACTTGGATAATTGTTCATCAAAAAGAAAAAAGGGAATGAGAACAAACCCTTGTGGTTTCCTTAGACACGTGCGTCAAGCTTTCGTCACTGTGCAATACGATGAAAAGTGTTAGAATGAGAAACACTGAAGAAAATAACAAACGAATGAAATTAACAACAGAAGTCAGTCGTGCATTTGTGGTTACAGCAGCAATTGACCTTACCACGTGGGAGATTATAGCTAGCTGCGTGACATCCTAGTCCAAGAAAATCAACAATGTGGAATGGCTTACTTGGATAATTGTTCATCAAAAAGAAAAAACGGAATAAGAACAGTCCCTCATACCAATGTGGCTTCCTTAGACACGTAAGTCAAGCTTTCGTCCCTGTGTAATACGATGAAAAGAGTTAGAATGAGAAACATTGAAGGAAATAACAAACAAATGAAATCAACAACAGAAGTCAGTCGTGCATTTGTGGTTACAGCAGCAATTGACCTTACCACGTGGGAGATTATAGCTACCTGCGTGACATCCGAGTCCAAGAAAATCAACAATGTGGAATGGCTTACTTGGATAATTGTTCATCAAAAAGAAAAAAGGGAATAAGAACAGTCCCTCATACCAATGTGGCTTCCTTAGACACGTAAGTCAAGCTTTCGTCCCTGTGCAATACGATAAAAAGTGTTAGAATGAGAAACATAGAAGGAAATAACAAACAAATGAAATCAACAACAGAAGTCAATCGTGCATTCGTGGATACAGCTGCAAAGGACCTTACCAAGTGGGAGATTATAGCTACCTGCGGGACATCCGAGTCCAAGAAAATCAACAATGTGGAATGGCTTACTTGGATAATTGTTCATTAAACAAAAAGAAGGGAATAAGAACAGTCCCTTATACCAAAGTGGTTTCCTTGGACACGTGTGTCAAGCTTTCGTCCCTGTGCAATACGATGAAAAGTGTTAGAATGAGAAACATAGAAGGAAATAACAAACGAATGAAATCAACAACAGAAGTCAGTCGAGCATTTGTGGTTACAGCAGCAATTGACCTCACCACGTGGGAGATTATAGCTACCTACGTGACATCCGAGTCCAAGAAAATCAACAATGTGGAATGGCTTACTTGGATAATTGTTCATCAAAAAGAAAAAAGGGAATGAGAACAAACCCTCATACCAATGTGGCTTCCTTAGACACGTAAGTCAAGCTTTCGTCCCTGTGTAATACGATGAAAAGAGTTAGAATGAGAAACATTGAAGAAAATAACAAACGAATGAAATCAACAACAGAAGTCAGTCGAGCATTTGTGGTTACAGCAGCAATTGACCTCACCAAGTGGGAGATTATAGCTACCTACGTGACATCCGAGTCCAAGAAAATCAACATTGTGGAATGGCTTACTTGGATAATTGTTCATTAAACAAAAAGAAGGGAATAAGAACAGTCCCTTATACCAAAGTGGTTTCCTTGGACACGTGTGTCAAGCTTTCGTCCCTGTGCAATACGATGAAAAGTGTTAGAATGAGAAACATAGAAGGAAATAACAAACGAATGAAATCAACAACAGAAGTCAGTCGAGCATTTGTGGTTACAGCAGCAATTGACCTCACCACGTGGGAGATTATAGCTAGCTGCGTGACATCCTAGTCCAAGAAAATCAACAATGTGGAATGGCTTACTTGGATAATTGTTCATCAAAAAGAAAAAACGGAATAAGAACAGTCCCTCATACCAATGTGGCTTCCTTAGACACGTAAGTCAAGCTTTCGTCCCTGTGTAATACGATGAAAAGAGTTAGAATGAGAAACATTGAAGAAAATAACAAACGAATGAAATCAACAACAGAAGTCAGTCGAGCATTTGTGGTTACAGCAGCAATTGACCTCACCAAGTGGGAGATTATAGCTACCTACGTGACATCCGAGTCCAAGAAAATCAACAATGTGGAATGGCTTACTTGGATAATTGTTCATCAAAAAGAAAAAAGGGAATGAGAACAAACCCTTGTGGTTTCCTTAGACACGTGCGTCAAGCTTTCGTCACTGTGCAATACGATGAAAAGTGTTAGAATGAGAAACACTGAAGAAAATAACAAACGAATGAAATTAACAACAGAAGTCAGTCGTGCATTTGTGGTTACAGCAGCAATTGACCTTACCACGTGGGAGATTATAGCTAGCTGCGTGACATCCTAGTCCAAGAAAATCAACAATGTGGAATGGCTTACTTGGATAATTGTTCATCAAAAAGAAAAAACGGAATAAGAACAGTCCCTCATACCAATGTGGCTTCCTTAGACACGTAAGTCAAGCTTTCGTCCCTGTGTAATACGATGAAAAGAGTTAGAATGAGAAACATTGAAGGAAATAACAAACAAATGAAATCAACAACAGAAGTCAGTCGTGCATTTGTGGTTACAGCAGCAATTGACCTTACCACGTGGGAGATTATAGCTACCTGCGTGACATCCGAGTCCAAGAAAATCAACAATGTGGAATGGCTTACTTGGATAATTGTTCATCAAAAAGAAAAAAGGGAATAAGAACAGTCCCTCATACCAATGTGGCTTCCTTAGACACGTAAGTCAAGCTTTCGTCCCTGTGCAATACGATAAAAAGTGTTAGAATGAGAAACATAGAAGGAAAAAACAAACAAATGAAATCAACAACAGAAGTCAGTCGTGCATTTGTGGTTACAGCAGCAATTGACCTCACCACGTGGGAGATTATAGGTACCTGCGTGTCATCCGAGTCCATGAAAATCAACAATGTGGAATGGCTTACTTGGATAATTGTTCATCAAAAAGAAAAAAGGGAATAAAAACAGTCCCTCATACCAATGTGGCTTCCTTAGACACGTAAGTCAAGCTTTCGTCCCTGTGCAATACGAAAAAAAGTGTTAGAATGAGAAACATAGAAGGAAAAAACAAACAAATGAAATCAACAACAGAAGTCAGTCGTGCATTTGTGGTTACAGCAGCAATTGACCTTACCACGTGGGAGATTATAGCTACCTGCGTGACATCCGAGTCCAAGAAAATCAACAATGTGGAATGGCTTACTTGGATAATTGTTCATTTAACAAAAAGAAGGGAATGAGAACAGTCCCTTATACCAATGTGGTTTCCATAGACACGTGTGTCAAGCTTTCGTCCCTGTGCAATACGATGAGAAGTGTTAGAATGAGAAACATTGAAGGAAATAACAAACAAATGAAATCAACAACAGAAGTCAGTCGTGCATTTGTGGTTACAGCAGCAATTGACCTTACCACGTGGGAGATTATAGCTACCTGCGTGACATCCGAGTCTAAGAAAATCAACAATGTGGAATGGCTTACTTTGCTAATTGTTCATTGAACAAAAAGAAGGGAATAAGCACAGTCCCTTATACCAAATTGGTTTCCTTAGACACGTGTGTCAAGCTTTCGTCCCTGTGCAATACGATGAAAAGTGTTAGAATGAGAAACATTGAAGAAAATAACAAACGAATGAAATCAACAACAGAAGTCAGTCGTGCATTTGTGGTTACAGCAGCAATTGACCTTAACACGTGGGAGATTATAGCTAGCTGCGTGACATCCTAGTCCAAGAAAATCAACAATGTGGAATGGCTTACTTGGATAATTGTTCATCAAAAAGAAAAAACGGAATAAGAACAGTCCCTCATACCAATGTGGCTTCCTTAGACACGTAAGTCAAGCTTTCGTCCCTGTGTATTAAGATGAAAAGAGTTAGAATGAGAAACATTGAAGGAAATAACAAACAAATGAAATCAACAACAGAAGTCAGTCGTGCATTTGTGGTTACAGCAGCAATTGACCTTACCACGTGGGAGATTATAGATACCTGCGTGACATCCGAGTCCAAGAAAATCAACAATGTGGAATGGCTTACTTGGATAATTGATCAATATACAGAAAGAATGGAATAAGAACAGTCCCTTATACCGATGTGGTTTTCATAGACACGTGTGTCAAGCTTTCGTCCCTGTGCAATACGATGAAAAGTGTTAGAATGAGAAACATTGAATAAAATAACAAACGAATGAAATCAACAACAGAAGTCAGTCGTGCATTTGTGGTTACAGCAGCAATTGACCTTACCACGTGGGAGATTATAGCTACCTGCGTGACATCCGAGTCCAAGAAAATCAACAATGTGGTATGGCTTACTTGGATAATTGTTCATCAAAAAGAAAAAAGGGAATAAGAACAGTCCCTCTTACCAATGTGGCTTCCTTAGACACGTAAGTCAAGCTTTCGTCCCTGTGCAATACGATAAAAAGTGTTAGAATGAGAAACATAGAAGGAAAAAACAAACAAATGAAATCAACAACAGAAGTCAGTCGTGCATTTGTGGTTACAGCAGCAATTGACCTTACCACGTGGGAGATTATAGCTACCTGCGTGACATCCGAGTCCAAGAAAATCAACAATGTGGAATGGCTTACTTGTACAATTGTTCATTAAACAAAAAGAAGGGAATAAGAACAGTCCCATATACCAAAGTGGTTTCCTTAGACACGTGTGTCAAGCTTTCGTCCCTGTGCAATACGATGAAAAGTGTTAGAATGAGAAACATTGAAAAAAATAACAAACGAATGAAATCAACAACAGAAGTCAGTCGTGCATTTGTGGTTACAGCAGCAATTGAACTTACCTCGTGGGAGATTATAGCTACCTGCGTGACATCCGAGTCCAAGAAAATCAACAATGTGGAATGGCTTATTTGGATAATTGTTCATCAAAAAGAAAAAAGGGAATAATTATACCAATGTGGTTTCTTAAGACACGTGTGTCAAGCTTTCGTCCCTGTGCAATACGATAAAAAATGTTAGAATGAGAAACATAGAAGGAAAAAACAAACAAATGAAATCAACAACAGAAGTCAGTCGTGCATTTGTGGTTACAGCAGCAATTGACCTTACCACGTGGGAGATTATAGCTACCTGCGTGACATCCGAGTCCAAGAAAATCAACAATGTGGAATGGCTTACTTGGATAATTGTTCATTAAACAAAAAGAAGGGAATAAGAACAGTCCTTATACCAAAGTTGTTTCCTGAGACACGTGTGTCAAGCTTTCGTCCCTGTGCAATACCTCGAAAAGTGTTAGAATGAGAAACGTTGAAGAAAATAACAAACGAATGAAATCAACAACAGAAGTCAGTCGTGCATTTGTGGATACAGCAGCAATTGACCTTACCACGTGGGAGATTATAGCTCCCTGCGTGACATCTGAGTCCAAGAAAATCAACAATGTGGAATGGCTTACTTGGATAATTGTTCATTAAACAAAAAGAAGGAAATAAGAACAGTCCCTCATACCAAAGTGGTTTCCTTAGACACGTGTGTCAAGCTTTCGTCCCTGTGCAATACGATGAAAAGTGTTAGAATGAGAAACATAGAAGGAAATAACAAACAAATGAAATCAACAACAGAAGTCAATCGTGCATTCGTGGATACAGCTGCAATGGACCTTACCAAGTGGGAGATTATAGCTACCTGCGTGACATCCGAGTCCAAGAAAATCAACAATGTGGAATGGCTTACTTGGATAATTGTTCATTAAACAAAAAGAAGGGAATAAGAACAGTCCCTTATACCAAAGTGGTTTCCTTGGACACGTGTGTCAAGCTTTCGTCCCTGTGCAATACGATGAAAAGTGTTAGAATGAGAAACATAGAAGGAAATAACAAACAAAAGAAATTAACAACAGAAGTCAGTCGTGCATTTGTGGTTACAGCAGCAATTGACCTTACCACGTGGGAGATTATAGCTAGCTGCGTGACATCCTAGTCCAAGAAAATCAACAATGTGGAATGGCTTACTTGGATAATTGTTCATCAAAAAGAAAAAACGGAATAAGAACAGTCCCTCATACCAATGTGGCTTCCTTAGACACGTAAGTCAAGCTTTCGTCCCTGTGTAATACGATGAAAAGAGTTAGAATGAGAAACATTGAAGAAAATAACAAACGAATGAAATCAACAACAGAAGTCAGTCGAGCATTTGTGGTTACAGCAGCAATTGACCTCACCACGTGGGAGATTATAGCTACCTACGTGACATACGAGTCCAAGAAAATCAACAATGTGGAATGGCTTACTTGGATAATCGTTCATCAAAAAGAAAAAAGGGAATGAGAACAAACCCTTGTGGTTTCCTTAGACACGTGCGTCAAGCTTTCGTCCCTGTGCAATACGATGAAAAGTGTTAGAATGAGAAACATAGAAGGAAATAACAAACAAATGAAATTAACAACAGAAGTCAGTAGTGCATTTGTGGTTACAGCAGCAATTGACCTTACCACGTGGGAGATTATAGCTAGCTGCGTGACATCCTAGTCCAAGAAAAACAACAATGTGGAATGGCTTACTTGGATAATTGTTCATCAAAAAGAAAAAACGGAATAAGAACAGTCCCTCATACCAATGTGGCTTCCTTAGACACGTAAGTCAAGCTTTCGTCCCTGTGTAATACGATGAAAAGAGTTAGAATGAGAAACATTGAAGGAAATAACAAACAAATGAAATCAACAACAGAAGTCAGTCGTGCATTTGTGGTTACAGCAGCAATTGACCTTACCACGTGGGAGATTATAGCTACCTGCGTGACATCCGAGTCCAAGAAAATCAACAATGTGGAATGGCTTACTTGGATAATTGTTCATCAAAAAGAAAAAAGGGAATAAGAACAGTCCCTCATACCAATGTGGCTTCCTTAGACACGTAAGTCAAGCTTTCGTCCCTGTGCAATACGATGAAAAGTGTTAGAATGAGAAACATAGAAGGAAAAAACAAACAAATGGAATCAACAACAGAAGTCAGTCGTGCATTTGTGGTTACAGCAGCAATTGACCTCACCACGTGGGAGATTATAGCTACCTGCATGTCATCCGAGTCCATGAAAATCAACAATGTGGAATGGCTTACTTGGATAATTGATCATTATACAGAAAGAAGGGAATAAGAACAGTCCCTTATACCAATGTGGTTTCCATAGACACGTGTGTCAAGCTTTCGTCCCTGTGCAATACCTTGAAAAGTGTTAGAATGAGAAACGTTGAAGAAAATAACAAACGAATGAAATCAACAACAGAAGTCAGTCGTGCATTTGTGGATACAGCAGCAATTGACCTTACCACGTGGGAGATTATAGCTACCCGTGTGTCATCCGAGTCCAAGAAAATAAACAATGTGGAATGGCTTACTTGGATAATTGTTAATTAAACAAAAAGAAGGGAATGAGAACAGTACCTTATACCAATGTGATTTCTTTAGACACGTGTGTCAAGCTTTCGTCCCTGTGCAATACGATGAGAAGTGTTAGAATGAGAAACATTGAAGGAAATAACAAACAAATGAAATCAACAACAGAAGACAGTCGTGCATTTGTGGTAACAGCAGCAATTGACCCTACCACGTGGGAGATTATAGCTACCTGCGTGACATCCGAGTCTAAGAAAATCAACAATGTGGAATGGCTTACTTGGATAATTGTTCATTAAACAAAAAGAAGGGAATAAGAACAGTCCCTTATACCAAAGTGGTTTCCTTGGACACGTGTGTCAAGCTTTCGTCCCTGCGCAATACGATGAAAAGTGTTAGAATGAGAAACATAGAAGGAAATAACAAACAAATGAAATTAACAACAGAAGTCAGTCGTGCATTTGTGGTTACAGCAGCAATTGACCTTACCACGTGGGAGATTATAGCTACCTGCGTGACATCCGAGTCTAAGAAAATCAACAATGTGGAATGGCTTACTTTGATAATTGTTCATTAAACAAAAAGAAGGGAATAAGCACAGTCCCTTATACCAAATTGGTTTCCTTAGACACGTGTGTCAATCTTTCGTCCCTGTGCAATACAATGAAAAGTGTTAGAATGAGAAACATTGAAGAAAATAACAAACGAATGAAATCAACAACAGAAGTCAGTCGTGCATTTGTGGTTACAGCAGCAATTGACCTTAACACGTTGGAGATTATAGCTAGCTGCGTGACATCCTAGTCCAAGAAAATCAACAATGTGGAATGGCTTACTTGGATAATTGTTCATCAAAAAGAAAAAACGGAATAAGAACAGTCCCTCATACCAATGTGGCTTCCTTAGACACGTAAGTCAAGCTTTCGTCCCTGTGTAATACGATGAAAAGAGTTAGAATGAGAAACATTGATGGAAATAACAAACAAATGAAATCAACAACAGAAGTCAGTCGTGCATTTGTGGTTACAGCAACAATTGACCTTACCACGTGGGAGATTATAGATACCTGCGTGACATCCGAGTCCAAGAAAATCAACAATGTGGAATGGCTTACTTGGATAATTGATCATTATACAGAAAGAATGGAATAAGAACAGTCCCTTATACCGATGTGGTTTTCATAGACACGTGTGTCAAGCTTTCGTCCCTGTGCAATACGATGAAAAGTGTTAGAATGAGAAACATTGAATAAAATAACAAACGAATGAAATCAACAACAGAAGTCAGTCGTGCATTTGTGGTTACAGCAGCAATTGACCTTACCACGTGGGAGATTATAGCTACCTGCGTGACATCCGAGTCCAAGAAAATCAACAATGTGGTATGGCTTACTTGGATAATTGTTCATCAAAAAGAAAAAAGGGAATAAGAACAGTCCCTCATACCAATGTGGCTTCCTTAGACACGTAAGTCAAGCTTTCGTCCCTGTGCAATACGATAAAAAGTGTTAGAATGAGAAACATAGAAGGAAAAAACAAACAAATGAAATCAACAACAGAAGTCAGTCGTGCATTTGTGGTTACAGCAGCAATTGACCTTACCACGTGGGAGATTATAGCTACCTGCGTGTCATCCGAGTCCATGAAAATCAACAATGTGGAATGGCTTACTTGGATAATTGATCATTATACAGAAAGAAGGGAATAAGAACAGTCCCTTATACCAATGTGGTTTCCATAGACACGTGTGTCAAGCTTTCGTCCCTGTGCAATACGATGAATAGTGTTAGAATGAGAAACATTCAATAAAATAACAAACGAATGAAATCAACAACAGAAGTCAGTCGTGCATTTGTGGTTACAGCAGCAATTGACCTTAACACGTGGGAGATTATAGCTAGCTGCGTGACATCCTAGTCCAAGAAAATCAACAATGTGGAATGGCTTACTTGGATAATTGTTCATCAAAAAAAAAAAACGGAATAAGAACAGTCCCTCATACCAATGTGGCTTCCTTAGACACGTAAGTCAAGCTTTCGTCCCTGTGTAATACGATGAAAAGAGTTAGAATGAGAAACATTGAAGGAAATAACAAACAAATGAAATCAACAACAGAAGTCAGTCGTGCATTTGTGGTTACAGCAGCAATTGACCTTACCACGTGGGAGATTATAGATACCTGCGTGACATCCGAGTCCAAGAAAATCAACAATGTGGAATGGCTTACTTTGATAATTGTTAATTAAACAAAAAGTAGGAAATAAGCACAGTCCCTTATACCAAATTGGTTTCCTTAGACACGTGTGTCAAGCTTTCGTCCCTGTGCAATAAGATGAAAAGTGTTAGAATGAGAAACATTGAAGAAAATAACAAACGAATGAAATCAACAACAGAAGTCAGTCGTGCATTTGTGGTTACAGCAGCAATTGACCTTAACACGTGGGAGATTATAGCTACCTGCGTGACATCGTAGTCCAAGAAAATCAACAATGTGGAATGGCTTACTTGGATAATTGTTCATCAAAATGAAAAAAGGGAATAAGAACAGTCCCTTATACCAATGTGGTTTCCTTAGACGCGTGTGTCAAGCTTTCGTCCCTGTGCAATACGATGAAAAGTGTTAGAATGAGAAACATAGAAGGAAATAACAAACAAATGAAATCAACAACAGAAGTCAATCGTGCATTCGTGGTTACAGCAGCAATGGACCTTACCACGTGGGAGATTATAGCTACCTGCGTTACATCCGAGTCCAAGAAAATCAACAATGTGGAATGGCTTTTTTGGATAATTGATCATTATACAGGAAGAATGGAATAAGAACAGTCCCTCATACCGATGTGGTTTTCATAGACACGTGTGTCAAGCTTTCGTCCCTGTGCAATACGATGAAAAGTGTTAGAATGAGAAACATTGAATAAAATAACAAACGAATGAAATCAACAACAGAAGTCAGTCGTGCATTTGTGGTTACAGCAGCAATTGACCTTACCACGTGGGAGATTATAGCTACCTGCGTGACATCCGAGTCCAGGAAAATCAACAATGTGGAATGTCTCACTTGGATAATTGTTCATCAAAAAGAAAAAAGGGAATAAGAACAGTCCCTCATACCAATGTGGCTTCCTTAGACACGTAAGTCAAGCTTTGGTCCCTGTGCAATACGATAAAAAGTGTTAGAATGAGAAACATAGAAGGAAAAAACAAACAAATGAAATCAACAACAGAAGTCAGTCGTGCATTTGTGGTTACAGCAGCAATTGACCTTACCACGTGGGAGATTATAGCTACCTGCGTGTCATCCGAGTCCATGAAAATCAACAATGTGGAATGGCTTACTTGGATAATTGATCATTATACAGAAATAAGGGAATAAGAACAGTCGCTTATACCAATGTGATTTCTTTAGACACGTGTGTCAAGCTTTCAACCCTGTGCAATACGATGAGAAGTGTTAGAATGAGAAACATTGAAGGAAATAAAAAACAAATGAAATCAACAACAGAAGTCAGTCGTGCATTTGTGGTTACAGCAGCAATTGACCTTACCACGTGGGAGATTATAGCTACCTGCGTGACATCCGAGTCTAAGAAAATCAACAATGTGGAATGGCTTACTTTAATAATTGTTAATTAAACAAAAAGAAGGGAATAAGCACAGTCCCTTATACCAAATTGGTTTCCTTAGACACGTGTGTCAAGCTTTCGTCCCTGTGCAATACGATGAAAAGTGTTAGAATGAGAAACATTGAAGAAAATAACAAACGAATGAAATCAACAACAGAAGTCAGTCGTGCATTTGTGGTTACAGCAGCAATTGACCTTAACACGTGGGAGATTATAACTACCTGCGTGACATCGTAGTCCAAGAAAATCAACAATGTGGAATGGCTTACTTGGATAATTGTTCATCAAAATGAAAAAAGGGAATAAGAACAGTCCCTTATACCAATGTGGTTTCCTTAGACGCGTGTGTCAAGCTTTCGTCCCTGTGCAATACGATGAAAAGTGTTAGAATGAGAAACATAGAAGGAAATAACAAACAGATGAAATCAACAACAGAAGTCAATCGTGCATTCGTGGTTACAGCAGCAATGGACCTTACCACGTGGGAGTTTATAGCTACCTGCGTTACATCCGAGTCCAAGAAAATCAACAATGTGGAATGTCTTACTTGGATAATTGATCATTATACATAAAGAATGGAATAAGAACAGTCCCTTATACCGATGTGGTTTTCATAGACACGTGTGTCAAGCTTTCGTCCCTGTGCAATACGATGAAAAGTGTAAGAATGAGAAACATTGAATAAAATAACAAACGAATGAAATCAACAACAGAAGTCAGTCGTGCATTTGTGGTTACAGCAGCAATTGACCTTACCACGTGGGAGATTATAGCTACCTGCGTGACATCCGAGTCCAAGAAAATCAACAATGTGGAATTGCTTACTTGGATAATTGTTCATCAAAAAGAAAAAAGGGAATAAGAACAGTCCCTCATACCAATGTGGCTTCCTTAGACACGTAAGTCAAGCTTTTGTCCCTGTGCAATACGATAAAAAGTGTTAGAATGAGAAACATAGAAGGAAAAAACAAACAAATGAAATCAACAACAGAAGTCAGTCGTGCATTTGTGGTTACAGCAGCAATTGACCTTACCACGTGGGAGATTATAGCTACCTGCGTGTCATCCGAGTCCATGAAAATCAACAATGTGGAATGGCTTACTTGGATAATTGATCATTATACAGAAAGAAGGGAATGAGAACAGTCCCTTATACCAATGTGGTTTCCATAGACACGTGTGTCAAGCTTTCGTCCCTGTGCAATACGATGAGAAGTGTTAGAATGAGAAACATTGATGGAAATAACAAACAAATGAAATCAACAACAGAAGTCAGCCGTCCAATTGTGGTTACAGCAGCAAATGACCTTACCACGTGGGAGATTATAGCTACCCGTGTGTCATCCGAGTCCAAGAAAATAAACAATGTGGAATGGCTTACTTGGATAATTGTTAATTAAAAAAAAAGAAGGGAATGAGAACAGTCCCTTATACCAATGTGATTTCTTTAGACACGTGTGTCAAGCTTTCAACCCTGTGCAATACGATGAGAAGTGTTAGAATGAGAAACATTGAAGGAAATAACAAACAAATGAAATCAACAACAGAAGTCAGTCGTGCATTTGTGGTTACAGCAGCAATTGACCTTACCACGTGGGAGATTATAGCTACCTGCGTGACATGCGAGTCTAAGAAAATCAACAATGTGGAATGGCTTACTTTGATAATTGTTAATTAAACAAAAAGAAGGGAATAAGCACAGTCCCTTATACCAAATTGGTTTCCTTAGACACGTGAGTCAAGCTTTCGTCCCTGTGCAATACGATGAAAAGTGTTAGAATGAGAAACATTGAAGAAAATAACAAACGAATGAAATCAACAACAGAAGTCAGTCGTGCATTTGTGGTTACAGCAGCAATTGACCTTAACACGTAGGAGATTATAGCTACCTGCGTGACATCGTAGTCCAAGAAAATCAACAATGTGGAATGGCTTACTTGGATAATTGTTCATCAAAATGAAAAAAGGGAATGAGAAAAGTCCCTTATACCAATGTGGTTTCCTTAGACGCGTGTGTCAAGCTTTGGTTCCTGTGCAATACGATGAAAAGTGTTAGAATGAGAAACATAGAAGGAAATAACAAACAAATGAAATCAACAACAGAAGTCAATCGTGCATTCGTGGTTACAGCAGCAATGGACCTTACCACGTGGGAGATTATAGCTACCTGCGTTACATCCGAGTCCAAGAAAATCAACAATGTGGAATGGCTTACTTGGATAATTGATCATTATACAGAAAGAATGGAATAAGAACAGTCCCTTATACCGATGTGGTTTTCATAGACACGTGTGTCAAGCTTTCGTCCCTGTGCAATACGATGAAAACTGTTAGAATGAGAAACATTGAATAAAATAACAAACGAATGAAATCAACAACAGAAGTCAGTCGTGCATTTGTGGATACAGCAGCAATTGACCTTACCACGTGGGAGATTATAGCTACCTGCGTGACATCCGATTCCAAGAAAATCAACAATGTGGAATGGCTTACTTGGATAATTGATCATTATACAGAAAGAATGGAATAAGAACAGTCCCTTATACCGATGTGGTTTTCATAGACACGTGTGTCAAGCTTTCGTCCCTGTGCAATACGATGAAAAGTGTTAGAATGAGAAACATTGAATAAAATAACAAACGAATGAAATCAACAACAGAAGTCAATCGTGCATTCGTGGTTACAGCAGCAATGGACCTTACCACGTGGGAGATTATAGCTACCTGCGTTACATCCGAGTCCAAGAAAATCAACAATGTGGAATGGCTTATTTGGATAATTGATCATTATACAGAAAGAATGGAATAAGAACAGTCCCTTATACCGATGTGGTTTTCATAGACACGTGTGTCAAGCATTCGTCCCTGTGCAATACGATAAAAAGTGTTAGAATGAGAAACATAGAAGGAAAAAACAAACAAATGAAATCAACAACAGAAGTCAGTCGTGCATTTGTGGTTACAGCAGCAATTGACCTTACCACGTGGGAGATTATAGCTACCTGCGTGTCATCCGAGTCCATGAAAATCAACAATGTGGAATGGCTTACTTGGATAATTGATCATTATACAGAAAGAAGGGAATAAGAACAGTCCCTTATACCAATGTGTTTTCCATAGACACGTGTGTCAAGCTTTCGTCCCTGTGCAATACGATGAGAAGTGTTAGAATGAGAAACATTGAAGGAAATAACAAACAAATGAAATCAACAACAGAAATCAGTCGTGCATTTGTGGTTACAGCAGCAATTGACCTTACCACGTGGGAGATTATAGCTACCTGCGTGACATCCGAGTCTAAGAAAATCAACAATGTGGAATGGCTTACTTTGATAATTGTTCATTAAACAAAAAGAAGGGAATAAGCACAGTCCCTTATACCAAATTGGTTTCCTTAGACACGTGTGTCAAGCTTTCGTCCCTGAGCAATACGATGAAAAGTGTTAGAATGAGAAACATTGAAGAAAATAACAAACGAATGAAATCAACAACAGAAGTCAGTCGTGCATTTGTGGTTACAGCAGCAATTGACCTTAACACGTGGGAGATTATAGCTAGCTGCGTGACATCCTAGTCCAAGAAAATCAACAATGTGGAATGGCTTACTTGGATAATTGTTCATCAAAAAGAAAAAACGGAATAAGAACAGTCCCTCATACCAATGTGGCTTCCTTAGACACGTAAGTCAAGCTTTCGTCCCTGTGTAATACGATGAAAAGAGTTAGAATGAGAAACATTGAAGGAAATAACAAACAAATGAAATCAACAACAGAAGTCAGTCGTGCATTTGTGGTTACAGCAGCAATTGACCTTACCACGTGGGAGATTATAGATACCTGCGTGACATCCGAGTCCAAGAAAATCAACAATGTGGAATGGCTTACTTGGATAATTGATCATTATACAGAAAGAATGGAATAAGAACAGTCCCTTATACCGATGTGGTTTTCATAGACACGTGTGTCAAGCTTTCGTCCCTGTGCAATACGATGAAAAGTGTTAGAATGAGAAACATTGAATAAAATAACAAACGAATGAAATCAACAACAGAAGTCAGTCGTGCATTTGTGGTTACAGCAGCAATTGACCTTACCACGTGGGAGATTATAGCTACCTGCGTGACATCCGAGTCCAAGAAAATCAACAATGTGGAATGGCTTACTTGGATAATTGTTAATTAAACAAAAAGAAGGGAATAAGCACAGTCCCTTATACCAATGTGATTTCTTTAGACACGTGTGTCAAGCTTTCAACCCTGTGCAATACGATGAGA
This sequence comes from Harmonia axyridis, assembly GCF_914767665.1. NCBI lineage: Eukaryota > Metazoa > Arthropoda > Insecta > Coleoptera > Coccinellidae > Harmonia > Harmonia axyridis. The sequence continues at coordinate 45,185,588 of NC_059502.1, read as the reverse complement.
AGTGTTAGAATGAGAAACATTGAAGGAAATAACAAACAAATGAAATCAACAACAGAAGTCAGTCGTGCATTTGTGGTTACAGCAGCAATTGACCTTACCACGTGGGAGATTATAGCTACCTGCGTGACATGCGAGTCTAAGAAAATCAACAATGTGGAATGGCTTACTTTGATAATTGTTAATTAAACAAAAAGAAGGGAATAAGCACAGTCCCTTATACCAAATTGGTTTCCTTAGACACGTGTGTCAAGCTTTCGTCCCTGTGCAATACGATGAAAAGTGTTAGAATGAGAAACATTGAATAAAATAACAAACGAATGAAATCAACAACAGAAGTCAATCGTGCATTCGTGGTTACAGCAGCAATGGACCTTACCACGTGGGAGATTATAGCTACCTGCGTTACATCCGAGTCCAAGAAAATCAACAATGTGGAATGGCTTACTTGGATAATTGATCATTATACAGAAAGAATGGAATAAGAACAGTCCCTTATACCGATGTGGTTTTCATAGACACGTGTGTCAAGCTTTCGTCCCTGTGCAATACGATGAAAAGTGTTAGAATGAGAAACATTGAATAAAATAACAAACGAATGAAATCAACAACAGAAGTCAATCGTGCATTCGTGGATACAGCAGCAATGGACCTTACCACGTGGGAGATTATAGCTACCTGCGTTACATCCGAGTCCAAGAAAATCAACAATGTGGAATGGCTTACTTGGATAATTGATCATTATACAGAAAGAATGGAATAAGAACAGTCCCTTATACCGATGTGGTTTTCATAGACACGTGTGTCAAGCTTTCGTCCCTGTGCAATACGATAAAAAGTGTTAGAATGAGAAACATAGAAGGAAAAAACAAACAAATGAAATCAACAACAGAAGTCAGTCGTGCATTTGTGGTTACAGCAGCAATTGACCTTACCACGTGGGAGATTATAGCTACCTGCGTGTCATCCGAGTCCATGAAAATCGACAATGTGGAATGGCTTACTTGGATAATTGATCATTATACAGAAAGAAGGGAATAAGAACAGTCCCTTATACCAATGTGGTTTCCATAGACACGTGTGTCAAGCTTTCGTCCCTGTGCAATACGATGAGAAGTGTTAGAATGAGAAACATTGAAGGAAATAACAAACAAATGAAATCAACAACAGAAGTCAGTCGTGCATTTGTAGTTACAGCAGCAATTGACCTTACCACGTGGGAGATTATAGCTACCTGCGTGACATCCGAGTCTAAGAAAATCAACAATGTGGAATGGCTTACCTTGATAATCGTTCATTAAACAAAAAGAAGGGAATAAGCACAGTCCCTTATACCAAATTGGTTTCCTTAGACACGTGTGTCAAGCTTTCGTCCCTGTGCAATACGATAAAAAGTGTTAGAATGAGAAACATTGAAGAAAATAACAAACGAATGAAATCAACAACAGAAGTCAGTCGTGCATTCGTGGTTACAGCAGCAATTGAACTTACCACGTGGGAGATTACAGCTACCTGCGTGACATCCGAGCCCAAAAAAATCAACAATGTGGAACGGCTTACTTGGATAATTGTTCATTAAACAAAAAGAAGGGAATAAGAACAGTTCCTTATACCAAAGTGGTTTCCTTAGACACGTGTGTCAAGCTTTCGTCCCTGTGCAATACGATGAAAAGTGTTAGAATGAGAAACATTAAAGGAAATAACAAACAAATGAAATCAACAACAGAAGTCAGTCGTGCATTTGTGGTTACAGCAGCAATTGACCTTACCACGTGGGAGATTATAGGTACCGGCGTGACATCCGATTCCAAGAAAATCAACAATGTGGAATGGCTTACTTGGATAATTGTTCATCAAAAAGAAAAAAGGGAAGAAGAGCAGTCCCTCATACCAAAGTGGTTTCCTTAGACACGTGTGTCAAGCTTTCGTCCCTGTGCAATACGATGAGAAGTGTTAGAATGAGAAACATAGAAGGAAATAACAAACAAATGAAATCAACAACAGAAGTCAGTCGTGCATTTGTGGTTACAGCAGCAATTGACCTTACCACGTGGGAGATTATAGCTAGCTGCGTGACATCCTAGTCCAAGAAAATCAACAATGTGGAATGGCTTACTTGGATAATTGTTCATCAAAAAGAAAAAAGGGAAGAAGAGCAGTCCCTCATACCAAAGTGGTTTCCTTAGACACGTGTGTCAAGCTTTCGTCACTGTGCAATACGATGAAAAGTGTTAGAATGAGAAACATTGAAGAAAATAACAAACGAATGAAATCAACAACAGAAGTCAGTCGTGCATTCGTGGTTACAGCAGCAATTGACCTTACCACGTGGGAGATTACAGCTACCTGCGTGACATCAACAATGTGGAACGGCTTACTTGGATAATTGTTCATTAAACAAAAAGAAGGGAATAAGAACAGTTCCTTATACCAAAGTGGTTTCCTTAGACACGTGTGTCAAGCTTTCGTCCCTGTGCAATACGATGAAAAGTGTTAGAATGAGAAACATTAAAGGAAATAACAAACAAATGAAATCAACAACAGAAGTCAGTCGTGCAAATGTGGTTACAGCAGCAATTGACCTTACCTCGTGGGAGATTATAGCTACCGGCGTGACATCCGAGTCCAAGAAAATCAACAATGTGGAATGGCTTACTTGGATAATTGTTCATTAAACAAAAAGAAGGGAATAAGAACAGTCCCTTATACCAAAGTGGTTTCCTTAGACACGCGTGTCAAGCTTTCGTCCCTGTGCAATACGATGAAAAGTGTTAGAATGAGAAACATTGAAGAAAATAACAAACGAATGAAATCAACAACAGAAGTCAGTCGTGCATTTGTGGATACAGCAGCAATTGACCTTACCACGTGGGAGATTACAGCTACCTGCGTGACATCCGAGCCCAAGAAAATGAACAATGTGGAATGGCTTACTTGGATAATTGATCATTATACAGAAAGAAGGGAATAAGAACAGTCCCTTATACCAATGTGGTTTCCATAGACACGTGTGTCAAGCTTTCGTCCCTGTGCAATACGATGAAAAGTGTTAGAATGAGAAACATTAAAGGAAATAACAAACAAATGAAATCAACAACAGAAGTCAGTCGTGCATTTGTGGTTACAGCAGCAATTGACCTTACTACGTGGGAGATTATAGCTACCGGCGTGACATCCGAGTCCAAGAAAATCAACAATGTGGAATTGCTTACTTGGATAATTGTTCATTAAACAAAAAGAAGGGAATAAGAACAGTCCCTTATACCAAAGTGGTTTCCTTAGACACGCGTGTCAAGCTTTCGTCCCTGCGCAATACGATGAAAAGTGTTAGAATGAGAAACATTGAAGAAAATAACAAACGAATGAAATCAACAACAGAAGTCAGTCGTGCATTTGTGGTTACAGCAGCAATTGACCTTACCACGTGGGAGATTATAGCTACCTGCGTGACATCCGAGTCCAAAAAAATCAACAATGTGGAACGGCTTACTTGGATAATTGTTCATTAAACAAAAAGAAGGGAATGAGAACAGTCCCTTATACCAAAGTTGTTTCCTTAGACACGTGTGTCAAGCTTTCGTCCCTGTGCAATACGATGAAAAATGTTAGAATGAGAAACATTAAAGGAAATAACAAACAAATGAAATCAACAACAGAAGTCAGTCGTGCATTTGTGGTTACAGCAGCAATTGACCTTACCAGGTAAAAGATAATAGCTACCTGCGTGTCATCCGAGTCCAAGAAAATCAACAATGTGGAATGGCTTACTTGGATAATTGATCATTATACAGAAAGAAGGGAATAAGAACAGTCCCTTATACCAATGTGGTTTCCATAGACAGGTGTGTCAAGCTTTCGTCCCTGTGCAATACGATGAGAAGTGTTAGAATGAGAAACATTGAAGGAAATAACAAACAAATCAAATCAACAGAAGTCAGTCGTGCATTTGTGATTACAGCAGCAATTGACCTTACCACGTGGGAGATTGTAGCTACCTGCGTGACATCCGAGTCCAAGAAAATCAACAATGTGGAATGGCTTACTTGGATAATTGATCATTATACAGAAAGAATGAATTAAGAACAGTCCCTTATACCAATGTGGTTTCCATAGACACGGGTGTCAAGCTTTCGTCCCTGTGCAATACGATGAAAAGTGTTAGAATAAGAAACATTGAAGAAAATAACAAACGAATGAAATCAACAACAGAAGTCAGTCGTGCATTTGTGGATACAGCAGCAATTGACCTTACCACGTGGGAGATTACAGCTACCTGCGTGACATCCGAGTCCAAGAAAATGAACAATGTGGAATGGCTTACTTGGATAATTGATCATTATACAGAAAGAAGGGAATAAGAACAGTCCCTTATACCAATGTGGTTTCCATAGACACGTGTGTCAAGCTTTCGTCCCTGTGCAATACGATGAAAGTGTTAGAATGAGAAACATTAAAGGAAATAACAAACAAATGAAATCAACAACAGAAGTCAGTCGTGCATTTGTGGTTACAGCAGCAATTGACCTTACTACGTGGGAGATTATAGCTACCGGCGTGACATCCGATTCCAAGAAAATCAACAATGTGGAATTGCTTACTTGGATAATTGTTCATTAAACAAAAAGAAGGGAATAAGAACAGTCCCTTATACCAAAGTGGTTTCCTTAGACACGCGTGTCAAGCTTTCGTCCCTGCGCAATACGATGAAAAGTGTTAGAATGAGAAACATTGAAGAAAATAACAAACGAATGAAATCAACAACAGAAGTCAGTCGTGCATTTGTGGTTACAGCAGCAATTGATCTTACCACGTGGGAGATTATAGCTACCTGCGTGACATCCGAGTCCAAGAAAATCAACAATGTGGAACGGCTTACTTGGATAATTGTTCATTAAACAAAAAGAAGGGAATGAGAACAGTCCCTTATACCAAAGTTGTTTCCTTAGACACGTGTGTCAAGCTTTCGTCCCTGTGCAATACGATGAAAAATGTTAGAATGAGAAACATTAAAGGAAATAACAAACAAATGAAATCAACAACAGAAGTCAGTCGTGCATTTGTGGTTACAGCAGCAATTGACCTTACCAGGTAAAAGATAATAGCTACCTGCGTGTCATCCGAGTCCAAGAAAATCAACAATGTGGAATGGCTTACTTGGATAATTGATCATTATACAGAAAGAAGGGAATAAGAACAGTCCCTTATACCAATGTGGTTTCCATAGACAGGTGTGTCAAGCTTTCGTCCCTGTGCAATACGATGAGAAGTGTTAGAATGAGAAACATTGAAGGAAATAACAAACAAATCAAATCAACAGAAGTCAGTCGTGCATTTGTGATTACAGCAGCAATTGACCTTACCACGTGGGAGATTGTAGCTACCTGCGTGACATCCGAGTCCAAGAAAATCAACAATGTGGAATGGCTTACTTGGATAATTGATCATTATACAGAAAGAATGAATTAAGAACAGTCCCTTATACCAATGTGGTTTCCATAGACACGTGTGTCAAGCTTTCGTCCCTGTGCAATACGATGAAAAGTGTTAGAATGAGAAACATTGAAGAAAATAACAAACGAATGTAATCAACAACAGAAGTCAGTCGTGCATTTGTGGTTACAGCAGCAATTGACCTTACCACGTGGGAGATTATAGCTACCTGCGTGACATCCGAGTCCAAGAAAATCAACAATGTGGAACGGCTTACTTGGATAATTGTTCATTAAACAAAAAGAATTGAATAAGAACAGTCCCTTATACCAATGTGGTTTCCATAGACACGTGTGTCAAGCTTTCGTCCCTGTGCAATACGATGAAAAGTGTTAGAATGAGAAACATTGAAGAAAATAACAAACGAATGAAATCAACAACAGAAGTCAGTCGTGCATTTGTGGTTACAGCAGCAATTGACCTTACCACGTTACAGATTATAGCTACCTGCGTGTCATCCGAGTCCAAGAAAATCAACAATGTGGAATGGCTTACTTGGATAATTGATCATCATACAGAAAGAAGGGAATAAGAACAGTCCCTTATACCGATGTGGTTTCCATAGACACGTGTGTCAAGCTTTCGTCTCTGTGCAATACGATGAGAAGTGTTAGAATGAGAAACATTGAAGGAAATAACAAACAAATGAAATCAACAACAGAAGTCAGCCGTCCAATTGTGGTTACAGCAGCAATTGACCTTACCACGTGGGAGATTATAGCTACCCGCGTGTCATCCGAGTCCAAGAAAATCAACAATGTGGAATGGCTTACTTGGATAATTGTTCATTAAACAAAAAGAAGGGAATAAGAACAGTCCCTTATACCAAAGTGGTTTCCTTAGACACCTGTGTCAAGCTTTCGTTCCTGTGCAATACGATGAAAAGAGTTAGAATGAGAAACATCGAAGGAAATAACAAACAAATGAAATCAACAACAGAAGTCAGTCGTGCATTTGTGGTTACAGCAGCAATTGACCTTACCAAGTGGGAGATTATAGCTACCTGCGTGACATCCGAGTCCAAGAAAATCAACAATGTGGAATGGCTCACTTGGATAATTGTTCATTAAACAAAACGAAGGGAATAAGAAAAAAGGGAAGAAGAGCAGTCCCTTATACCAAAGTGGTTTCCTAAGACACGCGTGTCAAGCTTTCGTCCCTGTGCAATACGATGAAAAGTGTTAGAATGAGAAACATTGAAGAAAATAACAAACGAATGAAATCAACAACAGAAGTCAGTCGTGCATTTGTGGTTACAGCAGCAATTGACCTTACCACGTGGGAGATTATAGCTACCTGCGTGACATCCGAGTCCAAGAAAATCAACAATGTGGAATGGCTTACTTGGATAATTGTTCATTGAAAAAAAGAAGGGAATAAGAACAGTCCCTTATACCAAAGTGGTTTCCTTAGACACGTGTGTCAAGCTTTCGTCCCTGTGCAATACGATGAGAAGTGTTAGAATGTGAAACATTGAAGAAAATAACAAACGAATGAAATCAACATCATAAGTCAATCGTGCATTTGTGGTTACAGCAGCAATTGACCTTACCACGTGGGAGATTATAGCTCCCTGCGTGACATCTGAGTCCAAGAAAATCAACAATGTGGAATGGCTTACTTGGATAATTGTTCATTAAACAAAACGAAGGGAATAAGAACAGTCCCTCATACCAAAGTGGTTTCCTTAGACACGTGTGTCAAGCTTTCGTCCCTGTGCAATACGATGAAAAGTGTTAGAATGAGAAACAAAGAAGGAAATAACAAACAAATGAAATCAACAACAGAAGTCAATCGTGCATTCGTGGATACAGCTGCAATGGACCTTACCACGTGGGAGATTATAGCTACATGCGTGACATCCGAGTCCAAGAAAATCAACAATGTGGAATGGCTTACTTGGATAATTGTTCATTAAACAAAAAGAAGGGAATAAGAACAACAGTCCCTTATACCAAAGTGGTTTCCTTGGACACGTGTGTCAAGCTTTCGTCCCTGTGCAATACGATGAAAAGTGTTAGAATGAGAAACATTAAAGAAAATAACAAACGAATGAAATCAACAACAGAAGTCAGTCGAGCATTTGTGGTTACAGCAGCAATTGACCTCACCACGTGGGAGATTATAGCTACCTACGTGACATCCAAGTCCATGAAAATCAACAATGTGGAATGGCTTACTTGGATAATTGTTCATCAAAAAGAAAAAAGGGAATGAGAACAAACCCTTGTGGTTTCCTTAGACACGTGTGTCCAGCTTTCGTCCCTGTGCAATACGATGAAAAGTGTTAAAATGAGAAACATAGAAGGAAATAACAAACAAATGAAATTAACAACAGAAGTCAGTCGTGCATTTGTGGTTACAGCAGCAATTGACCTTACCACGTGGGAGATTATAGCTAGCTGCGTGACATCCTAGTCCAAGAAAATCAACAATGTGGAATGGCTTACTTGGATAATTGTTCATCAAAAAGAAAAAACGGAATAAGAACAGTCCCTCATACCAATGTGGCTTCCTTAGACACGTAAGTCAAGCTTTCGTCCCTGTGTAATACGATGAAAAGAGTTAGAATGAGAAACATTGAAGGAAATAACAAACAAATGAAATCAACAACAGAAGTCAGTCGTGCATTTGTGGTTACAGCAGCAATTGACCTTACCACGTGGGAGATTATATCTACCTGCGTGTCATCCGAGTCCATGAAAATCAACAATATGGAATGGCTTACTTGGATAATTGATCATTATACAGAAAGAAGGGAATAAGAACAGTCCCTTATACCAATGTGGTTTCCATAGACACGTGTGTCAAGCTTTCGTCCCTGTGCAATACGATGAGAAGTGTTAGAATGAAAAACATTGATGGAAATAACAAACAAATGAAATCAACAACAGAAGTCAGTCGTGCATTTGTGGTTACAACAGCAATTGACCTTACCACGTGGGAGATTATAGCTACCTGCGTGACATCCGAGTCTAAGAAAATCAACAATGTGGAATGGCTTACTTTGATAATTGTTCATTAAACAAAAAGAAGGGAATAAGCACAGTCCCTTATACCAAATTGGTTTCCCTAGACACGTGTGTCAAGCTTTCGTCCCTGTGCAATACGATGAAAAGTGTTAGAATGAGAAACATTGAAGGAAATAACAAACGAATGAAATCAACAACAGAAGTCAGTCGTGCATTTGTGGATACAGCAGCAATTGACCTTACCACGTGGGAGATTATAGCTACCTGCGTGACCTCTGAGTCCAAGAAAATCAACAATGTGGAATGGCTTACTTGGATAATTGTTCATTAAACAAAACGAAGGGAATAAGAACAGTCCCTCATACCAAAGTGGTTTCCTTAGACACGTGTGTCAAGCTTTCGTCCCTGTGCAATACGATGAAAAGTGTTAGAATGAGAAACAAAGAAGGAAATAACAAACAAATGAAATCAACAACAGAAGTCAATCGTGCATTCGTGGATACAGCTGCAATGGACCTTACCACGTGGGAGATTATAGCTACATGCGTGACATCCGAGTCCAAGAAAATCAACAATGTGGAATGGCTTACTTGGATAATTGTTCATTAAACAAAAAGAAGGGAATAAGAACAACAGTCCCTTATACCAAAGTGGTTTCCTTGGACACGTGTGTCAAGCTTTCGTCCCTGTGCAATACGATGAAAAGTGTTAGAATGAGAAACATTGAAGAAAATAACAAACGAATGAAATCAACAACAGAAGTCAGTCGAGCATTTGTGGTTACAGCAGCAATTGACCTCACCACGTGGGAGATTATAGCTACCTACGTGACATCCGAGTCCATGAAAATCAACAATGTGGAATGGCTTACTTGGATAATTGTTCATCAAAAAGAAAAAAGGGAATGAGAACAAACCCTTGTGGTTTCCTTAGACACGTGTGTCCAGCTTTCGTCCCTGTGCAATACGATGAAAAGTGTTAAAATGAGAAACATAGAAGGAAATAACAAACAAATGAAATTAACAACAGAAGTCAGTCGTGCATTTGTGGTTACAGCAGCAATTGACCTTACCACGTGGGAGATTATAGCTAGCTGCGTGACATCCTAGTCCAAGAAAATCAACAATGTGGAATGGCTTACTTGGATAATTGTTCATCAAAAAGAAAAAACGGAATAAGAACAGTCCCTCATACCAATGTGGCTTCCTTAGACACGTAAGTCAAGCTTTCGTCCCTGTGTAATACGATGAAAAGAGTTAGAATGAGAAACATTGAAGGAAATAACAAACAAATGAAATCAACAACAGAAGTCAGTCGTGCATTTGTGGTTACAGCAGCAATTGACCTTACCACGTGGGAGATTATATCTACCTGCGTGTCATCCGAGTCCATGAAAATCAACAATATGGAATGGCTTACTTGGATAATTGATCATTATACAGAAAGAAGGGAATAAGAACAGTCCCTTATACCAATGTGGTTTCCATAGACACGTGTGTCAAGCTTTCGTCCCTGTGCAATACGATGAGAAGTGTTAGAATGAAAAACATTGATGGAAATAACAAACAAATGAAATCAACAACAGAAGTCAGTCGTGCATTTGTGGTTACAACAGCAATTGACCTTACCACGTGGGAGATTATAGCTACCTGCGTGACATCCGAGTCTAAGAAAATCAACAATGTGGAATGGCTTACTTTGATAATTGTTCATTAAACAAAAAGAAGGGAATAAGCACAGTCCCTTATACCAAATTGGTTTCCCTAGACACGTGTGTCAAGCTTTCGTCCCTGTGCAATACGATGAAAAGTGTTAGAATGAGAAACATTGAAGGAAATAACAAACGAATGAAATCAACAACAGAAGTCAGTCGTGCATTTGTGGATACAGCAGCAATTGACCTTACCACGTGGGAGATTATAGCTACCTGCGTGACATCTGAGTCCAAGAAAATCAACAATGTGGAATGGCTTACTTGGATAATTGTTCATTAAACAAAACGAAGGGAATAAGAACAGTCCCTCATACCAAAGTGGTTTCCTTAGACACGTGTGTCAAGCTTTCGTCCCTGTGCAATACGATGAAAAGTGTTAGAATGAGAAACAAAGAAGGAAATAACAAACAAATGAAATCAACAACAGAAGTCAATCGTGCATTCGTGGATACAGCTGCAATGGACCTTACCACGTGGGAGATTATAGCTACATGCGTGACATCCGAGTCCAAGAAAATCAACAATGTGGAATGGCTTACTTGGATAATTGTTCATTAAACAAAAAGAAGGGAATAAGAACAACAGTCCCTTATACCAAAGTGGTTTCCTTGGACACGTGTGTCAAGCTTTCGTCCCTGTGCAATACGATGAAAAGTGTTAGAATGAGAAACATTGAAGAAAATAACAAACGAATGAAATCAACAACAGAAGTCAGTCGAGCATTTGTGGTTACAGCAGCAATTGACCTCACCACGTGGGAGATTATAGCTACCTACGTGACATCCGAGTCCATGAAAATCAACAATGTGGAATGGCTTACTTGGATAATTGTTCATCAAAAAGAAAAAAGGGAATGAGAACAAACCCTTGTGGTTTCCTTAGACACGTGTGTCCAGCTTTCGTCCCTGTGCAATACGATGAAAAGTGTTAAAATGAGAAACATAGAAGGAAATAACAAACAAATGAAATTAACAACAGAAGTCAGTCGTGCATTTGTGGTTACAGCAGCAATTGACCTTACCACGTGGGAGATTATAGCTAGCTGCGTGACATCCTAGTCCAAGAAAATCAACAATGTGGAATGGCTTACTTGGATAATTGTTCATCAAAAAGAAAAAACGGAATAAGAACAGTCCCTCATACCAATGTGGCTTCCTTAGACACGTAAGTCAAGCTTTCGTCCCTGTGTAATACGATGAAAAGAGTTAGAATGAGAAACATTGAAGGAAATAACAAACAAATGAAATCAACAACAGAAGTCAGTCGTGCATTTGTGGTTACAGCAGCAATTGACCTTACCACGTGGGAGATTATATCTACCTGCGTGTCATCCGAGTCCATGAAAATCAACAATATGGAATGGCTTACTTGGATAATTGATCATTATACAGAAAGAAGGGAATAAGAACAGTCCCTTATACCAATGTGGTTTCCATAGACACGTGTGTCAAGCTTTCGTCCCTGTGCAATACGATGAGAAGTGTTAGAATGAAAAACATTGATGGAAATAACAAACAAATGAAATCAACAACAGAAGTCAGCCGTCCAATTGTGGTTACAGCAGCAAATGACCTTACCACGTGGGAAATTATAGCTACCCGTGTGTCATCCGAGTCCAAGAAAATAAACAATGTGGAATGGCTTACTTGGATAATTGTTAATTAAACAAAAAGAGGGGAATGAGAACAGTCCCTTATACCAATGTGATTTCTTTAGACACGTGTGTCAAGCTTTCGTCCCTGTGCAATACGATGAGAAGTGTTAGAATGAGAAACATTGAAGGAAATAACAAACAAATGAAATCAACAACAGAAGTCAGTCGTGCATTTGTGGTTACAACAGCAATTGACCTTACCACGTGGGAGATTATAGCTACCTGCGTGACATCCGAGTCTAAGAAAATCAACAATGTGGAATGGCTTACTTTGATAATTGTTCATTAAACAAAAAGAAGGGAATAAGCACAGTCCCTTATACCAAATTGGTTTCCCTAGACACGTGTGTCAAGCTTTCGTCCCTGTGCAATACGATGAAAAGTGTTAGAATGAGAAACATTGAAGGAAATAACAAACGAATGAAATCAACAACAGAAGTCAGTCGTGCATTTGTGGATACAGCAGCAATTGACCTTACCACGTGGGAGATTATAGCTACCTGCGTGACATCCGATTCCAAGAAAATCAACAATGTGGAATGGCTTACTTGGATAATTGATCATTATACAGAAAGAATGGAATAAGAACAGTCCCTTATACCGATGTGGTTTTCATAGACACGTGTGTCAAGCTTTCGTCCCTGTGCAATACGATGAAAAGTGTTAGAATGAGAAACATTGAATAAAATAACAAACGAATGAAATCAACAACAGAAGTCAATCGTGCATTCGTGGTTACAGCAGCAATGGACCTTACCACGTGGGAGATTATAGCTACCTGCGTTACATCCGAGTCCAAGAAAATCAACAATGTGGAATGGCTTATTTGGATAATTGATCATTATACAGAAAGAATGGAATAAGAACAGTCCCTTATACCGATGTGGTTTTCATAGACACGTGTGTCAAGCATTCGTCCCTGTGCAATACGATAAAAAGTGTTAGAATGAGAAACATAGAAGGAAAAAACAAACAAATGAAATCAACAACAGAAGTCAGTCGTGCATTTGTGGTTACAGCAGCAATTGACCTTACCACGTGGGAGATTATAGCTACCTGCGTGTCATCCGAGTCCATGAAAATCAACAATGTGGAATGGCTTACTTGGATAATTGATCATTATACAGAAAGAAGGGAATAAGAACAGTCCCTTATACCAATGTGTTTTCCATAGACACGTGTGTCAAGCTTTCGTCCCTGTGCAATACGATGAGAAGTGTTAGAATGAGAAACATTGAAGGAAATAACAAACAAATGAAATCAACAACAGAAATCAGTCGTGCATTTGTGGTTACAGCAGCAATTGACCTTACCACGTGGGAGATTATAGCTACCTGCGTGACATCCGAGTCTAAGAAAATCAACAATGTGGAATGGCTTACTTTGATAATTGTTCATTAAACAAAAAGAAGGGAATAAGCACAGTCCCTTATACCAAATTGGTTTCCTTAGACACGTGTGTCAAGCTTTCGTCCCTGTGCAATACGATAAAAAGTGTTAGAATGAGAAACATTGAAGAAAATAACAAACGAATGAAATCAACAACAGAAGTCAGTCGTGCATTCGTGGTTACAGCAGCAATTGAACTTACCACGTGGGAGATTACAGCTACCTGCGTGACATCCGAGCCCAAAAAAATCAACAATGTGGAACGGCTTACTTGGATAATTGTTCATTAAACAAAAAGAAGGGAATAAGAACAGTTCCTTATACCAAAGTGGTTTCCTTAGACACGTGTGTCAAGCTTTCGTCCCTGTGCAATACGATGAAAAGTGTTAGAATGAGAAACATTAAAGGAAATAACAAACAAATGAAATCAACAACAGAAGTCAGTCGTGCATTTGTGGTTACAGCAGCAATTGACCTTACCACGTGGGAGATTATAGGTACCGGCGTGACATCCGATTCCAAGAAAATCAACAATGTGGAATGGCTTACTTGGATAATTGTTCATCAAAAAGAAAAAAGGGAAGAAGAGCAGTCCCTCATACCAAAGTGGTTTCCTTAGACACGTGTGTCAAGCTTTCGTCCCTGTGCAATACGATGAGAAGTGTTAGAATGAGAAACATTGAAGGAAATAACAAACAAATGAAATCAACAACAGAAGTCAGTCGTGCATTTGTGGTTACAGCAGCAATTGACCTTACCACGTGGGAGATTATAGCTAGCTGCGTGACATCCTAGTCCAAGAAAATCAACAATGTGGAATGGCTTACTTGGATAATTGTTCATCAAAAAGAAAAAAGGGAAGAAGAGCAGTCCCTCATACCAAAGTGGTTTCCTTAGACACGTGTGTCAAGCTTTCGTCACTGTGCAATACGATGAAAAGTGTTAGAATGAGAAACATTGAAGAAAATAACAAACGAATGAAATCAACAACAGAAGTCAGTCGTGCATTCGTGGTTACAGCAGCAATTGACCTTACCACGTGGGAGATTACAGCTACCTGCGTGACATCAACAATGTGGAACGGCTTACTTGGATAATTGTTCATTAAACAAAAAGAAGGGAATAAGAACAGTTCCTTATACCAAAGTGGTTTCCTTAGACACGTTTGTCAAGCTTTCGTCCCTGTGCAATACGATGAAAAGTGTTAGAATGAGAAACATTAAAGGAAATAACAAACAAATGAAATCAACAACAGAAGTCAGTCGTGCAAATGTGGTTACAGCAGCAATTGACCTTACCTCGTGGGAGATTATAGCTACCGGCGTGACATCCGAGTCCAAGAAAATCAACAATGTGGAATGGCTTACTTGGATAATTGTTCATTAAACAAAAAGAAGGGAATAAGAACAGTCCCTTATACCAAAGTGGTTTCCTTAGACACGCGTGTCAAGCTTTCGTCCCTGTGCAATACGATGAAAAGTGTTAGAATGAGAAACATTGAAGAAAATAACAAACGAATGAAATCAACAACAGAAGTCAGTCGTGCATTTGTGGATACAGCAGCAATTGACCTTACCACGTGGGAGATTACAGCTACCTGCGTGACATCCGAGCCCAAGAAAATGAACAATGTGGAATGGCTTACTTGGATAATTGATCATTATACAGAAAGAAGGGAATAAGAACAGTCCCTTATACCAATGTGGTTTCCATAGACACGTGTGTCAAGCTTTCGTCCCTGTGCAATACGATGAAAAGTGTTAGAATGAGAAACATTAAAGGAAATAACAAACAAATGAAATCAACAACAGAAGTCAGTCGTGCATTTGTGGTTACAGCAGCAATTGACCTTACTACGTGGGAGATTATAGCTACCGGCGTGACATCCGAGTCCAAGAAAATCAACAATGTGGAATTGCTTACTTGGATAATTGTTCATTAAACAAAAAGAAGGGAATAAGAACAGTCCCTTATACCAAAGTGGTTTCCTTAGACACGCGTGTCAAGCTTTCGTCCCTGCGCAATACGATGAAAAGTGTTAGAATGAGAAACATTGAAGAAAATAACAAACGAATGAAATCAACAACAGAAGTCAGTCGTGCATTTGTGGTTACAGCAGCAATTGACCTTACCAGGTAAAAGATAATAGCTACCTGCGTGTCATCCGAGTCCAAGAAAATCAACAATGTGGAATGGCTTACTTGGATAATTGATCATTATACAGAAAGAAGGGAATAAGAACAGTCCCTTATACCAATGTGGTTTCCATAGACAGGTGTGTCAAGCTTTCGTCCCTGTGCAATACGATGAGAAGTGTTAGAATGAGAAACATTGAAGGAAATAACAAACAAATCAAATCAACAGAAGTCAGTCGTGCATTTGTGATTACAGCAGCAATTGACCTTACCACGTGGGAGATTGTAGCTACCTGCGTGACATCCGAGTCCAAGAAAATCAACAATGTGGAATGGCTTACTTGGATAATTGATCATTATACAGAAAGAATGAATTAAGAACAGTCCCTTATACCAATGTGGTTTCCATAGACACGGGTGTCAAGCTTTCGTCCCTGTGCAATACGATGAAAAGTGTTAGAATAAGAAACATTGAAGAAAATAACAAACGAATGAAATCAACAACAGAAGTCAGTCGTGCATTTGTGGATACAGCAGCAATTGACCTTACCACGTGGGAGATTACAGCTACCTGCGTGACATCCGAGTCCAAGAAAATGAACAATGTGGAATGGCTTACTTGGATAATTGATCATTATACAGAAAGAAGGGAATAAGAACAGTCCCTTATACCAATGTGGTTTCCATAGACACGTGTGTCAAGCTTTCGTCCCTGTGCAATACGATGAAAAGTGTTAGAATGAGAAACATTAAAGGAAATAACAAACAAATGAAATCAACAACAGAAGTCAGTCGTGCATTTGTGGTTACAGCAGCAATTGACCTTACTACGTGGGAGATTATAGCTACCGGCGTGACATCCGAGTCCAAGAAAATCAACAATGTGGAATTGCTTACTTGGATAATTGTTCATTAAACAAAAAGAAGGGAATAAGAACAGTCCCTTATACCAAAGTGGTTTCCTTAGACACGCGTGTCAAGCTTTCGTCCCTGCGCAATACGATGAAAAGTGTTAGAATGAGAAACATTGAAGAAAATAACAAACGAATGAAATCAACAACAGAAGTCAGTCGTGCATTTGTGGTTACAGCAGCAATTGACCTTACCACGTGGGAGATTATAGCTACCTGCGTGACATCCGAGTCCAAGAAAATCAACAATGTGGAACGGCTTACTTGGATAATTGTTCATTAAACAAAAAGAAGGGAATGAGAACAGTCCCTTATACCAAAGTTGTTTCCTTAGACACGTGTGTCAAGCTTTCGTCCCTGTGCAATACGATGAAAAATGTTAGAATGAGAAACATTAAAGGAAATAACAAACAAATGAAATCAACAACAGAAGTCAGTCGTGCATTTGTGGTTACAGCAGCAATTGACCTTACCACGTGGGAGATTATAGCTACCTGCGTGACATCCGAGACAACAGAAGTGCATTTGTGGTTACAGCAGCAATTGACCTTACCAGGTAAAAGATAATAGCTACCTGCGTGTCATCCGAGTCCAAGAAAATCAACAATGTGGAATGGCTTACTTGGATAATTGATCATTATACAGAAAGAAGGGAATAAGAACAGTCCCTTATACCAATGTGGTTTCCATAGACAGGTGTGTCAAGCTTTCGTCCCTGTGCAATACGATGAGAAGTGTTAGAATGAGAAACATTGAAGGAAATAACAAACAAATCAAATCAACAGAAGTCAGTCGTGCATTTGTGATTACAGCAGCAATTGACCTTACCACGTGGGAGATTGTAGCTACCTGCGTGACATCCGAGTCCAAGAAAATCAACAATGTGGAATGGCTTACTTGGATAATTGATCATTATACAGAAAGAATGAATTAAGAACAGTCCCTTATACCAATGTGGTTTCCATAGACACGTGTGTCAAGCTTTCGTCCCTGTGCAATACGATGAAAAGTGTTAGAATGAGAAACATTGAAGAAAATAACAAACGAATGTAATCAACAACAGAAGTCAGTCGTGCATTTGTGGTTACAGCAGCAATTGACCTTACCACGTGGGAGATTATAGCTACCTGCGTGACATCCGAGTCCAAGAAAATCAACAATGTGGAACGGCTTACATGGATAATTGTTCATTAAACAAAAAGAATTGAATAAGAACAGTCCCTTATACCAATGTGGTTTCCATAGACACGTGTGTCAAGCTTTCGTCCCTGTGCAATACGATGAAAAGTGTTAGAATGAGATACATTGAAGAAAATAACAAACGAATGAAATCAACAACAGAAGTCAGTCGTGCATTTGTGGTTACAGCAGCAATTGACCTTACCACGTTACAGATTATAGCTACCTGCGTGTCATCCGAGTCCAAGAAAATCAACAATGTGGAATGGCTTACTTGGATAATTGATCATCATACAGAAAGAAGGGAATAAGAACAGTCACTTATACCGATGTGGTTTCCATAGACACGTGTGTCAAGCTTTCGTCTCTGTGCAATACGATGAGAAGTGTTAGAATGAGAAACATTGAAGGAAATAACAAACAAATGAAATCAACAACAGAAGTCAGCCGTCCAATTGTGGTTACAGCAGCAATTGACCTTACCACGTGGGAGATTATAGCTACCCGCGTGTCATCCGAGTCCAAGAAAATCAACAATGTGGAATGGCTTACTTGGATAATTGTTCATTAAACAAAAAGAAGGGAATAAGAACAGTCCCTTATACCAAAGTGGTTTCCTTAGACACCTGTGTCAAGCTTTCGTTCCTGTGCAATACGATGAAAAGAGTTAGAATGAGAAACATCGAAGGAAATAACAAACAAATGAAATCAACAACAGAAGTCAGTCGTGCATTTGTGGTTACAGCACCAATTGACCTTACCAAGTGGGAGATTATAGCTACCTGCGTGACATCCGAGTCCAAGAAAATCAACAATGTGGAATGGCTCACTTGGATAATTGTTCATTAAACAAAACGAAGGGAATAAGAAAAAAGGGAAGAAGAGCAGTCCCTTATACCAAAGTGGTTTCCTAAGACACGCGTGTCAAGCTTTCGTCCCTGTGCAATACGATGAAAAGTGTTAGAATGAGAAACATTGAAGAAAATAACAAACGAATGAAATCAACAACAGAAGTCAGTCGTGCATTTGTGGTTACAGCAGCAATTGACCTTACCACGTGGGAGATTATAGCTACCTGCGTGACATCCGAGTCCAAGAAAATCAACAATGTGGAATGGCTTACTTGGATAATTGTTCATTGAAAAAAAGAAGGGAATAAGAACAGTCCCTTATACCAAAGTGGTCTCCTTAGACACGTGTGTCAAGCTTTCGTCCCTGTGCAATACGATGAGAAGTGTTAGAATGTGAAACATTGAAGAAAATAACAAACGAATGAAATCAACATCATAAGTCAATCGTGCATTTGTGGTTACAGCAGCAATTGACCTTACCACGTGGCAGATTATAGCTCCCTGCGTGACATCTGAGTCCAAGAAAATCAACAATGTGGAATGGCTTACTTGGATAATTGTTCATTAAACAAAACGAAGGGAATAAGAACAGTCCCTCATACCAAAGTGGTTTCCTTAGACACGTGTGTCAAGCTTTCGTCCCTGTGCAATACGATGAAAAGTGTTAGAATGAGAAACAAAGAAGGAAATAACAAACGAATGAAATCAACAACAGAAGTCAATCGTGCATTCGTGGATACAGCTGCAATGGACCTTACCACGTGGGAGATTATAGCTACATGCGTGACATCCGAGTCCAAGAAAATCAACAATGTGGAATGGCTTACTTGGATAATTGTTCATTAAACAAAAAGAAGGGAATAAGAACAACAGTCCCTTATACCAAAGTGGTTTCCTTGGACACGTGTGTCAAGCTTTCGTCCCTGTGCAATACGATGAAAAGTGTTAGAATGAGAAACATTGAAGAAAATAACAAACGAATGAAATCAACAACAGAAGTCAGTCGAGCATTTGTGGTTACAGCAGCAATTGACCTCACCACGTGGGAGATTATAGCTACCTACGTGACATCCGAGTCCATGAAAATCAACAATGTGGAATGGCTTACTTGGATAATTGTTCATCAAAAAGAAAAAAGGGAATGAGAACAAACCCTTGTGGTTTCCTTAGACACGTGTGTCCAGCTTTCGTCCCTGTGCAATACGATGAAAAGTGTTAAAATGAGAAACATAGAAGGAAATAACAAACAAATGAAATTAACAACAGAAGTCAGTCGTGCATTTGTGGTTACAGCAGCAATTGACCTTACCACGTGGGAGATTATAGCTAGCTGCGTGACATCCTAGTCCAAGAAAATCAACAATGTGGAATGGCTTACTTGGATAATTGTTCATCAAAAAGAAAAAACGGAATAAGAACAGTCCCTCATACCAATGTGGCTTCCTTAGACACGTAAGTCAAGCTTTCGTCCCTGTGTAATACGATGAAAAGAGTTAGAATGAGAAACATTGAAGGAAATAACAAACAAATGAAATCAACAACAGAAGTCAGTCGTGCATTTGTGGTTACAGCAGCAATTGACCTTACCACGTGGGAGATTATAGCTACCTGCGTGTCATCCGAGTCCATGAAAATCAACAATGTGGAATGGCTTACTTGGATAATTGATCATTATACAGAAAGAAGGGAATAAGAACAGTCCCTTATACCAATGTGGTTTCCATAGACACGTGTGTCAAGCTTTCGTCCCTGTGCAATACGATGAGAAGTGTTAGAATGAAAAACATTGATGGAAATAACAAACAAATGAAATCAACAACAGAAGTCAGCCGTCCAATTGTGGTTACAGCAGCAAATGACCTTACCACGTGGGAAATTATAGCTACCCGTGTGTCATCCGAGTCCAAGAAAATAAACAATGTGGAATGGCTTACTTGGATAATTGTTAATTAAACAAAAAGAGGGGAATGAGAACAGTCCCTTATACCAATGTGATTTCTTTAGACACGTGTGTCAAGCTTTCGTCCCTGTGCAATACGATGAGAAGTGTTAGAATGAGAAACATTGAAGGAAATAACAAACAAATGAAATCAACAACAGAAGTCAGTCGTGCATTTGTGGTTACAACAGCAATTGACCTTACCACGTGGGAGATTATAGCTACCTGCGTGACATCCGAGTCTAAGAAAATCAACAATGTGGAATGGCTTACTTTGATAATTGTTCATTAAACAAAAAGAAGGGAATAAGCACAGTCCCTTATACCAAATTGGTTTCCCTAGACACGTGTGTCAAGCTTTCGTCCCTGTGCAATACGATGAAAAGTGTTAGAATGAGAAACATTGAAGGAAATAACAAACAAATGAAATCAACAACAGAAGTCAGTCGTGCATTTGTGGTTACAGCAGCAATTGACCTTAACACGTGGGAGATTATAGCTACCTGCGTGACATCGTAGTCCAAGAAAATCAACAATGTGGAATGGCTTACTTGGATAATTGTTCATCAAAATGAAAAAAGGGAATAAGAACAGTCCCTTATACCAAT
This sequence comes from Harmonia axyridis, assembly GCF_914767665.1. Lineage (NCBI taxonomy): Eukaryota > Metazoa > Arthropoda > Insecta > Coleoptera > Coccinellidae > Harmonia > Harmonia axyridis. The sequence goes on along the minus strand of NC_059502.1, from coordinate 45,164,749 downwards.
GTGGTTTCCTTAGACGCGTGTGTCAGGCTTTCGTCCCTGTGCAATACGATGAAAAGTGTTAGAATGAGAAACATAGAAGGAAATAACAAACAAATGAAATCAACAACAGAAGTCAATCGTGCATTCGTGGTTACAGCAGCAATGGACCTTACCACGTATGAGATTATAGCTACCTGCGTTACATCCGAGTCCAAGAAAATCAACAATGTGGAATGGCCTACTTGGATAATTGTTCATTAAACAAAAAGAAGGGAATAAGAACAGTCCCTTATACCAAAGTGGTTTCCTTAGACACGTGTGTCAAGCTTTCGTCCCTGTGCAATACGATGAAAAGTGTAAGAATGAGAAACCTAGAAGGAAATAACAAACAAATGAAATCAACAACAGAAGTCAATCGTGCATTCGTGGTTACAGCAGCAATGGACCTTACCACGTGAGAGATTATAGCTACCTGCGTGACATCCGAGTCCAAGAAAATCAACAATGTGGATTGGCTTACTTGGATAATTGTTCATTAAACAAAAAGAAGGGAATAAGAACAGTCCCTCATACCAAAGTGGTTTCCTTAGACACGTGTGTCAAGCTTTCGTCCCTGTGCAATACGATGAAAAGTGTAAGAATGAGAAACATAGAAGGAAATAACAAACAAATGAAATCAACAACAGAAGTCAATCGTGCATTCGTGGTTACAGCAGCAATGGACCTTACCACGTGGGAGATTATAGCTACCTGCGTGACATCCGAGTCCAAGAAAATCAACAATGTGGAATGGCTTACTTGGATAATTGTTCATTCAACAAAAAGAAGGGAATGAGAACAGTCCCTCATACCAAAGTGGTTTCCTTAGACACGTGTGTCAAGCTTTCGTCCCTGTGCAATACGATGAAAAGTGTTAGAATGAGAAACATAGAAGGAAATAACAAACAAATGAAATCAACAACAGAAGTCAATCGTGCATTCGTGGTTACAGCAGCAATGGACCTTACCACGTGGGAGATTATAGCTACCTGCGTGACATCCGAGTCCAAGAAAATCAACAATGTGGAATGGCTCACTTGGATAATTGTTCATTTAACAAAAAGAAGGGAATGAGAACAGTCCCTTATACCAAAGTGGTTTCCTTAGACACGTGTGTCAAGCTTTCGTCCCTGTGCAATACGATGAAAAGTGTTAGAATGAGAAACATTGAAGAAAATAACAAACGAATGAAATCAACAACAGAAGTCAGTCGTTACAGCAGCAATTGACCTTACCACGTGGGAGATTATAGCTACCTGCGTGACATCCGAGTCCAAGAAAATCAACAATGTGGAATGGCATACTTGAATAATTGTTCATCAAAAAGAAAAAAAGGAATGAGAACAAACCCTTGTGGTTTCCTTAGACACGTGTGTCAAGCTTTCGTCCCTGTGCAATACGATGAAAAGTGTTAGAATGAGAAACATAGAAGGAAAAAACAAACAAATGAATTCAACAACAGAAGTCAGTCGTGCATTTGTGGTTACAGCAGCAATTGACCTTACCACGTGGGAGATTATAGCTACCTGCGTGACATCCGAGTCCAAGAAAATCAACAATGTGGAATGGCTTACTTGGATAATTGTTCATTAAACAAAAAGAAGGGAATAAGAACAGTCCTTATACCAAAGTTGTTTCCTGACACACGTGTGTCAAGCTTTCGTCCCTGTGCAATACCTCGAAAAGTGTTAGAATGAGAAACGTTGAAGAAAATAACAAACGAATGAAATCAACAACAGAAGTCAGTCGAGCATTTGTGGTTACAGCAGCAATTGACCTCACCACGTGGGAGATTATAGCTACCTACGTGACATCCGAGTCCAAGAAAATCAACAATGTGGAATGTCTTACTTGGATAATTGTTCATCAAAAAGAAAAAAGGGAATGAGAACAAACCCTTGTGGTTTCCTTAGACACGTGCGTCAAGCTTTCGTCCCTGTGCAATACGATGAAAAGTGTTAGAATGAGAAACATAGAAGGAAATAACAAACAAATGAAATTAACAACAGAAGTCAGTCGTGCATTTGTGGTTACAGCAGCATTTGACCTTACCACGTGGGAGATTATAGCTAGCTGCGTGACATCCTAGTCCAAGAAAATCAACAATGTGGAATGGCTTACTTGGATAATTGTTCATCAAAAAGAAAAAACGGAATAAGAACAGTCCCTCATACCAATGTGGCTTCCTTAGACACGTTAGTCAAGCTTTCGTCCCTGTGTAATACGATGAAAAGAGTCAGAATGAGAAACATTGAAGAAAATAACAAACGAATGAAATCAACAACAGAAGTCAGTCGAGCATTTGTGGTTACAGCAGCAATTGACCTCACCACGTGGGAGATTATAGCTACCTACGTGACATCCGAGTCCAAGAAAATCAACAATGTGGAATGGCTTACTTGGATAATTGTTCATCAAAAAGAAAAAAGGGAATGAGAACAAACCCTTGTGGTTTCCTTAGACACGTGCGTCAAGCTTTCGTCGCTGTGCAATACGATGAAAAGTGTTAGAATGAGAAACATAGAAGGAAATAACAAACAAATGAAATTAACAACAGAAGTCAGTCGTGCATTTGTGGTTACAGCAGCAATTGACCTTACCACGTGGGAGATTATAGCTAGCTGCGTGACATCCTAGTCCAAGAAAATCAACAATGTGGAATGGCTTACTTGGATAATTGTTCATCAAAAAGAAAAAACGGAATAAGAACAGTCCCTCATACCAATGTGGCTTCCTTAGACACGTAAGTCAAGCTTTCGTCCCTGTGTAATACGATGAAAAGAGTTAGAATGAGAAACATTGAAGGAAATAACAAACAAATGAAATCAACAACAGAAGTCAGTCGTGCATTTGTGGTTACAGCAGCAATTGACCTTACCACGTGGGAGATTATAGCTACCTGCGTGACATCCGAGTCCAAGAAAATCAACAATGTGGAATGGCTTACTTGGATAATTGTTCATCAAAAAGAAAAAAGGGAATAAGAACAGTCCCTCATACCAATGTGGCTTCCTTAGACACGTAAGTCAAGCTTTCGTCCCTGTGCAATACGATAAAAAGTGTTAGAATGAGAAACATAGAAGGAAAAAACAAACAAATGAAATCAACAACAGAAGTCAGTCGTGCATTTGTGGTTACAGCAGCAATTGACCTCACCACGTGGGAGATTATAGCTACCTGCGTGTCATCCGAGTCCATGAAAATCAACAATGTGGAATGGCTTACTTGGATAATTGTTCATCAAAAAGAAAAAAGGGAATAAGAACAGTCCCTCATACCAATGTGGCTTCCTTAGACACGTAAGTCAAGCTTTCGTCCCTGTGCAATACGATAAAAAGTGTTAGAATGAGAAACATAGAAGGAAAAAACAAACAAATGAAATCAACAACAGAAGTCAGTCGTGCATTTGTGGTTACAGCAGCAATTGACCTTACCACGTGGGAGATTATAGCTACCTGCATGACATCCGAGTCCAAGAAAATCAACAATGTGGAATGGCTTACTTGGATAATTGTTCATTTAACAAAGAGAAGGGAATGAGAACAGTCCCTTATACCAATGTGGTTTCCATAGACACGTGTGTCAAGCTTTCGTCCCTGTGCAATACCTTGAAAAGTGTTAGAATGAGAAACGTTGAAGAAAATAACAAACGAATGAAATCAACAACAGAAGTCAGTCGTGCATTTGTGGATACAGCAGCAATTGACCTTACCACGTGGGAGATTATAGCTACCCGTTTGTCATCCGAGTCCAAGAAAATAAACAATGTGGAATGGCTTACTTGGATAATTGTTAATTGAACAAAAAGAAGGGAATGAGAACAGTCCCTTATACCAATGTGATTTCTTTAGACACGTGTGTCAAGCTTTCGTCCCTGTGCAATACGATGAGAAGTGTTAGAATGAGAAACATTGAAGGAAATAACAAACAAATGAAATCAACAACAGAAGTCAGTCGTGCATTTGTGGTTACAGCAGCAATTGACCTTACCACGTGGGAGATTATAGCTACCTGCGTGACATCCGAGTCGAAGAAAATCAACAATGTGGAATGGCTTACTTTGCTAATTGTTCATTAAACAAAAAGAAGGGAATAAGCACAGTCCCTTATACCAAATTGGTTTCCTTAGACACGTGTGTCAAGCTTTCGTCCCTGTGCAATACGATGAAAAGTGTTAGAATGAGAAACATTGAAGAAAATAACAAACGAATGAAATCAACAACAGAAGTCAGTCGTGCATTTGTGGTTACAGCAGCAATTGACCTTACCACGTGGGAGATTATAGCTAGCTGCGTGACATCCTAGTCCAAGAAAATCAACAATGTGGAATGGCTTACTTGGATAATTGTTCATCAAAAAGAAAAAACGGAATAAGAACAGTCCCTCATACCAATGTGGCTTCCTTAGACACGTAAGTCAAGCTTTCGTCCCTGTGTAATAAGATGAAAAGAGTTAGAATGAGAAACATTGAAGGAAATAACAAACAAATGAAATCAACAACAGAAGTCAGTCGTGCATTTGTGGTTACAGCAGCAATTGACCTTACCACGTGGGAGATTATAGATACCTGCGTGACATCCGAGTCCAAGAAAATCAACAATGTGGAATGGCTTACTTGGATAATTGATCATTATACAGAAAGAATGGAATAAGAACAGTCCCTTATACCGATGTGGTTTTCATAGACACGTGTGTCAAGCTTTCGTCCCTGTGCAATACGATGAAAAGTGTTAGAATGAGAAACATTGAATAAAATAACAAACGAATGAAATCAACAACAGAAGTCAGTCGTGCATTTGTGGTTACAGCAGCAATTGACCTTACCACGTGGGAGATTATAGCTACCTGCGTGACATCCGAGTCCAAGAAAATCAACAATGTGGTATGGCTTACTTGGATAATTGTTCATCAAAAAGAAAAAAGGGAATAAGAACAGTCCCTCATACCAATGTGGCTTCCTTAGACACGTAAGTCAAGCTTTCGTCCCTGTGCAATACGATAAAAAGTGTTAGAATGAGAAACATAGAAGGAAAAAACAAACAAATGAAATCAACAACAGAAGTCAGTCGTGCATTTGTGGTTACAGCAGCAATTGACCTTACCACGTGGGAGATTATAGCTACCTGCGTGACATCCGAGTCCAAGAAAATCAACAATGTGGAATGGCTTACTTGTACAATTGTTCATTAAACAAAAAGAAGGGAATAAGAACAGTCCCATATACCAAAGTGGTTTCCTTAGACACGTGTTTCAAGCTTTCGTCCCTGTGCAATACGATGAAAAGTTTTAGAATGAGAAACATTGAAAAAAATAACAAACGAATGAAATCAACAACAGAAGTCAGTCGTGCATTTGTGGTTACAGCAGCAATTGAACTTACCTCGTGGGAGATTATAGCTACCTGCGTGACATCCGAGTCCAAGAAAATCAACAATGTGGAATGGCTTATTTGGATAATTGTTCATCAAAAAGAAAAAAGGGAATATGAAGAGTCCCTTATACCAATGTGGTTTCTTAAGACACGTGTGTCAAGCTTTCGTCCCTGTGCAATACGATAAAAAATGTTAGAATGGGAAACATAGAAGGAAAAAACAAACAAATGAAATCAACAACAGAAGTCAGTCGTGCATTTGTGGTTACAGCAGCAATTGACCTTACCACGTGGGAGATTATAGCTACCTGCGTGACATCCGAGTCCAAGAAAATCAACAATGTGGAATGGCTTACTTGGATAATTGTTCATTAAACAAAAAGAAGGGAATAAGAACAGTCCTTATACCAAAGTTGTTTCCTGAGACACGTGTGTCAAGCTTTCGTCCCTGTGCAATACCTCGAAAAGTGTTAGAATGAGAAACGTTGAAGAAAATAACAAACGAATGAAATCAACAACAGAAGTCAGTCGTGCATTTGTGGATACAGCAGCAATTGACCTTACCACGTGGGAGATTATAGCTCCCTGCGTGACATCCGAGTCCAAGAAAATCAACAATGTGGAATGGCTTACTTGGATAATTGTTCATTAAACAAAAAGAAGGGAATAAGAACAGTCCTTATACCAAAGTTATTTCCTGAGACACGTGTGTCAAGCTTTCGTCCCTGTGCAATACCTCGAAAAGTGTTAGAATGAGAAACGTTGAAGAAAATAACAAACGAATGAAATCAACAACAGAAGTCAGTCGTGCATTTGTGGATACAGCAGCAATTGACCTTACCACGTGGGAGATTATAGCTCCCTGCGTGACATCTGAGTCCAAGAAAATCAACAATGTGGAATGGCTTACTTGGATAATTGTTCATTAAACAAAAAGAAGGGAAAAAGAACAGTCCCTTATACCAAAGTGGTTTCCTTGGACACGTGTGTCAAGCTTTCGTCCCTGTGCAATACGATGAAAAGTGTTAGAATGAGAAACATAGAAGGAAATAACAAACAAATGAAATTAACAACAGAAGTCAGTCGTGCATTTGTGGTTACAGCAGCAATTGACCTTACCACGTGGGAGATTATAGCTAGCTGCGTGACATCCTAGTCCAAGAAAATCAACAATGTGGAATGGCTTACTTGGATAATTGTTCATCAAAAAGAAAAAACGGAATAAGAACAGTCCCTCATACCAATGTGGCTTCCTTAGACACGTAAGTCAAGCTTTCGTCCCTGTGTAATACGATGAAAAGAGTTAGAATGAGAAACATTGAAGAAAATAACAAACGAATGAAATCAACAACAGAAGTCAGTCGAGCATTTGTGGTTACAGCAGCAATTGACCTCACCACGTGGGAGATTATAGCTACCTACGTGACATACGAGTCCAAGAAAATCAACAATGTGGAATGGCTTACTTGGATAATTGTTCATCAAAAAGAAAAAAGGGAATCAGAACAAACCCTTGTGGTTTCCTTAGACACGTGCGTCAAGCTTTCGTCCCTGTGCAATACGATGAAAAGTGTTAGAATGAGAAACATAGAAGGAAATAACAAACAAATGAAATTAACAACAGAAGTCAGTAGTGCATTTGTGGTTACAGCAGCAATTGACCTTACCACGTGGGAGATTATAGCTAGCTGCGTGACATCCTAGTCCAAGAAAAACAACAATGTGGAATGGCTTACTTGGATAATTGTTCATCAAAAAGAAAAAACGGAATAAGAACAGTCCCTTATACCAATGTGGCTTCCTTAGACACGTAAGTCAAGCTTTCGTCCCTGTGTAATACGATGAAAGGAGTTAGAATGAGAAACATTGAAGGAAATAACAAACAAATGAAATCAACAACAGAAGTCAGTCGTGCATTTGTGGTTACAGCAGCAATTGACCTTACCACGTGGGAGATTATAGCTACCTGCGTGACATCCGAGTCCAAGAAAATCAACAATGTGGAATGGCTTACTTGGATAATTGTTCATCAAAAAGAAAAAAGGGAATAAGAACAGTCCCTCATACCAATGTGGCTTCCTTAGACACGTAAGTCAAGCTTTCGTCCCTATGCAATACGATGAAAAGTGTTAGAATGAGAAACATAGAAGGAAAAAACAAACAAATGAAATCAACAACAGAAGTCAGTCGTGCATTTGTGGTTACAGCAGCAATTGACCTCACCACGTGGGAGATTATAGCTACCTGCGTGTCATCCGAGTCCATGAAAATCAACAATGTGGAATGGCTTACTTGGATAATTGATCATTATACAGAAAGAAGGGAATAAGAACAGTCCCTTATACCAATGTGATTTCTTTAGACACGTGTGTCAAGCTTTCGTCCCTGTGCAATACCTTGAAAAGTGTTAGAATGAGAAACGTTGAAGAAAATAACAAACGAATGAAATCAACAACAGAAGTCAGTCGTGCATTTGTGGATACAGCAGCAATTGACCTTACCACGTGGGAGATTATAGCTACCCGTGTGTCATCCGAGTCCAAGAAAATGAACAATGTGGAATGGCTTACTTGGATAATTGTTAATTAAACAAAAAGAAGGGAATGAAAACAGTCCCTTATACCAATGTGATTTCTTTAGACACGTGTGTCAAGCTTTCGTCCCTGTGCAATACGATGAGAAGTGTTAGAATGAGAAACATTGAAGGAAATAACAAACAAATGAAATCAACAACAGAAGTCAGTCGTGCATTTGTGGTTACAGCAGCAATTGACCTTACCACGTGGGAGATTATAGCTACCTGCGTGACATCCGAGTCTAAGAAAATCAACAATGTGGAATGGCTTACTTTGATAATTGTTCATTAAACAAAAAGAAGGGAATAAGCACAGTCCCTTATACCAAATTGGTTTCCTTAGACACGTGTGTCAATCTTTCGTCCCTGTGCAATACGATGAAAAGTGTTAGAATGAGAAACATTGAAGAAAATAACAAACGAATGAAATCAACAACAGAAGTCAGTCGTGCATTTGTGGTTACAGCAGCAATTGACCTTAACACGTTGGAGATTATAGCTAGCTGCGTGACATCCTAGTCCAAGAAAATCAACAATGTGGAATGGCTTACTTGGATAATTGTTCATCAAAAAGAAAAAACGGAATAAGAACAGTCCCTCATACCAATGTGGCTTCCTTAGACACGTAAGTCAAGCTTTCGTCCCTGTGTAATAAGATGAAAAGAGTTAGAATGAGAAACATTGAAGGAAATAACAAACAAATGAAATCAACAACAGAAGTCAGTCGTGCATTTGTGGTTACAGCAGCAATTGACTTTACCACGTGGGAGATTATAGATACCTGCGTGACATCCGAGTCCAAGAAAATCAACAATGTGGAATGGCTTACTTGGATAATTGATCATTATACAGAAAGAATGGAATAAGAACAGTCCCTTATACCGATGTGGTTTTCATAGACACGTGTGTCAAGCTTTCGTCCCTGTGCAATACGATGAAAAGTGTTAGAATGAGAAACATTGAATAAAATAACAAACGAATAAAATCAACAACAGAAGTCAGTCGTGCATTTGTGGTTACAGCAGCAATTGACCTTACCACGTGGGAGATTATAGCTACCTGCGTGACATCCGAGTCCAAGAAAATCAACAATGTGGTATGGCTTACTTGGATAATTGTTCATCAAAAAGAAAAAAGGGAATAAGAACAGTCCCTCATACCAATGTGGCTTCCTTAGACACGTAAGTCAAGCTTTCGTCCCTGTGCAATACGATAAAAAGTGTTAGAATGAGAAACATAGAAGGAAAAAACAAACAAATGAAATCAACAACAGAAGTCAGTCGTGCATTTGTGGTTACAGCAGCAATTGACCTTACCACGTGGGAGATTATAGCTACCTGCGTGACATCCGAGTCCAAGAAAATCAACAATGTGGAATGGCTTACTTGTACAATTGTTCATTAAACAAAAAGAAGGGAATAAGAACAGTCCCATATACCAAAGTGGTTTCCTTAGACACGTGTGTCAAGCTTTCGTCCCTGTGCAATACGATGAAAAGTGTTAGAATGAGAAACATTGAAAAAAATAACAAACGAATGAAATCAACAACAGAAGTCAGTCGTGCATTTGTGGTTACAGCAGCAATTGAACTTACCTCGTGGGAGATTATAGCTACCTGCGTGACATCCGAGTCCAAGAAAATCAACAATGTGGAATGGCTTATTTGGATAATTGTTCATCAAAAAGAAAAAAGGGAATAAGAAGAGTCCCTTATACCAATGTGGTTTCTTAAGACACGTGTGTCAAGCTTTCGTCCCTGTGCAATACGATAAAGAATGTTAGAATGAGAAACATAGAAGGAAAAAACAAACAAATGAAATCAACAACAGAAGTCAGTCGTGCATTTGTGGTTACAGCAGCAATTGACCTTACCACGTGGGAGATTATAGCTACCTGCGTGACATCCGAGTCCAAGAAAATCAACAATGTGGAATGGCTTACTTGGATAATTGTTCATTAAACAAAAAGAAGGGAATAAGAACAGTCCTTATACCAAAGTTGTTTCCTGAGACACGTGTGTCAAGCTTTCGTCCCTGTGCAATACCTCGAAAAGTGTTAGAATGAGAAACGTTGAAGAAAATAACAAACGAATGAAATCAACAACAGAAGTCAGTCGTGCATTTGTGGATACAGCAGCAATTGACCTTACCACGTGGGAGATTATAGCTCCCTGCGTGACATCCGAGTCCAAGAAAATCAACAATGTGGAATGGCTTACTTGGATAATTGTTCATTAAACAAAAAGAAGGGAATAAGAACAGTCCTTATACCAAAGTTGTTTCCTGAGACACGTGTGTCAAGCTTTCGTCCCTGTGCAATACCTCGAAAAGTGTTAGAATGAGAAACGTTGAAGAAAATAACAAACGAATGAAATCAACAACAGAAGTCAGTCGTGCATTTGTAGATACAGCAGCAATTGACCTTACCACGTGGGAGATTATAGCTCCCTGCGTGACATCTGAGTCCAAGAAAATCAACAATGTGGAATGGCTTACTTGGATAATTGTTCATTAAACAAAAAGAAGGGAAAAAGAACAGTCCCTTATACCAAAGTGGTTTCCTTGGACACGTGTGTCAAGCTTTCGTCCCTGTGCAATACGATGAAAAGTGTTAGAATGAGAAACATAGAAGGAAATAACAAACAAATGAAATTAACAACAGAAGTCAGTCGTGCATTTGTGGTTACAGCAGCAATTGACCTTACCACGTGGGAGATTATAGCTAGCTGCGTGACATCCTAGTCCAAGAAAATCAACAATGTGGAATGGCTTACTTGGATAATTGTTCATCAAAAAGAAAAAAGGGAATGAGAACAAACCCTTGTGGTTTCCTTAGACACGTGCGTCAAGCTTTCGTCCCTGTGCAATACGATGAAAAGTGTTAGAATGAGAAACATAGAAGGAAATAACAAACAAATGAAATTAACAACAGAAGTCAGTAGTGCATTTGTGGTTACAGCAGCAATTGACCTTACCACGTGGGAGATTATAGCTAGCTGCGTGACATCCTAGTCCAAGAAAAACAACAATGTGGAATGGCTTACTTGGATAATTGTTCATCAAAAAGAAAAAACGGAATAAGAACAGTCCCTTATACCAATGTGGCTTCCTTAGACACGTAAGTCAAGCTTTCGTCCCTGTGTAATACGATGAAAGGAGTTAGAATGAGAAACATTGAAGGAAATAACAAACAAATGAAATCAACAACAGAAGTCAGTCGTGCATTTGTGGTTACAGCAGCAATTGACCTTACCACGTGGGAGATTATAGCTACCTGCGTGACATCCGAGTCCAAGAAAATCAACAATGTGGAATGGCTTACTTGGATAATTGTTCATCAAAAAGAAAAAAGGGAATAAGAACAGTCCCTCATACCAATGTGGCTTCCTTAGACACGTGTGTCAAGCTTGCGTCCCTGTGCAATACGATGAAAAGTGTTAGAATGAGAAACATAGAAGGAAAAAACAAACAAATGAAATCAACAACAGAAGTCAGTCGTGCATTTTTGGTTACAGCAGCAATTGACCTCACCACGTGGGAGATTATAGCTACCTGCGTGTCATCCGAGTCCATGAAAATCAACAATGTGGAATGGCTTACTTGGATAATTGATCATTATACAGAAAGAAGGGAATAAGAACAGTCCCTTATACCAATGTGGTTTCCATAGACACGTGTGTCAAGCTTTCGTCCCTGTGCAATACCTTGAAAAGTGTTAGAATGAGAAACGTTGAAGAAAATAACAAACGAATGAAATCAACAACAGAAGTCAGTCGTGCATTTGTGGATACAGCAGCAATTGACCTTACCACGTGGGAGATTATAGCTACCCGTGTGTCATCCGAGTCCAAGAAAATAAACAATGTGGAATGGCTTACTTGGATAATTGTTAATTAAACAAAAAGAAGGGAATGAGAACAGTCCCTTATACCAATGTGATTTCTTTAGACACGTGTGTCAAGCTTTCGTCCCTGTGCAATACGATGAGAAGTGTTAGAATGAGAAACATTGAAGGAAATAACAAACAAATGAAATCAACAACAGAAGTCAGTCGTGCATTTGTGGTTACAGCAGCAATTGACCTTACCACGTGGGAGATTATAGCTACCTGCGTGACATCCGAGTCTAAGAAAATCAACAATGTGGAATGGCTTACTTTGATAATTGTTCATTAAACAAAAAGAAGGGAATAAGCACAGTCCCTTATACCAAATTGGTTTCCTTAGACACGTGTGTCAATCTTTCGTCCCTGTGCAATACGATGAAAAGTGTTAGAATGAGAAACATTGAAGAAAATAACAAACGAATGAAATCAACAACAGAAGTCAGTCGTGCATTTGTGGTTACAGCAGCAATTGACCTTAACACGTTGGAGATTATAGCTAGCTCCGTGACATCCTAGTCCAAGAAAATCAACAATGTGGAATGGATTACTTGGATAATTGTTCATCAAAAAGAAAAAACGGAAAAAGAACAGTCCCTCATACCAATGTGGCTTCCTTAGACACGTAAGTCAAGCTTTCGTCCCTGTGTAATACGATGAAAAGAGTTAGAATGAGAAACATTGAAGAAAATAACAAACGAATGAAATCAACAACAGAAGTCAGTCGTGCATTTGTGGTTACAGCAACAATTGACCTTACCACGTGGGAGATTATAGCTACCTGCGTGACATCCGAGTCCAAGAAAATCAACAATGTGGTATGGCTTACTTGGATAATTGTTCATCAAAAAGAAAAAAGGGAATAAGAACAGTCCCTCATACCAATGTGGCTTCCTTAGACACGTAAGTCAAGCTTTCGTCCCTGTGCAATACGATAAAAAGTGTTAGAATGAGAAACATTGAAGAAAATAACAAACGAATGAAATCAACAACAGAAGTCAGTCGTGCATTTGTGGTTACAGCAGCAATTGACCTTACCACGTGGGAGATTATAGCTACCTGCGTGTCATCCGAGTCCATGAAAATCAACAATGTGGAATGGCTTACTTGGATAATTGATCATTATACAGAAAGAAGGGAATAAGAACAGTCCCTTATACCAATGTGGTTTCCATAGACACGTGTGTCAAGCTTTCGTCCCTGTGCAATACGATGAAAAGTGTTAGAATGAGAAACATTCAATAAAATAACAAACGAATGAAATCAACAACAGAAGTCAGTCGTGCATTTGTGGTTACAGCAGCAATTGACTTTACCACGTGGGAGATTATAGCTACCTGCGTGACATCCGAGTCCAAGAAAATCAACAATGTGGAAAGGCTTACTTGGATAATTGTTAATTAAACAAAAAGAAGGGAATAAGCACAGTCCCTTATACCAAATTGGTTTCCTTAGACACGTGTGTCAAGCTTTCGTCCCTGTGCAATACGATGAAAAGTGTTAGAATGAGAAACATTGAAGAAAATAACAAACGAATGAAATCAATAACAGAAGTCAGTCGTGCATTTGTGGTAACAGCAGCAATTGACCTCAACACGTGGGAGATTATAGCTAGCTGCGTGACATCCTAGTCCAAGAAAATCAACAATGTGGAATGGCTTACTTGGATAATTGTTCATCAAAAAAAAAAACGGAATAAGAACAGTCCCTCATACCAATGTGGCTTCCTTAGACACGTAAGTCAAGCTTTCGTCCCTGTGTAATACGATGAAAAGAGTTAGAATGAGAAACATTGAAGGAAATAACAAACAAATGAAATCAACAACAGAAGTCAGTCGTGCATTTGTGGTTACAGCAGCAATTGACCTCACCACGTGGGAGATTATAGATACCTGCGTGACATCCGAGTCCAAGAAAATCAACAATGTGGAATGGCTTACTTTGATAATTGTTAATTAAACAAAAAGAAGGGAATAAGCACAGTCCCTTATACCAAATTGGTTTCCTTAGACACGTGTGTCAAGCTTTCGTCCCTGTGCAATAAGATGAAAAGTGTTAGAATGAGAAACATTGAAGAAAATAACAAACGAATGAAATCAACAACAGAAGTCAGTCGTGCATTTGTGGTTACAGCAGCAATTGACCTTAACACGTGGGAGATTATAGCTACCTGCGTGACATCGTAGTCCAAGAAAATCAACAATGTGGAATGGCTTACTTGGATAATTGTTCATCAAAATGAAAAAAGGGAATAAGAACAGTCCCTTATACCAATGTGGTTTCCTTAGACGCGTGTGTCAAGCTTTCGTCCCTGTGCAATACGATGAAAAGTGTTAGAATGAGAAACATAGAAGGAAATAACAAACAAATGAAATCAACAACAGAAGTCAATCGTGCATTCGTGGTTACAGCAGCAATGGACCTTACCACGTGGGAGATTATAGCTACCTGCGTTACATCCGAGTCCAAGAAAATCAACAATGTGGAATGGCTTTTTTGGATAATTGATCATTATACAGAAAGAATGGAATAAGAACAGTCCCTCATACCGATGTGGTTTTCATAGACACGTGTGTCAAGCTTTCGTCCCTGTGCAATACGATGAAAAGTGTTAGAATGAGAAACATTGAATAAAATAACAAACGAATGAAATCAACAACAGAAGTCAGTCGTGCATTTGTGGTTACAGCAGCAATTGACCTTACCACGTGGGAGATTATAGCTACCTGCGTGACATCCGAGTCCAAGAAAATCAACAATGTGGAATGGCTTACTTGGATAATTGTTCATCAAAATGAAAAAAGGGAATAAGAACAGTCCCTTATACCAATGTGGTTTCCTTAGACGCGTGTGTCAAGCTTTCGTCCCTGTGCAATACGATGAAAAGTGTTAGGATGAGAAACATAGAAGGAAATAACAAACAAATGAAATCAACAACAGAAGTCAATCGTGCATTCGTGGTTACAGCAGCAATGGACCTTACCACGTGGGAGATTATAGCTACCTGCGTTACATCCGAGTCCAAGAAAATCAACAATGTGGAATGGCTTTTTTGGATAATTGATCATTATACAGAAAGAATGGAATAAGAACAGTCCCTCATACCGATGTGGTTTTCATAGACACGTGTGTCAAGCTTTCGTCCCTGTGCAATACGATGAAAAGTGTTAGAATGAGAAACATTGAATAAAATAACAAACGAATGAAATCAACAACAGAAGTCAGTCGTGCATTTGTGGTTACAGCAGCAATTGACCTTACCACGTGGGAGATTATAGCTACCTGCGTGACATCCGAGTCCAAGAAAATCAACAATGTGGAATGGCTCACTTGGATAATTGTTCATCAAAAAGAAAAAAGGGAATAAGAACAGTCCCTCATACCAATGTGGCTTCCTTAGACACGTGTGTCAAGCTTTCGTCCCTGTGCAATACGATGAGAAGTGTTAGAATGAGAAACATTGATGGAAATAACAAACAAATGAAATCAACAACAGAAGTCAGCCGTCCAATTGTGGTTACAGCAGCAAATGACCTTACCACGTGGGAGATTATAGCTACCCGTGTGTCATCCGAGTCCAAGAAAATAAACAATGTGGAATGGCTTACTTGAATAATTGTTAATTAAACAAAAAGAAGGGAATGAGAACAGTCCCTTATACCAATGTGATTTCTTTAGACACGTGTGTCAAGCTTTCAACCCTGTGCAACACGATGAGAAGTGTTAGAATGAGAAACATTGAAGGAAATAACAAACAAATGAAATCAACAACAGAAGTCAGTCGTGCATTTGTGGTTACAGCAGCAATTGACCTTACCACGTGGGAGATTATAGCTACCTGCGTGTCATCCGAGTCCAAGAAAATCAACAATGTGGAATGGCTTACTTGGATAATTGTTCATTAAACAAAAAGAAGGGAAAAAGAACAGTCCCTTATACCAAAGTGGTTTTCTTGGACACGTGTGTCAAGCTTTCGTCCCTGTGCAATACGATGAAAAGTGTTAGAATGAGAAACATAGAAGGAAATAACAAACAAATGAAATTAACAACAGAAGTCAGTCGTGCATTTGTGGTTACAGCAGCAATTGACCTTACCACGTGGGAGATTATAGCTAGCTGCGTGACATCCTAGTCCAAGAAAATCAACAATGTGGAATGGCTTACTTGGATAATTGTTCATCAAAAAGAAAAAAGGGAATGAGAACAAACCCTTGTGGTTTCCTTAGACACGTGCGTCAAGCTTTCGTCCCTGTGCAATACGATGAAAAGTGTTAGAATGAGAAACATAGAAGGAAATAACAAACAAATGAAATTAACAACAGAAGTCAGTAGTGCATTTGTGGTTACAGCAGCAATTGACCTTACCACGTCGGAGATTATAGCTAGCTGCGTGACATCCTAGTCCAAGAAAAACAACAATGTGGAATGGCTTACTTGGATAATTGTTCATCAAAAAGAAAAAACGGAATAAGAACAGTCCCTTATACCAATGTGGCTTCCTTAGACACGTAAGTCAAGCTTTCGTCCCTGTGTAATACGATGAAAGGAGTTAGAATGAGAAACATTGAAGGAAATAACAAACAAATGAAATCAACAACAGAAGTCAGTCGTGCATTTGTGGTTACAGCAGCAATTGACCTTACCACGTGGGAGATTATAGCTACCTGCGTGACATCCGAGTCCAAGAAAATCAACAATGTGGAATGGCTTACTTGGATAATTGTTCATCAAAAAGAAAAAAGGGAATAAGAACAGTCCCTCATACCAATGTGGCTTCCTTAGACACGTAAGTCAAGCTTTCGTCCCTGTGCAATACGATGAAAAGTGTTAGAATGAGAAACATAGAAGGAAAAAACAAACAAATGAAATCAACAACAGAAGTCAGTTGTGCATTTGTGGTTACAGCAGCAATTGACCTCACCACGTGGGAGATTATAGCTACCTGCGTGTCATCCGAGTCCATGAAAATCAACAATGTGGAATGGCTTACTTGGATAATTGATCATTATACAGAAAGAAGGGAATAAGAACAGTCCCTTATACCAATGTGGTTTCCATAGACACGTGTGTCAAGCTTTCGTCCCTGTGCAATACCTTGAAAAGTGTTAGAATGAGAAACGTTGAAGAAAATAACAAACGAATGAAATCAACAACAGAAGTCAGTCGTGCATTTGTGGTTACAGCAGCAATTGACCTTACCACGTGGGAGATTATAGCTACCCGTGTGTCATCCGAGTCCAAGAAAATAAACAATGTGGAATGGCTTACTTGGATAATTGTTAATTAAACAAAAAGAAGGGAATGAGAACAGTCCCTTATACCAATGTGATTTCTTTAGACACGTGTGTCAAGCTTTCGTCCCTGTGCAATACGATGAGAAGTGTTAGAATGAGAAACATTGAAGGAAATAACAAACAAATGAAATCAACAACAGAAGTCAGTCGTGCATTTGTGGTTACAGCAGCAATTGACCTTACCACGTGGGAGATTATAGCTACCTGCGTGACATCCGAGTCTAAGAAAATCAACAATGTGGAATGGCTTACTTTGATAATTGTTCATTAAACAAAAAGAAGGGAATAATCACAGTCCCTTATACCAAATTGGTTTCCTTAGACACGTGTGTCAATCTCTCGTCCCTGTGCAATACGATGAAAAGTGTTAGAATGAGAAACATTGAAGAAAATAACAAACGAATGAAATCAACAACAGAAGTCAGTCGTGCATTTGTGGTTACAGCAGCAATTGACCTTAACACGTTGGAGATTATAGCTAGCTGCGTGACATCCTAGTCCAAGAAAATCAACAATGTGGAATGGCTTACTTGGATAATTGTTCATCAAAAAGAAAAAACGGAATAAGAACAGTCCCTCATACCAATGTGGCTTCCTTAGACACGTAAGTCAAGCTTTCGTCCCTGTGTAATACGATGAAAAGAGTTAGAATGAGAAACATTGAAGGAAATAACAAACAAATGAAATCAACAACAGAAGTCAGTCGTGCATTTGTGGTTACAGCAGCAATTGACCTTACCACGTGGGAGATTATAGATACCTGCGTGACATCCGAGTCCAAGAAAATCAACAATGTCGAATGGCTTACTTGGATAATTGATCATTATACAGAAAGAATGGAATAAGAACAGTCCCTTATACCGATGTGGTTTTCATAGACACGTGTGTCAAGCTTTCGTCCCTGTGCAATACGATGAAAAGTGTTAGAATGAGAAACATTGAATAAAATAACAAACGAATGAAATCAACAACAGAAGTCAGTCGTGCATTTGTGGTTACAGCAGCAATTGACCTTACCACGTGGGAGATTATAGCTACCTGCGTGACATCCGAGTCCAAGAAAATCAACAATGTGGTATGGCTTACTTGGATAATTGTTCATCAAAAAGAAAAAAGGGAATAAGAACAGTCCCTCATACCAATGTGGCTTCCTTAGACACGTAAGTCAAGCTTTCGTCCCTGTGCAATACGATAAAAAGTGTTAGAATGAGAAACATAGAAGGAAAAAACAAACAAATGAAATCAACAACAGAAGTCAGTCGTGCATTTGTGGTTACAGCAGCAATTGACCTTACCACGTGGGAGATTATAGCTACCTGCGTGTCATCCGAGTCCATGAAAATCAACAATGTGGAATGGCTTACTTGGATAATTGATCATTATACAGAAAGAAGGGAATAAGAACAGTCCCTTATACCAATGTGGTTTCCATAGACACGTGTGTCAAGCTTTCGTCCCTGTGCAATACGATGAAAAGTGTTAGAATGAGAAACATTGAATAAAATAACAAACGAATGAAATCAACAACAGAAGTCAGTCGTGCATTTGTGGTTACAGCAGCAATTGACTTTACCACGTGGGAGATTATAGCTACCTGCGTGACATCCGAGTCCAAGAAAATCAACAATGTGGAAAGGCTTACTTGGAAAATTGTTAATTAAACAAAAAGAAGGGAATAAGCACAGTCCCTTATACCAAATTGGTTTCCTTAGACACGTGTGTCAAGCTTTCGTCCCTGTGCAATACGATGAAAAGTGTTAGAATGAGAAACATTGAAGAAAATAACAAACGAATGAAATCAATAACAGAAGTCAGTCGTGCATTTGTGGTTACAGCAGCAATTGACCTCAACACGTGGGAGATTATAGCTAGCTGCGTGACATCCTAGTCCAAGAAAATCAACAATGTGGAATGGCTTACTTGGATAATTGTTCATCAAAAAAAAAAAACGGAATAAGAACAGTCCCTCATACCAATGTGGCTTCCTTAGACACGTAAGTCAAGCTTTCGTCCCTGTGTAATACGATGAAAAGAGTTAGAATGAGAAACATTGAAGGAAATAACAAACAAATGAAATCAACAACAGAAGTCAGTCGTGCATTTGTGGTTACAGCAGCAATTGACCTCACCACGTGGGAGATTATAGATACCTGCGTGACATCCGAGTCCAAGAAAATCAACAATGTGGAATGGCTTACTTTGATAATTGTTAATTAAACAAAAAGAAGGGAATAAGCACAGTCCCTTATACCAAATTGGTTTCCTTAGACACGTGTGTCAAGCTTTCGTCCCTGTGCAATAAGATGAAAAGTGTTAGAATGAGAAACATAGAAGGAAAAAACAAACAAATGAAATCAACAACAGAAGTCAGTTGTGCATTTGTGGTTACAGCAGCAATTGACCTCACCACGTGGGAGATTATAGCTACCTGCGTGTCATCCGAGTCCATGAAAATCAACAATGTGGAATGGCTTACTTGGATAATTGATCATTATACAGAAAGAAGGGAATAAGAACAGTCCCTTATACCAATGTGGTTTCCATAGACACGTGTGTCAAGCTTTCGTCCCTGTGCAATACGATGAAAAGTGTTAGAATGAGAAACATTGAAGAAAATAACAAACGAATGAAATCAATAACAGAAGTCAGTCGTGCATTTGTGGTTACAGCAGCAATTGACCTCAACACGTGGGAGATTATAGCTAGCTGCGTGACATCCTAGTCCAAGAAAATCAACAATGTGGAATGGCTTACTTGGATAATTGTTCATCAAAAAAAAAAAACGGAATAAGAACAGTCCCTCATACCAATGTGGCTTCCTTAGACACGTAAGTCAAGCTTTCGTCCCTGTGTAATACGATGAAAAGAGTTAGAATGAGAAACATTGAAGGAAATAACAAACAAATGAAATCAACAACAGAAGTCAGTCGTGCATTTGTGGTTACAGCAGCAATTGACCTCACCACGTGGGAGATTATAGATACCTGCGTGACATCCGAGTCCAAGAAAATCAACAATGTGGAATGGCTTACTTTGATAATTGTTAATTAAACAAAAAGAAGGGAATAAGCACAGTCCCTTATACCAAATTGGTTTCCTTAGACACGTGTGTCAAGCTTTCGTCCCTGTGCAATACGATGAAAAGTGTTAGAATGAGAAACATAGAAGGAAATAACAAACAAATGAAATTAACAACAGAAGTCAGTCGTGCATTTGTGGTTACAGCAGCAATTGACCTTACCACGTAGGAGATTATAGCTAGCTGCGTGACATCCTAGTCCAAGAAAATCAACAATGTGGAATGGCTTACTTGGATAATTGTTCATCAAAAAGAAAAAAGGGAATGAGAACAAACCCTTGTGGTTTCCTTAGACACGTGCGTCAAGCTTTCGTCCCTGTGCAATACGATGAAAAGTGTTAGAATGAGAAACATAGAAGGAAATAACAAACAAATGAAATCAACAACAGAAGTCAGTCGTGCATTTGTGGTTACAGCAGCAATTGACCTCACCACGTGGGAGATTATAGATACCTGCGTGACATCCGAGTCCAAGAAAATCAACAATGTGGAATGGCTTACTTGGATAATTGTTCATCAAAAAAAAAAAACGGAATAAGAACAGTCCCTCATACCAATGTGGCTTCCTTAGACACGTAAGTCAAGCTTTCGTCCCTGTGTAATACGATGAAAAGAGTTAGAATGAGAAACATTGAAGGAAATAACAAACAAATGAAATCAACAACAGAAGTCAGTCGTGCATTTGTGGTTACAGCAGCAATTGACCTTACCACGTGGGAGATTATAGCTACCTGCGTGACATCCGAGTCCAAGAAAATCAACAATGTGGAATGGCTTATAATTGTTCATCAAAAAGAAAAAAGGGAATAAGAACAGTCCCTCATACCAATGTGGCTTCCTTAGACACGTAAGTCAAGCTTTCGTCCCTGTGCAATACGATGAAAAGTGTTAGAATGAGAAACATAGAAGGAAAAAACAAACAAATGAAATCAACAACAGAAGTCAGTTGTGCATTTGTGGTTACAGCAGCAATTGACCTCACCACGTGGGAGATTATAGCTACCTGCGTGTCATCCGAGTCCATGAAAATCAACAATGTGGAATGGCTTACTTGGATAATTGATCATTATACAGAAAGAAGGGAATAAGAACAGTCCCTTATACCAATGTGGTTTCCATAGACACGTGTGTCAAGCTTTCGTCCCTGTGCAATACCTTGAAAAGTGTTAGAATGAGAAACGTTGAAGAAAATAACAAACGAATGAAATCAACAACAGAAGTCAGTCGTGCATTTGTGGTTACAGCAGCAATTGACCTTACCACGTGGGAGATTATAGCTACCCGTGTGTCATCCGAGTCCAAGAAAATAAACAATGTGGAATGGCTTACTTGGATAATTGTTAATTAAACAAAAAGAAGGGAATGAGAACAGTCCCTTATACCAATGTGATTTCTTTAGACACGTGTGTCAAGCTTTCGTCCCTGTGCAATACGATGAGAAGTGTTAGAATGAGAAACATTGAAGGAAATAACAAACAAATGAAATCAACAACAGAAGTCAGTCGTGCATTTGTGGTTACAGCAGCAATTGACCTTACCACGTGGGAGATTATAGCTACCTGCGTGACATCCGAGTCTAAGAAAATCAACAATGTGGAATGGCTTACTTTGATAATTGTTCATTAAACAAAAAGAAGGGAATAATCACAGTCCCTTATACCAAATTGGTTTCCTTAGACACGTGTGTCAATCTCTCGTCCCTGTGCAATACGATGAAAAGTGTTAGAATGAGAAACATTGAAGAAAATAACAAACGAATGAAATCAACAACAGAAGTCAGTCGTGCATTTGTGGTTACAGCAGCAATTGACCTTAACACGTTGGAGATTATAGCTAGCTGCGTGACATCCTAGTCCAAGAAAATCAACAATGTGGAATGGCTTACTTGGATAATTGTTCATCAAAAAGAAAAAACGGAATAAGAACAGTCCCTCATACCAATGTGGCTTCCTTAGACACGTAAGTCAAGCTTTCGTCCCTGTGTAATACGATGAAAAGAGTTAGAATGAGAAACATTGAAGGAAATAACAAACAAATGAAATCAACAACAGAAGTCAGTCGTGCATTTGTGGTTACAGCAGCAATTGACCTTACCACGTGGGAGATTATAGATACCTGCGTGACATCCGAGTCCAAGAAAATCAACAATGTCGAATGGCTTACTTGGATAATTGATCATTATACAGAAAGAATGGAATAAGAACAGTCCCTTATACCGATGTGGTTTTCATAGACACGTGTGTCAAGCTTTCGTCCCTGTGCAATACGATGAAAAGTGTTAGAATGAGAAACATTGAATAAAATAACAAACGAATGAAATCAACAACAGAAGTCAGTCGTGCATTTGTGGTTACAGCAGCAATTGACCTTACCACGTGGGAGATTATAGCTACCTGCGTGACATCCGAGTCCAAGAAAATCAACAATGTGGTATGGCTTACTTGGATAATTGTTCATCAAAAAGAAAAAAGGGAATAAGAACAGTCCCTCATACCAATGTGGCTTCCTTAGACACGTAAGTCAAGCTTTCGTCCCTGTGCAATACGATAAAAAGTGTTAGAATGAGAAACATAGAAGGAAAAAACAAACAAATGAAATCAACAACAGAAGTCAGTCGTGCATTTGTGGTTACAGCAGCAATTGACCTTACCACGTGGGAGATTATAGCTACCTGCGTGTCATCCGAGTCCATGAAAATCAACAATGTGGAATGGCTTACTTGGATAATTGATCATTATACAGAAAGAAGGGAATAAGAACAGTCCCTTATACCAATGTGGTTTCCATAGACACGTGTGTCAAGCTTTCGTCCCTGTGCAATACGATGAAAAGTGTTAGAATGAGAAACATTGAATAAAATAACAAACGAATGAAATCAACAACAGAAGTCAGTCGTGCATTTGTGGTTACAGCAGCAATTGACTTTACCACGTGGGAGATTATAGCTACCTGCGTGACATCCGAGTCCAAGAAAATCAACAATGTGGAAAGGCTTACTTGGAAAATTGTTAATTAAACAAAAAGAAGGGAATAAGCACAGTCCCTTATACCAAATTGGTTTCCTTAGACACGTGTGTCAAGCTTTCGTCCCTGTGCAATACGATGAAAAGTGTTAGAATGAGAAACATTGAAGAAAATAACAAACGAATGAAATCAATAACAGAAGTCAGTCGTGCATTTGTGGTTACAGCAGCAATTGACCTCAACACGTGGGAGATTATAGCTAGCTGCGTGACATCCTAGTCCAAGAAAATCAACAATGTGGAATGGCTTACTTGGATAATTGTTCATCAAAAAAAAAAAACGGAATAAGAACAGTCCCTCATACCAATGTGGCTTCCTTAGACACGTAAGTCAAGCTTTCGTCCCTGTGTAATACGATGAAAAGAGTTAGAATGAGAAACATTGAAGGAAATAACAAACAAATGAAATCAACAACAGAAGTCAGTCGTGCATTTGTGGTTACAGCAGCAATTGACCTCACCACGTGGGAGATTATAGATACCTGCGTGACATCCGAGTCCAAGAAAATCAACAATGTGGAATGGCTTACTTTGATAATTGTTAATTAAACAAAAAGAAGGGAATAAGCACAGTCCCTTATACCAAATTGGTTTCCTTAGACACGTGTGTCAAGCTTTCGTCCCTGTGCAATAAGATGAAAAGTGTTAGAATGAGAAACATTGAAGAAAATAACAAACGAATGAAATCAACAACAGAAGTCAGTCGTGCATTTGTGGTTACAGCAGCAATTGACCTTAACACGTGGGAGATTATAGCTACCTGCGTGACATCGTAGTCCAAGAAAATCAACAATGTGGAATGGCTTACTTGGATAATTGTTCATCAAAATGAAAAAAGGGAATAAGAACAGTCCCTTATACCAATGTGGTTTCCTTAGACGCGTGTGTCAAGCTTTCGTCCCTGTGCAATACGATGAAAAGTGTTAGAATGAGAAACATAGAAGGAAATAACAAACAAATGAAATCAACAACAGAAGTCAATCGTGCATTCGTGGTTACAGCAGCAATGGACCTTACCACGTGGGAGATTATAGCTACCTGCGTTACATCCGAGTCCAAGAAAATCAACAATGTGGAATGGCTTTTTTGGATAATTGATCATTATACAGAAAGAATGGAATAAGAACAGTCCCTCATACCGATGTGGTTTTCATAGACACGTGTGTCAAGCTTTCGTCCCTGTGCAATAAGATGAAAAGTGTTAGAATGAGAAACATTGAAGAAAATAACAAACGAATGAAATCAACAACAGAAGTCAGTCGTGCATTTGTGGTTACAGCAGCAATTGACCTTAACACGTGGGAGATTATAGCTACCTGCGTGACATCGTAGTCCAAGAAAATCAACAATGTGGAATGGCTTACTTGGATAATTGTTCATCAAAATGAAAAAAGGGAATAAGAACAGTCCCTTATACCAATGTGGTTTCCTTAGACGCGTGTGTCAAGCTTTCGTCCCTGTGCAATACGATGAAAAGTGTTAGAATGAGAAACATAGAAGGAAATAACAAACAAATGAAATCAACAACAGAAGTCAATCGTGCATTCGTGGTTACAGCAGCAATGGACCTTACCACGTGGGAGATTATAGCTACCTGCGTTACATCCGAGTCCAAGAAAATCAACAATGTGGAATGGCTTTTTTGGATAATTGATCATTATACAGAAAGAATGGAATAAGAACAGTCCCTCATACCGATGTGGTTTTCATAGACACGTGTGTCAAGCTTTCGTCCCTGTGCAATACGATGAAAAGTGTTAGAATGAGAAACATTGAATAAAATAACAAACGAATGAAATCAACAACAGAAGTCAGTCGTGCATTTGTGGTTACAGCAGCAATTGACCTTACCACGTGGGAGATTATAGCTACCTGCGTGACATCCGAGTCCAAGAAAATCAACAATGTGGAATGGCTCACTTGGATAATTGTTCATCAAAAAGAAAAAAGGGAATAAGAACAGTCCCTCATACCAATGTGGCTTCCTTAGACACGTGTGTCAAGCTTTCGTCCCTGTGCAATACGATGAGAAGTGTTAGAATGAGAAACATTGATGGAAATAACAAACAAATGAAATCAACAACAGAAGTCAGCCGTCCAATTGTGGTTACAGCAGCAAATGACCTTACCACGTGGGAGATTATAGCTACCCGTGTGTCATCCGAGTCCAAGAAAATAAACAATGTGGAATGGCTTACTTGAATAATTGTTAATTAAACAAAAAGAAGGGAATGAGAACAGTCCCTTATACCAATGTGATTTCTTTAGACACGTGTGTCAAGCTTTCAACCAGGTGCAATACGATGAGAAGTGTTAGAATGAGAAACATTGAAGGAAATAACAAACAAATGAAATCAACAACAGAAGTCAGTCGTGCATTTGTGGTTACAGCAGCAATTGACCTTACCACGTGGGAGATTATAGCTACCTGCGTGACATGCGAGTCTAAGAAAATCACAATGTGGAATGGCTTACTTTGATAATTGTTAATTAAACAAAAAGAAGGGAATAAGCACAGTCCCTTATACCAAATTGGTTTCCTTAGACACGTGTGTCAAGCTTTCGTCCCTGTGCAATACGATGAAAAGTGTTAGAATGAGAAACATTGAAGAAAATAACAAACGAATGAAATCAACAACAGAAGTCAGTCGTGCATTTGTGGTTACAGCAGCAATTGACCTCAACACGTGGGAGATTATAGCTACCTGCGTGACATCGTAGTCCAAGAAAATCAACAATGTGGAATGGCTTACTTGGATAATTGTTCATCAAAATGAAAAGAGGGAATGAGAAAAGTCCCTTATACCAATGTGGTTTCCTTAGACGCGTGTGTCAAGCTTTCGTCCCTGTGCAATACGATGAAAAGTGTTAGAATGAGAAACATAGAAGGAAATAACAAACAAATGAAATCAACAACAGAAGTCAATCGTGCATTCGTGGTTACAGCAGCAATGGACCTTACCACGTGGGAGATTATAGCTACCTGCGTTACATCCGAGTCCAAGAAAATCAACAATGTGGTATGGCTTACTTGGATAATTGATCATTATACAGAAAGAATGGAATAAGAACAGTCCCTTATACCGATGTGGTTTTCATAGACACGTGTGTCAAGCTTTCGTCCCTGTGCAATACGATGAAAACTGTTAGAATGAGAAACATTGAATAAAATAACAAACGAATGAAATCAACAACAGAAGTCAGTCGTGCATTTGTGGTTACAGCAGCAATTGACCTTACCACGTGGGAGATTATAGCTACCTGCGTGACATCCGAGTCCATGAAAATCAACAATGTGGAATGGCTTACTTGGATAATTGATCATTATACAGAAAGAATGGAATAAGAACAGTCCCTTATACCGATGTGGTTTTCATAGACACGTGTGTCAAGCATTCGTCCCTGTGCAATACGATGAAAAGTGTTAGAATGAGAAACATTGAATAAAATAACAAACGAATGAAATCAACAACAGAAGTCAATCGTGCATTCGTGGTTACAGCAGCAATGGACCTTACCACGTGGGAGATTATAGCTACCTGCGTTACATCCGAGTCCAAGAAAATCAACAATGTGGAATGGCTTACTTGGATAATTGATCATTATACAGAAAGAATGGAATAAGAACAGTCCCTTATACCGATGTGGTTTTCATAGACACGTGTGTCAAGCATTCGTCCCTGTGCAATACGATAAAAAGTGTTAGAATGAGAAACATAGAAGGAAAAAACAAACAAATGAAATCAACAACAGAAGTCAGTCGTGCATTTGTGGTTACAGCAGCAATTGACCTTACCACGTGGGAGATTATAGCTACCTGCGTGTCATCCGAGTCCATGAAAATCAACAATGTGGAATGGCTTACTTGGATAATTGATCATTATACAGGAAGAAGGGAATAAGAACAGTCCCTTATACCAATGTGTTTTCCATAGACACGTGTGTCAAGCTTTCGTCCCTGTGCAATACGATGAGAAGTGTTAGAATGAGAAACATTGAAGGAAATAACAAACAAATGAAATCAACAACAGAAGTCAGTCGTGCATTTGTGGTTACAGCAGCAATTGACCTTACCACGTGGGAGATTATAGCTACCTGCGTGACATCCGAGTCTAAGAAAATCAACAATGTGGAATGGCTTACTTTGATAATTGTTCATTAAACAAAAAAAAGGGAATAAGCACAGTCCCTTATACCAAATTGGTTTCCTTAGACACGTGTGTCAAGCTTTCGTCCCTGTGCAATACGATGAAAAGTGTTAGAATGAGAAACATTGAAGAAAATAACAAACGAATGAAATCAACAACAGAAGTCAGTCGTGCATTTGTGGTTACAGCAGCAATTGACCTTAACACGTGGGAGATTATAGCTAGCTGCGTGACATCCTAGTCCAAGAAAATCAACAATGTGGAATGGCTTACTTGGATAATTGTTCATCAAAAAGAAAAAACGGAATAAGAACAGTCCCTCATACCAATGTGGCTTCCTTAGACACGTAAGTCAAGCTTTCGTCCCTGTGTAATACGATGAAAAGAGTTAGAATGAGAAACATTGAAGGAAATAACAAACAAATGAAATCAACAACAGAAGTCAGTCGTGCATTTGTGGTTACAGCAGCAATTGACCTTACCACGTGGGAGATTATAGATACCTGCGTGACATCCGAGTCCAAGAAAATCAACAATGTGGAATGGCTTACTTGGATAATTGATCATTATACAGAAAGAATGGAATAAGAACAGTCCCTTATACCGATGTGGTTTTCATAGACACGTGTGTCAAGCTTTCGTCCCTGTGCAATACGATGAAAAGTGTTAGAATGAGAAACATTGAATAAAATAACAAACGAATGAAATCAACAACAGAAGTCAGTCGTGCATTTGTGGTTACAGCAGCAATTGACCTTACCACGTGGGAGATTATAGCTACCTGCGTGACATCCGAGTCCAAGAAATTCAACAATGTGGAATGGCTTACTTGGATAATTGTTAATTAAACAAAAAGAAGGGAATAAGCACAGTCCCTTATACCAAATGTACCCTTATACCAATGTGATTTCTTTAGACACGTGTGTCAAGCTTTCAACCCTGTGCAATACGATGAGAAGTGTTAGAATGAGAAACATTGAAGGAAATAACAAACAAATGAAATCAACAACAGAAGTCAATCGTGCATTCGTGGTTACAGCAGCAATGGACCTTACCACGTGGGAGATTATAGCTACCTGCGTTACATCCGAGTCCAAGAAAATCAACAATGTGGAATGGCTTTTTTGGATAATTGATCATTATACAGAAAGAATGGAATAAGAACAGTCCCTCATACCGATGTGGTTTTCATAGACACGTGTGTCAAGCTTTCGTCCCTGTGCAATACGATGAAAAGTGTTAGAATGAGAAACATTGAATAAAATAACAAACGAATGAAATCAACAACAGAAGTCAGTCGTGCATTTGTGGTTACAGCAGCAATTGACCTTACCACGTGGGAGATTATAGCTACCTGCGTGACATCCGAGTCCAAGAAAATCAACAATGTGGAATGGCTCACTTGGATAATTGTTCATCAAAAAGAAAAAAGGGAATAAGAACAGTCCCTCATACCAATGTGGCTTCCTTAGACACGTGTGTCAAGCTTTCGTCCCTGTGCAATACGATGAGAAGTGTTAGAATGAGAAACATTGATGGAAATAACAAACAAATGAAATCAACAACAGAAGTCAGCCGTCCAATTGTGGTTACAGCAGCAAATGACCTTACCACGTGGGAGATTATAGCTACCCGTGTGTCATCCGAGTCCAAGAAAATAAACAATGTGGAATGGCTTACTTGAATAATTGTTAATTAAACAAAAAGAAGGGAATGAGAACAGTCCCTTATACCAATGTGATTTCTTTAGACACGTGTGTCAAGCTTTCAACCAGGTGCAATACGATGAGAAGTGTTAGAATGAGAAACATTGAAGGAAATAACAAACAAATGAAATCAACAACAGAAGTCAGTCGTGCATTTGTGGTTACAGCAGCAATTGACCTTACCACGTGGGAGATTATAGCTACCTGCGTGACATGCGAGTCTAAGAAAATCACAATGTGGAATGGCTTACTTTGATAATTGTTAATTAAACAAAAAGAAGGGAATAAGCACAGTCCCTTATACCAAATTGGTTTCCTTAGACACGTGTGTCAAGCTTTCGTCCCTGTGCAATACGATGAAAAGTGTTAGAATGAGAAACATTGAAGAAAATAACAAACGAATGAAATCAACAACAGAAGTCAGTCGTGCATTTGTGGTTACAGCAGCAATTGACCTCAACACGTGGGAGATTATAGCTACCTGCGTGACATCGTAGTCCAAGAAAATCAACAATGTGGAATGGCTTACTTGGATAATTGTTCATCAAAATGAAAAGAGGGAATGAGAAAAGTCCCTTATACCAATGTGGTTTCCTTAGACGCGTGTGTCAAGCTTTCGTCCCTGTGCAATACGATGAAAAGTGTTAGAATGAGAAACATAGAAGGAAATAACAAACAAATGAAATCAACAACAGAAGTCAATCGTGCATTCGTGGTTACAGCAGCAATGGACCTTACCACGTGGGAGATTATAGCTACCTGCGTTACATCCGAGTCCAAGAAAATCAACAATGTGGTATGGCTTACTTGGATAATTGATCATTATACAGAAAGAATGGAATAAGAACAGTCCCTTATACCGATGTGGTTTTCATAGACACGTGTGTCAAGCTTTCGTCCCTGTGCAATACGATGAAAACTGTTAGAATGAGAAACATTGAATAAAATAACAAACGAATGAAATCAACAACAGAAGTCAGTCGTGCATTTGTGGTTACAGCAGCAATTGACCTTACCACGTGGGAGATTATAGCTACCTGCGTGACATCCGAGTCCATGAAAATCAACAATGTGGAATGGCTTACTTGGATAATTGATCATTATACAGAAAGAATGGAATAAGAACAGTCCCTTATACCGATGTGGTTTTCATAGACACGTGTGTCAAGCTTTCGTCCCTGTGCAATACGATGAAAAGTGTTAGAATGAGAAACATTGAATAAAATAACAAACGAATGAAATCAACAACAGAAGTCAATCGTGCATTCGTGGTTACAGCAGCAATGGACCTTACCACGTGGGAGATTATAGCTACCTGCGTTACATCCGAGTCCAAGAAAATCAACAATGTGGAATGGCTTACTTGGATAATTGATCATTATACAGAAAGAATGGAATAAGAACAGTCCCTTATACCGATGTGGTTTTCATAGACACGTGTGTCAAGCATTCGTCCCTGTGCAATACGATAAAAAGTGTTAGAATGAGAAACATAGAAGGAAAAAACAAACAAATGAAATCAACAACAGAAGTCAGTCGTGCATTTGTGGTTACAGCAGCAATTGACCTTACCACGTGGGAGATTATAGCTACCTGCGTGTCATCCGAGTCCATGAAAATCAACAATGTGGAATGGCTTACTTGGATAATTGATCATTATACAGGAAGAAGGGAATAAGAACAGTCCCTTATACCAATGTGTTTTCCATAGACACGTGTGTCAAGCTTTCGTCCCTGTGCAATACGATGAGAAGTGTTAGAATGAGAAACATTGAAGGAAATAACAAACAAATGAAATCAACAACAGAAGTCAGTCGTGCATTTGTGGTTACAGCAGCAATTGACCTTACCACGTGGGAGATTATAGCTACCTGCGTGACATCCGAGTCTAAGAAAATCAACAATGTGGAATGGCTTACTTTGATAATTGTTCATTAAACAAAAAAAAGGGAATAAGCACAGTCCCTTATACCAAATTGGTTTCCTTAGACACGTGTGTCAAGCTTTCGTCCCTGTGCAATACGATGAAAAGTGTTAGAATGAGAAACATTGAAGAAAATAACAAACGAATGAAATCAACAACAGAAGTCAGTCGTGCATTTGTGGTTACAGCAGCAATTGACCTTAACACGTGGGAGATTATAGCTAGCTGCGTGACATCCTAGTCCAAGAAAATCAACAATGTGGAATGGCTTACTTGGATAATTGTTCATCAAAAAGAAAAAACGGAATAAGAACAGTCCCTCATACCAATGTGGCTTCCTTAGACACGTAAGTCAAGCTTTCGTCCCTGTGTAATACGATGAAAAGAGTTAGAATGAGAAACATTGAAGGAAATAACAAACAAATGAAATCAACAACAGAAGTCAGTCGTGCATTTGTGGTTACAGCAGCAATTGACCTTACCACGTGGGAGATTATAGATACCTGCGTGACATCCGAGTCCAAGAAAATCAACAATGTGGAATGGCTTACTTGGATAATTGATCATTATACAGAAAGAATGGAATAAGAACAGTCCCTTATACCGATGTGGTTTTCATAGACACGTGTGTCAAGCTTTCGTCCCTGTGCAATACGATGAAAAGTGTTAGAATGAGAAACATTGAATAAAATAACAAACGAATGAAATCAACAACAGAAGTCAGTCGTGCATTTGTGGTTACAGCAGCAATTGACCTTACCACGTGGGAGATTATAGCTACCTGCGTGACATCCGAGTCCAAGAAATTCAACAATGTGGAATGGCTTACTTGGATCATTGTTAATTAAACAAAAAGAAGGGAATAAGCACAGTCCCTTATACCAAATGTACCCTTATACCAATGTGATTTCTTTAGACACGTGTGTCAAGCTTTCAACCCTGTGCAATACGATGAGAAGTGTTAGAATGAGAAACATTGAAGGAAATAACAAACAAATGAAATCAACAACAGAAGTCAGTCGTGCATTTGTGGTTACAGCAGCAATTGACCTTACCACGTGGGAGATTATAGCCTTCTGCGTGACATGCGAGTCTAAGAAAATCAACAATGTGGAATGGCTTACTTTGATAATTGTTAATTAAACAAAAAGAAGGGAATAAGCACAGTCCCTTATACCAAATTGGTTTCCTTAGACACGTGTGTCAAGCTTTCGTCCCTGTGCAATACGATGAAAAGTGTTAGAATGAGAAACATTGAAGAAAATAACAAACGAATGAAATCGACAACAGAAGTCAATCGTGCATTCGTGGTTACAGCAGCAATGGACCTTACCACGTGGGAGATTATAGCTACCTGCGTTACAACCGAGTCCAAGAAAATCAACAATGTGGAATGGCTTACTTGGATAATTGATCATTATACAGAAAGAATGGAATAAGAACAGTCCCTTATACCGATGTGGTTTTCATAGACACGTGTGTCAAGCTTTCGTCCCTGTGCAATACGATGAAAAGTGTTAGAATGAGAAACATTGAATAAAATAACAAACGAATGAAATCAACAACAGAAGTCAATCGTGCATTCGTGGTTACAGCAGCAATGGACCTTACCACGTGGGAGATTATAGCTACCTGCGTTACATCCAGTCCAAGAAAATCAACAATGTGGAATGGCCTACTTGGATAATTGATCATTATACAGAAAGAATGGAATAAGAACAGTCCCTTATACCGATGTGGTTTTCATAGACACGTGTGTCAAGCTTTCGTCCCTGTGCAATACGATAAAAAGTGTTAGAATGAGAAACATAGAAGGAAAAAACAAACAAATGAAATCAACAACAGAAGTCAGTCGTGCATTTGTGGTTACAGCAGCAATTGACCTTACCACGTGGGAGATTATAGCTACCTGCGTGTCATCCGAGTCCATGAAAATCAACAATGTGGAATGGCTTACTTGGATAATTGATCATTATACAGAAAGAAGGGAATAAGAACAGTCCCTTATACCAATGTGGTTTCCATAGACACGTGTGTCAAGCTTTCGTCCCTGTGCAATACGATGAGAAGTGTTAGAATGAGAAACATTGAAGGAAATAACAAACAAATGAAATCAACAACAGAAGTCAGTCGTGCATTTGTGGTTACAGCAGCAATTGACCTTACCACGTGGGAGATTATAGCTACCTGCGTGACATCCGAGTCCAAGAAAATCAACAATGTGGAATGGCTTACTTGGATAATTGTTCATTAAACAAAAAGAAGGGAATAAGAACAGTCCCTTATACCAAAGTGGTTTCCTTAGACACGCGTGTCAAGCTTTCGTCCCTGTGCAATACGATGAAAAGTGTTAGAATGAGAAACATTGAAGAAAATAACAAACGAATGAAATCAACAACAGAAGTCAGTCGTGCATTTGTGGTTACAGCAGCAATTGACCTTACCACGTAAAAGATAATAGCTACCTGCGTGTCATCCGCGTCCAAGAAAATCAACAATGTGGAATGGCTTACTTGGATAATTGATCATTATACAGAAAGAAGGGAATAAGAACAGTCCCTTATACCAATGTGGTTTCCATAGACACGTGTGTCAAGCTTGGATAATTGTTCATTAAACAAAAAGAAGGGAATAAGAACAGTCCCTTATACCAAAGTGGTTTCCTTAGACACGTGTGTCAAGCTTTCGTCCCTGTGCAATACGATGAAAAGTGTTAGAATGAGAAACATTGAAGAAAATAACAAACGAATGAAATCCACAACAGAAGTCAGTCGTGCATTTGTGGTTACAGCAGCAATTGACCTTACCACGTGGGAGAATATAGCTACCTGCGTGTCATCCGAGTCCAAGAAAATCAACAATGTGGAATGGCTTACTTGGATAATTGATCATTATACAGAAAGGAGGGAATAAGAACAGTCGCTTATACCAAAGTGGTATCCTTAGACACGCGTGTCAAGCTTTCGTCCCTGTGCAATACGATGAAAAGTGTTAGAATGAGAAACATTGAAGAAAATAACAAACGAATGAAATCAACATTAGAAGTCAGTATTGCATTTGTGGTCACAGCAGCAATTGACCTTACCACGTGGGAGATTATAGCTACCTGCGTGACATCCGAGTCCAAGAAAATCAACAATGTGGAGTGGCCTACTTGGATAATTGTTGATTAAACAAAAAAAAATGGTTTCCTTAGACACGTGTGTCAAGCTTTCGTCCCTGTGCAATACGATGAAAAGTGTTAGAATGAGAAACATAGAAGGAAATAACAAACAAATGAAATCAACAACAGAAGTCAGTCGTGCATTTGTGGTTACAGCAGCAATTGACCTTACCACGTGGGAGATTATAGCTACCTGCGTGTCATCCGAGTCCAAGAAAATCAACAATGTGGAATGGCTTACTTGGATAATTGATCATTATACAGAAAGGAGGGAATAAGAACAGTTCCTTATACCAATGTGGTTTCCATAGACACGTGTGTCAAGCTTTCGTCCCTGTGCAATACGATGAGAAGTGTTAGAATGAGAAACATTGAAGGAAATAACAAACAAATGAAATCAACAACAGAAGTCAGCCGTCCAATTGTGGTTACAGCAGCAATTGACCTTACCACATGGGAGATTATAGCTAGCTGCGTGACATCCTAGTCCAAGAAAATCAACAATGTGGAATGGCTTACTTGGATAATTGTTGATTAAACAAAAAGAAGGGAATAAGAACAGTCCCTCATAGATACAATTGAATTGTAATTATTCATTTCATAGTAGAAACTGGTATTCGTCCAAAGAAACATGAATAGAATTGGGATTTTATGAATAAAAAAATATAAAAATTGAATATAAGATTCTAACATATGAATTTAGCAATAAAGAGTTCTAATAATAACAATATAAGATTCTACATTCGAAATTTAATGCCGTCTTTTTAATCGATTGCAGAGTTCATTCATTCGAAACCTTGCTTTCATATTTCATATGCATTGTCATTTCTAGACATTACTCTATTTCATTGGTCAATTATTATTTGATTCTGAATTGCGAAACGACGAATTTTTCTATTCTTTTAAATCTGAGGTCTAAAAATGTAAAAGAATTGAATAGACTTGACCAATCCTCATTCAGAAGCAAATTCTAGAGGTTTTAGTCATTTACATTAGTAAATGGTGGAACATCCAAAATGTTACCAAATCGAGGCCTATGCCATTGAATAGTTGGTATCCCAGACAATCGAAACTACTAGCGTTCACCAGATGTAAATTATAAGCACAGACCTTTAACTGTAGTAAGAGAGAAATTCAATATATTCTGAGTTCTCATGTCTAATATCCAGGATAATAAAATTTAAGGAAATCCAATCTGACCTTGGACAGAACTTTTTTTTGAGTAATTATTCAACTAAGTTTTGATTTTCAAGTGAATTAGAGGACCAATAGAAAAAAGAAATTTTATAGTAATCAGAGACCAGAATTCTCCAAAAAAATTGTTCTGACCCAGGAAAAGGAATAATAGGTTATAAAACGGAAATTAATGAGTGTTTTGTTTTGGGTCATTATAGATATATGTTAATTCAGAGTTCATGACTGGTATATTTGTGATTTTTGTGAAACAAAAAAAAATTACATGATTCGAGTGCATGAGGTACGATCTTCCAAAATATCCTCATTTATCTAGGTTACAGAAGTAGGAGAACGTAGCGCCGCTGAACACAGGGGAAAATTATAAAGTTTGGTCAAGTTTTTTTTCATTACATTGAGCGAAATTCACCTGATTTCAAGAGCAAAGAAAAAGGAATAAAGAGTCCAAAGTCCTGAAATAGCTAATACTGTTTATGGTTGATTGGAATTTTCACGAAGACGATCTTTTTTTCCTTCTGAGATAGTAGTTCTTGCAAAAATTTAATTTAAGTTTTAGGAAAAGAAATTTCTTCAAAAAAACAAACAAAACTTTACATTCATACAAAGTTCGTTTATTAAAATATAATATTTATTTTTGATATACATATATATATATATATATATATATATATATATATATATATATATATATATATATATATATATATATATATATATATATATATATATATATATATATATATATATATATATATATATATATATATATATATATATATATATATATATATATAACATTGTATAGTCAATTTATCTTATTCTCTCGAAATACAATTCATGGCATTACTCATGAAACAACAGAAAAATATTACAATGTTCAGCATCCTTAAATCTAATCTGTACAAATTAACAATTTTATCAATGAATCTTTACACTTCACACCGTATCACTCCTTCGATAAAATAATAAATAAGGAACTCTATCTCCTTGACGTTTAAGAACATCTTCTTCCGTAACTCTGTTTATTTTAGAGTCATCAAACCTCAACTATGTATTATACCCCGAATGGAAAGTATCTGCTATATAATGCCCATAGCTGGCCTCCTTTCCTACATGGTATACTACAGATATTAATTTATATTGTCTCTCCGCTGAAGTATTCGTCCTTCCAGATAATATTTTAGAATCAATCTGCAGATTGATGGGAAATTCTATAGTCTTCATTATTTTAGTGCAGCCATTCATTCTGTATTCGAAGCATTTCAAATGTAATACTAAAACTACAGGCAACTTCTCTATCATCACTTGCTGCCATGCTTCAATCGTTTCTTTCGTTTTCGATGATGTCAGACCCTCTAGTTTGTTCTTGGTTGTAAGGCCTCCTTATGCTTCAGCTATGTTATTTGCTTTCTTAATATTTAATGGCAATGTTAGGAATGGTTCAATATTTTCTGAAGTTTCGTCTCCGGTTTTATGGATTCTTGAACAGAGAAGTCCTCCGAATATATCACTAATCGGTGTCTTGTCCATTTGTATTTCTCTTGTTACATTCCCTTCGTTCCTAGGACCAATAACTTTCCAATCATCCACATCTATTTTCACTTCTTTTTTAGCTGCTTGAATATTCACGTCATGGCTTATCAATTTCATTATTCCCATCATTTCATCATTGAGTCCATTCAACAGAAGGCCCAAGAATTCTTCGGCGTCTTCTTGTCGGCCTTCAACAAGGAAAGAATCGCTACGTGTTCCGTTTAGCATCGTATAAAACGATGAGGCCTCAAACGAATTGCCATTGTCTATATTGACGAAAGTTTGCTTCTTGTTCTTCTTTTTTGAACGTGACTTGCGTCTTACATTGGGCAGATCATCGAAGTTATTCATAAATTTACACCTGGATTAGTTGAATAATGAAAATACATATATAAAATTGTTATTCAATCAGAGTTGCAAATTATATTAATTTATACTTACATATTTTCACTCATTGTTATTGATTTCAGTGCATTATTGTGAGTGAAGTTCTCTGATAGCCGTTTGAGGAGATTACAAAGTGGTGGGCAAGCAAGTAAGGCTTGTAATATTGAGTTTATATAACAAAAGTTACTTTTGTTTCGTGAACACCTGGGTTTAAAACTGGTTTGCGTCCCAGCAATTTAATAGTTCTTGAGAAATTCTGAAAATTTAAAAATATTACTAACCATGATAGAAACTTGAATTTTCACTGATATCTGAAGGTGAAAACCAAAGCATTCCACTTTTCATCGAGTAAAATGGGTTCAACTAAGTAAAATAATTATCTACTGTAGTTGTAAGCAAATTGTTAGTTGAAAGTAAGATAAATATATAAAAAAAGATATGGTTTTGAACTCACCTCCTAACATATGAGTGGCTGAATCTATTTTTTTGACTACTTTTGTATGTTTTGAAGATGTTACATGTGAATCATTAATTTTATTGTCTATTTTCTCATTCGATATTGTTTTAACATCTTTATCAAATAGACAAGCCCATGATTTTTTCCATACATTTACTGTGGGCTCCTCAATTTTAGATTCATTTTTATTCGAGATGCTACTTTCAATTTTTTCAATTGTCCTATTGGAAATTGTATCATTTTTGATTATCTCTGTATTATCTCTTGCATTAATTTCAACTGTTTTTACAGCTGAACTAGGGGGAGTTGAAGGTTTCGAATGTTTTCCTGTCATCTCATTCTGGATAAAAGGTTTTGTAATTGATAATCCATTGTAATTGATTACAGATTTTCTACACTCATTTTCTGAAAAAGTTGATATTAGTTGATTCATTATTATATTACATATTCATATTGACCATGAATAATTCTTTTAAGATCTCTATACTTACTTGCAGAAAATTTTTGTTTAACTCTACAGGGTAATTTGTATTCACTAGAATTGGTAAATAATATATTATTCATAATACGGACCTCTTCTTCTTCTAACTGAGTTAACTCCAAGAAATGTAGATTCTGAAAAAAAAAATAACAATATAATAGTGTAAATCATTTTGGAAATTATAATATTTCTGTATATAGTATATCCAAAGTCCCTTGAAATAGTCTATAAAAACGCTTGGCCAGAGATAATTGCAAAACAGTCATAAACCAGTAAGGCGAAATTTATATCCCTCAGTGGAAGCAGAAGGCTGAATGATAATGATGTACAGAGTGATTCACCGCGATGGCTTATTGTTTATGGAAAACTAATAATAATTTTGTGCTGAAAATTTAATCAATTTCAGATTACTGCCTTCTTATTTCAAACGGCACACCCAGAATATTATTGCATTATCAGATAGCTTGGTTGATGATAATTTCAGCAATATGGCAATACTTGAGTATAAGCTGAACAGTTCATAAGTTGAAGAGATTCCTATAGATATCTAATGAAAAGTTTTTCGGAAAAATCTTTATTTTTTTATTCATTCAGTCAAATTTACGTAGATATAAAAAGAGAGGGGTCTCAAGCAAACTCTATACTTGAAGAGTTTTCGAGGAAAAACTTCAACTAAGGAAAACTGCAATTTCTCATTGAATGGAGTAGTCTATGACTTCCAGAAAACATGAAAAGAAACTAAAAAGTCGAAATTTCTTGAATTGTAATAAATTTTTCATCAAGAAAGTTGAAAATTCATGAACCAATAAAAAAAAACTAACTACATAAAATATAACTGATATTTGAAAATATTCGAATAAATGAAAATATCCCTAAACTAGTATTAAAAAAATTACCTCCATATTCAAACAATTAACTATTTAAACATGAAACTTTCCACTAGAAATATCACTTCAACAACTGTTTATAAAGTAACTCTTTGAAGAATGTTCGCTAAACTGAGGTTACTTACAATTTGTCAACCCGGCATGGTTGACGAACATAGAATATTTTTCTTCTTAACTATGTACAGGTCGAGCCATATACCTAATATTAGGGGCAAGTTGCACCATTTGCCTAAACATTGATTAAAATTTTAACATTGATTAATTTCTGATTTCTCTTCAGAAATCATAGAGTAATCAACGTTTAAATTTTTAATTAATGTTTAGGCAAATGGTGCAACTGGCTCTTTGTCTATTGTGTGAAATATAGAAGTGCGCGTGCGCCGCATATTTTTTTGTTCATTCAGTCAATTTTATGTAGATAGAAAAAGAGAGGGGTCTCAAGCAAATTCTATACTTGAGGAGTTTTCGAGGAAAAACTTCAACTAAGGAAAACTGCAATTTCTCATTGAATGGAGTAGTCTATGACCTCAGAAAACATGAAAAGAAACTCAAAAGTCGAAATTTCATGAATTGTAATAAATTTTTCGTTATGATGGTGGAAAATCCATAAACCAATAAAAAAAAACTAACTACATGAAATATAACTGATATTTGAAAATATTCGAATAAATTAAAACAACCCTAAGCTAGTATTGAAAAAATTACCCCCATATTCAAACAATTTTCTATTTAAACATGAAACTTTCCACTAGAAATATCACTTCAACAACTGTTTATAAAGTAACTCTTGGAAGAATATTCGCTAAACTGAGGTTACTTACAATTTGTCAACCCGGCATGGTTGAC
The DNA here is from genome assembly GCF_914767665.1 of Harmonia axyridis. Taxonomy (NCBI): domain Eukaryota; kingdom Metazoa; phylum Arthropoda; class Insecta; order Coleoptera; family Coccinellidae; genus Harmonia; species Harmonia axyridis. The sequence continues at coordinate 45,124,781 of NC_059502.1, read as the reverse complement.
GAACATAGAATATTTTTCTTCGTCTTAACTATGTACAGGTCGAGCCATATACCTTATATTAGGGGCCAGTTGCACCATTTGCCTAAACATTGATTAAAATTTAAACATTGATTAATTTCTGATTTCTCTTGAGAAATCATAGAGTAATCAACGTTTAAATTTTTAATTAATGTTTAGGCAAATGGTGCAACTGGCCCTTAGTCTATTAGGTAGAATATAGAAGTGCGCGTGCGCCCCATATTAAATTTCAATAATAATATATATAATAATAATAATAATTTTCAAACAGATAATTTCTAAACTGTGCTCGAAATAAAAAATTCCAATCCCACAAAATTATCTGTATTTCGTTTCTTCATTTCCAGCTTAATTTTATTGTAATCTATGGTCCACAGTTCGCATTGAAAAAGTGTCCAGCGGACAGGATAAATAGAAGGCGCTAGTGTAGCTAGAGGGTATATTTGTATTTTGTGGTTTCTGTAATCTGCATTCCGTGGTTTCATTTTAAGCGTGGTTATATTCATAGATAAATACAAATGTACCCCTTATATATGGTTATAATTGATTCTGATAGATGTGGCAAGCTGAAAAATAAATATTAAATTCTGTTGATAATTATAACATAGGTAATGAGAAAACCATTTTCTGTTGATATTTCGACATTTCGATCTTCAGCGGAATATAACAATTATGTTGAATTATTATATTTACTTTAAAATTATTTTTGTGTCTCCCGACCAATGTACAAATTTCCGAAATTATTTTTTGTTCCCGATAATAGGGACATTCGATCTGCCAACCCAAGAAAGCGAACATACTTTTGTTGGATAGCACATATGCCTACTTATGCGTTTCGTCCCTGGCACACACACCGGACTCATCAGTGTGACTTTGGTATAATTGTGTGTGCCGTGTCACAGACGCTTGGGGAATTTATTATCATCGGGAGCCGCCGGGACTCGAACCCGGCACCTTGTCGCATCTCGGTGAGTGAGTCTACCTCTTAACGTCTAGGCTACCGAATGCTGTGTTTATTGTTGCTATGTGGAGCTTTATGAGAAGCCGCCACACTTTCATCCTTTTTGAAGTTTTCTATGAAATTTACCTTAGAACATAGAATATACTCTAAGAAATTAGCCTTCTAGCTATTCAGTGAATAGTTTTCTATTCAGTGAGTAGTTGATATTTATGAATATTCGTTACTATTCACAGATGATGATTAGATAGTTGAGTAATTAATTATTTGTGAAGTTACGAATGAAAGTTTGAATGATCACTTTTCAGGAATAATTGAAAAAAGATATTGAGATTGGAGATCACATATGTTGAAATTGATAGATACAATTGAATTGTAATTATTCATTTCATAGTAGAAACTGGTATTCGTCCAAAGAAACATGAATAGAATTGGGATTTTTTAAATAAAAAAAAATAAAAATTGAATATAAGATTCTAACATATGAATTTAGCAATAAAGAGTTCTAATAATAACAATATAAGATTCTACATTCGAAATTTAATGCCGTCTTTTTAATCGATTGCAGAGTTTATTCATTTGAAACCTTGCTTTCATATTTCATATGCATTGTCATTTCTAGACATTACTCTATTTCATTGGTCAATTATTGTTTGATTCTGAATTGCGAAACGACGGATTTTTCTATTCTTTTAAATCTGAGGTTTAAAAATGTGAAAGAATTGAATAGACTTGACCAATCCTTATTCAGAAGCAAATTCTAGAGGTTTTAGGCATGTACATTAGTAAATGGTGGAACATCCAAAATGTTACCAAATCGAGGCCTATGCCATTGAATAGTTGGTATCCCAGACAATCGAAACTATTAGCGTACACCAGATGTAAATTATAAGCACAGACCTTTAACTGTAGTAAGAGAGAAATTCAATATATTCTGAGTTCTCATGTCTAATATCCAGGATGATAAAATTTAAAGAAATCCAATCTGACCTTGGACAGATCTTTTTTTTGAGTAATTATTCAACTAAGTTTTGAATTTCAAGTGAATTAGAGGACCAATAGAAGAAAAAAATTTTATAGTAATCAGAGACGAGAATTATCCAAAAAAATTGTTCTGACCCAGGAAAAGGAATAATAGGTTATAAAACGGAAATTAATGAGTGTTTTGTTTTGGGTCATTAAAGATATAGGTTAATTCAGAGTTCATGACTGGTATATTCATGATTTTTGTGAAACAAAAAAAAATTACATGATTCGAGTGCATGAGGTACGATCTTTCAAAATATCCTCATTTATCTAGGTTACAGAAGTAGAAGAACGTAGCGCCGCTGAACACAGGGGGAAATTATAAAGTTTGGTCAAGTTTTTTTTTATTACATTGAGCGAAATTCACCTGATTTCAAGAGCAAAGAAAAAGGAATAAAGAGTCCAAAGTCCTGAAATAGCTAATACTGTTAATGGTTTATTGGAATTTTCACGAAGACGACCTTCTTTTCCTTTCTGAGATCGTAGTTCTTATAAAAATTTAATTTAAGTTTTAGGAAAAGAAATTTCTTCAAAAAAACAAACAAAACTTTACATTCATACAAAGTTCGTTTATTAAAATATAATATTTATTTTTGATATACATATATATATATATATATATATATATATATATATATATATATATATATATATATATATAACATTGTATAGTCAATTTATCTTATTCTCTCGAAATACAATTCATGGCATTACTCATGAAACAACAGAAAAATATTACAATGTTCAGCATCCTTAAATCTAATCTGTACAAATTAACAATTTTATCAATGAATCTTTACACTTCACACCGTATCACTCCTTCGATAAAATAATAAATAAGGAACTCTATCTCCTTGACGTTTAAGAACATCTTCTTCCGTAACTCTGTTTATTGTAGAGTCATCAAACCTCAACTATGTATTATACCCCAAATGGAAAGTATCTGCTATATAATGCCCATAGCTGGCCTCCTTTCCTACATGGTATACTACAGATATTAATTTATATTGTCTCTCCGCTGAAGTATTCGTCCTTCCAGATAATATTTTAGAATCAATCTGCAGATTGATGGGAAATTCTATAGTCTTCATTATTTTAGTCCAGCCATTCATTTTGTATTCGAAGCATTTCAAATGTAATACTAAAACTACAGGCAACTTCTCTATCATCACTTGCTGCCATGCTTCAACCGTTTCTTTCGTTTTCGATGATGTCAGACCCTCTAGTTTGTTCTTGGTTGTAAGGCCTTCTAATGCTTCAGCTATGTTATTTGCTTTCTTAATATTTAATGGCAATGTTAGGAATGGTTCAATATTTTCTGAAGTTTCGTCTCCGGTTTTAAGGATTCTTGAACAGAGAAGTCCTCCGAATATATCACTAATCGGTGTCTTGTCCATTTGTATTTCTCTTGTTACATTCCCTTCGTTCCTAGGACCAATAACTTTCCAATCATCCACATCTATTTCCACTTCTTCTTAAGCTGCTTGAATATTTTCGTCATGGCTTATCAATTTCATCATTCCCATCATTTCATCATTGAGTTCATTCAACAGAAGGCCCAAGAATTCTTCGGCGTCTTCTTGTCGGCCTTCAACAAGGAAAGAATCGCTACGTGTTCCGTTTAGCATCGTATAAAACGATGAGGCCTCAAACGAATTGCCATTGTCTATATTGACGAAAGTTTGCTTCTTGTTCTTCTTTTTTGAACGTGACTTGCGTCTTACATTGGGCAGATTATCGAAGTTATTCATAAATTTACACCTGGATTGGTTGAATAATGAAAATACATATATAAAATTGTTATTCAATCAGAGTTGCAAATTATATTTATTTATACTTACATATTTAACTCATTGTTATTGATTTCAGTGCATTATTGTGAGTGAAGTTCTCTGATAGCCGTTTGAGGAGATTACAAAGTGGTGGGCAAGCAAGTAAGGCTTGTAATATTGAGTTTATATAACAAAAGTTACTTTTGTTTCGTAAACACCTGGGTTTAAAACTGGTTTGCGTCCCAGCAATTTAATAGTTCTTAAGAAATTCTGAAAATTCAAAAATATTACTAACCATGATAGAAACTTGAATTTTCACTGATATCTGTAGGTGAAAACCAAAGCATTCCACTTTTCATCGAGTAAAATGGGTTCAACTAAGTAAAATAATTATCTACTGTAGATGTTAGCAAATTGTTAGTTGAAAGTAAGATAAATATATAAAAAAAGATATGGTTTTGAACTCACCTCCTAACATATGAGTGGCTGAATCTATTTTTTTGACTACTTTTGTATGTTTTGAAGATGTTACATGTGAATCATTAATTTTATTGTCTATTTTCTCATTCGATATTGTTTTAACATCTTTATCAAATAGACTAGCCCATGATTTTTTCCATACATTTACTGTGGGCTCCTCAATTTTAGATTCATTTTTATTCGAGATGCTACTTTCAATTTTTTCAATTGTCCTATTGGAAATTGTATCATTTTTGATTATCTCTGTATTATCTCTTGCATTAATTTCAACTGTTTTTACAGCTGAACTAGGGGGAGTTGATGGTTTCGTATGTTTTCCTGTCATCTCATTCTGGATAAAAGGATTTGTAATTGATAATGCATTGTAATTGATTACAGATTTTCTACACTCATTTTCTGAAAAAGTTGATATTAGTTGATTCATTATTATATTACATATTCATATTGACCATGAATAATTCTTTCAAGATCTCTATACTTACTTGCAGAAAATTTTTGTTTAACTCTACAGGGTAATTTGTATTCACTAGAATTGGTAAATAATATATTATTAATAATACCTCTTCTTCTTCTAACTGAGTTAACTCCAAGAAATGTAGATTCTGAAAAAAGAAATAACAATATAATAGTGGAAATCATTTTGGAAATTATAATATTTCTGTATATAGTATATCCAAAGTCCCTTGAAATAGTCTATAAAAACGCTTGGCCAGAGATAATTGCAAAACAGTCATAAACCAGTAAGGCGAAATTTATATCCCTCAGTGGAAGCAGAAGGCTGAATGATAATGATGTACAGAGTGATTCACCGCGATGGCTTATTGTTTATGGAAAACTAATAATAATTTTGTGCTGAAAATTTAATCAATTTCAGATTACTACCTTCTTATTTCAAACGGCACACCCAGTTTATTATTGCATTATCAGATAGCTTGGTTGATGATAATTTCAGCAATATGGCAATACTTGAGTATAAGCTGAACAGTTCATAAGTTGAAGAGATTCCTATAGATATCTAATGAAAAGTTTTTCGGAAAAACTTTTTGTTTTATTCATTCAGTCAAATTTACGTAGATATAAAAAGAGAGGGGTCTCAAGCAAACTCTATACTTGAAGAGTTTTCGAGGAAAAACTTCAACTAAGGAAAACTGCAATTTCTCATTGAATGGAGTAGTCTATGACTTCCAGAAAACATGAAAAGAAACTAAAAAGTCGAAATTTCTTGAATTGTAATAAATTTTTCGTTAAGAAAGTTGAAAATTCATAAACCAATAAAAAAAAACTAACTACATAAAATATAACTGATATTTGAAAATATTCGAAGAAATGAAAATATCCCTAAACTAGTATTGAAAAAATTACCTCCATATTCAAACAATTAACTATTTAAACATGAAACTTTCCACTAGAAATATCACTTCAACAACTGTTTATAAAGTAATTCTTTGAAGAATGTTCGCTAAACTGAGGTTACTTACAATTTGTCAACCCGGCATGGTTGACGAACATAGAATATTTTTCTTCTTCTTAACTATGTACAGGTCGAGCCATATACCTAATATTAGGGGCAAGTTGCACCATTTGCCTAAACATTGGTTAAAATTTAAACATTGATTAATTTCTGATTTCTTTCGAGAAATCATATAGTAATCAACGTTTAAATTTTTAATTAATGTTTAGGCAAATGGTGCAACTGGCCCTTTGTCTATTGGGTAAAATATAGAACTGCGCGTGCGCCGCATATTTTTTTGTTCATTCAGTCAATTTACGTAGATATAAAAAGAGAGGGGTCTCAAGCAAATTCTATACTTAAGGAGATTTCGAGGAAAAACTTCAACTAAGGAAAACTGCAATTTCTCATTGAATGGAGTAGTCTATTACTTCCAGAAAACATGAAAACAAACTAAAAAGTCGAAATTTCATGAATTGTAATAAATTTTTTGTTATGATGGTTGAAAATCCATAAACCAATAAAAAAAAACTAACTACATGAAATATAACTGATATTTGAAAATATTCGAATAAATTAAAACAACCCTAAGATAGTATTAAAAAAATTACCTCCATATTCAAACAATTTTCTATTCAAACATGAAACTTTCCACTAGAAATATCACTTCAACAACTGTTTATAAAGTAACTCTTTGAAGAATGTTCGCTAAACTGAGGTTACTTACAATTTGTCAACCCGGCATGGTTGACGAACATAGAATATTTTTCTTCTTCTCAACTATGTACAGGTCGAGCCATATACCTTATATTAGGGGCAGTTGCACCATTTGCCTAAACATTGATTAAAATTTAAACATTGATTAATTTCTGATTTCTCTTGAGAAATCATAGAGTAATCAACGTTTAAATTTTTAATTAATGTTTAGGCAAATGGTGCAACTGGCCCTTAGTCTATTAGGTAGAATATAGAAGTGCGCGTGCGCCTCATATTAAATTTCAATTATAATATATATAATAATAATAATAATTTTCAAACAGATAGATTCTAAACTGTGCTCGAAATAAAAAATTTCAATCCCACAAAATTATCTGTATTTCGTTTCTTCATTTCCAGCTTAATTTTATTGTGATCTATGGTCCACAGTTCGCATTGAAAAAGTGTAAAGCGGACAGGATAAATAGATGGCGCTAGTGTAGCTAGGGGTATATTTGTATTTTGTGGTTTCTGTAATCTGCATTCCGTGGTTTCATTTTAAGCGTGGTTATATTCATAGATAAATACAAATGTACCCCTTATATATGGTTATAATTGATTCTGATAGATGTGGCAAGCTGAAAAATAAATATTAAATTCTGTTGATAATTATAACATAGGTAATGAGAAAACCATTGTCTGTTGATATTTCGACATTTCGATCTTTAGTGGAATATAACAATTATGTTAAATTATTATATTTACTTTAATATTATTTTTGTGTCTTCCGACCAAAGTACAAATTTCCGAAATTATTTTTTGTTCCCGATAATAGGGACATTCGATCTGCCAACCCAAGAAAGTGAACATACTTTTGTTGGATAGCACATATGCCTGCTCATGCGTTTCGTCCCTGGCACACACACCGGACTCATCAGTGTGACTTTGGTATAATTGTGTGTGCCGTGTCACAGACGCTTGGGGAATTTATTATTATCGGGAGCCGCCGGGACTCGAACCCGGCACCTTGTCGCATCTCGGTGAGTGAGTCTACCCCTTAACGTCTAGGCTACCAAATGCTGTGTTTATTGTTGCTATGTGGAGCTTTATGAGAAGCCGCCACACTTTCATCCTTTTTGAAGTTTTCTATGAAATTTACCTTAGAACATAGAATATACTCTAAGAAATTAGCCTTCTAGCTATTCAGTGAATAGTTTTCTATTCAGTGAGTAGTTGATATTTATGAATATTCGTTACTATTCACTGATGATGATTAGATAGTTGAGTAATTAATTATTTGTGAAGTTACGAATGAAAGTTTGAATGATCACTTTTCAGGAATAATTGAAAAAAGATATTGAAATTAGAGATCACATATGTTGAAATTGATAGATACAATTGAATTGTAATTATTCATTTCATAGTAGAAACTGGTATTCGTCCGAAGAAACATGAATAGAATTGGGATTTTATAAATAAAAAAATATAAAAATTGAATATAAGATTCTAACATATGAATTTAGCAATAAAGAGTTCTAATAATAACAATATAAGATTCTACATTCGAAATTTAATGCCGTATTTTTAATCGATTGCAGAGTTTATTCATTTGAAACCTTGCTTTCATATTTCATATGCATTGTCATTTCTAGACATCACTCTATTTCATTGGTCAATTATTCATTGTTTGATTCTGAATTGCGAAACGACGAATTTTTCTATTCTTTTAAATCTGAGGTCTAAAAATGTAAAAGAATTGAATAGACTTGACCAATCCTTATTCAGAAGCAAATTCTAGAGGTTTTAGGCATGTACATTAGTAAATGGTGGAACATCCAAAATGTTACCAAATCGAGGCCTATGCCATTGAATAGTTGGTATCCCAGACAATCGAAACTATTAGCGTACGCCAGATGTAAATTATAAGCACAGACCTTTAACTATAGTAAGAGAGAAATTCAATATATTCTGAGTTCTCATGTCTAATATCCAGGATGATAAAATTCAAAGAAATACAATTTGACCTTGGACAGAACTTTTTTTTGAGTAATTATTCAACTAAGTTTTGATTTTCAAGTGAATTAGAGGACCAATAGAAAAAAGAAATTTTATAGTAATCAGAGACGAGAATTCTCCAAAAAAATTGATCTGACCCAGGAAAAGGAATAATAGGTTATAAAACGGAAATTAATGAGTGTTTTGTTCTGGGTCATTATAGATATAGGTTAATTCAGAGTTCATGACTGGTATATTTGTGATTTTTGTGAAACAAAAAAAAATTACATGATTCGAGTGCATGAGGTACGATCTTCCAAAATATCCTCATTTATCTAGGTTACAGAAGTAGGAGAACGTAGCGCCGCTGAACACAGGGGAAAATTATAAAGTTTGGTCAAGTTTTTTTTCATTACATTGAGCGAAATTCACCTACTTTCAAGAGCAAAGAAAAAGGAATAAAGAGTCCAAAGTCCTTAAATAGCTAATACTGTTAATGGTTTATTGGAATTTTCACGAAGACGACCTTCTTTTCCTTTCTGAGATCGTTGTTCTTGCAAAAATTTAATTCAAGTTTTAGGAAAAGAAATTTCTTCAAAAAAACAAACAAAATTTTACATTTATACAAAGTTCGTTCATTAAAATATAATATTTATTTTTTATATACATATATATATATATAACATCGTATAGTCAATTTATCATATTCTCTCGAAATACAATTCATGGCATTACTCATGAAACAACAGAAAAATATTACAATGTTCAGCATCCTTAAATCTAATCTGTACAAATTAACAACTTTATCAATGAATCTTCACACTTCACACCGTATCACTCCTTCGATAAAATAATAAATGAGGAACTCTATCTCCTTGACGTTTAAGAACATCTTCTTCCGTAACTCTGTTTATTTTAGAGTCATCAAACCTCCACTATGTATTATACCCCGAATGGAAAGTATCTGCTATATAATGCCCATAGCTGGCCTTCTTTCCTACATGGTATACAACAGATATTAATTTATATTGTCTCTCCGCTGAAGTATTCGTCCTTCCAAATAATATTTTAGAATCAATCTGCAGATTGATGGGAAATTCTATAGTCTTCATTATTTTAGTGCAGCCATTCATTCTGTATTCGAAGCATTTCAAATGTAATACTAAAACTACAGGCAACTTCTCTATCATCACTTGCTGCCATGCTTCAACCGTTTCTTTCATTTTCGATGATGTCAGACCCTCTAGTTTGTTCTTGGTTGTAAGGCCTTCTAATGCTTCAGCTATGTTATTTGCTTTCTTAATATTTAATGGCAATGTTAGGAATGGTTCAATATTTTCTGAAGTTTCGTCTCCGGTTTTATGGATTCTTGAACAGAGAAGTCCTCCGAATATATCACTAATCGGTGTCTTGTCCATTTGTATTTCTCTTGTTACATTCCCTTCGTTCCAAGGACCAATAACTTTCCAATCATCCACATCTATTTTCACTTCTTTTTTAGCTGCTTGAATATTTTCGTCATGGCTAATCAATTTCATTATTCCCATCATTTCATCATTGAGTCCATTCAACAGAAGGCCCAAGAATTCTTCGGCGTCTTCTTGTCGGCCTTCAACAAGGAAAGAATCGCTACGTGTTCCGTTTAGCATCGTATAAAACGATGAGGCCTCAAACGAATTGCCATTGTCTATATTGACGAAAGTTTGCTTCGTGTTTTTCTTTTTTGAACGTGACTTGCGTCTCACATTGGGCAGATTATCGAAGTTATTCATAAATATACACCTGGATTAGTTGAATAATGAAAAAACATATATAAAATTGTTATTCAATCAAAGTTGCAAATTATATTAATTTATACTTACATATTTTCACTCATTGTTATTGATTTCAGTGCATTATTGTGAGTGAAGTTCTCTGATAGCCGTTTGAGGAGATTACAAAGTGGTGGGCAAGCAAGTAAGGCTTGAAATATTGAGTTTATATAACAAAAGTTACTTTTGTTTCGTAAACACCTGGGTTTAAAACTGGTTTGCGTCCCATCAATTTAATAGTTCTTGAGAAATTCTGAAAATTTAAAAATATTACTAACCATGATAGAAACTTGAATTTTCACTGATATCTGTAGGTGAAAACCAAAGCATTCCACTTTTCATCGAGTAAAATGGGTTCAACTAAGTAAAATAATTATCTACTGTAGATGTAAGCAAATTGTTAGTTGAAAGTAAGATAAATATATAAAAAAAGATATGGTTTCGAACTCACCTCCTAACATATGAGTGACTGAATCTATTTTTTTGACTACTTTTGTATGTTTTAAAGATGTTACATGTGAATCATTAATTTTATTGTCTATTTTCTCATTCGATATTGTTTTAACATCTTTATCAAATAGACATGATTTTTTCCATACATTTACTGTGGGCTCCTCAATTTTAGATTCATTTTTATTCGAGATGCTACTTTCAATTTTTTCAATTGTCCTATTGGAAATTGTATCATTTTTGATTATCTCTGTATTATCTCTTGCATTAATTTCAACTGTTTTTACAGCTGAACTAGGGGGAGATGAAGGTTTCGAATGTTTTCCTGTCATCTCATTCTGGATAATAGGTTTTGTAATTGATAATCCATTGTAATTGATTACAGATTTTCTACACTCATTTCCTGAAAAAGTTGATATCAGTTGATTCATTATTATATTACATATTCATATTGACCATGAATAATTCTTTTAAGATCTCTATACTTACTTGCAGAAAATTTTTGTTTAACTCTACAGGGTAATTTGTAATCACTAGAATTGGTAAATAATATATTATTAATAATACCTCTTCTTCTTCTTACTGAGTTAACCCCAAGAAATGTAGATTCTGAAAAAAAAAAATAACAATATAATAGTGGAAATCATTTTGGAAATTATAATATTTCTGTATATAGTATATCCAAAGTCCCTTGAAATAGTCTATAAAAACGCTTGGCCAGAGATAATTGCAAAACAGTCATAAACCAGTAAGGCGAAATTTATATCCCTCAGTGGAAGCAGAAGGCTGAATGATAATGATGTACAGGGTGATTCACCGCGATGGCTTATTGTTTATGGAAAACTAATAATAATTTTGTGCTGAAAATTTAATCAATTTCAGATTACTACCTTCTTATTTCAAACGGCACACCCAGTATATTATTGCATTATCAGATAGCTTGGTTGATGATAATTTCAGCAATATGGCAATACTTGAGTATAAGCTGAACAGTTCATAAGTTGAAGAGATTCCTATAGATATCTAATGAAAAGTTTTTCTGGAAAATCTATATTTTTTTTTTCATTCAGTCAAATTTACGTAGATATAAAAAGAGAGGGGTCTCAAGCAAATTCTATACTTGAGGAGATTTCTAAGAAAAACTTCAACTAAGGATAACTGCAATTTCTCATTGAATGGAGTAGTCTATGACTTCCAGAAAACATGAAAACAAACTAAAAAGTCGAAATTTCATGAATTGTAATAAATTTTTTGTTATGATGGTGGAAAATCCATAAACCAATAAAAAAAAACTAACAACATGAAATATAACTGATATTTGAAAATATTCGAATAAATTAAAACAACCCTAAGCTAGTATTAAAAAAATTACCTCCATATTCAAACAATTTTCTATTCAAACATAAAACTTTCCACTAGAAATATCACTTCAACAACTGTTTATAAAGTAACTCTTGGAAGAATGTTCGCTTAACTGAGGTTACTTACAATTTGTCAACCCGGCATGGTTGACGAACATAGAATATTTTTCTTCTTCTTAACTATGTACAGGTCGAGCCATATACCTTATATTAGATCCCAGTTGCACCATTTGCCTTAATTTTCTCTTGAGAAATCATAGAGTAATCAACGTTTGAATTTTTAATTAATGTTTAGGCAAATGGTGCAACTGGCCCTTAGTCTATAAGGTAGAATATAGAAGTGCGCGTGCGCCTCATATTAAATTTCAATAATAATATATATAATCATAATAATAATTCTCGAACAGATAGTTTCTAAACTGTGCTCGAAATAAAAAATTCCAATCCCACAAAATTATCTGTATTTCGTTTCTTCATTTCCAGCTTAATTTCATTGTAATCTATGGTCCACAGTTCGCATTGAAAAAGTGTCCAGCGGACAGGATAAATAGATGGCGCTAGTGTAGCTTGGGATATATTTGTATTTTGTGGTTTCTGTAATCTGCATTCCGTGATTTCATTTTAAGCGTGGTTATATTCATAGATAAATACAAATGTACCCCTTATATATGATTATAATTGATTCTGATAGATGTGGCAAGCTGGAAAATAAATATTTAATTCTGTTGATAATTATAACATAGGTAATGAGAAAACCATTTTCTGTTGATATTTCGACATTTCGATCTTTAGCGGAATATAACAATTATGTTAAATTATTATATTTACTTTAATATCATTTTTGTGTCTCCCGACCAAAGTACAAATTTCCGAAATTGTTTTTTGTTCCCGATAATAGGGACATTCGATCTGCCAACCCAAGAAAGCGAACATACTTTTGTTGGATAACACATATGCCTACTTATGCGTTTCGTCCCTGGCACACACACCGGACTCATCAGTGTGACTTTGGTATAATTGTGTGTGCCGTGTCACAGACGCTTGGGGAATTTATTATTATCGGTAGCCGCCGGGACTCGAACCCGGCACCTTGTCGCATCTCGGTGAGTGAGTCTACCTCTTAACGTCTAGGCTACCGAATGCTGTGTTTATTGTTGCTATGTGGAGCTTTATGAAAAGCCGCCACACTTTCATCCTTTTTGAAGTTTTTTATGAAATTTACCTTAGAACATAGAATATACTCTTAGAAATTGGCCTTCTAGCTGTTCAGTGAATAGTTTTCTATTCAGTGAGTAGTTGATATTTATGAATATTGGTTACTATTCACTGATGATGATTAGATAGTTGAGTATATAATCATTTGTGAAGTTAAGAATGAAAGTTTGAATGATCACTTTTCAGGAATAATTGAAAAAAGATATTGAAATTGGAGATCACATATGTTGAAATTGATAGATACAATTGAATTGTAATTATTCATTTCATAGTAGAAACTGGTATTCGTCCAAAGAAACATGAATAGAATTGGGATTTTATAAATAAAAAAATATAAAAATTGAATATAAGATTCTAACATATGAATTTAGCAATGAAGAGTTCTAATAATAACAATATAAGATTCTACATTCGAAATTTAATGCCGTCTTTTTAATCGATTGCAGAGTTTATTCATTTGAAACCTTGCTTTCATATTTCATATGCATTGTCATTTCTAGACATTACTCTATTTCATTGGTCAATTATTGTTTGATTCTGAATTGCGAAACGACGAATTCTTCTATTCTTTTAAATCTGAGGTCTAAAAATGTAAAAGAATTGAATAGACTTGACCAATCCTTATTCAGAAGCAAATTCTAGAGGTTTTAGGCATGTACATTAGTAAATGGTGGAACATCCAAAATGTTACCAAATCGAGGCCTATGCCATTGAATAGTTGGTATCCCAGACAATCGAAACTACTAGCGTACACCAGATGTAAATTATAAGCACAGACCTTTAACTGTAGTAAGAGAGAAATTCAATATATTCTGAGTTCTCATGTCTAATATCCAGGATAATAAAATTTAAAGAAATCCAATCTGACCTTGGACAGAACTTTTTTTTGAGTAATTATTCAACTAAGTTTTGATTTTCAAGTGAATTAGAGGACCAATAGAAAAAAGAAATTTTATAGTAATCAGAGACGAGAATTCTCCAAAAAAATTGTTCTGACCCAGGAAAAGGAATAATAGGTTATAAAACGGAAATTAATGAGTGTTTTGTTTTGGGTCATTATAGATATAGGTTAATTCAGAATTCATGACTGGTATATTTGTGATTTTTGTGAAACAAAAAAAAATTACATGATTCGAGTGAATGAGGTACGATCTTCCAAAATATCCTCATTTATCTAGGTTAGAGAAGTAGGAGAACGTAGCGCCGCTAAACACAGGGGAAAATTATAAAGTTTGGTCAAGTTTTTTTTTATAACATTGAGCGAAATTCACCTGATTTCAAGAGCAAAGAAAAAGGAATAAAGAGTCCAAAGTCCTGAAATAGCTAATACTGTTTATGGTTGATTGGAATTTTCACGAAGACGATCTTTCTTTTCTTCTGAGATAGTAGTTCTTTCAAAAATTTAATTTAAGTTTTAGGAAAAAAAATTTCTTCAAAAAAAACAAACAAAATTTTACATTTATACAAAGTTCGTTTATTAAAATATAATATTTATTTTTTATATACATATACATATATATAACATTGTAAAGTCAATTTATCATATTCTCCCGAAATACAATACATGGCATTACTCATGAAACAAGAGAAAAATATCACAATGTTCAGCAGCCTTAAATCTAATCTGTACAAATTAACAACTATATCAATGAATCTCTACACTTTACACCGTATCACTCCTTCTATGAAATAATAAATAAGGAACTCTATCTCCTTGACGTTTAAGAACATCTTCTTCCGTAACTCTGTTTATTTTAGAGTCATCAAACCTCAACCATGTATTATACCCCGAATGGAAAGTATCTGCTATATAATGCCCATAGCTGGCCTCCTTTCCTACATGGTATACTACAGATTTGGTATAAGGGACTGTTCTTATTCCCATCTTTTTGTTTGATGAACAATTATCCAAGTAAGCCATTCCACGTTGTTGATTTTCTTAGACTCGGATGTCACGCAGGTAGCTATAATCTCCCACGTGGTAAGGTCAATTGCTGCTGTAACCACAAATGCACGACTGACTTCTGTTGTTGATTTCATTTGTTTGTTATTTCCTTCAATGTTTCTCATTCTAACACTTCTCATCGTATTGCACAGGGACGAAAGCTTGTCATACGTGTCTAAGGAAATCACATTGGTATAAGGGACTGTTCTTATTCCCTTCTTTTTGTATAATGATCAATTATCCAAGTAAGCCATTCCACATTGTTGATTTTCATGGACTCGGATGACACGCAGGTAGCTATAATCTTCCACGTGGTAAGGTCAATTTGGTATAAGGGACTGTTCTTATTCCCTTCTTTTTGTTTAATGAACAATTATTCAAGTAAGCCATTCCACATTGTTGATTTTCTTGGACTCGGATGTCACGCAGGTAGCTATAATCTCCCACGTGGTAAGGTCCATTGCTGCTGTAACCACGAATGCACGACTGACTTCTGTTGTTGATTTCATTTGTTTGTTATTTCCTTCTATGTTTCTCATTCTAACACATTTCATCGTATTGCACAGGGACAAAAGCTTGACACACGTGTCTAAGGAAACCACATTGGTATAAGGGACTGTTCTCATTCCCTTTTTTCTTTTTGATGAACAATTATCCAAGTAAGCCATTCCACATTGTTGATTTTCTTGGACTCGGATGTCGCGCAGGTTGCTATAATCTCCCATGTGGTGAGGTCAATTGGTGCTGCATTCGTGGTTACAGCAGCAATGGACCTTACCACGTGGGAGATTTTAGCTCCCTGCGTGACATCCGAGTCCAAGAAAATCAACAATGTGGAATGGCTTACTTGGATAATTGTTCATTAAACAAAAAGAAGGGAATAAGAACAGTCCCTCATACCAAAGTGGTTTCCTTAGACACGTGTGTCAAGCTTTCGTCCCTTTGCAATACGATGAAAAGTATTAGAATGAGAAACATAGAAGGAAATAACAAACAAATGAAATCAACAACAGAAGTCAATCGTGCATTCGTGGTTACAGCAGCAATGGACCTTACCACGTGGGAGATTATGGCTACCTGCGTGACATCCGAGTCCAAGAAAATCAACAATGTGGAATGGCTTACTTGGATAATTGTTCATTTAACAAAAAGAAGGGAATGAGAACATTCCCTTATACCAAAGTGGTTTCCTTAGACACGTGTGTCAAGCTTTCGTCCCTGTGCAATACAATGAAAAGTGTTAGAATGAGAAACATTGAAGAAAATAACAAACGAATGAAATCAACAACAGAAGTCAGTCGAGCATTTGTGGTTACAGCAGCAATTGACCTTACCACGTGGGAGATTATAGCTACCTGCGTGACATCCGAGTCCAAGAAAATCAACAATGTGGAATGGCTTACTTGGATAATTGTTCATTTAACAAAAAGAAGGGAATGAGAACAGTCCCTTATACCAAAGTGGTTTCCTTAGACACGTGTGTCAAGCTTTCGTCCCTGTGCAATACAATGAAAAGTGTTAGAATGAGAAACATTGAAGAAAATAACAAACAAATGAAATCAACAACAGAAGTCAGTCGTGCATTTGTGGGTACAGCAGCAATTGACCTTACCACGTGGGAGATTATAGCTACCTGCGTGACATCCGAGTCCAAGAAAATCAACAATGTGGAATGGCTTACTTGGATAATTGATCATTTTACAGAAAGAATGGAATAAGAATAGTCCCTTATACCGATGTGGTTTCCATAGACACGTGTGTCAAGCTTTCGTCCCTGCGCAATACGATGAAAAGTAATAGAATGAGAAACATTGAAGAAAATAACAAACAAATGAAATCAACAACAGAAGTCAGTCGTGCATTTGTGGTTACAGCAGCAATTGACCTTACCACGTGGGAGATTTTAGCTCCCTGCGTGACATCCGAGTCCAAGAAAATCAACAATGTGGAATGGCTTACTTGGATAATTGTTCATTAAACAAAAAGAAGGGAATAAGAACAGTCCCTCATACCAAAGTGGTTTCCTTAGACACGTGTGTCAAGCTTTTGTCCCTGTGCAATACGATGAAAAGTATTAGAATGAGAAACATAGAAGGAAATAACAAACAAATGAAATCAACAACAGAAGTCAATCGTGCATTCGTGGTTACAGCAGCAATGGACCTTACCACGTGGGAGATTATAGCTACCTGCGTGACATCCGAGTCCAAGAAAATCAACAATGTGGAATGGCTTACTTGGATAATTGTTCATTTAACAAAAAGAAGGGAATGAGAGCATTCCCTTATACCAAAGTGGTTTCCTTAGACACGTGTGTCAAGCTTTCGTCCCTGTGCAATACAATGAAAAGTGTTAGAATGAGAAACATTGAAGAAAATAACAAACGAATGAAATCAACAACAGAAGTCAGTCGAGCATTTGTGGTTACAGCAGCAATTGACCTTACCACGTGGGAGATTATAGCTACCTGCGTGACATCCGAGTCCAAGAAAATCAACAATGTGGAATGGCTTACTTGGATAATTGTTCATTTAACAAAAAGAAGGGAATGAGAACAGTCCCTTATACCAAAGTGGTTTCCTTAGACACGTGTGTCAAGCTTTCGTCCCTGTGCAATACAATGAAAAGTGTTAGAATGAGAAACATTGAAGAAAATAACAAACGAATGAAATCAACAACAGAAGTCAGTCGTGCATTTGTGGGTACAGCAATTGACCTTACCACGTGGGAGATTTTAGCTCCCTGCGTGACATCCGAGTCCAAGAAAATCAACAATGTGGAATGGCTTACTTGGATAATTGTTCATTAAACAAAAAGAAGGGAATAAGAACAGTCCCTCATACCAAAGTGGTTTCCTTAGAAACGTGTGTCAAGTTTTCGTCCCTGTGCAATACGATGGAAAGTATTAGAATGAGAAACATAGAAGGAAATAACAAAAAAATGAAATCAACAACAGAAGTCAATCGTGCATTCGTGGTTACAGCAGCAATGGACCTTACCACGTGGGAGATTATAGCTACCTGCGTGACATCCGAGTCCAAGAAAATCAACAATGTGGAATGGCTTACTTGGATAATTGTTCATTTAACAAAAAGAAGGGAATGAGAACAGTCCCTTATACCAAAGTGGTTTCCTTAGACACGTGTGTCAAGATTTCGTCCCTGAGCAATACGATGAAAAGTGTTAGAATGAGAAACATAGAAGGAAATAACAAACAAATGAAATTAACAACAGAAGTCAGTCGTGCATTTGTGGTTACAGCAGCAATTGATCTTTCCACGTGGGAGATTATAGCTAGCTGCGTGACATCCTAGTCCGAAAAAATCAACAATGTGGAATGGCTTACTTGGATAATTGTTCATCAAAAAGAAAAAAGGGAATAAGAACAGTCCCTCATACCAATGTGGCTTCCTTAGACACGTGTGTCAAGCTTTCGTCCCTGTGCAATACGATGAAAAGTGTTAGAATGAGAAACATTGAAGAAAATAACAAACGAATGAAATCAACAACAGAAGTCAGTCGAGCATTTGTGGTTACAGCAGCAATTGACCTTACCACGTGGGAGATTATAGCTACCTGCGTGACATCCGAGTCCAAGAAAATCAACAATGTGGAATGGATTACTTGGATAATTGTTCATCAAAAAGAAAAGAGGGAATGAGAACAAACCCTTGTGGTTTCCTTAGACACGTGTGTCAAGCTTTCGTCCCTGTGTAATACGATGAAAAGAGTTAGAATGAGAAACATTGAAGGAAATAACAAACAAATGAAATCAACAACAGAAGTCAGTCGTGCATTTGTGGTTACAGCAGCAATTGACCTTACCACGTGGGAGATTATAGCTACCTGCGTGACATCCGAGTCCAAGAATATCAACAATGTGGAATGGCTTACTTGGATAATTGATCATTTTACAGAAAGAATGGAATAAGAACAGTCCCTTATACCGATGTGGTTTCCATAGACACGTGTGTCAAGCTTTCGTCCCTGTGCAATACGATGAAAAGAGTTAGAATGAGAAACATTGAAGAAAATAACAAACGAATGAAATCAACAACAGAAGTCAGTCGTGCATTTGTGGTTACAGCAGCAATTGACCTCACCACTTGGGAGATTATAGCTACCTGCGTGACATCCGAATTCAAGAAAATCAACAATGTGTGATGGCTTACTTGGATAATTGTTCATCAAAAAGAAAAAAGGGAATAAGAACAGTCCCTCATACCAATGTGGCTTCCTTAGACACGTAAGTCAAGCTTTCGTCCCTGTGTAATACGATGAAAAGAGTTAGAATGAGAAACATAGAAAGAAAAAACTTACAAATGAAATCAACAACAGAAGTCAGTCGTGCATTTGTGGTTACAACAGCAATTGACCTTACCACGTGGGAGATTATAGCTACCTGCGTGACATCCGAGTCCAAGAAAATCAACAATGTGGAATGGCTTACTTGTATAATTGTTCATTAATCAAAAAGTAGGGAATAAGAACAGTCCCTTATACCAGAGTGGTTTCCTTAGACACGTGTGTCAAGCTTTCGTCCCTGTGCAATACGATGAAAAGTGTTAGAATGAGAAACATTGAAGAAAATAACAAACGAATGAAATCAACAACAGAAGTCAGTCGTGCATTTGTGGTTACAGCAGCAATTGAACTTACCTCGTGGGAGATTATAGCTACCTGCGTGACATCCGAGTCCAAGAAAATCAACAATGTGGAATGGCTTATTTGGGTAATTGTTCATCAAAAAGAAAAAAGGGAATAAGAAGAGTCCCTTATACCAATGTGGTTTCCTTAGACACGTGTGTCAAGCTTTCGTCCCTGTGCAATACGATAAAAAATGTTAGAATGAGAAACATAGAAGGAAAAAACAAACAAATGAAATCAACAACAGAAGTCAGTCGTGCATTTGTGGTTACAGCAGCAATTGAACTTACCACGTGGGAGATTTTAGCTCCCTGCGTGACATCCGAGTCCAAGAAAATCAACAATGTGGAATGGCTTACTTGGATAATTGTTCATTAAACAAAAAGAAGGGAATAAGAACAGTCCCTCATACCAAAGTGGTTTCCTTAGACACGTGTGTCAAGCTTTCGTCCCTGTGCAATACAATGAAAAGTGTTAGAATGAGAAACATTGAAGAAAATAACAAACGAATGAAATCAACAACAGAAGTCAGTCGAGCATTTGTGGTTACAGCAGCAATTGACCTTACCACGTGGGAGATTATAGCTACCTGCGTGACATCCGAGTCCAAGAAAATCAACAATGTGGAATGGCTTACTTGGATAATTGTTCATTTAACAAAAAGAAGGGAATGAGAACAGTCCCTTATACCAAAGTGGTTTCCTTAGACACGTGTGTCAAGCTTTCGTCCCTGTGCAATACAATGAAAAGTGTTAGAATGAGAAACATTGAAGAAAATAACAAACAAATGAAATCAACAACAGAAGTCAGTCGTGCATTTGTGGGTACAGCAGCAATTGACCTTACCACGTGGGAGATTATAGCTACCTGCGTGACATCCGAGTCCAAGAAAATCAACAATGTGGAATGGCTTACTTGGATAATTGATCATTTTACAGAAAGAATGGAATAAGAATAGTCCCTTATACCGATGTGGTTTCCATAGACACGTGTGTCAAGCTTTCGTCCCTGCGCAATACGATGAAAAGTAATAGAATGTGAAACATTGGAGAAAATAACAAACGAATGAAATCAACAACAGAAATCAGTCGTGCATTTGTGGTTACAGCAGCAATTGACCTTACCACGTGGGAGATTTTAGCTCCCTGCGTGACATCCGAGTCCAAGAAAATCAACAATGTGGAATGGCTTACTTGGATAATTGTTCATTAAACAAAAAGAAGGGAATAAGAACAGTCCCTCATACCAAAGTGGTTTCCTTTGACACGTGTGTCAAGCTTTCGTCCCTGTGCAATACGATGAAAAGTATTAGAATGAGAAACATAGAAGGAAATAACAAACAAATGAAATCAACAACAGAAGTCAATCGTGCATTCGTGGTTACAGCAGCAATGGACCTTACCACGTGGGAGATTATAGCTACCTGCGTGACATCCGAGTCCAAGAAAATCAACAATGTGGAATGGCTTACTTGGATAATTGTTCATTTAACAAAAAGAAGGGAATGAGAGCATTCCCTTATACCAAAGTGGTTTCCTTAGGCACGTGTGTCAAGCTTTCGTCCCTGTGCAATACAATGAAAAGTGTTAGAATGAGAAACATTGAAGAAAATAACAAACGAATGAAATCAACAACAGAAGTCAGTCGAGCATTTGTGGTTACAGCAGCAATTGACCTTACCACGTGGGAGATTATAGCTACCTGCGTGACATCCGAGTCCAAGAAAATCAACAATGTGGAATGGCTTACTTGGATAATTGTTCATTTAACAAAAAGAAGGGAATGAGAACAGTCCCTTATACCAAAGTGGTTTCCTTAGACACGTGTGTCAAGCTTTCGTCCCTGTGCAATACAATGAAAAGTGTTAGAATGAGAAACATTGAAGAAAATAACAAACGAATGAAATCAACAACAGAAGTCAGTCGTGCATTTGTGGGTACAGCAATTGACCTTACCACGTGGGAGATTTTAGCTCCCTGCGTGACATCCGAGTCCAAGAAAATCAACAATGTGGAATGGCTTACTTGGATAATTGTTCATTAAACAAAAAGAAGGGAATAAGAACAGTCCCTCATACCAAAGTGGTTTCCTAAGACACGTGTGTCAAGCTTTCGTCCCTGTGCAATACGATGAAAAGTATTAGAATGAGAAACATAGAAGGAAATAACAAAAAAATGAAATCAACAACAGAAGTCAATCGTGCATTCGTGGTTACAGCAGCAATGGACCTTACCACGTGGGAGATTATAGCTACCTGCGTGACATCCGAGTCCAAGAAAATCAACAATGTGGAATGGCTTACTTGGATAATTGTTCATTTAACAAAAAGAAGGGAATGAGAACAGTCCCTTATACCAAAGTGGTTTCCTTAGACACGTGTGTCAAGCTTTCGTCCCTGAGCAATACGATGAAAAGTGTTAGAATGAGAAACATAGAAGGAAATAACAAACAAATGAAATTAACAACAGAAGTCAGTCGTGCATTTGTGGTTACAGCAGCAATTGATCTTTCCACGTGGGAGTTTATAGCTAGCTGCGTGACATCCTAGTCCGAAAAAATCAACAATGTGGAATGGCTTACTTGGATAATTGTTCATCAAAAAGAAAAAAGGGAATAAGAACAGTCCCTCATACCAATGTGGCTTCCTTAGACACGTGTGTCAAGCTTTCGTCCCTGTGCAATACGATGAAAAGTGTTAGAATGAGAAACATTGAAGAAAATAACAAACGAATGAAATCAACAACAGAAGTCAGTCGAGCATTTGTGGTTACAGCAGCAATTGACCTTACCACGTGGGAGATTATAGCTACCTGCGTGACATCCGAGTCCAAGAAAATCAACAATGTGGAATGGATTACTTGGATAATTGTTCATCAAAAAGAAAAGAGGGAATGAGAACAAACCCTTGTGGTTTCCTTAGACACGTGTGTCAAGCTTTCGTCCCTGTGTAATACGATGAAAAGAGTTAGAATGAGAAACATTGAAGGAAATAACAAACAAATGAAATCAACAACAGAAGTCAGTCGTGCATTTGTGGTTACAGCAGCAATTGACCTAACCACGTGGGAGATTATAGCTACCTGCGTGACATCCGAGTCCAAGAATATCAACAATGTGGAATGGCTTACTTGGATAATTGATCATTTTACAGAAAGAATGGAATAAGAACAGTCCCTTATACCGATGTGGTTTCCATAGACACGTGTGTCAAGCTTTCGTCCCTGTGCAATACGATGAAAAGAGTTAGAATGAGAAACATTGAAGAAAATAACAAACGAATGAAATCAACAACAGAAGTCAGTCGTGCATTTGTGGTTACAGCAGCAATTGACCTCACCACTTGGGTGATTATAGCTACCTGCGTGACATCCGAATTCAAGAAAATCAACAATGTGTGATGGCTTACTTGGATAATTGTTCATCAAAAAGAAAAAAGGGAATAAGAACAGTCCCTCATACCAATGTGGCTTCCTTAGACACGTAAGTCAAGCTTTCGTCCCTGTGTAATACGATGAAAAGAGTTAGAATGAGAAACATAGAAAGAAAAAACTTACAAATGAAATCAACAACAGAAGTCAGTCGTGCATTTGTGGTTACAGCAGCAATTGACCTTACCACGTGGGAGATTATAGCTACCTGCGTGACATCCCAGTCCAAGAAAATCAACAATGTGGAATGGCTTACTTGTATAATTGTTCATTAATCAAAAAGTAGGGAATAAGAACAGTCCCTTATACCAGAGTGGTTTCCTTAGACACGTGTGTCAAGCTTTCGTCCCTGTGCAATACGATGAAAAGTGTTAGAATGAGAAACATTGAAGAAAATAACAAACGAATGAAATCAACAACAGAAGTCAGTCGTGCATTTGTGGTTACAGCAGCAATTGAACTTACCTCGTGGGAGATTATAGCTACCTGCGTGACATCCGAGTCCAAGAAAATCAACAATGTGGAATGGCTTATTTGGGTAATTGTTCATCAAAAAGAAAAAAGGGAATAAGAAGAGTCCCTTATACCAATGTGGTTTCCTTAGACACGTGTGTCAAGCTTTCGTCCCTGTGCAATACGATAAAAAATGTTAGAATGAGAAACATAGAAGGAAAAAACAAACAAATGAAATCAACAACAGAAGTCAGTCGTGCATTTGTGGATACAGCAGCAATTGACCTTACCACGTGGGAGATTATAGCTACCTGCGTGACATCCGAGTCCAAGAAAATCAACAATGTGGAATGGCTTACTTGGATAATTGTTCATTAAACAAAAAGAAGGGAATAAGAACAGTCCTTATACCAAAGTTGTTTCCTGAGACACGTGTGTCAAGCTTTCGTCCCTGTGCAATACCTTGAAAAGTGTAAGAATGAGAAACGTTGAAGAAAATAACAACCGAATGAAATCAACAACAGAAGTCAGTCGTGCATTTGTGGTTACAGCAGCAATTGACCTTACCACGTGGGAGATTATAGCTACCTGCGTTACATCCGAGTCCAAGAAAATCAACAATGTGGAATGGCTTACTTGGATAATTGTTCATTGAACAAAAAGAAGGGAATAAGAACAGTCCCTTATACCAAAGTGGTTTCCTTAGACACGTGTGTCAAGCTTCCGTCCCTGAGCAATACGATGAAAAGTGTTAGAATGAGAAACATAGAAGGAAATAACAAACAAATGAAATTAACAACAGAAGTCAGTCGTGCATTTGTGGTTACAGCAGCAATTGATCTTTCCACGTGGGAGATTATAGCTAGCTGCGTGACATCCTAGTCCGAAAAAATCAACAATGTGGAATGGCTTACTTGGATAATTGTTCATCAAAAAGAAAAAAGGGAATAAGAACAGTCCCTCATACCAATGTGGCTTCCTTAGACACGTGTGTCAAGCTTTCGTCCCTGTGCAATACGATGAAAAGTGTTAGAATGAGAAACATTGAAGAAAATAACAAACGAATGAAATCAACAACAGAAGTCAGTCGAGCATTTGTGGTTACAGCAGCAATTGACCTTACCACGTGGGAGATTATAGCTACCTGCGTGACATCCGAGTCCAAGAAAATCAACAATGTGGAATGGATTACTTGGATAATTGTTCATCAAAAAGAAAAGAGGGAATGAGAACAAACCCTTGTGGTTTCCTTAGACACGTGTGTCAAGCTTTCGTCCCTGTGTAATACGATGAAAAGAGTTAGAATGAGAAACATTGAAGGAAATAACAAACAAATGAAATCAACAACAGAAGTCAGTCGTGCATTTGTGGTTACAGCAGCAATTGACCTTACCACGTGGGAGATTATAGCTACCTGCGTGACATCCGAGTCCAAGAATATCAACAATGTGGAATGGCTTACTTGGATAATTGATCATTTTACAGAAAGAATGGAATAAGAACAGTCCCTTATACCGATGTGGTTTCCATAGACACGTGTGTCAAGCTTTCGTCCCTGTGCAATACGATGAAAAGAGTTAGAATGAGAAACATTGAAGAAAATAACAAACGAATGAAATCAACAACAGAAGTCAGTCGTGCATTTGTGGTTACAGCAGCAATTGACCTCACCACTTGGGTGATTATAGCTACCTGCGTGACATCCGAATTCAAGAAAATCAACAATGTGTGATGGCTTACTTGGATAATTGTTCATCAAAAAGAAAAAAGGGAATAAGAACAGTCCCTCATACCAATGTGGCTTCCTTAGACACGTAAGTCAAGCTTTCGTCCCTGTGTAATACGATGAAAAGAGTTAGAATGAGAAACATAGAAAGAAAAAACTTACAAATGAAATCAACAACAGAAGTCAGTCGTGCATTTGTGGTTACAGCAGCAATTGACCTTACCACGTGGGAGATTATAGCTACCTGCGTGACATCCCAGTCCAAGAAAATCAACAATGTGGAATGGCTTACTTGTATAATTGTTCATTAATCAAAAAGTAGGGAATAAGAACAGTCCCTTATACCAGAGTGGTTTCCTTAGACACGTGTGTCAAGCTTTCGTCCCTGTGCAATACGATGAAAAGTGTTAGAATGAGAAACATTGAAGAAAATAACAAACGAATGAAATCAACAACAGAAGTCAGTCGTGCATTTGTGGTTACAGCAGCAATTGAACTTACCTCGTGGGAGATTATAGCTACCTGCGTGACATCCGAGTCCAAGAAAATCAACAATGTGGAATGGCTTATTTGGGTAATTGTTCATCAAAAAGAAAAAAGGGAATAAGAAGAGTCCCTTATACCAATGTGGTTTCCTTAGACACGTGTGTCAAGCTTTCGTCCCTGTGCAATACGATAAAAAATGTTAGAATGAGAAACATAGAAGGAAAAAACAAACAAATGAAATCAACAACAGAAGTCAGTCGTGCATTTGTGGATACAGCAGCAATTGACCTTACCACGTGGGAGATTATAGCTACCTGCGTGACATCCGAGTCCAAGAAAATCAACAATGTGGAATGGCTTACTTGGATAATTGTTCATTAAACAAAAAGAAGGGAATAAGAACAGTCCTTATACCAAAGTTGTTTCCTGAGACACGTGTGTCAAGCTTTCGTCCCTGTGCAATACCTTGAAAAGTGTAAGAATGAGAAACGTTGAAGAAAATAACAAACGAATGAAATCAACAACAGAAGTCAGTCGTGCATTTGTGGTTACAGCAGCAATTGACCTTACCACGTGGGAGATTATAGCTACCTGCGTTACATCCGAGTCCAAGAAAATCAACAATGTGGAATGGCTTACTTGGATAATTGTTCATTGAACAAAAAGAAGGGAATAAGAACAGTCCCTTATACCAAAGTGGTTTCCTTAGACACGTGTGTCAAGCTTCCGTCCCTGTGCAATACGATGAAAAGTGTTAGAATGTGAAACATTGAAGAAAATAACAAACGAATGAAATCAACAACATAAGTCAATCGTGCATTTGTGGTTACAGCAGCTATTGACCTTACCACGTGGGAGATTATAGCTCCCTGCGTGACATCTGAGTGCAAGAAAATCAACAATGTGGAATGGCTTACTTGGATAATTGTTCATTAAACAAAAAGAAGGGAATAAGAACAGTCCCTCATACCAAAGTGGTTTCCTTAGACACGTGTGTCAAGCTTTCGTCCCTGTGCAATACGATGAAAAGTGTTAGAATGAGAAACATAGAAGGAAATAACAAACAAATGAAATCAACAACAGAAGTCAATCGTGCATTCGTGGATACAGCTGCAATGGAACTTACCAAGTGGGAGATTATAGCTACCTGCGTGACATCCGAGTCCAAGAAAATCAACAATGTGGAATGGCTTACTTGGATAATTGTTCATTAAACAAAAAGAAGGGAATAAGAACAGTCCCTTATACCAAAGTGGTTTCCTTGGACACGTGTGTCAAGCTTTCGTCCCTGTGCAATACGATGAAAAGTGTTAGAATGAGAAACATTGAAGAAAATAACAAACGAATGAAATCAACAACAGAAGTCAGTCGAGCATTTGTGGTTACAGCAGCAATTGACCTCACCACGTGGGAGATTATAGCTACCTACGTGACATCCGAGTCCAAGAAAATCAACAATGTGGAATGGCTTACTTGGATAATTGTTCATCAAGAAGAAAAAAGGGAATGAGAACAAACCCTTGTGGTTTCCTTAGACACGTGTGTCAAGCTTTCGTCCCTGTGCAATACGATGAAAAGTGTTAGAATGAGAAACATAGAAGGAAATAACAAACAAATGAAATTAACAACAGAAGTCAGTCGTGCATTTGTGGTTACAGCAGCAATTGACCTTACCACGTGGGAGATTATAGCTAGCTGCGTGACATCCTAGTCCAAGAAAATCAACAATGTAGAATGGCTTACTTGGATAATTGTTCATCAAAAAGAAAAAAAGGAATAAGAACAGTCCCTCATTCCAATGTGGCTTCCTTAGACACGTGTGTCAAGCTTTCGTCCCTGTGCAATACAATGAAAAGTGTAAGAATGAGAAACATTGAAGAAAATAACAAACGAATGAAATCAACAACAGAAGTCAGTCGAGCATTTGTGGTTACAGCAGCAATTGACCTTACCACGTGGGAGATTATAGCTACCTGCGTGACATCCGAGTCCAAGAAAATCAACAATGTGGAATGGCTTACTTGGATAATTGTTCATCAAAAAGAAAAAAGGGAATGAGAACAAACCCTTGTGGTTTCCTTAGACACGTGTGTCAAGCTTTCGTCCCTGTGCAATACGATGAAAAGTGTTAGAATGAGAAACATAGAAGGAAATAACAAACAAATGAAATTAACAACAGAAGTCAGTCGTGCATTTGTGGTTACAGCAGCAATTGACCTTACCACGTGGGAGATTATAGCTACCTGCGTGACATCCGAGTCCATGAAAATCAACAATGTGGAATGGCCTACTTGGATAATTGATCATTTTACAGAAAGAATGGAATGAGAACAGTCCCTCATTCCAATGTGGCTTCCTTAGACACGTGTGTCAAGCTTTCGTCCCTGTGCAATACGATGAAAAGTGTTAGAATGAGAAACATTGAAGAAAATAACAAACGAATGAAATCAACAACAGAAGTCAGTCGAGCATTTGTGGTTACAGCAGCAATTGACCTTACCACGTGGGAGATTATAGCTACCTGCGGGACATCCGAGTCCAAGAAAATCAACAATGTGGAATGGATTATTAGGATATTTGTTCATCAAAAAGAAAAGAGGGAATGAGAACAAACCCTTGTGGTTTCCTTAGACACGTGTGTCAAGCTTTCGTCCCTGTGTAATACGATGAAAAGAGTTAGAATGAGAAACATTGAAGGAAATAACAAACAAATGAAATCAACAACAGAAGTCAGTCGTGCATTTGTGGTTACAGCAGCAATTGACCTTACCACGTGGGAGATTATAGCTACCTGCGTGACATCCGAGTCCAAGAAAATCAACAATGTGGAATGGCTTACTTGGATAATTGATCATTTTACAGAAAGAATGGAATAAGAACAGTCCCTTATACCGATGTGGTTTCCATAGACACGTGTGTCAAGCTTTCGTCCCTGTGCAATACGATGAAAAGTGTTAGAATGAGAAACTTTGAAGAAAATAACAAACGAATGAAATCATCAACAGAAGACAGTCGTGCATTTGTGGTTACAGCAGCAATTGACCTCACCACTTGGGAGATTATAGCTACCTGCGTGACATCCGAGTCCAAGAAAATCAACAATGTGTAATGGCTTACTTGGATAATTGTTCATCAAAAAGAAAAAAGGGAATAAGAACAGTCCCTCATACCAATGTGGCTTCCTTAGACACGTAAGTCAAGCTTTCGTCCCTGTGTAATACGATGAAAAGAGTTAGAATGAGAAACATAGAAAGAAAAAACTTACAAATGAAATCAACAACAGAAGTCAGTCGTGCATTTGTGGTTACAGCAGCAATTGACCTTACCACGTGGGAGATTATAGCTACCTGCGTGACATCCGAGTCCAAGAAAATCAACAATGTGGAATGGCTTACTTGTATAATTGTTCATTAAACAAAAAGAAGGGAATAAGAACAGTCCCTTATACCAAAGTGGTTTCCTTAGACACGTGTGTAAAGCTTTCGTCCCTGCGCAATACGATGAAAAGTAATAGAATGTGAAACATTGAAGAAAATAACAAACGAATGAAATCAACAACAGAAATTAGTCGTGCATTTGTGGTTACAGCAGCAATTGACCTTACCACGTGGGAGATTTTAGCTCCCTGCGTGACATCCGAGTCCAAGAAAATCAACAATGTGGAATGGCTTACTTGGATAATTGTTCATTAAACAAAAAGAAGGGAATAAGAACAGTCCCTCATACCAAAGTGGTTTCCTTAGACACGTGTGTCAAGCTTTCGTCCCTGTGCAATACGATGAAAAGTATTAGAATGAGAAACATAGAAGGAAATAACAAACAAAGGAAATCAACAACAGAAGACAATCGTGCATTCGTGGTTACAGCAGCAATGGACCTTACCACGTGGGAGATTATAGCTACCTGCGTGACATCCGAGTCCAAGAAAATCAACAAAGTGGAATGGCTTACTTGGATAATTGTTCATTTAACAAAAAGAAGGGAATGAGAACAGTCCCTTATACCAAAGTGGTTTCCTTAGACACGTGTGTCAAGCTTTCGTCCCTGCGCAATACGATGAAAAGTAAAAGAATGTGAAACATTGAAGAAAATAACAAACGAATGAAATCAACAACAGAAATCAGTCGTGCATTTGTGGTTACAGCAGCAATTGACCTTACCACGTGGGAGATTTTAGCTCCCTGCGTGACATCCGAGTCCAAGAAAATCAACAATGTGGAATGGCTTACTTGGATAATTGTTCATTAAACAAAAAGAAGGGAATAAGAACAGTCCCTCATACCAAAGTGGTTTCCTTAGACACGTGTGTCAAGCTTTCGTCCCTGTGCAATACGATGAAAAGTATTAGAAGGAGAAACATAGAAGGAAATAACAAACAAAGGAAATCAACAACAGAAGTCAATCGTGCATTCGTGGTTACAGCAGCAATGGACCTTACCACGTGGGAGATTATAGCTAGCTGCGTGACATCCGAGTCCAAGAAAATCAACAATGTGGAATGGATTACTTGGATAATTGTTCATCAAAAAGAAAAGAAGAATGAGAACAAACCTTTGTGGTTTCCTTAGACACGTGTGTCAAGCTTTCGTCCTTGTGTAATACGATGAAAAGAGTTAGAATGAGAAACATTGAAGGAAATAACAAACAAATGAAATCAACAACAGAAGTCAGTCGTGCATTTGTGGTTACAGCAGCAATTGACCTTACCACGTGGGAGATTATAGCTACCTGCGTGACATCCGAGTCCAAGAAAATCAACAATGTGGAATGGCTTACTTGGATAATTGATCATTTTACAGAAAGAATGGAATAAGAACAGTCCCTTATACCGATGTGGTTTCCATAGACACGTGTGTCAAGCTTTCGTCCCTGTGCAATACGATGAAAAGTGTTAGAAAGAGAAACATTGAATTTAATAACAAACAAATGAAATCAACAACAGAAGTCAGTCGAGCATTTGTGGTTACAGCAGCAATTGACCTTACCACGTGGGAGATTATAGCTACCTGCGTGACATCCGAGTCCAAGAAAATCAACAATGTGGAATGGCTTACTTGGATAATTGTTCATCAAAAAGAAAAAAGGGAATGAGAACAAACCCTTGTGGTTTCCTTAGACACGTGTGTCAAGCTTTCGTCCCTGTGCAATACGATGAAAAGTGTTAGAATGAGAAACATAGAAGGAAATAACAAACAAATGAAATTAACAACAGAAGTCAGTCGTGCATTTGTGGTTACAGCAGCAATTGACCTTACCACGTGGGAGATTATAGCTTCCTGCGTGACATCCGAGTCCATGAAAATCAACAATGTGGAATGGCCTACTTGGATAATTGATCATTTTACAGAAAGAATGGAATGAGAACAGTCCCTCATTCCAATGTGGCTTCCTTAGACACGTGTGTCAAGCTTTCGTCCCTGTGCAATACGATGAAAAGTGTTAGAATGAGAAACATTGAAGAAAATAACAAACGAATGAAATCAACAACAGAAGTCAGTCGAGCATTTGTGGTTACAGCAGCAATTGACCTTACCACGTGGGAGATTATAGCTACCTGCGTGACATCCGAGTCCAAGAAAATCAACAATGTGGAATGGATTATTAGGATATTTGTTCATCAAAAAGAAAAGAGGGAATGAGAACAAACCCTTGTGGTTTCCTTAGACACGTGTGTCAAGCTTTCGTCCCTGTGTAATACGATGAAAAGAGTTAGAATGAGAAACATTGAAGGAAATAACAAACAAATGAAATCAACAACAGAAGTCAGTCGTGCATTTGTGGTTACAGCAGCAATTGACCTTACCACGTGGGAGATTATAGCTACCTGCGTGACATCCGAGTCCAAGAAAATCAACAATGTGGAATGGCTTACTTGGATAATTGATCATTTTACAGAAAGAATGGAATAAGAACAGTCCCTTATACCGATGTGGTTTCCATAGACACGTGTGTCAAGCTTTCGTCCCTGTGCAATACGATGAAAAGTGTTAGAATGAGAAACTTTGAAGAAAATAACAAACGAATGAAATCATCAACAGAAGACAGTCGTGCATTTGTGGTTACAGCAGCAATTGACCTCACCACTTGGGAGATTATAGCTACCTGCGTGACATCCGAGTCCAAGAAAATCAACAATGTGTAATGGCTTACTTGGATAATTGTTCATCAAAAAGAAAAAAGGGAATAAGAACAGTCCCTCATACCAATGTGGCTTCCTTAGACACGTAAGTCAAGCTTTCGTCCCTGTGTAATACGATGAAAAGAGTTAGAATGAGAAACATAGAAAGAAAAAACTTACAAATGAAATCAACAACAGAAGTCAGTCGTGCATTTGTGGTTACAGCAGCAATTGACCTTACCACGTGGGAGATTATAGCTACCTGCGTGACATCCGAGTCCAAGAAAATCAACAATGTGGAATGGCTTACTTGTATAATTGTTCATTAAACAAAAAGAAGGGAATAAGAACAGTCCCTTATACCAAAGTGGTTTCCTTAGACACGTGTGTAAAGCTTTCGTCCCTGCGCAATACGATGAAAAGTAATAGAATGTGAAACATTGAAGAAAATAACAAACGAATGAAATCAACAACAGAAATTAGTCGTGCATTTGAGGTTACAGCAGCAATTGACCTTACCACGTGGGAGATTTTAGCTCCCTGCGTGACATCCGAGTCCAAGAAAATCAACAATGTGGAATGGCTTACTTGGATAATTGTTCATTAAACAAAAAGAAGGGAATAAGAACAGTCCCTCATACCAAAGTGGTTTCCTTAGACACGTGTGTCAAGCTTTCGTCCCTGTGCAATACGATGAAAAGTATTAGAATGAGAAACATAGAAGGAAATAACAAACAAAGGAAATCAACAACAGAAGACAATCGTGCATTCGTGGTTACAGCAGCAATGGACCTTACCACGTGGGAGATTATAGCTACCTGCGTGACATCCGAGTCCAAGAAAATCAACAAAGTGGAATGGCTTACTTGGATAATTGTTCATTTAACAAAAAGAAGGGAATGAGAACAGTCCCTTATACCAAAGTGGTTTCCTTAGACACGTGTGTCAAGCTTTCGTCCCTGCGCAATACGATGAAAAGTAAAAGAATGTGAAACATTGAAGAAAATAACAAACGAATGAAATCAACAACAGAAATCAGTCGTGCATTTGTGGTTACAGCAGCAATTGACCTTACCACGTGGGAGATTTTAGCTCCCTGCGTGACATCCGAGTCCAAGAAAATCAACAATGTGGAATGGCTTACTTGGATAATTGTTCATTAAACAAAAAGAAGGGAATAAGAACAGTCCCTCATACCAAAGTGGTTTCCTTAGACACGTGTGTCAAGCTTTCGTCCCTGTGCAATACGATGAAAAGTATTAGAAGGAGAAACATAGAAGGAAATAACAAACAAAGGAAATCAACAACAGAAGTCAATCGTGCATTCGTGGTTACAGCAGCAATGGACCTTACCACGTGGGAGATTATAGCTAGCTGCGTGACATCCGAGTCCAAGAAAATCAACAATGTGGAATGGATTACTTGGATAATTGTTCATCAAAAAGAAAAGAAGAATGAGAACAAACCCTTGTGGTTTCCTTAGACACGTGTGTCAAGCTTTCGTCCTTGTGTAATACGATGAAAAGAGTTAGAATGAGAAACATTGAAGGAAATAACAAACAAATGAAATCAACAACAGAAGTCAGTCGTGCATTTGTGGTTACAGCAGCAATTGACCTTACCACGTGGGAGATTATAGCTACCTGCGTGACATCCGAGTCCAAGAAAATCAACAATGTGGAATGGCTTACTTGGATAATTGATCATTTTACAGAAAGAATGGAATAAGAACAGTCCCTTATACCGATGTGGTTTCCATAGACACGTGTGTCAAGCTTTCGTCCCTGTGCAATACGATGAAAAGTGTTAGAAAGAGAAACTTTGAAGAAAATAACAAACGAATGAAATCAACAACAGAAGTCAGTCGTGCATTTGTGGTTACAGCAGCAATTGACCTCACCACTTGGGAGATTATAGCTACCTGCGTGACATCCGAGTCCAAGAAAATCAACAATGTGTAATGGCTTACTTGGATAATTGTTCATCAAAAAAAAAAAGGGAATGAGAACAGTCCTTCATACCAATGTGGCTTCCTTAGACACGTAAGTCAAGCTTTCGTCCCTGTGTAATACGATGAAAAGAGTTAGAATGAGAAACATAGAAAGAAAAAACTTACAAATGAAATCAACAACAGAAGTCAGTCGTGCATTTGTGGTTACAGCAGCAATTGACCCTACCACGTGGGAGATTATAGCTACCTGCGTGACATCCGAGTCCAAGAAAATCAACAATGTGGAATGGCTTACTTGTATAATTGTTCATTAAACAAAAAGAAGGGAATAAGAACAGTCCCTTATAACAGAGTGGTTTCCTTAGACACGTGTGTCAAGCTTTCGTCCCTGTGCAATACGATGAAAAGTGTTAGAATGAGAATCATTGAAGAAAATAACAAACGAATGAAATCAACAACAGAAGTCAGTCGTGCATTTGTGGTTACAGCAGCGATTGAACTTACCTCGTGGGAGATTATAGCTACCTGCGTGACATCCGAGTCCAAGAAAATCAACAATGTGGAATGGCTTATTTGGATAATTGTTCATCAAAAAGAAAAAAGGGAATAAGAAGAGTCCCTTATACCAATGTGGTTTCCTTAGACACGTGTGTCAAGCTTTCGTCCCTGTGCAATACGATAAAAAATGTTAGAATGAGAAACATTGAAGGAAATAACAAACAAATGAAATCAACAACAGAAGTCAGTCGTGCATTTGTGGTTACAGCAGCAATTGACCTTACCACGTGGGAGATTATAGATACCTGCGTGACATCCGAGTCCAAGAAAATCAACAATGTGGAATGGCTTTCTTGGATAATTGATCATTATACAGAAAGAATGGAATAAGAACAGTCCCTTATACCGATGTGGTTTTCATAGACACGTGTGTCAAGATTTCGTCCCTGTGCAATACGATGAAAAGTGTTAGAATGAGAAACATTGAATAAAATTACAAACGAATGAAATCAACAACAGAAGTCAGTCGTGCATTTGTGGTTACAGCAGCAATTGACCTTACCACGTGGAAGATTATAGCTACCTGCGTGACATCCGAGTCCAAGAAAATCAACAATGTGGAATGGCTTACTTGGATAATTGTTCATTTAACAAAAAGAAGGGAATGAGAACAGTCCCTTATACCGAAGTGGTTTCCTTAGACACGTGTGTCAAGCTTTCGTCCCTGTGCAATACGATGAAAAGTGTTAGAATGAGAAACATAGAAGGAAATAACAAACAAATGAAATTAACAACTGAAGTCAGTCGTGCATTTGTGGTTACAGCAGCAATTGACCTTTCCACGTGGGAGATTATAGCTAGCTGCGTGACATCCTAGTCCGAAAAAATCAACAATGTGGAATGGCTAACTTGGATAATTGTTCATCAAAAAGAAAAAAGGGAATAAGAACAGTCCCTCATTCCAATGTGGCTTCCTTAGACACGTGTGTCAAGCTTTCGTCCCTGTGCAATACGATGAAAAGTGTTAGAATGAGAAACATTGAAGAAAATAACAAACGAATGAAATCAACAACAGAAGTCAGTCGAGCATTTGGGGTTACAGCAGCAATTGACCTTACCACGTGGGAGATTATAGCTACCTGCGTGACATCCGAGTCCAAGAAAATCAACAATGTGGAATGGATTACTTGGATAATTGTTCATCAAAAAGAAAAGAGGGAATGAGAACAAACCCTTGTGGTTTCCTTAGATACGTGTGTCAAGCTTTCGTCCCTGTGTAATACGATGAAAAGAGTTAGAATGAGAAACATTGAAGGAAATAACAAACAAATGAAATCAACAACAGAAGTCAGTCGTGCATTTGTGGTTACAGCAGCAATTGACCTTACCACGTGGGAGATCATAGCTACCTGCGTGACATCCGAGTCCAAGAAAATCAACAATGTGGAATGGCCTACTTGGATAATTGATCATTTTACAGAAAGAATGGAATAAGAACAGTCCCTTATACCGATGTGGTTTCCATAGACACGTGTGTCAAGCTTTCGTCCCTGTGCAATACGATGAAAAGTGTCAGAATGAGAAACTTTGAAGAAAATAACAAACGAATGAAATCAACAACAGAAGTCAGTCGTGCATTTGTGGTTACAGCAGCAATTGACCTCACCACGTGGGAGATTATAGCTACCTGCGTGACATCCGAGTCCAAGAAAATCAACAATGTGTAATGGCTTACTTGGATAATTGTTCATCAAAAAGAAAAAAGGGAATAAGAACAGTCCCTCATACCAATGTGGCTTCCTTAGACACGTAAGTCAAGCTTTCGTCCCTGTGTAATACGATGAAAAGAGTTAGAATGAGAAACATAGAAAGAAAAAACTTACAAATGAAATCAACAACAGAAGTCAGTCGTGCATTTGTGGTTACAGCAGCAATTGACCTTACCACGTGGGAGATCATAGCTACCTGCGTGACATCCGAGTCCAAGAAAATCAACAATGTGGAATGGCTTAATTGTATAATTGTTCATTAAACAAGAAGAAGGGATTAAGAACAGTCCCTTATACCAAAGTGGTTTCCTTAGACACGTGTGTCAAGCTTTCGTGCCTGTGCAATACGATGAGAAGTGTTAGAATGAGAAACATTGAAGAAAATAACAAACAAATGAAATCAACAACAGAAGTCAGTCGTGCATTTGTGGTTACAGCAGCAATTGACCTTACCACGTGGGAGATTATAGATACCTGCGTGACATCCGAGTCCAAGAAAATCAACAATGTGGAATGGCTTTCTTGGATAATTGATCATTATACAGAAAGAATGGAATAAGAACAGTCCCTTATACCGATGTGGTTTTCATAGACACGTGTGTCAAGATTTCGTCCCTGTGCAATACGATGAAAAGTGTTAGAATGAGAAACATTGAATAAAATTACAAACGAATGAAATCAACAACAGAAGTCAGTCGTGCATTTGTGGTTACAGCAGCAATTGACCTTTCCACGTGGGAGATTATAGCTAGCTGCGTGACATCCTAGTCCGAAAAAATCAACAATGTGGAATGGCTAACTTGGATAATTGTTCATCAAAAAGAAAAAAGGGAATAAGAACAGTCCCTCATTCCAATGTGGCTTCCTTAGACACGTGTGTCAAGCTTTCGTCCCTGTGCAATACGATGAAAAGTGTTAGAATGAGAAACATAGAAGGAAATAACAAACAAATGAAATTAACAACAGAAGTCAGTCGTGCATTTGTGGTTACAGCAGCAATTGACCTTTCCACGTGGGAGATTATAGCTAGCTGCGTGACATCCTAGTCCGAAAAAATCAACAATGTGGAATGGCTAACTTGGATAATTGTTCATCAAAAAGAAAAAAGGGACTAAGAACAGTCCCTCATTCCAATGTGGCTTCCTTAGACACGTGTGTCAAGCTTTCGTCCCTGTGCAATACGATGAGAAGTGTTAGAATGTGAAACATTAAGAAAATAACAAACGAATGAAATCAACAACATAAGTCAATCGTGCATTTGTGGTTACAGCAGCAATTGACCTTACCACGTGGGAGATTATAGCTTCCTGCGTGACATCTGAGTCCAAGAAAATCAACAATGTGGAATGGCTTACTTGGATAATTGTTCATTAAACAAAAAGAAGG
The DNA here is from genome assembly GCF_914767665.1 of Harmonia axyridis. Classification (NCBI taxonomy): domain Eukaryota; kingdom Metazoa; phylum Arthropoda; class Insecta; order Coleoptera; family Coccinellidae; genus Harmonia; species Harmonia axyridis. Next base: position 45,087,142 of record NC_059502.1, on the reverse strand, counting down.
GAATAAGAACAGTCCCTCATACCAAAGTGGTTTCCTTAGACACGTGTGTCAAGCTTTCGTCCCTGAGCAATACGATGAAAAGTGTTAGAATGAGAAACAAAGAAGGAAATAACAAACAAATGAAATCAACAACAGAAGTCAATCGTGCATTCGTGGATACAGCTGCAATGGACCTTACCAAGTGGGAGATTATAGCTACCTGCGTGACATCCGAGTACAAGAAAATCAACAATGTGGAATGGCTTACTTGGATAATTGTTCATTAAACAAAAAGAAGGGAATAAGAACAGTCCCTCATACCAAAGTGGTTTCCTTAGACACGTGTGTCAAGCTTTCGTACCTGTGCAATACGATGAAAAGTGTTAGAATGAGAAACATAGAAGGAAATAACAAACAAATGAAATCAACATTAGAAGTCAGTCGTGCATCTGTGGTTACAGCAGCAATTGACCTTACCACGTGGGAGATTATAGCTACCTGCGTGACATCCGAGTCCAAGATAATCAACAATGTGGAATGGCCTACTTGGATAATTGTTGATTAAACAAAAAAAAGAGAATGAGAACAGTCCCTTATACCAAAGAGGTTTCCTTAGACACGTGTGTCAAGCTTTCGTCCCTGTGCAATTCGATGAGAAGTGTTAGAATGAGAAACATTGAAGGAAATAACAAACAAATGAAATCAACATTAGAAGTCAGTCGTGCATTTGTGGTTACAGCAGCAATTGACCTTATCACGTGGGAGATTATAGCTACCTGCGTGACATCCGAGTCCAAGATTATCAACAATGTGGAATGGCTTACTTGGATAATTGTTCATTAAACAAAAAGAAGGGAATGAGAACAGTCCCTTATACCAAAGTGGTTTCCTTAGACACGCGTGTCAAGCTTTCGTCCCTGTGCAATACGATGAAAAGTGTTAGAATGAGAAACATAGAAGGAAATAACAAACAAATGAAATCAACATTAGAAGTCAGTCGTGCATCTGTGGTTACAGCAGCAATTGACCTTACCACGTTACAGATTATAGCTACCTGCGTGTCATCCGAGTCCAAGAAAATCAACAATGTGGAATGGCTTACTTGGATAATTGATCATCATACAGAAAGAAGGGAATAAGAACAGTTCCTTACACCGATGTGGTTTCCATAGACACGTGTGTCAAGCTTTCGTCCCTGTGCAATACGATGAGAAGTGTTAGAATGAGAAACATTGAAGGAAATAACAAACAAATGAAATCAACAACAGAAGTCAGCCGTCCAATTGTGGTTACAGCAGCAATTGACCTTTCCACGTGGGAGATTATAGCTAGCTGCGTGACATCCTAGTCCGAAAAAATCAACAATGTGGAATGGCTAACTTGGATAATTGTTCATCAAAAAGAAAAAAGGGACTAAGAACAGTCCCTCATTCCAATGTGGCTTCCTTAGACACGTGTGTCAAGCTTTCGTCCCTGTGCAATACGATGAGAAGTGTTAGAATGTGAAACATTAAGAAAATAACAAACGAATGAAATCAACAACATAAGTCAATCGTGCATTTGTGGTTACAGCAGCAATTGACCTTACCACGTGGGAGATTATAGCTTCCTGCGTGACATCTGAGTCCAAGAAAATCAACAATGTGGAATGGCTTACTTGGATAATTGTTCATTAAACAAAAAGAAGGGAATAAGAACAGTCCCTCATACCAAAGTGGTTTCCTTAGACACGTGTGTCAAGCTTTCGTCCCTGAGCAATACGATGAAAAGTGTTAGAATGAGAAACAAAGAAGGAAATAACAAACAAATGAAATCAACAACAGAAGTCAATCGTGCATTCGTGGATACAGCTGCAATGGACCTTACCAAGTGGGAGATTATAGCTACCTGCGTGACATCCGAGTACAAGAAAATCAACAATGTGGAATGGCTTACTTGGATAATTGTTCATTAAACAAAAAGAAGGGAATAAGAACAGTCCCTCATACCAAAGTGGTTTCCTTAGACACGTGTGTCAAGCTTTCGTACCTGTGCAATACGATGAAAAGTGTTAGAATGAGAAACATAGAAGGAAATAACAAACAAATGAAATCAACATTAGAAGTCAGTCGTGCATCTGTGGTTACAGCAGCAATTGACCTTACCACGTGGGAGATTATAGCTACCTGCGTGACATCCGAGTCCAAGATAATCAACAATGTGGAATGGCCTACTTGGATAATTGTTGATTAAACAAAAAAAAGAGAATGAGAACAGTCCCTTATACCAAAGAGGTTTCCTTAGACACGTGTGTCAAGCTTTCGTCCCTGTGCAATTCGATGAGAAGTGTTAGAATGAGAAACATTGAAGGAAATAACAAACAAATGAAATCAACATTAGAAGTCAGTCGTGCATTTGTGGTTACAGCAGCAATTGACCTTATCACGTGGGAGATTATAGCTACCTGCGTGACATCCGAGTCCAAGATTATCAACAATGTGGAATGGCTTACTTGGATAATTGTTCATTAAACAAAAAGAAGGGAATGAGAACAGTCCCTTATACCAAAGTGGTTTCCTTAGACACGCGTGTCAAGCTTTCGTCCCTGTGCAATACGATGAAAAGTGTTAGAATGAGAAACATAGAAGGAAATAACAAACAAATGAAATCAACATTAGAAGTCAGTCGTGCATCTGTGGTTACAGCAGCAATTGACCTTACCACGTTACAGATTATAGCTACCTGCGTGTCATCCGAGTCCAAGAAAATCAACAATGTGGAATGGCTTACTTGGATAATTGATCATCATACAGAAAGAAGGGAATAAGAACAGTTCCTTACACCGATGTGGTTTCCATAGACACGTGTGTCAAGCTTTCGTCCCTGTGCAATACGATGAGAAGTGTTAGAATGAGAAACATTGAAGGAAATAACAAACAAATGAAATCAACAACAGAAGTCAGCCGTCCAATTGTGGTTACAGCAGCAATTGACCTTACCACGTGGGAAATTATAGCTACCCGCGTGTCATCCGAGTCCAAGAAAATCAACAATGTGGAATGGCTTACTTGGATAATTGTTCATTAAACGAAAAGAAGGGAATAAGAACAGTCCCTTATACCAAAGTGGTTTCCTTAGACACCTGTGTCAAGCTTTCGTTCCTGTGCAATACGATGAAAAGTGTTAGAATGAGAAACATAGAAGGAAATAACAAACAAATGAAATCAACAACAGAAGTCAGTCGTGCATTTGTGGTTACAGCAGCAATTGAACTTACCACGTGGGAGATTATAGCTACCTGCGTGACATCCGAGTCCAAGAAAATCAACAATGTGGAATGGCTTACTTGGATAATTGTTCATTAAACAAAACGAAGGGAATAAGAACAGTCCCTTATACCAAAGTGGTTTCCTTAGACACGCGTGTCAAACTTTCGTCCCTGTGCAATACGATGAAAAGTGTTAGAATGAGAAACATAGAAGGAAATAACAAACAAATGAAATCAACATTAGAAGTCAGTCGTGCATCTGTGGTTACAGCAGCAATTGACCTTACCACGTGGGAGATTATAGCTACCTGCGTGACATCCGAGTCCAAGATAATCAACAATGTGAAATGGCCTACTTGGATAATTGTTGATTAAACAAAAAAAAGAGAATAAGAACAGTCCCTTATACCAAAGTGGTTTCCTTAGACACGTGTGTCAAGCTTTCGTCCCTGTGCAATACGATGAGAAGTGTTAGAATGAGAAACATTGAAGGAAATAACAAACAAATGAAATCAACATTAGAAGTCAGTCGTGCATTTGTGGTTACAGCAGCAATTGACCTTACCACGTGGGAGATTATAGCTACCTGCGTGACATCCGAGTCCAAGATTATCAACAATGTGGAATGGCTTACTTGGATAATTGTTCATTAAACAAAAAGAAGGGAATGAGAACAGTCCCTTATACCAAAGTGGTTTCCTTAGACACGCGTGTCAAGCTTTCGTCCCTGTGCAATACGATGAAAAGTGTTAGAATGAGAAACATTGAAGAAAATAACAAACGAATGAAATCAACAACAGAAGTCAGTCGTGCATTTGTGGTTACAGCAGCAATTGACCTTACCACGTGGGAGATTATACCTACCTGCGTGACATTCGAGCCAAGAAAATCAACAATGTGGAACGGCTTACTTGGATAATTGTTCATTAAACAAAAAGAAGGGAATAAGAACAGTCCCTTATACCAAAGTGGTTTCCATAGACACGTGTGTCAAGCTTTCGTCCCTGTGCAATACGATGAAAAATGTTAGAATGAGAAACATCAAAGGAAATAACAAACAAATGAAATCAACAACAGAAGTCAGTCGTGCATTTGTGGGTACAGCAGCAATTGACCTTACCACGTAAAAGATAATAGCTACCTGCGTGTCATCCGCGTCCAAGAAAATCAACAATGTGTAATGGCTTACTTAGATAATTGATCATTATACAGAAAGAAGGGAATAAGAACAGTCCCTTATACCAATGTGGTTTCCATAGACACGTGTGTCAAGCTTGGATAATTGTTCATTAAATAAAAAGAAGTGAATAAGAACAGTTCCTTATACCAATGTGGTTTCCATAGACACGTGTGTCAAGCTTTCGTCCCTGTGCAATACGATGAGAAGTGTTAGAATGAGAAACATTGAAGGAAATAACAAACAAATGAAATCAACAACAGAAGTCAGCCGTCCAATTGTGGTTACAGCAGCAATTGACCTTACCACATGGGAGATTATAGCTAGCTGCGTGACATCCTAGTCCGAGAAAATCAACAATGTGGAATGGCTTACTTGGATAATTGTTGATTAAACAAAAAGAAGGGAATAAGAACAGTCCCTCATAGATACAATTGAATTGTAATTATTCATTTCATAGTAGAAACTGGTATTCGTCCAAAGAAACATGAATAGAATTGGGATTTTATAAATAAAAAAATATAAAAATTGAATATAAGATTCTAACATATGAATTTAGCAATAAAGAGTTCTAATAATAACAATATAAGATTCTACTTTCGAAATTTAATGCCGTCTTTTTAATCGATTGCAGAGTTCATTCATTCGAAACCTTGCTTTCATATTTCATATGCATTGTCATTTCTAGACATTACTCTATTTCATTGGTCAATTATTATTTGATTCTGAATTGCGAAACGACGAATTTTTCTATTCTTTTAAATCTGAGGTCTAAAAATGTAAAAGAATTGAATAGACTTGACCAATCCTTATTCAGAAGCAAATTCTAGAGGTTTTAGTCATTTACATTAGTAAATGGTGGAACATCCAAAATGTTACCAAATCGAGGCCTATGCCATTGAATAGTTGGTATCCCAGACAATCGAAACTACTAGCGTACACCAGATGTAAATTATAAGCACAGACCTTTAACTGTAGTAAGAGAGAAATTCAATATATTCTGAGTTCTCATGTCTAATATCCAGGATAATAAAATTTAAAGAAATCCAATCTGACCTTGGACAGAACTTTTTTTTGAGTAATTATTCAACTAAGTTTTTATTTTCAAGTGAATTAGAGGACCAATAGAAAAAAAAAATTTTATAGTAATCAGAGACGAGAATTCTCCAAAAAAATTGTTCTGACCCAGGAAAAGGAATAATAGGTTATAAAACGGAAATTAATGAGTGTTTTGTTCTGGGTCATTATAGATATAGGTTAATTCAGAGTTCATGACTGGTATATTTGTGATTTTTGTGAAACAAAAAAAAATTACATGATTCTTGTGCATGAAGTACGATCTTCCAAAATATCCTCATTTATCTAGGTTACAGAAGTAGGAGAACGTAGCGCTGCTGAACACAGGGGAAAATTATAAAGTTTGGTCAAGTTTTTTTTTATAACATTGAGCGAAATTCACCTGATTTTAAGAGCAAAGAAAAAGGAATAAAGAGTCCAAAGTCCTGAAATAGCTAATACTGTTTATGGTTGATTGGAATTTTCACGAAGACGATCTTTTTTTCCTTCTGAGATAGTAGTTCTTGCAAAAATTTAATTTAAGTTTCAGGAAAAGAAATTTCTTCAAAAAAAACAAACAAAATTTGACATTTATACAAAGTTCGTTTATTAAAATATAATATTTGTTTTTTATATACATATACATATACATATACATATATATAACATTGTAAAGTCAATTTATCATATTCTCCCGAAATACAATACATGGCATTACTCATGAAACAACAGAAAAATATTACAATGTTCAGCATCCTTAAATCTAATCTGTACAAATTAACAACTATATCAATGAATCTTTACACTTCACACCGTATCACTCCTTCGATAAAATAATAAATAAGGAACTCTATCTCCTTGACGTTTAAGAACATCTTCTTCCGTAACTCTGTTTATTTTAGAGTCATCAAACCTCAACCATGTATTATACCCCGAATGGAAAGTATCTGCTATATAATGCCCATAGCTGGCCTCCTTTCCTACATGGTATACTACAGATATTAATTTATATTGTCTCTCCGCTGAAGTATTCGTCCTTCCAGATAATATTTTAGAATCAATCTGCAGATTGATGGGAAATTCCATAGTCTTCATTATTTTAGTGCAGCCATTCATTCTGTATTCGAAGCATTTCAAATGTAATACTTAAACTACAGGCAACTTCTCTATCATCACTTGCTGCCATGCTTCAACCGTTTCTTTCGTTTTCGATGATGTCAGACCCTTTAGTTTGTTCTTGGTTATAAGGCCTTTTAAAGCCTCAGCTATGTTATTTGCTTTCTTAATATTTAATGGCAATGTTAGGAATGGTTCAATATTTTCTGAAGTTTCGTCTCTGGTTTTATGGATTTTTGAACAGAGAAGTCCTCCGAATATATCACTAATCGGTGTCTTGTCCATTTGTATTTCTCTTGTTACATTCCCTTCGTTCCTAGGACCAATCATCCACATCTATTTTCACTTCTTTTTTAGCTGCTTGAATATTTTCGTCATGGCTAATCAATTTCATTATTCCCATCATTTCATCATTGAGTCCATTCAACAGAAGGCCCAAGAATTCTTCGGCGTCTTCTTGTCGGCCTTCAACAAGGAAAGAATCGCTACGTGTTCCGTTTAGCATCGTATAAAACGATGAGGCCTCAAACGAATTGCCATTGTCTATATTGACGAAAGTTTGCTTCTTGTTCTTCTTTTTTGAACGTGACTTGCGTCTTACATTGGGCAGATTATCGAAGTTATTCATAAATTTACACCTGGATTAGTTGAATAATGAAAATACATATATAAAATTGTTATTCAATCAGAGTTGCAAATTATATTTATTTACACTTACATATTTTCACTCATTGTTATTGATTTCAGTGCATTATTGTGAGTGAAGTTCTCTGATAGCCGTTTGAGGAGATTACAAAGTGGTGGGCAAGCAAGTAAGGCTTGTAATATTGAGTTTATATAACAAAAGTTACTTTTGTTTCGTAAACACCTGGGTTTAAAACTGGTTTGCATCCCAGCAATTAAATAGTTCTTGAGAAATTCTGAAAATTCAAAAATATTACTAACCATGATAGAAACTTGAATTTTCACTGATATCTGTAGGTGAAAACCAAAGCATTCCACTTTTCATCGAGTAAAATGGGTTCAACCAAGTAAAATAATTATCTACTGTAGATGTTAGCAAATTGTTAGTTGAAAGTAAGATAAATATATAAAAAAAGATATGGTTTTGAACTCACCTCCTAACATATGAGTGGCTGAATCTATTTTTTTGACTACTTTTGTATGTTTTGAAGATGTTACATGTGAATCATTAATTTTATTGTCTATTTTCTCATTCGATATTGTTTTAACATCTTTATCAAATAGACTAGCCCATGATTTTTTCCATACATTTACTGTGGGCTCCTCAATTTTAGATTCATTTTTATTCGAGATGCTACTTTCAATTTTTTCAATTGTCCTATTGGAAATTGTATCATTTTTGATTATCTATGTATTATCTCTTGCATTAATTTCAACTGTTTTTACAGCTGAACTAGGGGGAGTTGAAGGTTTCGAATGTTTTCCTGTCATCTCATTCTGGATAAAAGGATTTGTGATTGATAATGCATTGTAATTGATTACAGATTTTCTACACTCATTTTCTGAAAAAGTTGATATTAGTTGATTCATTATTATATTACATATTCATATTGACCATGAATAATTCTTTTAAGATCTCTATACTAACTTGCAGAAAATTTTTGTTTAACTCTACAGGGTAATTTGTATTCACTAGAATTGGTAAATAATATATTATTAATAATACCTCTTCTTCTTCTAACTGAGTTAACTCCAAGAAATGTAGATTCTGAAAAAAAAATAACAATATAATAGTGGAAATCATTTTGGAAATTATAATATTTCTGTATATAGTATATCCAAAGTCCCTTGAAATAGTCTATAAAAACGCTTGGCCAGAGATAATTGCAAAACAGTCATAAACCAGTAAGGCGAAATTTATATCCCTCAGTGGAAGCAGAAGGCTGAATGATAATGATGTACAGAGTGATTCACCGCGATGGCTTATTGTTTATGGAAAACTAATAATAATTTTGTGCTGAAAATTTAATCAATTTCAGATTACTACCTTCTTATTTCAAACGGCACACCCAGTATATTATTGCATTATCAGATAGCTTGGTTGATGATAATTTCAGCAATATGGCAATACTTGAGTATAAGCTGAACAGTTCATAAGTTGAAGAGATTCCTATAGATATCTAATGAAAAGTTTTTCGGAAAAATCTTTATTTTTTTATTCATTCAGTCAAATTTACGTAGATATAAAAAGAGAGGGGTCTCAAGCAAACTCTATACTTGAAGAGTTTTCGAGGAAAAACTTCAACTGAGGAAAACTGCAATTTCTCATTGAATGGAGTAGTTTATGACTTCCAGAAAACATGAAAAGAAACTAAAAAGTCGAAATTTCTTGAATTGTAATAAATTTTTCGTTAAGAAAGTTGAGAATTCATAAACCAATAAAAAAAAACTAACTACATAAAATATAACTGATATTTGAAAATATTCGAAGAAATGAAAATATCCCTAAATTAGTATTAAAAAAATTACCTCCATATTCAAACAATTAACTATTTAAACATGAAACTTTCCACTAGAAATATCACTTCAACAACTGTTTATAAAGTAACTCTTTGAAGAATGTTCGCTAAACTGAGGTTACTTACAATTTGTCAACCCGGCATGGTTGACGAACATAGAATATTTTTCTTCTTCTTAACTATGTACAGGTCGAGCCATATACCTAATATTAGGGGCAAGTTGCACCATTTGCCTAAACATTGATTAAAATTTAAACATTGATTAATTTCTGATTTCTCTTGAGAAATCATAGAGTAATCAACGTTTAAATTTTTAATTAATGTTTAGGCAAATGATGCCACTGGCTCTTTGTCTATTGGGTGAAATATAGAAGTGCGCGTGCGCCGCATATTTTTTTGTTCATTCAGTCAATTTTATGTAGATATAAAAAGAGAGGGGTCTCAAGCAAATTCTATACTTGAGGAGTTTTCGAGGAAAAACTTCAACTAAGGAAAACTGCAATTTCTCATTGAATGGAGTAGTCTATGACTTCAGAAAACATGAAAAGAAACTCAAAAGTCGAAATTTCATGAATTGTAATAAATTTTTCGTTATGATGGTGGAAAATCCATAAACCAATAAAAAAAAACTAACTACATGAAATATAACTGATATTTGAAAATATTCGAATAAATTAAAACAACCCTAAGCTAGTATTGAAAAAATTACCCCCATATTCAAACAATTTTCTATTTAAACATGAAACTTTCCACTAGAAATATCACTTCAACAACTGTTTATAAAGTAACTCTTGGATGAATATTCGCTAAACTGAGGTTACTTACAATTTGTCAACCCGGCATGGTTGACGAACATAGAATATTTTTCTTCGTCTTAACTATGTACAGGTCGAGCCATATACCTTATATTAGATCCCAGTTGCACCATTTGCCTTAATTTTCTCTTGAGAAATCATAGAGTAATCAACGTTTGAATTTTTAATTAATGTTTAGGAAAATGGTGCAACTGGCCCTTAGTCTATTAGGTAGAATATAGAAGTGCGCGTGCGCCCCATATTAAATTTCAATAATAATATATATAATAATAATAATAATTTTCAAACAGATAATTTCTAAACTGTGCTCGAAATAAAAAATTCCAATCCCACAAAATTATCTGTATTTCGTTTCTTCATTTCCAGCTTAATTTTATTGTAATCTATGGTCCACAGTTCGCATTGAAAAAGTGTCCAGCGGACAGGATAAATAGAAGGCGCTAGTGTAGCTAGAGGGTATATTTGTATTTTGTGGTTTCTGTAATCTGCATTCCGTGGTTTCATTTTAAGCGTGGTTATATTCATAGATAAATACAAATGTACCCCTTATATATGAATATAATTGATTCTGATAGATGTGGCAAGCTGAAAAATAAATATTAAATTCTGTTGATAATTAAAACATAGGTAATGAGAAAACCATTTTCTGTTGATATTTCGACATTTCGATCTTCAGCGGAATATAACAATTATGTTAAATTATTATATTTACTTTAATATTATTTTTGTGTCTCCCGACCAAAGTACAAATTTCCGAAATTATTTTTTGGTCCCGATAATAGGGACATTCGATCTGCCAACCCAAGAAAGCGAACATACTTTTGTTGGATAGCACATATGCCTACTTATGCGTTTCGTCCCTGGCACACACACCGGACTCATCAGTGTGACTTTGGTATAATTGTGTGTGCCGTGTCACAGACGCTTGGGGAATTTATTATTATCGGGAGCCGCCGGGACTCGAACCCGGCACCTTGTCGCATCTCGGTGAGCGAGTCTACCTCTTAACGTATAGGCTACCGAATGCTGTGTTTATTGTTGCTATGTGGAGCTTTATGAGAAGCCGCCACACTTTCATTCTTTTTGAAGTTTTTTATGAAATTTACCTTAGAACATAGAATATACTCTAAGAAATTAGCCTTCTAGTTATTCAGTGAATAGTTTTCTATTCAGTGAGTAGTTGATATTTATGAATATTCGTTACTATACACTGATGATGATTAGATAGTTGAGTAATTAATCATTTGTGAAGTTAAGAATGAAAGTTTGAATGATCACTTTTCAGGAATAATTGAGAGAAGGTATTGAAATTGGAGATCACATATGTTGAAATTGATAGATACAATTGAATTGTAAATATTCATTTCATAGTAGAAACTGGTATTCGTCCAAAGAAACATGAATAGAATTGGGATTTTATAAATAAAAAAATATAAAAATTGAATATAAGATTCTAACATATGAATTTAGCAATAAAGAGTTCTAATAATAACAATATAAGATTCTACATTCGAAATTTAATGCCGTCTTTTTAATCGATTGCAGAGTTCATTCATTTGAAACCTTGCTTTCATATTTCATATGCATTGTCATTTCTAGACATTACTCTATTTCATTGGTCAATTATTGTTTGTTCTGAATTGCGAAACGACGAATTTTTCTATTCTTTTAAATCTGAGGTCTAAAAATGTATGAGAATTGAATAGACTTGACCAATCCTTATTCAGAAGCAAATTCTAGAGGTTTTAGGCATGTACATTAGTAAATGGTGGAACATCCAAAATGTTACCAAATCGAGGCCTATGCCATTGAATAGTTGGTATCCCAGACAATCGAAACTACTAGCGTTCACCAGATGTAAATTATAAGCACAGACCTTTAACTGTTGTAAGAGAGAAATTCAATATATTCTGAGTTCTCATGTCTAATATCCAGGATAATAAAATTTAAAGAAATCCAATCTGACCTTGGACAGAACTTTTTTTTGAGTAATTATTCAACTAAGTTTTGATTTTCGAGTGAATTAGAGGACCAATAGAAAAAAGAAATTTTATAGTAATCAGAGACGAGAATTCTCCAAAAAAATTGTTCTGACCCAGGAAAAGGAATAATAGGTTATAAAACGGAAATTAATGAGTGTTTTGTTTTGGGTCATTATAGATATAGGTTAATTCAGAGTTCATGACTGGTATATTTGTGATTTTTGTGAAACAAAAAAAAATTACATGATTCGAGCGCATGAGGTACGATCTTCCAAAATATCCTCATTTATCTAGGTTACAGAAGTAGGAGAACGTAGCGCCGCTGTACACAGGGGAAAATTATAAAGTTTGGTCAAGTTTTTTTTTATTACATTGAGCGAAATTCACCTGATTTCAAGAGCAAAGAAAAAGGAATAAAGAGTCCAAAGTCCTGAAATAGCTAATACTGTTTATGGTTGATTGGAATTTTCACGAAGACGATCTTTTTTTCCTTCTGAGATAGTAGTTCTTGCAAAAATTTAAATTAAGTTTTAGGAAAAGAAATTTCTTCAAAAAAAACAAACAAAATTTTACATTTATACAAAGTTCGTTTATTAAAATATAATATTTATTTTTTATATACATATACATATACATATATATAACATTGTAAAGTCAATTTATCATATTCTCCCGAAATACAATTCATGGCATTACTCATGAAACAACAGAAAAATATTACAATGTTCAGCATCCTTAAATCTAATCTGTACAAATTAACAATTTTATCAATGAATCTTTACACTTCACACCGTATCACTCCTTCGATAAAATAATAAATAAGGAACTCTATCTCCTTGACGTTTAAGAACATCTTCTTCCGTAACTCTGTTTATTTTAGAGTCATCAAACCTCAACTATGTATTATACCCCGAATGGAAAGTATCTGCTATATAATGCCCATAGCTGGCCTCCTTTCCTACATGGTATACTACAGATATTAATTTATATTGTCTCTCCGCTGAAGTATTCGTCCTTCCAGATAATATTTTAGAATCAATCTGCAGATTGATGGGAAATTCTATAGTCTTCATTATTTTAGTGCAGCCATTCATTCTGTATTCGAAGCATTTCAAATGTAATACTAAAACTACAGGCAACTTCTCTATCATCACTTGCTGCCATGCTTCAACCGTTTCTTTCGTTTTCGATGATGTCAGACCCTCTAGTTTGTTCTTGGTTGTAAGGCCTTCTAATGCTTCAGCTATGTTATTTGCTTTCTTAATATTTAATGGCAATGTTAGGAATGGTTCAATATTTTCTGAAGTTTCGTCTCCGGTTTTATGGATTCTTGAACAGAGAAGTCCTCCGAATATATCACTAATCGGTGTCTTGTCCATTTGTATTTCTCTTGTTACATTCCCTTCGTTCCTAGGACCAATAACTTTCCAATCATCCACATCTATTTTCACTTCTTTTTTAGCTGCTTGAATATTTACGTCATGGCTTATCAATTTCATTATTCCCATCATTTCATCATTGAGTCCATTCAACAGAAGGCCCAAGAATTCTTCGGCGTCTTCTTGTCGGCCGTCAACAAGGAAAGAATCGCTACGTGTTCCGTTTAGCATCGTATAAAACGATGAGGCCTCAAACGAATTGCCATTGTCTATATTGACGAAAGTTTGCTTCTTGTTCTTTTTTTTTTGAACGTGACTGGCGTCTTACATTGGGCAGATTATCGAAGTTATTCATAAATTTACACCTGGATTAGTTGAATAATGAAAATACATATATAAAATTGTTATTCAATCAGAGTTGCAAATTATATTAATTTATACTTACATATTTTCACTCATTGTTATTGATTTCAGTGCATTATTGTGAGTGAAGTTCTCTGATAGCCGTTTGAGGAGATTACAAAGTGGTGGGCAAGCAGGTAAGGCTTGTAATATTGAGTTTATATAACAAAAGTTACTTTTGTTTCGTGAACACCTGGGTTTAAAACTGGTTTGCGTCCCAGCAATTTAATAGTTCTTGAGAAATTCTGAAAATTTAAAAATATTACTAACCATGATAGAAACTTGAATTTTCACTGATATCTGTAGGTGAAAACCAAAGCATTCCACTTTTCATCGAGTAAAATGGGTTCAACTAAGTAAAATAATTATCTACTGTAGATGTAAGCAAATTGTTAGTTGAAAGTAAGATAAATATATAAAAAAAGATATGGTTTCGAACTCACCTCCTAACATATGAGTGGCTGAATCTATTTTTTGACTACTTTTGTATATTTTGAAGATGTTACATGTGAATCATTAATTTTATTGTTTATTTTCTCATTCGATATTGTTTTAACATCTTTATCAAATAGACAAGCCCATGATTTTTTCCATACATTTACTGTGGGCTCCTCAATTTTAGATTCATTTTTATTCGAGATGCTACTTTCAATTTTTTCAATTGTCCTATTGGAAATTGTATCATTTTTGATTATCTCTGTATTATCTCTTGCATTAATTTCAACTGTTTTTACAGCTGAACTAGGGGGAGATGAAGGTTTCGAATGTTTTCCTGTCATCTCATTCTGGATAATAGGTTTTGTAATTGATAATCCATTGTAATTGATTACAGATTTTCTACACTCATTTTCTGAAAAAGTTGATATTAGTTGATTCATTATTATATTACATATTCATATTGACCATGAATAATTCTTTTAAGATCTCTATACTTACTTGCAGAAAATTTTTGTTTAACTCTACAGGGTAATTTGTATTCACTAGAATTGGTAAATAATATATTATTAATAATACCTCTTCTTCTTCTAACTGAGTTAACTCCAAGAAATGTAGATTCTGAGAAAAAAAATAACAATATAATAGTGGAAATCATTTTGGAAATTATAATATTTCTGTATATAGTATATCCAAAGTCCCTTGAAATAGTCTATAAAAACGCTTGGCCAGAGATAATTGCAAAAGAGTCATAAACCAGTAAGGCGAAATTAATATCCCTCAGTGGAAGCAGAAGGCTGAATGATAATGATGTACAGAGTGATTCACCGCGATGGCTTATTGTTTATGGAAAACTAATAATAATTTTGTGCTGAAAATTTAATCAATTTCAGATTACTACCTTCTTATTTCAAACGGCACACCCAGTATATTATTGCATTATCAGATAGCTTGGTTGATGATAATTTCAGCAATATGGCAATACTTGAGTATAAGCTGAACAGTTCATAAGTTGAAGAGATTCCTATAGATATCTAATGAAAAGTTTTTCGGAAAAATCTTTATTTTTTTATTCATTCAGTCAAATTTACGTAGATATAAAAAGAGAGGGGTCTCAAGCAAACTCTATACTTGAAGAGTTTTCGAGGAAAAACTTCAACTAAGGAAAACTGCAATTTCTCATTGAATGGAGTGGTCTATGACTTCCAGAAAACATGAAAAGAAACTAAAAAGTCGAAATTTCTTGAATTGTAATAAATTTTTCGTTAAGAAAGTTGAAAATTCATAAACCAATAAAAAAAACTAACTACATAAAATATAACTGATATATGAAAATATTCGAAGAAATGAAAATATCCCTAAACTAGTATTAAAAAAATTACCTCCATATTCAAACAATTTTCTATTCAAACATGAAACTTTCCACTAGAAATATCACTTCAACAACTGTTTATAAAGTAACTCTTTGAAGAATGTTCGCTAAACTGAGGTTACTTACAATTTGTCAACCCGGCATGGTTGACGAACATAGAATATTTTTCTTCTTCTCAACTATGTACAGGTCGAGCCATATACCTAATATTAGGGGCCAGTTGTACCATTTGTCTAAACATTGATTAAAATTTAAACATTGATTAATTTCTGATTTCTCTTGAGAAATCATAGAGTAATCAACGTTTAAATTTTTAATTAATGTTTAGGCAAATGGTGCAACTGGCCCTTAGTCTATTAGGTAGAATATATAAGTGCGCGTGCGCCTCATATTAAATTTCAATTATAATATATATAATAATAATAATTTTCAAACAGATAGATTCTAAACTGTGCTCGAAATAAAAAATTTCAATCCCACAAAATTATCTGTATTTCGTTTCTTCATTTCCAGCTTAATTTTATTGTAATCTATGGTCCACAGTTCGCATTGAAAAAGTGTAAAGCGGACAGGATAAATAGATGGCGCTAGTGTAGCTAGGGGTATATTTGTATTTTGTGGTTTCTGTAATCTGCATTCCGTGGTTTCATTTTAAGCGTGGTTATATTCATAGATAAATACAAATGTACCCCTTATATATGGTTATAATTGATTCTGATAGATGTGGCAAGCTGAAAAATAAATATTAAATTCTGTTGATAATTATAACATAGGGAATGAGAAAACCATTGTCTGTTGATATTTCGACATTTCGATCTTTAGTGGAATATAACAATTATGTTAAATTATTATATTTACTTTAATATTATTTTTGTGTCTCCCGACCAAAGTACAAATTTCCGAAATTATTTTTTGTTCCCGATAATAGGGACATTCGATCTGCCAACCCAAGAAAGTGAACATACTTTTGTTGGATAGCACATATGCCTGCTCATGCGTTTCGTCCCTGGCACACACACCGGACTCATCAGTGTGATTTTGGTATAATTGTGTGTGCCGTGTCACAGACGCTTGGGGAATTTATTATTATCGGGAGCCGCCGGGACTCGAACCCGGCACCTTGTCGCATCTCGGTGAGTGAGTCTACCCCTTAACGTCTAGGCTACCAAATGCTGTGTTTATTGTTGCTATGTGGAGCTTTATGAGAAGCCGCCACACTTTCATCCTTTTTGAAGTTTTCTATGAAATTTACCTTAGAACATAGAATATACTCTAAGAAATTAGCCTTCTAGCTATTCAGTGAATAGTTTTCTATTCAGTGAGTAGTTGATATTTATGAATATTCGTTACTATTCACTGATGATGATTAGATAGTTGAGTAATTAATTATTTGTGAAGTTACGAATGAAAGTTTGAATGATCACTTTTCAGGAATAATTGAAAAAAGATATTGAAATTGGAGATCACATATGTTGAAATTGATAGATACAATTGAATTGTAATTATTCATTTCATAGTAGAAACTGGTATTCGTCCGAAGAAACATGAATAGAATTGGGATTTTATAAATAAAAAAATATAAAAATTGAATATGAGATTCTAACATATGAATTTAGCAATAAAGAGTTCTAATAATAACAATATAAGATTCTACATTCGAAATTTAATGCCGTCTTTTTAATCGATTGCAGAGTTTATTCATTTGAAACCTTGCTTTCATATTTCATATGCATTGTCATTTCTAGACATTACTCTATTTCATTGGTCAATTATTGTTTGATTCTGAATTGCGAAACGACGAATTTTTCTATTCTTTTAAATCTGAGGTCTAAAAATGTAAAAGAATTGAATAGACTTGACCAATCCTTATTCAGAAGCAAATTCTAGAGGTTTTAGGCATGTACATTAGTAAATGGTGGAACATCCAAAATGTTACCAAATCGAGGCCTATGCCATTGAATAGTTGGTATCCCAGACAATCGAAACTATTAGCGTACACCAGATGTAAATTATAAGCACAGACCTTTAACTGTAGTAAGAGAGAAATTCAATATATTCTGAGTTCTCATGTCTAATATCCAGGATGATAAAATTTAAAGAAATCCAATCTGACCTTGGACAGATCTTTTTTTTGAGTAATTATTCAACTAAGTTTTGAATTTCAAGTGAATTAGAGGACCAATAGAAGAAAAAAATTTTATAGTAATCAGAGACGAGCATTATCCAAAAAAATTGTTCTGACCCAGGAAAAGGAATAATAGGTTATAAAACGGAAATTAATGAGTGTTTTGTTTTGGGTCATTAAAGATATAGGTTAATTCAGAGTTCATGACTGGTATATTTATGATTTTTGTGAAACAAAAAAAAATTACATGATTCGAGTGCATGAGGTACGATCTTCCAAAATATCCTCATTTATCTAGGTTGCAGAAGTAGAAGAACGTAGCGCCGCTGAACACAGGGGGAAATTATAAAGTTTGGTCAAGTTTTTTTTTATTACATTGAGCGAAATTCACCTGATTTCAAGAGCAAAGAAAAAGGAATAAAGAGTCCAAAGTCCTGAAATAGCTAATACTGTTAATGGTTTATTGGAATTTTCACGAAGACGAACTTCTTTTCCTTTCTGAGATCGTAGTTCTTATAAAAATTTAATTTAAGTTTTAGGAAAAATTTAGGAAATTTCTTCAAAAAAACAAACAAAATTTTACATTCATACAAAGTGCGTTTATTAAAATATAATATTTATTTTTGATATACATATATATATATATATATATATATATATATATATATATATATATATATATATATATAGATTTGTTTTACCGCTTATACAGACCCGAATCGATATACTCTACCGACTTTTCAGTCCAAAACTGACGTTGTCAGACCCGACTCCGGGTCTGGTAGCGTTTAACCATATATTCTTGATCAGGGACGTTCGGGGATGCCAGGGATAAATTTTCAGCCGGGTGTGAAAAATCGGTGAAACATCATAATATATACAGAAAACTTCAGGGTTCGGCCAGTGCGAGGGCGCTTATATCGAGAGTAACACGCTGTATATAATTAATATATTCGATCGACTACTCCAGACCCTAAATATGACAACGCTGTAGATTGTATATAAACTTAAACCTCACACTCCGCACTGCTTATACAAACCCGGTATATAGGACCGACGTCGATAGAAATCATTTTTTATTTTTTCTTATAGAGCTCGTAAATCGGATATTCCATTTTTCTGAAATATACATCTAAAAACCATACGATTTGAAGCTTATACAAACCCGGTACATTGAATCGACGTCATGAGAATTGGATAGTGATCCTTTCGATTATGAACCTAGCAGTCATACTTGAAGAATTTATTAAAACTAATAGTATTTTTCCATAGGTAGTCGTTGTGATAAATGCTTTCTTTTAGAGAACTTGGAATTCTGCTTAAGGGAACAGAGATACATGAAAAATTTTATGAGTGGTACAAATTTTCTTATTAACTTGAATGAAACGCATACGTGAACGTAAGAGGTTCTTTCATATACAATTTTTTTAAATCTGTCCCAAACGTAAAAATCCGAAGTTGATGGAGCTGTACTTCTCACTGGGCACGAAACAGGTTCTGTCATATGTATCCTTCGATAAGGAAGCAATTCGTTCAAAAATATACCAACGTTGAGCCTAGAGTATGCGGAACACTCATTCTATTGAAAAATGATTTCACGCCTATCAATCAACGAAACTTCCAGAAAAGAAGTTTCATATCTGTTTCCGAAAATTCTTCATAATTTTCCTGCCTATGATTGCACGAAACTAGTGAATGCGGAACTTCCTCTTGAGAAAAAAGAAGTAAATTCGCCAGATTCGAAAATATTTCTGGCAAATCAAAAGTTGCATGCCAAACATACTATTCAACCTCAAAGCGAAATAATTATCGAATTAGGATCAACGTGGAAAATGAAGACGAAAAATGAACTAAGGTAGAAAATCTTTTAAGAATCAAAAGAACTTCAAATTGAGGGTTATCAATAAATATGACTCAAACGACCGCAAATGAGTCATACCAACTTATTCTCCACGGTTCAAGTCTTATTTGGAATCATCCTGTATAGAACTTGAGTTATTGTGTAGTGCAGCATGTTTTTCTGCTTGTTACAGGAGAGCTGCATGCTATCATTTTTCTCCAAAGACTTTGATCTTCGGATTTTGAAAAAAAAAAATTATCAAGCAATTGAATTCGAATATTTGATGAGTAATTGTCGTTCGAAATCGATTCTGTCGGGCGCAGACATGATGAGTATAGAATCAAGTTTAATGATTTATGACTACCTATGATATAACTTTATTTTATATTGTTTTGTATAAACAATGAAAATATTATATAAATGAACCGAATAAAAACCATGCTTCACAATCAAAACTATGTTGGAAATGATGGCCAATCATAAAAAGAACGGTTTGAATTCAATCAATTAGGAGTGTTAAGGAAGAATACAATAGATTGGTATAGTGTTATGAGGAGATATTGAACGTTTTCTGTGAAATTCATAGGAATATCGAAACTAAAAAGAATGAATCAAAATAAAATCATTGATATAAATGTTATTTCGATGACTGGAATGATCTAATTCTTAGTTACAACTAGTTGAAAAAAATAAATATTCTTAGAATTTGTCTCAGAACTGAAATCATCTGGAAAAATAAGAATGTGTAAGTGAAATAGATATTGTGAGCGGGTACTTGATTGAAAAATTCATTGAAAATATAATTATAATAAAAACTGAAAATATCACATAACTGCAAGTCTGCAAATAAGGTTTAAAAATAACAAAACAAATATAAAATGAATACTTTTCAGTCTCAAACAAATATTTTCAATTACACTCTATTTTTGCTAGTATTCTTTATATACCAGGATTTTAATTCGAACTTGGGCATCATTCTGGAAACTTGGCGAATGCATGGAAATGAATTCCATACATTCATGTTTTCTGGGAGGATTCTTATTCCTTACATGATTCTTGAAGTGTATTAGTACTAATTGCTTCTCCTCTGCTGACCTCATATGGAGTTTTACTTCTTTGAGTGACCACGTCAGTTGATGAGCCTTGAAATATAGGTATCAAATATAAGATTTCTGGGCTTTTCACGGCCATTATCTGAAACAGAACCTATATAAAACATTTAATATTCCTGCATATTGAGAAGGTGTACACTCTGTTTGTGAGCTGCGAATCAAATTTTGCCTCAGATATAAACATTAATTATTGAACTGTTCAAAATAATCATCATTCGTTTTTCATTACAATAAATATTGGAATAACACAAACATGTATTTTGTTAGATGTAAATCAGAAAAATTTCTATGAAAAATAACAATTCTTTTTCTTTCTAAACATATATAACACTAAATATAAATTATTCATCAAACTTAAAGAATCATCGAAAGTTTTACTTTCACATGGCAAATGACTTATTGAAATCTGTGGACTTCAGATAAGGGAAATTGTCCGTGGCCACCAAGATTTACTATCGTTAGATTTGTTCCTTTGGTCACATTCAAAGAGTATCATTCATCAATTGAAAAATTTCGAAATAAATTATCCGGCACTGTTAAATTCAGAGAACTTGGTGGCCACCGAATATATCTGAAGTTCACAGATTATAATGGATAGGCTTTAGGGTGACTTGCTATGTGGAACTGAATTTTTTGATTATTTATATAGTTGGATGAGCAATTTATATTCCATGTTATCATTATGAAAAGGAAATAAAAAGCGATTTCCTTTCTCATAGAAATTTTTTCGATTAACATTCAAAAACCACAAGATTGTATCACATCTATAATAACTAACAGCAATAAAAAATGATTACACGAATAGATTCTACTGAAGAAAGCTCCTGTAGAATGTTTTTGTTTTATTTAGTATAGTACCAATGATAAGAATGGTATGGGAACTTTTCTTTATACTCCATTTTCAACTTTCTTTGTGTAGCTTGAAAACAGATATACAGAAGGGCAGACCAAGAAACAGATGAATGGACGGACATACAGACGTACGAAAAGATAATCAGACATACGGATGGAATGTCATACATACAGACAAACAGGCATATGGACGGAAGGACAGACAATGAATTTGACTTATGATTTTTCATCAGGTATTCGCAACTCTATCGTTTGAGATAATTTTCGGCTTAACATTCGAAAACGAAAACTTTCCTCGAAAAACGAGCGCGCAAGTACTATTTTTCTAATCTTTAACATTCTGTGTGATTCGAATTAGGAATGCATGTATGAGGTTCTAAGAAAAAATTAAAATTTTCTTGGTTAGGAATAACTTTCGATATACTTACACAATCCCCCAATCTATAATGATGACCCATCGATGCACATTGCTTATTTAAATGAACCTCTCTTTCAAAGTCGATACCTACAGAACAGATTATCAGTTGTTTCATAATTTGTATCACTAAAATTAGTGAGGCAATAATGAGTTA
Source organism: Harmonia axyridis (assembly GCF_914767665.1). Taxonomy (NCBI): domain Eukaryota; kingdom Metazoa; phylum Arthropoda; class Insecta; order Coleoptera; family Coccinellidae; genus Harmonia; species Harmonia axyridis. The sequence goes on along the minus strand of NC_059502.1, from coordinate 45,065,198 downwards.
TTGCTTCGAACAATATCATAATCTAAAGAAATTGTCTCATGGAGTATTCATAATCTATTCTATTTAAAAATATAATAATAATTTTTACTATGCAGTTGCTGCGCGCGGACATTGTTCCTTCACATATCAACACAACTCATACCAATTAAACGATACCACAATAACACAAAAATTTCGAGCCCTTTTGTATATCGAATAAACAAGATCGGACCCAAATGCGAGAACGCCCCACTCTGTATATAATTGTTATGGTCAATCAACGTCTCCATTCCCTCAATGTGGTTGACCGCAGATGAAAGGCAACGATTTCAATATGAGATATTTTATCTTATCTGTATATAAACCTAAAACTAACACTTGGCTACTTATACAAGCCCGGTAAAAACGGCCGTCGTCATGAGAAATGCTCATTTCGAATTGTCTGTACCCAGATCGAAAATGAAATATTTAAACTATTTGCATTATATGCAGGTGATGTATGTAAGGAAGGAAAACGACTTCATGATTTGATTCTTGTATGAAAATTAGAAGGAGTAGTTCAATTATTTTTCGAAATGAGCCTCATTTCCAAGATACATTCCGTACAGCTCTAATAGTGTGTTGGCGAGTTTATGGTTATTGATATTTGTAACTGCTCTGAATAAACATCGAATACAATTACTCTACATAATGTTCGAAATTATTTTTGTGAAGATGATATTTCAGACATATAATCAGACTTTGGAAAAGAATATCGAAAGAGTAGAGTAGATACTTTTTTTGAAATAAATCGATGCTTACGAGTATATCTGACCACTTTCAATACAGACACACGAAATTTTAGAATATTTCATTCTATGGTGCACTAACGCATTGATATGAAATGAGAAGAAGAATTTTTTCGAATGATCAACAATTTTTCATTCTCATACGATTTTGATGGAACAAAGCGTAGATGTTGTTTGTTGTTGTGAAATAGATAAATTAATCACTTTATTTCCATATACAGTTGATACTCCTTCTAATTTTCATACAAGAATCAAATCATGAAGTCATTTTCCTTCCTTACATACATCACCTTCATATAATGTAAATAGCTTAAATATATGATTTTACGAGCTGCGTACAGAAAATTCCAAAAGAGTATTTCTCATGACGACGCCCGTATTTACTGGGCTTGTATAAGTAGCCAAGTGTTACTTTCAGGTCCATATACAGAAAAGATGAAATATCTAATATAGAAAAAGTTGCCTTTTATTTTCGGCCTACCACATTGAGGGACTGGAGACGTTGATTGACCATAACAATTATATACAGAGTGGGGCGTTCTCGCATGTCGAGTTCGATCTTGATTATTCGATATAAAAAGGGCGCGAAATGTTCGTGTTATTGTAGCATCGTTTAATTGGTATAAGTCGTGTTGAGAAGTGAAGGAACAATGTCCGCGCGCAGCAACTGCATAGTAAAAATTGCGACAGGAATGGGTATTATTATTATTATTACATTTTTTTATAGAATAGATTCTGATTACTCCATGAGACAATTTCATTAGTTCATGATATTGTTTGAAGCAATAACTTATCATTTTCTCACTAATTTTAGTGATACAAATTATGAATCAACTGAAATCTATTCTGCAGGTATCGACATTGAAAGAAAGGTTCATTGAAATAAGCAATGTGCACCGATGATCTAATATTGAAATCGTTGCCTTTCATCTGCGGTCAACCACATTGAGGGAATGGAGACGTTGATTGACCATAACAATGATATACAGAGTGGGGCGTTCTCGTATTTGGGTCCGATCTTGTTTATTCGATATACAAAAGGGCTCGAAATTTTGGTGTTATTGTGGTATCGTTTAATTGGTATGAGTTCTGTTGAGATATGAAGGAACAATGTCCGCGCGCAGCAACTGCATAGTAAAAATTGCGACAGGTATTACTATTATATTTTTGAATAGAATAGATTATGAATACTCCATGAGACAATTTCTTTAGATTATGATATTGTTCGAAGCAATAACTCATTATTGCCTCACTAATTTTAGTGATACAAATTATGAAACAACTGATAATCTGTTCTGTAGGTATCGACTTTGAAAGAGAGGTTCATTTAAATAAGCAATGTGCATCGATGGGTCATCATCACAGATTGGAAGATAGTGTTAATATATTTAAAGTTATTCCTAGCCAAGAGTATTTTAATTTTTCCCTAGGACCCCATACATGCATTTCTAATTCGAATTACACAGAATGTTAAAGATGAGAAAAATAGTTCTTGCGCGCTCGTTTTTCGAGGAAAGTTTTCGTTTTCGCATAATAAGCCGAAAATTATCTGAAACAATAGAGTTTCGACTCCCGGACGAAAAATCATAGGTCAAATTCTTTGTCTGTCTCTCCGTCTGTATGCCTATTTGTCTGTATGTATGTCATTCCATCCGTATGTCTGTTAACATGATATATAAATTGCTCATCAAACTATATAAAAGCCTCTCAATTTATTATTGCCAGGTATTTTCTTTTCAAAATTTTTCAACTGATGAATGGTGCTCTTCAAATGTGATCAAAGGGACAAATCTAACGATGTTAAATTCATAGATCTTGGTGCCCACCGACAATTCACATTATCTGAAGTCCACAGATTTTAATATGATATTTGACATGTGAAAGTAAAACTTTCGATAATTTTTGAAGTTAGATGAATAATTAATATTAAGTGTTTTATATGTTTCAGACGGAAAAAAATCAATTAGCATAGAAATTTTTCAGATTTACATCTGAAAAAACACACGATTGTATTATGATTTCAAAACTTAATTGCAACGAAAAATAAATGATGACTATTTTGAGCAGTTCAATAGTTAATTTCTGTTTTATATCTGAGGCCAAATATGATTTGTTCCTCACAAACAGAGTGTACCGGGTGGGCAAATTTCGATGTTTTAGCACTACGTCTTTTAAACCTGAGGTGATAAACAAAATCTGATACCCTATACTCGGTCTCTTTTTCTGAGAAAATAGCAAGAGTTGTATTCATTTTTGGCCACCTGCTTTTATTTTCGAGTTATAAACGAAAATTGGAAAAATGGCGATATCGAAAAACTTTTATATTTCCGCTAATACTGATGCTAGAGCTCCGAAATTAAAACATTATACAGGCACTTTTTTACGAAGAATCCAGTTATGTTTTTTCAAAGGGGAACACTAAATTTCTGTGTCATTTCTTGAAAGCTTAATTTTTCCTGATTTCAAAAATATATAACATTGTGTGGTTTGAATCAAAATAAATAACAGAAAATGGTCAAAAATCTTTTTTTAACTAAGAGTCTCAATATTTAACTTTAATTTTGGGTCGAAGCTTCGTAATTAATGACCCTTTTGAAAAAACAAGACCGCTACTGGATTTTACGTGAAAAAGTGCCTCGATAATGTTTCAATTTCAGAGCTCTATCTTCAGTATTTTCCCAATTTTTGCTTATAACTCGAAAACAAAAGATGGTGGCCAAAAATGAATACTACTCTTGTTACTTTCTCAGAAAAAGAGACCGAGAATCGGTATGAGATTTTGTCTATGTCTAATGGTTTAAAAGTTGTAGTGCTAAAACATCGAAATTTGCCCACCCTGTACACCTATTGAAGTAGGCAGGAATATTAAATGTTTTATATAGGTTCTGTTTGAGATAATGGCAGTGAAAGCCCAGAATGTTTCAAAAAAAATCTAATATTTGATACTTATATTCCAAGGTTCTTCAACTGACGTGGTCACTTAAAGTGAAGAAGTAAAACAGAACCGTCATATATGGCCAGGAGAGGAGAAGAATTTTGTACTTCAAACACTTTGAGAATCATGTAAGGAATAAGAAGCCTCCCAGAAAACATAAATGTATGGAATTCATTTCCACGCATTCACCAAGTTTCCAGAATGATGACGAAGTTAGAATTTAAATCCTAGTATATCGGGTGTCCCAAGGTGAGTGGCCTATTAGATTATTATGGAAACTATTGATGGTAAAGATTTCAAATTTTGTGGATAGATATTTGGCCAGTTAAGGTACATTTTTAAAATAATTTCACATTTCCAGTGTTGCCGGATGTACGACCATTTGGCAACAACTTTGTTATTTTGAATGGGACATCCGGTATTTCTATTTTTTTTATGATACTCCATAAAATATTAACTCTATTCACTCTTACTTTTCCATCCCTATCTTTAACGGTTTTTGAGTTATTAATTATTTTTCGAAATTTTAGATCAAATTGGCGTATTACGAAAATGACTCTAGTTCGCTCAATATTTGAGATTTAAGTCAGAAATTTTGCAAGTCGTTAGATATTGATCTGATCTGTGTCACTGCTTTTGAATTATGGTTGTCAATAATACAGGACGGACCAAAAAAAATTATCATTTGCCAAGTTACAAAATTGTAAAAAAGTTTATTTTTTCAAATTAGACACCTAGTATATTTTTCAATTTTTGGAATCAGTACAACACATTCTACAATTTTTCTATTCACTTACACAGACTTTTTTACTATTTTGTAACTTGGTAAATGATGAGTTTTTTTGGTCCGTCCTATATTATTGACAACCATAATTCAAAAGTAGTGACACAGATCAGATCAATATCTAACGACTTGCAAAATTTCTGACTTAAATCTCAAATATTGAGCGAACTAGAGTCATTTTCGTAATACGCCAATTTGATCTAAAATTTCGAAAAATAATTAATAACTCTAAAACCGTTGAAGATAGGGATGGAAAAGTAAGAGTGAATAGATTTAATATTTTATGGTGTATCATAAAAAAAATAGAAATACCGGATGTCCCATTTAAAATAACAAAGTTGTTGCCAAATTGTCGTACATCCGGCAACACTGGAAATGTGAAATTATTTTAAAAATGTACCTTAACTGGCCAAATATCTATCCACAAAATTTGAAATCTTTACCATCAATAGTTTCCATAATAATCTAATAGGCCACTCACCTTGGGACACCCGATATATAGAATTCCAGCAAAATAGATTGTTAATAAAAATATTTCATTGAGACTGAAAAGTATTAATTATATTTTCAATGAGTTTTTTAATCAAGTACCCGATCACAATATCTATTTCACTCACATATTCTAATTTTTCCAGAAGATTTCAGTTCTGAGACAAATTCTAAGAATGTTTATCGTATTCAATTTAGTTGTAACTAAGAAGTATTAGTATTAAAGTTATTATAAATTAACAAAATCATAATATCTATTTTGCCATCCTTGATGTTTTCTCGCTATAATGGTCGATCAAATACAACTCATCTCACAAAAGTTTCGCTGTGCTCTCATCAAACACAAGAACTCATAACCAAAATTTCAGATAACTTATTTCATCACCTAACTCCAGATTCAGACATAATATAATCGTGATTGGCGGATATATTGTAAGATATCGATATTTTCTGAATTCAATTACAATCGTTTGAGATCATTTCTACTCGATATTCGAAAATTACGGACATTCTAACAAATTTTCATTCATTCAAAGTAACAGTTGAGATTATTCAATAAACATATTTCATGAAATCGCTGAACCATGCGAAAAATGCAATATTATCTTGATTTGTTCAGTTCTCAACGCCACTTATACAATTATAACAAAATGGTATATCGAATAGACGCGATAAGACCCTGTGATCTGGCAACACCGCTGGGATCGACAAGGTGGGCTGTACATGTCAGTCGAGTATATGTGGGAATGAAAAGTCGGCGGAACGTGACGGGTCTCAAAAAGAGAACAGAATATATAACTTTCTTGAATGAAAAAAAAATTTTCCCCTCTATGGATGCCTAAGGAGTTATATTTTCAAACAGCTGATTTTTCACATATACACTCCAAGAAAACACTCGGATCACATGGGTCTGAGGTAGCCTGCCAAGTATAACGGGACTGAATACGTCTGTTGGATGAATATATATATATATATATATATATATATATATATATATATATATATATATATATATATATATATATATATATAACATTGTATAGTCAATTTATCTTATTCTCTCGAAATACAATTCATGGCATTACTCATGAAACAACAGAAAAATATTACGATGTTCAGCATCCTTAAATCTAATCTGTACAAATTAACAATTTTATCAATGAATCTTTACACTTCACACCGTATCACTCCTTCGATAAAATAATAAATAAGGAACTCTATCTCCTCGACGTTTAAGAACATCTTCTTCCGTAACTCTGTTTATTTTAGAGTCATCAAACCTCAACTAAGTATTATACCCCGAATGGAAAGTATCTGCTATATAATGCCCATAGCTGGCCTCCTTTCCTACATGGTATACTACAGATATTAATTTATATTGTCTCTCCGCTGAAGTATTCGTCCTTCCAGATAATATTTTAGAATCAATCTGCAGATTGATGGGAAATTCTATAGTCTTCATTATTTTAGTGCAGCCATTATTTCTGTATTCGAAGCATTTCAAATGTAATACTAAAACTACAGGCAACTTCTCTATCATCACTTGCTGCCATGCTTCAACCGTTTCTTTCGTTTTCGATGATGTCAGACCCTCTAGTTTGTTCTTGGTTGTAAGGCCTTCTAATGCTTCAGCTATGTTATTTGCTTTCTTAATATTTAATGGCAATGTTAGGAATGGTTCAATATTTTCTGAAGTTTCGTCTCCGGTTTTAAGGATTCTTGAACAGAGAAGTCCTCCGAATATATCACTAATCGGTGTCTTGTCCATTTGTATTTCTCTTGTTACATTCCCTTCGTTCCTAGGACCAATAACTTTCCAATCATCCACATCTATTTTCACTTCTTTTTTAGCTGCTTGAATATTTTCGTCATGGCTTATCAATTTCATTATTCCCATCATTTCATCATTGAGTCCATTCAACAGAAGGCCCAAGAATTCTTCGGCGTCTTCTTGTCGGCCTTCAACAAGTAAAGAATCGCTACGTGTTCCGTTTAGCATCGTATAAAACGATGAGGCCTCAAACGAATTGCCATTGTCTATATTGACGAAAGTTTGCTTCTTGTTCTTCTTTTTTGAACGTGACTTGCGTCTTACATTGGGCAGATTATCGAAGTTATTCATAAATTTACACCTGGATTAGTTGAATAATGAAAATACATATATAAAATTGTTATTCAATCAGAGTTGCAAATTATATTTATTTATACTTACATCTTTTCTCTCATTGTTATTGATTTCAGTGCATTATTGTGAGTAAAGTTCTCTGATAGCCGTTTGAGGAGATTACAAAGTGGTGGGCAAGCAAGTAAGGCTTGTTATATTGAGTTTATATAACAAAAGTAACTTTTGTTTCGTGAACACCTGGGTTTAAAACTGGTTTGCTTCCCAGCAATTTAATAGTTCTTGAGAAATTCTGAAAATTCAAAAATATTACTAACCATGATAAAAACTTGAATTTTCACTGATATCTGTAGGTGAAAACCAAAGCATTCCACTTTTCATCGAGTAAAATGGGTTCAACTAAGTAAAATAATTATCTACTGTAGATGTGAGCAAATTGTTAGTTGAAAGTAAGATAAATATATGAAAAAAAAATGGTTTTGAACTCACCTCCTAACATATGAGTGGCTGAATCTATTTTTTTGACTACTTTTGTATGTTTTGAAGATGTTACATGTAAATCATTAATTTTATTGTCTATTTTCTCATTCGATATTGTTTTAACATCTTTATCAAATAGACTAGCCCATGATTTTTTCCATACATTTACTGTGGGCTCCTCAATTTTAGATTCATTTTTATTCGAGATGCTACTTTCAATTTTTTCAATTGTCCTATTGGAAATTGTATCATTTTTGATTATCTCTGTATTATCTCTTGCATTAATTTCAACTGTTTTTACAGCTGAACTAGGGGGAGTTGAAGGTTTCGAATGTTTTCCTGTCATCTCATTCTGGATAAAAGGATTTGTAATTGATAATGCATTGTAATTGATAACAGATTTTCTACACTCATTTTCTGAAAAAGTTGATATTAGTTGATTCATTATTATATTACATATTCATATTGACCATGAATAATTCTTTTAAGATCTCTATACTTACTTGCAGAAAATTTTTGTTTAACTCTACAGGGTAATTTGTATTCACTAGAATTGGTGAATAATATATTATTAATAATACCTCTTCTTCTTCTAACTGAGTTAACTCCAAGAAATGTAGATTCTGAAAAAAAAAATAACGATATAATAGTGGAAATCATTTTGGAAATTATAATATTTCTGTATATAGTATATCCAAAGTCCCTTGAAATAGTCTATAAAAACGCTTGGCCAGAGATAATTGCAAAACAGTCATAAACCAGTAAGGCGAAATTTATATCCCTCAGTGGAAGCAGAAGGCTGAATGATAATGATGTACAGAGTGATTCACCGCGATGGCTTATTGTTTATGGAAAACTAATAATAATTTTGTGCTGAAAATTTAATCAATTTCAGATTACTACCTTCTTATTTCAAACGGCACACCCAGTATATTATTGCATTATCAGATAGCTTGGTTGATGATAATTTCAGCAATATGGCAATACTTGAGTATAAGCTGAACAGTTCATAAGTTGAAGAGATTCCTATAGATATCTAATGAGAAGTTTTTCGGAAAAATCTTTATTTTTTTATTCATTCAGTCAAATTTACGTAGATATAAAAAGAGAGGGGTCTCAAGCAAACTCTATACTTGAAGAGTTTTCGAGGAAAAACTTCAACTAAGGAAAACTGCAATTTCTCATTGAATGGAGTAGTCTATGACTTCCAGAAAACTTGAAAAGAATCTAAAAAGTCGAAAAAAAAACTGCAATTTCTCATTGAATGGAGTAGTCTATGACCTCAGAAAACATGAAAAGAAACTCAAAAGTCGAAATTTCATGAATTGTAATAAATTTTTCTTTATGATGGTGGAAAATCCATAAACCAATAAAAAAAAACTAACTACATGAAATATAAGTGATATTTGAAAATATTCGAATAAATTAAAACAACCCTAAGCTAGTATTGAAAAAATTACCCCCATATTCAAACAATTTTCTATTTAAACATGAAACTTTCCACTAGAAATATCACTTCAACAACTGTTTATAAAGTAACCCTTGGAAGAATATTCGCTAAACTGAGGTTACTTACAATTTGTCAACCCGGCATGTTTGACGAACATAGAATATTTTTCTTCGTCTTAACTATGTACAGGTCGAGCCATATACCTTATATTAGGGGCCAGTTGCACCATTTGCCTAAACATTGATTAAAATTTAAACATTGGTTAATTTCTGATTTCTCTTGAGAAATCATAGAGTAATCAACGTTTAAATTTTTAATTAATGTTTAGGCAAATGGTGCAACTGGCCCTTAGTCTATTAGGTAGAATATAGAAGTGCGCGTGCGCCCCATATTAAATTTCAATAATAATATATATAATAATAATAATAATTTTCAAACAGATAATTTCTAAACTGTGCTCGAAATAAAAAATTCCAATCCCACAAAATTATCTGTATTTCGTTTCTTCATTTCCAGCTCAATTTTATTGTAATCTATGGTCCACAGTTCGCATTGAAAAAGTGTCCAGCGGACAGGATAAATAGAAGGCGCTAGTGTAGCTAGAGGGTATATTTGTATTTTGTGGTTTCTGTAATCTGCATTCCGTGGTTTCATTTTAAGCGTGGTTATATTCATAGATAAATACAAATGTACCCCTTATATATGGTTATAATTGATTCTGATAGATGTGGCAAGCTGAAAAATAAATATTAAATTCTGTTGATAATTATAACATAGGTAATGAGAAAACCATTTTCTGTTGATATTTCGACATTTCGATCTTCAGCGGAATATAACAATTATGTTAAATTATTATATTTACTTTAATATTATTTTTGTGTCTCCCGACCAATGTACAAATTTCCGAAATTATTTTTTGTTCCCGATAATAGGGACATTCGATCTGCCAACCCAAAAAAGCGAACATACTTTTGTTGGATAGCACATATGCCTACTTATGCGTTTCGTCCCTGGCACACACACCGGACTCATCAGTGTGACTTTGGTATGATTGTGTGTGCCGTGTCACAGACGCTTGGGGAATTTATTATCATCGGGAGCCGCCGGGACTCGAACCCGGCACCTTGTCGCATCTCGGTGAGTGAGTCTACCTCTTAACGTCTAGGCTACCGAATGCTGTGTTTATTGTTGCTATGTGGAGCTTTATGAGAAGCCGCCACACTTTCATCCTTTTTGAAGTTTTCTATGAAATTTACCTTAGAACATAGAATATACTCTAAGAAATAAGCCTTCTAGCTATTCAGTGAATAGTTTTCTATTCAGTGAGTAGTTGATATTTATGAATATTCGTTACTATTCACAGATGATGATTAGATAGTTGAGTAATTAATTATTTGTGAAGTTACGAATGAAAGTTTGAATGATCACTTTTCAGGAATAATTGAAAAAAGATATTGAAATTGGAGATCACATATGTTGAAATTGATAAATACAATTGAATTGTAATTATTCATTTCATAGTAGAAACTGGTATTCGTCCAAAGAAACATGAATAGAATTGGGATTTTTTAAATGAAAAAAAATAAAATTGAATATAAGATTCTAACATATGAATTTAGCAATAAAGAATTCTAATAATAACAATATAAGATTCTACATTCGAAATTTAATGCCGTCTTTTTAATCGATTGCAGAGTTCATTCATTTGAAACCTTGCTTTCATATTTCATATGCATTGTCATTTCTAGACATTACTCTATTTCATTGGTCAATTATTATTTGATTCTGAATTGCGAAACGACGAATTTTTCTATTCTTTTAAATATGAGGTCTAAAAATGTAAAAGAATTGAATAGACTTGACCAATCCTTATTCAGAAGCAAATTCTAGAGGTTTTAGTCATTTACATTAGTAAATGGTGGAACATCCAAAATGTTACCAAATCGAGGCCTATGCCATTGAATAGTTGGTATCCCAGACAATCGAAACTACTAGCGTACACCAGATGTAAATTATAAGCACAGACCTTTAACTGTAGTAAGAGAGAAATTCAATATATTCTGAGTTCTCATGTCTAATATCCAGGATAATAAAATTTGAAGAAATCCAATCTGACCTTGGACAGAACTTTTTTTTGAGTAATTATTCAACTAAGTTTTTATTTTCAAGTGAATTAGAGGACCAATAGAAAAAAGAAATTTTATAGTATTCAGAGACGAGAATTCTCCAAAAAAATTGTTCTGACCCAGGAAAAGGAATAATAGGTTATAAAACGGAAATTAATGAGTGTTTTGTTCTGGGTCATTATAGATATAGGTTAATTCAGAGTTCATGACTGGTATATTTGTGTTATTTGTGAAACAAAAAAAAATTTCATGATTCTTGTGCATGAAGTACGATCTTCCAAAATATCCTCATTTATCTAGGTTACAGAAGTAGGAGAACGTAGCGCCGCTGAACACAGGGGAAAATTATAAAGTTTGGTCAAGTTTTTTTTTAGAACATTGAGCGAAATTCACCTGATTTCAAAAGCAAAGAAAAAGGAATAAAGAGTCCAAAGTCCTGAAATAGCTAATACTGTTTATGGTTGATTGGAATTTTCACGAAGACGATCTTTTTTTCCTTCTGAGATAGTAGTTCTTGCAAAAATTTAATTTAAGTTTTAGGAAAAGAAATTTCTTCAAAAAAAACAAACAAAATTTTACATTTATACAAAGTTCGTTTATTAAAATATAATATTTGTTTTTTATATACATATACATATACATATACATATACATATATATAACATTGTAAAGTCAATTAATCATATTCTCCCGAAATACAATACATGGCATTACTCATGAAACAACAGAAAAATATTACAATGTTCAGCATCCTTCAATCTAATCTGTACAAATTAACAACTATATCAATGAATCTTTACACTTCACACCGTATCACTCCTTCGATAAAATAATAAATAAGGAACTCTATCTCCTTGACGTTTAAGAACATCTTCTTCAGTAACTCTGTTTATTTTAGAGTCATCAAACCTCAACCATGTATTATACCCCGAATGGAAAGTATCTGCTATATAATGCCCATAGCTGGCCTCCTTTCCTACATGGTATACTACAGATATTAATTTATATTGTCTCTCCGCTGAAGTATTCGTCCTTCCAGATAATATTTTAGAATCAATCTGCAGATTGATGGGAAATTCTATAGTCTTCATTATTTTAGTGCAGCCATTCATTCTGTATTCGAAGCATTTCAAATGTAATACTTAAACTACAGGCAACTTCTCTATCATCACTTGCTGCCATGCTTCAACCGTTTCTTTCGTTTTCGATGATGTCAGACCCTTTAGTTTGTTCTTGGTTGTAAGGCCTTTTAAAGCTTCAGCTATGTTATTTGCTTCCTTAATATTTAATGGCAATGTTAGGAATGGTTCAATATTTTCTGAAGTTTCGTCTCCGGTTTTATGGATTCTTGAACAGAGAAGTCCTCCGAATATATCACTAATCGGTGTCTTGTCCATTTGTATTTCTCTTGTTACATTCCCTTCGTTCCTAGGACCAATCATCCACATCTATTTTCACTTCTTGAATATTTTCGTCATGAATAATCAATTTCATTATTCCCATCATTTCATCATTGAGTCCATTCAACAGAAGGCCCAAGAATTCTTCGGCGTCTTCTTGTTGGCCTTCAACAAGGAAAGAATCGCTACGTGTTCCGTTTAGCATCGTATAAAACGATGAGGCCTCAAACGAATTGCCATTGTCTATATTGACGAAAGTTTGCTTCTTGTTTTTCTTTTTTGAACGTGACTCGCGTCTCACATTGGGCAGATTATCGAAGTTATTCATAAATTTACACCTGGAATAATTGAATAATGAAAATACATATATAAAATTGTTATTCAATCAAAGTTGCAAATTATATTAATTTATACTTACATATTTTCACTCATTGTTATTGATTTCAGTGCATTATTGTGAGTGAAGTTCTCTGATAGCCGTTTGAGGAGATTACAAAGTGGTGGGCAAGCAAGAAAGGCTTGTAATATTGAGTTTATATAACGAAAGTTACTTTTGTTTCGTAAACCCCTGGGTTTAAAACTGGTTTGGGTCCCATCAATTTTATAGTTCTTGAGAAATTCTGAAAATTAAAAAATATTACTAACCATGATAGAAACTTGAATTTTCACTGATATTTGTAGGTGAAAACCAAAGCATTCCACTTTTCATCAAGTAAAATGGGTTCAACTAAGTAAAATAATTATCTACTGTAGATGTAAGCAAATTGTTAGTTGAAAGTAAGATGAATATATAAAAAAAGATATGGTTTTGAACTCACCTCCTATTATATGAGTGGCTGAATCTATTTTTTTGACTTCTTTTGTATGGTTTAAATATGTTTCATGTGAATCATTAATTTTATTATCTATTTTCTCATTCGATATTGTTTTAACATCTTTATCAAATAGACTAGCCCATGATTTTTTCCATACATTTACTGTGGGCTCCTCAATTTCAGATTCATTTTTATTCGAGATGCTACTTTAAATTTTTTCAATTGTCCTATTGGAAATTGTATCATTTTTGATTATCTCTGTATTATCTCTTGCAATAATTTCAACTGTTTTTACAGCTCAACTAGGGGGAGTTGAAGGTTTCGAATGTTTTCCTGTCATCTCATTCTGGATAATAGGTTTTGTAATTGATAATCCATTGTAATTGATTACAGATTTTCTACACTCATTTTCTGAAAAAGTTGATATAAGTTGATTCATTATTATATTACATATTCATATTGACCATGAATAATTCTTTTAAGATCTCTATACTTACTTGCAGAAAATTTTTGTTTAACTCTACAGGGTAATTTGTATTCACTAGAATTGGTAAATAATATATTATTTATAATACGGACCTCTTCTTCTTCTAACGCAGTTAACTCCAAGAAATGTAGATTCTGAAAAAAAAAATAACAATATAATAGTTGTAATCATTTTGGAAATTATAATATTTCTGTATATAGTATATCCAAAGTCCCTTGAAATAGTCTATAAAAACGCTTGGCCAGAGATAATTGCAAAACAGTCATAAACCAGTAAGGCGAAATTTATATCCCTCAGTGGAAAAAGAAGGCTGAATGATAATGATGTACAGGGTGATTCACCGCGATGGCTTATTGTTTATGGAAAACTAATAATAATTTTCTGCTGAAAATTTTAACAATTTCAGATTACTACCTACTTATTTCAAACGGCACACCCAATATATTATTGCATTATCAGATAGCTTGGTTGATGATAATTTCAGCAATATGGCAATACTTGAGTATAAGCTGAACAGTTCATAAGTTGAAGAGATTCCTATAGATATCTAATGAAAAGTTTTCTGGAAAAATCTATATTTTTTTATTCATTCAGTCAATTTTACGTAGATATAAAAAAATAAGGGTCTCAAGCAAACTCTATACTTGAAGAGTTTTCGAGGAAAAACTTCAACTAAGGAAAACTGCAATTTCTCATTGAATGGAGTAGTCTATGACTTCCAGAAAACATGAAAAGAAACTAAAAAGTCGAAATTTCTTGAATTGTAATGAATTTTTCGTCAAGAAAGTTGAAAATTCATAAACCATTAAAAAAAAACTAACTACATAAAATATAACTGATATTTGAAAATTTTCGAATAAATGAAAATATCCCTAAGCTGGTATTAAAAAAATTACCTACATATTCAAACAATTAACTATTTAAACATGAAACTTTCCACTAGAAATATCACTTCAACAACTGTTTATAAAGTAACTCTTTGAAGAATGTTCGCTAAACTGAGGTTACTTACAATTTGTCAACCCGGCATGGTTGACGAACATAAAATATTTTTCTCCTTCTTAACTATGTACAGGTCGAGCCATATACCTAATATTAGGGGCAAGTTGCACCATTTGCCTAAACATTGATTAAAATTTAAACATTGATTAATTTCTGATTTCTTTCGAGAAATCATAGAGTAATCAACGTTTAAATTTTTAATTAATGTTTAGGCAAATGGTGCAACTGGCCCTTTGTCTATTGGGTAAAATATAGAAGTGCGCGTGCGCCGCATATTTTTTTGTTCATTCAGTCAATTTTACGTAGATATAAAAAGAGAGGGGTCTCAAGCAAATTCTATACTTAAGGAGATTTCGAGGAAAATCTTCAACTAAGGAAAACTGCAATTTCTCATTGAATGGAGTAGTCTATGACTTCCAGAAAACATGTAAACAAACTAAAAAGTCGAAATTTCATGAATTGTAATGAATTTTTTGTTATGATGGTTGAAAATCCATAAACCAATAAAAAAAAAACTAACTACCTGAAATATAACTGATATTTGGAAATATTCGAATAAATTAAAACAACCCTAAGCTAGTATTAAAAAAATAACCTCCATATTCAAACAATTTTCTATTTAAACATGAAACTTTCCACTAGAAATATCACTTCAACAACTGTTTATAAAGTAACTCTTGGAAGAATATTCGCTAAACTGAGGTTACTTACAATTTGTCAACCCGGCATGGTTGACGAACATAGAATATTTTTCTTCTTCTTAACTATGTACAGGTCGAGCCATATACCTTATATTAGGGGCCAGTTGCACCATTTGCCTAAACATTGATTAAAATTTAAACATTGATTATTTTCTGATTTCTCTTGAGAAATCATAGAGTAATCAACGTTTAAATTTTTAATTAATGTTTAGGCAAATGGTGCAACTGGCCCTTAGTCTATAAGGTAGAATATAGAAGTGCGCGTGCGCCTCATATTAAATTTCAATAATAATATAGATAATCATAATAATAATTTTCGAACAGATAGTTTCTAAACTGTGCTCGAAATAAAAAATTCCAATCCCACAAAATTATCTGTATTTCGTTTCTTCATTTCCAGCTTAATTTTATTGTTATCTATGGTCCAAAGTTCGCATTGAAAAAGTGTCCAGCGGACAGGATAAATAGATGGCGCTAGTGTAGCTTGGGTAATATTTGTATTTTGTGGTTTCTGTAATCTGCATTCCGTGATTTCATTTTAAGCGTGGTTATATTCATAGATAAATACAAATGCACCCCTTATATATGGTTATAATTGATTCTGATAGATGTGGCAAGCTGAAAAATAAATATTTAATTCTGTTGATAATTATAACATAGGTAATGAGAAAACCATTTTCTGTTGATATTTCGACATTTCGATCTTTAGCGGAATATAACAATTATGTTAAATTATTATATTCACTTTAATATTATTTTTGTGTCTCCCGACCAAAGTACAAATTTCCGAAATTAATCTTTGTTCCCGATAATAGGGACATTCGATCTGCCAACCCAAGAAAGCGAACATACTTTTGTTGGATAGCACATATGCCTACTTATGCGTTTCGTCCCTGGCACACACACCGGACTCATCAGTGTGACTTTGGTATAATTGTGTGTGCCGTGTCACAGACGCTTGGGGAATTTATTATTATCGGGAGCCGCCGGGACTCGAACCCGGCACCTTGTCGCATGTGAGTGAGTCTACCTCTTAACGTCTAGGCTACCGAATGCTGTGTTTATTGTTGCTATGTGGAGCTTTATGAGAAGCCGCCACACTTTCATCCTTTTTGAAGTTTTTTATGAAATTTACCTCAGAACATAGAATATACTCTTAGAAATTAGCCTTCTAGCTATTCAGTGAATAGTTTTCTATTCAGTGAGTAGTTGATATTTATGAATATTCGTTACTATTCACTGATGATGATTAGATAGTTGAGTAATTAATCATTTGTGAAGTTAAGAATGAAAGTTCGAATGATCACTTTTCAGGAATAATTGAAAAAAGATATTGAAATTGGAGATCACATATGTTGAAATTGATAGATACAATTGAATTGTAATTATTCATTTCATAGTAGAAACTGGTATTCGTCCAAAGAAACATGAATAGAATTGGGATTTTATAAATAAAAAAATATAAAAATTGAATATAAGATTCTAACATATGAATTTAGCAATAAAGAGTTCTAATAATAACAATATAAGATTCTACATTCGAAATTTAATGCCGTCTTTTTAATCGATTGCAGAGTTTATTCATTTGAAACCTTGCTTTCATATTTCATATGCATTGTCATTTCTAGACATTACTCTATTTCATTGGTCAATTATTGTTTGATTCTGAATTGCGAAACGACGAATTTTTCTATTCTTTTAAATCTGAGGTCTGAAAATGTAAAAAAATTGAATAGACTTGACCAATCCTTATTAAGAAGCAAATTCTAGAGGTTTTAGGCATGTACATTAGTAAATGGTGGAACATCCAAAATGTTACCAAATCGAGGCCTATGCCATTGAAATGTTGGTATCCCAGACAATCGAAACTACTAGCGTACACCAGATGTAAATTATAAGCACAGACCTTCAACTGTAGTGAGAGAGAAATTCAATATATTCTGAGTTCTCATGTCTAATATCCAGGATAATAAAATTTAAAGAAATCCAATCTGACCTTGGACAGAACTTTTTTTTTGAGTAATAATTCAACTAAGTTTTGATTTTCAAGTGAATTAGAGGACCAATAGAAAAAAGAAATTTTATAGTAATCAGAGACGAGAATTCTCCAAAAAAATTGTTCTGACCCAGGAAAAGGAATAATAGGTTATAAATTGGAAATTAATGAGTGTTTTGTTTTGGGTCATTATAGATATAGGTTAATTCAGAGTTCATGACTGGTATATTTGTGATTTTTGTGAAACAAAAAAAAATTACATGATTCGAGTGCATGAGGTACGATCTTCCAAAATATCCTCATTTATCTAGGTTACAGAAGTAGGAGAACGTAGCGCCGCTGAACACAGGGGAAAATTATAAACTTTGGTCAAGTTTTTTTTTATAACATTGAGCGAAATTCACCTGATTTCAAGAGCAAAGAAAAAGGAATAAAGAGTCCAAAGTCCTGAAATAGCTAATACTGTTTATGGTTGATTGGAATTTTCACGAAGACGATCTTTTTTTCCTTCTGAGATAGTAGTTCTTGCAAAAATTTGATTTAAGTTTTAGGAAAAAAAATTTCTTCAAAAAAAACAAACAAAATTTTACATTTATACAAAGTTCGTTTATTAAAATATAATATTAATTTTTATATACATATACATATATATAACATTGTAAAGTCATTTTATCATATTCTCCCGAAATACAATACATGGCATTACTCATGAAACAACAGAAAAATATCACAATGTTCAGCAGCCTTAAATCTAATCTGTACAAATTAACAACTATATCAATGAATCTTTACACTTTACACCGTATCACTCCTTCTATGAAATAATAAATAAGGAACTCTATCTCCTTGACGTTTAAGAACATCTTCTTCCGTAACTCTGTTTATTTGAGAGTCTTCAAACCTCAACCATGTATTATACCCCGAATGGAAAGTATCTGCTATATTATGCCCATAGCTGGCCTCCTTTCCTACATGGTATACTACAGATTTGGTATAAGGGACTGTTCTTATTCCCATCTTTTTGTTTAATGAACAATTATCCAAGTAAGCCATTCCACGTTGTTGATTTTCTTAGACTCGGATGTCACGCAGGTAGCTATAATCTCCCACGTGGTAAGGTCAATTGCTGCTGTAACCACAAATACACGACTGACTTCTGTTGTTGATTTCATTTGTTTGTTATTTCCTTCAATGTTTCTCATTCTAACACTTCTCATCGTATTGCACAGGGACTAAAGCTTGTCATACGTGTCTAAGGAAATCACATTGGTATAGGGGACTGTTCTTATTGTCCCTGTGCAATACGATGAAAAGTGTTAGAATGAGAAACATTGAAGAAAATAACAAACGAATGAAATCAACAACAGAAGTCAGTCGTGCATTTGTGGTTACAGCAGCAATTGACCTTACCACGTGGGAGATTATAGCTACCTGCGTGACATCCGAGTCCAAGAAAATCAACAATGTGGAACGGCTTACTTGGATAATTGTTCATTAAACAAAAAGAAGGGAATAAGAACAGTCCCTTATACCAAACTGGTTTCCTTAGACACGTGTGTCAAGCTCTCGTCCCTGTGCAATACGATGAAAAGTGTTAGAATGAGAAACATTGAAGGAAATAACAAACAAATGAAATCAACAACAGAAGTCAGTCGTGCATTTATGGTTACAGCAGCAATTGACCTTACCACGTTAAAGATTATAGCTACCTGCTTGTCATCCGAGTCCAAGAATATCAACAATGTGGAATGGCCTACTTGGATAATTGATTATCATACAGAAAGAAGGGTATAAGAGCAGCAGCAATTGACCTTACCACGTGGGAGGAAATCAAAAATGTGGAATGGCTTGATAAGAAATATTGGAGGAAATAACAAACAAATGAAATCAACAACAGAAGTCAGCCGTCCAATTGTGGTTACAGCAGCAATTGACCTTACCTCGTGGGAGATTATAGCTACCCGCGTGTCATCCGAGTCCAAAAAAATCAACAATGTGGAATGGCTTACTTGGATAATTGTTCATTAAACAAAAAGAAAGGGAATAAGAACAGTCCCTTATACCAAAGTGGTTTCTTTAGACACGTGTGTCAAGCTTTCGTCCTTGTGCAATACGATGAAAAGTGTCAGAATGAGAAACATAGAATGAAATAACAAACAAATGAAATCAACAACCGAAGTCAGTCGTGCATTTGTGGTTACAGCAGCAATTGACCTTACCACGTGGGAGATTATAGCTACCTGCGAGACATCCGAGTCCAAGAAAATCAACAATGTGGAATGGCCTACTCGGATAATTGTTGATTAAACAAAAAAAAAGGAAATAAGACCAGTCCTTTATACCAAAGTGGTTTCCTTAGACACGTGTGTCAAGCTTTCATCCCTCAGCAATACGATGAAAAGTGTTAGAATGAGAAACACTGAAGAAAATAACAAACGAATGAAATCAACAACAGAAGTCAGTCGTGCATTTGTGGTTACAGCAGCAACTGACCTTACCACGTGGGATATTATAGCTACCTGCGTGACATCCGAGTCCAAGAAAATCAACAATGTGGAATGGCTTACTTGGATAACTGTTCATTAAACAAAAAGAAGGGAATAAGAACAGTCCCTTATACTTAAGTGGTTTCCTTAGACACGCGTGTCAAGCTTTCGTCCCTGTGCAATACGATGAGAAGTGTAAGAATGAGAAACATAGAAGGAAATAACAAACAAATGAAATCAACAACAGAAGTCAGTCGTGCATTTGTGGTTACAGCAGCAATTGACCTTACCACGTGGGAGATTATAGCTACCTGCGAGACATCCGAGTCCAAGAAAATCAACAATGTGGAATGGCCTACTCGGATAATTGTTGATTAAACAAAAAAAAGGAAATAAGAACAGTCCTTTATACCAAAGTGGTTTCCTTAGACACGTGTGTCAAGCTTTCATCCCTCAGCAATACGACAAAAAGTGTTAGAGTAAGAAACATTGAAGGAAATAACAAACGAATGAAATGAACAACAGAAGTCAACCACCCAGTTTTGGTTACAGCAGCAATTGACCTTACCACGTGGAAGGAAATCAAAAATGGTTGATTAAACAAAAAAAAGGAAATAAGAACAGTCCTTTATACCAAAGTGGTTTCCTTAGACACGTGTGTCAAGCTTTCATCCCTCAGCAATACGACAAAAAGTGTTAGAGTAAGAAACATTGAAGGAAATAACAAACGAATGAAATGAACAACAGAAGTCAACCGTCCAGTTTTGGTTACAGCAGCAATTGACCTTACCACGTGGGAGGAAATCAAAAATGTGGCTTAATAAGAAATATTGGAGGAAATAACAAACAAATGAAATCAACAACAGAAGTCAGCCGTCCAATTGTGGTTACAGCAGCAATTGACCTTACCTCGTGGGAGATTATAGCTACCCGCGTGTCATCCGAGTCCAAGAAAATCAACAATGTGGAATGGCTTACTTGGATAATTGTTCATTAAACAAAAAGAAAGGGAATAAGAACAGTCCCTTATACCAAAGTGGTTTCCTTAGACACGTGTGTCATGCTTTCGTCCTTGTGCAATACGATGAAAAGTGTCAGAATGAGAAACATAGAATGAAATAACAAACAAATGAAATCAACAACCGAAGTCAGTCGTGCATTTGTGGTTACAGCAGCAATTGACCTTACCACGTGGGAGATTATAGCTACCTGCGAGACATCCGAGTCCAAGAAAATCAACAATGTGGAATGACCTACTCGGATAATTGTTGATTGAACAAAAAAAAGGAAATAAGAACAGTCCTTTATACCAAAGTGGTTTCCTTAGACACGTGTGTCAAGCTTTCATCCCTCAGCAATACGATGAAAAGTGTTAGAATGAGAAACACTGAAGAAAATAACAAACAAATGAAATCAACAACAGAAGTCAGTCGTGCATTTGTGGTTACAGCAGCAATTGACCTTACCACGTGGGATATTATAGCTACCTGCGTGACATCCGAGTCCAAGAAAATCAACAATGTGGAATGGCTTACTTGGATAACTGTTCATTAAACAAAAAGAAGGGAATAAGAACAGTCCCTTATACCAAAGTGGTTTCCTTAGACACGCGTGTCAAGCTTTCGTCCCTGTGCAATACGATGAGAAGTGTAAGAATGAGAAACATTGAAGGAAATAACAAACAAATCAAATGAACAACAGAAGTCAGTCGTGCATTTGTGATTACAGCAGCAATTGACCTTACCACGTGGGAGATTATAGCTACCTGCGTGACATCCGAGTCCAAGAAAATCAACAATGTGGAATGGCTTACTTGAATAATTGTTGATTAAACAAGAAGAAGGGAATAAGAACAGTCCCTCATACCAAAGTGGTTTTCTCAGACACGTGTGTCAAGCTTTCGTCCCTGTGCAATACGATGAAAAGTGTTAGAATGAGAAACACTGAAAAAAATAACAAACGAATGAAATCAACAACAGAAGTCAGTCGTGCATTTGTGGTTACAGCAGCAATTGACCTTACCACGTGGGAGATTATAGCTACCTGCGTGACATCCGAGTCCAAGAAAATCAACAATGTGGAACGGCTTACTTGGATAATTGTTCATTAAACAAAAAGAAGGGAATAAGAACAGTCCCTTATACCAAAGTGGTTTCCTTAGACACGTGTGTCAAGCTTTCGTCCCTGTGCAATACGATGAAAAGTGTAAGAATGAGAAACCTAGAAGGAAATAACAAACAAATGAAATCAACAACAGAAGTCAGTCGTGCATTTATGGTTACAGCAGCAATTGACCTTACCACGTTAAAGATTATAGCTACCTGCTTGTCATCCGAGTCCAAGAATATCAACAATGTGGAATGGCCTACTTGGATAATTGATTATCATACAGAAAGAAGGGTATAAGAGCAGCAGCAATTGACCTTACCACGTGGGAGGAAATCAAAAATGTGGAATGGCTTGATAAGAAATATTGGAGGAAATAACAAACAAATGAAATCAACAACAGAAGTCAGCCGTCCAATTGTGGTTACAGCAGCAATTGACCTTACCTCGTGGGAGATTATAGCTACCCGCGTGTCATCCGAGTCCAAAAAAATCAACAATGTGGAATGGCTTACTTGGATAATTGTTCATTAAACAAAAAGAAAGGGAATAAGAACAGTCCCTTATACCAAAGTGGTTTCTTTAGACACGTGTGTCAAGCTTTCGTCCTTGTGCAATACGATGAAAAGTGTCAGAATGAGAAACATAGAATGAAATAACAAACAAATGAAATCAACAACCGAAGTCAGTCGTGCATTTGTGGTTACAGCAGCAATTGACCTTACCACGTGGGAGATTATAGCTACCTGCGAGACATCCGAGTCCAAGAAAATCAACAATGTGGAATGGCCTACTCGGATAATTGTTGATTAAACAAAAAAAAAGTCAATTGTTGATTTTTTTGGACTCGGATGACACGCGGGTAGCTATAATCTCCCACGAGGTAAGGTCAATTGCTGCTGTAACCACAATTGGACGGCTGACTTCTGTTGTTGATTTCATTTGTTTGTTATTTCCTCCAATATTTCTTATCAAGCCATTCCACATTTTTGATTTCCTCCCACGTGGTAAGGTCAATTGCTGCTGCTCTTATACCCTTCTTTCTGTATGATAATCAATTATCCAAGTAGGCCATTCCACATTGTTGATATTCTTGGACTCGGATGACAAGCAGGTAGCTATAATCTTTAACGTGGTAAGGTCAATTGCTGCTGTAACCATAAATGCACGACTGACTTCTGTTGTTGATTTCATTTGTTTGTTATTTCCTTCAATGTTTCTCATTCTAACACTTTTCATCGTATTGCACAGGGACGAGAGCTTGACACACGTGTCTAAGGAAACCAGTTTGGTATAAGGGACTGTTCTTATTCCCTTCTTTTTGTTTAATGAACAATTATCCAAGTAAGCCGTTCCACATTGTTGATTTTCTTGGACTCGGATGTCACGCAGGTAGCTATAATCTCCCACGTGGTAAGGTCAATTGCTGCTGTAACCACAAATGCACGACTGACTTCTGTTGTTGATTTCATTCGTTTGTTATTTTCTTCAATGTTTCTCATTCTAACACTTTTCATCGTATTGCACAGGGACAATAAGAACAGTCCCTTATACCAATGTGGTTTCCTTAGACACGTGTGTCAAGCTTTCGTCCCTGTGCAATACGATGAGAAGTGTTAGAATGAGAAACATTGAAGGAAATAACAAACGAATGAAATCAACAACAGAAGTCAGTCGTGCATTTGTGGTTACAGCAGCAATTGACCTTACCACGTGGGATATTATAGCTACCTGCGTGACATCCGAGTCCAAGAAAATCAACAATGTGGAATGGCTTACTTGGATAACTGTTCATTAAACAAAAAGAAGGGAATAAGAACAGTCCCTTATACCAAAGTGGTTTCCTTAGACACGCGTGTCAAGCTTTCGTCCCTGTGCAATACGATGAGAAGTGTAAGAATGAGAAACATTGAAGGAAATAACAAACAAATCAAATGAACAACAGAAGTCAGTCGTGCATTTGTGATTACAGCAGCAATTGACCTTACCACGTGGGAGATTATAGCTACCTGCGTGACATCCGAGTCCAAGAAAATCAACAATGTGGAATGGCTTACTTGAATAATTGTTGATTAAACAAGAAGAAGGGAATAAGAACAGTCCCTCATACCAAAGTGGTTTTCTCAGACACGTGTGTCAAGCTTTCGTCCCTGTGCAATACGATGAAAAGTGTTAGAATGAGAAACACTGAAAAAAATAACAAACGAATGAAATCAACAACAGAAGTCAGTCGTGCATTTGTGGTTACAGCAGCAATTGACCTTACCACGTGGGAGATTATAGCTACCTGCGTGACATCCGAGTCCAAGAAAATCAACAATGTGGAACGGCTTACTTGGATAATTGTTCATTAAACAAAAAGAAGGGAATAAGAACAGTCCCTTATACCAAACTGGTTTCCTTAGACACGTGTGTCAAGCTCTCGTCCCTGTGCAATACGATGAAAAGTGTTAGAATGAGAAACATTGAAGGAAATAACAAACAAATGAAATCAACAACAGAAGTCAGTCGTGCATTTGTGGTTACAGCAGCAATTGACCTTACCACGTGGGAGATTATAGCTACCTGCGTGACATCCGAGTCCAAGAAAATCAACAATGTGGAACGGCTTACTTGGATAATTGTTCATTAAACAAAAAGAAGGGAATAAGAACAGTTCCTTATACCAAACTGGTTTCCTTAGACACGTGTGTCAAGCTCTCGTCCCTGTGCAATACGATGAAAAGTGTTAGAATGAGAAACATAGAAGGAAATAACAAACAAATGAAATCAACAACAGAAATCAGTCGTGCATTTGTAGTTACAGCAGCAATTGACCTTACCACGTGGGAGATTATAGCTACCTGCGAGACATCCGAGTCCAAGAAAATCAACAATGTGGAATGGCCTACTCGGATAATTGTTGATTAAACAAAAAAAAGGAAATAAAAACAGTCCTTTATACCAAAGTGGTTTCCTTAGACACGTGTGTCAAGCTTTCATCCCTCAGCAATACGACAAAAAGTGTTAGAGTAAGAAACATTGAAGGAAATAACAAACGAATGAAATGAACAACAGAAGTCAACCGTCCAGTTTTGGTTACAGCAGCAATTGACCTTACCACGTGGGAGGAAATCAAAAATGTGGAATGGCTTAATAAGAAATATTGGAGGAAATAACAAACAAATGAAATCAACAACAGAAGTCAGCCGTCCAGTTTTGGTTACAGCAGCAATTGACCTTACCACGTGGGAGATTATAGCTACCCGCGTGTCATCCGAGTCCAAAAAAATCAACAATGTGGAATGGCTTACTTGGATAATTGTTCATTAAACAAAAAGAAAGGGAATAAGAACAGTCCCTTATACCAAAGTGGTTTCCTTAGACACGTGTGTCAAGCTTTCGTCCTTGTGCAATACGATGAAAAGTGTCAGAATGAGAAACATAGAATGAAATAACAAACAAATGAAATCAACAACCGAAGTCAGTCGTGCATTTGTGGTTACAGCAGCAATTGACCTTACCACGTGGGAGATTATAGCTACCTGCGAGACATCCGAGTCCAAGAAAATCAACAATGTTGAATGGCCTACTCGGATAATTGTTGATTAAACAAAAAAAAGGAAATAAGACCAGTCCTTTATACCAAAGTGGTTTCCTTAGACACGTGTGTCAAGCTTTCATCCCTCAGCAATACGATGAAAAGTGTTAGAATGAGAAACACTGAAGAAAATAACAAACGAATGAAATCAACAACAGAAGTCAGTCGTGCATTTGTGGTTACAGCAGCAACTGACCTTACCACGTGGGATATTATAGCTACCTGCGTGACATCCGAGTCCAAGAAAATCAACAATGTGGAATGGCTTACTTGGATAACTGTTCATTAAACAAAAAGAAGGGAATAAGAACAGTCCCTTATACCAAAGTGGTTTCCTTAGACACGCGTGTCAAGCTTTCGTCCCTGTGCAATACGATGAGAAGTGTAAGAATGAGAAACATAGAAGGAAATAACAAACAAATGAAATCAACAACAGAAGTCAGTCGTGCATTTGTGGTTACAGCAGCAATTGACCTTACCACGTGGGAGATTATAGCTACCTGCGAGACATCCGAGTCCAAGAAAATCAACAATGTGGAATGGCCTACTCGGATAATTGTTGATTAAACAAAAAAAAGGAAATAAGAACAGTCCTTTATACCAAAGTGGTTTCCTTAGACACGTGTGTCAAGCTTTCATCCCTCAGCAATACGACAAAAAGTGTTAGAGTAAGAAACATTGAAGGAAATAACAAACGAATGAAATGAACAACAGAAGTCAACCGTCCAGTTTTGGTTACAGCAGCAATTGACCTTACCACGTGGGAGGAAATCAAAAATGTGGAATGGCTTAATAAGAAATATTGGAGGAAATAACAAACAAATGAAATCAACAACAGAAGTCAGTCGTGCATTTGTGGTTACAGCAGCAATTGACCTTACCACGTGGGAGATTATAGCTACCCGCGTGTCATCCGAGTCCAAGAAAATCAACAATGTGGAATGGCTTACTTGTATAATTGTTCATTAAACAAAAAGAAAGGGAATAAGAACAGTCCCTTATACCAAAGTGGTTTCCTTAGACACGTGTGTCAAGCTTTCGTCCTTGTGCAATACGATGAAAAGTGTCAGAATGAGAAACATAGAATTAAATAACAAACAAATGAAATCAACAACCGAAGTCAGTCGTGCATTTGTGGTTACAGCAGCAATTGACCTTACCACGTGGGAGATTATAGCTACCTGCGAGACATCCGAGTCCAAGAAAATCAACAATGTGGAATGACCTACTCGGATAATTGTTGATTGAACAAAAAAAAGGAAATAAGAACAGTCCTTTATACCAAAGTGGTTTCCTTAGACACGTGTGTCAAGCTTTCATCCCTCAGCAATACGATGAAAAGTGTTAGAATGAGAAACACTGAAGAAAATAACAAACGAATGAAATCAACAACAGAAGTCAGTCGTGCATTTATGGTTACAGCAGCAATTGACCTTACCACGTTAAAGATTATAGCTACCTGCTTGTCATCCGAGTCCAAGAATATCAACAATGTGGAATGGCCTACTTGGATAATTGATTATCATACAGAAAGAAGGGTATAAGAGCAGCAGCAATTGACCTTACCACGTGGGAGGAAATCAAAAATGTGGAATGGCTTGATAAGAAATATTGGAGGAAATAACAAACAAATGAAATCAACAACAGAAGTCAGCCGTCCAATTGTGGTTACAGCAGCAATTGACCTTACCTCGTGGGAGATTATAGCTACCCGCGTGTCATCCGAGTCCAAAAAAATCAACAATGTGGAATGGCTTACTTGGATAATTGTTCATTAAACAAAAAGAAAGGGAATAAGAACAGTCCCTTATACCAAAGTGGTTTCTTTAGACACGTGTGTCAAGCTTTCGTCCTTGTGCAATACGATGAAAAGTGTCAGAATGAGAAACATAGAATGAAATAACAAACAAATGAAATCAACAACCGAAGTCAGTCGTGCATTTGTGGTTACAGCAGCAATTGACCTTACCACGTGGGAGATTATAGCTACCTGCGAGACATCCGAGTCCAAGAAAATCAACAATGTGGAATGGCCTACTCGGATAATTGTTGATTAAACAAAAAAAAAGGAAATAAGACCAGTCCTTTATACCAAAGTGGTTTCCTTAGACACGTGTGTCAAGCTTTCATCCCTCAGCAATACGATGAAAAGTGTTAGAATGAGAAACACTGAAGAAAATAACAAACGAATGAAATCAACAACAGAAGTCAGTCGTGCATTTGTGGTTACAGCAGCAACTGACCTTACCACGTGGGATATTATAGCTACCTGCGTGACATCCGAGTCCAAGAAAATCAACAATGTGGAATGGCTTACTTGGATAACTGTTCATTAAACAAAAAGAAGGGAATAAGAACAGTCCCTTATACTTAAGTGGTTTCCTTAGACACGCGTGTCAAGCTTTCGTCCCTGTGCAATACGATGAGAAGTGTAAGAATGAGAAACATAGAAGGAAATAACAAACAAATGAAATCAACAACAGAAGTCAGTCGTGCATTTGTGGTTACAGCAGCAATTGACCTTACCACGTGGGAGATTATAGCTACCTGCGAGACATCCGAGTCCAAGAAAATCAACAATGTGGAATGGCCTACTCGGATAATTGTTGATTAAACAAAAAAAAGGAAATAAGAACAGTCCTTTATACCAAAGTGGTTTCCTTAGACACGTGTGTCAAGCTTTCATCCCTCAGCAATACGACAAAAAGTGTTAGAGTAAGAAACATTGAAGGAAATAACAAACGAATGAAATGAACAACAGAAGTCAACCACCCAGTTTTGGTTACAGCAGCAATTGACCTTACCACGTGGAAGGAAATCAAAAATGGTTGATTAAACAAAAAAAAGGAAATAAGAACAGTCCTTTATACCAAAGTGGTTTCCTTAGACACGTGTGTCAAGCTTTCATCCCTCAGCAATACGACAAAAAGTGTTAGAGTAAGAAACATTGAAGGAAATAACAAACGAATGAAATGAACAACAGAAGTCAACCGTCCAGTTTTGGTTACAGCAGCAATTGACCTTACCACGTGGGAGGAAATCAAAAATGTGGCTTAATAAGAAATATTGGAGGAAATAACAAACAAATGAAATCAACAACAGAAGTCAGCCGTCCAATTGTGGTTACAGCAGCAATTGACCTTACCTCGTGGGAGATTATAGCTACCCGCGTGTCATCCGAGTCCAAGAAAATCAACAATGTGGAATGGCTTACTTGGATAATTGTTCATTAAACAAAAAGAAAGGGAATAAGAACAGTCCCTTATACCAAAGTGGTTTCCTTAGACACGTGTGTCATGCTTTCGTCCTTGTGCAATACGATGAAAAGTGTCAGAATGAGAAACATAGAATGAAATAACAAACAAATGAAATCAACAACCGAAGTCAGTCGTGCATTTGTGGTTACAGCAGCAATTGACCTTACCACGTGGGAGATTATAGCTACCTGCGAGACATCCGAGTCCAAGAAAATCAACAATGTGGAATGACCTACTCGGATAATTGTTGATTGAACAAAAAAAAGGAAATAAGAACAGTCCTTTATACCAAAGTGGTTTCCTTAGACACGTGTGTCAAGCTTTCATCCCTCAGCAATACGATGAAAAGTGTTAGAATGAGAAACACTGAAGAAAATAACAAACGAATGAAATCAACAACAGAAGTCAGTCGTGCATTTGTGGTTACAGCAGCAATTGACCTTACCACGTGGGATATTATAGCTACCTGCGTGACATCCGAGTCCAAGAAAATCAACAATGTGGAATGGCTTACTTGGATAACTGTTCATTAAACAAAAAGAAGGGAATAAGAACAGTCCCTTATACCAAAGTGGTTTCCTTAGACACGCGTGTCAAGCTTTCGTCCCTGTGCAATACGATGAGAAGTGTAAGAATGAGAAACATTGAAGGAAATAACAAACAAATCAAATGAACAACAGAAGTCAGTCGTGCATTTGTGATTACAGCAGCAATTGACCTTACCACGTGGGAGATTATAGCTACCTGCGTGACATCCGAGTCCAAGAAAATCAACAATGTGGAATGGCTTACTTGAATAATTGTTGATTAAACAAGAAGAAGGGAATAAGAACAGTCCCTCATACCAAAGTGGTTTTCTCAGACACGTGTGTCAAGCTTTCGTCCCTGTGCAATACGATGAAAAGTGTTAGAATGAGAAACACTGAAAAAAATAACAAACGAATGAAATCAACAACAGAAGTCAGTCGTGCATTTGTGGTTACAGCAGCAATTGACCTTACCACGTGGGAGATTATAGCTACCTGCGTGACATCCGAGTCCAAGAAAATCAACAATGTGGAACGGCTTACTTGGATAATTGTTCATTAAACAAAAAGAAGGGAATAAGAACAGTCCCTTATACCAAAGTGGTTTCCTTAGACACGTGTGTCAAGCTTTCGTCCCTGTGCAATACGATGAAAAGTGTAAGAATGAGAAACCTAGAAGGAAATAACAAACAAATGAAATCAACAACAGAAGTCAGTCGTGCATTTATGGTTACAGCAGCAATTGACCTTACCACGTTAAAGATTATAGCTACCTGCTTGTCATCCGAGTCCAAGAATATCAACAATGTGGAATGGCCTACTTGGATAATTGATTATCATACAGAAAGAAGGGTATAAGAGCAGCAGCAATTGACCTTACCACGTGGGAGGAAATCAAAAATGTGGAATGGCTTGATAAGAAATATTGGAGGAAATAACAAACAAATGAAATCAACAACAGAAGTCAGCCGTCCAATTGTGGTTACAGCAGCAATTGACCTTACCTCGTGGGAGATTATAGCTACCCGCGTGTCATCCGAGTCCAAAAAAATCAACAATGTGGAATGGCTTACTTGGATAATTGTTCATTAAACAAAAAGAAAGGGAATAAGAACAGTCCCTTATACCAAAGTGGTTTCTTTAGACACGTGTGTCAAGCTTTCGTCCTTGTGCAATACGATGAAAAGTGTCAGAATGAGAAACATAGAATGAAATAACAAACAAATGAAATCAACAACCGAAGTCAGTCGTGCATTTGTGGTTACAGCAGCAATTGACCTTACCACGTGGGAGATTATAGCTACCTGCGAGACATCCGAGTCCAAGAAAATCAACAATGTGGAATGGCCTACTCGGATAATTGTTGATTAAACAAAAAAAAAGTCAATTGTTGATTTTTTTGGACTCGGATGACACGCGGGTAGCTATAATCTCCCACGAGGTAAGGTCAATTGCTGCTGTAACCACAATTGGACGGCTGACTTCTGTTGTTGATTTCATTTGTTTGTTATTTCCTCCAATATTTCTTATCAAGCCATTCCACATTTTTGATTTCCTCCCACGTGGTAAGGTCAATTGCTGCTGCTCTTATACCCTTCTTTCTGTATGATAATCAATTATCCAAGTAGGCCATTCCACATTGTTGATATTCTTGGACTCGGATGACAAGCAGGTAGCTATAATCTTTAACGTGGTAAGGTCAATTGCTGCTGTAACCATAAATGCACGACTGACTTCTGTTGTTGATTTCATTTGTTTGTTATTTCCTTCAATGTTTCTCATTCTAACACTTTTCATCGTATTGCACAGGGACGAGAGCTTGACACACGTGTCTAAGGAAACCAGTTTGGTATAAGGGACTGTTCTTATTCCCTTCTTTTTGTTTAATGAACAATTATCCAAGTAAGCCGTTCCACATTGTTGATTTTCTTGGACTCGGATGTCACGCAGGTAGCTATAATCTCCCACGTGGTAAGGTCAATTGCTGCTGTAACCACAAATGCACGACTGACTTCTGTTGTTGATTTCATTCGTTTGTTATTTTCTTCAATGTTTCTCATTCTAACACTTTTCATCGTATTGCACAGGGACAATAAGAACAGTCCCTTATACCAATGTGGTTTCCTTAGACACGTGTGTCAAGCTTTCGTCCCTGTGCAATACGATGAAAAGTGTTAGAATGAGAAACATTGAAGGAAATAACAAACGAATGAAATCAACAACAGAAGTCAGTCGTGCATTTGTGGTTACAGCAGCAATTGACCTTACCACGTGGGATATTATAGCTACCTGCGTGACATCCGAGTCCAAGAAAATCAACAATGTGGAATGGCTTACTTGGATAACTGTTCATTAAACAAAAAGAAGGGAATAAGAACAGTCCCTTATACCAAAGTGGTTTCCTTAGACACGCGTGTCAAGCTTTCGTCCCTGTGCAATACGATGAGAAGTGTAAGAATGAGAAACATTGAAGGAAATAACAAACAAATCAAATGAACAACAGAAGTCAGTCGTGCATTTGTGATTACAGCAGCAATTGACCTTACCACGTGGGAGATTATAGCTACCTGCGTGACATCCGAGTCCAAGAAAATCAACAATGTGGAATGGCTTACTTGAATAATTGTTGATTAAACAAGAAGAAGGGAATAAGAACAGTCCCTCATACCAAAGTGGTTTTCTCAGACACGTGTGTCAAGCTTTCGTCCCTGTGCAATACGATGAAAAGTGTTAGAATGAGAAACACTGAAAAAAATAACAAACGAATGAAATCAACAACAGAAGTCAGTCGTGCATTTGTGGTTACAGCAGCAATTGACCTTACCACGTGGGAGATTATAGCTACCTGCGTGACATCCGAGTCCAAGAAAATCAACAATGTGGAACGGCTTACTTGGATAATTGTTCATTAAACAAAAAGAAGGGAATAAGAACAGTCCCTTATACCAAACTGGTTTCCTTAGACACGTGTGTCAAGCTCTCGTCCCTGTGCAATACGATGAAAAGTGTTAGAATGAGAAACATTGAAGGAAATAACAAACAAATGAAATCAACAACAGAAGTCAGTCGTGCATTTGTGGTTACAGCAGCAATTGACCTTACCACGTGGGAGATTATAGCTACCTGCGTGACATCCGAGTCCAAGAAAATCAACAATGTGGAACGGCTTACTTGGATAATTGTTCATTAAACAAAAAGAAGGGAATAAGAACAGTTCCTTATACCAAACTGGTTTCCTTAGACACGTGTGTCAAGCTCTCGTCCCTGTGCAATACGATGAAAAGTGTTAGAATGAGAAACATAGAAGGAAATAACAAACAAATGAAATCAACAACAGAAATCAGTCGTGCATTTGTAGTTACAGCAGCAATTGACCTTACCACGTGGGAGATTATAGCTACCTGCGAGACATCCGAGTCCAAGAAAATCAACAATGTGGAATGGCCTACTCGGATAATTGTTGATTAAACAAAAAAAAGGAAATAAAAACAGTCCTTTATACCAAAGTGGTTTCCTTAGACACGTGTGTCAAGCTTTCATCCCTCAGCAATACGACAAAAAGTGTTAGAGTAAGAAACATTGAAGGAAATAACAAACGAATGAAATGAACAACAGAAGTCAACCGTCCAGTTTTGGTTACAGCAGCAATTGACCTTACCACGTGGGAGGAAATCAAAAATGTGGAATGGCTTAATAAGAAATATTGGAGGAAATAACAAACAAATGAAATCAACAACAGAAGTCAGCCGTCCAATTGTGGTTACAGCAGCAATTGACCTTACCACGTGGGAGATTATAGCTACCCGCGTGTCATCCGAGTCCAAAAAAATCAACAATGTGGAATGGCTTACTTGGATAATTGTTCATTAAACAAAAAGAAAGGGAATAAGAACAGTCCCTTATACCAAAGTGGTTTCCTTAGACACGTGTGTCAAGCTTTCGTCCTTGTGCAATACGATGAAAAGTGTCAGAATGAGAAACATAGAATGAAATAACAAACAAATGAAATCAACAACCGAAGTCAGTCGTGCATTTGTGGTTACAGCAGCAATTGACCTTACCACGTGGGAGATTATAGCTACCTGCGAGACATCCGAGTCCAAGAAAATCAACAATGTTGAATGGCCTACTCGGATAATTGTTGATTAAACAAAAAAAAGGAAATAAGACCAGTCCTTTATACCAAAGTGGTTTCCTTAGACACGTGTGTCAAGCTTTCATCCCTCAGCAATACGATGAAAAGTGTTAGAATGAGAAACACTGAAGAAAATAACAAACGAATGAAATCAACAACAGAAGTCAGTCGTGCATTTGTGGTTACAGCAGCAACTGACCTTACCACGTGGGATATTATAGCTACCTGCGTGACATCCGAGTCCAAGAAAATCAACAATGTGGAATGGCTTACTTGGATAATTGTTCATTAAACAAAAAGAAGGGAATAAGAACAGTCCCTTATACCAAAGTGGTTTCCTTAGACACGCGTGTCAAGCTTTCGTCCCTGTGCAATACGATGAGAAGTGTAAGAATGAGAAACATAGAAGGAAATAACAAACAAATGAAATCAACAACAGAAGTCAGTCGTGCATTTGTGGTTACAGCAGCAATTGACCTTACCACGTGGGAGATTATAGCTACCTGCGAGACATCCGAGTCCAAGAAAATCAACAATGTGGAATGGCCTACTCGGATAATTGTTGATTAAACAAAAAAAAGGAAATAAGAACAGTCCTTTATACCAAAGTGGTTTCCTTAGACACGTGTGTCAAGCTTTCATCCCTCAGCAATACGACAAAAAGTGTTAGAGTAAGAAACATTGAAGGAAATAACAAACGAATGAAATGAACAACAGAAGTCAACCGTCCAGTTTTGGTTACAGCAGCAATTGACCTTACCACGTGGGAGGAAATCAAAAATGTGGAATGGCTTAATAAGAAATATTGGAGGAAATAACAAACAAATGAAATCAACAACAGAAGTCAGCCGTCCAATTGTGGTTACAGCAGCAATTGACCTTACCACGTGGGAGATTATAGCTACCCGCGTGTCATCCGAGTCCAAGAAAATCAACAATGTGGAATGGCTTACTTGTATAATTGTTCATTAAACAAAAAGAAAGGGAATAAGAACAGTCCCTTATACCAAAGTGGTTTCCTTAGACACGTGTGTCAAGCTTTCGTCCTTGTGCAATACGATGAAAAGTGTCAGAATGAGAAACATAGAATTAAATAACAAACAAATGAAATCAACAACCGAAGTCAGTCGTGCATTTGTGGTTACAGCAGCAATTGACCTTACCACGTGGGAGATTATAGCTACCTGCGAGACATCCGAGTCCAAGAAAATCAACAATGTGGAATGACCTACTCGGATAATTGTTGATTGAACAAAAAAAAGGAAATAAGAACAGTCCTTTATACCAAAGTGGTTTCCTTAGACACGTGTGTCAAGCTTTCATCCCTCAGCAATACGATGAAAAGTGTTAGAATGAGAAACACTGAAGAAAATAACAAACGAATGAAATCAACAACAGAAGTCAGTCGTGCATTTGTGGTTACAGCAGCAATTGACCTTACCACGTGGGATATTATAGCTACCTGCGTGACATCCGAGTCCAAGAAAATCAACAATGTGGAATGGCTTACTTGGATAACTGTTCATTAAACAAAAAGAAGGGAATAAGAACAGTCCCTTATACCAAAGTGGTTTCCTTAGACACCCGTGTCAAGCTTTCGTCCCTGTGCAATACGATGAGAAGTGTAAGAATGAGAAACATTGAAGGAAATAACAAACAAATCAAATCAACAACAGAAGTCAGTCGTGCATTTGTGATTACAGAAGCAATTGACCTTACCACGTGGGAGATTTAAGCTACCTGCGTGACATCCGAGTCCAAGAAAATCAACAATGTGGAATGGCTTACTTGGATAATTGTTCATTAAACAAAAAGAAGGGAATAAAAACAGTCCCTTATACCGAAGTGGTTTCCTTAGACACGCGTGTCAAGCTTTCGTCCCTGTGCAATACGATGAAAAGTGTTAGAATGAGAAACACTGAAGAAAATAACAAACGAATGAAATCAACAACAGAAGTCAGTCGTGCATTTGTGGTTACAGCAGCAATTGACCTTACCACGTGGGAGATTATAGCTACCTGCGTGACATCCGAGTCCAAGAAAATCAACAATGTGGAATGGCTTACTTGGATAATTGTTCATTAAACAAAAAGAAGGGAATAAGAACAGTCCCTTATACCAAAGTGGTTTCCTTAGACACGCGTGTCAAGTTTTCGTCCCTGTGCAATACGATGAAAAGTGTTAGAATGAGAAACATTGAAGGAAATAACAAACAAATGAAATCAACAACAGAAGTCTGTAAAGTGAAATCACACGTATGCCTGTCGGCTGCTCAGTTGATACGGTGAGGGTGTGGGCACCAAATGAACTTGTAAAAATATGAAAAAATATTAGTACTGAATAACAATGTACCAAATTCTGTCGGATCAAATGTATAACAAAAAATTTCCACTCAGCAAGATTTAGAAAAGAAAAAAAATTATGTCAAGCCAACGCACCCCTTGAGGGCACCGCGTTGGGCGCCAATTGTGTAAAGTGAAATCACACGTATGCCTGTCGGCTGCTCAGTTGATACGGTGAGGGTGTGGGCACCAAATGAACTTGTTAACTTGACTAATTAATTGTTGGGCGCCAGGCTTACTAAAGTAAACCAAATTTCATAAAAATGAAATTTCTAAAAAAAAATATTAATAGAGATGATAAAAAAAAAAATGAAGTTAAGTAAGAGAAACGGGAGATAGATAAGAAAGATCTTGCTTAGGTTTAAGAAATAAAACGAATTAAATTTTACAAATATATTAAAACTTTTCAAAAAAAATATTGCTGAAGGCTGAGAAAAAAATAAATTCAGAATTTACAAAAAAAAATATTGCTGAAGGCTGAGAAAAAAAAATAAACTCAGAACATTTACAAATGATGAAAATTTCACTGATCTTACAATTCGGATATTAGGTCTCCAGACAGAATTTGGAATAAGTAGGTTATCGAAAGATGAATTTTGATATCTCACGTGGTAGATCTTGTTTCTCAATTTTGATAGTTGCTTGATATCAGAATATTGCTCTTGGATCGAAGTGGTGAAAAACAATTCAAATCTCGGGTTCCAATTTGGTGGATGCTCGCCTGAAGTGAAACTCAACGGCACTTGCAGTATTTCGTCCAAATATTAGATGAAGGTTTCTGTGTAACCTTGATCAGGATGAAGATTCAGTGCAGCCTGGTTAGGAACTTGTACAGGAATTGTGGAATCTTCTTCGTATCAAAATGGATGCTTGAGCATGCGTGGAGAGAAAAATTCAGGAAATTAGATTTGTACAATTGTTGGAGATAAAAATGTTCTGGTTGAATTTAGAAAAAAGTATCAAAAGTATAGTATAAAATTTGGAATTGACAGAAATTATAAACTATTATATGAAAATGAGTTACTTATTGAATACTTTCCGGAAAGTGAAAAAAACTTATGTTATAAGAAACAATTAAATACAAAGAATAAAAAAAAATGTACATATGATCCGAGAGTTATTATAAGAAGGAAATCTATTTAATTTGAATGAAATTTATAGTTAATTACAGCAAGAAAGGGAATATGTACTTCCTGGCGGCTCTCAAAAGAAAGAAGGAAAAAAAAATCCTTACACACTACTGTGTGTTAAGAGAAAAAAAGAAAAGAGACAATGGAATATCAAATTAAACTATCAGATATCAAATCGTTAGATAGAATTACTGTTATTCAAAGAAATAATTAGGTAATATTCAATATCTAATATTAAGGTACTCAACCATACGTAAAGCCACCAAAAAATATCACACTCACTCTCCACCTGTTTTCAATCAGTCGTCAAATTCATAATAATCCTCTTTCAGCTGAAAACTGAAAAATTTCCACATTGAACGACAATCTCCGCGCACTCTCTGTATCAAATATGAGAATCGATAGTGTTCGATAAATTACATCGGGGATCAGTGGCGTTTCTTAAACATGAGCTGGGCAAAATTATATACGGTCCGTTGAATCGTTACACACCACCCCAACTGGGCGAAAAAAAATTTGGAAACTTTAGAAGTTTACAATATTTTTTTTTTTTATTTTTCAATTCGCTATACAGCAAAGGAAATGACTTAAGAAGCAACAAATTTAAATCAGACTCAATATTCACATTATATGAAAAGATACGATGCAAGGAAAACTTTGAGAGATACAGATAGGTAAGATAAATAAGGCATGTTACATAAATCAAAATGATATGAAAAATGCATTGATTCCCAAATATCATAAATACCGAAGTAATTCAGAATCAACACAACATATCCCTGCTGAATAGTTCATATCATGAAAGCACAAATTTTCCATAAAGGAGCTATCAAAGATAGATTCTTTCATAACATTACACCATCCAACAGTAACTCATTATGTATCCACGCATAATACTTGCAATAGAGAAAAATAGAGAAAATAGTTATGAGTCATCCGAATCAGCGCTAAAGTACTCCTCCTCAGCCGAATCCGAATCATCATCATAAGATGATTTAAGATCTTTAATGTGCCAACGACCCAAATCGTTACCATCCACGTCCTTAAGCTCGTATACCAAATCTGAAACAACCCTAGTAATAATGCATGGCAAATATTTAGGAGCTAATTTCGCAGAATAATTATTAGCCGCTGAAGACAAAGTTACATTTCTTTTCCAGACTTTATCGCCGACATAAAATCTTACTTTTCGTTTTCTTAAATTGTATTGATGAGCATTTCTAAGATAGGCCTGATGTAATTTCTTGCGAATATCTACAAATAATTCGGGCAGTTTCTGCACATCATCAATGCGTTGAGACTTCTCAGATATAGAAATTGTATTATTTTGATTATCAGAAATTTTTCCATAGAAATCTCCAGTAACGGGAATATTTCTAGCGAAATTAAGGAAAGCCGGAGAATAACCAGTGACATCATGTTTTGCCAACCTGATGGCCTGAGCCACTTTAAATATAGAAGAATCCCAGGTTTTATGATTTTCATGAATATAACACCGAATCGAGGTTACAATAACTTTGTTGACTCTTTCCGTGAAATTAACTTGGGGATGATATTTAGCATTATACCAAATTTTCTGAACACGATAAGTTTCCATCAACTTCTTGAACTCTTTACTGACAAATTGACTTCCATTATCGACAATAAAAATCTGCGGTACACCGTAAATAAGAAATACATTATTTTCTATGAATTTGAGAATATTCTTAGAGGTAGCTTTTGACATGGGGTGTACTAACACGAATTTGGTAAACCAATCGACAACTACCAAGACATACTGGTTTCCATTTTTAGATCTTGGGTATGGACCCAACAAATCAGCAGAGATACATTGAAATGGAAAATTAATGTTCTTGTAAGAACCCATGTGACCAGCTTGGGGTAAATTTGAACTTTTACACGCAGCACAAACAGGACATTTTCTTACATATTTATACACATCTTTCCTAATTTTTGGCCAGTAATATAATTCAGAGATTCGAGCTAGCGTTTTAGATATCCCTAAATGACCTGAAGTTTCTTTATCGTGATAGAATTGAAGAATCTCATGTCGATTGGCTGAAGGCACAACAATTTTCCAATCGGTCAAATTACTGACAATAGTATTTCGTGATACAATATGCTTATAAAGTATTCCATTCTCGACACGAAATGAAGGATAAAGTTCGGGATTCTTTTGAACATTCTTAACCATCGATTTATACCATTTATCTGGTTGAAAATGAGAAACATCAATAACAGAGATATCAGCTACCGAACGAGACAATGCATCGGCCACTACGTTTAAAGAACCTTTTCGATGTTTAATAGTGAAATCAAATTGAGAAAGTTTAACTGCCCATCTAGTCAAACGTCCTGATGGGTTTGAAAGGTTATGAAGATATATAAGAGAAGCATGATCCGTTTCTATCGTGAATTTCGTACCTTCTACATAACTTCGAAATTTTTCGATACCAAAAATGACCGCTAGGAGTTCTTTTTCTGTGACGGTATATTTACGTTGACAAGATGTAAGTGTCTTACTAGCGTAAGCTACTGGATGTTCTACGCCATCACATTCTTGGTATAAAATTGCACCTACACCGGTATCAGAAGCATCACACTGAATGACGAAGGGTTTTGAAAACTCAGGGCTGGCTAACACTGGTGCAGAAACTAGGCGAGACTTTATTTCGGTGAAAGCTACTTCGGCTTCCGGAGTCCAGACTATCGGTTGTCCTTTCTTCCTACCATGTAAGAGATCTGAAATTGGGGAACAAATAGATGAAAAATCCCTAATGAAACGACGGTACCAACTGACAAGACCTATTAAACGTTTAATTTCAGTTGTATTTTTAGGAGTTGGATAATTTACTATCGCGGAAACCTTTTCTGGATCAGTTCGTAAACCATGTTCATCAACTACAAAACCGAGATAGACAAGAGATGGACGACAAAATTCACATTCATCTAAGTTTACAGTAAGATTAGCATTCTTAAGTCGCTGATATACTTCCTCCAAAACTTTGATGTGGAGTTCAAATGTAGGAGTAGCTATAATTATATCGTCGAGATAAACGAAACAATACGGCGCTAAATCAGGTCCTATTACCTTATCCATTAAACGAGACATTGCTTTTGGACTATTCTTTAATCCAAACGGACAAACAACAAATTCAAATAAACCACGTCCATGCACTGCAAAAGCGGTTTTCGCACAGGAAGATCTATCTAACGGAATTTGGAAAAAAGCCTTCGTTAAGTCAATTGATGAGAGATATTTAGCATCCCTTAGTTTATTAAGTATACCATCTATTAGAGGCATAGGATACGTATCATCCACCGTTACTTCATTTAACTTTCTACCGTCAAAACATACACGATATTCCCCCGAACGTTTTGGAACTAACCATAAAGAGCTACACCAAGGAGATTGAGAAGGTTGAATTACCTTTGGTTTCAACATTTCGTCGATTTCTTTATTTAAATGAGTCTGCATAGCAGGAGATAAGGGATATTGTCGTTGGACGATAGGTTTAGCATTTCCGGTGTCGATATGATGAGTTATTAAGGGAGTACGACCTATCCTATCTTTAGGAGCGATATATTCGAAACATTTTATTATATTCTGAAGATCATTTTTCTGAGAGGGTGTTAATTTAGAGAATGGTTGAATGGCATTAATTGTACACACGGAGGAATCGAGAGAATAGGAAAGATCAGAAAACTTAACTTCAATACCGAACAATTTGAAGAAATCCATTCCTAAAATGAGATTATGAGTAACAGATGGAATTATTAAAATTTTTAACTGCCTCACGACACCTTCAAGTGAAATAGGAACCAAAATATACCCCAGGAAATCTTGAGGTTTACCATCAGCAGTTGTAACATTAATTGGGGACTCATACTGTATCGGAATATTATATCTTTGAAGAAGAGCAAACCCTGCGGAACCTAAAATAGAAGATGTGCTGCCAGTATCGGCGAGAGCGAGAATTTTCTGATCAAAGACCTCGACATTGAGATAAGGGCGGTTATCGTTAGGTTTCATGACGAAAAGAGGACTCATATTAACAGAGGATGGGCGAGATGATGAAAGTTCTACTGGTTCTGGGTGTTTTTTCTCCCCTTCGATTGGGTTGAAGTGTGACTGGCTGATGGCCGATTTACTGAACTTTTGGTTTCTCGACTGGTGACGACGTTCAGTTTTTCGCCACCCCGATTTACGTTTTTTGAATTGCAATTATTACACCTAGATTTAACGGTATTTTTTAGACCACAACCATAACAAAAAACAGTTCTAGGTTTTCGACATTGAGGATAATTATGACCAGTTAAACCACAGTTCCAACATTGAGAATTAGATACTATAGATATATTAGTGGAGATATTATTTTTTTGGAAATTTGGTCGGTGACTTGGGGATGAAAAGTTTGATTCCGGCAAGGGTCTACTGAGATCTGGTTCCAATAGGCCAGCATCATGATTCGAAGGGGCTCTGTAGCGATCAGCCCATATTCGAGACTCTTCCAACTTCTTGCAAAGTTCAGACAACTCACTCACAGTCTTGGGACTATACAACGCTAATCCTGAAATATAAAAAGGCAACAAATTTCGGCGAATTTTCCTAACTCTGATCTCCTCATCTGGCTTGGCAGTTAACCTGTTAAAAAGACCCTCCATTGAAGAAATATACAAAGAAACTCGCTCATTACAACCTTGAGTTCTGGAATTGATTTCTTGCTCTAAATCTTCTTCATAAAAGTATGGAAGGAAATCTTTTTTCAACTCCTTGACCAATTCACCCCAATTTTGAAACTTGCATCTATTATTCACAAACCACGTCCACGCAGAACCTCTGAACAGATCGCAAGCAGACTGAAATAACTCCTGTTCGGACACACCTCTAGCTTGTCTCAATAGTTCCACCTTTTCCAAGAATGAAGTAACTGACTCATCCTTAACAGAACCTGTGAAATAAATATTCCATTTATAGGGAGGAACGAACCTACTATTCGAAGGACTAGCATAGTTGACAGGAGCATTCTCCTCAGTTGGAGTAGAAGTTCTAGCTGGAGAAATTTTTAAATCGAGATCTGCCTCTAACTCTAACACCACATACTGAATTTCCTTCTTTGCCAAGATTTCGGCATCCTCCTCTGCAACAAGCATGGCCAAACGATTCGACAAGTGAGCTAAACGACTCGATACTCTATGAAAGATAGGATCATCCTTAGTTCCACCGAATTTAGAAATAATATCTTTAAGATCTTTAATAGTTTCTTTCATTTCAGTTACATCCTGGTCATGAGTATAGGGATTTGTTACGATATAAAAACTACGATTTGCCTTTTCTTGGCTCAGAAGCCCTCTCAAAACTTTCCTCTTACTTTCAACATCGGCAGTTGGTTCAACGCCGCGAATTTTAATTTCATAGACCAATTCATAGGCCTTCAAATGATTGGGATTCATACTTTATCAAATTATAGAAATCAGTAACGAAATTAGTGTGAAAAAGCGAAAATATAAAATAAGAAAAGTGAATTTAAAGAGAAAGATGGTCGTTCAATATGGTATAGAAATGTGAATACGAAAAAATATTAGTACTGAATAACAATGTACCAAATTCTGTCGGATCAAATGTATAACAAAAAATTTCCACTCAGCAAGATTTAGAAAAGAAAAAAAATTATGTCAAGCCAACGCACCCCTTGAGGGCACCGCGTTGGGCGCCAATTGTGTAAAGTGAAATCACACGTATGCCTGTCGGCTGCTCAGTTGATACGGTGAGGGTGTGGGCACCAAATGAACTTGTTAACTTGACTAATTAATTGTTGGGCGCCAGGCTTACTAAAGTAAACCAAATTTCATAAAAATGAAATTTCTAAAAAAAAATATTAATAGAGATGATAAAAAAAAAATGAAGTTAAGTAAGAGAAACGGGAGATAGATAAGAAAGATCTTGCTTAGTGTTAAGAAATAAAACGAATTAAATTTTACAAATATATTAAAATTATTTAAAAAAAATATACACTACTGTGTGTTAAGAGAAAAAAAGAAAAGAGACAATGGAATATCAAATTAAACTATCAGATATCAAATCGTTAGATAGAATTACTGTTATTCAAAGAAATAATAAGGTAATATTCAATATCTAATATTAAGGTACTCAACCATACGTAAAGCCACCAAAAAATATCACACTCACTCTCCACCTGTTTTAAATCAGTCGTCAAATTCATAATGATCCTCTTTCAGCTGAAATCTGAAAAATTTCCACATTGAAAGACAATCTCCGCGCACTCTCTGTATCAAATATGAGATTCGATAGTGTTCGATAAATTACATCGGGGATCAGTTAAACATGAGCTGGGCAAAATTATATACGGTCCGTTGAATCGTTACAAGTCAGTCGTGCATTTATGGTTACAGCAGCAATTGACCTTACCACGTTAAAGATTATAGCTACCTTAGTGTCATCCGAGTCCAAGAAAATCAACAATGTGGAATGGCTTACTTGGATAATTGATCATCATACAGAAAGAAGGGAATAAGAACAGTGTCTTATACCAATGTGGTTTCCATAGACACGTGTGTCAAGCTTTCGTCCCTGTGCAGTACGATGAGAAGTGTTAGAATGAGAAACATTGAAGGAAATAACAAACAAATGACATCAACAACAGAAGTCAGCCGTTCAATTGTGGTTACAGCAGCAATTGACCTTACCACGTGGGAGATTATAGCTACCCGCGTGACATCCGAGTCCAAGAAAATCAACAATGTGGAATGGCCTACTTGGATAGTTGTTGATTAAACAAAGGAAAGAGAATAAGAACAGTTCCTTATACCAAAGTGGTTTCCTTAGACACGTGTGTCAAGCTTTCGTCCCTGTGCAATACGATGAAAAGTGTTAGAATGAGAAACATAGTAGGAAATAACAAACAAATGAAATCAACAACAGAAGTCAGTCGTGCATTTGTGGTTACAGCAGCAATTGACCTTACCGCGTGGGAGATTATACCTGCGTGTCATCCGAGTCCAAGATAATCAACAATGTGGAATGGCCTACTTGGATAATTGTTGATTAAACAAAAAAAAGAGAATAAGAACAGTCCCTTATACCAAAGTGGTTTCCTTAGACACGTGTGTCAAGCTTTCGTCCCTGTGCAATACGATGAAAAGTGTTAGAATGGGAAACATAGAAGGAAATAACAAACAAATGAAATCAACAACAGAAGACAGTCGTGCATTTGTGGTTACAGCATCAATTG
Source organism: Harmonia axyridis (assembly GCF_914767665.1). Taxonomy (NCBI): domain Eukaryota; kingdom Metazoa; phylum Arthropoda; class Insecta; order Coleoptera; family Coccinellidae; genus Harmonia; species Harmonia axyridis. Next base: position 45,020,828 of record NC_059502.1, on the reverse strand, counting down.
ACCTTACCACGTGGGAGATTATAGCTACCTGCGTGACATTCGAGTCCAAGAAAATCAACAATGTGGAATGGCTTACTTGGATAATTGTTGATTGAACAAAAAGAAGGAAATAAGAACAGTCCCTCATACCAAAGTGGTTTCCTTAGACACGTGTGTCAAGCTTTCGTCCCTGTGCAATAAGATGAAAAGTGTTAGAATGAGAAACATTGAAGGAAATAACAAACAAATGAAATCAACAACAGAAGTCAGTCGTGCATTTGTGGTTTCAGCAGCAATTGACCTTACCACGTGGGAGATTATAGCTACCTGCGTGACATCCGAGTCCAAGAAAATCAACAATGTGGAATGGCCTACTTGGATAGTTGTTGATTAAACAAAGGAAAGAGAATAAGAACAGTCCCTTATACCAAAGTGGTTTCCTTAGACACGTGTGTCAAGCTTTCGTCCCTGTGCAATACGATGAAAAGTGTTAGAATGAGAAACATAGTAGGAAATAACAAACAAATGAAATCAACAACAGAAGTCAGTCGTGCATTTGTGGTTACAGCAGCAATTGACCTTACCGCGTGGGAGATTATACCTGCGTGTCATCCGAGTCCAAGATAATCAACAATGTGGAATGGCCTACTTGGATAATTGTTGATTAAACAAAAAAAAAGAGAATAAGAACAGTCCCTTATACCAAAGTGGTTTCCTTAGACACGTGTGTCAAGCTTTCGTCCCTGTGCAATACGATGAAAAGTGTTAGAATGGGAAACATAGAAGGAAATAACAAACAAATGAAATCAACAACAGAAGACAGTCGTGCATTTGTGGTTACAGCATCAATTGACCTTACCACGTGGGAGATTATAGCTACCTGCGTGACATTCGAGTCCAAGAAAATCAACAATGTGGAATGGCTTACTTGGATAATTGTTGATTGAACAAAAAGAAGGGAATAAGAACAGTCCCTCATACCAAAGTGGTTTCCTTAGACACGTGTGTCAAGCTTTCGTCCCTGTGCAATAAGATGAAAAGTGTTAGAATGAGAAACATTGAAGGAAATTACAAACAAATGAAATCAACAACAGAAGTCAGTCGTGCATTTGTGGTTTCAGCAGCAATTGACCTTACCACGTGGGAGATTATAGCTACCTGCGTGACATCCGAGTCCAAGAAAATCTACAATGTGGAATGGCTTACTTGGATAATTGATCATTAATCAGAAAGAATGAAGTAAGAACAGTCCCTTATACCAATGTGGTTTCCATAGACACGAGTGTCAAGCTTTCGTCCCTGTGCAATACGATGAAAAGTGTTAGAATGAGGAACATAGAAGGAAATAACAAACAAATGAAATCAACAACAGAAGTCAGTCGTGCATTTGTGGTTACAGCAGCAATTGACCTTACCACGTGGGAGATTATAGCTACCTGCGTGACATCCGAGTCCAAGAAAATCAACAATGTGGAATGGCCTACTTGGATAATTGTTGATTAAACAAAGGAAAGAGAATAAGAACAGTCCCTTATACCAAAGTGGTTTCCTTAGACACGTGTGTCAAGCTTTCGTCCCTGTGCAATACGATGAAAAGTGTTAGAATGAGAAACATAGAAGGAAATAACAAACAAATGAAATCAACAACAGAAGTCAGTCGTGCATTTGTGGTTACAGCAGCAATTGACCTTACCACGTGGGAGATTATAGCTACCTACGTGACATCCGATTCCAAGAAAATCGACAATGTGGAATGGTTTACTTGGATAATTGTTGATTGAAAAAAAAGAAGGGAATAAGAACAGTCCCTCATACCAAAGTGGTTTCCTTAGACACGTGTGTCAAGCTTTCGTCCGTGTGCAATACGATGAAAAGTGTTAGAATGTGAAACATTGAAGGAAATATCAAACAAATGAAATCAACAACAGAAGTCAGTCGTGCATTTGTGGTTTCAGCAGCAATTGACCTTACCACGTGGGAGATTATAGCTACCTGCGTGACATCCGAGTCCAAGAAAATCAACAATGTGGAATGACTTACTTGGATAATTGATCATTAATCAGAAAGAATGAAGTAAGAACAGTCCCTTATACCAATGTGGTTTCCATTGACACGAGTGTCAAGCTTTCGTCCCTGTGCAATACGATGAAAAGTGTAAGAATGAGAAACATAGAAGGAAAAAACAAACAAATGAAATCAACAACAGAAGTCAGTCGTGCATTTGTGATTACAGCAGCAATTGACCTTACCACGTGGGAGATTTAAGCTACCTGCGTGACATCCGAGTCCAAGAAAATCAACAATGTGGAATGGCTTACTTGGATAATTGATCATTATACAGAAAGAATGAAGTAAGAACAGTCCCTTATACCAAAGTGGTTTCCTTAGACACGTGTGTCAAGCTTTCGTCCCTGTGCAATACGATGAAAAGTGTTAGAATGAGAAACATAGAAGGAAATAACGAACAAATGAAATCAACAACGGAAGTCAGTCGTGCATTTGTGATTACAGCAGCAATTGACCTTACCACGTGGGAGATTTGAGCTACCTGCGTGACATCCGAGTCCAAAAAAATCAACAATGTGGAATGGCTTACTTGGATAATTGTTCATTAAACAAAAAGAAGGGAATAAGAACAGTCCCTTATACCGAAGTGGTTTCCTTAGACACGCGTGTCAAGCTTTCGTCCCTGTGCAATACGATGAAAAGTGTTAGAATGAGAAACACTGAAGAAAATAACAAACGAATGAAATCAACAACAGAAGTCAGTCGTGCATTTGTGGTTACAGCAGCAATTGACCTTACCACGTGGGAGATTATAGCTACCTGCGTGACATCCGAGTCCAAGAAAATCAACAATGTGGAATGGCTTACTTGGATAATTGATCATCATACAGAAAGAAGGGAATTAGAACAGTGTCTTATACCAATGTGGTTTCCATAGACACGTGTGTCAAGCTTTCGTCCCTGTGCAATACGATGAGAAGTGTTAGAATGAGAAACATTGAAGGAAATAACAAACAAATGACATCAACAACAGAAGTCAGCCGTCCAATTGTGGTTACAGCAGCAATTGAACTTTCCACGTGGGAGATTATAGCTACCCGCGTGTCATCCGAGTCCAAGAAAATCAACAATGTGGATTGGCTTACTTGGATAATTGTTCATTAAACAAAAAGAAGGGAATAAGAACAGTCCCTTATACCAAAGTGGTTTCCTTAGACACGTGTGTCAAGCTTTCGTCCCTGTGCAATACGATGAAAAGTGTTAGAATGAGAAACATAGAAGGAAATAACAAACAAATGAAATCAACAACAGAAGTCAGTCGTACATTTGTGGTTACAGCAGCAATTGACCTTACCACATGGGAGATTATAGCTACCTGCGTGACATCCGAGTCCAAGAAAATCAACAATGTGGAATGGCCTACTTGGATAATTGTTGATTAAACAAGGGAAAGAGAATAAGAACAGTCCCTTATACCAAAGTGGTTTCCTTAGACACGTGTGTCAAGCTTTCGTCCCTGTGCAATAAGATGAAAAGTGTTAGAATGAGAAACATTGAAGGAAATAACAAACAAATGAAATCAACAACAGAAGTCAGTCGTGCATTTGTGGTTTCAGCAGCAATTGACCTTACCACGTGGGAGATTATAGCTACCAGCGTGACATCCGAGTCCAAGAAAATCTACAATGTGGAATGGCTTACTTGGATAATTGATCATTAATCAGAAAGAATGAAGTAAGAACAGTCCCTTATACCAATATGGTTTCCATAGACACGAGTGTCAAGCTTTCGTCCCTGTGCAATACGATGAAAAGTGTAAGAATGAGAAACATAGGAGGAAAAAACAAACAAATGAAATCAACAACAGAAGTCAGTCGTGCATTTGTGATTACAGCAGCAATTGACCTCACCACGTGGGAGATTTAAGCTACCTGCGTGACATCCGAGTCCAAGAAAATCAACAATGTGGAATGGCTTACTTGGATAATTGATCATTAAACAAAAAGAAGGGAATAAGAACAGTCCCTTATACCAATGTGGTTTCCATAGACACGTGTGTCAAGCTTTCGTCCCTGTGCAATACGATGAGAAGTGTTAGAATGAGAAACATTGAAGGAAATAACAAACAAATCAAATCAACAACAGAAGTCAGTCGAGCATTTGTGATTACAGCAGCAATTGACCTTACCACGTGGGAGATTTAAGCTACCTGCGTGACATCCGAGTCCAAGAAAATCAACAATGTGGAATGGCTTACTTGGATAATTGTTCATTAAACAAAAAGAAGGTAATAAGAACAGTCCCTTATACCGAAGTGGTTTCCTTAGACACGCGTGTCAAGCTTTCGTCCCTGTGCAATACGATGAAAAGTGTAAGAATGAGAAACACTGAAGAAAATAACAAACGAATGAAATCAACAACAGAAGTCAGTCGTGCATTTGTGGTTACAGCAGCAATTGACCTTACCACGTGGGAGATTATAGCTACCTGCGTGACATCCGAGTCCAAGAAAATCAACAATGTGGAATGGCTTACTTGGATAATTGTTCATTAAACAAAAAGAAGGGAATAAGAACAGTCCCTTATACCAAAGTGGTTTCCTTAGACACGCGTGTCAAGCTTTCGTCCCTGTGCAATACGATGAAAAGTGTTAGAATGAGAAACATTGATGAAAATAACAAACGAATGAAATCAACAACAGAAGTCAGTCGCGCATTTGTGGTTACAGCAGCAATTGACCTTACCTCGTAAAAGATTATAGCTACCTGCGTGTCATCCGAGTCCAAGAAAATCAACAATGTGGAACGGCTTACTTGGATAATTGTTCATTAAACAAAAAGAAGGAAATAAGAACAGTCCCTCATACCAAAGTGGTTTCCTTAGACACGTGTGTCAAGCTTTCGTCCCTGTGCAATAAGATGAAAAGTGTTAGAATGAGAAACATTGAAGGAAATAACAAACAAATGAAATCAACAACAGAAGTCAGTCGTGCATTTGTGGTTTCAGCTACAATTGACCTTACCACGTGGGAGATTATAGCTACCAGCGTGACATCCGAGTCCAAGAAAATCTACAATGTGGAATGGCTTACTTGGATAATTGATCATTAATCAGAAAGAATGAAGTAAGAACAGTCCCTTATACCAATGTGGTTTCCATAGACACGAGTGTCAAGCTTTCGTCCCTGTGCAATACGATGAAAAGTGTAAGAATGAGAAACATAGAAGGAAAAAACAAACGAATGAAATCAACAACAGAAGTCAGTCGTGCATTTGTGATTTCAGCAGCAATTGACCTTACCACGTGGGAGATTATAGCTACCTGCGTGACATCCGAGTCCAAGAAAATCAACAATGTGGAATGGCTTACTTGGATAATTGTTCATTAAACAAAAAGAAGGGAATAAGAACAGTCCCTTATACCAAAGTGGTTTCCTTAGACACGCGTGTCAAGCTTTCGTCCCTGTGCAATACGATGAAAAGTGTTAGAATGAGAAACATTGATGAAAATAACAAACGAATGAAATCAACAACAGAAGTCAGTCGTGCATTTGTGGTTACAGCAGCAATTGACCTTACCACGTGGGAGATTACAGCTACCTGCGTGACATCCGAGCCCAAGAAAATCAACAATATGGAACGGCTTACTTGGATAATTGTTCATTAAACAAAAAGAAGGGAATAAGAACAGTCCCTTATACCAAAGTGGTTTCCTTAGACACGTGTGTCAAGCTTTCGTCCCTGTGCAATACGATGAAAAGTGTTAGAATGAGAAACATTAAAGGAAATAACAAACAAATGAAATCAACAACAGAAGTCAGTCGCGCATTTGTGGTTACAGCAGCAATTGACCTTACCTCGTAAAAGATTATAGCTACCTGCGTGTCATCCGAGTCCAAGAAAATCAACAATGTGGAATGGCTTACTTGGATAATTGATCATTATACAGAAAAAAGGGAATGAGAACAGTCCCTTATACCAATGTGGTTTCCATAGACACGTGTGTCAAGCTTTCGTCCCTGTGCAATACGATGAGAAGTGTTAGAATGAGAAACATTGAAGGAAATAACAAACAAATCAAATCAACAACAGAAGTCAGTCGTACATTTGTGATTACAGCAGCAATTGACCTTACCACGTGGGAGATTATAGCTACCTGCGTGACATCCGAGTCCAAGAAAATCAACAATGTGGAATGGCTTACTTGGATAATTGATCATTATACAGAAAGAATGAAGTAAGAACAGTCCCTTATACCAATGTGGTTTCCTTAGACACGTGTGTCAAGCTTTCGTCACTGGGCAATACGATGAAAAGTGTTAGAATGAGAAACACTGAAGAAAATAACAAACGAATGAAATCAACAACAGAAGTCAGCCGTGCATTTGTGGTTTCAGCAGCAATTGACCTTACCACGTGGGAAATTATAGCTACCTGCGTGACATCCGAGTCCAAGAAAATCTACAATGTGGAATGGCTTACTTGGATAATTGATCATTAATCAGAAAGAATGAAGTAAGAACAGTCCCTTATACCAATATGGTTTCCATAGACACGAGTGTCAAGCTTTCGTCCCTGTGCAATACGATGAAAAGTGTAAGAATGAGAAACATAGGAGGAAAAAACAAACAAATGAAATCAACAACAGAAGTCAGTCGTGCATTTGTGATTACAGCAGCAATTGACCTCACCACGTGGGAGATTTAAGCTACCTGCGTGACATCCGAGTCGAAGAAAATCAACAATGTGGAATGGCTTACTTGGATAATTGATCATTAAACAAAAAGAAGGGAATAAGAACAGTCCCTTATACCAATGTGGTTTCCATAGACACGTGTGTCAAGCTTTCGTCCCTGTGCAATACGATGAGAAGTGTTAGAATGAGAAACATTGAAGGAAATAACAAACAAATCAAATCAACAACAGAAGTCAGTCGAGCATTTGTGATTACAGCAGCAATTGACCTTACCACGTGGGAGATTTAAGCTACCTGCGTGACATCCGAGTCCAAGAAAATCAACAATGTGGAATGGCTTACTTGGATAATTGTTCATTAAACAAAAAGAAGGTAATAAGAACAGTCCCTTATACCGAAGTGGTTTCCTTAGACACGCGTGTCAAGCTTTCGTCCCTGTGCAATACGATGAAAAGTGTAAGAATGAGAAACACTGAAGAAAATAACAAACGAATGAAATCAACAACAGAAGTCAGTCGTGCATTTGTGGTTACAGCAGCAATTGACCTTACCACGTGGGAGATTATAGCTACCTGCGTGACATCCGAGTCCAAGAAAATCAACAATGTGGAATGGCTTACTTGGATAATTGTTCATTAAACAAAAAGAAGGGAATAAGAACAGTCCCTTATACCAAAGTGGTTTCCTTAGACACGCGTGTCAAGCTTTCGTCCCTGTGCAATACGATGAAAAGTGTTAGAATGAGAAACATTGATGAAAATAACAAACGAATGAAATCAACAACAGAAGTCAGTCGCGCATTTGTGGTTACAGCAGCAATTGACCTTACCTCGTAAAAGATTATAGCTACCTGCGTGTCATCCGAGTCCAAGAAAATCAACAATGTGGAACGGCTTACTTGGATAATTGTTCATTAAACAAAAAGAAGGAAATAAGAACAGTCCCTCATACCAAAGTGGTTTCCTTAGACACGTGTGTCAAGCTTTCGTCCCTGTGCAATAAGATGAAAAGTGTTAGAATGAGCAACATTGAACGAAATAACAAACAAATGAAATCAACAACAGAAGTCAGTCGTGCATTTGTGGTTTCAGCTACAATTGACCTTACCACGTGGGAGATTATAGCTACCAGCGTGACATCCGAGTCCAAGAAAATCTACAATGTGGAATGGCTTACTTGGATAATTGATCATTAATCAGAAAGAATGAAGTAAGAACAGTCCCTTATACCAATGTGGTTTCCATAGACACGAGTGTCAAGCTTTCGTCCCTGTGCAATACGATGAAAAGTGTAAGAATGAGAAACATAGAAGGAAAAAACAAACGAATGAAATCAACAACAGAAGTCAGTCGTGCATTTGTGATTACAGCAGCAATTGACCTTACCACGTGGGAGATTATAGCTACCTGCGTGACATCCGAGTCCAAGAAAATCAACAATGTGGAATGGCTTACTTGGATAATTGTTCATTAAACAAAAAGAAGGGAATAAGAACAGTCCCTTATACCAAAGTGGTTTCCTTAGACACGCGTGTCGAGCTTTCGTCCCTGTGCAATACGATGAAAAGTGTTAGAATGAGAAACATTGATGAAAATAACAAACGAATGAAATCAACAACAGAAGTCAGTCGTGCATTTGTGGTTACAGCAGCAATTGACCTTACCACGTGGGAGATTACAGCTACCTGCGTGACATCCGAGCCCAAGAAAATCAACAATATGGAACGGCTTACTTGGATAATTGTTCATTAAACAAAAAGAAGGGAATAAGAACAGTCCCTTATACCAAAGTGGTTTCCTTAGACACGTGTGTCAAGCTTTCGTCCCTGTGCAATACGATGAAAAGTGTTAGAATGAGAAACATTAAAGGAAATAACAAACAAATGAAATCAACAACAGAAGTCAGTCGCGCATTTGTGGTTACAGCAGCAATTGACCTTACCTCGTAAAAGATTATAGCTACCTGCGTGTCATCCGAGTCCAAGAAAATCAACAATGTGGAATGGCTTACTTGGATAATTGATCATTATACAGAAAAAAGGGAATGAGAACAGTCCCTTATACCAATGTGGTTTCCATAGACACGTGTGTCAAGCTTTCGTCCCTGTGCAATACGATGAGAAGTGTTAGAATGAGAAACATTGAAGGAAATAACAAACAAATCAAATCAACAACAGAAGTCAGTCGTACATTTGTGATTACAGCAGCAATTGACCTTACCACGTGGGAGATTATAGCTACCTGCGTGACATCCGAGTCCAAGAAAATCAACAATGTGGAATGGCTTTCTTGGATAATTGATCATTATACAGAAGGAATGAAGTAAGAACAGTCCCTTATACCAATGTGGTTTCCTTAGACACGTGTGTCAAGCTTTCGTCACTGGGCAATACGATGAAAAGTGTTAGAATGAGAAACACTGAAGAAAATAACAAACGAATGAAATCAACAACAGAAGTCAGCCGTGCATTTGTGGTTTCAGCAGCAATTGACCTTACCACGTGGGAAATTATAGCTACCTGCGTGACATCCGAGTCCAAGAAAATCAACAATGTGGAATGGATAATTGATCATTATACAGAAAGAATGAAGTAAGAACAGTCCCTTATACCAATGTGGTTTCCATAGACACGAGTGTCAAGCTTTCGTCCCTGTGCAATACGATGAAAAGTGTAAGAATGAGAAACATAGAAGGAAAAAACAAACAAATGAAATCAACAACAGAAGTCAGTCGTGCATTTGTGGTTACAGCAGCAATTGACTTTACCACGTGGGAGATTTAAGCTATCTGCGTGACATCCAAGTCCAAGAAAATCAACAATGTGGAATGGCTTACTTGGATAATTGTTCATTAAACAAAAAGAAGGGAATAAGAACAGTCCCTTATACCGAAGTGGTTTCCTTAGACACGCGTTTCAAGCTTTCGTCCTTGTGCAATACGATGAAAAGTGTTAGAATGAGAAACACTGAAGAAAATAACAAACGAATGAAATCAACAACAGAAGTCAGTCGTGCATTTGTGGTTACAGCAGCAATTGACCTTACCACGTGGGAGATTACAGCTACCTGCGTGACTTCCGAGTCCAAGAAAATCAACAATGTGGAACGGCTTACTTGGATAATTGTTCATTAAACAAAAAGAAGGGAATAAGAACAGTCCCTTATACCAAAGTGGTTTCCTTAGACACGTGTGTCAAGCTTTCGTCCCTGTGCAATACGATAAAAAGTGTTAGAATGAGAAACATTGAAGGAAATAACAAACAAATGAAATCAAAAACAGAAGTCAGTCGTGCATTTGTGGTTACAGCAGCAATTGACCTTACCACGTTAAAGATTATAGCTACCTGCGTGTCATCCGAGTCCAAGAAAATCAATAATGTGGAATGGCTTACTTGGATAATTGATCATCATACAGAAAGAAGGGAATAAGAACAGTCCCTTATACCAATGTGGTTTCCATAGACACGTGTGTCAAGCTTTCGTCCCTGTGCAATACGATGAGAAGTGTTAGAATGAGAAACATTGAAGGAAATAACAAACAAATGAAATCAACAACAGAAGTCAGCCGTCCAATTGTGGTTACAGCAGCAATTGACCTTACCACGTGGGAGATTATAGCTACCCGCGTGTCATCCGAGTCCAAGAAAATCAACAATGTGGAATGGCTTACTTGGATAATTGTTCATTAAACAAAAAGAAAGGGAATAAGAACAGTCCCTTATACCAAAGTGGTTTCCTTAGACACGTGTGTCAAGCTTTCGTCCCTGTGCAATACGATGAAAAGTGTTAGAATGAGAAACATAGAATGAAATAACAAACAAATGAAATCAACAACCGAAGTCAGTCGTGCATTTGTGGTTACAGCAGCAATTGACCTCACCACGTGGGAGATTATAGCTACCTGCGTGACATCCGAGTCCAAGAAAATCAACAATGTGGAATGGCTTACTTGGATAATTGATCATTATACAGAAAGAATGAAGTAAGAACAGTCCCTTATACCAATGTGGTTTCCATAGACACGAGTGTCAAGCTTTCGTCCCTGTGCAATACGATGAAAAGTGTTAGAATGAGAAACATTGAAGGAAATAACAAACAAATGAAATCAACAACAGAAGTCAGTCGTGCATTTGTGATTACAGCAGCAATTGACCTTACCACGTGGGAGATTATAGCTACCTGCGTGACATCCGAATCCAAGAAAATCAACAATGTGGAATGACTTACTTGGATAATTGATCATTATACAGAAATAATGAAGTAAGAACAGTCCCTTATACCAATGTGGTTTCCATAGACACGTGTGTCAAGCTTTCGTCCCTGTGCAATACGATGAAAAGTGTTAGAATGAGAAACATTGAAGAAAATAACAAACGAATGAAATCAACAACAGAAGTCAGTCGTGCATTTGTGGTTACAGCAGCAATTGACCTTACCACGTGGGAGAATATAGCTACCTGCGTGACATCCGAGTCCAAGAAAATCAACAATGTGGAATGGCTTACTTGGATAATTGTTCATTAAACAAAAAGAAGGTAATAAGAACAGTCCCTTATACCGAAGTGGTTTCCTTAGACACGCGTGTCAAGCTTTCGTCCCTGTGCAATACGATGAAAAGTGTAAGAATGAGAAACACTGAAGAAAATAACAAACGAATGAAATCAACAACAGAAGTCAGTCGTGCATTTGTGGTTACAGCAGCAATTGACCTTACCACGTGGGAGATTATAGCTACCTGCGTGACATCCGAGTCCAAGAAAATCAACAATGTGGAATGGCTTACTTGGATAATTGTTCATTAAACAAAAAGAAGGGAATAAGAACAGTCCCTTATACCAAAGTGGTTTCCTTAGACACGCGTGTCAAGCTTTCGTCCCTGTGCAATACGATGAAAAGTGTTAGAATGAGAAACATTGATGAAAATAACAAACGAATGAAATCAACAACAGAAGTCAGTCGCGCATTTGTGGTTACAGCAGCAATTGACCTTACCTCGTAAAAGATTATAGCTACCTGCGTGTCATCCGAGTCCAAGAAAATCAACAATGTGGAACGGCTTACTTGGATAATTGTTCATTAAACAAAAAGAAGGAAATAAGAACAGTCCCTCATACCAAAGTGGTTTCCTTAGACACGTGTGTCAAGCTTTCGTCCCTGTGCAATAAGATGAAAAGTGTTAGAATGAGAAACATTGAAGGAAATAACAAACAAATGAAATCAACAACAGAAGTCAGTCGTGCATTTGTGGTTTCAGCTACAATTGACCTTACCACGTGGGAGATTATAGCTACCAGCGTGACATCCGAGTCCAAGAAAATCTACAATGTGGAATGGCTTACTTGGATAATTGATCATTAATCAGAAAGAATGAAGTAAGAACAGTCCCTTATACCAATGTGGTTTCCATAGACACGAGTGTCAAGCTTTCGTCCCTGTGCAATACGATGAAAAGTGTAAGAATGAGAAACATAGAAGGAAAAAACAAACGAATGAAATCAACAACAGAAGTCAGTCGTGCATTTGTGATTACAGCAGCAATTGACCTTACCACGTGGGAGATTATAGCTACCTGCGTGACATCCGAGTCCAAGAAAATCAACAATGTGGAATGGCTTACTTGGATAATTGTTCATTAAACAAAAAGAAGGGAATAAGAACAGTCCCTTATACCAAAGTGGTTTCCTTAGACACGCGTGTCAAGCTTTCGTCCCTGTGCAATACGATGAAAAGTGTTAGAATGAGAAACATTGATGAAAATAACAAACGAATGAAATCAACAACAGAAGTCAGTCGTGCATTTGTGGTTACAGCAGCAATTGACCTTACCACGTGGGAGATTACAGCTACCTGCGTGACATCCGAGCCCAAGAAAATCAACAATATGGAACGGCTCACTTGGATAATTGTTCATTAAACAAAAAGAAGGGAATAAGAACAGTCCCTTATACCAAAGTGGTTTCCTTAGACACGTGTGTCAAGCTTTCGTCCCTGTGCAATACGATGAAAAGTGTTAGAATGAGAAACATTAAAGGAAATAACAAACAAATGAAATCAACAACAGAAGTCAGTCGCGCATTTGTGGTTACAGCAGCAATTGACCTTACCTCGTAAAAGATTATAGCTACCTGCGTGTCATCCGAGTCCAAGAAAATGAACAATGTGGAATGGCTTACTTGGATAATTGATCATTATACAGAAAAAAGGGAATGAGAACAGTCCCTTATACCAATGTGGTTTCCATAGACACGTGTGTCAAGCTTTCGTCCCTGTGCAATACGATGAGAAGTGTTAGAATGAGAAACATTGAAGGAAATAACAAACAAATCAAATCAACAACAGAAGTCAGTCGTACATTTGTGATTACAGCAGCAATTGACCTTACCACGTGGGAGATTATAGCTACCTGCGTGACATCCGAGTCCAAGAAAATCAACAATGTGGAATGGCTTACTTGGATAATTGATCATTATACAGAAAGAATGAAGTAAGAACAGTCCCTTATACCAATGTGGTTTCCTTAGACACGTGTGTCAAGCTTTCGTCACTGGGCAATACGATGAAAAGTGTTAGAATGAGAAACACTGAAGAAAATAACAAACGAATGAAATCAACAACAGAAGTCAGCCGTGCATTTGTGGTTTCAGCAGCAATTGACCTTACCACGTGGGAAATTATAGCTACCTGCGTGACATCCGAGTCCAAGAAAATCTACAATGTGGAATGGCTTACTTGGATAATTGATCATTAATCAGAAAGAATGAAGTTAGAACAGTTCCTTATACCAATATGGTTTCCATAGACACGAGTGTCAAGCTTTCGTCCCTGTGCAATACGATGAAAAGTGTAAGAATGAGAAACATAGGAGGAAAAAACAAACAAATGAAATCAACAACAGAAGTCAGTCGTGCATTTGTGATTACAGCAGCAATTGACCTCACCACGTGGGAGATTTAAGCTACCTGCGTGACATCCGAGTCGAAGAAAATCAACAATGTGGAATGGCTTACTTGGATAATTGATCATTAAACAAAAAGAAGGGAATAAGAACAGTCCCTTATACCAATGTGGTTTCCATAGACACGTGTGTCAAGCTTTCGTCCCTGTGCAATACGATGAGAAGTGTTAGAATGAGAAACATTGAAGGAAATAACAAACAAATCAAATCAACAACAGAAGTCAGTCGAGCATTTGTGATTACAGCAGCAATTGACCTTACCACGTGGGAGATTTAAGCTACCTGCGTGACATCCGAGTCCAAGAAAATCAACAATGTGGAATGGCTTACTTGGATAATTGTTCATTAAACAAAAAGAAGGTAATAAGAACAGTCCCTTATACCGAAGTGGTTTCCTTAGACACGCGTGTCAAGCTTTCGTCCCTGTGCAATACGATGAAAAGTGTAAGAATGAGAAACACTGAAGAAAATAACAAACGAATGAAATCAACAACAGAAGTCAGTCGTGCATTTGTGGTTACAGCAGCAATTGACCTTACCACGTGGGAGATTATAGCTACCTGCGTGACATCCGAGTCCAAGAAAATCAACAATGTGGAATGGCTTACTTGGATAATTGTTCATTAAACAAAAAGAAGGGAATAAGAACAGTCCCTTATACCAAAGTGGTTTCCTTAGACACGCGTGTCAAGCTTTCGTCCCTGTGCAATACGATGAAAAGTGTTAGAATGAGAAACATTGATGAAAATAACAAACGAATGAAATCAACAACAGAAGTCAGTCGCGCATTTGTGGTTACAGCAGCAATTGACCTTACCTCGTAAAAGATTATAGCTACCTGCGTGTCATCCGAGTCCAAGAAAATCAACAATGTGGAACGGCTTACTTGGATAATTGTTCATTAAACAAAAAGAAGGAAATGAGAACAGTCCCTCATACCAAAGTGGTTTCCTAAGACACGTGTGTCAAGCTTTCGTCCCTGTGCAATAAGATGAAAAGTGTTAGAATGAGAAACATTGAAGGAAATAACAAACAAATGAAATCAACAACAGAAGTCAGTCGTGCATTTGTGGTTTCAGCTACAATTGACCTTACCACGTGGGAGATTATAGCTACCAGCGTGACATCCGAGTCCAAGAAAATCTATAATGTGGAATGGCTTACTTGGATAATTGATCATTAATCAGAAAGAATGAAGTAAGAACAGTCCCTTATACCAATGTGGTTTCCATAGACACGAGTGTCAAGCTTTCGTCCCTGTGCAATACGATGAAAAGTGTAAGAATGAGAAACATAGAAGGAAAAAACAAACGAATGAAATCAACAACAGAAGTCAGTCGTGCATTTGTGATTACAGCAGCAATTGACCTTACCACGTGGGAGATTATAGCTACCTGCGTGACATCCGAGTCCAAGAAAATCAACAATGTGGAATGGCTTACTTGGATAATTGTTCATTAAACAAAAAGAAGGGAATAAGAACAGTCCCTTATACCAAAGTGGTTTCCTTAGACACGCGTGTCAAGCTTTCGTCCCTGTGCAATACGATGAAAAGTGTAAGAATGAGAAACATAGAAGGAAAAAACAAACGAATGAAATCAACAACAGAAGTCAGTCGTGCATTTGTGATTACAGCAGCAATTGACCTTACCACGTGGGAGATTATAGCTACCTGCGTGACATCCGAGTCCAAGAAAATCAACAATGTGGAATGGCTTACTTGGATAATTGTTCATTAAACAAAAAGAAGGGAATAAGAACAGTCCCTTATACCAAAGTGGTTTCCTTAGACACGCGTGTCAAGCTTTCGTCCCTGTGCAATACGATGAAAAGTGTTAGAATGAGAAACATTGATGAAAATAACAAACGAATGAAATCAACAACAGAAGTCAGTCGTGCATTTGTGGTTACAGCAGCAATTGACCTTACCACGTGGGAGATTACAGCTACCTGCGTGACATCCGAGCCCAAGAAAATCAACAATATGGAACGGCTCACTTGGATAATTGTTCATTAAACAAAAAGAAGGGAATAAGAACAGTCCCTTATACCAAAGTGGTTTCCTTAGACACGTGTGTCAAGCTTTCGTCCCTGTGCAATACGATGAAAAGTGTTAGAATGAGAAACATTGAAGGAAATAACAAACAAATGAAATCAACAACAGAAGTCAGTCGTGCATTTGTGGTTACAGCAGCAATTGACCTTACCTCGTAAAAGATTATAGCTACCTGCGTGTCATCCGAGTCCAAGAAAATCAACAATGTGGAATGGCTTACTTGGATAATTGATCATTATACAGAAAAAAGGGAATGAGAACAGTCCCTTATACCAATGTGGTTTCCATAGACACGTGTGTCAAGCTTTCGTCCCTGTGCAATACGATGAGAAGTGTTAGAATGAGAAACATTGAAGGAAATAACAAACAAATCAAATCAACAACAGAAGTCAGTCGTACATTTGTGATTACAGCAGCAATTGACCTTACCACGTGGGAGATTATAGCTACCTGCGTGACATCCGAGTCCAAGAAAATCAACAATGTGGAATGGCTTACTTGGATAATTGATCATTATACAGAAAGAATGAAGTAAGAACAGTCCCTTATACCAATGTGGTTTCCTTAGACACGTGTGTCAAGCTTTCGTCACTGGGCAATACGATGAAAAGTGTTAGAATGAGAAACACTGAAGAAAATAACAAACGAATGAAATCAACAACAGAAGTCAGCCGTGCATTTGTGGTTTCAGCAGCAATTGACCTTACCACGTGGGAAATTATAGCTACCTGCGTGACATCCGAGTCCAAGAAAATCAACAATGTGGAATGGCTTACTTGGATAATTGTTCATTAAACAAGAAGAAGGGAATAAGAACAGTCCCTTATACCGAAGTGGTTTCCTTAGACACGCGTTTCAAGCTTTCGTCCTTGTGCAATACGATGAAAAGTGTTAGAATGAGAAACACTGAAGAAAATAACAAACGAATGAAATCAACAACAGAAGTCAGTCGTGCATTTGTGGTTACAGCAGCAATTGACCTTACCACGTGGGAGATTACAGCTACCTGCGTGACTTCCGAGTCCAAGAAAATCAACAATGTGGAACGGCTTACTTGGATAATTGTTCATTAAACAAAAAGAAGGGAATAAGAACAGTCCCTTATACCAAAGTGGTTTCCTTAGACACGTGTGTCAAGCTTTCGTCCCTGTGCAATACGATAAAAAGTGTTAGAATGAGAAACATTGAAGGAAATAACAAACAAATGAAATCAAAAACCGAAGTCAGTCGTGCATTTGTGGTTACAGCAGCAATTGACCTTACCACGTTAAAGATTATAGCTACCTGCGTGTCATCCGAGTCCAAGAAAATCAATAATGTGGAATGGCTTACTTGGATAATTGATCATCATACAGAAAGAAGGGAATAAGAACAGTCCCTTATACCAATGTGGTTTCCATAGACACGTGTGTCAAGCTTTCGTCCCTGTGCAATACGATGAGAAGTGTTAGAATGAGAAACATTGAAGGAAATAACAAACAAATGAAATCAACAACAGAAGTCAGCCGTCCAATTGTGGTTACAGCAGCAATTGACCTTACCACGTGGGAGATTATAGCTACCCGCGTGTCATCCGAGTCCAAGAAAATCAACAATGTGGAATGGCTTACTTGGATAATTGTTCATTAAACAAAAAGAAAGGGAATAAGAACAGTCCCTTATACCAAAGTGGTTTCCTTAGACACGTGTGTCAAGCTTTCGTCCCTGTGCAATACGATGAAAAGTGTTAGAATGAGAAACATAGAATGAAATAACAAACAAATGAAATCAACAACCGAAGTCAGTCGTGCATTTGTGGTTACAGCAGCAATTGACCTCACCACGTGGGAGATTATAGCTACCTGCGTGACATCCGAGTCCAAGAAAATCAACAATGTGGAATGGCTTACTTGGATAATTGATCATTATACAGAAAGAATAAAGTAAGAACAGTCCCTTATACCAATGTGGTTTCCATAGACACGAGTGTCAAGCTTTCGTCCCTGTGCAATACGATGAAAAGTGTTAGAATGAGAAACATTGAAGGAAATAACAAACAAATGAAATCAACAACAGAAGTCAGTCGTGCATTTGTGATTACAGCAGCAATTGACCTTACCACGTGGGAGATTATAGCTACCTGCGTGACATCCGAGTCCAAGAAAATCAACAATGTGGAATGACTTACTTGGATAATTGATCATTATACAGAAATAATGAAGTAAGAACAGTCCCTTATACCAATGTGGTTTCCATAGACACGTGTGTCAAGCTTTCGTCCCTGTGCAATACGATGAAAAGTGTTAGAATGAGAAACATTGAAGAAAATAACAAACGAATGAAATCAACAACAGAAGTCAGTCGTGCATTTGTGGTTACAGCAGCAATTGACCTTACCACGTGGGAGAATATAGCTACCTGCGTGACATCCGAGTCCAAGAAAATCAACAATGTGGAACGGCTTACTTGGATAATTGTTCATTAAACAAGAAGAAGGGAATAAGAACAGTCCCTTATACCAAAGTGGATTCCTTAGACACGTGTGTCAAGCTTTTGTCCCTGTGCAATACGATGAAAAGTGTTAGAATGAGAAACATTGAAGGAAATAACAAACAGATGAAATCAACAACAGAAGTCAGTCGTGCATTTGTGGTTACAGCAGCAATTGACATTACCACGTTAAAGATTATAGCTACCTGCGTGTCATCCGAGTTCAAGTAAATCAATAATGTGAAATGGCTTACTTGGATAATTGATCATCATACAGAAAGAAGGGAATAAGAACAGTCCCTTATACCAATGTGGTTTCCATAGACCCGTGTGTCAAGCTTTCGTCCCTGTGCAATACGATGAGATGTGTTAGAATGAGAAACATTGAAGGAAATAACAAACAAATTAAATCAACAACAGAAGTCAGCCGTCCAATTGTGGTTACAGCAGCAATTGACCTTACCACGTGGGATATTATAGCTACCTGCGTGACATCCGAGTCCAAGAAAATCAACAATGTGGAATGGCTTACTTGGATAACTGTTCATTAAACAAAAAGAAGGGAATAAGAACAGTCCTTTATACCAAAGTGGTTTCCTTAGACACGTGTGTCAAGCTTTGATCCCTCAGCAATACGACAAAAAGTGTTAGAGTAAGAAACATTGCAGGAAATAACAAACGAATGAAATCAACAACAGAAGTCAACCGTCCAGTTTTGGTTACAGCAGCAATTGACCTTACCACGTGGGAGGAAATCAAAAATGTGGAATGGCTTAATAAGAAATATTGGAGGAAATAACAAACAAATGAAATCAACAACAGAAGTCAGCCGTCAAGTTTTGGTTACAGCAGCAATTGACCTTACCAATTGAGAGATTGTAGCTACATGCGTGACATCCGAGACCAAGAAAAACAACAATGTGAAATGGCTTACTTGGATAATTGTTCATTAAACAAAAAGAAGAGAATAAGAACAGTCCCTTATATCAATGTGGTTTCCTCAGACACGTGTGTCAAGCTTTCGTCTCTGTGCAATACGATAAAAAGTGTTAGAATGAGGAAGATTGAAGGAAATAACAAACAAAAGAAATCAACAATAGAAGTCAGTCGTGCATTTGTGGTAACAGCAGCAATTGACCTTACCAATTTAGAGATTATAGCTACCTGCGTGACATCCGAGACCAAGAAAAACAACAATGTGAAATGGCTTACTTGGATAATTGTTCATTAAACAAGAAGAAGAGAATAAGAACAGTCCCTTATATTAATGTGGTTTCCTTAGACACGTGTGTCAAGCTTTCGTCTCTGTGAAATACGATGAAAAGTGTTAGAATGAGGAAGATTGAAGGAAATAACAAACGAATGAAATCAACAACAGAAGTCAGTCGTGCATTTGTTGTTACAGCAGCAATTGACCTCACCAATTGAGAGATTATAGCTACCTGCGTGACATCCGAGACCAAGAAAAACAACAATGTGAAATGGCTTACTTGGATAATTGTTCATCAAACAAAAAGAAGAGAATAAGAACAGTCCATTATATCAATGTGGTTTCCTTAGACACGTGTGTCAAGCTTTCGTCCCTGTGCAATACGATGAAAAGTGTTAGAATGAGAAACATTGAATTTAATAACAAACAAATGAAATCAACAACAGAAGTCAGCCGTCCATTCATTGTTAAAGCAGCAATTGATCCTACCACGTAGGAGATTATAGCTACCTGCGTGACATCCGAGTCCAAGAAAATCAACAATGTGAAATGGCTTATCTGGATAATTGTTCATCTAACAGAAAAAAAGGAATAAGAACAGTCCCTCATACCAGTGTGGATTCCTTAGACACGTGTGTCAAGCTTTCGTCCGTGTGCAATACGATGAAAAGTGTTAGAATGAGAAACATTGAAGGAAATATCAAACAAATGAAATCAACAACAGAAGTCAGTCGTGCATTTATGGTTACAGCAGCAATTGACCTTACCACGTTAAAGATTATAGCTACCTGCGTGTCATCCGAGTTCAAGTAAATCAATAATGTGGAATGGCTTACTTGGATAATTGATCATCATACAGAAAGAAGGGAATAAGAACAGTCCCTTATACCAATGTGGTTTCCATAGACACGTGTGTCAAGCTTTCGTCCCTGTGCAATACGATGAAAAGTGTTAGAATGAGAAACATTGAAGGAAATAACAAACAAATGAAATCAACAACAGAAGTCAGCCGTCCAATTGTGGTTACAGCAGCAATTGACCTTACCACGTGGGAGATTATAGCTACCCGCGTGTCATCCGAGTCCAAGAAAATCAACAATGTGGAATGGCTTACTTGGATAATTGTTCATTAAACAAAAAGAAGGGAATAAGAACTGTCCCTTATACCAAAGTGGTTTCCTTAGACACCTGTGTCAAGCTTTCGTTCCTGTGCAATACGATGAAAAGTGTTAGAATGAGAAACATAGAAGGAAATAACAAACAAATGAAATCAACAACAGAAGTCAGTCGTGCATTTGTGGTTACAGCAGCAATTGACCTTACCACGTGGGAGATTTAAGCTACCTGCGTGACATCCAAGTCCAAGAAAATCAACAATGTGGAATGGCTTACTTGGATAATTGTTCATTAAACAAAAAGAAGGGAATAAGAACAGTCCCTTATACCGAAGTGGTTTCCTTAGACACGCGTTTCAAGCTTTCCTCCCTGTGCAATACGATGAAAAGTGTTAGAATGAGAAACACTGAAGAAAATAACAAACGAATGAAATCAACAACAGAAGTCAGTCGTGCATTTGTGGTTACAGCAGCAATTGACCTTACCACGTGGGAGATTACAGCTACCTGCGTGACATCCGAGTCCAAGAAAATCAACAATGTGGAATGGCTTACTTGGATAATTGATCATTATACAGAAAAAAGGGAATGAGAACAGTCCCTTATACCAATGTGGTTTCCATAGACACGTGTGTCAAGCTTTCGTCCCTGTGCAATACGATGAGAAGTGTTAGAATGAGAAACATTGAAGGAAATAACAAACAAATCAAATCAACAACAGAAGTCAGTCGTGCATTTGTGGTTACAGCAGCAATTGACTTTACCACGTGGGAGATTTAAGCTACCTGCGTGACATCCAAGTCCAAGAAAATCAACAATGTGGAATGGCTTACTTGGATAATTGTTCATTAAACAAAAAGAAGGGAATAAGAACAGTCCCTTATACCGAAGTGGTTTCCTTAGACACGCGTTTCAAGCTTTCGTCCCTGTGCAATACGATGAAAAGTGTTAGAATGAGAAACACTGAAGAAAATAACAAACGAATGAAATCAACAACAGAAGTCAGTCGTGCATTTGTGGTTACAGCAGCAATTGACCTTACCACGTGGGAGATTACAGCTACCTGCGTGACATCCGAGTCCAAGAAAATCAACAATGTGGAACGGCTTACTTGGATAATTGTTCATTAAACAGAAAGAAGGGAATAAGAACAGTCCCTTATACCAAAGTGGTTTCCTTAGACACGTGTGTCAAGCTTTCGTCCCTGTGCAATACGATGAAAAGTGTTAGAATGAGAAACATTGAAGGAAATAACAAACAAATGAAATCAAAAACCGAAGTCAGTCGTGCATTTGTGGTTACAGCAGCAATTGACCTTACCACGTTAAAGATTATAGCTACCTGCGTGTCATCCGAGTCCAAGAAAATCAATAATGTGGAATGGCTTACTTGGATAATTGATCATCATACAGAAAGAAGGGAATAAGAACAGTCCCTTATACCAATGTGGTTTCCATAGACACGTGTGTCAAGCTTTCGTCCCTGTGCAATACGATGAGAAGTGTTAGAATGAGAAACATTGAAGGAAATAACAAACAAATGAAATCAACAACAGAAGTCAGCCGTCCAATTGTGGTTACAGCAGCAATTGACCTTACCACGTGGGAGATTATAGCTACCCGCGTGTCATCCGAGTCCAAGAAAATCAACAATGTGGAATGGCTTACTTGGATAATTGTTCATTAAACAAAAAGAAAGGGAATAAGAACTGTCCCTTATACCAAAGTGGTTTCCTTAGACACGTGTGTCAAGCTTTCGTCCCTGTGCAATACGATGAAAAGTGTTAGAATGAGAAACATAGAATGAAATAACAAACAAATGAAATCAACAACCGAAGTCAGTCGTGCATTTGTGGTTACAGCAGCAATTGACCTTACCACGTGGGAGATTATAGCTACCTGCGTGACATCCGAGTCCAAGAAAATCAACAATGTGGAATGACTTACTTGGATAATTGATCATTATACAGAAATAATGAAGTAAGAACAGTCCCTTATACCAATGTGGTTTCCATAGACACGTGTGTCAAGCTTTCGTCCCTGTGCAATACGATGAAAAGTGTTAGAATGAGAAACATTGAAGAAAATAACAAACGAATGAAATCAACAACAGAAGTCAGTCGTGCATTTGTGGTTACAGCAGCAATTGACCTTACCACGTGGGAGAATATAGCTACCTGCGTGACATCCGAGTCCAAGAAAATCAACAATGTGGAACGGCTTACTTGGATAATTGTTCATTAAACAAAAAGAAGGGAATAAGAACAGTCCCTTATACCAAAGTGGTTTCCTTAGACACGTGTGTCAAGCTTTCGTCCCTGTGCAATACGATGAAAAGTGTTAGAATGAGAAACATTGAAGGAAATAACAAACAGATGAAATCAACAACAGAAGTCAGTCGTGCATTTGTGGTTACAGCAGCAATTGACATTACCACGTTAAAGATTATAGCTACCTGCGTGTCATCCGAGTTCAAGTAAATCAATAATGTGAAATGGCTTACTTGGATAATTGATCATCATACAGAAAGAAGGGAATAAGAACAGTCCCTTATACCAATGTGGTTTCCATAGACCCGTGTGTCAAGCTTTCGTCCCTGTGCAATACGATGAGATGTGTTAGAATGAGAAACATTGAAGGAAATAACAAACAAATGAAATCAACAACAGAAGTCAGCCGTCCAATTGTGGTTACAGCAGCAATTGTCCTTACCACGTGGGATATTATAGCTACCTGCGTGACATCCGAGTCCAAGAAAATCAACAATGTGGAACGGCTTACTTGGATAATTGTTCATTAAACAAAAAGAAGGGAATAAGAACAGTCCCTTATACCAAAGTGGTTTCCTTAGACACGTGTGTCAAGCTTTCGTCCCTGTGCAATACGATGAAAAGTGTTAGAATGAGAAACATTGAATTTAATAACAAACAAATGAAATCAACAACAGAAGTCAGCCGTCCATTTATTGTTAAAGCAGCAATTGATCCTACCACGTAGGAGATTATAGCTACCTGCGTGACATCCGAGTCCATGAAAATGAAAAGTGTTAGAATGAGAAACATTGAAGGAAATAACAAACAAATGAAATCAAAAACCGAAGTCAGTCGTGCATTTGTGGTTACAGCAGCAATTGACCTTACCACGTTAAAGATTATAGCTACCTGCGTGTCATCCGAGTCCAAGAAAATCAATAATGTGGAATGGCTTACTTGGATAATTGATCATCATACAGAAAGAAGGGAATAAGAACAGTCCCTTATACCAATGTGGTTTCCATAGACACGTGTGTCGAGCTTTCGTCCCTGTGCAATACGATGAAAAGTGTTAGAATGAGAAACATTGAAGAAAATAACAAACGAATGAAATCAACAACAGAAGTCAGTCGTGCATTTGTGGTTACAGCAGCAATTGACCTTACCACGTGGGAGAATATAGCTACCTGCGTGACATCCGAGTCCAAGAAAATCAACAATGTGGAACGGCTTACTTGGATAATTGTTCATTAAACAAAAAGAAGGGAATAAGAACAGTCCCTTATACCAAAGTGGTTTCCTTAGACACGTGTGTCAAGCTTTCGTCCCTGTGCAATACGATGAAAAGTGTTAGAATGAGAAACATTGAAGGAAATAACAAACAGATGAAATCAACAACAGAAGTCAGTCGTGCATTTGTGGTTACAGCAGCAATTGACATTACCACGTTAAAGATTATAGCTACCTGCGTGTCATCCGAGTTCAAGTAAATCAATAATGTGAAATGGCTTACTTGGATAATTGATGATCATACAGAAAGAAGGGAATAAGAACAGTCCCTTATACCAATGTGGTTTCCATAGACACGTGTGTCAAGATATCGTCCCTGTGCAATACGATGAGATGTGTTAGAATGAGAAACATTGAAGGAAATAACAAACAAATGAAATCAACAACAGAAGTCAGCCGTCCAATTGTGGTTACAGCAGCAATTGACCTTACCACGTGGGATATTATAGCTACCTGCGTGACATCCGAGTCCAAGAAAATCAACAATGTGGAATGGCTTACTTGGATAACTGTTGATTAAACAAAAAGAAGGGAATAAGAACAGTCCTTTATACCAAAGTGGTTTCCTTAGACACGTGTGTCAAGCTTTGATCCCTCAGCAATACGACAAAAAGTGTTAGAGTAAGAAACATTGCAGGAAATAACAAACGAATGAAATCAACAACAGAAGTCAACCGTCCAGTTTTGGTTACAGCAGCAATTGACCTTACCACGTGGGAGGAAATCAAAAATGTGGAATGGCTTAATAAGAAATATTGGAGGAAATAACAAACAAATGAAATCAACAACAGAAGTCAGCCGTCCAGTTTTGGTTACAGCAGCAATTGACCTTACCAATTGAGAGATTGTAGCTACATGCGTGACATCCGAGACCAAGAAAAACAACAATGTGAAATGGCTTACTTGGATAATTGTTCATTAAACAAAAAGAAGAGAATAAGAACAGTCCCTTATATCAATGTGGTTTCCTTAGACACGTGTGTCAAGCTTTCGTCTCTGTGCAATACGATAAAAAGTGTTAGAATGAGGAAGATTGAAGGAAATAACAAACAAAAGAAATCAACAATAGAAGTCAGTCGTGCATTTGTGGTAACAGCAGCAATTGACCTTACCAATTTAGAGATTATAGCTACCTGCGTGACATCCGAGACCAAGAAAAACAACAATGTGAAATGGCTTACTTGGATAATTGTTCATTAAACAAGAAGAAGAGAATAAGAACAGTCCCTTATATTAATGTGGTTTCCTTAGACACGTGTTTCAAGCTTTCGTCTCTGTGAAATACGATGAAAAGTGTTAGAATGAGGAAGATTGAAGGAAATAACAAACGAATGAAATCAACAACAGAAGTCAGTCGTGCATTTGTGGTTACAGCAGCAATTGACCTCACCAATTGAGAGATTATAGCTACCTGCGTGACATCCGAGACGAAGAAAAACAACAATGTGAAATGGCTTACTTGGATAATTGTTCATCAAACAAAAAGAAGAGAATAAGAACAGTCCATTATATCAATGTGGTTTCCTTAGACACGTGTGTCAAGCTTTCGTCCCTGTGCAATACGATGAAAAGTGTTAGAATGAGAAACATTGAATTTAATAACAAACAAATGAAATCAACAACAGAAGTCAGCCGTCCATTTATTGTTAAAGCAGCAATTGATCCTACCACGTGGGAGATTATAGCTACCTGCGTGACATTCGAGTCCAAGAAAATCAACAATGTGGAATGGCTTACTTGGATAATTGTTGATTGAACAAAAAGTAGGGAATAAGAACAGTCCCTTATACCGAAGTGGTTTCCTTAAACACGTGTGTCAAGCTTTTGTCCCTGTGCAATACGATGAGAAGTGTTAGAATGAGAAACATTGAAGGAAATAACAAACAAATGAAATCAACATTAGAAGTCAGTCGTGCATTTGTGGTTACAGCAGCAATTGACCTTACCACGTAGGAGATTATAGCTACCTGCGTGACATCCGAGTCCAAGATAATCAACAATCTGGAATGGCCTACTTGGATAATTGTTGATTAAACAAAAAAAAGAGAATAAGAACAGTCCCTTATACCAAAGTGGTTTCCTTAGACACGTGTGTCAAGCTTTCGTCCCTGTGCAATACGATGAAAAGTGTTAGAATGAGAAACATAGAAGGAAATAACAAACAAATGAAATCAACAACAGAAGTCAGTCGTGCATTTGTGGTTACAGCAGCAATTGACCTTACCACGTGGGAGATTATAGCTACCTGCGTGACATTCGAGTCCAAGAAAATCAACAATGTGGAATGGCTTACTTGGATAATTGTTGATTGAACAAAAAGAAGGGAATAAGAACAGTCCCTCATACCAAAGTGGTTTCCTTAGACACGTGTGTCAAGCTTTCGTCCCTGTGCAATACGATGAGAAGTGTTAGAATGAGAAACATAGAAGGAAATAACAAACAAATGAAATCAACAACAGAAGTCAGTCGTGCATTTGTGGTTACAGCAGCAATTGACCTTACCACGTGGGAGATTATAGCTACCTGCGTGACATTCGAGTCCAAGAAAATCAACAATGTGGAATGACTTACTTGGATAATTGTTGATTGAACAAAAAGAAGGGAATAAGAACAGTCCCTCATACCAAAGTGGTTTCCTTAGACACGTGTGTCAAGCTTTCGTCCGTGTGCAATACGATGAAAAGTGTTAGAATGAGAAACATTGAAGGAAATATCAAACAAATGAAATCAACAACAGAAGTCAGTCGTGCATTTGTGGTTTCAGCAGCAATTGACCTTACCACGTGGGAGATTATAGCTACCTGCGTGACATCCGAGTCCAAGAAAATCAACAATGTGGAATGACTTACTTGGATAATTGATCATTATACAGAAAGAAGGGAATAAGAACAGTCCCTCATACCAAAGTGGTTTCCTTAGACACGTGTGTCAAGCTTTCGTCCCTGTGCAATAAGATGAAAAGTGTTAGAATGAGAAACATTGAAGGAAATAACAAACAAATGAAATCAACAACAGAAGTCAGTCGTGCATTTGTGGTTTCAGCAGCAATTGACCTTACCACGTGGGAGATTATAGCTACCTGCGTGACATCCGAGTCCAAGAAAATCTACAATGTGGAATGGCTTACTTGGATAATTGATCATTAATCAGAAAGAATGAAGTAAGAACAGTCCCTTATACCAATGTGGTTTCCATAGACACGAGTGTCAAGCTTTCGTCCCTGTGCAATACGATGAAAAGTGTTAGAATGAGGAACATAGAAGGAAATAACAAACAAATGAAATCAACAACAGAAGTCAGTCGTGCATTTGTGGTTACAGCAGGAATTGACCTTACCACGTGGGAGATTATAGCTACCTACGTGACATCCGAGTCCAAGAAAATCGACAATGTGGAATGGTTTACTTGGATAATTGTTGATTGAACAAAAAGAAGGAAATAAGAACAGTCCCTCATACCAAAGTGGTTTCCTTAGACACGTGTGTCAAGCTTTCGTCCCTGTGCAATACGATGAAAAGTGTTAGAATGAGAAACATAAAAGGAAATAACAAACATATGAAATCAACAACAGAAGTCAGTCGTGCATTTGTGGTTACAGCAGCAATTGACCTTACCACGTGGGAGATTATAGCTACCTACGTGACATCCGAGTCCAAGAAAATCGACAATGTGGAATGGTTTACTTGGATAATTGTTGATTGAACAAAAAGAAGGAAATAAGAACAGTCCCTCATACCAAAGTGGTTTCCTTAGACACGTGTGTCAAGCTTTCGTCCCTGTGCAATAAGATGAAAAGTGTTAGAATGAGAAACATTGAAGGAAATAACAAACAAATGAAATCAACAACAGAAGTCAGTCGTGCATTTGTGGTTACAGCAGCAATTGACCTTACCACGTGGGAGATTATAGCTACCTGCGTGACATCCGAGTCCAAGAAAATCAACAATGTGGAATGGCTTACTTGGATAATTGATCATTAATCAGAAAGAATGAAGTAAGAACAGTCCCTTATACCAATGTGGTTTTCATTGACACGAGTGTCAAGCTTTCGTCCCTGTGCAATACGATGAAAAGTGTAAGAATGAGAAACATAGAAGGAAAAAACAAACAAATGAAATCAACAACAGAAGTTAGTCGTGCATTTGTGGTTTCAGCAGCAATTGACCTTACCACGTGGGAGATTATAGCTAACTGCGTGACATCCGAGTCCAAGAAAATCAACAATGTGGAATGGCTTACTTGGATAATTGATCATTAATCAGAAAGAATGAAGTAAGAACAGTCCCTTATACCAATGTGGTTTCCATTGACACGAGTGTCAAGCTTTCGTCCCTGTGCAATACGATGAAAAGTGTAAGAATGAGAAACATTGAAGGAAATAACAAACAAATCAAATCAACAACAGAAGTCAGTCGTGCATTTGTGATTACAGCAGCAATTGACCTTACCACGTGGGAGATTTAAGCTACCTGCGTGACATCCGAGTCCAAAAAAATCAACAATGTGGAATGGCTTACTTGGATAATTGTTCATTAAACAAAAAGAAGGGAATAAGAACAGTCCCTTATACCGAAGTGGTTTCCTTAGACACGCGTGTCAAGCTTTCGTCCCTGTGCAATACGATGAAAAGTGTTAGAATGAGAAACACTGAAGAAAATAACAAACGAATGAAATCAACAACAGAAGTCAGTCGTGCATTTGTGGTTACAGCAGCAATTGATTTTACCACGTTAAAGATTATAGCTACCTGCGTGTCATCCGAGTCCAAGAAAATCAACAATGTGGAATGGCTTACTTGGATAATTGATCATCATACAGAAAGAAGGGAATAAGAACAGTGTCTTATACCAATGTGGTTTCCATAGACACGTGTGTCAAGCTTTCGTCACTGTGCAATACGATGAGAAGTGTTAGAATGAGAAACATTGAAGGAAATAACAAACAAATGACATCAACAACAGAAGTCAGCCGTCCAATTGTGGTTACAGCAGCAATTGACCTTTCCACGTGGGAGATTATAGCTACCCGCGTGTCATCCGAGTCCAAGAAAATCAACAATGTGGAATGGCTTACTTGGATAATTGTTCATTAAACAAAAAGAAGGGAATAAGAACAGTCCCTTATACCAAAGTGGTTTCCTTAGACACGTGTGTCAAGCTTTCGTCCCTGTGCAATACGATGAAAAGTGTTAGAATGAGAAACATAGAAGGAAATAAGAAACAAATGAAATCAACAACAGAAGTCAGTCGTACATTTGTGGTTACAGCAGCAATTGACCTTACCACATGGGAGATTATAGCTACCTGCGTGACATCCGAGTCCAAGAAAATCAACAATGTGGAATGGCCTACTTGGATAATTGTTGATTAAACAAAGAAAAGAGAATAAGAACAGTCCCTTATACCAAAGTGGTTTCCTTAGACACGTGTGTCAAGCTTTCGTCCCTGTGCAATACGATGAAAAGTGTTAGAATGAGAAACATAGTAGGAAATAACAAACAAATGAAATCAACAACAGAAGTCAGTCGTGCATTTGTGGTTACAGCAGCAATTGACCTTACCACGTGGGAGATTATAGCTACCTACGTGACATCCGAGTCCAAGAAAATCGATAATGTGGAATGGTTTACTTGGATAATTGTTGATTGAACAAAAAGAAGGAAATAAGAACAGTCCCTCATACCAAAGTGGTTTCCTTAGACACGTGTGTCAAGCTTTCGTCCCTGTGCAATAAGATGAAAAGTGTTAGAATGAGAAACATTGAAGGAAATAACAAACAAATGAAATCAACAACAGAAGTCAGTCGTGCATTTGTGGTTTCAGCAGCAATTGACCTTACCACGTCGGAGATTATAGCTACCAGCGTGACATCCGAGTCCAAGAAAATCTACAATGTGGAATGGCTTACTTGGATAATTGATCATTAATCAGAAAGAATGAAGTAAGAACAGTCCCTTATACCAATGTGGTTTCCATAGACACGAGTGTCAAGCTTTCGTCCCTGTGCAATACGATGAAAAGTGTAAGAATGAGAAACATAGAAGGAAAAAACAAACAAATGAAATCAACAACAGAAGTCAGTCGTGCATTTGTGATTACAGGAGCAATTGACCTTACCACGTGGGAGATTTAAGCTACCTGCGTGACATCCGAGTCGAAGAAAATCAACAATGTGGAATGGCTTACTTGGATAATTGATCATTAAACAAAAGGAAGGGAATAAGAACAGTCCCTTATACCAAAGTGGTTTCCATAGACACGTGTGTCAAGCTTTCGTCCCTTTGCAATACGATGAGAAGTGTTAGAATGAGAAACATTGAAGGAAATAACAAACAATTCAAATCAACAACAGAAGTCAGTCGTGCATTTGTGATTACAGGAGCAATTGACCTTACCACGTGGGAGATTTAAGCTACCTGCGTGACATCCGAGTCCAAGAAAATCAACAATGTGGAATGGCTTACTTGGATAATTGTTCATTAAACAAAAAGAAGGGAATAAGAACAGTCCCTTATACCGAAGTGGTTTCCTTAGACACGCGTGTCAAGCTTTCGTCCCTGTGCAATACGATGAAAAGTGTTAGAATGAGAAACACTGAAGAAAATAACAAACGAATGAAATCAACAACAGAAGTCAGTCGTGCATTTGTGGTTACAGCAGCAATTGACCTTACCACGTGGGAGATTATAGCTACCTGCGTGACATCCGAGTCCAAGAAAATCAACAATGTGGAATGGCTTACTTGGATAATTGTTCATTAAACAAAAAGAAGGGAATAAGAACAGTCCCTTATACCAAAGTGGTTTCCTTAGACACGCGTGTCAAGCTTTCGTCCCTGTGCAATACGATGAAAAGTGTTAGAATGAGAAACATTGAAGAAAATAACAAACGAATGAAATCAACAACAGAAGTCAGTCGTGCATTTGTGGTTACAGCAGCAATTGACCTTTCCACGTGGGAGATTACAGCTACCTGCGTGACATCCGAGCCCAAGAAAATCAACAATATGGAACGGCTTACTTGGATAATTGTTCATTAAACAAAAAGAAGGGAATAAGAACAGTCCCTTATACCAAAGTGGTTTCCTTAGACACGTGTGTCAAGCTTTCGTCCCTGTGCAATACGATGAAAAGTGTTAGAATGAGAAACATTGATGAAAATAACAAACGAATGAAATCAACAACAGAAGTCAGTCGTGCATTTGTGGTTACAGCAGCAATTGACCTTACCACGTGGGAGATTACAGCTACCTGCGTGTCATCCGAGTCCAAGAAAATCAACAATGTGGAACGGCTTACTTGGATAATTGTTCATTAAACAAAAAGAAGGAAATAAGAACAGTCCCTCATACCAAAGTGGTTTCCTTAGACACGTGTGTCAAGCTTTTGTCCCTATGCAATAAGATGAAAAGTGTTAGAATGAGAAACATTGAAGGAAATAACAAACAAATGAAATCAACAACAGAAGTCAGTCGTGCATTTGTGGTTTCAGCAGCAATTGACCTTACCACGTGGGAGATTATAGCTACCTACGTGACATCCGAGTCCAAGAAAATCGACAATGTGGAATGGTTTACTTGGATAATTGTTGATTAAACAAAAAGAAGGAAATAAGAACAGTCCCTCATACCAAAGTGGTTTCCTTAGACACGTGTGTCAAGCTTTCGTCCCTGTGCAATAAGATGAAAAGTGTTAGAATGAGAAACATTGAAGGAAATAACAAACAAATGAAATCAACAACAGAAGTCAGTCGTGCATTTGTGGTTTCAGCAGCAATTGACCTTACCACGTGGGAGATCATAGCTACCTGCGTGACATCCGAGTCCAAGAAAATCAACAATGTGAAATGGCTTACTTGGATAATTGATCATTAATCAGAAAGAATGAAGTAAGAACAGTCCCTTATACCAATGTGGCTTCCATTGACACGAGTGTCAAGCTTTCGTCCCTGTGCAATACGATGAAAAGTGTAAGAATGAGAAACATTGAAGAAAATAACAAACAAATCAAATCAACAACAGAAGTCAGTCGTGCATTTGTGATTACAGCAGCAATTGACCTTACCACGTGGGAGATTTAAGCTACCTGCGAGACATCCGAGTCCAAAAAAATCAACAATGTGGAATGGCTTACTTGGATAATTGTTCATTAAACAAAAAGAAGGGAATAAGAACAGTCCCTTATACCGAAGTGGTTTCCTTAGACACGCGTGTCAAGCTTTCGTCCCTGTGCAATACGATGAAAAGTGTTAGAATGAGAAACACTGAAGAAAATAACAAACGAATGAAATCAACAACAGAAGTCAGTCGTGCATTTGTGGTTACAGCAGCAATTGACCTTACCACGTGGGAGATTATAGCTACCTGCGTGACATCCGAGTCCAAGAAAATCAACAATGTGGAATGGCTTACTTGGATAATTGTTCATTAAACAAAAAGAAGGGAATAAGAACAGTCCCTTATACCAAAGTGGTTTCCTTAGACACGCGTGTCAAGTTTTCGTCCCTGTGCAATACGATGAAAAGTGTTAGAATGAGAAACATTGAAGGAAATAACAAACGAATGAAATCAACAACAGAAGTCAGTCGTGCATTTGTGGTTACAGCAGCAATTGACCTTACCACGTGGGAGATTACAGCTACCTGCGTGACATCCGAGCCCAAGAAAATCAACAATATGGAACGGCTTACTTGGATAATTGTTCATTAAACAAAAAGAAGGGAATAAGAACAGTCCCTTATACCAAAGTGGTTTCCTTAGACACGTGTGTCAAGCTTTCGTCCCTGTGCAATACGATGAAAAGTGTTAGAATGAGAAACATTGATGAAAATAACAAACGAATGAAATCAACAACAGAAGTCAGTCGTGCATTTGTGGTTACAGCAGCAATTGACCTTACCACGTGGGAGATTACAGCTACCTGCGTGTCATCCGAGTCCAAGAAAATCAACAATGTGGAACGGCTTACTTGGATAATTGTTCATTAAACAAAAAGAAGGAAATAAGAACAGTCCCTCATACCAAAGTGGTTTCCTTAGACACGTGTGTCAAGCTTTTGTCCCTGTGCAATAAGATGAAAAGTGTTAGAATGAGAAACATTGAAGGAAATAACAAACAAATGAAATCAACAACAGAAGTCAGTCGTGCATTTGTGGTTTCAGCAGCAATTGACCTTACCACGTGGGAGATTATAGCTACCTACGTGACATCCGAGTCCAAGAAAATCGACAATGTGGAATGGTTTACTTGGATAATTGTTGATTGAACAAAAAGAAGGAAATAAGAACAGTCCCTCATACCAAAGTGGTTTCCTTAGACACGTGTGTCAAGCTTTCGTCCCTGATCAATAAGATGAAAAGTGTTAGAATGAGAAACATTGAAGGAAATAACAAACAAATGAAATCAACAACAGAAGTCAGTCGTGCATTTATGGTTACAGCAGCAATTGATTTTACCACGTTAAAGATTATAGCTACCTGCGTGTCATCCGAGTCCAAGAAAATCAACAATGTGGAATGGCTTACTTGGATAATTGATCATTAATCAGAAAGAATGAAGTAAGAACAGTCCCTTATACCAATGTGGCTTCCATTGACACGAGTGTCAAGCTTTCGTCCCTGTGCAATACGATGAAAAGTGTAAGAATGAGAAACATTGAAGAAAATAACAAACAAATCAAATCAACAACAGAAGTCAGTCGTGCATTTGTGATTACAGCAGCAATTGACCTTACCACGTGGGAGATTTAAGCTACCTGCGTGACATCCGAGTCCAAAAAAATCAACAATGTGGAATGGCTTACTTGGATAATTGTTCATTAAACAAAAAGAAGGGAATAAGAACAGTCCCTTATACCGAAGTGGTTTCCTTAGACACGCGTGTCAAGCTTTCGTCCCTGTGCAATACGATGAAAAGTGTTAGAATGAGAAACACTGAAGAAAATAACAAACGAATGAAATCAACAACAGAAGTCAGTCGTGCATTTGTGGTTACAGCAGCAATTGACCTTACCACGTGGGAGATTATAGCTACCTGCGTGACATCCGAGTCCAAGAAAATCAACAATGTGGAATGGCTTACTTGGATAATTGTTCATTAAACAAAAAGAAGGGAATAAGAACAGTCCCTTATACCAAAGTGGTTTCCTTAGACACGCGTGTCAAGTTTTCGTCCCTGTGCAATACGATGAAAAGTGTTAGAATGAGAAACATTGAAGGAAATAACAAACAAATGAAATCAACAACAGAAGTCAGTCGTGCATTTATGGTTACAGCAGCAATTGATTTTACCACGTTAAAGATTATAGCTACCTGCGTGTCATCCGAGTCCAAGAAAATCAACAATGTGGAATGGCTTACTTGGATAATTGATCATCATACAGAAAGAAGGGAATAAGAACAGTGTCTTATACCAATGTGGTTTCCATAGACACGTGTGTCAAGCTTTCGTCCCTGTGCAATACGATGAGAAGTGTTAGAATGAGAAACATTGAAGGAAATAACAAACAAATGACATCAACAACAGAAGTCAGCCGTCCAATTGTGGTTACAGCAGCAATTGACCTTTCCACGTGGGAGATTATAGCTACCCGCGTGTCATCCGAGTCCAAGAAAATCAACAATGTGGAATGGCTTACTTGGATAATTGTTCATTAAACAAAAAGAAGGGAATAAGAACAGTCCCTTATACCAAAGTGGTTTCCTTAGACAAGTGTGTCAAGCTTTCGTCCCTATGCAATACGATGAAAAGTGTTAGAATGAGAAACATAGAAGGAAATAACAAACAAATGAAATCAACAACAGAAGTCAGTCGTACATTTGTGGTTACAGCAGCAATTGACCTTACCACATGGGAGATTATAGCTACCTGCGTGACATCCGAGTCCAAGAAAATCAACAATGTGGAATGGCCTACTTGGATAATTGTTGATTAAACAAGGGAAAGAGAATAAGAACAGTCCCTTATACCAAAGTGGTTTCCTTAGACACGTGTGTCAAGCTTTCGTCCCTGTGCAATACGATGAAAAGTGTTAGAATGAGAAACATTAAAGGAAATAACAAACAAATGAAATCAACAACAGAAGTCAGTCGCGCATTTGTGGTTACAGCAGCAATTGACCTTACCTCGTAAAATATTATAGCTACCTGCGTGTCATCCGAGTCCAAGAAAATCAACAATGTGGAACGGCTTACTTGGATAATTGTTCATTAAACAAAAAGAAGGAAATAAGAACAGTCCCTCATACCAAAGTGGTTTCCTTAGACACGTGTGTCAAGCTTTCGTCCCTGTGCAATAAGATGAAAAGTGTTAGAATGAGAAACATTGAAGGAAATAACAAACAAATGAAATCAACAACAGAAGTCAGTCGTGCATTTGTGGTTTCAGCAGCAATTGACCTTACCACGTGGGAGATTATAGCTACCTACGTGACATCCGAGTCCAAGAAAATCGACAATGTGGAATGGTTTACTTGGATAATTGTTGATTGAACAAAAAGAAGGAAATAAGAACAGTCCCTCATACCAAAGTGGTTTCCTTAGACACGTGTGTCAAGCTTTCGTCCCTGTGCAATACGATGAAAAGTGTTAGAATGAGAAACATTGAAGAAAATAACAAACGAATGAAATCAACAACAGAAGTCAGTCGTGCATTTGTGGTTACAGCAGCAATTGACCTTAACACGTGGGAGATTATAGCTACCTGCGTGACATCCGAGTCCAAGAAAATCAACAATGTGGAATGGCTTACTTGGATAATTGATCATTAATCAGAAAGAATGAAGTAAGAACAGTCCCTTATACCAATGTGGCTTCCATTGACACGAGTGTCAAGCTTTCGTCCCTGTGCAATACGATGAAAAGTGTAAGAATGAGAAACATTGAAGGAAATAACAAACAAATCAAATCAACAACAGAAGTCAGTCGTGCATTTGTGATTACAGCAGCAATTGACCTTACCACGTGGGAGATTTAAGCTACCTGCGTGACATCCGAGTCCAAAAAAATCAACAATGTGGAATGGCTTACTTGGATAATTGTTCATTAAACAAAAAGAAGGGAATAAGAACAGTCCCTTATACCGAAGTGGTTTCCTTAGACACGCGTGTCAAGCTTTCGTCCCTGTGCAATACGATGAAAAGTGTTAGAATGAGAAACACTGAAGAAAATAACAAACGAATGAAATCAACAACAGAAGTCAGTCGTGCATTTGTGGTTACAGCAGCAATTGACCTTAACACGTGGGAGATTATAGCTACCTGCGTGACATCCGAGTCCAAGAAAATCAACAATGTGGAATGGCTTACTTGGATAATTGTTCATTAAACAAAAAGAAGGGAATAAGAACAGTCCCTTATACCAAAGTGGTTTCCTTAGACACGCGTGTCAAGCTTTCGTCCCTGTGCAATACGATGAAAAGTGTTAGAATGAGAAACATTGATGAAAATAACAAACGAATGAAATCAACAACAGAAGTCAGTCGTGCATTTGTGGTTACAGCAGCAATTGACCTTACCACGTGGGAGATTACAGCTACCTGCGTGACATCCGAGCCCAAGAAAATCAACAATATGGAACGGCTTACATGGATAATTGTTCATTAAACAAAAAGAAGGGAATAAGAACAGTCCCTTATACCAAAGTGGTTTCCTTAGACACGTGTGTCAAGCTTTCGTCCCTGTGCAATACGATGAAAAGTGTTAGAATGAGAAACATTAAAGGAAATAACAAACAAATGAAATCAACAACAGAAGTCAGTCGCGCATTTGTTGTGGTTACAGCAGCAATTGACCTTACCTCGTAAAATATTATAGCTACCTGCGTGTCATCCGAGTCCAAGAAAATCAACAATGTGGAACGGCTTACTTGGATAATTGTTCATTAAACAAAAAGAAGGAAATAAGAACAGTCCCTCATACCAAAGTGGTTTCCTTAGACACGTGTGTCAAGCTTTCGTCCCTGTGCAATAAGATGAAAAGTGTTAGAATGAGAAACATTGAATAAAATAACAAACGAATGAAATCAACAACAGAAGTCAGCCGTCCAATTGTGGTTACAGCAGCAATTGACCTTTCCACGTGGGAGATTATAGCTACCCGCGTGTCATCCGAGTCCAAGAAAATCAACAATGTGGAATGGCTTACTTGGATAATTGTTCATTAAACAAAAAGAAGGGAATAAGAACAGTCCCTTATACCAAAGTGGTTTCCTTAGACACGTGTGTCAAGCTTTCGTCCCTGTGCAATACGATGAAAAGTGTTAGAATGAGAAACATAGAAGGAAATAACAAACATTTGAAATCAACAACAGAAGTCAGTCGTACATTTGTGGTTACAGCAGCAATTGACCTTACCACATGGGAGATTATAGCTACCTGCGTGACATCCGAGTCCAAGAAAATCAACAATGTGGAATGGCCTACTTGGATAATTGTTGATTAAACAAGGGAAAGAGAATAAGAACAGTCCCTTATACCAAAGTGGTTTCCTTAGACACGTGTGTCAAGCTTTCGTCCCTGTGCAATACGATGAAAAGTGTTAGAATGAGAAACATAGTAGGAAATAACAAACAAATGAAATCAACAACAGAAGTCAGTCGTGCATTTGTGGTTACAGCAGCAATTGACCTTACCACGTGGGGGATTATAGCTACCTACGTGACATCCGAGTCCAAGAAAATCGACAATGTGGAATGGTTTACTTGGATAATTGTTGATTGAACAAAAAGAAGGAAATAAGAACAGTCCCTCATACCAAAGTGGTTTCCTTAGACACGTGTGTCAAACTTTCGTCCCTGTGCAATGAGATGAAAAGTGTTAGAATGAGAAACATTGAAGGAAATAACAAACAAATGAAATCAACAACAGAAGTCAGTCGTGCATTTGTGGTTTCAGCAGCAATTGACCTTACCACGTGGGAGATTATAGCTACCAGCGTGACATCCGAGTCCAAGAAAATCTACAATGTGGAATGGCTTACTTGGCTAATTGATCATTAATCAGAAAGAATGAAGTAAGAACAGTCCCTTATACCAATGTGGTTTCCATAGACACGAGTGTCAAGCTTTCGTCCCTGTGCAATACGATGAAAAGTGTAAGAATGAGAAACATAGAAGGAAAAAACAAACAAATGAAATCAACAACAGAAGTCAGTCGTGCATTTGTGATTACAGCAGCAATTGACCTCACCACGTGGGAGATTTAAGCTACCTGCGTGACATCCGAGTCGAAGAAAATCAACAATGTGGAATGGCTTACTTGGATAATTGTTCATTAAACAAAAAGAAGGGAATAAGAACAGTCCCTTATACCGAAGTGGTTTCCTTAGACACGCGTGTCAAGCTTTCGCCCCTGTGCAATACGATGAAAAGTGTTAGAATGAGAAACACTGAAGAAAATAACAAACGAATGAAATCAACAACAGAAGTCAGTCGTGCATTTGTGGTTACAGCAGCAATTGACCTTACCACGTGGGAGATTATAGCTACCTGCGTGACATCCGAGTCCAAGAAAATCAACAATGTGGAATGGCTTACTTGGATAATTGTTCATTAAACAAAAAGAAGGGAATAAGAACAGTCCCTTATACCAAAGTGGTTTCCTTAGACACGCGTGTCAAGCTTTCGTCCCTGTGCAATAGGATGAAAAGTGTTAGAATGAGAAACATTGATGAAAATAACAAACGAATGAAATCAACAACAGAAGTCAGTCGTGCATTTGTGGTTACAGCAGCAATTGACCTTACCACGTGGGAGATTACAGCTACCTGCGTGACATCCGAGCCCAAGAAAATCAACAATATGGAACGGCTTACTTGGATAATTGTTCATTAAACAAAAAGAAGGGAATAAGAACAGTCCCTTATACCAAAGTGGTTTCCTTAGACACGTGTGTCAAGCTTTCGTCCCTGTGCAATACGATGAAAAGGGTTAGAATGAGAAACATTAAAGGAAATAACAAACAAATGAAATCAACAACAGAAGTCAGTCGCGCATTTGTGGTTACAGCAGCAATTGACCTTACCTCGTAAAAGATTATAGCTACCTGCGTGTCATCCGAGTCCAAGAAAATCAACAATGTGGAACGGCTTACTTGGATAATTGTTCATTAAACAAAAAGAAGGAAATAAGAACAGTCCCTCATACCAAAGTGGTTTCCTTTAACACGTGTGTCAAGCTTTCGTCCCTGTGCAATAAGATGAAAAGTGTTAGAATGAGAAACATTGAAGGAAATAACAAACAAATGAAATCAACAACAGAAGTCAGTCGTGCATTTGTGGTTTCAGCAGCAATTGACCTTACCACGTGGGAGATTATAGCTACCAGCGTGACATCCGAGTCCAAGAAAATCAACAATGTGGAATGGCTTACTTGGATAATTGATCATTATACAGAAAAAAGGGAATGAGAACAGTCCCTTATACCAATGTGGTTTCCATAGACACGTGTGTCAAGCTTTCGTCCCTGTGCAATACGATGAGAAGTGTTAGAATGAGAAACATTGAAGGAAATAACAAACAAATCAAATCAACAACTGAAGTCAGTCGTGCATTTGTGATTACAGCAGCAATTGACCTTACCACGTGGGAGATTATAGCTACCTACGTGACATCCGAGTCCAAGAAAATCAACAATGTGGAATGACTTACTTGGATAATTGTTCATCAAAAAGAGAGAAGGGAAGAAGAGCAGTCCCTCATACCTAAGTGGTTTCCTTAGACACGTGTGTCAAGCTTTCGTCACTGTGCAATACGATGAAAAGTGTTAGAATGAGAAACACTGAAGAAAATAACAAACGAATGAAATCAACAACAGAAGTCAGCCGTGCATTTGTGGTTTCAGCAGCAATTGACCTTACCACGTGGGAGATTATAGCTACCTGCGTGACATCCGAGTCCAAGAAAATCAACAATGTGGAATGGCTTACTTGGATAATTGTTCATTAAACAAAAAGAAGGGAATAAGAACAGTCCCTTATACCAAAGTGGTTTCCTTAGACACGCGTGTCAAGCTTTCGTCCCTGTGCAATACGATGAAAAGTGTTAGAATGAGAAACATTGATGAAAATAACAAACGAATGAAATCAACAACAGAAGTCAGTCGTGCATTTGTGGTTACAGCAGCAATTGACCTTACCACGTGGGAGATTACAGCTACCTGCGTGACATCCGAGCCCAAGAAAATCAACAATATGGAACGGCTTACTTGGATAATTGTTCATTAAACAAAAAGAAGGGAATAAGAACAGTCCCTTATACCAAAGTGGTTTCCTTAGACACGTGTGTCAAGCTTTCGTCCCTGTGCAATACGATGAAAAGTGTTAGAATGAGAAACATTAAAGGAAATAACAAACAAATGAAATCAACAACAGAAGTCAGTCGCGCATTTGTGGTTACAGCAGCAATTGACCTTACCTCGTAAAAGATTATAGCTACCTGCGTGTCATCCGAGTCCAAAAAAATCAACAATGTGGAACGGCTTACTTGGATAATTGTTCATTAAACAAAAAGAAGGAAATAAGAACAGTCCCTCATACCAACGTGGTTTCCTTTGACACGTGTGTCAAGCTTTCGTCCCTGTGCAATAAGATGAAAAGTGTTAGAATGAGAAACATTGAAGGAAATA
Source organism: Harmonia axyridis (assembly GCF_914767665.1). Taxonomy (NCBI): domain Eukaryota; kingdom Metazoa; phylum Arthropoda; class Insecta; order Coleoptera; family Coccinellidae; genus Harmonia; species Harmonia axyridis. The sequence goes on along the minus strand of NC_059502.1, from coordinate 44,980,186 downwards.
ACAAACAAATGAAATCAACAACAGAAGTCAGTCGTGCATTTGTGGTTTCAGCAGCAATTGACCTTACCACGTGGGAGATTATAGCTACCAGCGTGACATCCGAGTCCAAGAAAATCTACAATGTGGAATGGCTTACTTGGATAATTGATCATTAATCAGAAAGAATGAAGTAAGAACAGTCCCTTATACCAATGTGGTTTCCATAGACACGAGTGTCAAGCTTTCGTCCCTGTGCAATACGATGAAAAGTGTAAGAATGAGAAACATAGAAGGAAAAAACAAACAAATGAAATCAACAACAGAAGTCAGTCGTGCATTTGTGATTACAGCAGCAATTGACCTCACCACGTGACAGATTTAAGCTACCTGCGTGACATCCGAGTCGAAGAAAATCAACAATGTGGAATGGCTTACTTGGATAATTGATCATTAAACAAAAAGAAGGGAATAAGAACAGTCCCTTATACCAATGTGGTTTCCATAGACACGTGTGTCAAGCTTTCGTCCCTGTGCAATACGATGAGAAGTGTTAGAATGAGAAACATTGAAGGAAATAACAAACAAATCAAATCAACAACAGAAGTCAGTCGTGCATTTGTGATTACAGCAGCAATTGACCTTACCACGTGGGAGATTTAAGCTATCTGCGTGACATCCGAGTCCAAGAAAATCAACAATGTGGAATGGCTTACTTGGATAATTGTTCATTAAACAAAAAGAAGGAAATAAGAACAGTCCCTTATACCGAAGTGGTTTCCTTAGACACGCGTGTCAAGCTTTCCTCCCTGTGCAATACGATGAAAAGTGTTAGAATGAGAAACACTGAAGAAAATAACAAACGAATGAAATCAACAACAGAAGTCAGTCGTGCATTTGTGGTTACAGCAGCAATTGACCTTACCACGTGGGAGATTATAGCTACCTGCGTGACATCCGAGTCCAAGAAAATCAACAATGTGGAATGGCTTACTTGGATAATTGTTCATTAAACAAAAAGAAGGGAATAAGAACAGTCCCTTATACCAAAGTGGTTTCCTTAGACACGCGTGTCAAGCTTTCGTCCCTGTGCAATACGATGAGAAGTGTTAGAATGAGAAACATTGATGAAAATAACAAACGAATGAAATCAACAACAGAAGTCAGTCGTGCATTTGTGGTTACAGCAGCAATTGACCTTACCACGTGGGAGATTACAGCTACCTGCGTGACATCCGAGCCCAAGAAAATCAACAATATGGAACGGCTTACTTGGATAATTGTTCATTAAACAAAAAGAAGGGAATAAGAACAGTCCCTTATACCAAAGTGGTTTCCTCAGACACGTGTGTCAAGCTTTCGTCCCTGTGCAATACGATGAAAAGTGTTAGAATGAGAAACATTAAAGGAAATAACAAACAAATGAAATCAACAACAGAAGTCAGTCGCGCATTTGTGGTTACAGCAGCAATTGACCTTACCTCGTAAAAGATTATAGATACCTGCGTGTCATCCGAGTCCAAGAAAATCAACAATGTGGAATGGCTTACTTGGATAATTGATCATTATACAGAAAAAAGGGAATGAGAACAGTCCCTTATACCAATGTGGTTTCCATAGACACGTGTGTCAAGCTTTCGTCCCTGTGCAATACGATGAGAAGTGTTAGAATGAGAAACATTGAAGGAAATAACATACAAATCAAATCAACAACTGAAGTCAGTCGTGCATTTGTGATTACAGCAGCAATTGACCTTACCACGTGGGAGATTATAGCTACCTGCGTGACATCCGAGTCCAAGAAAATCAACAATGTGGAATGACTTACTTGGATAATTGTTCATCAAAAAGAGAAAAGGGAAGAAGAGCAGTCCCTCATACCAAAGTGGTTTCCTTAGACACGTGTGTCAAGCTTTCGTCACTGTGCAATACGATGAAAAGTGTTAGAATGAGAAACACTGAAGAAAATAACAAACGAATGAAATCAACAACAGAAGTCAGCCGTGCATTTGTGGTTTCAGCAGCAATTGACCTTACCACGTGGGAGATTATAGCTACCTGCGTGACATCCGAGTCCAAGAAAATCAACAATGTGGAATGGCTTACTTGGATAATTGATCATTATACAGAAAGAATGAAGTAAGAACAGTCCCTTATACCAATGTGGTTTCCATAGACACGAGTGTCAAGCTTTCGTCCCTGTGCAATACGATGAAAAGTGTAAGAATGAGAAACATAGAAGGAAAAAACAAACAAATGAAATCAACAACAGAAGTCAGTCGTGCATTTGTGGTTACAGCAGCAATTGACTTTACCACGTGGGAGATTTAAGCTACCTGCGTGACATCCGAGTCCAAGAAAATCAACAATGTGGAATGGCTTACTTGGATAATTGTTCATTAAACAAAAAGAAGGGAATAAGAACAGTCCCTTATACCGAAGTGGTTTCCTTACAAACGCGTTTCAAGCTTTCGTCCCTGTGCAATACGATGAAAAGTGTTAAAATGAGAAACACTGAAGAAAATAACAAACGAATGAAATCAACAACAGAAGTCAGTCGTGCATTTGTGGTTACAGCAGCAATTGACCTTACCACGTGGGAGATTACAGCTACCTGCGTGACATCCGTGTCCAAGAAAATCAACAATGTGGAATGGCTTACTTGGATAATTGTTCATTAAACAAAAAGAAGGGAATAAGAACAGTCCCTTATACCAAAGTGGTTTCCTTAGACACGTGTGTCAAGCTTTCGTCCCTGTGCAATACGATGAAAAGTGTTAGAATGAGAAACATTGAAGGAAATAACAAACAAATGAAATCAACAACCGAAGTCAGTCGTGCATTTGTGGTTACAGCAGCAATTGACCTTACCACGTTAAAGATTATAGCTACCTGCGTGTCATCCGAGTCCAAGAAAATCAATAATGTGGAATGGCTTACTTGGATAATTGATCATCATACAGAAAGTAGGGAATAAGAACAGTCCCTTATACCAATGTGGTTTCCATAGACACGTGTGTCAAGCTTTCGTCCCTGTGCAATACGATGAAAAGTGTTAGAATGAGAAACATTGAAGGAAATATCAAACAAATGAAATCAACAACAGAAGTCAGTCGTGCATTTGTGGTTACAGCAGCAATTGACCTTAACACGTGCGAGATTATAGCTACCTGCGTGACATCCGAGTCCAAGAAAATCAACAATGTGGAATGGCTTACTTGAATAATTGTTGATTAAACAAGAAGAAGGGAATAAGAACAGTCCCTCATACCAAAGTGGTTTTCTCAGACACGTGTGTCAAGCTTTCGTCCCTGTGCAATACGATGAAAAGTGTAAGAATGAGAAACATAGAAGGAAAAAACAAACAAATGAAATCAACAACAGAAGTCAGTCGTGCATTTGTGATTACAGCAGCAATTGACCTCACCACGTGGGAGATTTAAGCTACCTGCGTGACATCCGAGTCGAAGAAAATCAACAATGTGGAATGGCTTACTTGGATAATTGATCATTAAACAAAAAGAAGGGAATAAGAACAGTCCCTTATACCAATGTGGTTTCCATAGACACGTGTGTCAAGCTTTCGTCCCTGTGCAATACGATGAAAAGTGTAAGAATGAGAAACATAGAAGGAAAAAACAAACAAATGAAATCAACAACAGAAGTCAGTCGTGCATTTGTGATTACAGCAGCAATTGACCTTACCACGTGGGAGATTTAAGCTACCTGCGTGACATCCGAGTCCAAGAAAATCAACAATGTGGAATGGCTTACTTGGATAATTGTTCATTAAACAAAAAGAAGGGAATAAGAACAGTCCCTTATACCGAAGTGGTTTCCTTAGACACGTGTGTCAAGCTTTCGTCCCTGTGCAATACGATGAAAAGTGTTAGAATGAGAAACATTAAAGGAAATAACAAACAAATGAAATCAACAACAGAAGTCAGTCGCGCATTTGTGGTTACAGCAGCAATTGACCTTACCTCGTAAAAGATTATAGCTACCTGCGTGTCATCCGAGTCCAAGAAAATCAACAATGTGGAACGGCTTACTTGGATAATTGTTCATTAAACAAAAAGAAGGAAATAAGAACAGTCCCTCATACCAAAGTGGTTTCCTTAGACATGTGTGTCAAGCTTTCGTCCCTGTGCAATATGATGAAAAGTGTTAGAATGAGAAACATTGAAGGAAATAACAAACAAATGAAATCAACAACAGAAGTCAGTCGTGCATTTGTGGTTTCAGCAGCAATTGACCTTACCACGTGGGAGATTATAGCTACCACGTGACATCCGAGTCCAAGAAAATCTACAATGTGGAATGGCTTACTTGGATAATTGATCATTAATCAGAAAGAATGAAGTAAGAACAGTCCCTTATACCAATGTGGTTTCCATAGACACGAGTGTCAAGCTTTCGTCCCTGTGCAATACGATGAAAAGTGTAAGAATGAGAAACATAGAAGGAAAAAACAAACAAATGAAATCAACAACAGAAGTCAGTCGTGCATTTGTGATTACAGCAGCAATTGACCTCACCACGTGGGAGATTTAAGCTACCTGCGTGACATCCGAGTCGAAGAAAATCAACAATGTGGAATGGCTTACTTGGATAATTGATCATTAAACAAAAAGAAGGGAATAAGAACATTCCCTTATACCAATGTGGTTTCCATAGACACGTGTGTCAAGCTTTCGTCCCTGTGCAATACGATGAGAAGTGTTAGAATGAGAAACATTGAAGGAAATATTAAACAAATCAAATCAACAACAGAAGTCAGTCGTGCATTTGTGATTACAGCAGCAATTGCCCTTACCACGTGGGAGATTTAAGCTACCTGCGTGACATCCGAGTCTAAGAAAATCAACAATGTGGAATGGCTTACTTGGATAATTGTTCATTAAACAAAAAGAAGGGAATAAAAACAGTCCCTTATACCGAAGTGGTTTCCTTAGACACGCGTGTCAAGCTTTCGTCCCTGTGCAATTCGATGAAAAGTGTTAGAATGATAAACACTGAAGAAAATAACAAACGAATGAAATCAACAACCGAAGTCAGTCGTGCATTTGTGGTTACAGCAGCAATTGACCTTACCACGTGGGAGATTATAGCTACCTGCGTGACATCCGAGTCCAAGAAAATCAACAATGTGGAATGGCTTACTTGGATAATTGTTCATTAAACAAAAAGAAGGGAATAAGAACAGTCCCTTATACCAAAGTGGTTTCCTTAGACACGCGTGTCAAGCTTTCGTCCCTGTGCAATACGATGAAAAGTGTTAGAATGAGAAACATTGATGAAAATAACAAACGAATGAAATCAACAACAGAAGTCAGTCGTGCATTTGTGGTTACAGCAGCAATTGACCTTACCACGTGGGAGATTACAGCTACCTGCGTGACATCCGAGCCCAAGAAAATCAACAATATGGAACGGCTTACTTGGATAATTGTTCATTAAACAAAAAGAAGGGAATAAGAACAGTCCCTTATACCGAAGTGGTTTCCTTACACACGCGTTTCAAGCTTTCGTCCCTGTGCAATACGATGAAAAGTGTTAGAATGAGAAACACTGAAGAAAATAACAAACGAATGAAATCAACAACAGAAGTCAGTCGCGCATTTGTGGTTACAGCAGCAATTGACCTTACCTCGTAAAAGATTATAGCTACCTGCGTGTCATCCGAGTCCAAGAAAATCAACAATGTGGAATGGCTTACTTGGATAATTGATCATTATACAGAAAAAAGGGAATGAGAACAGTCCCTTATACCAATGTGGTTTCCATAGACACGTGTGTCAAGCTTTCGTCCCTGTGCAATACGATGAAAAGTGTTAGAATGAGAAACATTGAAGGAAATAACAAACAAATCAAATCAACAACAGAAGTCAGTCGTGCATTTGTGATTACAGCAGCAATTGACTTTACCACGTGGGAGATTATAGCTACCTGCGTGACATCCGAGTCCAAGAAAATCAACAATGTGGAATGATTTACTTGGATAATTGTTCATCAAAAAGAGAAAAGGGAAGAAGAGCAGTCCCTCATACCAAAGTGGTTTCCTTGGACACGTGCGTCAAGCTTTCGTCCCTGTGCAATACGATGAGAAGTGTTAGAATGAGAAACACTGAAGAAAATAACAAACGAATGAAATCAACAACAGAAGTCAGCCGTGCATTTGTGGTTTCAGCAGCAATTGACCTTACCACGTGGGAGATTATAGCTACCTGCGTGACATCCGAGTCCAAGAAAATCAACAATGTGGAATGATTTACTTGGATAATTGTTCATCAAAAAGAGAAAAGGGAAGAAGAGCAGTCCCTCATACCAAAGTGGTTTCCTTGGACACGTGCGTCAAGCTTTCGTCACTGTGCAATACGATGAAAAGTGTTAGAATGAGAAACACTGAAGAAAATAACAAACGAATGAAATCAACAACAGAAGTCAGCCGTGCATTTGTGGTTTCAGCAGCAATTGACCTTACCACGTGGGAGATTATAGCTACCTGCGTGACATCCGAGTCCAAGAAAATCAACAATGTGGAATGGCTTACTTGGATAATTGATCATTATACAGAAAGAATGAAGTAAGAACAGTCCCTTATACCAATGTGGTTTCCATAGACACGAGTGTCAAGCTTTCGTCCCTGTGCAATACGATGAAAAGTGTAAGAATGAGAAACATAGAAGGAAAAAACAAACAAATGAAATCAACAACAGAAGTCAGTCGTGCATTTGTGGTTACAGCAGCAATTGACTTTATCACGTGGGAGATTTAAGCTACCTGCGTGACATCCGAGTCCAAGAAAATCAACAATGTGGAATGGCTTACTTGGATAATTGTTCATTAAACAAAAAGAAGGGAATAAGAACAGTCCCTTATACCGAAGTGGTTTCCTTACACACGCGTTTCAAGCTTTCGTCCCTGTGCAATACGATGAAAAGTGTTAGAATGAGAAACACTGAAGAAAATAACAAACGAATGAAATCAACAACAGAAGTCAGTCGTGCATTTGTGGTTACAGCAGCAATTGACCTTACCACGTGGGAGATTACAGCTACCTGCGTGACATCCGAGTCCAAGAAAATGAACAATGTGGAACGGCTTACTTGGATAATTGTTCATTAAACAAAAAGAAGGGAATAAGAACAGTCCCTTATACCAAAGTGGTTTCCTTAGACACGCGTGTCAAGCTTTCGTCCCTGTGCAATACGATGAAAAGTGTTAGAATGAGAAACATTGATGAAAATAACAAACGAATGAAATCAACAACAGAAGTCAGTCGTGCATTTGTGATTACAGCAGCAATTGACCTTACCACGTGGGAGATTTAAGCTACCTGCGTGACATCCGAGTCCAAGAAAATCAACAATGTGGAATGGCTTACTTGGATAATTGTTCATTAAACAAAAAGAAGGGAATAAAAACAGTCCCTTATACCGAAGTGGTTTCCTTAGACACGCGTGTCAAGCTTTCGTCCCTGTGCAATTCGATGAAAAGTGTTAGAATGATAAACACTGAAGAAAATAACAAACGAATGAAATCAACAACCGAAGTCAGTCGTGCATTTGTGGTTACAGCAGCAATTGACCTTACCACGTGGGAGATTATAGCTACCTGCGTGACATCCGAGTCCAAGAAAATCAACAATGTGGAATGGCTTACTTGGATAATTGTTCATTAAACAAAAAGAAGGGAATAAGAACAGTCCCTTATACCAAAGTGGTTTCCTTAGACACGCGTGTCAAGCTTTCGTCCCTGTGCAATACGATGAAAAGTGTTAGAATGAGAAACATTGATGAAAATAACAAACGAATGAAATCAACAACAGAAGTCAGTCGTGCATTTGTGGTTACAGCAGCAATTGACCTTACCACGTGGGAGATTACAGCTACCTGCGTGACATCCGAGCCCAAGAAAATCAACAATATGGAACGGCTTACTTGGATAATTGTTCATTAAACAAAAAGAAGGGAATAAGAACAGTCCCTTATACCGAAGTGGTTTCCTTACACACGCGTTTCAAGCTTTCGTCCCTGTGCAATACGATGAAAAGTGTTAGAATGAGAAACACTGAAGAAAATAACAAACGAATGAAATCAACAACAGAAGTCAGTCGCGCATTTGTGGTTACAGCAGCAATTGACCTTACCTCGTAAAAGATTATAGCTACCTGCGTGTCATCCGAGTCCAAGAAAATCAACAATGTGGAATGGCTTACTTGGATAATTGATCATTATACAGAAAAAAGGGAATGAGAACAGTCCCTTATACCAATGTGGTTTCCATAGACACGTGTGTCAAGCTTTCGTCCCTGTGCAATACGATGAGAAGTGTTAGAATGAGAAACATTGAAGGAAATAACAAACAAATCAAATCAACAACAGAAGTCAGTCGTGCATTTGTGATTACAGCAGCAATTGACTTTACCACGTGGGAGATTATAGCTACCTGCGTGACATCCGAGTCCAAGAAAATCAACAATGTGGAATGATTTACTTGGATAATTGTTCATCAAAAAGAGAAAAGGGAAGAAGAGCAGTCCCTCATACCAAAGTGGTTTCCTTGGACACGTGCGTCAAGCTTTCGTCCCTGTGCAATACGATGAAAAGTGTTAGAATGAGAAACACTGAAGAAAATAACAAACGAATGAAATCAACAACAGAAGTCAGCCGTGCATTTGTGGTTTCAGCAGCAATTGACCTTACCACGTGGGAGATTATAGCTACCTGCGTGACATCCGAGTCCAAGAAAATCAACAATGTGGAATGATTTACTTGGATAATTGTTCATCAAAAAGAGAAAAGGGAAGAAGAGCAGTCCCTCATACCAAAGTGGTTTCCTTGGACACGTGCGTCAAGCTTTCGTCACTGTGCAATACGATGAAAAGTGTTAGAATGAGAAACACTGAAGAAAATAACAAACGAATGAAATCAACAACAGAAGTCAGCCGTGCATTTGTGGTTTCAGCAGCAATTGACCTTACCACGTGGGAGATTATAGCTACCTGCGTGACATCCGAGTCCAAGAAAATCAACAATGTGGAATGGCTTACTTGGATAATTGATCATTATACAGAAAGAATGAAGTAAGAACAGTCCCTTATACCAATGTGGTTTCCATAGACACGAGTGTCAAGCTTTCGTCCCTGTGCAATACGATGAAAAGTGTAAGAATGAGAAACATAGAAGGAAAAAACAAACAAATGAAATCAACAACAGAAGTCAGTCTTGCATTTGTGGTTACAGCAGCAATTGACTTTATCACGTGGGAGATTTAAGCTACCTGCGTGACATCCGAGTCCAAGAAAATCAACAATGTGGAATGGTCAGTCGTGCATTTGTGGTTACAGCAGCAATTGACCTTACCACGTGGGAGATTATAGCTACCTGCGTGACATCCGAGTCCAAGAAAATCAACAATGTGGAATGGCTTACTTGGATAATTGTTCATTAAACGAAAAGAAGGGAATAAGAACAGTCCCTTATACCAAAGTGGTTTCCTTAGACACGCGTGTCAAGCTTTCGTCCCTGTGCAATACGATGAAAAGTGTTAGAATGAGAAACATTGATGAAAATAACAAACGAATGAAATCAACAACAGAAGTCAGTCGTGCATTTGTGGTTACAGCAGCAATTGACCTTACCACGTGGGAGATTACAGCTACCTGCGTGACATCCGAGCCCAAGAAAATCAACAATATGGAACGGCTTACTTGGATAATTGTTCATTAAACAAAAAGAAGGGAATAAGAACAGTCCTTTATACCGAAGTGGTTTCCTCACACACGCGTTTCAAGCTTTCGTCCCTGTGCAATACGATGAAAAGTGTTAGAATGAGAAACACTGAAGAAAATAACAAACGAATGAAATCAACAACAGAAGGCTTACTTGGATAATTGATCATCATACAGAAAGAAGGGAATAAGAACAGTGCCTTATACCAATGTGGTTTCCATAGACACGAGTGTCAAGCTTTCGTCCCTGTGCAATACGATGAAAAGTGTAAGAATGAGAAACATAGAAGGAAAAAACAAACAAATGAAATCAACAACAGAAGTCAGTCGTGCATTTGTGGTTACAGCAGCAATTGACTTTATCACGTGGGAGATTTAAGCTACCTGCGTGACATCCGAGTCCAAGAAAATCAACAATGTGGAATGGCTTTCTTGGATAATTGTTCATTAAACAAAAAGAAGGGAATAAGAACAGTCCCTTATACCGAAGTGGTTTCCTTACACACGTGTGTCAAGCTTTCGTCCCTGTGCAATACGATGAGAAGTGTTAGAATGAGAAACATTGAAGGAAATAACAAACAAATCAAATCAACAACAGAAGTCAGTCGTGCATTTGTGATTACAGCAGCAATTGACTTTACCACGTGGGAGATTATAGCTACCTGCGTGACATCCGAGTCCAAGAAAATCAACAATGTGGAATAACTTACTTGGATAATTGTTCATCAAAAAGAGAAAAGGGAAGAAGAGCAGTCCCTCATACCAAAGTGGTTTCCTTAGACACGTGCGTCAAGCTTTCGTCACTGTGCAATACGATGAAAAGTGTTAGAATGAGAAACATTGAAGAAAATAACAAACGAATGAAATCAACAACAGAAGTCAGCCGTGCATTTGTGGTTACAGCAGCAATTGACCTTACCACGTGGGAGATTATAGCTACCTGCGTGACATCCGAGTCCAAGAAAATCAACAATGTGGAATGGCTTACTTGGATAATTGATCATTATACAGAAAGAATGAAGTAAGAACAGTCCCTTATACCAATGTGGTTTCCATAGACACGAGTGTCAAGCTTTCGTCCTTGTGCAATACGATGAAAAGTGTAAGAATGAGAAACATAGAAGGAAAAAACAAACAAATGAAATCAACAACAGAAGTCAGTCGTGCATTTGTGGTTACAGCAGCAATTGACTTTATCACGTGGGAGATTTAAGCTACCTGCGTGACATCCGAGTCCAAGAAAATCAACAATGTGGAATGGCTTACTTGGATAATTGTTCATTAAACAAAAAGAAGGGAATAAGAACAGTCCCTTATACCGAAGTGGTTTCCTTACACACGCGTTTCAAGCTTTCGTCCCTGTGCAATACGATGAAAAGTGTTAGAATGAGAAACACTGAAGAAAATAACAAACGAATGAAATCAACAACAGAAGTCAGTCGTGCATTTGTGGTTACAGCAGCAATTGACCTTACCACGTGGGAGATTACAGCTACCTGCGTGACATCCGAGTCCAAGAAAATCAACAATGTGGAACGGCTCACTTGGATAATTGTTCATTAAACAAAAAGAAGGGAATAAGAACAGTCCCTTATACCAAAGTGGTTTCCTTAGACACGTGTGTCAAGCTTTCGTCCCTGTGCAATACGATGAAAAGTGTTAGAATGAGAAACATTGAAGGAAATAACAAACAAATGAAATCAACAACCGAAGTCAGTCGTGCATTTGTGGTTACAGCAGCAATTGACCTTACCACGTTAAAGATTATAGCTACCTGCGTGTCATCCGAGTCCAAGAAAATCAATAATGTGGAATGGCTTACTTGGATAATTGATCATCATACAGAAAGAAGGGCATAAGAACAGTCCCTTATACCAATGTGGTTTCCATAGACACGTGTGTCAAGCTTTCGTCCCTGTGCAATACGATGAGAAGTGTTAGAATGAGAAACATTGAAGGAAATAACAAACAAATGAAATCAACAACAGAAGTCAGCCGTCCAATTGTGGTTACAGCAGCAATTGACTTTATCACGTGGGAGATTTAAGCTACCTGCGTGACATCCGAGTCCAAGAAAATCAACAATGTGGAATGGCTTACTTGGATAATTGTTCATTAAACAAAAAGAAGGGAATAAAAACAGTCCCTTATACCGAAGTGGTTTCCTTAGACACGCGTGTCAACCTTTCGTCCCTGTGCAATTCGATGAAAAGTGTTAGAATGATAAACACTGAAGAAAATAACAAACGAATGAAATCAACAACCGAAGTCAGTCGTGCATTTGTGGTTACAGCAGCAATTGACCTTACCACGTGGGAGATTATAGCTACCTGCGTGACATCCGAGTCCAAGAAAATCAACAATGTGGAATGGCTTACTTGGATAATTGTTCATTAAACAAAAAGAAGGGAATAAGAACAGTCCCTTATACCAAAGTGGTTTCCTTAGACACGCGTGTCAAGCTTTCGTCCCTGTGCAATACGATGAAAAGTGTTAGAATGAGAAACATTGATGAAAATAACAAACGAATGAAATCAACAACAGAAGTCAGTCGTGCATTTGTGGTTACAGCAGCAATTGACCTTACCACGTGGGAGATTACAGCTACCTGCGTGACATCCGAGCCCAAGAAAATCAACAATATGGAACGGCTTACTTGGATAATTGTTCATTAAACAAAAAGAAGGGAATAAGAACAGTCCCTTATACCGAAGTGGTTTCCTTACACACGCGTTTCAAGCTTTCGTCCCTGTGCAATACGATGAAAAGTGTTAGAATGAGAAACACTGAAGAAAATAACAAACGAATGAAATCAACAACAGAAGTCAGTCGCGCATTTGTGGTTACAGCAGCAATTGACCTTACCTCGTAAAAGATTATAGCTACCTGCGTGTCATCCGAGTCCAAGAAAATCAACAATGTGGAATGGCTTACTTGGATAATTGATCATTATACAGAAAAAAGGGAATGAGAACAGTCCCTTATACCAATGTGGTTTCCATAGACACGTGTGTCAAGCTTTCGTCCCTGTGCAATACGATGAGAAGTGTTAGAATGAGAAACATTGAAGGAAATAACAAACAAATCAAATCAACAACAGAAGTCAGTCGTGCATTTGTGATTACAGCAGCAATTGACTTTACCACGTGGGAGATTATAGCTACCTGCGTGACATCCGAGTCCAAGAAAATCAACAATGTGGAATGATTTACTTGGATAATTGTTCATCAAAAAGAGAAAAGGGAAGAAGAGCAGTCCCTCATACCAAAGTGGTTTCCTTGGACACGTGCGTCAAGCTTTCGTCCCTGTGCAATACGATGAGAAGTGTTAGAATGAGAAACACTGAAGAAAATAACAAACGAATGAAATCAACAACAGAAGTCAGCCGTGCATTTGTGGTTTCAGCAGCAATTGACCTTACCACGTGGGAGATTATAGCTACCTGCGTGACATCCGAGTCCAAGAAAATCAACAATGTGGAATGATTTACTTGGATAATTGTTCATCAAAAAGAGAGAAGGGAAGAAGAGCAGTCCCTCATACCAAAGTGGTTTCCTTGGACACGTGCGTCAAGCTTTCGTCACTGTGCAATACGATGAAAAGTGTTAGAATGAGAAACACTGAAGAAAATAACAAACGAATGAAATCAACAACAGAAGTCAGCCGTGCATTTGTGGTTTCAGCAGCAATTGACCTTACCACGTGGGAGATTATAGCTACCTGCGTGACATCCGAGTCCAAGAAAATCAACAATGTGGAATGGCTTACTTGGATAATTGATCATTATACAGAAAGAATGAAGTAAGAACAGTCCCTTATACCAATGTGGTTTCCATAGACACGAGTGTCAAGCTTTCGTCCCTGTGCGATACGATGAAAAGTGTAAGAATGAGAAACATAGAAGGAAAAAACAAACAAATGAAATCAACAACAGAAGTCAGTCGTGCATTTGTGGTTACAGCAGCAATTGACTTTATCACGTGGGAGATTTAAGCTACCTGCGTGACATCCGAGTCCAAGAAAATCAACAATGTGGAATGGCTTACTTGGATAATTGTTAATTAAACAAAAAGAAGGGAATAAGAACAGTCCCTTATACCGAAGTGGTTTCCTTACACACGCGTTTCAAGCTTTCGTCCCTGTGCAATACGATGAAAAGTGTTAGAATGAGAAACACTGAAGAAAATAACAAACGAATGAAATCAACAACAGAAGTCAGTCGTGCATTTGTGGTTACAGCAGCAATTGACCTTACCACGTGGGAGATTACAGCTACCTGCGTGACATCCGAGTCCAAGAAAATGAACAATGTGGAACGGCTTACTTGGATAATTGTTCATTAAACAAAAAGAAGGGAATAAGAACAGTCCCTTATACCAAAGTGGTTTCCTTAGACACGCGTGTCAAGCTTTCGTCCCTGTGCAATACGATGAAAAGTGTTAGAATGAGAAACATTGATGAAAATAACAAACGAATGAAATCAACAACAGAAGTCAGTCGTGCATTTGTGATTACAGCAGCAATTGACCTTACCACGTGGGAGATTTAAGCTACCTGCGTGACATCCGAGTCCAAGAAAATCAACAATGTGGAATGGCTTACTTGGATAATTGTTCATTAAACAAAAAGAAGGGAATAAAAACAGTCCCTTATACCGAAGTGGTTTCCTTAGACACGCGTGTCAAGCTTTCGTCCCTGTGCAATTCGATGAAAAGTGTTAGAATGATAAACACTGAAGAAAATAACAAACGAATGAAATCAACAACCGAAGTCAGTCGTGCATTTGTGGTTACAGCAGCAATTGACCTTACCACGTGGGAGATTATAGCTACCTGCGTGACATCCGAGTCCAAGAAAATCAACAATGTGGAATGGCTTACTTGGATAATTGTTCATTAAACAAAAAGAAGGGAATAAGAACAGTCCCTTATACCAAAGTGGTTTCCTTAGACACGCGTGTCAAGCTTTCGTCCCTGTGCAATACGATGAAAAGTGTTAGAATGAGAAACATTGATGAAAATAACAAACGAATGAAATCAACAACAGAAGTCAGTCGTGCATTTGTGGTTACAGCAGCAATTGACCTTACCACGTGGGAGATTACAGCTACCTGCGTGACATCCGAGCCCAAGAAAATCAACAATATGGAACGGCTTACTTGGATAATTGTTCATTAAACAAAAAGAAGGGAATAAGAACAGTCCCTTATACCGAAGTGGTTTCCTTACACACGCGTTTCAAGCTTTCGTCCCTGTGCAATACGATGAAAAGTGTTAGAATGAGAAACACTGAAGAAAATAACAAACGAATGAAATCAACAACAGAAGTCAGTCGCGCATTTGTGGTTACAGCAGCAATTGACCTTACCTCGTAAAAGATTATAGCTACCTGCGTGTCATCCGAGTCCAAGAAAATCAACAATGTGGAATGGCTTACTTGGATAATTGATCATTATACAGAAAAAAGGGAATGAGAACAGTCCCTTATACCAATGTGGTTTCCATAGACACGTGTGTCAAGCTTTCGTCCCTGTGCAATACGATGAGAAGTGTTAGAATGAGAAACATTGAAGGAAATAACAAACAAATCAAATCAACAACAGAAGTCAGTCGTGCATTTGTGATTACAGCAGCAATTGACTTTACCACGTGGGAGATTATAGCTACCTGCGTGACATCCGAGTCCAAGAAAATCAACAATGTGGAATGATTTACTTGGATAATTGTTCATCAAAAAGAGAAAAGGGAAGAAGAACAGTCCCTCATACCAAAGTGGTTTCCTTGGACACGTGCGTCAAGCTTTCGTCCCTGTGCAATACGATGAGAAGTGTTAGAATGAGAAACACTGAAGAAAATAACAAACGAATGAAATCAACAACAGAAGTCAGCCGTGCATTTGTGGTTTCAGCAGCAATTGACCTTACCACGTGGGAGATTATAGCTACCTGCGTGACATCCGAGTCCAAGAAAATCAACAATGTGGAATGATTTACTTGGATAATTGTTCATCAAAAAGAGAAAAGGGAAGAAGAGCAGTCCCTCATACCAAAGTGGTTTCCTTGGACACGTGCGTCAAGCTTTCGTCACTGTGCAATACGATGAAAAGTGTTAGAATGAGAAACACTGAAGAAAATAACAAACGAATGAAATCAACAACAGAAGTCAGCCGTGCATTTGTGGTTTCAGCAGCAATTGACCTTACCACGTGGGAGATTATAGCTACCTGCGTGACATCCGAGTCCAAGAAAATCAACAATGTGGAATGGCTTACTTGGATAATTGATCATTATACAGAAAGAATGAAGTAAGAACAGTCCCTTATACCAATGTGGTTTCCATAGACACGAGTGTCAAGCTTTCGTCCCTGTGCAATACGATGAAAAGTGTAAGAATGAGAAACATAGAAGGAAAAAACAAACAAATGAAATCAACAACAGAAGTCAGTCTTGCATTTGTGGTTACAGCAGCAATTGACTTTATCACGTGGGAGATTACAGCTACCTGCGTGACATCCGAGCCCAAGAAAATCAACAACAGAAGTCAGTCGTGCATTTGTGGTTACAGCAGCAATTGACCTTACCACGTGGGAGATTATAGCTACCTGCGTGACATCCGAGTCCAAGAAAATCAACAATGTGGAATGGCTTACTTGGATAATTGTTCATTAAACAAAAAGAAGGGAATAAGAACAGTCCCTTATACCAAAGTGGTTTCCTTAGACACGCGTGTCAAGCTTTCGTCCCTGTGCAATACGATGAAAAGTGTTAGAATGAGAAACATTGATGAAAATAACAAACGAATGAAATCAACAACAGAAGTCAGTCGTGCATTTGTGGTTACAGCAGCAATTGACCTTACCACGTGGGAGATTACAGCTACCTGCGTGACATCCGAGCCCAAGAAAATCAACAATATGGAACGGCTTACTTGGATAATTGTTCATTAAACAAAAAGAAGGGAATAAGAACAGTCCTTTATACCGAAGTGGTTTCCTCACACACGCGTTTCAAGCTTTCGTCCCTGTGCAATACGATGAAAAGTGTTAGAATGAGAAACACTGAAGAAAATAACAAACGAATGAAATCAACAACAGAAGGCTTACTTGGATAATTGATCATCATACAGAAAGAAGGGAATAAGAACAGTGCCTTATACCAATGTGGTTTCCATAGACACGAGTGTCAAGCTTTCGTCCCTGTGCAATACGATGAAAAGTGTAAGAATGAGAAACATAGAAGGAAAAAACAAACAAATGAAATCAACAACAGAAGTCAGTCGTGCATTTGTGGTTACAGCAGCAATTGACTTTATCACGTGGGAGATTTAAGCTACCTGCGTGACATCCGAGTCCAAGAAAATCAACAATGTGGAATGGCTTTCTTGGATAATTGTTCATTAAACAAAAAGAAGGGAATAAGAACAGTCCCTTATACCAAAGTGGTTTCCTTACACACGTGTGTCAAGCTTTCGTCCCTGTGCAATACGATGAGAAGTGTTAGAATGAGAAACATTGAAGGAAATAACAAACAAATCAAATCAACAACAGAAGTCAGTCGTGCATTTGTGATTACAGCAGCAATTGACTTTACCACGTGGGAGATTATAGCTACCTGCGTGACATCCGAGTCCAAGAAAATCAACAATGTGGAATAGCTTACTTGGATAATTGTTCATCAAAAAGAGAAAAGGGAAGAAGAGCAGTCCCTCATACCAAAGTGGTTTCCTTAGACACGTGCGTCAAGCTTTCGTCACTGTGCAATACGATGAAAAGTGTTAGAATGAGAAACACTGAAGAAAATAACAAACGAATGAAATCAACAACAGAAGTCAGCCGTGCATTTGTGGTTACAGCAGCAATTGACCTTACCACGTGGGAGATTATAGCTACCTGCGTGACATCCGAGTCCAAGAAAATCAACAATGTGGAATGGCTTACTTGGATAATTGATCATTATACAGAAAGAATGAAGTAAGAACAGTCCCTTATACCAATGTGGTTTCCATAGACACGAGTGTCAAGCTTTCGTCCCTGTGCAATACGATGAAAAGTGTAAGAATGAGAAACATAGAAGGAAAAAACAAACAAATGAAATCAACAACAGAAGTCAGTCGTGCATTTGTGGTTACAGCAGCAATTGACTTTATCACGTGGGAGATTTAAGCTACCTGCGTGACATCCGAGTCCAAGAAAATCAACAATGTGGAATGGCTTACTTGGATAATTGTTCATTAAACAAAAAGAAGGGAATAAGAACAGTCCCTTATACCGAAGTGGTTTCCTTACACACGCGTTTCAAGCTTTCGTCCCTGTGCAATACGATGAAAAGTGTTAGAATGAGAAACACTGAAGAAAATAACAAACGAATGAAATCAACAACAGAAGTCAGTCGTGCATTTGTGGTTACAGCAGCAATTGACCTTACCACGTGGGAGATTACAGCTACCTGCGTGACATCCGAGTCCAAGAAAATCAACAATGTGGAACGGCTCACTTGGATAATTGTTCATTAAACAAAAAGAAGGGAATAAGAACAGTCCCTTATACCAAAGTGGTTTCCTTAGACACGTGTGTCAAGCTTTCGTCCCTGTGCAATACGATGAAAAGTGTTAGAATGAGAAACATTGAAGGAAATAACAAACAAATGAAATCAACAACCGAAGTCAGTCGTGCATTTGTGGTTACAGCAGCAATTGACCTTACCACGTTAAAGATTATAGCTACCTGCGTGTCATCCGAGTCCAAGAAAATCAATAATGTGGAATGGCTTACTTGGATAATTGATCATCATACAGAAAGAAGGGCATAAGAACAGTCCCTTATACCAATGTGGTTTCCATAGACACGTGTGTCAAGCTTTCGTCCCTGTGCAATACGATGAGAAGTGTTAGAATGAGAAACATTGAAGGAAATAACAAACAAATGGAATCAACAACAGAAGTCAGCCGTCCAATTGTGGTTACAGCAGCAATTGACCTTACCACGTGGGAGATTATAGCTACCCGCGTGTCATCCGAGTCCAAGAAAATCAACAATGTGGAATGGCTTACTTGGATAATTGTTCATTAAACAAAAAGAAAGGGAATAAGAACTGTCCCTTATACCAAAGTGGTTTCCTTAGACACGTGTGTCAAGCTTTCGTCCCTGTGCAATACGATGAAAAGTGTTAGAATGAGAAACATAGAATGAAAAAACAAACAAATGAAATCAACAACAGAAGTCAGTCGTGCATTTGTGGTTACAGCAGCAATTGACTTTATCACGTGGGAGATTTAAGCTACCTGCGTGACATCCGAGTCCAAGAAAATCAACAATGTGGAATGGCTTACTTGGATAATTGTTCATTAAACAAAAAGAAGGGAATAAGAACAGTCCCTTATACCGAAGTGGTTTCCTTACACACGCGTTTCAAGCTTTCGTCCCTGTGCAATACGATGAAAAGTGTTAGAATGAGAAACACTGAAGAAAATAACAAACGAATGAAATCAACAACAGAAGTCAGTCGTGCATTTGTGGTTAGAGCAGCAATTGACCTTACCACGTGGGAGATTACAGCTACCTGCGTGACATCCGAGTCCAAGAATATCAACAATGTGGAACGGCTTACTTGGATAATTGTTCATTAAACAAAAAGAAGGGAATAAGAACAGTCCCTTATGTAATATATTGTATTGTAATATTGTGTGCGCATGCTTGATTAAGCATCTAGGTTTCCACATGCGTTTATAAGTTCAGTATTCGGAAAGATTTTATAGTAGTAGTCGAGATTGAGGAGTTGCATATCGAATAAAGTTATAAAAACCAAACGTAGTTTTCTTATGGACATGACAATAATCTGGCGACGAGGATTATGGTAAAAATTGTTGGATTGCTTATTCCGGCTTATGAATTTTAAAGAGTATGTCGGACGCAGATGGTGCTGCAAGTTCTCAGCCTAGTTCCAGAGGAAGAAGTCCATCCAGTGAAGTGAGAGTGAGCTGGGTGTACGAACTTAATAAACAAGAATTAATTGAAAAACTAAAAACGTATAACGTTACTGATAGTGTTGATAACCTACGAAAAACGCTCGTCAAAAAACTTCGTGGAAAAAACGAAACTTTCACAAAGAAGGAACTATACAGGTACGACATGTTCGACTTTAATAAAATAAGTTTTACCCTAAACAAAGACAATTGGGAAGTTTTTGTCGAAAGACTAGAATTAATTTTCGAGTGTCAGTGTATTCCGCCGGAAAGACAAAGTGCAGAACTGTTAACAAGGGTTTGTCAAGAGACTTTCATGTTGTTTCGCAATTTAACTTCACCAAAAAAGGCCAAAGATCCTTCCTACTCTGATTTAGTTAATATCATGAACTCTCATCTTCATCCAAAGCCTTCAGAAATTTCCGAAAGAAATAAATTCTACGCCACGAAACAATTACCTTCGGAATCAATACACGCATTCCTTACAAAATTGAAAGAAAGATCTTTTTATTGTAATTTCAAGGACCTTGATATTGCTCTTCGTGATCAATTTGTATTTGGACTTATAAATCACGAAACAAAAGTGGAATTATTTCGTCAAGAAAATCTAACATTTCAAAGTGCAGTGAAGATAGCGGAGGATCGAGAAGCAGCTATAAAAAATTCCTTATCAATGAAGCCCGCTTATGCTGTGTCTGAAGATACAATTTTTTACATGAATAAGGCTGGTTCAAAATATTCCAATCATCAACAATACAGAGGAAGGGGAAGCGGAAACGCAGAAGGAAAATTCAAATCTTCGCATCCAAACAACGCAGCCGCGGCTTCCACTTCCAAAGACCAGAGCCAGAAACTCATCAGCGACAATAGACAAAGACAACACGATAACAGGAGCAGCTACAGACGAGAAGACAGAAACGGCAGCCGTAGGTCGAATGTATCAAACAATTCTCAGGTACATATAACCTCAAAAACGCGTAATAATAATAAATGTTATTGTTGTGGTGGATTTAATCATTTCGCAAGAGACTGTAAACTTAAGTGGAAAACTTGTAATTATTGTAATGTAAAAGGTCATATTGATAGAGCATGTCTAAAAAAACAAAACGGAATTAATTTAGTCAATGACAACTTATTAGAAAATGAAGATTTGGATAGTTCTGATTTAGATTTTTATTATATGCAGCAAAACAATTTTACTGAATTTCAGGTAAACAATATTGTGGTAGAACCTCATAGTATGAAATTAATTATTGATAATAATCAGGTAGAATTGGAAGTTGATACAGGTTCACATGTGACTGTGTTTTCAGAAAAAACTGTAGCTAATTATTTTGCAGCTAAGAAAATTCACAAGGCAGATATTTCATTGTCCAGCTATGACAGAACAAAGTTGAATGTAATGGGTATGTTGACTGATCTTAAGGTGCATTTCGAAGGGGTTGAAGCAAATTTGAAAGCTTACGTTTTGGCAGGTAACGGGAAAAATTTAATAGGAAGGCAATGGCTTCAAGCCTTGGATATGTGGCCGATAACTTTTAAACCTCAGTTTGCGTTGAATTGCTTGAATGATCATAACAGTATTATTTCACATTTTAAATCAAAATATCCCCAATTGTTCGATAACAGCCCAGGTAAATATAAAGGTAAATCTATTAAACTAACTTTCAAAAAAGATTATCAACCAATTCAATGTAAACCTTATCATGTCCCTTTCGCTTTGAAAGACAAAGTAGATGCAGAAATCGATCTTTTGGTAAGAATAGGTAATTTGGAACAAGTTGAGGTGAGTGAATGGGCTACTCCAGTAGTTCCTGTGGTGAAAGGGGAAGGAGTTCGTTTATGCGGAAATTTTAAATTAACAGTGAATCCTCAAATAATTGTTAAAAGATATCCATTACCCTTAAAAGAAAAAGTGTTTCAGACGTTACAGGTTGGAACCAAATGGTCCCAAATTGATTTAAAACATGCATTTATGCAATTTGAAGTTGCTGAAGATTGTAGAGATCCATTGACAATAATCACACAGAAAGGTTTGTTTAGGTACAAAAAATTGCCAGAGGGTGTAGCCTCCATCCCAGCAGAATGTCAAGATATTGTTACTGATATTTTGAAAGGTATTCCGAATATTGAAATTTACATAGATAATATTTATTGCACAGGAAAGAATGATTCAGAGCATCTCGATAATTTAGAAAAAATATTTTATAGGTTAAATGAAGCAGGACTTAAAGTAAACGAATCAAAATGTGAATTTTTCAGGTCTGAAATAGAGATATTAGGATTCAAATTGGACAAAAAGGGTTTATCACCATCTCCTAGTAGAATTCATTCAATTGTGAATATGCCTTCTCCAAAAACTAAAAAAGAACTTCAAGCATTTTTAGGGTTAGTAAATTTTTACGAGTCATTTTTGTATAAGCGAGCTGATCAACTAAAGGTATTGTACGATGTTTTGAAAGAGAGCAAATTTTATTGGAATTCTAATTGTGATCAAGCAGTTAATTGGGTAAAGAAGGAATTAGCATCGGATAAAGTTTTGGTTCCATATCAGCAAGATATTACTTTAGTATTGGCTACAGACGCAAGTTACTCAGGGTTGTCAGCTATTTTGTCTCACAGATTTTCAGACGGTACAGAGAGACCAATTGCCTTTGCTTCTAAATTAATACCTCATAATGAGTTACATCGATCTATTCTAGATAAAGAGGCAGCAGCTATAATTTTCGGGTTTAGAAAATTTTATCATTATATTGTTGGTAATGAAATTATTCTTAAAACTGATAATCAACCTTTAAAGTATATATTTGGTAATTCGAAGAAATTGAATGTTACAATTCAGAATAGGTTGTTAAGATGGATATATTTTTTATCGGGTTTCAAATACAAGATTGAATTGATTTCATCATCTAAAAACAGTAATTGTGATGCGCTTTCCAGGTTAGCAGTACGAGATAAGATGGCTGTGTTTGATTCTGAATTAGATGTTATAAACTTTATTGAAAATGAAAGTAATTTGATTGATTTAAATTTGATTAAGCAAGAAACAAAAAAAGATAAGGTTTTATGTGATGTGAAAAGAAAGTTAATGTTTGGATGGGTAGAAAATTCAAATGATATTTCTTTGGAAGAGAAAATGTATTTTGATAAGAAAACAGAATTAAGTATTGAGAATGAATGTCTTGTTCGAGGTTCTAGACTAATAATACCAAAAGCATTGCGAAAAACTTTATTGAAATCACTTCACCAGTCTCATTTTGGTATTGTTAGAATGAAACAAGTAGCTCGTTCGTTTTTTTGGTGGCCGGGTTTGGACGATGATATAGAAAAATTAGCAAATAGTTGTGAGTTATGTGTGAAAAATAGAAAACAAAATAACAAAATCAGTACTTTTCAATGGCCATTTCCATCTAACCCATGGTCCAGGTTACACACTGATTTTTTAGGACCTATTCAAGGAAATATGTTTTTAGTCATAGTTGATGCACACAGTAAATGGCCTGAAGCTATAAATATGAAAAATAACACCTCAGCTAGTAAATTGATTGAAGTTTTTGATTCTATTTTTTCGAGGTTTGGATTATGTGATCATTTAGTCTCAGACAATGGTCCACAATTTGCAAGTGAAGAGTTTAATGAATTTTTGAAATCGTTAGGTATACGGCACACATATTCTCCACCCTATCACCCAGCAACTAATGGAGCAGCAGAAAATTTTGTGGGTACATTTAAAAATAAGGTTTTGAAAATTACAGGAGAGGGTAAGTCATTAAATTTTGCTGTGAATTCATTTTTGTTTGATGATCGTACAATGAAGCATTCGACAACGGGAAAATCACCATCAGATATTATTTTCAAAAGGGAGATTAAAACGAGGTTTCATCTTTTAAGAGAAAATTTAGTTAGTGAAACATCTTTTAAACAATTCAATATGTCAGATAAAAATAAAATAAGTAAAATTGATTTCAAGTTGGGAGATGTGGTTTTAGTAGATGATTACAACAATAATAAGAGGCACCGAGTACAAGCAAAAATCGTTGAAAAATTATCACCAGTTACATTTAACTTGTTATGTGATGGAGGACGAATTATAAAAAGACATGTTAATCAAATGTTGAAATTTTTAAGTAATGACAATGATATAAATAAAGACTTGAAAGATGATATAAGTATAAGGAGATCTGAACGCTTGAAAAATTTAAATAAATGAAATTAAGATCCAGAATTTCTGTTTATATGTATATTGTAACTAGTTCTATATTGCATAATAATTGTATAGTAGTGATAATTGATTATATAATGTATAATAATAACTCTATTAATTAATTGTTTCTATATTACATAATAAAAAATAAAAATAAAATTTATGATTGTAAATTATTATATTGGAATCATATTGTTAAATTGATTTTGATCGTATTTGTGAATTTTGAAAAATAACAGAAAAACAAAAAAAAAAAAAAAAAATTATAAAATTTAAAAAAATTAAAATATATGAATTCTTAGATTATGATATAATTGTAATTTCTGATTAAATCAAATTGTACTTATTTAAATGGGGGAGATTGTAATATATTGTATTGTAATATTGTGTGCGCATGCTTGATTAAGCATCTAGGTTTCCACATGCGTTTATAAGTTCAGTATTCGGAAAGATTTTATAGTAGTAGTCGAGATTGAGGAGTTGCATATCGAATAAAGTTATAAAAACCAAACGTAGTTTTCTTATGGACATGACACCTTATACCGAAGTGGTTTCCTTAGACACGCGTGTCAAGCTTTCGTCCCTGTGCAATACGATGAAAAGTGTTAGAATGAGAAACACTGAAGAAAATAACAAACGAATGAAATCAACAACAGAAGTCAGTCGTGCATTTGTGGTTACAGCAGCAATTGACCTTACCACGTAGGAGATTATAGCTACCTGCGTGACATCCGAGTCCAAGAAAATCAACAATGTGGAATGGCTTACTTGGATAATTGTTCATTAAACAAAAAGAAGGGAATAAGAACAGTCCCTTATACCAAAGTGGTTTCCTTAGACACGCGTGTCAAGCTTTCGTCCCTGTGCAATACGATGAAAAGTGTTAGAATGAGAAACATTGATGAAAATAACAAACGAATGAAATCAACAACAGAAGTCAGTCGTGCATTTGTGGTTACAGCAGCAATTGACCTTACCACGTGGGAGATTACAGCTACCTGCGTGACATCCGAGCCCAAGAAAATCAACAATATGGAACGGCTTACTTGGATAATTGTTCATTAAACAAAAAGAAGGGAATAAGAACAGTCCCTTATACCGAAGTGGTTTCCTTACACACGCGTTTCAAGCTTTCGTCCCTGTGCAATACGATGAAAAGTGTTAGAATGAGAAACACTGAAGAAAATAACAAACGAATGAAATCAACAACAGAAGTCAGTCGCGCATTTGTGGTTACAGCAGCAATTGACCTTACCTCGTAAAAGATTATAGCTACCTGCGTGTCATCCGAGTCCAAGAAAATCAACAATGTGGAATGGCTTACTTGGATAATTGATCATTATACAGAAAAAAGGGAATGAGAACAGTCCCTTATACCAATGTGGTTTCCATAGACACGTGTGTCAAGCTTTCGTCCCTGTGCAATACGATGAGAAGTGTTAGAATGAGAAACATTGAAGGAAATATCAAACAAATCAAATCAACAACAGAAGTCAGTCGTGCATTTGTGATTACAGCAGCAATTGACCTTACCACGTGGGAGATTATAGCTACCTGCGTGACATCCGAGTCCAAGAAAATCAACAATGTGGAATGACTTACTTGGATAATTGTTCATCAAAAAGAGAAAAGGGAAGAAGAGCAGTCCCTCATACCAAAGTGGTTTCCTTAGACACGTGTGTCAAGCTTTCGTCACTGTGCAATACGATGAAAAGTGTTAGAATGAGAAACACTGAAGAAAATAACAAACGAATGAAATCAACAACAGAAGTCAGCCGTGCATTTGTGGTTTCAGCAGCAATTGACCTTACCACGTGGGAGATTATAGCTACCTGCGTGACATCCGAGTCCAAGAAAATCAACAATGTGGAATGGCTTACTTGGATAATTGATCATTATACAGAAAGAATGAAGTAAGAACAGTCCCTTATACCAATGTGGTTTCCATAGACACGAGTGTCAAGCTTTCGTCCCTGTGCAATACGATGAAAAGTATAAGAATGAGAAACATAGAAGGAAAAAACAAACAAATGAAATCAACAACAGAAGTCAGTCGTGCATTTGTGGTTACAGCAGCAATTGACTTTATCACGTGGGAGATTTAAGCTACCTGCGTGACATCCGAGTCCAAGAAAATCAACAATGTGGAATGGCTTACTTGGATAATTGTTCATTAAACAAAAAGAAGGGAATAAGAACAGTCCCTTATACCGAAGTGGTTTCCTTACACACGCGTTTCAAGCTTTCGTCCCTGTGCAATACGATGAAAAGTGTTAGAATCAGAAACACTGAAGAAAATAACAAACGAATGAAATCAACAACAGAAGTCAGTCGTGCATTTGTGGTTACAGCAGCAATTGACCTTACCACGTGGGAGATTACAGCTACCTGCGTGACATCCGAGTCCAAGAAAATCAACAATGTGGAACGGCTTACTTGGATAATTGTTCATTAAACAAAAAGAAGGGAATAAGAACAGTCCCTTATACCAAAGTGGTTTCCTTAGACACGTGTGTCAAGCTTTCGTCCCTGTGCAATACGATGAAAAGTGTTAGAATGAGAAACATTGAAGGAAATAACAAACAAATGAAATCAACAACCGAAGTCAGTCGTGCGTTTGTGGTTACAGCAGCAATTGACCTTACCACGTTAAAGATTATAGCTACCTGCGTGTCATCCGAGTCCAAGAAAATCAATAATGTGGAATGGCTTACTTGGATAATTGATCATCATACAGAAAGAAGGGAATAAGAACAGTCCCTTATACCAATGTGGTTTCCATAGACACGTGTGTCAAGCTTTCGTCCCTGTGCAATACGATGAGAAGTGTTAGAATGAGAAACATTGAAGGAAATAACAAACAAATGAAATCAACAACAGAAGTCAGCCTTCCAATTGTGGTTACAGCAGCAATTGACCTTACCACGTGGGAGATTATAGCTACCCGCGTGTCATCCGAGTCCAAGAAAATCAACAATGTGGAATGGCTTACTTGGATAATTGTTCATTAAACAAAAAGAAAGGGAATAAGAACAGTCCCTTATACCAAAGTGGTTTCCTTAGACACGTGTGTCAAGCTTTCGTCCCTGTGCAATACGATGAAAAGTGTTAGAATGAGAAACATAGAATGAAATAACAAACAAATGAAATCAACAACCGAAGTCAGTCGTGCATTTGTGGTTACAGCAGCAATTGACCTTACCACGTGGGATATTATAGCTACCTGCGTGAAATCCGAGTCCAAGAAAATCAACAATGTGGAATGGCTTACTTGGATAACTGTCCATTAAACAAAAAGAAGGGAATAAGAACAGTCCCTTATACCAAAGTGGTTTCCTTAGACACGCGTGTCAAGCTTTCGTCCCTGTGCAATACGATGAAAAGTGTTAGAATGAGAAACATAGAAGGAAATAACAAACAAATGAAATCAACAACAGAAGTCAGTCGTGCATTTGTGGTTACAGCAGCAATTGACCTTACCACGTGGGAGATTATAGCTACCTGCGAGACATCCGAGTCCAAGAAAATCAACAATGTGGAATGGCCTACTCGGATAATTGTTGATTAAACAAAAAAAAGTAAATAAGAACAGTCCTTTATACCAAAGTGGTTTCCTTAGACACGTGTGTCAAGCTTTCATCCCTCAGCAATACGACAAAAAGTGTTAGAGTAAGAAACATTGCAGGAAATAACAAACGAATGAAATCAACAACAGAAGTCAACCGTCCAGTTTTGGTTACAGCAGCAATTGACCTTACCACGTGGGAGGAAATCAAAAATGTGGAATGGCTTAATAAGAAATATTGGAGGAAATAACAAACAAATGAAATCAACAACAGAAGTCAGCCGTCCAGTTTTGGTTACAGCAGCAATTGACCTTACCAATTGAGAGATTGTAGCTACATGCGTGACATCCGAGACCAAGAAAAACAACAATGTGAAATGGCTTACTTGGATAATTGTTCATTAAACAAAAAGAAGAGAATAAGAACAGTCCCTTATATCAATGTGGTTTCCTTAGACACGTGTGTCAAGCTTTCGTCTCTGTGCAATACGATGAAAAGTGTTAGAATGAGGAAGATTGAAAGAAATAACAAACGAATGAAATCAACAACAGAAGTCAGTCGTGCATTTGTGGTTACAGCAGCAATTGACCTTACCACGTGGGAGATTACAGCTACCTGTGTGACATCCGAGCCCAAGAAAATCAACAATATGGAACGGCTTACTTGGATAATTGTTCATTAAACAAAAAGAAGGGAATAAGAACAGTCCCTTATACCAAAGTGGTTTCCTTAGACACGTGTGTCAAGCTTTCGTCCCTGTGCAATACGATGAAAAGTGTTAGAATGAGAAACATTGAAGGAAATAACAAACAAATGAAATCAACAACAGAAGTCAGTCGTGCATTTGTGGTTACAGCAGCAATTGACCTTACCACGTTAAAGATCATAGCTACCTGCGTGTCATCCGAGTTCAAGTAAATCAATAATGTGGAATGGCTTACTTGGATAATTGATCATCATACAGAAAGAAGGGAATAAGAACAGTCCCTTGTACCAATGTGGTTTCCATAGACACGTGTGTCAAGCTTTCGTCCCTGTGCAATACGATGAGAAGTGTTAGAATGAGAAACATTGAAGGAAATAACAAACAAATGAAATCAACAACAGAAGTCAGTCGTGCATTTGTGATTACAGCAGCAATTGACCTTACCACGTGGGAGATTATAGCTACCTGCGTGACATCCGAGTCCAAGAAAATCAACAATGTGGAATGACTTACTTGGATAATTGATCATTATACAGAAAGAATGAAGTAAGAACAGTCCCTTATACCAATGTGGTTTCCATAGACACGTGTGTCAAGCTTTCGTCCCTGTGCAATACGATGAAAAGTGCTACCAGCGTGACATCCGAGTCCAAGAAAATCTACAATGTGGAATGGCTTACTTGGATAATTGATCATTAATCAGAAAGAATGAAGTAAGAACAGTCCCTTATACCAATGTGGTTTCCATAGACACGAGTGTCGAGCTTTCGTCCCTGTGCAATACGATGAAAAGTGTTAGAATGAGAAACATAGAATGAAATAACAAACAAATGAAATCAACAACCGAAGTCAGTCGTGCATTTGTGGTTACAGCAGCAATTGACCTTACCACGTGGGATATTATAGCTACCTGCGTGAAATCCGAGTCCAAGAAAATCAACAATGTGGAATGGCTTACTTGGATAACTGTCCATTAAACAAAGAGAAGGGAATAAGAACAGTCCCTTATACCAAAGTGGTTTCCTTAGACACGCGTGTCAAGCTTTCGTCCCTGTGCAATACGATGAAAAGTGTTAGAATGAGAAACATAGAAGGAAATAACATACAAATGAAATCAACAACAGAAGTCAGTCGTGCATTTGTGGTTACAGCAGCAATTGACCTTACCACGTGGGAGATTATAGCTACTTGCGAGACATCCGAGTCCAAGAAAATCAACAATGTGGAATGGCCTACTCGGATAATTGTTGATTAAACAAAAAAAAGTAAATAAGAACAGTCCTTTATACCAAAGTGGTTTCCTTAGACACGTGTGTCAAGCTTTCATCCCTCAGCAATACGACAAAAAGTGTTAGAGTAAGAAACATTGCAGGAAATAACAAACGAATGAAATCAACAACAGAAGTCAACCGTCCAGTTTTGGTTACAGCAGCAATTGACCTTACCACGTGGGAGGAAATCAAAAATGTGGAATGGCTTAATAAGAAATATTGGAGGAAATAACAAACAAATGAAATCAACAACAGAAGTCAGCCGTCCAGTTTTGGTTACAGCAGCAATTGACCTTACCAATTGAGAGATTGTAGCTACATGCGTGACATCCGAGACCAAGAAAAACAACAATGTGAAATGGCTTACTTGGATAATTGTTCATTAAACAAAAAGAAGAGAATAAGAACAGTCCCTTATATCAATGTGGTTTCCTTAGACACGTGTGTCAAGCTTTCGTCTCTGTGCAATACGATGAAAAGTGTTAGAATGAGGAAGATTGAAAGAAATAACAAACGAATGAAATCAACAACAGAAGTCAGTCGTGCATTTGTGGTTACAGCAGCAATTGACCTTACCACGTGGGAGATTACAGCTACCTGTGTGACATCCGAGCCCAAGAAAATCAACAATATGGAACGGCTTACTTGGATAATTGTTCATTAAACAAAAAGAAGGGAATAAGAACAGTCCCTTATACCAAAGTGGTTTCCTTAGACACGTGTGTCAAGCTTTCGTCCCTGTGCAATACGATGAAAAGTGTTAGAATGAGAAACATTGAAGGAAATAACAAACAAATGAAATCAACAACAGAAGTCAGTCGTGCATTTGTGGTTACAGCAGCAATTGACCTTACCACGTTAAAGATCATAGCTACCTGCGTGTCATCCGAGTTCAAGTAAATCAATAATGTGGAATGGCTTACTTGGATAATTGATCATCATACAGAAAGAAGGGAATAAGAACAGTCCCTTGTACCAATGTGGTTTCCATAGACACGTGTGTCAAGCTTTCGTCCCTGTGCAATACGATGAGAAGTGTTAGAATGAGAAACATTGAAGGAAATAACAAACAAATGAAATCAACAACAGAAGTCAGTCGTGCATTTGTGATTACAGCAGCAATTGACATTACCACGTGGGAGATTATAGCTACCTGTGTGACATCCGAGTCCAAGAAAATCAACAATGTGGAATGACTTACTTGGATAATTGATCATTATACAGAAAGAATGAAGTAAGAACAGTCCCTTATACCAATGTGGTTTCCATAGACACGTGTGTCAAGCTTTCGTCCCTGTGCAATACGATGAAAAGTGCTACCAGCGTGACATCCGAGTCCAAGAAAATCTACAATGTGGAATGGCTTACTTGGATAATTGATCATTAATCAGAAAGAATGAAGTAAGAACAGTCCCTTATACCAATGTGGTTTCCATAGACACGAGTGTCGAGCTTTCGTCCCTGTGCAATACGATGAAAAGTGTAAGAATGAGAAACATAGAAGGAAAAAACAAACAAATGAAATCAACAACAGAAGTCAGTCGTGCATTTGTGATTACAGCAGCAATTGACCTCACCACGTGGGAGATTTAAGCTACCTGCGTGACATCCGAGTCGAAGAAAATCAACAATGTGGAATGGCTTACTTGGATAATTGATCATTAAACAAAAAGAAGGGAATAAGAACAGTCCCTTATACCAATGTGGTTTCCATAGACACGTGTGTCAAGCTTTCGTCCCTGTGCAATACGATGAGAAGTATTAGAATGAGAAACATTGAAGGAAATAACAAACAAATCGAATCAACAACAGAAGTTAGTCGTGCATTTGTGATTACAGCAGCAATTGACCTTACCACGTGGGAGATTATAGCTACCTGCGTGACATCCGAGTCCAAGATAATCAACAATGTGGAATGGCCTACTTGGATAATTGTTGATTAAACAAAAAAAAGAGAATAAGAACAGTCCCTTATACCAAAGTGGTTTCCTTAGACACGTGTGTCAAGCTTTCGTCCCTGTGCAATACGATGAAAAGTGTTAGAATGAGAAACATAGAAGGAAATAACAAATAAATGAAATCAACAACAGAAGTCAGTCGTGCATTTGTGGTTACAGCAGCAATTGACCTCACCACGTGGGAGATTATAGCTACCTGCGTGACATTCGAGTCCAAGAAAATCAACAATGTGAAATGGCTTACTTGGATAATTGTTGATTGAACAAAAAGAAGGGAATAAGGACACTCCCTCATACCAAAGTGGTTTCCTTAGACACGTGTGTCAAGCTTTCGTCCCTGTGCAATACGATGAGAAGTGTTAGAATGAGAAACATAGAAGGAAATAACAAACAAATGAAATCAACAACAGAAGTCAGTCGTGCATTTGTGGTTACAGCAGCAATTGACCTTACCACGTGGGAGATTATAGCTAGCTGCGTGACATCCTAGTCCAAGAAAATCAACAATGTGGAATGGCTTACTTGGATAATTGTTCATCAAAAAGAAAAAATGGAAGAAGAGCAGTCCCTCATACCAAAGTGGTTTCCTTAGACACGTGTGTCAAGCTTTCGTCACTGTGCAATACGATGAAAAGTGTTAGAATGAGAAACATTGAAGAAAATAACAAACGAATGAAATCAACAACAGAAGTCAGTCGTGCATTCGTGGTTACAGCAGCAATTGACCTTACCACGTGGGAGATTACAGCTACCTGCGTGACATCCGAGCCCAAGAAAATCAACAATGTGGAACGGCTTACTTGGATAATTGTTCATTAAACAAAAAGAAGGGAATAAGAACAGTTCCTTATACCAAAGTGGTTTCCATAGACACGTGTGTCAAGCTTTCGTCCCTGTGCAATACGATGAGAAGTGTTAGAATGAGAAACATCGAAGGAAATAACAAACAAATCAAATCAACAACAGAAGTCAGTCGTGCATTTGTGATTACAGCAGCAATTGACCTTACCACGTGGGAGATTGTAGCTACCTGCGTGACATCCGAGTCCAAGAAAATCAACAATGTGGAATGGCTTACTTGGATAATTGATCATTATACAGAAAGAATGAAGTAAGAACAGTCCCTTATACTAATGTGGTTTCCATAGACACGTGTGTCAAGCTTTCGTCCCTGTGCAATACGATGAAAAGTGTTAGAATGAGAAACATTGAAGAAAATAACAAACGAATGAAATCAACAACAGAAGTCAGTCGTGCATTTGTGGTTACAGCAGCAATTGACCTTACCACGTGGGAGATTATAGCTACCTGCGTGACATCCGAGTCCAAGAAAATCAACAATGTGGAACGGCTTACTTGGATAATTGTTCATTAAACAAAAAGAATTGAATAAGAACAGTCCCTTATACCAAAGTGGTTTCCTTAGACACGTGTGTCAAGCTTTCGTCCCTGTGCAATACGATGAAAAGTGTTAGAATGAGAAACATTGAAGGAAATAACAAACAAATGAAATCAACAACAGAAGTCAGTCGTGCATTTGTGGTTACAGCAGCAATTGACCCTACCACGTTACAGATTATAGCTACCTGCGTGTCATCCGAGTCCAAGAAAATCAACAATGTGGAATGGCTTACTTGGATAATTGATCATCATACAGAAAGAATGAAGTAAGAACAGTCCCTTATACCGATGTGGTTTCCATAGACACGTGTGTCAAGCTTTCGTCCCTGTGCAATACGATGAGAAGTGTTAGAATGAGAAACATTGAAGGAAATAACAAACAAATGAAATCAACAACAGAAGTCAGCCGTCCAATTGTGGTTACAGCAGCAATTGACCTTACCACGTGGGAGATTATAGCTACCCGCGTGTCATCCGAGTCCAAGAAAATCAACAATGTGGAATGGCTTACTTGGATAATTGTTCATTAAACAAAAAGAAGGGAATAAGAACAGTCCCTTATACCAAAGTGGTTTCCTTAGACACCTGTGTCAAGCTTTCGTCCCTGTGCAATACGATGAAAAGTGTTAGAATGAGAAACATAGAAGGAAATAACAAACAAATGAAATCAACAACAGAAGTCAGTCGTGCATTTGTGGTTACAGCAGCAATTGACCTTACCACGTGGGAGATTATAGCTACCTGCGTGACATCCGAGTCCAAGAAAATCAACAATGTGGAATGGCTTACTTGGATAATTGTTCATTAAACAAAACGTGTAAGAACAGTCCCTTATACCAAAGTGGTTTCCTTAGACACGCGTGTCAAGCTTTCGTAAAGTGTTAGAATGAGAAACATAGAAGGAAATAACAAACAAATGAAATCAACAACAGAAGTCAGTCGTGCATTTGTGGTTACAGCAGCAATTGACCTTACCACGTGGGAGATTATAGCTACCTGCGTGACATTCGAGTCCAATGAAATCAACAATGTGGAATGGCTTACTTGGATAATTGTTGATTGAACAAAAAGAAGGGAATAAGAACAGTCCCTTATACCAAAGTGGTTTCCTTAGACACGTGTGTCAAGCTTTCGTCCCTGTGCAATACGATGAGAAGTGTTAGAATGAGAAACATTGAAGGAAATAACAAACAAATGAAATCAACATTAGAAGTCAGTCGTGCATTTGTAGTTACAGCAGCAATTGACCTTACCACGTGGGAGATTATAGCTACCTGCGTGACATCCGAGTCCAAGATAATCAACAATGTGGTACACACGTAGTGAATAAGAACAGTCCCTTATACCAAAGTGG
The DNA here is from genome assembly GCF_914767665.1 of Harmonia axyridis. NCBI lineage: Eukaryota > Metazoa > Arthropoda > Insecta > Coleoptera > Coccinellidae > Harmonia > Harmonia axyridis. Next base: position 44,946,055 of record NC_059502.1, on the reverse strand, counting down.
TTTCTTTTATACACGCGTGTCAAGCTTTCGTCCCTGTGCAATACGATGAAAAGTGTTAGAATGAGAAACATTGAAGAAAATAACAAACGAATGAAATCAACATTAGAAGTCAGTATTGCATTTGTGGTTACAGCAGCAATTGACCTTACCACGTGGGAGATTATAGCTACCTGCGTGACATCCGAGTCCAAGAAAATCAACAATGTGGAATGGCCTACTTGGATAATTGTTGATTAAACAAAAAAAAGTGGTTTCTTTAGACACGTGTGTCAAGCTTTCGTCCCTGTGCAATACGATGAAAAGTGTTAGAATGAGAAACATAGAAGGAAATAACAAACAAATGAAATCAACAACAGAAGTCAGTCGTGCATTTGTGGTTACAGCAGCAATTGACCTTACCACGTGGGAGATTATAGCTACCCGCGTGTCATCCGAGTCCAAGAAAATCAACAATGTGGAATGGCTTACTTGGATAATTGTTGATTGAACAAAAAGAAGGGAATAAGAACAGTCCCTTATACCAAAGTGGTTTCCTTAGACACGTGTGTCAAGCTTTCGTCCCTGTGCAATACGATGAGAAGTGTTAGAATGAGAAACATTGAAGGAAATAACAAACAAATGAAATCAACATTAGAAGTCAGTCGTGCATTTGTGGTTACAGCAGCAATTGACCTTACCACGTGGGAGATTATAGCTACCTGCGTGACATCCGAGTCCAAGATAATCAACAATGTGGTACACACGTAGTGAATAAGAACAGTCCCTTATACCAAAGTGGTTTCCTTAGACACGTGTGTCAAGCTTTCGTCCCTGTGCAATACGATGAAAAGTGTTAGAATGAGAAACATAGAAGGAAATAACAAACAAATGAAATCAACAACAGAAGTCAGTCGTGCATTTGTGGTTACAGCAGCAATTGAGCTTACCACGTAAAAGATTATAGCTACCTGCCTGTCATCCGAGTCCAAGAAAATCAACAATGTGGAATGGCTTACTTGGATAATTGTTCATTAAACAAAAAGAAGGGAATAAGAACAGTCCCTTATACCAAAGTGGTTTCTTAAGACACGCGTGTCAAGCTTTCGTCCCTGTGCAATACGATGAAAAGTGTTAGAATGAGAAACATAGAAGGAAATAACAAACAAATGAAATCAACAACAGAAGTCAGTCGTGCATTTGTGGTTACAGCAGCAATTGACCTTACCACGTGGGAGATTACAGCTACCTGTGTGACATCCGAGCCCAAGAAAATCAACAATATGGAACGGCTTACTTGGATAATTGTTCATTAAACAAAAAGAAGGGAATAAGAACAGTCCCTTATACCAAAGTGGTTTCCTTAGACACGTGTGTCAAGCTTTCGTCCCTGTGCAATACGATGAAAAGTGTTAGAATGAGAAACATTGAAGGAAATAACAAACAAATGAAATCAACAACAGAAGTCAGTCGTGCATTTGTGGTTACAGCAGCAATTGACCTTACCACGTTAAAGATCATAGCTACCTGCGTGTCATCCGAGTTCAAGTAAATCAATAATGTGGAATGGCTTACTTGGATAATTGATCATCATACAGAAAGAAGGGAATAAGAACAGTCCCTTGTATCAATGTGGTTTCCATAGACACGTGTGTCAAGCTTTCGTCCCTGTGCAATACGATGAGAAGTGTTAGAATGAGAAACATTGAAGGAAATAACAAACAAATGAAATCAACAACAGAAGTCAGTCGTGCATTTGTGATTACAGCAGCAATTGACCTTACCACGTGGGAGATTATTGCTACCTGCGTGACATCCGAGTCCAAGAAAATCAACAATGTGGAATGACTTACTTGGATAATTGATCATTATACAGAAAGAATGAAGTAAGAACAGTCCCTTATACCAATGTGGTTTCCATAGACACGTGTGTCAAGCTTTCGTCCCTGTGCAATACGATGAAAAGTGCTACCAGCGTGACATCCGAGTCCAAGAAAATCTACAATGTGGAATGGCTTACTTGGATAATTGATCATTAATCAGAAAGAATGAAGTAAGAACAGTCCCTTATACCAATGTGGTTTCCATAGACACGAGTGTCGAGCTTTCGTCCCTGTGCAATACGATGAAAAGTGTAAGAATGAGAAACATAGAAGGAAAAAACAAACAAATGAAATCAACAACAGAAGTCAGTCGTGCATTTGTGATTACAGCAGCAATTGACCTCACCACGTGGGAGATTTAAGCTACCTGCGTGACATCCGAGTCGAAGAAAATCAACAATGTGGAATGGCTTACTTGGATAATTGATCATTAAACAAAAAGAAGGGAATAAGAACAGTCCCTTATACCAATGTGGTTTCCATAGACACGTGTGTCAAGCTTTCGTCCCTGTGCAATACGATGAGAAGTGTTAGAATGAGAAACATTGAAGGAAATAACAAACAAATCAAATCAACAACAGAAGTCAGTCGTGCATTTGTGATTACAGCAGCAATTGACCTTACCACGTGGGAGATTATAGCTACCTGCGTGACATCCGAGTCCAAGATAATCAACAATGTGGAATGGCCTACTTGGATAATTGTTGATTAAACAAAAAAAAGAGAATAAGAACAGTCCCTTATACCAAAGTGGTTTCCTTAGACACGTGTGTCAAGCTTTCGTCCCTGTGCAATACGATGAAAAGTGTTAGAATGAGAAACATAGAAGGAAATAACAAATAAATGAAATCAACAACAGAAGTCAGTCGTGCATTTGTGGTTACAGCAGCAATTGACCTCACCACGTGGGAGATTATAGCTACCTGCGTGACATTCGAGTCCAAGAAAATCAACAATGTGAAATGGCTTACTTGGATAATTGTTGATTGAACAAAAAGAAGGGAATAAGAACACTCCCTCATACCAAAGTGGTTTCCTTAGACACGTGTGTCAAGCTTTCGTCCCTGTGCAATACGATGAGAAGTGTTAGAATGAGAAACATAGAAGGAAATAACAAACAAATGAAATCAACAACAGAAGTCAGTCGTGCATTTGTGGTTACAGCAGCAATTGACCTTACCACGTGGGAGATTATAGCTAGCTGCGTGACATCCTAGTCCAAGAAAATCAACAATGTGGAATGGCTTACTTGGATAATTGTTCATCAAAAAGTAAAAATGGAAGAAGAGCAGTCCCTCATACCAAAGTGGTTTCCTTAGACACGTGTGTCAAGCTTTCGTCACTGTGCAATACGATGAAAAGTGTTAGAATGAGAAACATTGAAGAAAATAACAAACGAATGAAATCAACAACAGAAGTCAGTCGTGCATTCGTGGTTACAGCAGCAATTGACCTTACCACGTGGGAGATTACAGCTACCTGCGTGACATCCGAGCCCAAGTAAATCAACAATGTGGAACGGCTTACTTGGATAATTGTTCATTAAACAAAAAGAAGGGAATAAGAACAGTTCCTTATACCAAAGTGGTTTCCATAGACACGTGTGTCAAGCTTTCGTCCCTGTGCAATACGATGAGAAGTGTAAGAATGAGAAACATCGAAGGAAATAACAAACAAATCAAATCAACAACAGAAGTCAGTCGTGCATTTGTGATTACAGCAGCAATTGACCTTACCACGTGGGAGATTGTAGCTATCTGCGTGACATCCGAGTCCAAGAAAATCAACAATGTGGAATAGCTTACTTGGATAATTGATCATTATACAGAAAGAATGAAGTAAGAACAGTCCCTTATACTAATGTGGTTTCCATAGACACGTGTGTCAAGCTTTCGTCCCTGTGCAATACGATGAAAAGTGTTAGAATGAGAAACATCGAAGGAAATAACAAACAAATCAAATCAACAACAGAAGTCAGTCGTGCATTTGTGGTTACAGCAGCAATTGACCTTACCACGTGGGAGATTATAGCTACCTGCGTGACATCCGAGTCCAAGAAAATCAACAATGTGGAATGGCTTACTTGGATAATTGTTCATTAAACAAAACGTGTAAGAACAGTCCCTTATACCAAAGTGGTTTCCTTAGACACGCGTGTCAAGCTTTCGTAAAGTGTTAGAATGAGAAACATAGAAGGAAATAACAAACAAATGAAATCAACAACAGAAGTCAGTCGTGCATTTGTGGTTACAGCAGCAATTGACCTTACCACGTGGGAGATTATAGCTACCTGCGTGACATTCGAGTCCAATGAAATCAACAATGTGGAATGGCTTACTTGGATAATTGTTGATTGAACAAAAAGAAGGGAATAAGAACAGTCCCTTATACCAAAGTGGTTTCCTTAGACACGTGTGTCAAGCTTTCGTCCCTGTGCAATACGATGAAAAGTGTTAGAATGAGAAACATTGAAGAAAATAACAAACGAATGAAATCAACATTAGAAGTCAGTATTGCATTTGTGGTTACAGCAGCAATTGACCTTACCACGTGGGAGATTATAGCTACCTGCGGTACATCCGAGTCCAAGAAAATCAACAATGTGGAATGGCCTACTTGGATAATTGTTGATTAAACAAAAAAAAGTGGTTTCTTTAGACACGTGTGTCAAGCTTTCGTCCCTGTGCAATACGATGAAAAGTGTTAGAATGAGAAACATAGAAGGAAATAACAAACAAATGAAATCAACAACAGAAGTCAGTCGTGCATTTGTGGTTACAGCAGCAATTGACCTTACCACGTGGGAGATTATAGCTACCCGCGTGTCATCCGAGTCCAAGAAAATCAACAATGTGGAATGGCTTACTTGGATAATTGTTGATTGAACAAAAAGAAGGGAATAAGAACAGTCCCTTATACCAAAGTGGTTTCCTTAGACACGTGTGTCAAGCTTTCGTCCCTGTGCAATACGATGAGAAGTGTTAGAATGAGAAACATTGAAGGAAATAACAAACAAATGAAATCAACATTAGAAGTCAGTCGTGCATTTGTGGTTACAGCAGCAATTGACCTTACCACGTGGGAGATTATAGCTACCTGCGTGACATCCGAGTCCAAGATAATCAACAATGTGGTACACACGTAGTGAATAAGAACAGTCCCTTATACCAAAGTGGTTTCCTTAGACACGTGTGTCAAGCTTTCGTCCCTGTGCAATACGATGAAAAGTGTTAGAATGAGAAACATAGAAGGAAATAACAAACAAATGAAATCAACAACAGAAGTCAGTCGTGCATTTGTGGTTACAGCAGCAATTGACCTTACCACGTAAAAGATTATAGCTACCTGCCTGTCATCCGAGTCCAAGAAAATCAACAATGTGGAATGGCTTACTTGGATAATTGTTCATTAAACAAAAAGAAGGGAATAAGAACAGTCCCTTATACCAAAGTGGTTTCTTAAGACACGCGTGTCAAGCTTTCGTCCCTGTGCAATACGATGAAAAGTGTTAGAATGAGAAACATAGAAGGAAATAACAAACAAATGAAATCAACAACAGAAGTCAGTCGTGCATTTGTGGTTACAGCAGCAATTGACCTTACCACGTGGGAGATTACAGCTACCTGTGTGACATCCGAGCCCAAGAAAATCAACAATATGGAACGGCTTACTTGGATAATTGTTCATTAAACAAAAAGAAGGGAATAAGAACAGTCCCTTATACCAAAGTGGTTTCCTTAGACACGTGTGTCAAGCTTTCGTCCCTGTGCAATACGATGAAAAGTGTTAGAATGAGAAACATTGAAGGAAATAACAAACAAATGAATTATACAGAAAGAATGAAGTAAGAACAGTCCCTTATACCAATGTGGTTTCCATAGACACGTGTGTCAAGCTTTCGTCCCTGTGCAATACGATGAAAAGTGCTACCAGCGTGACATCCGAGTCCAAGAAAATCAACAATGTGGAATGGCTTACTTGGATAATTGATCATTAATCAGAAAGAATGAAGTAAGAACAGTCCCTTATACCAATGTGGTTTCCATAGACACGAGTGTCGAGCTTTCGTCCCTGTGCAATACGATGAAAAGTGTAAGAATGAGAAACATAGAAGGAAAAAACAAACAAATGAAATCAACAACAGAAGTCAGTCGTGCATTTGTGATTACAGCAGCAATTGACCTCACCACGTGGGAGATTTAAGCTACCTGCGTGACATCCGAGTCGAAGAAAATCAACAATGTGGAATGGCTTACTTGGATAATTGATCATTAAACAAAAAGAAGGGAATAAGAACAGTCCCTTATACCAATGTGGTTTCCATAGACACGTGTGTCAAGCATTCGTCCCTGTGCAATACGATGAAAAGTGTTAGAATGAGAAACATTGAAGAAAATAACAAACGAATGAAATCAACATTAGAAGTCAGTATTGCATTTGTGGTTACAGCAGCAATTGACCTTACCACGTGGGAGATTATAGCTACCTGCGTGACATCCGAGTCCAAGAAAATCAACAATGTGGAATGGCCTACTTGGATAATTGTTGATTAAACAAAAAAAAGTGGTTTCTTTAGACACGTGTGTCAAGCTTTCGTCCCTGTGCAATACGATGAAAAGTGTTAGAATGAGAAACATAGAAGGAAATAACAAACAAATGAAATCAACAACAGAAGTCAGTCGTGCATTTGTGGTTACAGCAGCAATTGACCTTACCACGTGGGAGATTATAGCTACCCGCGTGTCATCCGAGTCCAAGAAAATCAACAATGTGGAATGGCTTACTTGGATAATTGTTGATTGAACAAAAAGAAGGGAATAAGAACAGTCCCTTATACCAAAGTGGTTTCCTTAGACACATGTGTCAAGCTTTCGTCCCTGTGCAATACGATGAAAAGTGTTAGAATGAGAAACATTGAAGGAAATAACAAACAAATGAAATCAACATTAGAAGTCAGTCGTGCATTTGTGGTTACAGCAGCAATTGACCTTACCACGTGGGAGATTATAGCTACCTGCGTGACATCCGAGTCCAAGATAATCAACAATGTGGTACACACGTAGTGAATAAGAACAGTCCCTTATACCAAAGTGGTTTCCTTAGACACGTGTGTCAAGCTTTCGTCCCTGTGCAATACGATGAAAAGTGTTAGAATGAGAAACATAGAAGGAAATAACAAACAAATGAAATCAACAACAGAAGTCAGTCGTGCATTTGTGGTTACAGCAGCAATTGAGCTTACCACGTAAAAGATTATAGCTACCTGCCTGTCATCCGAGTCCAAGAAAATCAACAATGTGGAATGGCTTACTTGGATAATTGTTCATTAAACAAAAAGAAGGGAATAAGAACAGTCCCTTATACCAAAGTGGTTTCTTAAGACACGCGTGTCAAGCTTTCGTCCCTGTGCAATACGATGAAAAGTGTTAGAATGAGAAACATAGAAGGAAATAACAAACAAATGAAATCAACAACAGAAGTCAGTCGTGCATTTGTGGTTACAGCAGCAATTGAGCTTACCACGTAAAAGATTATAGCTACCTGCCTGTCATCCGAGTCCAAGAAAATCAACAATGTGGAATGGCTTACTTGGATAATTGTTCATTAAACAAAAGGAAGGGAATAAGAACAGTTCTTACAACAAAGTTGTTTCCTTAGACACGTTTGTCAAGCTTTCGTCCCTGTGCAATACGATGAGAAGTGTTAGAATGACAAACATTGAAGGAAATAACAAACAAATGAAATCAACAACAGAAGTCAGTCGTGCATTTGTGGTTACAGCAGCAATTGACCTTACCACGTAAAAGAATATAGCTACCTGCCTGTCATCCGAGTCCAAAAAAATCAACAATGTGGAATGGCTTACTTGGATAATTGTTCATTAAACAAAAAGAAGGGAATAAGAACAGTTCTTATACCAAAGTGGTTTCCTTAGACACGTGTGTCAAGCTTTCGTCCCTGTGCAATACGATGAAAAGTGTTAGAATGAGAAACATTGAAGAAAATAACAAACGAATGAAATCAACAATGTGGAATGGCTTACTTGGATAATTGTTCATTAAACAAAAAGAAGGGAATAAGAACAGTCCCTCATACCAAAGTGGTTTCCTTAGACACGCGTGTCAAGCTTTCGTCCCTGTGCAATACGATGAAAAGTGTTAGAATGAGAAACATAGAAGGAAATAACAAACAAATGAAATCAACAACAGAAGTCAGTCGTGCATTTGTGGTTACAGCAGCAATTGAGCTTACCACGTAAAAGATTATAGCTACCTGCCTGTCATCCGAGTCCAAGAAAATCAACAATGTGGAATGGCTTACTTGGATAATTGATCATCATACAGAAAGAATGAAGTAAGAACAGTCCCTTATACCGATGTGGTTTCCATAGACACGTGTGTCAAGCTTTCGTCCCTGTGCAATACGATGAGAAGTGTTAGAATGAGAAACATTGAAGGAAATAACAAACAAATGAAATCAACAACAGAAGTCAGCCGTCCAATTGTGGTTACAGCAGCAATTGACCTTACCACGTGGGAGATTATAGCTACCCGCGTGTCATCCGAGTCCAAGAAAATCAACAATGTGGAATGGCTTACTTGGATAATTGTTCATTAAACAAAAAGAAGGGAATAAGAACAGTCCCTTATACCAAAGTGGTTTCCTTAGACACCTGTGTCAAGCTTTCGTCCCTGTGCAATACGATGAAAAGTGTTAGAATGAGAAACATAGAAGGAAATAACAAACAAATGAAATCAACAACAGAAGTCAGTCGTGCATTTGTGGTTACAGCAGCAATTGACCTTACCACGTGGGAGATTATAGCTACCTGCGTGACATCCGAGTCCAAGAAAATCAACAATGTGGAATGGCTTACTTGGATAATTGTTCATTAAACAAAACGTGTAAGAACAGTCCCTTATACCAAAGTGGTTTCCTTAGACACGCGTGTCAAGCTTTCGTAAAGTGTTAGAATGAGAAACATAGAAGGAAATAACAAACAAATGAAATCAACAACAGAAGTCAGTCGTGCATTTGTGGTTACAGCAGCAATTGACCTTACCACGTGGGAGATTATAGCTACCTGCGTGACATTCGAGTCCAATGAAATCAACAATGTGGAATGGCTTACTTGGATAATTGTTGATTGAACAAAAAGAAGGGAATAAGAACAGTCCCTTATACCAAAGAAGTTTCCTTAGACACGTGTGTCAAGCTTTCGTCCCTGTGCAATACGATGAGAAGTGTTAGAATGAGAAACATTGAAGGAAATAACAAACAAATGAAATCAACATTAGAAGTCAGTCGTGCATTTGTGGTTACAGCAGCAATTGACCTTACCACGTGGGAGATTATAGCTACCTGCGTGACATCCGAGTCCAAGATAATCAACAATGTGGTACACACGTAGTGAATAAGAACAGTCCCTTATACCAAAGTGGTTTCTTTTATACACGCGTGTCAAGCTTTCGTCCCTGTGCAATACGATGAAAAGTGTTAGAATGAGAAACATTGAAGAAAATAACAAACGAATGAAATCAACATTAGAAGTCAGTATTGCATTTGTGGTTACAGCAGCAATTGACCTTACCACGTGGGAGATTATAGCTACCTGCGTGACATCCGAGTCCAAGAGAATCAACAATGTGGAATGGCCTACTTGGATAATTGTTGATTAAACAAAAAAAAGTGGTTTCTTTAGACACGTGTGTCAAGCTTTCGTCCCTGTGCAATACGATGAAAAGTGTTAGAATGAGAAACATAGAAGGAAATAACAAACAAATGAAATCAACAACAGAAGTCAGTCGTGCATTTGTGGTTACAGCAGCAATTGACCTTACCACGTGGGAGATTATAGCTACCCGCGTGTCATCCGAGTCCAAGAAAATCAACAATGTGGAATGGCTTACTTGGATAATTGTTGATTGAACAAAAAGAAGGGAATAAGAACAGTCCCTTATACCAAAGTGGTTTCCTTAGACACATGTGTCAAGCTTTCGTCCCTGTGCAATACGATGAGAAGTGTTAGAATGAGAAACATTGAAGGAAATAACAAACAAATGAAATCAACATTAGAAGTCAGTCGTGCATTTGTGGTTACAGCAGCAATTGACCTTACCACGTGGGAGATTATAGCTACCTGCGTGACATCCGAGTCCAAGATAATCAACAATGTGGTACACACGTAGTGAATAAGAACAGTCCCTCATACCAAAGTGGTTTCCTTAGACACGTGTGTCAAGCTTTCGTCCCTGTGCAATACGATGAAAAGTGTTAGAATGAGAAACATAGAAGGAAATAACAAACAAATGAAATCAACAACAGAAGTCAGTCGTGCATTTGTGGTTACAGCAGCAATTGAGCTTACCACGTAAAAGATTATAGCTACCTGCCTGTCATCCGAGTCCAAGAAAATCAACAATGTGGAATGGCTTACTTGGATAATTGTTCATTAAACAAAAAGAAGGGAATAAGAACAGTCCCTTATACCAAAGTGGTTTCTTAAGACACGCGTGACAAGCTTTCGTCCCTGTGCAATACGATGAAAAGTGTTAGAATGAGAAACATAGAAGGAAATAACAAACAAATGAAATCAACAACAGAAGTCAGTCGTGCATTTGTGGTTACAGCAGCAATTGAGCTTACCACGTAAAAGATTATAGCTACCTGCCTGTCATCCGAGTCCAAAAAAATCAACAATGTGGAATGGCTTACTTGGATAATTGTTCATTAGACAAAAAGAAGGGAATAAGAACAGTTCCTTATACCAAAGTGGTTTCCTTAGACACGTTTGTCAAGCTTTCGTCCTTGTGCAATACGATGAGAAGTGTTAGAATGACAAACATTGAAGGAAATAACAAACAAATGAAATCAACAACAGAAGTCAGCCGTCCAATTGTGGTTACAGCAGCAATTGACCTTACCACGTGGGAGATTATAGCTACCCGCGTGTCATCCGAGTCCAAGAAAATCAACAATGTGGAATGGCTTACTTGGATAATTGTTCATTAAACAAAAAGAAGGGAATAAGAACAGTCCCTTATACCAAAGAAGTTTCCTTAGACACGTGTGTCAAGCTTTCGTCCCTGTGCAATACGATGAGAAGTGTTAGAATGAGAAACATTGAAGGAAATAACAAACAAATGAAATCAACATTAGAAGTCAGTCGTGCATTTGTGGTTACAGCAGCAATTGACCTTACCACGTGGGAGATTATAGCTACCTGCGTGACATCCGAGTCCAAGATAATCAACAATGTGGTACACACGTAGTGAATAAGAACAGTCCCTTATACCAAAGTGGTTTCTTTTATACACGCGTGTCAAGCTTTCGTCCCTGTGCAATACGATGAAAAGTGTTAGAATGAGAAACATTGAAGAAAATAACAAACGAATGAAATCAACATTAGAAGTCAGTATTGCATTTGTGGTTACAGCAGCAATTGACCTTACCACGTGGGAGATTATAGCTACCTGCGTGACATCCGAGTCCAAGAGAATCAACAATGTGGAATGGCCTACTTGGATAATTGTTGATTAAACAAAAAAAAGTGGTTTCTTTAGACACGTGTGTCAAGCTTTCGTCCCTGTGCAATACGATGAAAAGTGTTAGAATGAGAAACATAGAAGGAAATAACAAACAAATGAAATCAACAACAGAAGTCAGTCGTGCATTTGTGGTTACAGCAGCAATTGACCTTACCACGTGGGAGATTATAGCTACCCGCGTGTCATCCGAGTCCAAGAAAATCAACAATGTGGAATGGCTTACTTGGATAATTGTTGATTGAACAAAAAGAAGGGAATAAGAACAGTCCCTTATACCAAAGTGGTTTCCTTAGACACATGTGTCAAGCTTTCGTCCCTGTGCAATACGATGAGAAGTGTTAGAATGAGAAACATTGAAGGAAATAACAAACAAATGAAATCAACATTAGAAGTCAGTCGTGCATTTGTGGTTACAGCAGCAATTGACCTTACCACGTGGGAGATTATAGCTACCTGCGTGACATCCGAGTCCAAGATAATCAACAATGTGGTACACACGTAGTGAATAAGAACAGTCCCTCATACCAAAGTGGTTTCCTTAGACACGTGTGTCAAGCTTTCGTCCCTGTGCAATACGATGAAAAGTGTTAGAATGAGAAACATAGAAGGAAATAACAAACAAATGAAATCAACAACAGAAGTCAGTCGTGCATTTGTGGTTACAGCAGCAATTGAGCTTACCACGTAAAAGATTATAGCTACCTGCCTGTCATCCGAGTCCAAGAAAATCAACAATGTGGAATGGCTTACTTGGATAATTGTTCATTAAACAAAAAGAAGGGAATAAGAACAGTCCCTTATACCAAAGTGGTTTCTTAAGACACGCGTGACAAGCTTTCGTCCCTGTGCAATACGATGAAAAGTGTTAGAATGAGAAACATAGAAGGAAATAACAAACAAATGAAATCAACAACAGAAGTCAGTCGTGCATTTGTGGTTACAGCAGCAATTGAGCTTACCACGTAAAAGATTATAGCTACCTGCCTGTCATCCGAGTCCAAAAAAATCAACAATGTGGAATGGCTTACTTGGATAATTGTTCATTAGACAAAAAGAAGGGAATAAGAACAGTTCCTTATACCAAAGTGGTTTCCTTAGACACGTTTGTCAAGCTTTCGTCCTTGTGCAATACGATGAGAAGTGTTAGAATGACAAACATTGAAGGAAATAACAAACAAATGAAATCAACAACAGAAGTCAGTCGTGCATTTGTGGTTACAGCAGCAATTGAGCTTACCACGTAAAAGATTATAGCTACCTGCCTGTCATCCGAGTCCAAAAAAATCAACAATGTGGAATGGCTTACTTGGATAATTGTTCATTAAACAAAAAGAAGGGAATAAGAACAGTCCTTATACCAAAGTGGTTTCCTTAGACACGTGTGTCAAGCTTTCGTCCCTGTGCAATACGATGAAAAGTGTTAGAATGAGAAACATAGAAGGAAATAACAAACAAATGAAATCAACAATGTGGAATGGCTTACTTGGATAATTGTTCATTAAACAAAAAGAAGGGAATAAGAACAGTCCCTCATACCAAAGTGGTTTCCTTAGACACGCGTGTCAAGCTTTCGTCCCTGTGCAATACGATGAAAAGTGTTAGAATGAGAAACATAGAAGGAAATAACAAACAAATGAAATCAACAACAGAAGTCAGTCGTGCATTTGTGGTTACAGCAGCAATTGAGCTTACCACGTAAAAGATTATAGCTACCTGCCTGTCATCCGAGTCCAAGAAAATCAACAATGTGGAATGGCTTACTTGGATAATTGATCATCATACAGAAAGAATGAAGTAAGAACAGTCCCTTATACCGATGTGGTTTCCATAGACACGTGTGTCAAGCTTTCGTCCCTGTGCAATACGATGAGAAGTGTTAGAATGAAAAACATTGAAGGAAATAACAAACAAATGAAATCAACAACAGAAGTCAGCCGTCCAATTGTGGTTACAGCAGCAATTGACCTTACCACGTGGGAGATTATAGCTACCCGCGTGTCATCCGAGTCCAAGAAAATCAACAATGTGGAATGGCTTACTTGGATAATTGTTCATTAAACAAAAAGAAGGGAATAAGAACAGTCCCTTATACCAAAGTGGTTTCCTTAGACACCTGTGTCAAGCTTTCGTCCCTGTGCAATACGATGAAAAGTGTTAGAATGAGAAACATAGAAGGAAATAACAAACAAATGAAATCAACAACAGAAGTCAGTCGTGCATTTGTGGTTACAGCAGCAATTGACCTTACCACGTGGGAGATTATAGCTACCTGCGTGACATCCGAGTCCAAGAAAATCAACAATGTGGAATGGCTTACTTGGATAATTGTTCATTAAACAAAACGAAGGGAATAAGAACAGTCCCTTATACCAAAGTGGTTTCCTTAGACACGCGTGTCAAGCTTTCGTAAAGTGTTAGAATGAGAAACATAGAAGGAAATAACAAACAAATGAAATCAACAACAGAAGTCAGTCGTGCATTTGTGGTTACAGCAGCAATTGACCTTACCACGTGGGAGATTATAGCTACCTGCGTGACATTCGAGTCCAATGAAATCAACAATGTGGAATGGCTTACTTGGATAATTGTTGATTGAACAAAAAGAAGGGAATAAGAACAGTCCCTTATACCAAAGTAGTTTCCTTAGACACGTGTGTCAAGCTTTCGTCCCTGTGCAATACGATGAGAAGTGTTAGAATGAGAAACATTGAAGGAAATAACAAACAAATGAAATCAACATTAGAAGTCAGTCGTGCATTTGTGGTTACAGCAGCAATTGACCTTACCACGTGGGAGATTATAGCTACCTGCGTGACATCCGAGTCCAAGATAATCAACAATGTGGTACACACGTAGTGAATAAGAACAGTCCCTTATACCAAAGTGGTTTCTTTTATACACGCGTGTCAAGCTTTCGTCCCTGTGCAATACGATGAAAAGTGTTAGAATGAGAAACATTGAAGAAAATAACAAACGAATGAAATCAACATTAGAAGTCAGTATTGCATTTGTGGTTACAGCAGCAATTGACCTTACCACGTGGGAGATTATAGCTACCTGCGTGACATCCGAGTCCAAGAAAATCAACAATGTGGAATGGCCTACTTGGATAATTGTTGATTAAACAAAAAAAAGTGGTTTCTTTAGACACGTGTGTCAAGCTTTCGTCCCTGTGCAATACGATGAAAAGTGTTAGAATGAGAAACATAGAAGGAAATAACAAACAAATGAAATCAACAACAGAAGTCAGTCGTGCATTTGTGATTACAGCAGCAATTGACCTCACCACGTGGGAGATTTAAGCTACCTGCGTGACATCCGAGTCGAAGAAAATCAACAATGTGGAATGGCTTACTTGGATAATTGATCATTAAACAAAAAGAAGGGAATAAGAACAGTCCCTTATACCAATGTGGTTTCCATAGACACGTGTGTCAAGCATTCGTCCCTGTGCAATACGATGAGAAGTGTTAGAATGAGAAACATTGAAGGAAATAACAAACAAATCAAATCAACAACAGAAGTCAGTCGTGCATTTGTGATTACAGCAGCAATTGACCTTACCACGTGGGAGATTATAGCTACCTGCGTGACATCCGAGTCCAAGATAATCAACAATGTGGAATGGCCTACTTGGATAATTGTTGATTAAACAAAAAAAAGAGAATAAGAACAGTCCCTTATACCAAAGTGGTTTCCTTAGACACGTGTGTCAAGCTTTCGTCCCTGTGCAATACGATGAAAAGTGTTAGAATGAGAAACATAGAAGGAAATAACAAATAAATGAAATCAACAACAGAAGTCAGTCGTGCATTTGTGGTTACAGCAGCAATTGACCTCACCACGTGGGAGATTATAGCTACCTGCGTGACATTCGAGTCCAAGAAAATCAACAATGTGAAATGGCTTACTTGGATAATTGTTGATTGAACAAAAAGAAGGGAATAAGAACACTCCCTCATACCAAAGTGGTTTCCTTAGACACTTGTGTCAAGCTTTCGTCCCTGTGAAGAATGAGAAACATAGAAGGAAATAACAAACAAATGAAATCAACAACAGAAGTCAGTCGTGCATTTGTGGTTACAGCAGCAATTGACCTTACCACGTGGGAGATTATAGCTAGCTGCGTGACATCCTAGTCCAAGAAAATCAACAATGTGGAATGGCTTACTTGGATAATTGTTCATCAAAAAGTAAAAATGGAAGAAGAGCAGTCCCTCATACCAAAGTGGTTTCCTTAGACACGTGTGTCAAGCTTTCGTCACTGTGCAATACGATGAAAAGTGTTAGAATGAGAAACATTGAAGAAAATAACAAACGAATGAAATCAACAACAGAAGTCAGTCGTGCATTCGTGGTTACAGCAGCAATTGACCTTACCACGTGGGAGATTACAGCTACCTGCGTGACATCCGAGCCCAAGAAAATCAACAATGTGGAACGGCTTACTTGGATAATTGTTCATTAAACAAAAAGAAGGGAATAAGAACAGTCCCTTATACCAAAGTGGTTTCCATAGACACGTGTGTCAAGCTTTCGTCCCTGTGCAATACGATGAGAAGTGTAAGAATGAGAAACATTGAAGGAAATAACAAACAAATCAAATCAACAACAGAAGTCAGTCGTGCATTTGTGATTACAGCAGCAATTGACCTTACCACGTGGGAGATTGTAGCTATCTGCGTGACATCCGAGTCCAAGAAAATCAACAATGTGGAATAGCTTACTTGGATAATTGATCATTATACAGAAAGAATGAAGTAAGAACAGTCCCTTATACTAATGTGGTTTCCATAGACACGTGTGTCAAGCTTTCGTCCCTGTGCAATACGATGAAAAGTGTTAGAATGAGAAACATTGAAGAAAATAACAAACGAATGAAATCAACAACAGAAGTCAGTCGTGCATTTGTGGTTACAGCAGCAATTGACCTTACCACGTGGGAGATTATAGCTACCTGCGTGACATCCGAGTCCAAGAAAATCAACAATGTGGAACGGCTTACTTGGATAATTGTTCATTAAACAAAAAGAATTGAATAAGAACAGTCCCTTATACCAAAGTGGTTTCCTTAGACACGTGTGTCAAGCTTTCGTCCCTGTGCAATACGATGAAAAGTGTTAGAATGAGAAACATTGAAGGAAATAACAAACAAATGAAATCAACAACAGAAGTCAGTCGTGCATTTGTGGTTACAGCAGCAATTGACCTTACCACGTTACAGATTATAGCTACCTGCGTGTCATCCGAGTCCAAGAAAATCAACAATGTGGAATGGCTTACTTGGATAATTGATCATCATACAGAAAGAATGAAGTAAGAACAGTCCCTTATACCGATGTGGTTTCCATAGACACGTGTGTCAAGCTTTCGTCCCTGTGCAATACGATGAGAAGTGTTAGAATGAGAAACATTGAAGGAAATAACAAACAAATGAAATCAACAACAGAAGTCAGCCGTCCAATTGTGGTTACAGCAGCAATTGACCTTACCACGTGGGAGATTATAGCTACCCGCGTGTCATCCGAGTCCAAGAAAATCAACAATGTGGAATGGCTTACTTGGATAATTGTTCATTAAACAAAAAGAAGGGAATAAGAACAGTCCCTTATACCAAAGTGGTTTCCTTAGACACCTGTGTCAAGCTTTCGTCCCTGTGCAATACGATGAAAAGTGTTAGAATGAGAAACATAGAAGGAAATAACAAACAAATGTAATCAACAACAGAAGTCAGTCGTGCATTTGTGGTTACAGCAGCAATTGACCTTACCACGTGGGAGATTATAGCTACCTGCGTGACATCCGAGTCCAAGAAAATCAACAATGTGGAATGGCTTACTTGGATAATTGTTCATTAAACAAAACGTGTAAGAACAGTCCCTTATACCAAAGTGGTTTCCTTAGACACGCGTGTCAAGCTTTCGTAAAGTGTTAGAATGAGAAACATAGAAGGAAATAACAAACAAATGAAATCAACAACAGAAGTCAGTCGTGCATTTGTGGTTACAGCAGCAATTGACCTTACCACGTGGGAGATTATAGCTACCTGCGTGACATTCGAGTCCAATGAAAGCAACAATGTGGAATGGCTTACTTGGATAATTGTTGATTGAACAAAAAGAAGGGAATAAGAACAGTCCCTTATACCAAAGTAGTTTCCTTAGACACGTGTGTCAAGCTTTCGTCCCTGTGCAATACGATGAGAAGTGTTAGAATGAGAAACATTGAAGGAAATAACAAACAAATGAAATCAACATTAGAAGTCAGTCGTGCATTTGTGGTTACAGCAGCAATTGACCTTACCACGTGGGAGATTATAGCTACCTGCGTGACATCCGAGTCCAAGATAATCAACAATGTGGTACACACGTAGTGAATAAGAACAGTCCCTTATACCAAAGTGGTTTCTTTTATACACGCGTGTCAAGCTTTCGTCCCTGTGCAATACGATGAAAAGTGTTAGAATGAGAAACATTGAAGAAAATAACAAACGAATGAAATCAACATTAGAAGTCAGTATTGCATTTGTGGTTACAGCAGCAATTGACCTTACCACGTGGGAGATTATAGCTACCTGCGTGACATCCGAGTCCAAGAAAATCAACAATGTGGAATGGCCTACTTGGATAATTGTTGATTAAACAAAAAAAAGTGGTTTCTTTAGACACGTGTGTCAAGCTTTCGTCCCTGTGCAATACGATGAAAAGTGTTAGAATGAGAAACATAGAAGGAAATAACAAACAAATGAAATCAACAACAGAAGTCAGTCGTGCATTTGTGGTTACAGCAGCAATTGACCTTACCACGTGGGAGATTATAGCTACCCGCGTGTCATCCGAGTCCAAGAAAATCAACAATGTGGAATGGCTTACTTGGATAATTGTTGATTCAACAAAAAGAAGGGAATAAGAACAGTCCCTTATACCAAAGTGGTTTCCTTAGACACATGTGTCAAGCTTTCGTCCCTGTGCAATACGATGAGAAGTGTTAGAATGAGAAACATTGAAGGAAATAACAAACAAATGAAATCAACATTAGAAGTCAGTCGTGCATTTGTGGTTACAGCAGCAATTGACCTTACCACGTGGGAGATTATAGCTACCTGCGTGACATCCGAGTCCAAGATAATCAACAATGTGGTACACACGTAGTGAATAAGAACAGTCCCTTATACCAAAGTGGTTTCCTTAGACACGTGTGTCAAGCTTTCGTCCCTGTGCAATACGATGAAAAGTGTTAGAATGAGAAACATAGAAGGAAATAACAAACAAATGAAATCAACAACAGAAGTCAGTCGTGCATTTGTGGTTACAGCAGCAATTGAGCTTACCACGTAAAAGATTATAGCTACCTGCCTGTCATCCGAGTCCAAGAAAATCAACAATGTGGAATGGCTTACTTGGATAATTGTTCATTAAACAAAAAGAAGGGAATAAGAACAGTCCCTTATACCAAAGTGGTTTCTTAAGACACGCGTGTCAAGCTTTCGTCCCTGTGCAATACGATGAAAAGTGTTAGAATGAGAAACATAGAAGGAAATAACAAACAAATGAAATCAACAACAGAAGTCAGTCGTGCATTTGTGGTTACAGCAGCAATTGAGCTTACCACGTAAAAGATTATAGCTACCTGCCTGTCATCCGAGTCCAAAAAAATCAACAATGTGGAATGGCTTACTTAGATAATTGTTCATTAGACAAAAAGAAGGGAATAAGAACAGTTCCTTATACCAAAGTGGTTTCCTTAGACACGTTTGTCAAGCTTTCGTCCCTGTGCAATACGATGAGAAGTGTTAGAATGACAAACATTGAAGGAAATAACAAACAAATGAAATCAACAACAGAAGTCAGTCGTGCATTTGTGGTTACAGCAGCAATTGAGCTTACCACGTAAAAGATTATAGCTACCTGCCTGTCATCCGAGTCCAGAAAAATCAACAATGTGGAATGGCTTACTTGGATAATTGTTCATTAAACAAAAAGAAAGGAATAAGAACAGTTCTTATACCAAAGTGGTTTCCTTAGACACGTGTGTCAAGCTTTCGTCCCTGTGCAATACGATGAAAAGTGTTAGAATGTGAAACATAGAAGGAAATAACAAACAAATGAAATCAACAATGTGGAATGGCTTACTTGGATAATTGTTCATTAAACAAAAAGAAGGGAATAAGAACAGTCCCTCATACCAAAGTGGTTTCCTTAGACACGCGTGTCAAGCTTTCGTCCCTGTGCAATACGATGAAAAGTGTTAGAATGAGAAACATAGAAGGAAATAACAAACAAATGAAATCAACAACAGAAGTCAGTCGTGCATTTGTGGTTACAGCAGCAATTGAGCTTACCACGTAAAAGATTATAGCTACCTGCCTGTCATCCGAGTCCAAGAAAATCAACAATGTGGAATGGCTTACTTGGATAATTGATCATCATACAGAAAGAATGAAGTAAGAACAGTCCCTTATACCGATGTGGTTTCCATAGACACGTGTGTCAAGCTTTCGTCCCTGTGCAATACGATGAGAAGTGTTAGAATGAGAAACATTGAAGGAAATAACAAACAAATGAAATCAACAACAGAAGTCAGCCGTCCAATTGTGGTTACAGCAGCAATTGACCTTACCACGTGGGAGATTATAGCTACCCGCGTGTCATCCGAGTCCAAGAAAATCAACAATGTGGAATGGCTTACTTGGATAATTGTTCATTAAACAAAAAGAAGGGAATAAGAACAGTCCCTTATACCAAAGTGGTTTCCTTAGACACCTGTGTCAAGCTTTCGTCCCTGTGCAATACGATGAAAAGTGTTAGAATGAGAAACATAGAAGGAAATAACAAACAAATGAAATCAACAACAGAAGTCAGTCGTGCATTTGTGGTTACAGCAGCAATTGACCTTACCACGTGGGAGATTATAGCTACCTGCGTGACATCCGAGTCCAAGAAAATCAACAATGTGGAATGGCTTACTTGGATAATTGTTCATTAAACAAAACGTGTAAGAACAGTCCCTTATACCAAAGTGGTTTCCTTAGACACGCGTGTCAAGCTTTCGTAAAGTGTTAGAATGAGAAACATAGAAGGAAATAACAAACAAATGAAATCAACAACAGAAGTCAGTCGTGCATTTGTGGTTACAGCAGCAATTGACCTTACTACGTGGGAGATTATAGCTACCTGCGTGACATTCGAGTCCAATGAAATCAACAATGTGGAATGGCTTACTTGGATAATTGTTGATTGAACAAAAAGAAGGGAATAAGAACAGTCCCTTATACCAAAGTAGTTTCCTTAGACACGTGTGTCAAGCTTTCGTCCCTGTGCAATACGATGAGAAGTGTTAGAATGAGAAACATTGAAGGAAATAACAAACAAATGAAATCAACATTAGAAGTCAGTCGTGCATTTGTGGTTACAGCAGCAATTGACCTTACCACGTGGGAGATTATAGCTACCTGCGTGACATCCGAGTCCAAGATAATCAACAATGTGGTACACACGTAGTGAATAAGAACAGTCCCTTATACCAAAGTGGTTTCTTTTATACACGCGTGTCAAGCTTTCGTCCCTGTGCAATACGATGAAAAGTGTTAGAATGAGAAACATTGAAGAAAATAACAAACGAATGAAATCAACATTAGAAGTCAGTATTGCATTTGTGGTTACAGCAGCAATTGACCTTACCACGTGGGAGATTATAGCTACCTGCGTGACATCCGAGTCCAAGAGAATCAACAATGTGGAATGGCCTACTTGGATAATTGTTGATTAAACAAAAAAAAGTGGTTTCTTTAGACACGTGTGTCAAGCTTTCGTCCCTGTGCAATACGATGAAAAGTGTTAGAATGAGAAACATAGAAGGAAATAACAAACAAATGAAATCAACAACAGAAGTCAGTCGTGCATTTGTGGTTACAGCAGCAATGGACCTTACCACGTGGGAGATTATAGCTACCCGCGTGTCATCCGAGTCCAAGAAAATCAACAATGTGGAATGGCTTACTTGGATAATTGTTGATTGAACAAAAAGAAGGGAATAAGAACAGTCCCTTATACCAAAGTGGTTTCCTTAGACACATGTGTCAAGCTTTCGTCCCTGTGCAATACGATGAGAAGTGTTAGAATGAGAAACATTGAAGGAAATAACAAACAAATGAAATCAACATTAGAAGTCAGTCGTGCATTTGTGGTTACAGCAGCAATTGACCTTACCACGTGGGAGATTATAGCTACCTGCGTGACATCCGAGTCCAAGATAATCAACAATGTGGTACACACGTAGTGAATAAGAACAGTCCCTTATACCAAAGTGGTTTCCTTAGACACGTGTGTCAAGCTTTCGTCCCTGTGCAATACGATGAAAAGTGTTAGAATGAGAAACATAGAAGGAAATAACAAACAAATGAAATCAACAACAGAAGTCAGTCGTGCATTTGTGGTTACAGCAGCAATTGAGCTTACCACGTAAAAGATTATAGCTACCTGCCTGTCATCCGAGTCCAAGAAAATCAACAATGTGGAATGGCTTACTTGGATAATTGTTCATTAAACAAAAAGAAGGGAATAAGAACAGTCCCTTATACCAAAGTGGTTTCTTAAGACACGCGTGTCAAGCTTTCGTCCCTGTGCAATACGATGAAAAGTGTTAGAATGAGAAACATAGAAGGAAATAACAAACAAATGAAATCAACAACAGAAGTCAGTCGTGCATTTGTGGTTACAGCAGCAATTGAGCTTACCACGTAAAAGATTATAGCTACCTGCCTGTCATCCGAGTCCAAAAAAATCAACAATGTGGAATGGCTTACTTGGATAATTGTTCATTAGACAAAAAGAAGGGAATAAGAACAGTTCCTTATACCAAAGTGGTTTCCTTAGACACGTTTGTCAAGCTTTCGTCCTTGTGCAATACGATGAGAAGTGTTAGAATGACAAACATTGAAGGAAATAACAAACAAATGAAATCAACAACAGAAGTCAGTCGTGCATTTGTGGTTACAGCAGCAATTGAGCTTACCACGTAAAAGATTATAGCTACCTGCCTGTCATCCGAGTCCAAAAAAATCAACAATGTGGAATGGCTTACTTGGATAATTGTTCATTAAACAAAAAGAAGGGAATAAGAACAGTTCTTATACCAAAGTGGTTTCCTTAGACACGTGTGTCAAGCTTTCGTCCCTGTGCAATACGATGAAAAGTGTTAGAATGTGAAACATAGAAGGAAATAACAAACAAATGAAATCAACAATGTGGAATGGCTTACTTGGATAATTGTTCATTAAACAAAAAGAAGGGAATAAGAACAGTCCCTCATACCAAAGTGGTTTCCTTAGACACGCGTGTCAAGCTTTCGTCCCTGTGCAATACGATGAAAAGTGTTAGAATGAGAAACATAGAAGGAAATAACAAACAAATGAAATCAACAACAGAAGTCAGTCGTGCATTTGTGGTTACAGCAGCAATTGAGCTTACCACGTAAAAGATTATAGCTACCTGCCTGTCATCCGAGTCCAAGAAAATCAACAATGTGGAATGGCTTACTTGGATAATTGATCATCATACAGAAAGAATGAAGTAAGAACAGTCCCTTATACCGATGTGGTTTCCATAGACACGTGTGTCAAGCTTTCGTCCCTGTGCAATACGATGAGAAGTGTTAGAATGAGAAACATTGAAGGAAATAACAAACAAATGAAATCAACAACAGAAGTCAGCCGTCCAATTGTGGTTACAGCAGCAATTGACCTTACCACGTGGGAGATTATAGCTACCTGCGTGACATCCGAGTCCAAGAAAATCAACAATGTGGAATGGCTCACTTGGATAATTGTTCATTAAACAAAACGTGTAAGAACAGTCCCTTATACCAAAGTGGTTTCCTTAGACACGCGTGTCAAGCTTTCGTAAAGTGTTAGAATGAGAAACATAGAAGGAAATAACAAACAAATGAAATCAACAACAGAAGTCAGTCGTGCATTTGTGGTTACAGCAGCAATTGACCTTACCACGTGGGAGATTATAGCTACCTGCGTGACATTCGAGTCCAATGAAATCAACAATGTGGAATGGCTTACTTGGATAATTGTTGATTGAACAAAAAGAAGGGAATAAGAACAGTCCCTTATACCAAAGTAGTTTCCTTAGACACGTGTGTCAAGCTTTCGTCCCTGTGCAATACGATGAGAAGTGTTAGAATGAGAAACATTGAAGGAAATAACAAACAAATGAAATCAACATTAGAAGTCAGTCGTGCATTTGTGGTTACAGCAGCAATTGACCTTACCACGTGGGAGATTATAGCTACCTGCGTGACATCCGAGTCCAAGATAATCAACAATGTGGTACACACGTAGTGAATAAGAACAGTCCCTTATACCAAAGTGGTTTCTTTTATACACGCGTGTCAAGCTTTCGTCCCTGTGCAATACGATGAAAAGTGTTAGAATGAGAAACATTGAAGGAAATAACAAACGAATGAAATCAACATTAGAAGTCAGTATTGCATTTGTGGTTACAGCAGCAATTGACCTTACCACGTGGGAGATTATAGCTACCTGCGTGACATCCGAGTCCAAGAAAATCAACAATGTGGAATGGCCTACTTGGATAATTGTTGATTAAACAAAAAAAAGTGGTTTCTTTAGACACGTGTGTCAAGCTTTCGTCCCTGTGCAATACGATGAAAAGTGTTAGAATGAGAAACATAGAAGGAAATAACAAACAAATGAAATCAACAACAGAAGTCAGTCGTGCATTTGTGGTTACAGCAGCAATTGACCTTACCACGTGGGAGATTATAGCTACCCGCGTGTCATCCGAGTCCAAGAAAATCAACAATGTGGAATGGCTTACTTGGATAATTGTTGATTGAACAAAAAGAAGGGAATAAGAGCAGTCCCTTATACCAAAGTGGTTTCCTTAGACACATGTGTCAAGCTTTCGTCCCTGTGCAATACGATGAGAAGTGTTAGAATGAGAAACATTGAAGGAAATAACAAACAAATGAAATCAACATTAGAAGTCAGTCGTGCATTTGTGGTTACAGCAGCAATTGACCTTACCACGTGGGAGATTATAGCTACCTGCGTGACATCCGAGTCCAAGATAATCAACAATGTGGTACACACGTAGTGAATAAGAACAGTCCCTTATACCAAAGTGGTTTCCTTAGACACGTGTGTCAAGCTTTCGTCCCTGTGCAATACGATGAAAAGTGTTAGAATGAGAAACATAGAAGGAAATAACAAACAAATGAAATCAACAACAGAAGTCAGTCGTGCATTTGTGGTTACAGCAGCAATTGGGCTTACCACGTAAAAGATTATAGCTACCTGCCTGTCATCCGAGTCCAAGAAAATCAACAATGTGGAATGGCTTACTTGGATAATTGTTCATTAAACAAAAAGAAGGGAATAAGAACAGTCCCTTATACCAAAGTGGTTTCTTAAGACACGCGTGTCAAGCTTTCGTCCCTGTGCAATACGATGAAAAGTGTTAGAATGAGAAACATAGAAGGAAATAACAAACAAATGAAATCAACAACAGAAGTCAGTCGTGCATTTGTGGTTACAGCAGCAATTGAGCTTACCACGTAAAAGATTATAGCTACCTGCCTGTCATCCGAGTCCAAAAAAATCAACAATGTGGAATGGCTTACTTGGATAATTGTTCATTAGACAAAAAGAAGGGAATAAGAACAGTTCCTTATACCAAAGTGGTTTCCTTAGACACGTTTGTCAAGCTTTCGTCCCTGTGCAATACGATGAGAAGTGTTAGAATGACAAACATTGAAGGAAATAACAAACAAATGAAATCAACAACAGAAGTCAGTCGTGCATTTGTGGTTACAGCAGCAATTGAGCTTACCACGTAAAAGATTATAGCTACCTGCCTGTCATCCGAGTCCAAAAAAATCAACAATGTGGAATGGCTTACTTGGATAATTGT
The DNA here is from genome assembly GCF_914767665.1 of Harmonia axyridis. NCBI lineage: Eukaryota > Metazoa > Arthropoda > Insecta > Coleoptera > Coccinellidae > Harmonia > Harmonia axyridis. The sequence goes on along the minus strand of NC_059502.1, from coordinate 44,920,705 downwards.
TCATTAAACAAAAAGAAGGGAATAAGAACAGTTCTTATACCAAAGTGGTTTCCTTAGACACGTGTGTCAAGCTTTCGTCCCTGTGCAATACGATGAAAAGTGTTAGAATGTGAAACATAGAAGGAAATAACAAACAAATGAAATCAACAACAGAAGTCAGTCGTGCATTTGTGGTTACAGCAGCAATTGACCTTACCACGTGGGAGATTATAGCTACCTGCGTGACATCCGAGTCCAAGAAAATCAACAATGTGGAATGGCTTACTTGGATAATTGTTCATTAAACAAAAAGAAGGGAATAAGAACAGTCCCTCATACCAAAGTGGTTTCCTTAGACACGCGTGTCAAGCTTTCGTCCCTGTGCAATACGATGAAAAGTGTTAGAATGAGAAACATAGAAGGAAATAACAAACAAATGAAATCAACAACAGAAGTCAGTCGTGCATTTGTGGTTACAGCAGCAATTGAGCTTACCACGTAAAAGATTATAGCTACCTGCCTGTCATCCGAGTCCAAGAAAATCAACAATGTGGAATGGCTTACTTGGATAATTGTTCATTAAACAAAAAGAAGGGAATAAGAACAGTCCCTTATACCAAAGTGGTTTCTTAAGACACGCGTGTCAAGCTTTCGTCCCTGTGCAATACGATGAAAAGTGTTAGAATGAGAAACATAGAAGGAAATAACAAACAAATGAAATCAACAACAGAAGTCAGTCGTGCATTTGTGGTTACAGCAGCAATTGACCTTACCACGTGGGAGATTACAGCTACCTGTGTGACATCCGAGCCCAAGAAAATCAACAATATGGAACGGCTTACTTGGATAATTGTTCATTAAACAAAAAGAAGGGAATAAGAACAGTCCCTTATACCAAAGTGGTTTCCTTAGACACGTGTGTCAAGCTTTCGTCCCTGTGCAATACGATGAAAAGTGTTAGAATGAGAAACATTGAAGGAAATAACAAACAAATGAAATCAACAACAGAAGTCAGTCGTGCATTTGTGATTACAGCAGCAATTGAGCTTACCACGTAAAAGATTATAGCTACCTGCCTGTCATCCGAGTCCAAGAAAATCAACAATGTGGAATGGCTTACTTGGATAATTGTTCATTAAACAAAAAGAAGGGAATAAGAACAGTCCCTTATACCAAAGTGGTTTCCATAGACACGTGTGTCAAGCTTTCGTCCCTGTGCAATACGATGAGAAGTGTTAGAATGAGAAACATTGAAGGAAATAACAAACAAATGAAATCAACAACAGAAGTCAGTCGTGCATTTGTGATTACAGCAGCAATTGACCTTACCACGTGGGAGATTATAGCTACCTGCGTGACATCCGAGTCCAAGAAAATCAACAATGTGGAATGACTTACTTGGATAATTGATCATTATACAGAAAGAATGAAGTAAGAACAGTCCCTTATACCAATGTGGTTTCCATAGACACGTGTGTCAAGCTTTCGTCCCTGTGCAATACGATGAAAAGTGCTACCAGCGTGACATCCGAGTCCAAGAAAATCTACAATGTGGAATGGCTTACTTGGATAATTGATCATTAATCAGAAAGAATGAAGTGAGAACAGTCCCTTATACCAATGTGGTTTCCATAGACACGAGTGTCGAGCTTTCGTCCCTATGCAATACGATGAAAAGTGTAAGAATGAGAAACATAGAAGGAAAAAACAAACAAATGAAATCAACAACAGAAGTCAGTCGTGCATTTGTGATTACAGCAGCAATTGACCTCACCACGTGGGAGATTTAAGCTACCTGCGTGACATCCGAGTCGAAGAAAATCAACAATGTGGAATGGCTTACTTGGATAATTGATCATTAAACAAAAAGAAGGGAATAAGAACAGTCCCTTATACCAATGTGGTTTCCATAGACACGTGTGTCAAGCTTTCGTCCCTGTGCAATACGATGAGAAGTGTTAGAATGAGAAACATTGAAGGAAATAACAAACAAATCAAATCAACAACAGAAGTCAGTCGTGCATTTGTGATTACAGCAGCAATTGACCTTACCACGTGGGAGATTATAGCTACCTGCGTGACATCCGAGTCCAAGATAATCAACAATGTGGAATGGCCTACTTGGATAATTGTTGATTAAACAAAAAAAAGAGAATAAGAACAGTCCCATATACCAAAGTGGTTTCCTTAGACACGTGTGTCAAGCTTTCGTCCCTGTGCAATACGATGAAAAGTGTTAGAATGAGAAACATAGAAGGAAATAACAAATAAATGAAATCAACAACAGAAGTCAGTCGTGCATTTGTGGTTACAGCAGCAATTGACCTCACCACGTGGGAGATTATAGCTACCTGCGTGACATTCGAGTCCAAGAAAATCAACAATGTGAAATGGCTTACTTGGATAATTGTTGATTGAACAAAAAGAAGGGAATAAGAACACTCCCTCATACCAAAGTGGTTTCCTTAGACACGTGTGTCAAGCTTTCGTCCCTGTGCAATACGATGAGAAGTGTTAAAATGAGAAACATAGAAGGAAATAACAAACAAATGAAATCAACAACAGAAGTCAGTCGTGCATTTGTGGTTACAGCAGCAATTGACCTCACCACGTGGGAGATTATAGCTAGCTGCGTGACATCCTAGTCCAAGAAAATCAACAATGTGGAATGGCTTACTTGGATAATTGTTCATCAAAAAGAAAAAATGGAAGAAGAGCAGTCCCTCATACCAAAGTGGTTTCCTTAGACACGTGTGTCAAGCTTTCGTCACTGTGCAATACGATGAAAAGTGTTAGAATGAGAAACATTGAAGAAAATAACAAACGAATGAAATCAACAACAGAAGTCAGTCGTGCATTCGTGGTTACAGCAGCAATTGACCTTACCACGTGGGAGATTACAGCTACCTGCGTGACATCCGAGCCCAAGAAAATCAACAATGTGGAACGGCTTACTTGGATAATTGTTCATTAAACAAAAAGAAGGGAATAAGAACAGTTCCTTATACCAAAGTGGTTTCCATAGACACGTGTGTCAAGCTTTCGTCCCTGTGCAATACGATGAGAAGTGTTAGAATGAGAAACATCGAAGGAAATAACAAACAAATCAAATCAACAACAGAAGTCAGTCGTGCATTTGTGATTACAGCAGCAATTGACCTTACCACGTGGGAGATTGTAGCTACCTGCGTGACATCCGAGTCCAAGAAAATCAACAATGTGGAATGGCTTACTTGGATAATTGATCATTATACAGAAAGAATGAAGTAAGAACAGTCCCTTATACTAATGTGGTTTCCATAGACACGTGTGTCAAGCTTTCGTCCCTGTGCAATACGATGAAAAGTGTTAGAATGAGAAACATTGAAGAAAATAACAAACGAATGAAATCAACAACAGAAGTCAGTCGTGCATTTGTGGTTACAGCAGCAATTGACCTTACCACGTGGGAGATTATAGCTACCTGCGTGACATCCGAGTCCAAGAAAATCAACAATGTGGAACGGCTTACTTGGATAATTGTTCATTAAACAAAAAGAATTGAATAAGAACAGTCCCTTATACCAAAGTGGTTTCCTTAGACACGTGTGTCAAGCTTTCGTCCCTGTGCAATACGATGAAAAGTGTTAGAATGAGAAACATTGAAGGAAATAACAAACAAATGAAATCAACAACAGAAGTCAGTCGTGCATTTGTGGTTACAGCAGCAATTGACCTTACCACGTTACAGATTATAGCTACCTGCGTGTCATCCGAGTCCAAGAAAATCAACAATGTGGAATGGCTTACTTGGATAATTGATCATCATACAGAAAGAATAAAGTAAGAACAGTCCCTTTTACCGATGTGGTTTCCATAGACACGTGTGTCAAGCTTTCGTCCCTGTGCAATACGATGAGAAGTGTTAGAATGAGAAAAATTGAAGGAAATAACAAACAAATGAAATCAACAACAGAAGTCAGCCGTCCAATTGTGGTTACAGCAGCAATTGACCTTACCACGTGGGAGATTATAGCTACCCGCGTGTCATCCGAGTCCAAGAAAATCAACAATGTGGAATGGCTTACTTGGATAATTGTTCATTAAACAAAAAGAAGGGAATAAGAACAGTCCCTTATACCAAAGTGGTTTCCTTAGACACCTGTGTCAAGCTTTCGTCCCTGTGCAATACGATGAAAAGTGTTAGAATGAGAAACATAGAAGGAAATAACAAACAAATGAAATCAACAACAGAAGTCAGTCGTGCATTTGTGGTTACAGCAGCAATTGACCTTACCACGTGGGAGATTATAGCTACCTGCGTGACATCCGAGTCCAAGAAAATCAACAATGTGGAATGGCTTACTTGGATAATTGTTCATTAAACAAAACGTGTAAGAACAGTCCCTTATACCAAAGTGGTTTCCTTAGACACGCGTGTCAAGCTTTCGTAAAGTGTTAGAATGAGAAACATAGAAGGAAATAACAAACAAATGAAATCAACAACAGAAGTCAGTCGTGCATTTGTGGTTACAGCAGCAATTGACCTTACCACGTGGGAGATTATAGCTACCTGCGTGACATTCGAGTCCAATGAAATCAACAATGTGGAATGGCTTACTTGGATAATTGTTGATTGAACAAAAAGAAGGGAATAAGAACAGTCCCTTATACCAAAGTGGTTTCCTTAGACACGTGTGTCAAGCTTTCGTCCCTGTGCAATACGATGAGAAGTGTTAGAATGAGAAACATTGAAGGAAATAACAAACAAATGAAATCAACATTAGAAGTCAGTCGTGCATTTGTGGTTACAGCAGCAATTGACCTTACCACGTGGGAGATTATAGCTACCTGCGTGACATCCGAGTCCAAGATAATCAACAATGTGGTACACACGTAGTGAATAAGAACAGTCCCTTATACCAAAGTGGTTTCTTTTATACACGCGTGTCAAGCTTTCGTCCCTGTGCAATACGATGAAAAGTGTTAGAATGAGAAACATTGAAGAAAATAACAAACGAATGAAATCAACATTAGAAGTCAGTGTTGCATTTGTGGTTACAGCAGCAATTGACCTTACCACGTGGGAGATTATAGCTACCTGCGTGACATCCGAGTCCAAGAAAATCAACAATGTGGAATGGCCTACTTGGATAATTGTTGATTAAACAAAAAAAAGTGGTTTCTTTAGACACGTGTGTCAAGCTTTCGTCCCTGTGCAATACGATGAAAAGTGTTAGAATGAGAAACATACAAGGAAATAACAAACAAATGAAATCAACAACAGAAGTCAGTCGTGCATTTGTGGTTACAGCAGCAATTGACCTTACCACGTGGGAGATTATAGCTACCCGCTTGTCATCCGAGTCCAAGAAAATCAACAATGTGGAATGGCTTACTTGGATAATTGTTGATTGAACAAAAAGAAGGGAATAAGAACAGTCCCTTATACCAAAGTGGTTTCCTTAGACACGTGTGTCAAGCTTTCGTCCCTGTGCAATACGATGAGAAGTGTTAGAATGAGAAACATTGAAGGAAATAACAAACAAATGAAATCAACATTAGAAGTCAGTCGTGCATTTGTGGTTACAGCAGCAATTGACCTCACCACGTGGGAGATTATAGCTACCTGCGTGACATCCGAGTCCAAGATAATCAACAATGTGGAATGGCTTACTTGGATAATTGTTCATTAAACAAAAAGAAGGGAATAAGAACAGTCCCTCATACCAAAGTGGTTTCTTAAGACACGCGTGTCAAGCTTTCGTCCCTGTGCAATACGATGAAAAGTGTTAGAATGAGAAACATAGAAGGAAATAACAAACAAATGAAATCAACAACAGAAGTCAGTCGTGCATTTGTGGTTACAGCAGCAATTGAGCTTACCACGTAAAAGATTATAGCTACCTGCCTGTCATCCGAGTCCAAAAAAATCAACAATGTGGAATGGCTTACTTGGATAATTGTTCATTAGACAAAAAGAAGGGAATAAGCACAGTTCCTTATACCAAAGTGGTTTCCTTAGACACGTTTGTCAAGCTTTCGTCCCTGTGCAATACGATGAGAAGTGTTAGAATGACAAACATTGAAGGAAATAACAAACAAATGAAATCAACAACAGAAGTCAGTCGTGCATTTGTGGTTACAGCAGCAATTGAGCTTACCACGTAATAGATTATAGCTACCTGCCTGTCATCCGAGTCCAAAAAAATCAACAATGTGGAATGGCTTACTTGGATAATTGTTCATTAAACAAAAAGAAGGGAATAAGAACAGTTCTTATACCAAAGTGGTTTCCTTAGACACGTGTGTCAAGCTTTCGTCCCTGTGCAATACGATGAAAAGTGTTAGAATGTGAAACATAGAAGGAAATAACAAACAAATGAAATCAACAACAGAAGTCAGTCGTGCATTTGTGGTTACAGCAGCAATTGACCTTACCACGTGGGAGATTATAGCTACCTGCGTGACATCCGAGTCCAAGAAAATCAACAATGTGGAATGGCTTACTTGGATAATTGTTCATTAAACAAAAAGAAGGGAATAAGAACAGTCCCTTAAACCAAAGTGGTTTCCTTAGACACGTGTGTCAAGCTTTCGTCCCTGTGCAATACGATGAAAAGTGTTAGAATGAGAAACATTGAAGGAAATAACAAACAAATGGAATCAACAACAGAAGTCAGTCGTGCATTTGTGGTTTCAGCAGCAATTGACCTTACCACGTGGGAGATTATACCTACCTGCGTGACATCCGAGTCCAAGAAAATCAACAATGTGGAATGACTTACTTGGATAATTGATCATTATACAGAAAGAATGAAGTAAGAACAGTCCCTTATACCAATGTGGTTTCCATAGACACGTGTGTCAAGCTTTGGTCCTTGTGCAATATGATGAAAAGTGTAAGAATGAGAAACATAGAAGGAAGAAACAAACAAATGAAATCAACAACAGAAGTCAGTCGTGCATTTGTGGTTACAGCAGCAATTGACCTTACCACGTGGGAGATTCTAGCTACCTGCGTGACATCCGAGTCCAAGAAAATCAACAATGTGGAATGGCTTACTTGGATAATTGTTCATTAAACAAAAAGAAGGGAATAAGAACAGTCCCTTATACCAAAGTGGTTTCCTTAGACACGCGTGTCAAGCTTTCGTCCCTGTGCAATACGATGAAAAGTGTTAGAATGAGAAACATTGAAGAAAATAACAAACGAATGAAATCCACAACAGAAGTCTGTCGTGCATTTGTGGTTACAGCAGCAATTGACCTTACCACGTGGGAGATTATAGCTACCTGCGTGTCATCCGAGTCCAAGAAAATCAACAATGTGGAATGGCTTACTTGGATAATTGATCATTATACAGAAAGGAATGAATAAGAACAGTCCCTTAAACCAAAGTGGTTTCCTTAGACACGCGTGTCAAGCTTTCGTCCCTGTGCAATACGATGAAAAGTGTTAGAATGAGAAACATTGAAGAAAATAACAAACGAATGAAATCAACATTAGAAGTCAGTATTGCATTTGTGGTTACAGCAGCAATTGACCTTACCACGTGGGAGATTATAGCTACCTGCGTGACATCCGAGTCCAAGAAAATCAACAATGTGGAATGGCCTACTTGGATAATTGTTGATTAAACAAAAAAAGTGGTTTCTTTAGACACGTGTGTCAAGCTTTCGTCCCTGTGCAATACGATGAAAAGTGTTAGAATGAGAAACATTGAAGGAAATAACAAACAAATGAAATCAACAACAGAAGTCAGTCGTGCATTTGTGGTTACAGCAGCAATTGACCTTACCACGTGGGAGATTATAGCTACCTGCGTGTCATCCGAGTCCAAGAAAATCAACAATGTGGAATGGCTTACTTGGATAATTGATCATTATACAGAAAGGAGGGAATAAGAACAGTTCCTTATACCAATGTGGTTTCCATAGACACGTGTGTCAAGCTTTCGTCCCTGTGCAATACGATGAGAAGTGTTAGAATGAGAAACATTGAAGGAAATAATAAACAAATGAAATCAACAACAGAAGTCAGCCGTCCAATTGTGGTTACAGCAGCAATTGACCTTACCACATGGGAGATTATAGCTAGCTGCGTGACATCCTAGTCCAAGAAAATCAACAATGTGAAATGGCTTACTTGGATAATTGTTGATTAAACAAAAAGAAGGGAATAAGAACAGTCCCTCATAGATACAATTGAATTGTAATTATTCATTTCATAGTAGAAACTGGTATTCGTCCAAAGAAACATGAATAGAATTGGGATTTTATAAATAAAAAAATATAAAAATTGAATATAAGATTCTAACATATGAATTTAGCAATAAAGAGTTGTAATAATAACAATATAAGATTCTACATTCGAAATTTAATGCCGTCTTTTTAATCGATTGCAGAGTTTATTCATTTGAAACCTTGCTTTCATATTTCATATGCATTGTCATTTCTAGACATTACTCTATTTCATTGGTCAATTATTATTTGATTCTGAATTGCGAAACGACGAATTTTTCTATTCTTTTAAATCTGAGGTCTAAAAATGTAAAAGAATTGAATAGACTTGACCAATCCTTATTCAGAAGCAAATTCTAGAGGTTTTAGTCATTTACATTAGTAAATGGTGGAACATCCAAAATGTTACCAAATCGAGGCCTATGCCATTGAATAGTTGGTATCCCAGACAATCGAAACTACTAGCGTACACCAGATGTAAATTATAAGCACAGACCTTTAACTGTAGTAAGAGAGAAATTCAATATATTCTGAGTTCTCATGTCTAATATCCAGGATAATAAAATTTGAAGAAATCCAATCTGACCTTGGACAGAACTTTTTTTTGAGTAATTATTCAACTAAGTTTTTATTTTCAAGTGAATTAGAGGACCAATAGAAAAAAGAAATTTTATAGTAATCAGAGACGAGAATTCTCCAAAAAAATTGTTCTGACCCAGGAAAAGGAATAATAGGTTATAAAACGGAAATTAATGAGTGTTTTGTTCTGGGTCATTATAGATATAGGTTAATTCAGAGTTCATGACTGGTATATTTGTGATTTTTGTGAAACAAAAAAAAATTACATGATTCGAGTGCATGAAGTACGATCTTCCAAAATATCCTCATTTATCTAGGTTACAGAAGTAGGAGAACGTAGCGCCGCTGAACACAGGGGAAAATTATAAAGTTTGGTCAAGTTTTTTTTATTACATTGAGCGAAATTCACCTGATTTGAAGAGCAAAGAAAAAGGAATAAAGAGTCCAAAGTCCTGAAATAGCTAATACTGTTTATGGTTGATTGGAATTTTCACGAAGACGATCTTTTTTTCCTTCTGAGATGGTAGTTCTTGCAAAAATTTAATTTAAGTTTTAGGAAAAGAAATTTCTTCAAAAAAAACAAACAAAATTTTACATTTATACAAAGTTCGTTTATTGAAATATAATATTTGTTTTTTATATACATATACATATACATATATATAACATTGTAAAGTCAATTTATCATATTCTCCCGAAATACAATACATGGCATTACTCATGAAACAACAGAAAAATATTACAATGTTCAGCATCCTTAAATCTAATCTGTACAAATTAACAACTATATCAATGAATCTTTACACTTCACACCGTATCACTCCTTCGATAAAATAATAAATAAGGAACTCTATCTCCTTGACGTTTAAGAACATCATCTTCCGTAACTCTGTTTATTTTAGAGTCATCAAACCTCAACCATGTATTATACCCCGAATGGAAAGTATCTGCTATATAATGCCCATAGCTGGCCTCCTTTCCTACATGGTATACTACAGATATTAATTTATATTGTCTCTCCGCTGAAGTATTCGTCCTTCCAGATAATATTTTAGAATCAATCTACAGATTGATGGGAAATTCTATAGTCTTCATTATTTTAGTGCAGCCATTCATTCTGTATTCGAAGCATTTCAAATGTAATACTAAAACTACAGGCAACTTCTCTATCATGTTCCGTTTAGCATCGTATAAAACGATGAGGCCTCAAACGAATTGCCATTGTCTATATTGACGAAAGTTTGCTTCTTGTTCTTCTTTTTTGAACGTGACTTGCTTCTTACATTGGGCAGATTATCGAAGTTATTCATAAATTTACACCTGGATTAGTTGAATAATGAAAATACATATATAAAATTGTTATTCAATCAGAGTTGCAAATTATATTAATTTATACTTACATATTTTCACTCATTGTTATTGATTTCAGTGCATTATTGTGAGTGAAGTTCTCTGATAGCCGTTTGAGGAGATTACAAAGTGGTGGGCAAGCAAGTAAGGCTTGTAATATTGAGTTTATATAACAAAAGTTACTTTTGTTTCGTAAACACCTGGGTTTAAAACTGGTTTGCGTCCCAGCAATTTAATAGTTCTTGAGAAATTCTGAAAATTTAAAAATATTACTAACCATGATAGAAACTTGAATTTTCACTGATATCTGTAGGTGAAAACCAAAGCATTCCACTTTTCATCGAGTAAAATGGGTTCAACTAAGTAAAATAATTATCTACTATAGATGTAAGCAAATTGTTAGTTGAAAGTAAGATAAATATATAAAAAAAGATATGGTTTTGAACTCACCTCCTAACATATGAGTGGCTGAATCTATTTTTTTGACTACTTTTGTATGTTTTGAAGATGTTACATGTGAATCATTAATTTTATTGTCTATTTTCTCATTCGATATTGTTTTAACATCTTTATCAAATAGACAAGCCCATGATTTTTTCCATACATTTACTGTGGGCTCCTCAATTTTAGATTCATTTTTATTCGAGATGCTACTTTCAATTTTTTCAATTGTCCTATTGGAAATTGTATCATTTTTGATTATCTCTGTATTATCTCTTGCATTAATTTCAACTGTTTTTACAGCTGAACTAGGGGGAGTTGAAGGTTTCGAATGTTTTCCTGTCATCTCATTCTGGATAAAAGGTTTTGTAATTGATAATCCATTGTAATTGATAACAGATTTTCTACACTCATTTTCTGAAAAAGTTGATATTAGTTGATTCATTATTATATTACATATTCATATTGACCATGAATAATTCTTTTAAGATCTCTATACTTACTTGCAGAAAATTTTTGTTTAACTCTACAGGATAATTTGTATTCACAAGAATTGGTAAATAATATATTATTAATAATACCTCTTCTTCTTCTAACTGAGTTAACTCCAAGAAATGTAGATTCTGAAAAAAAAAATAACAATATAATAGTGGAAATCATTTTGGAAATTATAATATTTCTGTATATAGTATATCCAAAGTCCCTTGAAATAGTCTATAAAAACGCTTGGCCAGAGATAATTGCAAAGCAGTCATAAACCAGTAAGGCGAAATTTATATCCCTCAGTGGAAGCAGAAGGCTGAATGATAATGATGTACAGAGTGATTCACCGCGATGGCTTATTGTTTATGGAAAACTAATAATAATTTTGTGCTGAAAATTTAATCAATTTCAGATTACTACCTTCTTATTTCAAACGGCACACCCAGTATATTATTGCATTATCAGATAGCTTGGTTGATGATAATTTCAGCAATATGGCAATACTTGAGTATAAGCTGAACAGTTCATAAGTTGAAGAGATTCCTATAGATATCTAATGAAAAGTTTTTCGGAAAAATCTTTATTTTTTTATTCATTCAGTCAAATTTACGTAGATATGAAAAGAGAGGGGTCTCAAGCAAACTCTATACTTAAAGAGTTTTCGAGGAAAAACTTCAACTAAGGAAAACTGCAATTTCTCATTGAATGGAGTAGTCTATGACTTCCAGAAAACATGAAAAGAAACTAAAAAGTCGAAATTTCTTGAATTGTAATAAATATTTCGTTAAGAAAGTTGAAAATTCATAAACCAATAAAAGAAACTAACTACATAAAATATAACTGATATTTGAAAATATTCGAATAAATGAAAATATCCCTAAACAAGTATTAAAAAAATTACCTCCATATTCAAACAATTGAATATTTAAACATGAAACTTTCCACTAGAAATATCACTTCAACAACTGTTTATAAAGTAACTCTTTGAAGAATGTTCGCTAAACTGAGGTTACTTACAATTTGTCAACCCGGCATGGTTGACAAACATAGAATATTTTTCTTCTTCTTAACTATGTACAGGTCGAGCCATATACCTAATATTAGGGGCAAGTTGCACCATTTGCCTAAACATTGATTAAAATTCAAACATTGATTAATTTCTGATTTCTCTTGAGAAATCATAGAGTAATCAACGTTTAAATTTTTAATTAATGTTTAGGCAAATGGTGCAACTGGCTCTTTGTCTATTAGGTGAAATATAGAAGTGCGCGTGCGCCGCATATTTTTTTGTTCATTCAGTCAATTTTACGTAGATATAAAAAGAGAGGGGTCTCAAGCAAATTCTATACTTAAGGAGTTTTCGTGGTAATGTCAATTGCTGCTGAAACCACAAATGCACGACTGACTTCTGTTGTTGATTTCATTTGATGGTTATTTCCTTCAATGTTTCTCATTCTAACACTTTTCATCGTATTGCACAGGGACGAAAGCTTGACACACGTGTCTAAGGAAACCACTTTGGTATGAGGGACTGTTCTTATTTCCTTCTTTTTGTTCAATCAACAATTATCCAAGTAAACCATTCCACATTGTCGATTTTCTTGGACTCGGATGTCACGTAGGTAGCTATAATCTCCCACGTGGTAAGGTCAATTGCTGCTGTAACCACAAATGCACGACTGACTTCTGTTGTTGATTTCATTTGTTTTTTATTTCCTTCTATGTTTCTCATTCTAACACTTTTCATCGTATTGCACAGGGACGAAAGCTTGACAAACGTGTCAAAGGAAACCACTTTGGTTTAAGGGACTGTTCTTATTCTCTTTTCTTTGTTTAATCAACAATTATCCAAGTAGGCCATTCCACATTGTTGATTTTCTTGGACTCGGATGTCACGCAGGTAGCTATAATCTCCCAAGTGGTAAGGTCAATTGCTGCTGTAACCACAAATGCACGACTGACTTCTGTTGTTGATTTCATTTGTTTGTTATTTCCTTCTATGTTTCTCATTCTAACACTTTTCATCGTATTGCACAGGGACGAAAGCTTGACACACGTGTCTAAGGAAACCACTTTGGTATAAGGGACTGTTCTTATTCCCTTCTTTTTATTTAATGAACAATTATCCAAGTAATCCATTCCACATTGTTGATTTTCTTGGACTCGGATGACACGCGGGTAGCTATAATCTCCCACGTGGTAAGGTCAATTGCTGCTGTAACCACAAATGCACGACTGACTTCTGTTGTTGATTTCATTCGTTTGTTATTTTCTTCAATGTTTCTCATTCTAACACTTTTCATCGTATTGCACAGGGACGAAAGCTTGACACACGTGTCTGAGAAAACCACTTTGGTATGAGGGACTGTTATTATTCCCTCTTTTTTGTTTAATCAACAATTATCCAAGTAAGCCATTCCACATTGTTGATTTTCTTGGACTCGGATGTCACGCAGGTTGCTATAATCTCCCACGTGGTAAGGTCAATTGCTGCTGTAACCATAAATGCACGACTGACTTCTGTTGTTGATTTCATTTGTTTGATATTTCCTTCAATGTTTCTCATTCTAACACTTTTCATCGTATTGCACATGGACGAAAGCTTGACACACGTGTCTAAGGAATCCACATTGGTATGAGGGACTGTTCTTATTTCCTTTTTTCTGTTAGATGAACAATTATCCAGATAAGCCATTTCACATTGTTGATTTTCTTGGACTCGGATGTCACGCAGGTAGCTATAATCTCCCACGTGGTAAGATCAATTGCTGCTTTAACAATAAATGGACGGCTGACTTCTGTTGTTGATTTCATTTGTTTGTTATTAAATTCAATGTTTCTCATTCTAACACTTCTCATCGTATTGCACAGGGACGAAAGCTTAACACACGTGTCTAAGGAAACCACATTGATATAATGGACTGCTCTTATTCTCTTCTTTTTGTTTGATGAACAATTATCCAAGTAAGCCATTTCACATTGTTGTTTTTCTTGGTCTCGGATGTCACGCAGGTAGCTATAATCTCTCAATTGGTGAGGTCAATTGCTGCTGTAACCACAAATGCACGACTGACTTCTGTTGTTGATTTCATTCGTTTGTTATTTCCTTCAATCTTCCTCATTCTAACACTTTTCATCGTATTGCACAGAGACGAAAGCTTGACACACGTGTCTAAGGAAACCACATTAATATAAGGGACTGTTCTTATTCTCTTCTTTTTGTTTAATGAACAATTATCCAAGTAAGCCATTTCACATTGTTGTTTTTCTTGGTCTCGGATGTAACGCAGGTAGCTATAATCTCTCAATTGGTAAGGTCAATTGCTGCTGTAACCACAAATGCACGACTGACTTCTATTGTTGATTTCATTTGTTTGTTATTTCCTTCAATCTTCCTCATTCTAACACTTTTTATCGTATTGCACAGAGACGAAAGCTTGACACACGTGTCTGAGGAAACCACATTGATATAAGGGACTGTTCTTATTCTCTTCTTTTTGTTTAATGAACAATTATCCAAGTAAGCCATTTCACATTGTTGTTTTTTTTTGGTCACGGATGTCACGCATGTAGCTACAATCTCTCAATTGGTAAGGTCAATTGCTGCTGTAACCAAAACTGGACGGTTGACTTCTGTTGTTGATTTCATTCGTTTGTTATTTACTTCAATGTTTCTTACTCTAACACTTTTTGTCGTATTGCTGAGGGATGAAAGCTTGACACACGTGTCTAAGGAAACCACTTTGGTATAAAGGACTGTTCTTATTTCCTTTTTTTTGTTTTATCAACAATTATCCAAGTAGGCCATTCCACATTGTTGATTTTCTTGGACTCGGATGTCTCGCAGGTAGCTATAATCTCCCACGTGGTAAGGTCAATTGCTGCTGTAACCACAAATGCACGACTGACTTCTGTTGTTGATTTCATTTGTTTGTTATTTCCTTCTATGTTTCTCATTCTAACACTTTTCATCGTATTGCACAGGGACGAAAGCTTGACACGCGTGTCTAAGGAAACCACTTTGGTATAAGGGACTGTTCTTATTCCCTTCTTCTTGTTTAATGAACAATTATCCAAGTAAGCCATTCCACATTGTTGATTTTCTTGGACTCGGATGTCACGCAGGTAGCTATAATATCCCACGTGGTAAGGTCAATTGCTGCTGTAACCACAAATGCACGTCTGACTTCGGTTGTTGATTTCATTTGTTTGTTATTTCATTCTATGTTTCTCATTCTTACACTTTTCATCGTATTGCACAGGGACGAAAGCTTGACACACGTGTCTAAGGAAACCACTTTGGTATAAGGGACTGTTCTTATTCCCTTCTTTTTGTTCAATCAACAATTATCCAAGTAAGCCATTCCACATTGTTGATTTTCTTGGACTCGGATGTCACGCAGGTAGCCATAATCTCCCACGTGGTAAGGTCAATTGCTGCTGTAACCACAAATGCACGACTGACTTCTGTTGTTGATTTCATTTGTTTGTTATTTCCTTCAATGTTTCTCATTCTAACACTTTTCATGGTATTGCACTGGGACGAAAGCTTGACACGCGTGTCTAAGGAAACCACTTTGGTATGAGGGACTGTTCTTATTCCCTTCTTTTTGTTTAATGAACAATTATCCAAGTAAGCCGTTCCACATTGTTGATTTTCTTGGGCTCGGATGTCACGCAGGTAGCTGTAATCTCCCACGTGGTAAGGTCAATTGCTGCTGTAACCACATATGCACGACTGACTTCTGTTGTTGATTTCATTCGTTTGTTATTTTCTCCAATGTTTCTCATTCTAACACTTTTCATCGTATTGCACAGGGACGAAAGCTTGACACACGTGTCTATGGAAACCACATTGGTATAAGGGACTGTTCTTACTTCATTCTTTCTGTATAATGATCAATTATCCAAGTAAGTCATTCCACATTGTTGATTTTCTTGGACTCGGATGTCACGCAGGTAGCTATAATCTCCCACGTGGTAAGGTCAATTGCTGCTGTAATCACAAATGCACGACTGACTTCTGTTGTTGATTCGATTTGTTTGTTATTTCCTTCAATGTTTCTCATTCTAACACTTCTCATCGTATTGCACAGGGACGAAAGCTTGAGACACGTGTCTATGGAAACCACATTGGTATAAGGGACTGTTCTTATTCCCTTCTTTCTGTATAATGATCAATTATCCAAGTGAGCCATTCCACATTGTTGATTTTCTTGGACTCGGATGACACGCAGGTAGCTATAATCTTTTACGTGGTAAGGTCAATTGCTGCTGTAACCACAAATGCACGACTGACTTCTGTTGTTGATTTCATTTGTTTGTTATTTCCTTTAATGTTTCTCATTCTAACACTTTTCATGGTATTGCAATGGGACGAAAGCTTGACACGCGTGTCTAAGGAAACCACTTTGGTATAAGGGACTGTTCTTATTCCCTTCTTTTTGTTTAATGAACAATTATCCAAGTAAGCCATTCCACATTGTTGATTTTCTTGGACTCGGATGTCACGCAGGTAGCTATAATATCCCACGTGGTAAGGTCAATTGCTGCTGTAACCACAAATGCACGTCTGACTTCGGTTGTTGATTTCATTTGTTTGTTATTTCATTCTATGTTTCTCATTCTTACACTTTTCATCGTATTGCACAGGGACGAAAGCTTGACACACGTGTCTAAGGAAACCACTTTGGTATAAGGGACTGTTCTTATTCCCTACTTTTTGTTTAATGAACAATTATCCAAGTAAGCCATTCCACATTGTTGATTTTCTTGGACTCGGATGACACGCGGGTAGCTATAATCTCCCACGTGGTAAGGTCAATTGCTGCTGTTACCACAATTGGACGGCTGACTTCTGTTGTTGATTTCATTTGTTTGTTATTTCCTTCAATGTTTCTCATTCTAACACTTTTCATGGTATTGCACTGGGACGAAAGCTTGACACGCGTGCCTAAGGAAACCACTTTGGTATAAGGGACTGTTCTTATTCCCTTCTTTTTGTTCAATCAACAATTATCCAAGTAAGCCATTCCACATTGTTGATTTTCTTGGACTCGGATGTCACGCAGGTAGCCATAATCTCCCACGTGGTAAGGTCAATTGCTGCTGTAACCACAAATGCACGACTGACTTCTGTTGTTGATTTCATTTGTTTGTTATTTCCTTCAATGTTTCTCATTCTAACACTTTTCATGGTATTGCAATGGGACGAAAGCTTGACACGCGTGTCTAAGGAAACCACTTTGGTATGAGGGACTGTTCTTATTCCCTTCTTTTTGTTTAATGAACAATTATCCAAGTAAGCCGTTCCACATTGTTGATTTTCTTGGGCTCGGATGTCACGCAGGTAGCTGTAATCTCCCACGTGGTAAGGTCAATTGCTGCTGTAACCACATATGCACGACTGACTTGTGTTGTTGATTTCATTTGTTTGTTATTTTCTCCAATGTTTCTCATTCTAACACTTTTCATCGTATTGCACAGGGACGAAAGCTTGTCTATGGAAACCACATTGGTATAAGGGACTGTTCTTACTTCATTCTTTCTGTATAATGATCAATTATCCAAGTAAGTCATTCCACATTGTTGATTTTCTTGGACTCGGATGTCACGCAGGTAGCTATAATCTCCCACGTGGTAAGGTCAATTGCTGCTGTAATCACAAATGCACGACTGACTTCTGTTGTTGATTCGATTTGTTTGTTATTTCCTTCAATGTTTCTCATTCTAACACTTCTCATCGTATTGCACAGGGACGAAAGCTTGACACACGTGTCTATGGAAACCACATTGGTATAAGGGACTGTTCTTATTCCATTTTTTCTGTATAATGATCAATTATCCAAGTGAGCCATTCCACATTGTTGATTTTCTTGGACTCGGATGACACGCAGGTAGCTATAATCTTTTACGTGGTAAGGTCAATTGCTGCTGTAACCACAAATGCACGACTGACTTCTGTTGTTGATTTCATTTGTTTGTTATTTCCTTTAATGTTTCTCATTCTAACACTTTTCATGGTATTGCACTGGGACGAAAGCTTGACACACGTGTCTATGGAAACCACATTGGTATAAGGGACTGTTCTTATTCCCTTCTTTTTGTTCAATCAACAATTATCCAAGTAAGCCATTCCACATTGTTGATTTTCTTGGACTCGGATGTCACGCAGGTAGCTATAATCTCCCACGTGGTAAGGTCAATTGCTGCTGTAACCACAAATGCACGACTGACTTCTGTTGTTGATTTCATTTGTTTGTTATTTCCTTCAATGTTTCTCATTCTAACACTTTTCATGGTATTGCACTGGGACGAAAGCTTGACACGCGTGTCTAAGGAAACCACTTTGGTATGAGGGACTGTTCTTATTCCCTTCTTTTTGTTTAATGAACAATTATCCAAGTAAGCCGTTCCACATTGTTGATTTTCTTGGACTCGGATGTCACGCAGGTAGCTATAATCTCCCACGTGGTAAGGTCAATTGCTGCTGTAATCACAAATGCACGACTGACTTCTGTTGTTGATTCGATTTGTTTGTTATTTCCTTCAATGTTTCTCATTCTAACACTTCTCATCGTATTGCACAGGGACGAAAGCTTGACACACGTGTCTATGGAAACCACATTGGTATAAGGGACTGTTCTTATTCCATTTTTTCTGTATAATGATCAATTATCCAAGTGAGCCATTCCACATTGTTGATTTTCTTGGACTCGGATGACACGCAGGTAGCTATAATCTTTTACGTGGTAAGGTCAATTGCTGCTGTAACCACAAATGCACGACTGACTTCTGTTGTTGATTTCATTTGATGGTTATTTCCTTCAATGTTTCTCATTCTAACACTTTTCATCGTATTGCACAGGGACGAAAGCTTGACACACGTGTCTAAGGAAACCACTTTGGTATGAGGGACTGTTCTTATTTCCTTCTTTTTGTTCAATCAACAATTATCCAAGTAAACCATTCCACATTGTCGATTTTCTTGGACTCGGATGTCACGTAGGTAGCTATAATCTCCCACGTGGTAAGGTCAATTGCTGCTGTAACCACAAATGCACGACTGACTTCTGTTGTTGATTTCATTTTTTTTTTATTTCCTTCTATGTTTCTCATTCTAACACTTTTCATCGTATTGCACAGGGACGAAAGCTTGACAAACGTGTCAAAGGAAACCACTTTGGTTTAAGGGACTGTTCTTATTCTCTTTTCTTTGTTTAATCAACAATTATCCAAGTAGGCCATTCCACATTGTTGATTTTCTTGGCCTCGGATGTCACGCAGGTAGCTATAATCTCCCAAGTGGTAAGGTCAATTGCTGCTGTAACCACAAATGCACGACTGACTTCTGTTGTTGATTTCATTTGTTTGTTATTTCCTTCTATGTTTCTCATTCTAACACTTTTCATCGTATTGCACAGGGACGAAAGCTTGACACACGTGTCTAAGGAAACCACTTTGGTATAAGGGACTGTTCTTATTCCCTTCTTTTTATTTAATGAACAATTATCCAAGTAATCCATTCCACATTGTTGATTTTCTTGGACTCGGATGACACGCGGGTAGCTATAATCTCCCACGTGGTAAGGTCAATTGCTGCTGTAACCACAAATGCACGACTGACTTCTGTTGTTGATTTCATTCGTTTGTTATTTTCTTCAATGTTTCTCATTCTAACACTTTTCATCGTATTGCACAGGGACGAAAGCTTGACACACGTGTCTGAGAAAACCACTTTGGTATGAGGGACTGTTATTATTCCCTCTTTTTTGTTTAATCAACAATTATCCAAGTAAGCCATTCCACATTGTTGATTTTCTTGGACTCGGATGTCACGCAGGTTGCTATAATCTCCCACGTGGTAAGGTCAATTGCTGCTGTAACCATAAATGCACGACTGACTTCTGTTGTTGATTTCATTTGTTTGATATTTCCTTCAATGTTTCTCATTCTAACACTTTTCATCGTATTGCACACGGACGAAAGCTTGACACACGTGTCTAAGGAATCCACATTGGTATGAGGGACTGTTCTTATTTCCTTTTTTCTGTTAGATGAACAATTATCCAGATAAGCCATTTCACATTGTTGATTTTCTTGGACTCGGATGTCACGCAGGTAGCTATAATCTCCCACGTGGTAAGATCAATTGCTGCTTTAACAATAAATGGACGGCTGACTTCTGTTGTTGATTTCATTTGTTTGTTATTAAATTCAATGTTTCTCATTCTAACACTTCTCATCGTATTGCACAGGGACGAAAGCTTAACACACGTGTCTAAGGAAACCACATTGATATAATGGACTGCTCTTATTCTCTTCTTTTTGTTTGATGAACAATTATCCAAGTAAGCCATTTCACATTGTTGTTTTTCTTGGTCTCGGATGTCACGCAGGTAGCTATAATCTCTCAATTGGTGAGGTCAATTGCTGCTGTAACCACAAATGCACGACTGACTTCTGTTGTTGATTTCATTCGTTTGTTATTTCCTTCAATCTTCCTCATTCTAACACTTTTCATCGTATTGCACAGAGACGAAAGCTTGACACACGTGTCTAAGGAAACCACATTAATATAAGGGACTGTTCTTATTCTCTTCTTTTTGTTTAATGAACAATTATCCAAGTAAGCCATTTCACATTGTTGTTTTTCTTGGTCTCGGATGTAACGCAGGTAGCTATAATCTCTCAATTGGTAAGGTCAATTGCTGCTGTAACCACAAATGCACGACTGACTTCTATTGTTGATTTCATTTGTTTGTTATTTCCTTCAATCTTCCTCATTCTAACACTTTTTATCGTATTGCACAGAGACGAAAGCTTGACACACGTGTCTGAGGAAACCACATTGATATAAGGGACTGTTCTTATTCTCTTCTTTTTGTTTAATGAACAATTATCCAAGTAAGCCATTTCACATTGTTGTTTTTTTTTGGTCACGGATGTCACGCATGTAGCTACAATCTCTCAATTGGTAAGGTCAATTGCTGCTGTAACCAAAACTGGACGGTTGACTTCTGTTGTTGATTTCATTCGTTTGTTATTTACTTCAATGTTTCTTACTCTAACACTTTTTGTCGTATTGCTGAGGGATGAAAGCTTGACACACGTGTCTAAGGAAACCACTTTGGTATAAAGGACTGTTCTTATTTCCTTTTTTTTGTTTAATCAACAATTATCCAAGTAGGCCATTCCACATTGTTGATTTTCTTGGACTCGGATGTCTCGCAGGTAGCTATAATCTCCCACGTGGTAAGGTCAATTGCTGCTGTAACCACAAATGCACGACTGACTTCTGTTGTTGATTTCATTTGTTTGTTATTTCCTTCTATGTTTCTCATTCTAACACTTTTCATCGTATTGCACAGGGACGAAAGCTTGACACGCGTGTCTAAGGAAACCACTTTGGTATAAGGGACTGTTCTTATTCCCTTCTTTTTGTTTAATGAACAATTATCCAAGTAAGCCATTCCACATTGTTGATTTTCTTGGACTCGGATGTCACGCAGGTAGCTATAATATCCCACGTGGTAAGGTCAATTGCTGCTGTAACCACAAATGCACGTCTGACTTCGGTTGTTGATGTCATTTGTTTGTTATTTCATTCTATGTTTCTCATTCTTACACTTTTCATCGTATTGCACAGGGACGAAAGCTTGACACACGTGTCTAAGGAAACCACTTTGGTATAAGGGACTGTTCTTATTCCCTTCTTTTTGTTCAATCAACAATTATCCAAGTAAGCCATTCCACATTGTTGATTTTCTTGGACTCGGATGTCACGCAGGTAGCCATAATCTCCCACGTGGTAAGGTCAATTGCTGCTGTAACCACAAATGCACGACTGACTTCTGTTGTTGATTTCATTTGTTTGTTATTTCCTTCAATGTTTCTCATTCTAACACTTTTCATTGTATTGCACTGGGATGAAAGCTTGACACACGTGTCTAAGGAAACCACTTTGGTATGAGGGACTGTTCTTATTCCCTTCTTTTTGTTTAATGAACAATTATCCAAGTAAGCCGTTCCACATTGTTGATTTTCTTGGGCTCGGATGTCACGCAGGTAGCTGTAATCTCCCACGTGGTAAGGTCAATTGCTGCTGTAACCACATATGCACGACTGACTTGTGTTGTTGATTTCATTTGTTTGTTATTTTCACCAATGTTTCTCATTCTAACACTTTTCATCGTATTGCACAGGGACGAAAGCTTGACACACGTGTCTATGGAAACCACATTGGTATAAGGGACTGTTCTTACTTCATTCTTTCTGTATAATGATCAATTATCCAAGTAAGTCATTCCACATTGTTGATTTTCTTGGACTCGGATGTCACGCAGGTAGCTATAATCTCCCACGTGGTAAGGTCAATTGCTGCTGTAATCACAAATGCACGACTGACTTCTGTTGTTGATTCGATTTGTTTGTTATTTCCTTCAATGTTTCTCATTCTAACACTTCTCATCGTATTGCACAGGGACGAAAGCTTGAGACACGTGTCTATGGAAACCACATTGGTATAAGGGACTGTTCTTATTCCATTTTTTCTGTATAATGATCAATTATCCAAGTGAGCCATTCCACATTGTTGATTTTCTTGGACTCGGATGACACGCAGGTAGCTATAATCTTTTACGTGGTAAGGTCAATTGCTGCTGTAACCACAAATGCACGACTGACTTCTGTTGTTGATTTCATTTGTTTGTTATTTCCTTTAATGTTTCTCATTCTAACACTTTTCATGGTATTGCACTGGGACGAAAGCTTGACACGCGTGTCTAAGGAAACCACTTTGGTATAAGGGACTGTTCTTATTCCCTTCTTTTTGTTTAATGAACAATTATCCAAGTAAGCCATTCCACATTGTTGATTTTCTTGGACTCGGATGTCACGCAGGTAGCTATAATATCCCACGTGGTAAGGTCAATTGCTGCTGTAACCACAAATGCACGTCTGACTTCGGTTGTTGATTTCATTTGTTTGTTATTTCATTCTATGTTTCTCATTCTAACACTTTTCATCGTATTGCACAGGGACGAAAGCTTGACACACGTGTCTAAGGAAACCACTTTGGTATAAGGGACTGTTCTTATTCCCTACTTTTTGTTTAATGAACAATTATCCAAGTAAGCCATTCCACATTGTTGATTTTCTTGGACTCGGATGACACGCGGGTAGCTATAATCTCCCACGTGGTAAGGTCAATTGCTGCTGTTACCACAATTGGACGGCTGACTTCTGTTGTTGATTTCATTTGTTTGTTATTTCCTTCAATGTTTCTCATTCTAACACTTTTCATGGTATTGCACTGGGACGAAAGCTTGACACGCGTGCCTAAGGAAACCACTTTGGTATAAGGGACTGTTCTTATTCCCTTCTTTTTGTTCAATCAACAATTATCCAAGTAAGCCATTCCACATTGTTGATTTTCTTGGACTCGGATGTCACGCAGGTAGCCATAATCTCCCACGTGGTAAGGTCAATTGCTGCTGTAACCACAAATGCACGACTGACTTCTGTTGTTGATTTCATTTGTTTGTTATTTCCTTCAATGTTTCTCATTCTAACACTTTTCATGGTATTGCACTGGGACGAAAGCTTGACACGCGTGTCTAAGGAAACCACTTTGGTATGAGGGACTGTTCTTATTCCCTTCTTTTTGTTTAATGAACAATTATCCAAGTAAGCCGTTCCACATTGTTGATTTTCTTGGGCTCGGATGTCACGCAGGTAGCTGTAATCTCCCACGTGGTAAGGTCAATTGCTGCTGTAACCACATATGCACGACTGACTTGTGTTGTTGATTTCATTTGTTTGTTATTTTCTCCAATGTTTCTCATTCTAACACTTTTCATCGTATTGCACAGGGACGAAAGCTTGTCTATGGAAACCACATTGGTATAAGGGACTGTTCTTACTTCATTCTTTCTGTATAATGATCAATTATCCAAGTAAGTCATTCCACATTGTTGATTTTCTTGGACTCGGATGTCACGCAGGTAGCTATAATCTCCCACGTGGTAAGGTCAATTGCTGCTGTAATCACAAATGCACGACTGACTTCTGTTGTTGATTCGATTTGTTTGTTATTTCCTTCAATGTTTCTCATTCTAACACTTCTCATCGTATTGCACAGGGACGAAAGCTTGACACACGTGTCTATGGAAACCACATTGGTATAAGGGACTGTTCTTATTCCATTTTTTCTGTATAATGATCAATTATCCAAGTGAGCCATTCCACATTGTTGATTTTCTTGGACTCGGATGACACGCAGGTAGCTATAATCTTTTACGTGGTAAGGTCAATTGCTGCTGTAACCACAAATGCACGACTGACTTCTGTTGTTGATTTCATTTGTTTGTTATTTCCTTTAATGTTTCTCATTCTAACACTTTTCATGGTATTGCACTGGGACGAAAGCTTGACACGCGTGTCTAAGGAAACCACTTTGGTATAAGGGACTGTTCTTATTCCCTTCTTTTTGTTCAATCAACAATTATCCAAGTAAGCCATTCCACATTGTTGATTTTCTTGGACTCGGATGTCACGCAGGTAGCTATAATCTCCCACGTGGTAAGGTCAATTGCTGCTGTAACCACAAATGCACGACTGACTTCTGTTGTTGATTTCATTTGTTTGTTATTTCCTTCAATGTTTCTCATTCTAACACTTTTCATGGTATTGCACTGGGACGAAAGCTTGACACGCGTGTCTAAGGAAACCACTTTGGTATGAGGGACTGTTCTTATTCCCTTCTTTTTGTTTAATGAACAATTATCCAAGTAAGCCGTTCCACATTGTTGATTTTCTTGGGCTCGGATGTCACGCAGGTAGCTGTAATCTCTCACGTGGTAAGGTCAATTGCTGCTGTAACCACATATGCACGACTGACTTGTGTTGTTGATTTCATTTGTTTGTTTTTTCCTTCTATGTTTCTCATTCTTACACTTTTCATCGTATTTCACAGGGACGAAAGCTTGACACACGTGTCTATGGAAACCACATTGGTATAAGGGACTGTTCTTACTTCATTCTTTCTGTATAATGATCAATTATCCAAGTAAGCCATTCCACATTGTTGATTTTCTTGGACTCGGATGTCACGCAGGTAGCTATAATCTCTCACGTGGTAAGGTCAATTGCTGCTGAAACCACAAATGCACGACTGACTTCTGTTGTTGATTTCATTTGTTTGTTATTTCCTTCAATGTTTCTCATTCTAACACTTTTCATCGTATTGCACAGGGACGAAAGCTTGACACACGTGTCTAAGGAAATCACTTCGGTATGAGGGACTGTTCTTATTTCCTTCTTTTTGTTCAATCAACAATTATCCAAGTAAGCCATTCCACATTGTTGATTTTCTTGGACTCGGATGTCACGTAGGTAGCTATAATCTCCCACGTGGTAAGGTCAATTGCTGCTGTAACCACAAATGCACGACTGACTGCTGCTGTATCCTTTCGTCCCTGTGCGATACGATGAAAATTGTTAGAATGAGAAGTATTGAAAGAAATAAAAAACAAATGAAATCGACAACAGAAGTCAGCCGTCCAATTGTGGTTACAGCAGCAATTGACCTTACCACGTGGGAGATTATAGCTACCTGCGTGACATCCGAGTCCAAGAAAATCAACAATGTGGAATGGCTTACTTGGATAATTGTTCAATATACAGAAGGAAGGGAATAAGAACAGTCCCTTATACCAATGTGGTTTCCATAGACACGTGTGTCAAGCTTTCGTCCCTCAGCATTACGATGAAACGTGTTAGAATGGAAAACATTGAAGGAAATAACAAACAAATGAAATCAACAACAGAAGTCAGCCGTCCAATTGTGGTTACAGCAGCAATTGACCTTACCACGTGGGAGATTATAGCTACCCGCGTGTCATCCGAGTCCAAGAAAATCAACAATGTGGAATGGCTTACTTGGATAATTGTTCATTAAACAAAAAGAAGGGAATAAGAACAGTCCCTTATACCAAAGTGGTTTCCTTAGACACCTGTGTCAAGCTTTCGTTCCTGTGCAATACGATGAAAAGTGTTAGAATGAGAAACATAGAAGGAAATAACAAACAAATGAAATCAACAACAGAAGTCAGTCGTGCATTTATGGTTACAGCAGCAATTGACCTTACCACGTGGGAGATTATAGCAACCTGCGTGACATCCGAGTCCAAGAAAATCAACAATGTGGAATGGCTTACTTGGATAATTGTTCATTAAACAAAAAAAAGGGAATACGAACAGTCCCTTATACCAAAGTGGTTTCCTTAGACACGCGTGTCAAGCTTTCGTCCCTGTGCAATACGATGAAAAGTGTTAGAATGAGAAACATTGAAGAAAATAACAAACGAATGAAATCAACAACAGAAGTCAGTCGTACATTTGTGGTTACAGCAGCAATTGACCTTACTAAGTGGGAGATTATAGCTACCTGCGTGACATCCGAGTCCAAGAAAATCAACAATGTGGAATGGCTTACTTGGATAATTGTTCATTAAACAAAAAAAAGGGAATAAGAACAGTCCCTTATACCAAAGTGGTTTCCTTAGACACGCGTGTCAAGCTTTCGTCCCTGTGCAATACGATGAAAAGTGTTAGAATGAATAACATTGAAGAAAATAACAAACGAATGAAATCAACAACAGATGTCAGTCGTGCATTTGTGGTTACAGCAGCAATTGACCTTACCACGTGGGAGATTATAGCTACCTGCGTGACATCCGAGTCCAAGAAAATCAACAATGTGGAACGGCTTACTTGGATAATTGTTCATTAAACAAAAAGAAGGGAATAAGAACAGTCCCTTAAACCAAAGTGGTTTCCTTAGACACGCGTGTCAAGCTTTCGTCCCTGTGCAATACGATGAAAAGTGTTAGAATGAGAAACATTGAAGAAAATAACAAACGAATGAAATCAACAACAGAAGTCAGTCGTGCATTTGTGGTTACAGCAGCAATTGACCTTACCACGTGGGAGATTATAGCTACCCGCGTGTCATCCGTGTCCAAGAAAATCAACAATGTGGAATGGCTTACCTGGATAATTGTTCATAAAACAAAAAGAAGGGAATAAGAACAGTCCCTTATATCAAAGTGGTTTCCTTAGACACGTGTGTCAAGCTTTCGTTCCTGTGCAATACGATGAGAAGTGTTAGAATGAGAAACATTGAAGGAAATAACAAACAAATGAAATCAACAACAGAAGTCAGTCGTGCAATTGTGGTTACAGCAGCAATTGACCTTACCACGTAAAAGATTATAGCTACCTGCGTGTCATCCGAGTCCAAAAAAATCAACAATGTGGAATGGCTTACTTGGATAATTGATCATTATACAGAAAGAAGGGAATAAGAACAGTCCCTTATACCAATGTGGTTTCCATAGACACGTGTGTCAAGCTTTCGTCCCTGTGCAATACGATGAGAAGTGTTAGAATGAGAAACATTGAAGGAAATAACAAACAAATGAAATCAACAACAGAAGTCAGCCGTCCAATTGTGGTTACAGCAGCAATTGACCTTACCACGTGGGAGATTATAGCTACCAGCGTGTCATCCGAGTCCAAGAAAATCAACAATGTGGAATGGCTTAATTGGATAATTGTTCATTAAACAAAAAGAAGGGAATAAGAACAGTCCCTTATACCAAAGTGGTTTCCTTAGACACGCGTGTCAAGCTTTCGTCCCTGTGCAATACGATGAAAAGTGTTAGAATGAGAAACATTGAAGAAAATAACAAACGAATGAAATCAACAACAGAAGTCAGTCGTGCATTTGTGTTTACAGCAGCAATTGACCTTACCACGTGGGAGATTATAGCTACCCGCGTGTCATCCGAGTCCAAGAAAATCAACAATGTGGAATGGCTTACTTGGATAATTGTTGATTAAACAAAAAAAAAAAATAAGAACAGTCCCTTATACCAAAGTGGTTTCCTTAGACACGTGTGTCAAGCTTTCGTCCCTGTGCAATACGATGAAAAGTGTTAGAATGAGAAACATAGAAGGAAATAACAAACAAATGAAATCAACAACAGAAGTCAGTCGTGCATTTGTGGTTACAGCAGCAATTGAACTTACCACGTAAAAGATTATAGCTACCTGCCTGTCATCCGAGTCCAAAAAAATCAACAATGTGGAATGGCTTACTTGGGTAATTGTTCATTAAACAAAAAGAAGGGAATAAGAACAGTCCCTTATACCAATGTGGTTTCCATAGACACGTGTGTCAAGCTTTCGTCCCTGTGCAATACGATGAGAAGTGTTAGAATGAGAAACATTGAAGGAAATAACAAACAAATGGAATCAACAACAGAAGTCAGCCGTCCAATTGTGGTTACAGCAGCAATTGACCTTACCACGTGGGAGATTATAGCTACCCGCGTGTCATCCGAGTCCAAGAAAATCAACAATGTGGAATGGCTTAATTGGATAATTGTTCATTAAACAAAAAGAAGGGAATAAGAACAGTCCCTTATACTACGTGGGAGATTATACCTACCTGCGTGACATCCGAGTCCAAGAAAATCAACAATGTGGAATGACTTACTTGGATAATTGATCATTATACAGAAAGAATGAAGTAAGAACAGTCCCTTATACCAATGTGGTTTCCATAGACACGTGTGTCAAGCTTTGGTCCCTGTGCAATACGATGAAAAGTGTAAGAATGAGAAACATAGAAGGAAAAAACAAACAAATGAAATCAACAACAGAAGTCAGTCGTGCATTTGTGGTTACAGCAGCAATTGACCTTACCACGTGGGAGATTCTAGCTACCTGCGTGACATCCGAGTCCAAGAAAATCAACAATGTGGAATGGCTTACTTGGATAATTGTTCATTAAACAAAAAGAAGGGAATAAGAACAGTCCCTTATACCAAAGTGGTTTCCTTAGACACGCGTGTCAAGCTTTCGTCCCTGTGCAATACTATGAAAAGTGTTAGAATGAGAAACATTGAAGGAAATAACAAACGAATGAAATCCACAACAGAAGTCAGTCGTGCATTTGTGGTTACAGCAGCAATTGACCTTACCACGTGGGAGATTATAGCTACCTGCGTGTCATCCGAGTCCAAGCAAATCAACAATGTGGAATGGCTTACTTGGATAATTGATCATTATACAGAAAGGAGTGAATAAGAACAGTCCCTTATACCAAAGTGGTTTCTTTTATACACGCGTGTCAAGCTTTCGTCCCTGTGCAATACGATGAAAAGTGTTAGAATGAGAAACATAGAAGGAAATAACAAACAAATGAAATCAACAACAGAAGTCAGTCGTGCATTTGTGGTTACAGCAGCAATTGACCTTACCACGTGGGAGATTATAGCTACCTGCGTGACATCCGAGTCCAAGAAAATCAACAATGTGGAATGGCTTACTTGGATAATTGTTCATTAAACAAAAAGAAGGGAATAAGAACAGTCCCTTATACCAAAGTGGTTTCTTAAGACACGCGTGTCAAGCTTTCGTCCCTGTGCAATACGATGAAAAGTGTTAGAATGAGAAACATAGAAGTAAATAACAAACAAATGAAATCAACAACAGAAGTCAGTCGTGCATTTTTGGTTACAGCAGCAATTGAGCTTACCACGTAAAAGATTATAGCTACCTGCCTGTCATCCGAGTCCAAAAAAATCAACAATGTGGAATGGCTTACTTGGATAATTGTTCATTAAACAAAAAGAAGGGAATAAGAACAGTCCCTTATACCAAAGTGGTTTCCTTAGACAGGTTTGTCAAGCTTTCGTCCCTGTGCAATACGATGAGAAGTGTTAGAATGAGAAACATTGAAGGAAATAACAAACAAATGAAATCAACAACAGAAGTCAGTCGTGCATTTGTGGTTACAGTAGCAATTGAGCTTACCACGTAAAAGATTATAGCTACCTGCCTGTCATCCGAGTCCAAAAAAATCAACAATGTGGAATGGCTTACTTGGATAATTGATCATTATACAGGAAGAATGAAGTAAGAACAGTCCCTTATACCAATGTGGTTTCCATAGACACGTGTGTCAAGCTTTGGTCCCTGTGCAATACGATGAAAAGTGTAAGAATGAGAAACATAGAAGGAAGAAACAAACAAATGAAATCAACAACAGAAGTCAGTCGTGCATTTTTGGTTACAGCAGCAATTGAGCTTACCACGTAAAAGATTATAGCTACCTGCCTGTCATCCGAGTCCAAAAAAATCAACAATGTGGAATGGCTTACTTGGATAATTGTTCATTAAACAAAAAGAAGGGAATAAGAACAGTCCCTTATACCAAAGTGGTTTCCTTAGACACGTGTGTCAAGCTTTCGTCCCTGTGCAATACGATGAAAAGTGTTAGAATGAGAAACATAGAAGGAAATAACAAACAAATGAAATCAACAACAGAAGTCAGTCGTGCATTTGTGGTAACAGCAGCAATTGACCTTACCACGTGGGAGATTATACCTACCTGCGTGACATCCGAGTCCAAGAAAATAAACAATGTGGAATGACTTACTTGGATAATTGATCATTATACAGGAAGAATGAAGTAAGAACAGTCCCTTATACCAATGTGGTTTCCATAGACACGTGTGTCAAGCTTTGGTCCCTGTGCAATACGATGAAAAGTGTAAGAATGAGAAACATAGAAGGAAGAAACAAACAAATGAAATCAACAACAGAAGTCAGTCGTGCATTTGTGGTTTCAACAGCAATTGACCTTACCACGTGGGAGATTCTAGCTACCTGCGTGACATCCGAGTCCAAGAAAATCAACAATGTGGAATGGCTTACTTGGATAATTGTTCATTAAACAAAAAGAAGGGAATAAGAACAGTCCCTTATACCAAAGTGGTTTCCTTAGACACACGTGTCAAGCTTTCGTCCCTGTGCAATACGATGAAAAGTGGGAGAATGAGAAACATTGAAGAAAATAACAAACGAATGAAATCCACAACAGAAGTCAGTCGTGCATTTGTGGTTACAGCAGCAATTGACCTTACCACGTGGGAGATTATAGCTACCTGCGTGTCATCCGAGTCCAAGAAAATCAACAATGTGGAATGGCTTACTTGGATAATTGATCATTATACAGAAAGGAGTGAATAAGAACAGTCCCTTATACCAAAGTGGTTTCCTTAGACACGCGTGTCAAGCTTTCGTCCCTGTGCAATACGATGAAAAGTGTTAAAATGAGAAACATTGAAGAAAATAACAAACGAATGAAATCAACATTAGAAGTCAGTATTGCATTTGTGGTTACAGCAGCAATTGACCTTACCACGTGGGAGATTATAGCTACCTGCGTGACATCCGAGTCCAAGAAAATCAAAAATGTGGAATGGCCTACTTGGATAATTGTTGATTAAACAAAAAAAAGTGGTTTCTTTAGACACGTGTGTCAAGCTTTCGTCCCTGTGCAATACGATGAAAAGTGTTAGAATGAGAAACATAGAAGGAAATAACAAACAAATGAAATCAACAACAGAAGTCAGTCGTGCATTTGTGGTTACAGCAGCAATTGACCTTACCACGTGGGAGATTATAGCTACCTGCGTGTCATCCGAGTCCAAGAAAATCAACAATGTGGAATGGCTTACTTGGATAATTGATCATTATACAGAAAGAAGGGAATAAGAACAGTCCCTTATACCAAAGTGGTTTCCTTAGACACGCGTGTCAAGCTTTCGTCCCTGTGCAATACGATGAAAAGTGTTAAAATGAGAAACATTGAAGAAAATAACAAACGAATGAAATCAACATTAGAAGTCAGTATTGCATTTGTGGTTACAGCAGCAATTGACCTTACCACGTGGGAGATTATAGCTACCTGCGTGACATCCGAGTCCAAGAAAATCAAAAATGTGGAATGGCCTACTTGGATAATTGTTGATTAAACAAAAAAAAGTGGTTTCTTTAGACACGTGTGTCAAGCTTTCGTCCCTGTGCAATACGATGAAAAGTGTTAGAATGAGAAACATTGAAGAAAATAACAAACGAATGAAATCCACAACAGAAGTCAGTCGTGCATTTGTGGTTACAGCAGCAATTGACCTTACCACGTGGGAGATTATAGCTACCTGCGTGTCATCCGAGTCCAAGAAAATCAACAATGTGGAATGGCTTACTTGGATAATTGATCATTATACAGAAAGGAGTGAATAAGAACAGTCCCTTATACCAAAGTGGTTTCCTTAGACACGCGTGTCAAGCTTTCGTCCCTGTGCAATACGATGAGAAGTGTTAGAATGAGAAACATTGAAGGAAATAACAAACAAATGAAATCAACAACAGAAGTCAGCCGTCCAATTGTGGTTACAGCAGCAATTGACCTTACCACATGGGAGATTATAGCTAGCTGCGTGACATCCTAGTCCAAGAAAATCAACAATGTGGAATGGCTTACTTGGATAATTGTTGATTAAACAAAAAGAAGGGAATAAGAACAGTCCCTCATAGATACAATTGAATTGTAATTATTCATTTCATAGTAGAAACTGGTATTCGTCCAAAGAAACATGAATAGAATTGGGATTTTATAAATAAAAAAATATAAAAATTGAATATAAGATTCTAACATATGAATTTAGCAATAAAGAGTTGTAATAATAACAATATAAGATTCTACATTCGAAATTTAATGCCGTCTTTTTAATCGATTGCAGAGTTTATTCATTTGAAACCTTGCTTTCATATTTCATATGCATTGTCAATTCTAGACATTACTCTATTTCATTGGTCAATAATTATTTGATTCTGAATTGCGAAACGACGAATTTTTCTATTCTTTTAAATCTGAGGTCTAAAAATGTAAAAGAATTGAATAGACTTGACCAATCCTTATTCAGAAGCAAATTCTAGAGGTTTTAGTCATTTACATTAGTAAATGGTGGAACATCCAAAATGTTACCAAATCGAGGCCTATGCCATTGAATAGTTGGTATCCCAGACAATCGAAACTACTAGCGTACACCAGATGTAAATTATAAGCACAGACCTTTAACTGTAGTAAGAGAGAAATTCAATATATTCTGAGTTCTCATGTCTAATATCCAGGATAATAAAATTTGAAGAATTCCAATCTGACCTTGGACAGAACTTTTTTTTGAGTAATTATTCAACTAAGTTTTGATTTTCAAGTGAATTAGAGGACCAATAGAAAAATAAAATTTTATAGTAATCAGAGACGAGAATTCTCCAAAAAAATTGTTCTGACCCAGGAAAAGGAATAATAGGTTATAAAACGGAAATTAATGAGTGTTTTGTTCTGGGTCATTATAGATATAGGTTAATTCAGAGTTCATGACTGGTATATTTGTGATTTTTGTGAAACAAAAAAAAATTACATGATTCGAGTGCATGAAGTACGATCTTCCAAAATATCCTCATTTATCTAGGTTACAGAAGTAGGAGAACGTAGCGCCGCTGAACACAGGGGAAAATTATAAAGTTTGGTCAAGTTTTTTTTATTACATTGAGCGAAATTCACCTGATTTGAAGAGCAAAGAAAAAGGAATAAAGAGTCCAAAGTCCTGAAATAGCTAATACTGTTTATGGTTGATTGGAATTTTCACGAAGACGATCTTTTTTTCCTTCTGAGATAGTAGTTCTTGCAAAAATTTAATTTAAGTTTTAGGAAAAGAAATTTCTTCAAAAAAAACAAACAAAATTTTACATTTATACAAAGTTCGTTTATTAAAATATAATATTTGTTTTTTATATACATATACATATACATATATATAGCATTGTAAAGTCAATTTATCATATTCTCCCGAAATACAATACATGGCATTACTCATGAAACAACAGAAAAATATTACAATGTTAAGCATCCTTAAATCTAATCTGTACAAATTAACAACTATATCAATGAATCTTTACACTTCACACCGTATCACTCCTTCGATAAAATAATAAATAAGGAACTCTATCTCCTTGACGTTTAAGAACA
Organism: Harmonia axyridis; assembly: GCF_914767665.1. Classification (NCBI taxonomy): domain Eukaryota; kingdom Metazoa; phylum Arthropoda; class Insecta; order Coleoptera; family Coccinellidae; genus Harmonia; species Harmonia axyridis. The sequence goes on along the minus strand of NC_059502.1, from coordinate 44,886,702 downwards.
TCATCTTCCGTAACTCTGTTTATTTTAGAGTCATCAAACCTCAACCATGTATTATACCCCGAATGGAAAGTATCTGCTATATAATGCCCATAGCTGGCCTCCTTTCCTACATGGTATACTACAGATATTAATTTATATTGTCTCTCCGCTGAAGTATTCGTCCTTCCAGATAATATTTTAGAATCAATCTGCAGATTGATGGGAAATTCTATAGTCTTCATTATTTTAGTGCAGCCATTCATTCTGTATTCGAAGCATTTCAAATGTAATACTAAAACTACAGGCAACTTCTCTATCATCACTTGCTGCCATGCTTCAACCGTTTCTTTCGTTTTCGATGATGTCAGACCCTTTAGTTTGTTCTTGGTTGTAAGGCCTTTTAAAGCTTCAGCTATGTTATTTGCTTTCTTAATATTTAATGGCAATGTTAGGAATGGTTCAATATTTTCTGAAGTTTCGTCTCCGGTTTTATGGATTCTTGAACAGAGAAGTCCTCCGAATATATCACTAATCGGTGTCTTGTCCATTTGTATTTCTCTTGTTACATTCCCTTCGTTCCTAGGACCAATAACTTTCCAATCATCCACATCTATTTTCACTTCTTTTTTAGCTGCTTGAATATTTTCGTCATGGCTAATCAATTTCATTATTCCCATCATTTCATCATTGAGTCCATTCAACAGAAGGCCCAAGAATTCTTCGGCGTCTTCTTGTCGGCCTTCAACAAGGAAAGAATCGCTACGTGTTCCGTTTAGCATCGTATAAAACGATGAGGCCTCAAACGAATTGCCATTGTCTATATTGACGAAAGTTTGCTTCTTGTTCTTCTTTTTTGAACGTGACTTGCTTCTTACATTGGGCAGATTATCGAAGTTATTCATAAATTTACACCTGGATTAGTTGAATAATGAAAATACATATATAAAATTGTTATTCAATCAGAGTTGCAAATTATATTAATTTATACTTACATATTTTCACTCATTGTTATTGATTTCAGTGCATTATTGTGAGTGAAGTTCTCTGATAGCCGTTTGAGGAGATTACAAAGTGGTGGGCAAGCAAGTAAGGCTTGTAATATTGAGTTTATATAACAAAAGTTACTTTTGTTTCGTAAACACCTGGGTTTAAAACTGGTTTGCGTCCCAGCAATTTAAAAGTTCTTGAGAAATTCTGAAAATTTAAAAATATTACTAACCATGATAGAAACTTGAATTTTCACTGATATCTGTAGGTGAAAACCAAAGCATTCCACTTTTCATCGAGTAAAATAGGTTCAACTAAGTAAAATAATTATCTACTGTAGATGTAAGCAAATTGTTAGTTGAAAGTAAGATAAATATATAAAAAAAGATATGGTTTTGAACTCACCTCCTAACATATGAGTGGCTGAATCTATTTTTTTGACTACTTTTGTATGTTTTGAAGATGTTACATGTGAATCATTTATTTTATTGTCTATTTTCTCATTCGATATTGTTTTAACATCTTTATCAAATAGACAAGCCCATGATTTTTTCCATACATTTACTGTGGGCTCCTCAATTTTAGATTCATTTTTATTCGAGATGCTACTTTCAATTTTTTCAATTGTCCTTTTGGAAATTGTATCATTTTTGATTATCTCTGTATTATCTCTTGCATTAATTTCAACTGTTTTTACAGCTGAACTAGGGGGAGTTGAAGGTTTCGAATGTTTTCCTGTCATCTCATTCTGGATAAAAGGTTTTGTAATTGATAATCCATTGTAATTGATTACAGATTTTCTACACTCATTTTCTGAAAAAGTTGATATTAGTTGATTCATTATTATATTATATATTCATATTGACCATGAATAATTCTTTTAAGATCTCTTACTTGCAGAAAATTTTTGTTTAACTCTACAGGATAATTTGTATTCACTAGAATTGGTAAATAATATATTATTAATAATACCTCTTCTTCTTCTAACTGAGTTTACTCCAAGAAATGTAGATTCTGAAAAAAAAAATAACAATATAATAGTGGAAATCATTTTGGAAATTATAATATTTCTGTATATAGTATATCCAAAGTCCCTTGAAATAGTCTATAAAAACGCTTGGCCAGAGATAATTGCAAAACAGTCATAAACCAGTAAGGCGAAATTTATATCCCTCAGTGGAAGCAGAAGGCTGAATGATAATGATGTACAGAGTGATTCACCGCGATGGCTTATTGTTTATGGAAAACTAATAATAATTTTGTGCTGAAAATTTAATCAATTTCAGATTACTACCTTCTTATTTCAAACGGCACACCCAGTATATTATTGCATTATCAGATAGCTTGGTTGATGATAATTTCAGCAATATGGCAATACTTGAGTATAAGCTGAACAGTTCATAAGTTGAAGAGATTCCTATAGATTTCTAATGAAAAGTTTTTCGGAAAAATCTTTATTTTTTTATTCATTCAGTCAAATTTACGTAGATATAAAAAGAGAGGGGTCTCAAGCAAACTCTATACTTGAAGAGTTTTCGAGGAAAAACTTCAACTAAGGAAAACTGCAATTTCTCATTGAATGGAGTAGTCTATGACTTCCAGAAAACATGAAAAGAAACTTAAAAGTCGAAATTTCTTGAATTGTAATAAATTTTTCGTTAAGAAAGTTGAAAATTCATAATCCAATAAAAAAAACTAACTACATAAAATATAACTGATATTTGAAAATATTCGAATAAATGAAAATATCCCTAAACTAGTATTAAAAAAATTACCTCCATATTCAAACAATTAACTATTTAAACATGAAACTTTCCACTAGAAATATCACTTCAACAACTGTTTATAAAGTAACTCTTTGAAGAATGTTCGCTAAACTGAGGTTACTTACAATTTGTCAACCCGGCATGGTTGACGAACATAGAATATTTTTCTTCTTCTTAACTATGTACAGGTCGAGCCATATACCTAATATTAGGGGCAAGTTGCACCATTTGCCTAAACATTGATTAAAATTTGAACATTGATTAATTTCTGATTTCTCTTGAGAAATCATAGAGTAATCAACGTTTAAATTTTTAATTAATGTTTAGGCAAATGGTGCAACTGGCTCTTTGTCTATTAGGTGAAATAGAGAAGTGCGCGTGCGCCGCATATTTTTTTGTTCATTCAGTCAATTTCACGTAGATATAAAAAGAGAGGGGTCTCAAGCAAATTCTATACTTAAGGAGTTTTCGTGGTAAGGTCAATTGCTGCTGAAACCACAAATGCACGACTGACTTCTGTTGTTGATTTCATTTGTTTGTTATTTCCTTCAATGTTTCTCATTCTAACACTTTTCATCGTATTGCACAGGGACGAAAGCTTGACACACGTGTCTAAGGAAACCACTTTGGTATGAGGGACTGTTCTTATTTCCTTCTTTTTGTTCAATCAACAATTATCCAAGTAAACCATTCCACATAGTCGATTTTCTTGGACTCGGATGTCACGTAGGTAGCTATAATCTCCCACGTGGTAAGGTCAATTGCTGCTGTAACCACAAATGCACGACTGACTTCTGTTGTTGTTTTCATTTGTTTTTTATTTCCTTCTATGTTTCTCATTCTAACACTTTTCATCGTATTGCACAGGGACGAAAGCTTGACACACGTGTCTAAGGAAACCACTTTGGTATAAGGGACTGTTCTTATTCTCTTTTCTTTGTTTAATCAACAATTATCCAAGTAGGCCATTCCCCATTGTTGATTTTCTTGGACTCGGATGTCACGCAGGTAGCTATAATCTCCCAAGTGGTAAGGTCAATTGCTGCTGTAACCACAAATGCACGACTGACTTCTGTTGTTGATTTCATTTGTTTGTTATTTCCTTCTATGTTTCTCATTCTAACACTTTTCATCGTATTGCACAGGGACGAAAGCTTGACACTCGTGTCTAAGTAATCCACTTTGGTATAAGGGACTCTTCTTATTCCCTTCTTTTTGTTTAATGAACAATTATCCAAGTAAGCCATTCCACATTGTTGATTTTCTTGGACTCGGATGACACGCGGGTAGCTATAATCTCCCACGTGGTAAGATCAATTGCTGCTGTAACCACAATTGGACGGCTTACTTCTGTTGTTGATTTCATTAGTTTGTTATTTCCTTCAATGTTTCTCATTCTAACACTTCTCATCGTATTGCACAGGGACGAAAGCTTGACACACGTGTCTATGGAAACCACATTGGTATGAGACACTGTTCTTATTCCCGTCTTTCTGTATGATGATCAATTATCCAAGTAAGCCATTCCACATTGTTGATTTTCTTGGACTCGGATGACACGCAGGTAGCTATAATCTTTAACGTGGTAAGGTCAATTGCTGCTGTAACCATAAATGCACAACTGACTTCTGTTGTTGATTTCATTTGTTTGTTATTTCCTTCAATGTTTCTCATTCTAACACTTTTCATCGTATTGCACAGGGACGAAAGCTTGACACACGTGTCTAAGGAACCCACTTTGGTATAAGGGACTGTTCTTATTCCCTTCTTTTTGTTTAATGAACAATTATGCAAGTAAGCCATTCCACATTGTTGATTTTCTTGGACTCGGATGTCACGCAGGTAGCTATAATCTCCCACGTGGTAAGGTCAATTGCTGCTGTAACCACAAATGCACGACTGACTTCTGTTGTTGATTTCATTCGTTTGTTATTTTCTTCAATGTTTCTCATTCTAACACTTTTCATTGTATTGCACAGGGACGAAAGCTTGACACGCGTGTCTAAGGAAACCACTTTGGTATAAGGGACTGTTCTTATTCCCTTCTTTTTGTTTAATGAACAATTATGCAAGTAAGCCATTCCACATTGTTGATTTTCTTGGACTCGGATGTCACGCAGGTAGCTGTAATCTCCCACGTGGTAAGGTCAATTGCTGCTGTAACCACAAATGCACGACTGACTTCTGTTGTTGATTTCATTCGTTTGTTATTTTCTTCAATGTTTCTCATTCTAACACTTTTCATCGTATTGCACAGGGACGAAAGCTTGACACGCGTGTCTAAGGAAACCACTTCGGTATAAGGGACTGTTCTTATTCCCTCCTTTTTGTTTAATGAACAATTATCCAAGTAAGCCATTCCACATTGTTGATTTTTTTGGACTCGGATGTCACGCAGGTAGCTATAATCTCCCACGTGGTAAGGTCAATTGCTGCTGTAACCACAAATGCACGACTGACTTCTGTTGTTGATTTCATTCGTTTGTTATTTTCTTCAATGTTTCTCATTCTAACACTTTTCATCGTATTGCACAGGGACGAAAGCTTGACACGCGTGTCTAAGGAAACCACTTCGGTATAAGGGACTGTTCTTATTCCCTCCTTTTTGTTTAATGAACAATTATCCAAGTAAGCCATTCCACATTGTTGATTTTCTTGGACTCGGATGTCACGCAGGTAGCTATAATCTCCCACGTGGTAAGGTCAATTGCTGCTGTAACCACAAATGCACGACTGACTTCTGTTGTTGATTTCATTCGTTTGTTATTTTCTTCAATGTTTCTCATTCTAACACTTTTCATCGTATTGCACAGGGACGAAAGCTTGACACGCGTGTCTAAGGAAACCACTTCGGTATAAGGGACTGTTCTTATTCCCTCCTTTTTGTTTAATGAACAATTATCCAAGTAAGCCATTCCACATTGTTGATTTTCTTGGACTCGGATGTCACGCAGGTAGCTATAATCTCCCACGTGGTAAGGTCAATTGCTGCTGTAACCACAAATGCACGACTGACTTCTGTTGTTGATTTCATTCGTTTGTTATTTTCTTCAATGTTTCTCATTCTAACACTTTTCATCGTATTGCACAGGGACGAAAGCTTGACACGCGTGTCTAAGGAAACCACTTCGGTATAAGGGACTGTTCTTATTCCCTCCTTTTTGTTTAATGAACAATTATCCAAGTAAGCCATTCCACATTGTTGATTTTCTCGGACTAGGATGTCACGCAGCTAGCTATAATCTCCCACGTGGTAAGGTCAATTGCTGCTGTAACCACAAATGCACGACTGAATTCTGTTGTTGATTTCATTTGTTTGTTATTTCCTTCTATGTTTCTCATTCTAACACTTTTCATCGTATTGCACAGGGACGAAAGCTTGACACACGTGTCTGAGAAAACCACTTTGGTATGAGGGACTGTTATTATTCCCTTTTTTTTGTTTAATCAACAATTATCCAAGTAAGCCATTCCACATTGTTGATTTTCTTGGACTCGGATGTCACGCAGGTTGCTATAATCTCCCACGTGGTAAGGTCAATTGCTGCTGTAACCATAAATGCACGACTGACTTCTGTTGTTGATTTCATTTGTTTGATATTTCCTTCAATGTTTCTCATTCTAACACTTTTCATCGTATTGCACACGGACGAAAGCTTGACACACGTGTCTAAGGAATCCACATTGGTATGAGGGACTGTTCTTATTTCCTTTTTTCTGTTAGATGAACAATTATCCAGATAAGCCATTTCACATTGTTGATTTTCTTGGACTCGGATGTCACGCAGGTAGCTATAATCTCCCACGTGGTAAAATCAATTGCTGCTTTAACAATAAATGGACGGCTGACTTCTGTTGTTGATTTCATTTGTTTGTTATTAAATTCAATGTTTCTCATTCTAACACTTTTCATCGTATTGCACAGGGACGAAAGCTTGACACACGTGTCTAAGGAAACCACATTGATATAATGGACTGTTCTTATTCTCTTCTTTTTGTTTGATGAACAATTATCCAAGTAAGCCATTTCACATTGTTGTTTTTCTTGGTCTCGGATGTCACGCAGGTAGCTATAATCTCTCAATTGGTGAGGTCAATTGCTGCTGTAACCACAAATGCACGACTGACTTCTGTTGTTGATTTCATTCGTTTGTTATTTCCTTCAATCTTCCTCATTATAACACTTTTCATCGTATTGCACAGAGACGAAAGCTTGACACACGTGTCTAAGGAAACCACATTAATATAAGGGACTGTTCTTATTCTCTTCTTTTTGTTTAATGAACAATTATCCAAGTAAGCCATTTCACATTGTTGTTTTTCTTGGTCTCGGATGTAACGCAGGTAGCTATAATCTCTCAATTGGTAAGGTCAATTGCTGCTGTAACCACAAATGCACGACTGACTTCTATTGTTGATTTCATTTGTTTGTTATTTCCTTCAATCTTCCTCATTCTAACACTTTTTATCGTATTGCACAGAGACGAAAGCTTGACACACGTGTCTGAGGAAACCACATTGATATAAGGGACTGTTCTTATTCTCTTCTTTTTGTTTAATGAACAATTATCCAAGTAAGCCATTTCACATTGTTGTTTTTTTTGGTCTCGGATGTCACGCATGTAGCTACAATCTCTCAATTGGTAAGGTCAATTGCTGCTGTAACCAAAACTGGACGGCTGACTTCTGTTGTTGATTTCATTTGTTTGTTATTTCCTCCAATGTTTCTTATTAAGCCATTCCACATTTTTGATTTCCTTCCACGTGGTAAGATCAATTGCTGCTGTAACCAAAACTGGACGGTTGACTTCTGTTGTTGATTTCATTCGTTTGTTATTTACTTCAATGTTTCTTACTCTAACACTTTTTGTCGTATTGCTGAGGGATGAAAGCTTGACACACGTGTCTAAGGAAACCACTTTGGTATAAAGGACTGTTCTTATTTCCTTTTTTTTGTTCAATCAACAATTATCCAAGTAGGCCATTCCACATTGTTGATTTTCTTGGACTCGGATGTCTCGCAGGTAGCTATAATCTCCCACGTGGTAAGGTCAATTGCTGCTGTAACTACAAATGCACGACTGACTTCTGTTGTTGATTTCATTTGTTTGTTATTTCCTTCTATGTTTCTCATTTTAACACTTTTCATCGTATTGCACAGGGACGAAAGCTTGACACGCGTGTCTAAGGAAACCACTTTGGTATAAGGGACTGTTCTTATTCCCTTCTTTTTGTTTAATGAACAATTATCCAAGTAAGCCATTCCACATTGTTGATTTTCTTGGACTCGGATGTCACGCAGGTAGCTATAATATCCCACGTGGTAAGGTCAATTGCTGCTGTAACCACAAATGCACGTCTGACTTCGGTTGTTGATGTCATTTGTTTGTTATTTCATTCTATGTTTCTCATTCTTACACTTTTCATCGTATTGCACAGGGACGAAAGCTTGACACACGTGTCTAAGGAAACCACTTTGGTATAAGGGACTGTTCTTATTCCCTTCTTTTTGTTTAATGAACAATTATCCAAGTAAGCCATTCCACATTGTTGATTTTCTTGGACTCGGATGACACGCGGGTAGCTATAATCTCCCACGTGGTAAGGTCAATTGCTGCTGTAACCACAATTGGACGGCTGACTTCTGTTGTTGATTTCATTTGTTTGTTATTTCCTTCAATGTTTCTCATTCTAACACTTCTCATCGTATTGCACAGGGACGAAAGCTTGACACACGTGTCTATGGAAACCACATTGGTATAAGGGACTGTTCTTATTCCCTTCTTTCTGTTTGATGATCAATTATCCAAGTAAGCCATTCCACATTATTGATTTTCTTGGACTCGGATGACACGCAGGTAGCTATAATCTTTAACGTGGTATGGTCAATTGCTGCTGTAACCACAAATGCACGACTGACTTCTGTTGTTGATTTCATTTGTTTGTTATTTCCTTCAATGTTTCTCATTCTAACACTTTTCATCGTATTACACAGGGACGAAAGCTTGACACACGTGTCTAAGGAAACCACTTTGGTATAAGGGACTGTTCTCATTTCCTTCTTTTTGTTTAATGAACAATTATCCAAGTAAGCCGTTCCACATTGTTGATTTTCTTGGACTCGGATGTCACGCAGGTAGCTATAATCTCCCACGTGGTAAGGTCAATTGCTGCTGTAACCACAAATGCACGACTGACTTCTGTTGTTGATTTCATTCGTTTGTTATTTTCTTCAATGTTTCTCATTCTAACACTTTTCATCGTATTGCACAGGGACGAAAGCTTGACACACGTGTCTATGGAAACCACATTGGTATAAGGGACTGTTCTTACTTCATTCTTTCTGTATAATGATCAATTATTCAAGTAAGTCATTCCACATTGTTGATTTTCTTGGACTCGGATGTCACGCAGGTAGCTATAATCTCCCACGTGGTAAGGTCAATTGCTGCTGTAATCACAAATGCACGACTGACTTCTGTTGTTGATTTGATTTGTTTGTTATTTCCTTCAATGTTTCTCATTCTAACACTTCTCATCGTATTGCACAGGAACGAAAGCTTGACACACGTGTCTATGGAAACCACATTGGTATAAGAGACTGTTCTTACTTCATTCTTTCTGTATAATGATCAATTATCCAAGTATGCCATTCCACATTGTTGATTTTCTTGGACTCGGATGTCACGCAGGTAGCTATAATCTCCCACGTGGTAAGGTCAATTGCTGCTGTAACCACAATTGGACGGCTGACTTCTGTTGTTGATTTCATTTGTTTGTTATTTCCTTCAATGTTTCTCATTCTAACACTTCTCATCGTATTGCACAGGGACGAAAGCTTGACACACGTGTCTATGGAAACCACATTGGTATAAGGGACTGTTCTTATTCCATTTTTTCTGTATAATGATCAATTATCCAAGTGAGCCATTCCACATTGTTGATTTTCTTGGACTCGGATGACACGCAGGTAGCTATAATCTTTTACGTGGTAAGGTCAATTGCTGCTGTAACCACAAATGCACGACTGACTTCTGTTGTTGATTTCATTTGTTTGTTATTTCCTTTAATGTTTCTCATTCTAACACTTTTCATCGTATTGCACAGGGACGAAAGCTTAACACACGTGTCTAAGGAAACCACTTTGGTATAAGGGACTGTTCTTATTCCCTTTTTTTTGTTTAATGAACAATTATCCAAGTGAGCCGTTCCATATTGTTGATTTTCTTGGGCTCGAATGTCACGCAGGTAGCTGTAATCTCCCACGTGGTAAGGTCAATTGCTGCTGTATCCACAAATGCACGACTGACTTCTGTTGTTGATTCCATTCGTTTGTTATTTTCTTCAATGTTTCTCATTCTAACACTTTTCATCGTATTGCACAGGGACGAAAGCTTGACACGCGTGTCTAAGGAAACCACTTTGGTATAAGGGACTGTTCTTATTCCCTTCTTTTTGTTTAATGAACAATTATCCAAGTAAGCCGTTCCAGATTGTTGATTTTCTTGGGCTCGGATGTCACGCAGGTAGCTGTAATCTCCCACGTGGTAAGGTCAATTGCTGCTGTAACCACAAATGCACGACTGAATTCTGTTGTTGATTCCATTCGTTTGTTATTTTCTTCAATGTTTCTCATTCTAACACTTTTCATCGTATTGCACAGGGACGAAAGCTTGACACGCGTGTCTAAGGAAACCACTTTGGTATGAGGGACTGTTCTTATTCCCTTCTTTTTGTTCAATCAACAATTATCCACGTAGGCCATTCCACATTGTTGATTTTCTTGGACTCGGATGTCACGCAGGTAGCTATAATCCCCCACGTGTTAAGGTCAATTGCTGCTGTAACCACAAATGCACGACTGACTTCTGTTGTTGATTTCATTTGTTTGTTATTTCCTTCTATGTTTCTCATTCTAACACTTTTCATCGTATTGCACAGGGACGAAAGCTTGACACACGTGTCTAAGGAAACCACTTTGGTATAAGGGACTGTTCTTATTCCCTTCTTTTTGTTTAATGAACAATTATCCAAGTAAGCCATTCCACATTGTTGATTTTCTTGGACTCGGATGACACGCGGGTAGCTATAATCTCCCACGTGGTAAGGTCAATTGCTGCTGTAACCACAATTGGACGGCTGACTTCTGTTGTTGATTTGATTTGTTTGTTATTTGCTTCAATGTTTCTCATTCTAACACTTCTCATCGTATTGCACAGGGACGAAAGCTTGACACACGTGTCTATGGAAACCACATTGGTATAAGACACTGTTCTTATGCCCTTCTTTCTGTATGATGATCAATTATCCAAGTAAGCCATTCCACATTGTTGATTTTCTTGGACTCGGATGACACGCAGGTAGCTATAATCTTTAACGTGGTAAGGTCAATTGCTGCTGTAACCATAAATGCACAACTGACTTCTGTTGTTGATTTCATTTGTTTGTTATTTCCTTCAATGTTTCTCATTCTAACACTTTTCATCGTATTGCACAGGGACGAAAGCTTGACACACGTGTCTAAGGAAACCACTTTGGTATAAGGGACTGTTCTTATTCCCTTCTTTTTGTTTAGTGAACAATTATCCAAGTAGGCCGTTCCACATTGTTGATTTTCTTGGACTCGGATGTCACGCAGGTAGCTATAATCTCCCACGTGGTAAGGTCAATTGCTGCTGTAACCACAAATGCACGACTGACTTCTGTTGTTGATTTCATTCGTTTGTTATTTTCTTCAATGTTTCTCATTCTAACACTTTTCATAGTATTGCACAGGGACGAAAGCTTGACACACGTGTCTATGGAAACCACATTGGTATAAGGGACTGTTCTTACTTCATTCTTTCTGTATAATGATCAATTATCCAAGTAAGCCATTCCACATTGTTGATTTTCTTGGACTCGGATGTCACGCAGGTAGCTATAATCTCCCACATGGTAAGGTCGATTGCTGCTGTAATCACAAATGCACGACTGACTTCTGTTGTTGATTTGATTTGTTTTTTATTTCCTTCAATGTTTCTCATTCTAACACTTCTCATCGTATTGCACAGGGACGAAAGCTTGACACACGTGTCTATGGAAACCACATTGGTATGAGGGACTGTTCTTATTCCCTTCTTTTTGTTTAATGAACAATTATCCAAGTAAGCCATTCCACATTGTTGATTTTCTTGGACTCGGATGTCACGCAGGTAGCTATAATCTCCCACGTGGTAAGGTCAATTGCTGCTGTAAACACAAATGCACGACTGACTTTTGTTGTTGATTTCATTCGTTTGTTATTTTCTTCAATGTTTCTCATTCTAACACTTTTCATCGTATCGCACAGGGACGAAAGCTTGACACGCGTGTCTAAGGCAACCACTTTGGTATAAGGGACTGCTCTTCTTCCAAAAATGATACAATTTCCAATAGGACAATTGAAAAAATTGAAAGTAGCATCTCGAATAAAAATGAATCTAAAATTGAGGAGCCCATAGTAAATGTATGGAAAAAATCATGGGCTAGTCTATTTGATAAAGATGTTAAAACAATATCGAATGAGAAAATAGACAATAAAATTAATGATTCACATGTAACATCTTCAAAACATACAAAAGTAGTCAAAAAAATAGATTCAGATACTCATATGTTAGGAGGTGAGTTCAAAACCATTTTTTTTTATATATTTATCTTACTTTCAACTAACAATTTGCTTACATCTACAGTAGATAATTGTTTTTTACTTAGTTGAACCCATTTTACTCGATGAAAAGTGGAATGCTTTGGTTTTCACCTACAGATATCAGTGAAAATTCAAGTTTTTATCATGGTTAGTAATATTTTTGAATTTTCAGAATTTCTCAAGAACTATTAAATTGCTGGGACGCAAACCAGTTTTAAACCCAGGTGTTTACGAAACAAAAGTAACTTTTGTTATATAAACTCAATATAACAAGCCTTACTTGCTTGCCCACCACTTTGTAATCTCCTCAAACGGCTATCAGAGAACTTCACTCACAATAATGCACTGAAATCAATAACAATGAGAGAAAAGATGTAAGTATAAATAAATATAATTTGCAACTCTGATTGAATAACAATTTTATATATGTATTTTCATTATTCAACTATTCCAGGTGTAAATTTATGAATAACTTCGATAATCTGCCCAATGTAAGACGCAAGTCACGTTCAAAAAAGAAGAACAAGAATTAAACTTTCGTCAATATAGACAATGGCAATTCGTTTGAGGCCTCATCGTTTTATACGATGCTAAACGGAACACGTAGCGATTCTTTCCTTGTTGAAGGCCGACAAGAAGACGCCGAAGAATTCTTGGGCCTTCTGTTGAATGGACTCAATGATGAAATGATGGGAATAATGAAATTGATAAGCCATGACGAAAATATTCAAGCAGCTAAAAAAGAAGTGAAAATAGATGTGGATGATTGGAAAGTTATTGGTCCTAGGAACGAAGGGAATGTAACAAGAGAAATACAAATGGACAAGACACCGATTAGTGATATATTCGGAGGACTTCTCTGTTCAAGAATCCTTAAAACCGGAGACGAAACTTCAGAAAATATTGAACCATTCCCCCGTGGGCCGCCGGGACTCGAACCCGGCACCTTGTCGCATCTCGGTGAGTGAGTCTACCCCTTAACGTCTAGGCTACCAAATGCTGTGTTTATTGTTGCTATGTGGAGCTTTATGAGAAGCCGCCACACTTTCATCCTTTTTGAAGTTTTCTATGAAATTTACCTTAGAACATAGAATATACTCTAAGAAATTAGCCTTCTAGCTATTCAGTGAATAGTTTTCTATTCAGTGAGTAGTTGATATTTATGAATATTCGTTACTATTCACTGATGATGATTAGATAGTTGAGTAATTAATTATTTGTGAAGTTACGAATGAAAGTTTGAATGATCACTTTTCAGGAATAATTGAAAAAAGATATTGAAATTGGAGATCACATATGTTGAAATTGATAGATACAATTGAATTGGGATTTTATAAATAAAAAAATATAAAAATTGAATATAAGATTCTAACATCTGAATTTAGCAATAAAGAGTTCTAATAATAACAATATTAGATTCTACTTTCGAAATTTAATGCCGCCTTTTTAATCGATTGCAGAGTTTATTCATTTGAAACCTTGCTTTCATATTTCATATGCATTGTCATTTCAAGACATTACTCTATTTCATTGGTCAATTATTCATTGTTTGATTCTGAATTGCGAAACGACGAATTTTTCTATTCTTTTAAATCTGAGGTCTAAAAATGTAAAAGAATTGAATAGACTTGACCAATCCTTATTCAGAAGCAAATTCTAGAGGTTTTAGGCATGTACATTAGTAAATGGTGGAACATCCAAAATGTTACCAAATCGAGGCCTATGCCATTGAATAGTTGGTATCCCAGACAATCGAAACTATTAGCGTACACCAGATGTAAATTATAAGCACAGACCTTTAACTGTAGTAAGAGAGAAATTCAATATATTCTGAGTTCTCATGTCTAATATCCAGGATGATAAAATTTAAAGAAATCCAATCTGACCTTGGACAGATCTTTTTTTTGAGTAATTATTCAACTAAGTTTTGAATTTCAAGTGAATTAGAGGACCAATAGAAGAAAAAAATTTTATAGTAATCAGAGACGAGAATTATCCAAAAAAACTGTTCTGACCCAGGGAAAGGAATAATAGGTTATAAAACGGAAATTAATGAGTGTTTTGTTTTGGGTCATTAAAGATATAGGTTAATTCAGAGTTCATGACTGGTATATTTATGATTTTTGTGAAACAAAAAAAAATTACATGATTCGAGTGCATGAGGTACGATCTTCCAAAATATCCTCATTTATCTAGGTTGCAGAAGTAGAAGAACGTAGCGCCGCTGAACACAGGGGGAAATTATAAAGTTTGGTCAAGTTTTTTTTTATTACATTGAGCGAAATTCACCTGATTTCAAGAGCAAAGAAAAAGGAATAAAGAGTCCAAAGTCCTGAAATAGCTAATACTGTTAATGGTTTATTGGAATTTTCACGAAGACGACCTTCTTTTCCTTTCTGAGATCGTAGTTCTTATAAAAATTTAATTTAAGTTTTAGGAAAAGAAATTTCTTCAGAAAAACAAACAAAATTTTACATTCATACAAAGTTCGTTTATTAAAATATAATATTTATTTTTGATATACATATATATATATATATATATATATATATATATATATATATATATATATATATATATATATATATATATATATATATATATATATATATATATATATAACATTGTATAGTCAATTTATCTTATTCTCTCGAAATACAATTCATGGCATTACTCATGAAACAACAGAAAAATATTACAATGTTCAGCATCCTTAAATCTAATCTGTACAAATTAACAATTTTATCAATGAATCTTTACACTTCACACCGTATCACTCCTTCGATAAAATAATAAATAAGGAACTCTATCTCCTTGACGTTTAAGAACATCTTCTTCCGTAACTCTGTTTACTTTAGAGTCATCAAACCTCAACTATGTATTATACCCCGAATGGAAAGTATCTGCTATATAATGCCCATAGCTGGCCTCCTTTCCTACATGGTATACTACAGATATTAATTTATATTGTCTCTCCGCTGAAGTATTCGTCCTTCCAGATAATATTTTAGAATCAATCTGCAGATTGATGGGAAATTCTATAGTCTTCATTATTTTAGTGCAGCCATTCATTCTGTATTCAAAGCATTTCAAATGTAATACTAAAACTACAGGCAACTTCTCTATCATCACTTGCTGCCATGCTTCAACCGTTTCTTTCGTTTTCGATGATGTCAGACCCTCTAGTTTGTTCTTGGTTGTAAGGCCTTCTAATGCTTCAGCTATGTTATTTGCTTTCTTAATATTTAATGGCAATGTTAGGAATGGTTCAATATTTTCTGAAGTTTCGTCTCCGGTTTTAAGGATTCTTGAACAGAGAAGTCCTCCGAATATATCACTAATCGGTGTCTTGTCCATTTGTATTTCTCTTGTTACATTCCCTTCGTTCCTAGGACCAATAACTTTCCAATCATCCACATCTATTTTCACTTCTTTTTTAGCTGCTTGAATATTTTCGTCATGGCTTATCAATTTCATTATTCCCATCATTTCATCATTGAGTCCATTCAACAGAAGGCCCAAGAATTCTTCGGCGTCTTCTTGTCGGCCTTCAACAAGGAAAGAATCGCTACGTGTTCCGTTTAGCATCGTATAAAACGATGAGGCCTCAAACGAATTGCCATTGTCTATATTGACGAAAGTTTGCTTCTTGTTCTTCTTTTTTGAACGTGACTTGCGTCTTACATTGGGCAGATTATCGAAGTTATTCATAAATTTACACCTGGATTAGTTGAATAATGAAAATACATATATAAAATTGTTATTCAATCAGAGTTGCAAATTATATTTATTTATACTTACATCTTTTCTCTCATTGTTATTGATTTCAGTGCATTATTGTGAGTGAAGTTCTCTGATAGCCGTTTGAGGAGATTACAAAGTGGTGGGCAAGCAAGTAAGGCTTGTTATATTGAGTTTATATAACAAAAGTTACTTTTGTTTCGTAAACACCTGGGTTTAAAACTGGTTTGCGTCCCAGCAATTTAATAGTTCTTGAGAAATTCTGAAAATTCAAAAATATTACTAACCATGATAAAAACTTGAATTTTCACTGATATCTGTAGGTGGAAACTACAGATATCAGATACTGGGTTCAACTAAGTAAAATAATTATCTACTGTAGATGTAAGCAAATTGTTAGTTGAAAGTAAGATAAATATATAAAAAAAAAATGGTTTTGAACTCACCTCCTAACATATGAGTGGCTGAATCTATTTTTTTGACTACTTTTGTATGTTTTGAAGATGTTACATGTGAATCATTAATTTTATTGTCTATTTTCTCATTCGATATTGTTTTAACATCTTTATCAAATAGACTAGCCCATGATTTTTTCCATACATTTACTGTGGGCTCCTCAATTTTAGATTCATTTTTATTCGAGATGCTACTTTCAATTTTTTCAATTGTCCTATTGGAAATTGTATCATTTTTGATTATCTCTGTATTATCTCTTGCATTAATTTCAACTGTTTTTACAGCTGAACTAGGGGGAGTTGAAGGTTTCGAATGTTTTCCTGTCATCTCATTCTGGATAAAAGGATTTGTAATTGATAATGCATTGTAATTGATTACAGATTTTCTACACTCATCTTCTGAAAAAGTTGATATTAGTTGATTCATTATTATATTACATATTCATATTGACCATGAATAATTCTTTTAAGATCTCTATACTTACTTGCAGACAATTTTTGTTTAACTCTACAGGGTAATTTGTATTCACTAGAATTGGTAAATAATATATTATTAATAATACCTCTTCTTCTTCTAACTGAGTTAACTCCAAGAAATGTAGATTCTGAAAAAAAAAAATAACAATATAATAGTGGAAATCATTTTGGAAATTATAATATTTCTGTATATAGTATATCCAAAGTCCCTTGAAATAGTCTATAAAAACGCTTGGCCAGAGATAATTGCAAAACAGTCATAAACCAGTAAGGCGAAATTTATATCCCTCAGTCGAAGCAGAAGGCTGAATGATAATGATGTACAGAGTGATTCACCGCGATGGCTTATTGTTTATGGAAAACTAATAATAATTTTGTGCTGAAAATTTAATCAATTTCAGATTACTACCTTCTTATTTCAAACGGCACACCCAGTATATTATTGCATTATCAGATAGCTTGGTTGATGATAATTTCAGCAATATGGCAATACTTGAGTATAAGCTGAACAGTTCATAAGTTGAAGAGATTCCTACAGATATCTAATGAAAAGTTTTTCGGAAAAATCTTTATTTTTTTATTCATTCAGTCAAATTCACGTAGATATAAAAAGAGAGGGGTCTCAAGCAAACTCTATACTTGAAGAGTTTTCGAGGAAAAATTTCAACTAAGGAAAACTGCAATTTCTCATTGAATGGAGTAGTCTATGACTTCCAGAAAACATGAAAAGAAACTAAAAAGTCGAAATTTCTTGAATTGTAATAAATTTTTCGTTAAGAAAGTTGAAAATTCATAAACCAATAAAAAAAAACTAACTACATAAAATATAACTGATATTTGAAAATATTCGAAGAAATGAAAATATCCCTAAACTAGTATTAAAAAAATTACCTCCATATTCAAACAATTAACTATTTAAACATGAAACTTTCCACTAGAAATATCACTTCAACAACTGTTTATAAAGTAACTCTTTGAAAAATGTTCGCTAAACTGAGGTTACTTACAATTTGTCAACCCGGCATGGTTGACGAACATAGAATATTTTTCTTCTTCTTAACTATGTACAGGTCGAGCCATATACCTAATATTAGGGGCAAGTTGCACCATTTGCCTAAACATTGATTAAAATTTAAACATTGATTAATTTCTGATTTCTCTTGAGAAATCATAGAGTAATCAACGTTTAAATTTTTAATTAATGTTTAGGCAAATGGTGCAACTGGCTCTTTGTCTATTGGGTGAAATATAGAAGAGCGCGTGCGCCGCATATTTTTTTGTTCATTCAGTCAATTTTATGTAGATATAAAAAGAGAGGGGTCTCAAGCAAATTCTATACTTGAGGAGTTTTCGAGGAAAAACTTCAAATAAGGAAAACTGCAATTTCTCATTGAATGGAGTAGTCTATGACCTCAGAAAACATGAAAAGAAACTCAAAAGTCGAAATTTCATGAATTGTAATAAATTTTTCGTTATGATGGTGGAAAATCCATAAACCAATAAAAAAAAACTAACTACATGAAATATAACTGATATTTGAAAATATTCGAATAAATTAAAACAACCCTAAGCTAGTATTGAAAAAATTACCCCCATATTCAAACAATTTTCTATTTAAACATGAAACTTTCCACTAGAAATATCACTTCAACAACTGTTTATAAAGTAATCCTTGGAAGAATATTCGCTAAACTGAGGTTACTTACAATTTGTCAACCCGGCATGTTTGACGAACATAGAATATTTTTCTTCGTCTTAACTATGTACAGGTCGAGCCATATACCTTATATTAGGGGCCAGTTGCACCATTTGCCTAAACATTGATTAAAATTTAAACATTGGTTAATTTCTGATTTCTCTTGAGAAATCATAGAGTAATCAACGTTTAAATTTTTAATTAATGTTTAGGCAAATGGTGCAACTGGCCCTTAGTCTATTAGGTAGAATATAGAAGTGCGCGTGCGCCCCATATTAAATTTCAATAATAATATATATAATAATAATAATAATTTTCAAACAGATAATTTCTAAACTGTGCTCGAAATAAAAAATTCCAATCCCACAAAATTATCTGTATTTCGTTTCTTCATTTCCAGCTCAATTTTATTGTAATCTATGGTCCACAGTTCGCATTGAAAAAGTGTCCAGCGGACAGGATAAATAGAAGGCGCTAGTGTAGCTAGAGGGTATATTTGTATTTTGTGGTTTCTGTAATCTGCATTCCGTGGTTTCATTTTAAGCGTGGTTATATTCATAGATAAATACAAATGTACCCCTTATATTTGGTTATAATTGATTCTGATAGATGTGGCAAGCTGAAAAATAAATATTAAATTCTGTTGATAATTATAACATAGGTAATGAGAAAACCATTTTCTGTTGATATTTCGACATTTCGATCTTCAGCGGAATATAACAATTATGTTAAATTATTATATTTACTTCAATATTATTTTTGTGTCTCCCGACCAATGTACAAATTTCCGAAATTATTTTTTGTTCCCGATAATAGGGACATTCGATCTGCCAACCCAAGAAAGCGAACATAATTTTGTTGGATAGCACATATGCCTACTTATGCGTTTCGTCCCTGGCACACACACCGGACTCATCAGTGTGACTTTGGTATAATTGTGTGTGCCGTGTCACAGACGCTTGGGGAATTTATTATCATCGGGAGCCGCCGGGACTCGAACCCGGCACCTTGTCGCATCTCGGTGAGTGAGTCTACCTCTTAACGTCTAGGCTACCGAATGCTGTGTTTATTGTTGCTATGTGGAGCTTTATGAGAAGCCGCCACACTTTCATCCTTTTTGAAGTTTTCTATGAAATTTACCTTAGAACATAGAATATACTCTTAGAAATTAGCCTTCTAGCTATTCAGTGAATAGTTTTCTATTCAGTGAGTAGTTGATATTTATGAATATTCGTTACTATTCACAGATGATGATTAGATAGTTGAGTAATTAATTATTTGTGAAGTTACGAATGAAAGTTTGAATGATCACTTTTCAGGAATAATTGAAAAAAGATATTGAAATTGGAGATCACATATGTTGAAATTGATAGATACAATTGAATTGTAATTATTCATTTCATAGTAGAAACTGGTATTCGTCCAAAGAAACATGAAAAGAATTGGGATTTTTTAAATAAAAAAAAATAAAACTTGAATATAAGATTCTAACATATGAATTTAGCAATAAAGAGTTCTAATAATAACAATATAAGATACTACATTCGAAATTTAATGCCGTCTTTTTAATCGATTGCAGAGTTTATTCATTTGAAACCTTCCTTTCATATTTCATATGCATTGTCATTTCTAGACATTACTCTATTTCATTGGTCAATTATTGTTTGATTCTGAATTGCGAAACGACGGATTTTTCTATTCTTTTAAATCTGAGGTCTAAAAATGTGAAAGAATTGAATAGACTTGACCAATCCTTATTCAGAAGCAAATTCTAAAAGTTTTAGGCATGTACATTAGTAAATGGTGGAACATCCAAAATGTTACCAAATCGAGGCCTATGCCATTGAATAGTTGGTATCCCAGACAATCGAAACTATTAGCGTACACCAGATGTAAATTATAAGCACAGACCTTTAACTGTAGTAAGAGAGAAATTCAATATATTCTGAGTTCTCATGTCTAATATCCAGGATGATAAAATTTAAAGAAATCCAATCTGACCTTGGACAGATCTTTTTTTTGAGTAATTATTCAACTAAGTTTTGAATTTCAAGTGAATTAGAGGACCAATAGAAGAAAAAAATTTTATAGTAATCAGAGACGAGAATTATCCAAAAAAATTGTTCTGACCCAGGAAAAGGAATAATAGGTTATAAAACGGAAATTAATGAGTGTTTTGTTTTGGGTCATTAAAGATATAGGTTAATTCAGAGTTCATGACTGGTATATTTATGATTTTTGTGAAACAAAAAAAAATTACATGATTCCAGTGCATGAGGTACGATCTTCCAAAATATCCTCATTTATCTAGGTTACAGAAGTAGAAGAACTTAGCGCCGCTGAACACAGGGGGAAATTATAAAGTTTGGTCAAGTTTTTTTTTATTACATTGAGCGAAATTCACCTGATTTCAAGAGCAAAGAAAAAGGAATAAAGAGTCCAAAGTCCTGAAATAGCTAATACTGTTAATGGTTTATTGGAATTTTCACGAAGACGACCTTCTTTTCCTTTCTGAGATCGTAGTTCTTATAAAAATTTAATTTAAGTTTTAGGAAAAGAAATTTCTTCAAAAAAACAAACAAAATTTTACATTCATACAAAGTTCGTTTATTAAAATATAATATTTATTTTTGATATACATATATATATATATATAACATTGTATAGTCAATTTATCTTATTCTCTCGAAATACAATTCATGGCATTACTCATGAAACAACAGAAAAATATTACAATGTTCAGCATCCTTAAATCTAATCTGTACAAATTAACAATTTTATCAATGAATCTTTACACTTCACACCGTATCACTCCTTCGATAAAATAATAAATAAGGAACTCTATCTCCTTGACGTTTAAGAACATCTTCTTCCGTAACTCTGTTTATTTTAGAGTCATCAAACCTCAACTATGTATTATACCCCGAATGGAAAGTATCTGCTATATAATGCCCATAGCTGGCCTCCTTTCCTACATGGTATACTACAGATATTAATTTATATTGTCTCTCCGCTGAAGTATTCGTCCTTCCAGATAATATTTTAGAATCAATCTGCAGATTGATGGGAAATTCTATAGTCTTCATTATTTTAGTGCAGCCATTCATTCTGTATTCAAAGCATTTCAAATGTAATACTAAAACTACAGGCAACTTCTCTATCATCACTTGCTGCCATGCTTCAACCGTTTCTTTCGTTTTCGATGATGTCAGACCCTCTAGTTTGTTCTTGGTTGTAAGGCCTTCTAATGCTTCAGCTATGTTATTTGCTTTCTTAATATTTAATGGCAATGTTAGGAATGGTTCAATATCTTCTGAAGTTTCGTCTCCGATTTTAAGGATTCTTGAACAGAGAAGTCCTCCGAATATATCACTAATCGGTGTCTTGTCCATTTGTATTTCTCTTGTTACATTCCCTTCGTTCCTAGGACCAATAACTTTCCAATCATCCACATCTATTTTCACTTCTTTTTTAGCTGCTTGAATATTTTCGTCATGGCTTATCAATTTCATTATTCCCATCATTTCATCATTGAGTTCATTCAACAGAAGGCCCAAGAATTCTTCGGCGTCTTCTTGTCGGCCTTCAACAAGGAAAGAATCGCTACGTGTTCCGTTTAGCATCGTATAAAACGATGAGGCCTCAAACGAATTGCCATTGTCTATATTGACGAAAGTTTGCTTCTTGTTCTTCTTTTTTGAACGTGACTTGCGTCTTACATTGGGCAGATTATCGAAGTTATTCATAAATTTACACCTGGATTAGTTGAATAATGAAAATACATATATAAAATTGTTATTCAATCAGAGTTGCAAATTATATTTATTTATACTTACATATTTTCACTCATTGTTATTGATTTCAGTGCATTATTGTTAGTGAAGTTCTCTGATAGCCGTTTGAGGAGATTACAAAGTGGTGGGCAAGCAAGTAAGGCTTGTAATATTGAGTTTATATAACAAAAGTTACTTTTGTTTCGTAAACACCTGGGTTTAAAACTGGTTTGCGTCCCAGCAATTTAATAGTTCTTGAGAAATTCTGAAAATTCAAAAATATTACTAACCATGATAGAAACTTGAATTTTCACTGATATCTGTAGGTGAAAACCAAAGCATTCCACTTTTCATCGAGTAAAATGGGTTCAACTAAGTAAAATAATTATCTACTGTAGATGTAAGCAAATTGTTAGTTGAAAGTAAGATAAATATATAAAAAAAGATATGGTTTTGAACTCACCTCCTAACATATGAGTGGCTGAATCTATTTTTTAGACTACTTTTGTATGTTTTGAAGATGTTACATGTGAATCATTAATTTTATTGTCTATTTTCTCATTCGATATTGTTTTAACATCTTTATCAAATAGACTAGCCCATGATTTTTTCCATACATATACTGTGGGCTCCTCAATTTTAGATTCATTTTTATTCGAGATGCTACTTTCAATTTTTTCAATTGTCCTATTGGAAATTGTATCATTTTTGATTATCTCTGTATTATCTCTTGCATTAATTTCAACTGTTTTTACAGCTGAACTAGGGGGAGTTGAAGGTTTCGAATGTTTTCCTGTCATCTCATTCTGGATAAAAGGATTTGTGATTGATAATGCATTGTAATTGATTACAGATTTTCTACACTCATTTTCTGAAGAAGTTGATATTAGTTGATTCATTATTATATTACATATTCATATTGACCATGAATAATTCTTTTAAGATCTCTATACTTACTTGCAGAAAATTTTTGTTTAACTCTACAGGGTAATTTGTATTCACTAGAATTGGTATATAATATATTATTAATAATACCTCTTCTTCTTCTAACTGAGTCAACTCCAAGAAATGTAGATTCTGAAAAAAAAAATAACAATATAATAGTGGAAATCATTTTGGAAATTATAATATTTCTGTATATAGTATATCCAAAGTCCCTTGAAATAGTCTATAAAAACGCTTGGCCAGAGATAATTGCAAAAAAGTCATAAACCAGTAAGGCGAAATTTATATCCCTCGGTGGAAGCAGAAGGCTGAATGATAATGATGTACAGAGTGATTCACCGCGATGGCTTATTGTTTATGGAAAACTAATAATAATTTTGTGCTGAAAATTTAATCAATTTCAGATTACTACCTTCTTATTTCAAACGGCACACCCAGTATATTATTGCATTATCAGATAGCTTGGTTGATGATAATTTCAGCAATATGGCAATACTTGAGTATAAGCTGAACAGTTCATAAGTTGAAGAGATTCCTATAGATATCTAATGAAAAGTTTTTCGGAAAAATCTTTATTTTTTTATTCATTCAGTCAAATTTACGTAGATATAAAAAGAGAGGGGTCTCAAGCAAACTCTATACTTGAAGAGTTTTCGAGGAAAAACTTCAACTAAGGAAAACTGCAATTTCTCATTGAATGGAGTAGTCTATGACTTCCAGAAAACATGAAAAGAAACTAAAAAGTCGAAATATCTTGAATTGTAATAAATTTTTCGTTAAGAAAGTTGAGAATTCATAAACCAATAAAAAAAAACTAACTACATAAAATATAACTGATATTTGAAAATATTCGAAGAAATGAAAATATCCCTAAACTAGTATTAAAAAAATTACCTCCATATTCAAACAATTAACTATTTAAACATGAAACTTTCCACTAGAAATATCACTTCAACAACTGTTTATAAAGTAACTCTTTGAAGAATGTTCGCTAAACTGAGGTTACTTACAATTTGTCAACCCGGCATGGTTGACGAACATAGAATATTTTTCTTCTTCTTAACTATGTACAGGTCGAGCCATATACCTAATATTAGGGGCAAGTTGCACCATTTGCCTAAACATTGATTAAAATTTAAACATTGATTAATTTCTGATTTCTCTTGAGAAATCATAGAGTAATCAACGTTTAAATTTTTAATTAATGTTTAGGCAAATGATGCAACTGGCTCTTTGTCTATTGGGTGAAATATAGAAGTGCGCGTGCGCCGCATATTTTTTTGTTCATTCAGTCAATTTTATGTAGATATAAAAAGAGAGGGGTCTCAAACAAATTCTATACTTGAGGAGTTTTCGAGGAAAAACTTCAACTAAGGAAAACTGCAATTTCTCATTGAATGGAGTAGTCTATGACTTCAGAAAACATGAAAAGAAACTCAAAAGTCGAAATTTCATGAATTGTAATAAATTTTTCGTTATGATGGTGGAAAATCCATAAACCAATAAAAAAAAACTAACTACATGAAATATAACTGATATTTGAAAATATTCGAATAAATTAAAACAACCCTAAGCTAGTATTGAAAAAATTACCCCCATATTCAAACAATTTTCTATTTAAACATGAAACTTTCCACTAGAAATATCACTTCAACAACTGTTTATAAAGTAACTCTTGGAAGAATATTCGCTAAACTGAGGTTACTTACAATTTGTCAACCCGGCATGGTTGACGAACATAGAATATTCTTCTTCGTCTTAACTATGTACAGGTCGAGCCATAAACCTTATATTAGGGGCCAGTTGCACCATTTGCCTAAACATTGATTAAAATTTAAACATTGATTAATTTCTGATTTCTCTTGAGAAATCATAGAGTAATCAACGTTTAAATTTTTAATTAATGTTTAGGCAAATGGTGCAACTGGCCCTTAGTCTATTAGGTAGAATATAGAAGTGCGCGTGCGCTTCATATTAAATTTCAATAATAATATATATAATAATAATAATAATTTTCAAACAGATAATTTCTAAACTGTGCTCGAAATAAAAAATTCCAATCCCACAAAATCATCTGTATTTCGTTTCTTCATTTCCAGCTTAATTTTATTGTAATCTATGGTCCACAGTTCGCATTGAAAAAGTGTCCAGCTGACAGGATAAATAGAAGGCGCTAGTGTAGCTAGAGGGTATATTTGTATTTTGTGGTTTCTGTAATCTGCATTCCGTGGTTTCATTTTAAACGTGGTTATATTCATAGATAAATACAAATGTACCCCTTA
Organism: Harmonia axyridis; assembly: GCF_914767665.1. Classification (NCBI taxonomy): domain Eukaryota; kingdom Metazoa; phylum Arthropoda; class Insecta; order Coleoptera; family Coccinellidae; genus Harmonia; species Harmonia axyridis. The sequence goes on along the minus strand of NC_059502.1, from coordinate 44,860,934 downwards.
TATATGAATATAATTGATTCTGATAGATGTGGCAAGCTGAAAAATAAATATTATATTCTGTTGATAATTAAAACATAGGTAATGAGAAAACCATTTTCTGTTGATATTTCGACATTTCGATCTTCAGCGGAATATAACAATTATGTTAAATTATTATATTTACTTTAATATTATTTTTGTGTCTCCCGACCAATGTACAAATTTCCGAAATTATTTTTTGTTCCCGATAATAGGGACATTCGATCTGCCAACCCAAGAAAGCGAACATACTTTTGTTGGATAGCACATATGCCTACTTATGCGTTTCGTCCCTGGCACACACACCGGAGTCATCAGTGTGACTTTGGTATGATTGTGTGTGCCGTGTCACAGACGCTTGGGGAATTTATTATCATCGGGAGCCGCCGGGACTCGAACCCGGCACCTTGTCGCATCTCGGTGAGTGAGTCTACCTCTTAACGTCTAGGCTACCGAATGCTGTATTTATTGTTGCTATGTGGAGCTTTATGAGAAGCCGCCACACTTTCTCCTTTTTTGAAGTTTTTTATGAAATTTACCTTAGATCATAGATTATACTCTAATAAATTAGCCTTCTAGCTATTCAGTGAATAGTTTTCTATTCAGTGAGTAGTTGATATTTATGAATATTCGTTACTATTCACTGATGATGATTAGATAGTTGAGTAATTAATCATTTGTGAAGTTAAGAATGAAAGTTTGAATGATCACTTTTCAGGAATAATTGAAAAAAAATATTGAAATTGTGGATCACATATGTTGAAATTGATAGATACAATTGAATTGTAATCATTCATTTCATAGTAGAAACTGGTATTCGTCCAAAGAAACATGAATAGAATTGGGATTTTATAAATAAAAAAATATAAAAATTGAATATAAGATTCTAACATATGAATTTAGCAATAAGCAGTTTATTCATTTGAAACCTTGCTTTCATATTTCATATGCATTGTCATTTCTAGACATTACTCTATTTCATTGGTCAATTATTGTTTGATTCTGAATTGCGAAAAGACGAATTTTTCTATTTTTTTAAATCTGAGGTCTAAAAATGTAAAAGAATTGAATAGACTTGACCAATCCTTATTCAGAAGCAAATTCTAGAGGTTTTAGGCATTTACATTAGTAAATGGTGGAACATCCAAAATGTTACCAAATCGAGGCCTATGCCATTGAATAGTTGGTATCCCAGACAATCGAAACTACTAGCGTACACCAGATGTAAATTATAAGCACAGACCTTTAACTGTAGTAAGAGAGAAATTCAATATATTCTGAGTTCTCATGTCTAATATCCAGAATAATAAAATTTGAAGAAATCCAATCTGACCTTGGACAGAACTTTTTTTTGAGTAATTATTCAACTAAGTTTTTATTTTCAAGTGAATTAGAGGACCAATAGAAAAAAGAAATTTTATAGTATTCAGAGACGAGAATTCTCCAAAAAAATTGTTCTGACCCAGGAAAAGGAATAATAGGTTATAAAACGGAAATTAATGAGTGTTTTGTTCTGGGTCATTATAGATATAGGTTAATTCAGAGTTCACGACTGGTATATTTGTGATATTTGTGAAACAAAAAAAAATTACATGATTCTTGTGCATGAAGTACGATCTTCCAAAATATCCTCATTTATCTAGGTTACAGAAGTAGGAGAACGTAGCGCCGCTGAACACAGGGGAAAATTATAAACTTTGGTCAAGTTTTTTTTTATACATTGAGCGAAATTCACCTGATTTCAAGAGCAAAGAAAAAGGAATAAAGAGTCCAAAGTCCTGAAATAGCTAATACTGTTTATGGTTGATTGGAATTTTCACGAAGACGATCTTTTTTTCCTTCTGAGATAGTAGTTCTTGCAAAAATTTAATTTAAGTTTTAGGAAAAGAAATTTCTTCAAAAAAAACAAACAAAATTTTACATTTATACAAAGTTCGTTTATTAAAATATAATATTTGTTTTTTATATACATATACATATACATATACATATACATATACATATATATAACATTGTAAAGTCAATTAATCATATTCTCCCGAAATACAATACATGGCATTACTCATGAAACAACAGAAAAATATTACAATGTTCAGCATCCTTGAATCTAATCTGTACAAATTAACAACTATATCAATGAATCTTTACACTTCACACCGTATCACTCCTTCGATAAAATAATAAATAAGGAACTCTATCTCCTTGACGTTTAAGAACATCTTCTTCTGTAATTCTGTTTATTTTAGAGTCATCAAACCTCAACCATGTATTATACCCCGAATGGAAAGTATCTGCTATATAATGCCCATAGCTGGCCTCCTTTCCTACATGGCATACTACAGATATTAATTTATATTGTCTCTCCGCTGAAGCATTCGTCCTTCCAGATAATATTTTAGAATCAATCTGCAGATTGATGGGAAATTCTATAGTCTTCATTATTTTAGTGCAGCCATTCATTCTGTATTCGAAGCATTTCAAATGTAATACTTAAACTACAGGCAACTTCTCTATCATCACATGCTGCCATGCTTCAACCGTTTCTTTCGTTTTCGATGATGTCAGACCCTTTAGTTTGTTCTTGGTTGTAAGGCCTTTTAAAGCTTCAGCTATGTTATTTGCTTTCTTAATATTTAATGGCAATGTTAGGAATGGTTCAATATTTTCTGAAGTTTCGTCTCCGGTTTTATGGATTCTTGAACAGAGAAGTCCTCCGAATATATCACTAATCGGTGTCTTGTCCATTTGTATTTCTCTTGTTACATTCCCTTCGTTCCTAGGACCAATCATCCACATCTATTTTCACTTCTTGAATATTTTCGTCATGAATAATCAATTTCATTATTCCCATCATTTCATCATTGAGTCCATTCAACAGAAGGCCCAAGAATTCTTCGGCGTCTTCTTATTGGCCTTCAACAAGGAAAGAATCGCTACGTGTTCCGTTTAGCATCGTATAAAACGATGAGGCCTCAAACGAATTGCCATTGTCTATATTGACGAAAGTTTGCTTCTTGTTTTTCTTTTTTGAACGTGACTCGCGTCTTACATTGGGCAGATTATCGAAGTTATTCATAAATTTACACCTGGAATAATTGAATAATGAAAATACATATATAAAATTGTTATTCAATCAAAGTTGCAAATTATATTAATTTATACTTACATATTTTCACTCATTGTTATTGATTTCAGTGCATTATTGTGAGTGAAGTTCTCTGATAGCCGTTTGAGGAGATTACAAAGTGGTGGGCAAGCAAGTAAGGCTTGTAATATTGAGTTTATATAACGAAAGTTACTTTTGTTTCGTAAACCCCTGGGTTTAAAACTGGTTTGGGTCCCATCAATTTTATAGTTCTTGAGAAATTCTGAAAATTAAAAAATATTACTAACCATGATAGAAACTTGAATTTTCACTGATATTTGTAGGTGAAAACCAAAGCATTCCACTTTTCATCAAGTAAAATGGGTTCAACTAAGTAAAATAATTATCTTCTGTAGATGTAAGCAAATTGTTAGTTGAAAGTAAGATGAATATATAAAAAAAGATATGGTTTTGAACTCACCTCCTATTATATGAGTGGCTGAATCTATTTTTTTGACTACTTTTGTATGGTTCAAATATGTTTCATGTGAATCATTAATTTTATTATCTATTTTCTCATTCGATATTGTTTTAACATTTTTATCAAATAGACTAGCCCATGATTTTTTCCATACATTTACTGTGGGCTCCTCAATTTTAGATTCATTTTTATTCGAGATGCTACTTTCAATTTTTTCAATTGTCCTATTGGAAATTGTATCATTTTTGATTATCTCTGTATTATCTCTTGCATTAATTTCAACTGTTTTTACAGCTGAACTAGGGGGAGTTGAAGGTTTCGAATGTTTTCCTGTCATCTCATTCTGGATAGAAGGATTTGTAATTGATAATGCATTGTAATTGATTACAGATTTTCTACACTCATTTTCTGAAAAAGTTGATATAAGTTGATTCATTATTATATTACATATTCATTTTGACCATGAATAATTCTTTTAAGATCTCTATACTTACTTGCAGAAAATTTTTGTTTAACTCTACAGGGTAATTTGTATTCACTAGAATTGCTAAATAATATATTATTTATAATACGGACCTCTTCTTCTTCTAACGCAGTTAGAATGTAGAATTAGAAATGTAGATTCTGAAAAAAAAAATAACAATATAATAGTTGTAATCATTTTGGAAATTATAATATTTCTGTATATAGTATATCCAAAGTCCCTTGAAATAGTCTATAAAAACGCTTGGCCAGAGATAATTGCAAAACAGTCATAAACCAGTAAGGCGAAATTTATATCCCTCAGTGGAAGCAGAAGGCTGAATGATAATGATGTACAGAGTGATTCACCGCGATGGCTTATTGTTTTTGGAAAACTAATAATAATTTTGTGCTGAAAATTTAATCAATTTCAGATTACTACCTTCTTATTTCAAACGGCACACCCAGTATATTATTGCATTTTCAGATAGCTTGGTTGATGATAATTTCAGCAATATGGCAATACTTGAGTATAAGCTGAACAGTTCATAAGTTGAAGAGATTCCTATAGATATCTAATGAAAAGTTTTTCGGGAAAATCTATATTTTTTTGTTCATTCAGTCAAATTTACGTAGATATAAAAAGAGAGGGGTCTCAAGCAAACTCTATACTTGAAGAGTTTTCGAGGAAAAACTTCAAATAAGGAAAACTGCAATTTCTCATTGAATGGAGTAGTCTATGACTTCCAGAAAACATGAAAACAAACTGAAAAGTCGAAATTTCATGAATTGTGATAAATTTTTTGTTATGATGGTGGAAAATCCATAAACCAATAAAAAAAACTAACTACATGAAATATAACTGATATTTGAAAATATTCGAATAAATTAAAACAACCCTAAGCTAGTATTAAAAAAATTACCTCCATATTCAAACAATTTTCTATTCAAACATGAAACTTTCCACTAGAAATATCACTTCAACAACTGTTTATAAAGTAACTCTTGGAAGAATGTTCGCTAAACTGAGGTTACTTACAATTTGTCAACCCGGCATGGTTGACGAACATAGAATATTTTTCTTCTTCTTAACTATGTACAGGTCGAGCCATATACCTTATATTAGGGGCCAGTTGCACCATTTGCCTAAACATTGATTAAAATTTAAACATTGATTATTTTCTGATTTCTCTTGAGAAATCATAGAGTAATCAACGTTTAAATTTTTAATTAATGTTTAGGCAAATGGTGCAACTGGCCCTTAGTCTATAAGGTAGAATATAGAAGTGCGCGTGCGCCTCATATTAAATTTCAATAATAATATATATAATCATAATAATAATTTTCGAACAGATAGTTTCTAAACTGTGCTCGAAATAAAAAATTCCAATCCCACAAAATTATCTGTATTTCGTTTCTTCATTTCCAGCTTAATTTAATTGTTATCTATGGTCCACAGTTCGCATTGAAAAAGTGTCCAGCGGACAGGATAAATAGATGGCGCTAGTGTAGCTTGGGGTATATTTGTATTTTGTGGTTTCTGTAATCTGCATTCCGTGATTTCATTTTAAGCGTGGTTATATTCATAGATAAATACAAATGTACCCCTTATATATGGTTATAATTGATTCTGATAGATGTGGCAAGCTGAAAAATAAATATTTAATTCTGTTGATAATTATAACATAGGTAATGAGAAAACCATTTTCTGTTGATATTTCGACATTTCGATCTTTAGCGGAATATAACAATTATGTTAAATTATTATATTTACTTTAATATTATTTTTGTGTCTCCCGACCAAAGTACAAATTTCCGAAATTAATTTTTGTTCCCGATGATAGGGACATTCGATCTGCCAACCCAAGAAAGCGAACATACTTTTGTTGGATAGCACATATGCCTACTTATGCGTTTCGTCCCTGGCACACACACCGGACTCATCAGTGTGACTTTGGTATAATTGTGTGTGCCGTGTCACAGACGCTTGGGGAATTTATTATCATCGGGAGCCGCCGGGACTCGAACCCGGCACCTTGTCGCATCTCGGTGAGTGAGTCTACCTCTTAACGTCTAGGCTACCGAATGCTGTGTTTATTGTTGCTATGTGGAGCTTTATGAGAAGCCGCCACACTTTCATCCTTTTTGAAGTTTTTTATGAAATTTACCTTAGAACATAGAATATACTCTTAGAAATTAGCCTTCTAGCTATTCAGTGAATAGTTTTCTATTCAGTGAGTAGTTGATATTTATGAATATTCGTTACTATTCACTGATGATGATTAGATAGTTGAGTAATTAATCATTTGTGAAGTTAAGAATGAAAGTTTGAATGATCACTTTTCAGGAATAATTGAAAAAAGATATTGAAATTGGAGATCACATATGTTGAAATTGATAGATACAATTGAATTGTAATTATTCATTTCATAGTAGAAACTGGAATTCGTCCAAAGAAACATGAATAGAATTGGGATTTTATAAATAAAAAAATAAAAAAATTGAATATAAGATTCTAACATATGAATTTAGCAATAAAGAGTTCTAATAATAACAATATAAGATTCTACATTCGAAATTTAATGCCGTCTTTTTAATCGATTGCAGAGTTTATTCATTTGAAACCTTGCTTTCATATTTCATATGCATTGTCATTTCTAGACATTACTCTATTTCATTGGTCAATTATTGTTTGATTCTGAATTGCGAAACGACGAATTTTTCTATTCTTTTAAATCTGAGGTCTAAAAATGTAAAAGAATTGAATAGACTTGACCAATCCTTATTCAGAAGCAAATTCTAGAGGTTTTAGGCATGTACATTAGTAAATGGTGGAACATCCGAAATGTTACCAAATCGAGGCCTATGCCATTGAATAGTTGGTATCCCAGACAATCGAAACTACTAGCGTACACCAGATGTAAATTATAAGCACAGACCTTCAACTGTAGTAAGAGAGAAATTCAATATATTCTGAGTTCTCATGTCTAATATCCAGGATAATAAAATTTAAAGAAATCCAATCTGACCTTGGACAGAACTTTTTTTTGAGTAATTATTCAACTAAGTTTTGATTTTCAAGTGAATTAGAGGACCAATAGAAAAAAGAAATTTTATAGTAATCAGAGACGAGAATTCTCCAAAAAAATTGTTCTGACCCAGGAAAAGGAATAATAGGTTATAAAACGGAAATTAATGAGTGTTTTGTTTTGGGTCATTATAGATATAGGTTAATTCAGAGTTCATGACTGGTATATTTGTGATTTTTGTGAAACAAAAAAAAATTACATGATTCGAGTGCATGAGGTACGATCTTCCAAAATATCCTCATTTATCTAGGTTACAGAAGTAGGAGAACGTAGCGCCGCTGAACACAGGGGAAAATTATAAACTTTGGTCAAGTTTTTTTTTATAACATTGAGCGAAATTCACCTGATTTCAAGAGCAAAGAAAAAGGAATAAAGAGTCCAAAGTCCTGAAATAGCTAATACTGTTTATGGTTGATTGGAATTTTCACGAAGACGATCTTTTTTTCCTTCTGAGATAGTAGTTCTTGCAAAAATTTGATTTAAGTTTTAGGAAAAAAAATTTCTTCAAAAAAAACAAACAAGATTTTACATTTATACAAAGTTCGTTTATTAAAATATAATATTTATTTTTATATACATAAACATATATATAACATTGTAAAGTCAATTTATCATATTCTCCCGAAATACAATACATGGCATTACTCATGAAACAACAGAAAAATATCACAATGTTCAGCAGCCTTAAATCTAATCTGTACAAATTAAGAACTATATCAATGAATCTTCACACTTTACACCGTATCACTCCTTCTATGAAAAAATAAATAAGGAACTCTATCTCCTTGACGTTTAAGAACATCTTCTTCCGTAACTCTGTTTATTTGAGAGTCATCAAACCTCAACCATGTATTATACCCCGAATGGAAAGTATCTGCTATATAATGCCCATAGCTGGCCTCCTTTCCTACATGGTATACTACAGATTTGGTATAAGGGACTGTTCTTATTCCCATCTTTTTGTTTAATGAACAATTATCCAAGTAAGCCATTCCACGTTGTTGATTTTCTTAGACTCGGATGTCACGCAGGTAGCTATAATCTCCCACGTGGTAAGGTCAATTGCTGCTGTAACCACAAATGCACGACTGACTTCTGTTGTTGATTTCATTTGTTTGTTATTTCCTTCAATGTTTCTCATTCTAACACTTCTCATCGTATTGCACAGGGACGAAAGCTTGTCATACGTGTCTAAGGAAATCACATTGGTATAAGGGACTGTTCTTATTGTCCCTGTGCAATACGATGAAAAGTGTTAGAATGAGAAACATTGAAAAAAATAACAAACGAATGAAATCAACAACAGAAGTCAGTCGTGCATTTGTGGTTACAGCAGCAATTGACCTTACCACGTGGGAGATTATAGCTACCTGCGTAACATCCGAGTCCAAGAAAATCAACAATGTGGAACGGCTTACTAGGATAATTGTTCATTAAACAAAAAGAAGGGAATAAGAACAGTCCCTTATACCAAACTGGTTTCCTTAGACACGTGTGTCAAGCTCTCGTCCCTGTGCAATACGATGAAAAGTGTTAGAATGAGAAACATTGAAGGAAATAACAAACAAATGAAATCAACAACAGAAGTCAGTCGTGCATTTATGGTTACAGCAGCAATTGACCTTACCACGTTAAAGATTATAGCTACCTGCGTGTCATCCGAGTCCAAGAAAATCAACAATGTGGAATGGCTTACTTGGATAATTGATCATCATACAGAAAGAAGGGAATGAGAACAGTGTCTTATACCAATGTGGTTTCCATAGACACGTGTGTCAAGCTTTCGTCCCTGTGCAATACGATGAAAAGTGTTAGAATGAGAAACATAGAAGGAAATAACAAACAAATGAAATCAACAACAGATGTCAGTCGTGCATTTGTGGTTACAGCAGCAATTGACCTTACCACGTGGGAGATTATAGCTACCTGCGAGACATCCGAGTCCAAGAAAATCAAAAATGTGGAATGGCCTACTCGGATAATTGTTGATTAAACAAAAAAAAGGAAATAAGAACAGTCCTTTATACCAAAGTGGTTTCCTTAGACACGTGTGTCAAGCTTTCATCCCTCAGCAATACGACAAAAAGTGTTAGAGTAAGAAACATTGAAGGAAATAACAAACGAATGAAATGAACAACAGAAGTCAACCGTCCAGTTTTGGTTACAGCAGCAATTGACCTTACCACGTGGGAGGAAATCAAAAATGTGGAATGGCTTATTAAGAAATATTGGAGGAAATAACAAACAAATGAAATCAACAACAGAAGTCAGCCGTCCAATTGTGGTTACAGCAGCAATTGACCTTACCTCGTGGGAGATTATAGCTACCCGCGTGTCATCCGAGTCCAAAAAAATCAACAATGTGGAATGGCTTACTTGGATAATTGTTCATTAAACAAAAAGAAAGGGAATAAGAACAGTCCCTTATACCAAAGTGGTTTCCTTAGACACGTGTGTCAAGCTCTCGTCCTTGTGCAATACGATGAAAAGTGTCAGAATGAGAAACATAGAATGAAATAACAAACAATTGAAATCAACAACCGAAGTCAGTCGTGCATTTGTGGTTACAGCAGCAATTGACCTTACCACGTGGGAGATTATAGCTACCTGCGAGACATCCGAGTCCAAGAAAATCAACAATGTGGAATGGCCTACTCGGATAATTGTTGATTAAACAAAAAAAAGGAAATAAGAACAGTCCTTTATACCAAAGTGGTTTCCTTAGACACGTGTGTCAAGCTTTCATCCCTCAGCAATACGATGAAAAGTGTTAGAATGAGAAACACTGAAGAAAATAACAAACGAATGAAATCAACAACAGAAGTCAGTCGTGCATTTGTGGTTACAGCAGCAACTGACCTTACCACGTGGGATATTATAGCTACCTGCGTGACATCCGAGTCCAAGAAAATCAACAATGTGGAATGGCTTACTTGGATAACTGTTCATTAAACAAAAAGAAGGGAATAAGAACAGTCCCTTATACCAAAGTGGTTTCCTTAGACACGCGTGTCAAGCTTTCGTCCCTGTGCAATACGATGAGAAGTGTAAGAATGAGAAACATAAAAGGAAATAACAAACAAATGAAATCAACAACAGAAGTCAGTCGTGCATTTGTGGTTACAGCAGCAATTGACCTTACCACGTGGGAGATTATAGCTACCTGCGAGACAACCGAGTCCAAGAAAATCAACAATGTGGAATGGCCTACTCGGATAATTGTTGATTAAACAAAAAAAAGGAAATAAGAACAGTCCTTTATACCAAAGTGGTTTCCTTAGACACGTGTGTCAAGCTTTCATCCCTCAGCAATACGACAAAAAGTGTTAGAGTAAGAAACATTGAAGGAAATAACAAACGAATGAAATGAACAACAGAAGTCAACCGTCCAGTTTTGGTTACAGCAGCAATTGACCTCACCACGTGGGAGGTAATCAAAAATGTGGAATGGCTTAATAAGAAATATTGGAGGAAATAACAAACAAATGAAATCAACAACAGAAGTCAGCCGTCCAATTGTGGTTACAGCAGCAATTGACCTTACCTCGTGGGAGATTATAGCTACCCGCGTGTCATCCGAGTCCAAGAAAATCAACAATGTGGAATGGCTTACTTGGATAATTGTTCATTAAACAAAAAGAAAGGGAATAAGAACAGTCCCTTATACCAAAGTGGTTTCCTCAGACACGTGTGTCAAGCTTTCGTCCTTGTGCAATACGATGAAAAGTGTCAGAATGAGAAACATAGAATGAAATAACAAACAAATGAAATCAACAACCGAAGTCAGTCGTGCATTTGTGGTTACAGCAGCAATTGACCTTACCACGTGGGAGATTATAGCTACCTGCGAGACATCCGAGTCCAAGAAAATCAACAATGTGGAATGGCCTACTCGGATAATTGTTGATTGAACAAAAAAAAGGAAATAAGAACAGTCCTTTATACCAAAGTGGTTTCCTTAGACACGTGTGTCAAGCTTTCATCCCTCAGCAATACGATGAAAAGTGTTAGAATGAGAAACACTGAAGAAAATAACAAACGAATGAAATCAACAACAGAAGTCAGTCGTGCATTTGTGGTTACAGCAGCAATTGACCTTACCACGTGGGATATTATAGCTACCTGCGTGACATCCGAGTCCAAGAAAATCAACAATGTGGAATGGCTTACTTGGATAACTGTTCATTAAACAAAAAGAAGGGAATAAGAACAGTCCCTTATACCAAAGTGGTTTCCTTAGACACGCGTGTCAAGTTTTCGTCCCTGTGCAATACGATGAAAAGTGTTAGAATGAGAAACATTGAAGGAAATAACAAACAAATGAAATCAACAACAGAAGTCTGTAAAGTGAAATCACACGTATGCCTGTCGGCTGCTCAGTTGATACGGTGAGGGTGTGGGCACCAAATGAACTTGTAAAAATATGAAAAAATATTAGTACTGAATAACAATGTACCAAATTCTGTCGGATCAAATGTATAACAAAAAATTTCCACTCAGCAAGATTTAGAAAAGAAAAAAAATTATGTCAAGCCAACGCACCCCTTGAGGGCACCGCGTTGGGCGCCAATTGTGTAAAGTGAAATCACACGTATGCCTGTCGGCTGCTCAGTTGATACGGTGAGGGTGTGGGCACCAAATGAACTTGTTAACTTGACTAATTAATTGTTGGGCGCCAGGCTTACTAAAGTAAACCAAATTTCATAAAAATGAAATTTCTAAAAAAAAATATTAATAGAGATGATAAAAAAAAAAATGAAGTTAAGTAAGAGAAACGGGAGATAGATAAGAAAGATCTTGCTTAGGTTTAAGAAATAAAACGAATTAAATTTTACAAATATATTAAAACTATTCAAAAAAAATATTGCTGAAGGCTGAGAAAAAAATAAATTCAGAATTTACAAAAAAAATATTGCTGAAGGCTGAGAAAAAAAAATAAACTCAGAACATTTACAAATGATGAAAATTTCACTGATCTTACAATTCGGATATTAGGTCTCCAGACAGAATTTGGAATAAGTAGGTTATCGAAAGATGAATTTTGATATCTCACGTGGTAGATCTTGTTTCTCAATTTTGATAGTTGCTTGATATCAGAATATTGCTCTTGGATCGAAGTGGTGAAAAACAATTCAAATCTCGGGTTCCAATTTGGTGGATGCTCGCCTGAAGTGAAACTCAACGGCACTTGCAGTATTTCGTCCAAATATTAGATGAAGGTTTCTGTGTAACCTTGATCAGGATGAAGATTCAGTGCAGCCTGGTTAGGAACTTGTACAGGAATTGTGGAATCTTCTTCGTATCAAAATGGATGCTTGAGCATGCGTGGAGAGAAAAATTCAGGAAATTAGATTTGTACAATTGTTGGAGATAAAAATGTTCTGGTTGAATTTAGAAAAAAGTATCAAAAGTATTGTATAAAATTTGGAATTGACAGAAATTATAAACTATTATATGAAAATGAGTTACTTATTGAATACTTTCCGGAAAGTGAAAAAAACTTATGTTATAAGAAACAATTAAATACAAAGAATAAAAAAAATGTACATATGATCCGAGAGTTATTATAAGAAGGAAATCTATTTAATTTGAATGAAATTTATAGTTAATTACAGCAAGAAAGGGAATATGTACTTCCTGGCGGCTCTCAAAAGAAAGAAGGAAAAAAAAATCCTTACACACTACTGTGTGTTAAGAGAAAAAAAGAAAAGAGACAATGGAATATCAAATTAAACTATCAGATATCAAATCGTTAGATAGAATTACTGTTATTCAAAGAAATAATTAGGTAATATTCAATATCTAATATTAAGGTACTCAACCATACGTAAAGCCACCAAAAAATATCACACTCACTCTCCACCTGTTTTCAATCAGTCGTCAAATTCATAATGATCCTCTTTCAGCTGAAATCTGAAAAATTTCCACATTGAACGACAATCTCCGCGCACTCTCTGTATCAAATATGAGAATCGATAGTGTTCGATAAATTACATCGGGGATCAGTGGCGTTTCTTGAACATGAGCTGGGCAAAATTATATACGGTCCGTTGAATCGTTACACACCACCCCAACTGGGCGAAAAAAAATTTGGAAACTTTAGAAGTTTACAATATTTTTTTTTTTTATTTTTCAATTCGCTATACAGCAAAGGAAATGACTTAAGAAGCAACAAATTTAAATCAGACTCAATATTCACATTATATGAAAAGATACGATGCAAGGAAAACTTTGAGAGATACAGATAGGTAAGATAAATAAGGCATGTTACATAAATCAAAATGATATGAAAAATGCATTGATTCCCAAATATCATAAATACCGAAGTAATTCAGAATCAACACAACATATCCCTGCTGAATAGTTCATATCATGAAAGCACAAATTTTCCATAAAGGAGCTATCAAAGATAGATTCTTTCATAACATTACACCATCCAACAGTAACTCATTATGTATCCACGCATAATACTTGCAATAGAGAAAAATAGAGAAAATAGTTATGAGTCATCCGAATCAGCGCTAAAGTACTCCTCCTCAGCCGAATCCGAATCATCATCATAAGATGATTTAAGATCTTTAATGTGCCAACGACCCAAATCGTTACCATCCACGTCCTTAAGCTCGTATACCAAATCTGAAACAACCCTAGTAATAATGCATGGCAAATATTTAGGAGCTAATTTCGCAGAATAATTATTAGCCGCTGAAGACAAAGTTACATTTCTTTTCCAGACTTTATCGCCGACATAAAATCTTACTTTTCGTTTTCTTAAATTGTATTGATGAGCATTTCTAAGATAGGCCTGATGTAATTTCTTGCGAATATCTACAAATAATTCGGGCAGTTTCTGCACATCATCAATGCGTTGAGACTTCTCAGATATAGAAATTGTATTATTTTGATTATCAGAAATTTTTCCATAGAAATCTCCAGTAACGGGAATATTTCTAGCGAAATTAAGGAAAGCCGGAGAATAACCAGTGACATCATGTTTTGCCAACCTGATGGCCTGAGCCACTTTAAATATAGAAGAATCCCAGGTTTTATGATTTTCATGAATATAACACCGAATCGAGGTTACAATAACTTTGTTGACTCTTTCCGTGAAATTAACTTGGGGATGATATTTAGCATTATACCAAATTTTCTGAACACGATAAGTTTCCATCAACTTCTTGAACTCTTTACTGACAAATTGACTTCCATTATCGACAATAAAAATCTGCGGTACACCGTAAATAAGAAATACATTATTTTCTATGAATTTGAGAATATTTTTAGAGGTAGCTTTTGACATGGGGTGTACTAACACGAATCTGGTAAACCAATCGACAACTACCAAGACATACTGGTTACCATTTTTAGATCTTGGGTATGGACCCAACAAATCAGCAGAGATACATTGAAATGGAAAATTAATGTTCTTGTAAGAACCCATGTGACCAGCTTGGGGTAAATTTGAACTTTTACACGCAGCACAAACAGGACATTTTCTTACATATTTATACACATCTTTCCTAATTTTTGGCCAGTAATATAATTCAGAGATTCGAGCTAGCGTTTTAGATATCCCTAAATGACCTGAAGTTTCTTTATCGTGATAGAATTGAAGAATCTCAAGTCGATTGGCTGAAGGCACAACAATTTTCCAATCGGTCAAATTACTGACAATAGTATTTCGTGATACAATATGCTTATAAAGTATTCCATTCTCGACACGAAATGAAGGATAAAGTTCGGGATTCTTTTGAACATTCTTAACCATCGATTTATACCATTTATCTGGTTGAAAATGAGAAACATCAATAACAGAGATATCAGCTACCGAACGAGACAATGCATCGGCCACTACGTTTAAAGAACCTTTTCGATGTTTAATAGTGAAATCAAATTGAGAAAGTTTAACTGCCCATCTAGTCAAACGTCCTGATGGGTTTGAAAGGTTATGAAGATATATAAGAGAAGCATGATCCGTTTCTATCGTGAATTTCGTACCTTCTACATAACTTCGAAATTTTTCGATACCAAAAATGACCGCTAGGAGTTCTTTTTCTGTGACGGTATATTTACGTTGACAAGATGTAAGTGTCTTACTAGCGTAAGCTACTGGATGTTCTACGCCATCACATTCTTGGTATAAAATTGCACCTACACCGGTATCAGAAGCATCACACTGAATGACGAAGGGTTTTGAAAAATCAGGGCTGGCTAACACTGGTGCAGAAACTAGGCGAGACTTTATTTCGGTGAAAGCTACTTCGGCTTCCGGAGTCCAGACTATCGGTTGTCCTTTCTTCCTACCATGTAAGAGATCTGAAATTGGGGAACAAATAGATGAAAAATCCCTAATGAAACGACGGTACCAACTGACAAGACCTATTAAACGTTTAATTTCAGTTGTATTTTTAGGAGTTGGATAATTTACTATCGCGGAAACCTTTTCTGGATCAGTTCGTAAACCATGTTCATCAACTACAAAACCGAGATAGACAAGAGATGGACGACAAAATTCACATTTATCTAAGTTTACAGTAAGATTAGCATTCTTAAGTCGCTGATATACTTCCTCCAAAACTTTGATGTGGAGTTCAAATGTAGGAGTAGCTATAATTATATCGTCGAGATAAACGAAACAATACGGCGCTAAATCAGGTCCTATTACCTTATCCATTAAACGAGACATTGCTTTTGGACTATTCTTTAATCCAAACGGACAAACAACAAATTCAAATAAACCACGTCCATGCACTGCAAAAGCGGTTTTCGCACAGGAAGATCTATCTAACGGAATTTGGAAAAAAGCCTTCGTTAAGTCAATTGATGAGAGATATTTAGCATCCCTTAGTTTATTAAGTATACCATCTATTAGAGGCATAGGATACGTATCATCCACCGTTACTTCATTTAACTTTCTACCGTCAAAACATACACGATATTCCCCCGAACGTTTTGGAACTAACCATAAAGGGCTACACCAAGGAGATTGAGAAGGTTGAATTACCTTTAGTTCCAACATTTCGTCGATTTCTTTATTTAAATGAGTCTGCATAGCAGGAGATAAGGGATATTGTCGTTGGACGATAGGTTTAGCATTTCCGGTGTCGATATGATGAGTTATTAAGGGAGTACGACCTATCCTATCTTTAGGAGCGATATATTCTAAACATTTTATTATATTCTGAAGATCATTTTTCTGAGAGGGTGTTAATTTAGAAAATGGTTGAATGGCATTAATTGTACACACGGAGGAATCGAGAGAATAGGAAAGATCAGAAAACTTAACTTCAATACCGAACAATTTGAAGAAATCCATTCCTAAAATGAGATTATGA
The DNA here is from genome assembly GCF_914767665.1 of Harmonia axyridis. Lineage (NCBI taxonomy): Eukaryota > Metazoa > Arthropoda > Insecta > Coleoptera > Coccinellidae > Harmonia > Harmonia axyridis. The sequence continues at coordinate 44,844,464 of NC_059502.1, read as the reverse complement.
GTAACAGATGGAATTATTAAAATTTTTAACTGCCTCACGACACCTTCAAGTGAAATAGGAACCAAAATATACCCCAGGAAATCTTGAGGTTTACCATCAGCAGTTGTAACATTAATTGGGGACTCATACTGTATCGGAATATTATATCTTTGAAGAAGAGCAAACCCTGCGGAACCTAAAATAGAAGATGTGCTGCCAGTATCGGCGAGAGCGAGAATTTTCTGATCAAAGACCTCGACATTGAGATAAGGGCGGTTATCGTTAGGTTTCATGACGAAAAGAGGACTCATATTAACAGAGGATGGGCGAGATGATGAAAGTTCTACTGGTTCTGGGTGTTTTTTCTCCCCTTCGATTGGGTTGAAGTGTGACTGGCTGATGGCCGATTTACTGAACTTTTGGTTTCTCGACTGGTGACGACGTTCAGTTTTTCGCCACCCCGATTTACGTTTTTTGAATTGCAATTATTACACCTAGATTTAACGGTATTTTTTAGACCACAACCATAACAAAAAACAGTTCTAGGTTTTCGACATTGAGGATAATTATGACCAGTTAAACCACAGTTCCAACATTGAGAATTAGATACTATAGATATATTAGTGGAGATATTATTTTTTTGGAAATTTGGTCGGTGACTTGGGGATGAAAAGTTTGATTCCGGCAAGGGTCTACTGAGATCTGGTTCCAATAGGCCAGCATCATGATTCGAAGGGGCTCTGTAGCGATCAGCCCATATTCGAGACTCTTCCAACTTCTTGCAAAGTCAGACAACTCACTCACAGTCTTGGGACTATACAACGCTAATCCTGAAATATAAAAAGGCAACAAATTTCGGCGAATTTTCCTAACTCTGATCTCCTCATCTGGCTTGGCAGTTAACCTGTTAAAAAGACCCTCCATTGAAGAAATATACAAAGAAACTCGCTCATTACAACCTTGAGTTCTGGAATTGATTTCTTGCTCTAAATCTTCTTCATAAAAGTATGGAAGGAAATCTTTTTTCAACTCCTTGACCAATTCACCCCAATTTTGAAACTTGCATCTATTATTCACAAACCACGTCCACGCAGAACCTCTGAACAGATCGCAAGCAGACTGAAATAACTCCTGTTCGGACACACCTCTAGCTTGTCTCAATAGTTCCACCTTTTCCAAGAATGAAGTAACTGACTCATCCTTAACAGAACCTGTGAAATAAATATTCCATTTATAGGGAGGAACGAACCTACTATTCGAAGGACTAGCCTAGTTGACAGGAGCATTCTTCTCAGTTGGAGTAGAAGTTCTAGCTGGAGAAATTTTTAAATCGAGATCTGCCTCTAACTCTAACACCTCATACTGAATTTCCTTCTTTGCCAAGATTTCGGCATCCTCCTCTGCAACAAGCATGGCCAAACGATTCGACAAGTGAGCTAAACGACTCGATACTCTATGAAAGATAGGATCATCCTTAGTTCCACCGAATTTAGAAATAATATCTTTAAGATCTTTAATAGTTTCTTTCATTTCAGTTACATCCTGGTCATGAGTATAGGGATTTGTTACGATATAAAAACTACGATTTGCCTTTTCTTGGCTCAGAAGCCCTCTCAAAACTTTCCTCTTACTTTCAACATCGGCAGTTGGTTCAACACCGTGAATTTTAATTTCATAGACCAATTCATAGGCCTTCAAATGATTGGGATTCATACTTTATCAAATTATAGAAATCAGTAACGAAATTAGTGTGAAAAAGCGAAAATATAAAATAAGAAAAGTGAATTTAAAGAGAAAGATGGTCGTTCAATATGGTATAGAAATGTGAATACGAAAAAATATTAGTACTGAATAACAATGTACCAAATTCTGTCGGATCAAATGTATAACAAAAAATTTCCACTCAGCAAGATTTAGAAAAGAAAAAAAATTATGTCAAGCCAACGCACCCCTTGAGGGCACCGCGTTGGGCGCCAATTGTGTAAAGTGAAATCACACGTATGCCTGTCGGCTGCTCAGTTGATACGGTGAGGGTGTGGGCACCAAATGAACTTGTTAACTTGACTAATTAATTGTTGGGCGCCAGGCTTACTAAAGTAAACCAAATTTCATAAAAATGAAATTTCTAAAAAAAAATATTAATAGAGATGATAAAAAAAAATGAAGTTAAGTAAGAGAAACGGGAGATAGATAAGAAAGATCTTGCATAGTGTTAAGAAATAAAACGAATTAAATTTTTCAAATATATTAAAACTATTTAAAAAAAATATACACTACTGTGTGTTAAGAGAAAAAAAGAAAAGAGACAATGGAATATCAAATTAAACTATCAGATATCAAATCGTTAGATAGAATTACTGTTATTCAAAGAAATAATTAAGTAATATTCAATATCTAATATTAAGGTACTCAACCATACGTAAAGCCACCAAAAAATACTCACTCTCCACCTGTTTTCAATCAGTCGTCAAATTCATAATGATCCTCTTTCAGCTGAAATCTGAAAAATTTCCACATTGAACGACAATCTCCGCGCACTCTCTGTATCAAATATGAGAATCGATAGTGTTCGATAAATTACATCGGGGATCAGTGGCGTTTCTTAAACATGAGCTGGGCAAAATTATATACGGTCCGTTGAATCGTTACAAGTCAGTCGTGCATTTATGGTTACAGCAGCAATTGACCTTACCACGTTAAAGATTATAGCTACCTGCTTGTCATCCGAGTCCAAGAAAATCAACAATGTGGAATGGCTTACTTGGATAATTGATCATCATACAGAAAGAAGGGAATAAGAACAGTGTCTTATACCAATGTGGTTTCCATAGACACGTGTGTCAAGCTTTCGTCCCTGTGCAATACGATGAAAAGTGTTAGAATGAGAAACATAGAAGGAAATAACAAACAAATGAAATCAACAACAGAAGTCAGTCGTGCATTTGTGGTTACAGCAGCAATTGACCTTACCACGTGGGAGATTATAGCTACCCGCGTGTCATCCGAGTCCAAGAAAATCAACAATGTAAAATGGCTTACTTGGATAATTGTTCATTAAACAAAAAGAAGGGAATAAGAACAGTCCCTTATACCAAAGTGGTTTCCTTAGACACGTGTGTCAAGCTTTCGTCCCTGTGCAATACGATGAAAAGTGTTAGAATGAGAAACATAGAAGGAAATAACAAACAAATGAAATCAACAACAGAAGTCAGTCGTGCATTTGTGGTTACAGCAGCAATTGACCTTACCACGTGGGAGATTATAGCTACCTGCGTGACATCCGAGTCCAAGAAAATCAACAATGTGGAATGGCCTACTTGGATAATTGTTGATTAAACAAAGGAAAGAGAATAAGAACAGTCCCTTAAACCAAAGTGGTTTCCTTAGACACGTGTGTCAAGCTTTCGTCCCTGTGCAATACGATGAAAAGTGTTAGAATGAGAAACATAGTAGGAAATAACAAACAAATGAAATCAACAACAGAAGTCAGTCGTGCATTTGTGGTTACAGCAGCAATTGACCTTACCACGTGGGAGATTATAGCTACCTACGTGACATCCGAGTCCAAGATAATCAACAATGTGGAATGGCCTACTTGGATAATTGTTGATTAAACAAAAAAAAGAGAATAAGAACAGTCCCTTATACCAAAGTGGTTTCCTTAGACACGTGTGTCAAGCTTTCGTCCCTGTGCAATTCGATGAAAAGTGTAAGAATGGGAAACATAGAAGGAAATAACAAACAAATGAAATCAACAACAGAAGACAGTCGTGCATTTGTGGTTACAGCAGCAATTGACCTTACCACGTGGGAGATTATAGCTACCTGCGTGACATTCGAGTCCAAGAAAATCAACAATGTGGAATGGCTTACTTGGATAATTGTTGATTGAACAAAAAGAAGGGAATAAGAACAGTCCCTCATACCAAAGTGGTTTCCTTAGACACGTGTGTCAAGCTTTCGTCCGTGTGCAATACGATGAAAAGTGTTAGAATGAGAAACATTGAAGGAAAAATCAAACAAATGAAATCAACAACAGAAGTCAGTCGTGCATTTGTGGTTTCAGCAGCAATTGACCTTACCACCTGGGAGATTATAGCTACCTGCGTGACATCCGAGTCCAAGAAAATCAACAATGTGGAATGGCTTACTTGGATAATTGATCATTATACAGAAAGAAGGGAATAAGAACAGTCCCTCATACCAAAGTGGTTTCCTTAGACACGTGTGTCAAGCTTTCGTCCCTGTGCAATAAGATGAAAAGTGTTAGAATGAGAAACATTGAAGGAAATTACAAACAAATGAAATCAACAACAGAAGTCAGTCGTGCATTTGTGGTTTCAGCAGCAATTGACCTTACCACGTGGGAGATTATAGCTACCTGCGTGACATCCGAGTCCAAGAAAATCTACAATGTGGAATGGCTTACTTGGATAATTGATCATTAATCAGAAAGAATGAAGTAAGAACAGTCCCTTATACCAATGTGGTTTCCATAGACACGAGTGTCAAGCTTTCGTCCCTGTGCAATACGATGAAAAGTGTTAGAATGAGAAACATAGTAGGAAATAACAAACAAATGAAATCAACAACAGAAGTCAGTCGTGCATTTGTGGTTACAGCAGCAATTGACCTTACCACGTGGGAGATTATAGCTACCTACGTGACATCCGAGTCCAAGATAATCAACAATGTGGAATGGCCTACTTGGATAATTGTTGATTAAACAAAAAAAAGAGAATAAGAACAGTCCCTTATACCAAAGTGGTTTCCTTAGACACGTGTGTCAAGCTTTCGTCCCTGTGCAATTCGATGAAAAGTGTTAGAATGGGAAACATAGAAGGAAATAACAAACAAATGAAATCAACAACAGAAGACAGTCGTGCATTTGTGGTTACAGCAGCAATTGACCTTACCACGTGGGAGATTATAGCTACCTACGTGACATCCGAGTCCAAGAAAATCGACAATGTGGAATGGTTTACTTGGATAATTGTTGATTGAACAAAAAGAAGGGAATAAGAACAGTCCCTCATACCAAAGTGGTTTCCTTAGACACGTGTGTCAAGCTTTCGTCCGTGTGCAATACGATGAAAAGTGTTAGAATGAGAAACATTGAAGGAAATATCAAACAAATGAAATCAACAACAGAAGTCAGTCGTGCATTTGTGGTTTCAGCAGACATTGACCTTACCACGTGGGAGATTATAGCTACCTGCGTGACATCCGAGTCCAAGAAAATCAACAATGTGGAATGACTTACTTGGATAATTGATCATTATACAGAAAGAAGGGAATAAGAACAGTCCCTCATACCAAAGTGGTTTCCTTAGACACGTGTGTCAAGCTTTCGTCCCTGTGCAATAAGATGAAAAGTGTTAGAATGAGAAACATTGAAGGAAATTACAAACAAATGAAATCAACAACAGAAGTCAGTCGTGCATTTGTGGTTTCAGCAGCAATTGACCTTACCACGTGGGAGATTATAGCTACCTGCGTGACATCCGAGTCCAAGAAAATCAACAATGTGGAATGGCTTACTTGGATAATTGATCATTAATCAGAAAGAATGAAGTAAGAACAGTCCCTTATACCAATGTGGTTTCCATAGACACGAGTGTCAAGCTTTCGTCCCTGTGCAATACGATGAAAAGTGTTAGAATGAGGAACATAGAAGGAAATAACAAACAAATGAAATCAACAACAGAAGTCAGTCGTGCATTTGTGGTTACAGCAGCAATTGACCTTACCACGTGGGAGATTATAGCTACCTGCGTGACATCCGAGTCCAAGAAAATCAACAATGTGGAATGGCCTACTTGGATAATTGTTGATTAAACAAAGGAAAGAGAATAAGAACAGTCCCTTATACCAAAGTGGTTTCCTTAGACACGTGTGTCAAGCTTTCGTCCCTGTGCAATACGATGAAAAGTGTTAGAATGAGAAACATAGAAGGAAATAACAATCAAATGAAATCAACAACAGAAGTCAGTCGTGCATTTGTGGTTACAGCAGCAATTGACCTTACCACGTGGGAGATTATAGCTACCTACGTGACATCCGAGTCCAAGAAAATCGACAATGTGGAATGGTTTACTTGGATAATTGTTGATTGAACAAAAAGAAGGAAATAAGAACAGTCCCTCATACCAAAGTGGTTTCCTTAGACACGTGTGTCAAGCTTTCGTCCCTGTGCAATAAGATGAAAAGTGTTAGAATGAGAAACATTGAAGGAAATAACAAACAAATGAAATCAACAACAGAAGTCAGTCGTGCATTTGTGGTTTCAGCAGCAATTGACCTTACCACGTGGGAGATTATAGCTACCTGCGTGACATCCGAGTCCAAGAAAATCAACAATGTGGAATGGCTTACTTGGATAATTGATCATTAATCAGAAAGAATGAAGTAAGAACAGTCCCTTATACCAATGTGGTTTCCATTGACACGAGTGTCAAGCTTTCGTCCCTGTGCAATACGATGAAAAGTGTAAGAATGAGAAACATAGAAGGAAAAAACAAACAAATGAAATCAACAACAGAAGTCAGTCGTCCATTTGTGATTACAGCAGCAATTGACCTTACCACGTGGGAGATTTAAGCTACCTGCGTGACATCCGAGTCCAAGAAAATCAACAATGTGGAATGGCTCACTTGGATAATTGATCATTATACAGAAAGAATGAAGTAAGAACAGTCCCTTATACCAAAGTGGTTTCCTTAGACACGTGTGTCAAGCTTTCGTCCCTGTGCAATAAGATGAAAAGTGTTAGAATGAGAAACATTGAAGGAAATAACAAACAAATGAAATCAACAACAGAAGTCAGTCGTGCATTTGTGGTTTCAGCAGCAATTGACCTTACCACGTGGGAGATTATAGCTACCTGCGTGACATCCGAGTCCAAGAAAATCAACAATGTGGAATGGCTTACTTGGATAATTGATCATTAATCAGAAAGAATGAAGTAAGAACAGTCTCTTATACCAATGTGGTTTCCATTGACACGAGTGTCAAGCTTTCGTCCCTGTGCAATACGATGAAAAGTGTAAGAATGAGAAACATTGAAGGAAATAACAAACAAATCAAATCAACAACAGAAGTCAGTCGTGCATTTGTGGTTACAGCAGCAATTGACCTTACCACGTGGGAGATTATAGCTACCTGCGTGACATCCGAGTCCAAGAAAATCAACAATGTGGAATGGCTTACTTGGATAATTGATCATCATACAGAAAGAAGGGAATAAGAACAGTGTCTTATACCAATGTGGTTTCCATAGACACGTGTGCCAAGCTTTCGTCGCTGTGCAATACGATGAGAAGTGTTAGAATGAGAAACATTGAAGGAAATAACAAACAAATGACATCAACAACAGATGTCAGCCATCCAATTGTGGTTACAGCAGCAATTGACCTTTCCACGTGGGAGATTATAGCTACCCGCGTGTCATCCGAGTCCAAGAAAATCAACAATGTGGAATGGCTTACTTGGATAATTGTTCATTAAACAAAAAGAAGGGAATAAGAACAGTCCCTTATACCAAAGTGGTTTCCTTAGACACGTGTGTCAAGCTTTCGTCCCTGTGCAATACGATGAAAAGTGTTAGAATGAGAAACATAGAAGGAAATAACAAACAAATGAAATCAACAACAGAAGTCAGTCGTGCATTTGTGGTTACAGCAGCAATTGACCTTACCACGTGGGAGATTATAGCTACCTGCGTGACATCCGAGTCCAAGAAAATCAACAATGTGGAATGGCCTACTTGGATAATTGTTGATTAAACAAAGGAAAGAGAATAAGAACAGTCCCTTATACCAAAGTGGTTTCCTTAGACACGTGTGTCAAGCTTTCGTCCCTGTGCAATACGATGAAAAGTGTTAGAATGAGAAACATAGAAGGAAATAACAAACAAATGAAATCAACAACAGAAGTCAGTCGTGCATTTGTGGTTACAGCAGCAATTGACCTTACCACGTGGGAGATTATAGCTACCTACGTGACATCCGAGTCCAAGAAAATCGACAATGTGGAATGGTTTACTTGGATAATTGTTGATTGAACAAAAAGAAGGAAATAAGAACAGTCCCTCATACCAAAGTGGTTTCCTTAGACACGTGTGTCAAGCTTTCGTCCCTGTGCAATAAGATGAAAAGTGTTAGAATGAGAAACATTGAAGGAAATAACAAACAAATGAAATCAACAACAGAAGTCAGTCGTGCATTTGTGGTTTCAGCAGCAATTGACCTTACCACGTGGGAGATTATAGCTACCTGCGTGACATCCGAGTCCAAGAAAATCAACAATGTGGAATGGCTTACTTGGATAATTGATCATTAAACAGAAAGAATGAAGTAAGAACAGTCCCTTATACCAATGTGGTTTCCATTGACACGAGTGTCAAGCTTTCGTCCCTGTGCAATACGATGAAAAGTGTAAGAATGAGAAACATAGAAGGAAAAAACAAACAAATGAAATCAACAACAGAAGTCAGTCGTGCATTTGTGATTACAGCAGCAATTGACCTTACCACGTGGGAGATTTAAGCTACCTGCGTGACATCCGAGTCCAAGAAAATCAACAATGTGGAATGGCTTACTTGGATAATTGATCATTATACAGAAAGAATGAAGTAAGAACAGTCCCTTATACCAAAGTGGTTTCCTTAGACACGTGTGTCAAGCTTTCGTCCCTGTGCAATAAGATGAAAAGTGTTAGAATGAGAAACATTGAAGGAAATAACAAACAAATGAAATCAACAACAGAAGTCAGTCGTGCATTTGTGGTTTCAGCAGCAATTGACCTTACCACGTGGGAGATTATAGCTACCTGCGTGACATCCGAGTCCAAGAAAATCAACAATGTGGAATGGCTTACTTGGATAATTGATCATTAATCAGAATGAATGAAGTAAGAACAGTCTCTTATACCAATGTGGTTTCCATTGACACGAGTGTCAAGCTTTCGTCCCTGTGCAATACGATGAAAAGTGTAAGAATGAGAAACATTGAAGGAAATAACAAACAAATCAAATCAACAACAGAAGTCAGTCGTGCATTTGTGGTTACAGCAGCAATTGACCTTACCACGTGGGAGATTATAGCTACCTGCGTGACATCCGAGTCCAAGAAAATCAACAATGTGGAATGGCTTACTTGGATAATTGTTCATTAAACAAAAAGAAGGGAATAAGAACAGTCCCTTATACCGAAGTGGTTTCCTTAGACACGCGTGTCAAGCTTTCGTCCCTGTGCAATACGATGAAAAGTGTTAGAATGAGAAACACTGAAGAAAATAACAAACGAATGAAATCAACAACAGAAGTCAGTCGTGCATTTGTGGTTACAGCAGCAATTGACCTTACCACGTGGGAGATTATAGCTACCTGCGTGACATCCGAGTCCAAAAAAATCAACAATGTGGAATGGCTTACTTGGATAATTGATCATCATACAGAAAGAAGGGAATAAGAACAGTGTCTTATACCAATGTGGTTTCCATAGACACGTGTGTCAAGCTTTCGTCGCTGAGCAATACGATGAGAAGTGTTAGAATGAGAAACATTGAAGGAAATAACAAACAAATGAAATCAACAACAGAAGTCAGTCGTGCATTTGTGGTTTCAGCAGCAATTGACCTTACCACGTGGGAGATTATAGCTACCAGCGTGACATCCGAGTCCAAGAAAATCTACAATGTGGAATGGCTTACTTGGATAATTGATCATTAATCAGAAAGAATGAAGTAAGAACAGTCCCTTATACCAATGTGGTTTCCATAGACACGTGTGTCAAGCTTTCGTCCCTGTGCAATAAGATGAAAAGTGTTAGAATGAGAAACATTGAAGGAAATAACAAACAAATGAAATCAACAACAGAAGTCAGTCGTGCATTTGTGGTTACAGCAGCAATTGACCTTACCACGTGTGAGATTATAGCTACCTACGTGACATCCGAGTCCAAGAAAATCGATAATGTGGAATGGTTTACTTGGATAATTGTTGATTGAACAAAAAGAAGGAAATAAGAACAGTCCCTCATACCAAAGTGGTTTCCTTAGACACGTGTGTCAAGCTTTCGTCCCTGTGCAATAAGATGAAAAGTGTTAGAATGAGAAACATTGAAGGAAATAACAAACAAATGAAATCAACAACAGAAGTCAGTCGTACATTTGTGGTTACAGCAGCAATTGACCTTACCACATGGGAGATTATAGCTACCTGCGTGACATCCGAGTCCAAGAAAATCAACAATGTGGAATGGCCTACTTGGATAATTGTTGATTAAACAAGGGAAAGAGAATAAGAACAGTCCCTTATACCAAAGTGGTTTCCTTAGACACGTGTGTCAAGCTTTCGTCCCTGTGCAATACGATGAAAAGTGTAAGAATAAGAAACATAGGAGGAAAAAACAAACAAATGAAATCAACAACAGAAGTCAGTCGTGCATTTGTGATTACAGCAGCAATTGACCTCACCACGTGGGAGATTTAAGCTACCTGCGTGACATCCGAGTCGAAGAAAATCAACAATGTGGAATGGCTTACTTGGATAATTGATCATTAAACAAAAAGAAGGGAATAAGAACAGTCCCTTATACCAATGTGGTTTCCATAGACACGTGTGTCAAGCTTTCGTTCCTGAGCAATACGATGAGAAGTGTTAGAATGAGAAACATTGAAGGAAATAACAAACAAATCAAATCAACAACAGAAGTCAGTCGTGCATTTGTGATTACAGCAGCAATTGACCTTACCACGTGGGAGATTTAAGCTACCTGCGTGACATCCGAGTCCAAGAAAATCAACAATGTGGAATGGCTTACTTGGATAATTGTTCATTAAACAAAAAGAAGGGAATAAGAACAGTCCCTTATACCGAAGTGGTTTCCTTAGACACGCGTGTCAAGCTTTCGTCCCTGTGCAATACGATGAAAAGTGTTAGAATGAGAAACACTGAAGAAAATAACAAACGAATGAAATCAACAACAGAAGTCAGTCGTGCATTTGTGGTAACAGCAGCAATTGACCTTACCACGTGGGAGATTATAGCTACCTACGTGACATCCGAGTCCAAGAAAATCAACAATGTGGAATGGCTTACTTGGATAATTGTTCATTAAACAAAAAGAAGGGAATAAGAACAGTCCCTTATACCAAAGTGGTTTCCTTAGACACGCGTGTCAAGCTTTCGTCCCTGTGCAATACGATGAAAAGTGTTAGAATAAGAAACATTGATGAAAATAACAAACGAATGAAATCAACAACAGAAGTCAGTCGTGCATTTGTGGTTACAGCATCAATTGACCTTACCACGTGGGAGATTACAGCTACCTGCGTGACATCCGAGCCCAAGAAAATCAACAATATGGAACGGCTTACTTGGATAATTGTTCATTAAACAAAAAGAAGGGAATAAGAACAGTCCCTTATACCAATGTGGTTTCCATAGACACGAGTGTCAAGCTTTCGTCCCTGTGCAATACGATGAAAAGTGTAAGAATGAGAAACATAGAAGGAAAAAACAAACGAATGAAATCAACAACAGAAGTCAGTCGTGCATTTGTGATTACAGCAGCAATTGACCTCACCACGTGGGAGATTTAAGCTACCTGCGTGACATCCGAGTCGAAGAAAATCAACAATGTGGAATGGCTTACTTGGATAATTGATCATTAAACAAAAAGAAGGGAATAAGAACAGTCCCTTATACCAATGTGGTTTCCATAGACACGTTTGTCAAGCTTTCGTCCCTGTGCAATACGATGAGAAGTGTTAGAATGAGAAACATTGAAGGATATAACAAACAAATCAAATCAACAACAGAAGTCAGTCGTGCATTTGTGATTACAGCAGCAATTGACCTTACCACGTGGGAGATTTAAGCTACCTGCGTGACATCCGAGTCCAAGAAAATCAACAATGTGGAATGGCTTACTTGGATAATTGTTCATTAAACAAAAAGAAGGGAATAAGAACAGTCCCTTATACCGAAGTGGTTTCCTTAGACACGCGTGTCAAGCTTTCGTCCCTGTGCAATACGATGAAAAGTGTTAGAATGAGAAACACTGAAGAAAATAACAAACGAATGAAATCAACAACAGAAGTCAGTCGTGCATTTGTGGTTACAGCAGCAATTGACCTTACCACGTGGGAGATTATAGCTACCTGCGTGACATCCGAGTCCAAGAAAATCAACAATGTGGAATGGCTTACTTGGATAATTGTTCATTAAACAAAAAGAAGGGAATAAGAACAGTCCCTTATACCAAAGTGGTTTCCTTAGACACGCGTGTCAAGCTTTCGTCCCTGTGCAATACGATGAAAAGTGTTAGAATGAGAAACATTGATGAAAATAACAAACGAATGAAATCAACAACAGAAGTCAGTCGTGCATTTGTGGTTACAGCAGCAATTGACCTTACCACGTGGGAGATTACAGCTACCTGCGTGACATCCGAGCCCAAGAAAATCAACAATATGGAACGGCTTACTTGGATAATTGTTCATTAAACAAAAAGAAGGGAATAAGAACAGTCCCTCATACCAAAGTGGTTTCCTTAGACACGTGTGTCAAGCTTTCGTCCCTGTGCAATACGATGAAAAGTGTTAGAATGAGAAACATTAAAGGAAATAACAAACAAATGAAATCAACAACAGAAGTCAGTCGCGCATTTGTGGTTACAGCAGCAATTGACCTTACCTCGTAAAAGATTATAGCTACCTGCGTGTCATCCGAGTCCAAGAAAATCAACAATGTGGAATGGCTTACTTGGATAATTGATCATTATACAGAAAAAAGGGAATGAGAACAGTCCCTTATACCAATGTGGTTTCCATAGACACGTGTGTCAAGCTTTCGTCCCTGTGCAATACGATGAGAAGTGTTAGAATGAGAAACATTGAAGGAAATAACAAACAAATCAAATCAACAACAGAAGTCAGTCGTGCATTTGTGATTACAGCAGCAATTGACCTTACCACGTGGGAGATTATAGCTACCTGCGTGACATCCGAGTCCAAGAAAATCAACAATGTGGAATGACTTACTTGGATAATTGTTCATCAAAAAAAGAAAAGGGAAGAAGAGCAGTCCCTCATACCAAAGTGGTTTCCTTAGACACGTGTGTCAAGCTTTCGTCACTGTGCAATACGATGAAAAGTGTTAGAATGAGAAACACTGAAGAAAATAACAAACGAATGAAATCAACAACAGAAGTCAGCCGTGCATTTGTGGTTTCAGCAGCAATTGACCTTACCACGTGGGAGATTATAGCTACCTGCGTGACATCCGAGTCCAAGAAAATCAACAATGCGGAATGGCTTACTTGGATAATTGATCATTATACAGAAAGAATGAAGTAAGAACAGTCCCTTATACCAATGTGGTTTCCATAGACACGAGTGTCAAGCTTTCGTCCCTGTGCAATACGATGAAAAGTGTAAGAATGAGAAACATAGAAGGAAAAAACAAACAAATGAAATCAACAACAGAAGTCAGTCGTGCATTTGTGGTTACAGCAGCAATTGACTTCACCACGTGGGAGATTTAAGCTACCTGCGTGACATCCAAGTCCAAGAAAATCAACAATGTGGAATGGCTTACTTGGATAATTGTTCATTAAACAAAAAGAAGGGAATAAGAACAGTCCCTTATACCGAAGTGGTTTCCTTAGACACGCGTTTCAAGCTTTCGTCCCTGTGCAATACGATGAAAAGTGTTAGAATGAGAAACACTGAAGAAAATAACAAACGAATGAAATCAACAACAGAAGTCAGTCGTGCATTTGTGGTTACAGCAGCAATTGACCTTAGCACGTGGGAGATTACAGCTACCTGCGGGACATCCGAGTCCAAGAAAATCAACAATGTGGAACGGCTTACTTGGATAATTGTTCATTAAACAAAAAGAAGGGAATAAGAACAGTCCCTTATACCAAAGTGGTTTCCTTAGACACGTGTGTCAAGCTTTCGTCCCTGTGCAATACGATGAAAAGTGTTAGAATGAGAAACATTGAAGGAAATAACAAACAAATGAAATCAAAAACCAAGTCAGTCGTGCATTTGTGGTTACAGCAGCAATTGACCTTCCAACGATAAAGATTATAGCTACCTGCGTGTCATCCGAGTCCAAGAAAATCAATAATGTGGAATGGCTTACTTGGATAATTGATCATCATACAGAAAGAAGGAAATAAGAACAGTCCCTTATACCAAAGTGGTTTCCTTAGACACGTGTGTCAAGCTTTCGTCCCTGTGCAATACGATGAAAAGTGTTAGAATGAGAAACATAGAATGAAATAACAAACAAATGAAATCAACAACCGAAGTCAGTCGTGCATTTGTGGTTACAGCAGCAATTGACCTTACCACGTGGGAGATTATAGCTACCCGCGTGTCATCCGAGTCCAAGAAAATCAACAATGTGGAATGGCTTACTTGGATAACTGTTCATTAAACAAAAAGAAGGGAATAAGAACAGTCCCTTATACCAAAGTGGTTTCCTTAGACACGCGTGTCAAGCTTTCGTCCCTGTGCAATACGATGAAAAGTGTTAGAATGAGAAACATAGAATGAAATAACAAACAAATGAAATCAACAACCGAAGTCAGTCGTGCATTTGTGGTTACAGCAGCAATTGACCTTACCACGTGGGAGATTATAGCTACCTGCGAGACATCCGAGTCCAAGAAAATCAACAATGTGGAATGGCCTACTCGGATAATTGTTGATTAAACAAAAAAAAAGAGAATAAGAACAGTCCCTTATACCAAAGTGGTTTCCTTAGACTCGTGTGTCAAGCTTTCGTCCCTGTGCAATACGATGAAAAGTGTTAGAATGAGAAACATTGAAGAAAATAACAAACGAATGAAATCAACAACAGAAGTCAGTCGTGCATTTGTGGTTACAGCAGCAATTGACCTTACCACGTTAAAGATTATAGCTACCTGCGTGTCATCCGAGTTCAAGTAAATCAATAATGTGGAATGGCTTACTTGGATAATTGATCATCATACAGAAAGAAGGGAATAAGAACAGTCCCTTATACCAAAGTGGTATCCTTAGACACGCGTGTCAAGCTTTCGTCCCTGTGCAATACGATGAAAAGTGTTAGAATGAGAAATATAGAAGGAAATAACAAACAAATGAAATCAACAACAGAAGTCCGTCGTGCATTTGTGGTTACAGCAGCAATTGACCTTACCACGTGGGAGATTATAGCTACCTGCGTGACATTCGAGTCCAAGAAAATCAACAATGTGGAATGGCTTACTTGGATATTTGTTGATTGAACAAAAAGAAGGGAATAAGAACAGTCCCTTATACCAAAGTGGTTTCCTTAAACACGTGTGTCAAGCTTTTGTCCCTGTGCAATACGATGAGAAGTGTTAGAATGAGAAACATTGAAGGAAATAACAAACAAATGAAATCAACATTAGAAGTCAGTCGTGCATTTGTGGTTACAGCAGCAATTGACCTTACCACGTGGGAGATTATAGCTACCTGCGTGACATCCGAGTCCAAGATAATCAACAATGTGGAATGGCCTACTTGGATAATTGTTGATTAAACAAGAAAAAGAGAATAAGAACAGTCCCTTATACCAAAGTGGTTTCCTTAGACACGTGTGTCAAGCTTTCGTCCCTGTGCAATACGATGAAAAGTGTTAGAATGAGAAACATAGAAGGAAATAACAAACAAATGAAATCAACAACAGAAGTCAGTCGTGCATTTATGGTTACAGCAGCAATTGACCTTACCACGTTAAAGATTATAGCTACCTGCGTGTCATCCGAGTCCAAGAAAATCAACAATGTGGAATGGCTTACTTGGATAATTGATCATCATACAGAAAGAAGGGAATAAGAACAGTGTCTTATACCAATGTGGTTTCCATAGACACGTGTGTCAAGCTTTCGTC
Source organism: Harmonia axyridis (assembly GCF_914767665.1). Lineage (NCBI taxonomy): Eukaryota > Metazoa > Arthropoda > Insecta > Coleoptera > Coccinellidae > Harmonia > Harmonia axyridis. Next base: position 44,828,566 of record NC_059502.1, on the reverse strand, counting down.
CCTGTGCAATACGATGAGAAGTGTTAGAATGAGAAACATTGAAGGAAATAACAAACAAATGACATCAACAACAGAAGTCAGCCGTTCAATTGTGGTTACAGCAGCAATTGACCTTACCACGTGGGAGATTATAGCTACCCGCGTGTCATCCGAGTCCAAGAAAATCAACAATGTGGAATGGCTTACTTGGATAATTGTTCATTAAACAAAAAGAAGGGAATAAGAACAGTCCCTTATACCAAAGTGGTTTCCTTAGACACGTGTGTCAAGCTTTCGTCCCTGTGCAATACGATGAAAAGTGTTAGAATGAGAAACATAGAAGGAAATAACAAACAAATGAAATCAACAACAGAAGTCAGTCGTGCATTTGTGGTTACAGCAGCAATTGACCTTACCACGTGGGAGATTATAGCTACCTGCGTGACATCCGAGTCCAAGAAAATCAACAATGTGGAATGGCCTACTTGGATAATTGTTGATTAAACAAAGGAAAGAGAATAAGAACAGTCCCTTATACCAAAGTGGTTTCCTTAGACACGTGTGTCAAGCTTTCGTCCCTGTGCAATACGATGAAAAGTGTTAGAATGAGAAACATAGTAGGAAATAACAAACAAACGAAATCAACAACAGAAGTCAGTCGTGCATTTGTGGTTACAGCAGCAATTGACCTTACCACGTGGGAGATTATAGCTACCTACGTGACATCCGAGTCCAAGATAATCAACAATGTGGAATGGCCTACTTGGATAATTGTTGATTAAACAAAAAAAAGAGAATAAGAACAGTCCCTTATACCAAAGTGGTTTCCTTAGACACGTGTGTCAAGCTTTCGTCCCTGTGCAATTCGAAGAAAAGTGTTAGAATGGGAAACATAGAAGGAAATAACAAACAAATGAAATCAACAACAGAAGACAGTCGTGCATTTGTGGTTACAGCAGCAATTGACATTACCACGTGGGAGATTATAGCTACCTGCGTGACATTCGAGTCCAAGAAAATCAACAATGTGGAATGGTTTACTTGGATAATTGTTGATTGAACAAAAAGAAGGGAATAAGAACAGTCCCTCATACCAAAGTGGTTTCCTTAGACACGTGTGTCAAGCTTTCGTCCGTGTGCAATACGATGAAAAGTGTTAGAATGAGAAACATTGAAGGAAATATCAAACAAATGAAATCAACAACAGAAGTCAGTCGTGCATTTGTGGTTTCAGCAGCAATTGACCTTACCACGTGGGAGATTATAGCTACCTGCGTGACATCCGAGTCCAAGAAAATCAACAATGTGGAATGACTTACTTGGATAATTGATCATTATACAGAAAGAAGGGAATAAGAACAGTCCCTCATACCAAAGTGGTTTCCTTAGACACGTGTGTCAAGCTTTCGTCCCTGTGCAATAAGATGAAAAGTGTTAGAATGAGAAACATTGAAGGAAATTACAAACAAATGAAATCAACAACAGAAGTCAGTCGTGCATTTGTGGTTTCAGCAGCAATTGACCTTACCACGTGGGAGATTATAGCTACCTGCGTGACATCCGAGTCCAAGAAAATCTACAATATGGAATGGCTTACTTGGATAATTGATCATTAATCAGAAAGAATGAAGTAAGAACAGTCCCTTATACCAATGTGGTTTCCATAGACACGAGTGTCAAGCTTTCGTCCCTGTGCAATACGATGAAAAGTGTTAGAATGAGAAACATAGTAGGAAATAACAAACAAATGAAATCAACAACAGAAGTCAGTCGTGCATTTGTGGTTACAGCAGCAATTGACCTTACCACGTGGGAGATTATAGCTACCTACGTGACATCCGAGTCCAAGATAATCAACAATGTGGAATGGCCTACTTGGATAATTGTTGATTAAACAAAAAAAAGAGAATAAGAACAGTCCCTTATACCAAAGTGGTTTCCTTAGACACGTGTGTCAAGCTTTCGTCCCTGTGCAATTCGATGAAAAGTGTTAGAATGGGAAACATAGAAGGAAATAACAAACAAATGAAATCAACAACAGAAGACAGTCGTGCATTTGTGGTTACAGCAGCAATTGACCTTACCACGTGGGAGATTATAGCTACCTGCGTGACATTCGAGTCCAAGAAAATCAACAATGTGGAATGGCTTACTTGGATAATTGTTGATTGAACAAAAAGAAGGGAATAAGAACAGTCCCTCATACCAAAGTGGTTTCCTTAGACACGTGTGTCAAGCTTTCGTCCGTGTGCAATACGATGAAAAGTGTTAGAATGAGAAACATTGAAGGAAATATCAAACAAATGAAATCAACAACAGAAGTCAGTCGTGCATTTGTGGTTTCAGCAGCAATTGACCTTACCACGTGGGAGATTATAGCTACCTGCGTGACATCCGAGTCCAAGAAAATCAACAATGTGGAATGACTTACTTGGATAATTGATCATTATACAGAAAGAAGGGAATAAGAACAGTCCCTCATACCAAAGTGGTTTCCTTAGACACGTGTGTCAAGCTTTCGTCCCTGTGCAATAAGATGAAAAGTGTTAGAATGAGAAACATTGAAGGAAATTACAAACAAATGAAATCAACAACAGGAGTCAGTCGTGCATTTGTGGTTTCAGCAGCAATTGACCTTACCACGTGGGAGATTATAGCTACCTGCGTGACATCCGAGTCCAAGAAAATCTACAATGTGGAATGGCTTACTTGGATAATTGATCATTAATCAGAAAGAATGAAGTAAGAACAGTCTCTTATACCAATGTGGTTTCCATAGACACGAGTGTCAAGCTTTCGTCCCTGTGCAATACGATGAAAAGTGTTAGAATGAGGAACATAGAAGGAAATAACAAACAAATGAAATCAACAACAGAAGTCAGTCGTGCATTTGTGGTTACAGCAGCAATTGACCTTACCACGTGGGAGATTATAGCTACCTGCGTGACATCCGAGTCCAAGAAAATCAACAATGTGGAATGGCCTACTTGGATAATTGTTGATTAAACAAAGGAAAGAGAATAAGAACAGTCCCTTATACCAAAGTGGTTTCCTTAGACACGTGTGTCAAGCTTTCGTCCCTGTGCAATACGATGAAAAGTGTTAGAATGAGAAACATAGAAGGAAATAACAAACCAATGAAATCAACAACAGAAGTCAGTCGTGCATTTGTGGTTACAGCAGCAATTGACCTTACCACGTGGGAGATTATAGCTACCTGCGTGACATCCGAGTCCAAGAAAATCAACAATGTGGAATGGCCTACTTGGATAATTGTTGATTAAACAAAGGAAAGAGAATAAGAACAGTCCCTTATACCTAAGTGGTTTCCTTAGACACGTGTGTCAAACTTTCGTCCCTGTGCAATACGATGAAAAGTGTTAGAATGAGAAACATAGAAGGAAATAACAAACAAATGAAATCAACAACAGAAGTCAGCCGTCCAATTGTGGTTACAGCAGCAATTGACCTTACCACGTAAAAGATAATAGCTACCTGCGTGTCATCCGAGTCCAAGAAAATCAACAATGTGGAATGGCTTACTTGGATAATTGATCATTATACAGAAAGAAGGGAATAAGAACAGTCCCTTATACCAATGTGGTTTCCATAGACACGTGTGTCAAGCTTTCGTCCCTGTGCAATACGATGAGAAGTGTTAGAATGAGAAACATTGAAGGAAATAACGAACAAATCAAATCAACAACAGAAGTCAGTCGTGCATTTGTGATTACAGCAGCAATTGACCTTACCACGTGGGAGATTATAGCTAGCTGCGTGACATCCGAGTCCAAGAAAATCAACAATGTGGAATGGCTTACTTGGATAATTGATCATTATACAGAAAGAATGAAGTAAGAACAGTCCCTTATACCAATGTGGTTTCCATAGACACGTGTGTCAAGCTTTCGTCCCTGTGCAATACGATGAAAAGTGTTAGAATGAGAAACATTGAAGAAAATAACAAACGAATGAAATCAACAACAGAAGTCAGTCGTGCATTTGTGGTAACAGCAGCAATTGACCTTACCACGTGGGAGATTATAGCTACCTGCGTGACATCCGAGTCCAAGAAAATCAACAATGTGGAACGGCTTAATTGGATAATTGTTCATTAAACAAAAAGAATTGAATAAGAACAGTCCCTTATACCAAAGTGGTTTCCTTAGACACGTGTGTCAAGCTTTCGTCCCTGTGCAATACGATGAAAAGTGTAAGAATGAGAAACATTGAAGGAAATAACAAACAAATGAAATCAACAACAGAAGTCAGTCGTGCATTTGTGGTTACAGCAGCAATTGACCTTACCACGTTACAGATTATAGCTACCTGCGTGTCATCCGAGTCCAAGAAAATCAACAATGTGGAATGGCTTACTTGGATAATTGATCATCATACAGAAAGAAGGGAATAAGAACAGTCCCTTATACCAATGTGGTTTACATAGACACGTGTGTCAAGCTTTCGTCCCTGTGCAATACGATGAGAAGTGTTAGAATGAGAAACATTGAAGGAAATTACTAACAAATGAAATCAACAACAGAAGTCAGCCGTCCAATTGTGGTTACAGCAGCAATTGACCTTACCACGTGGGAGATTATAGCTACCTGCGTGTCATCCGAGTCCAAGAAAATCAACAATGTGGAATGGCTTACTTGGATAATTGTTCATTAAACAAAAAGAAGGGAATAAGAACAGTAACTTATACCAAAGTGGTTTCCTTAGACAGCTGTGTCAAGCTTTCGTTCCTGTGCAATACGATGAAAAGTGTTAGAATGAGAAACATAGAAGGAAATAACAAACAAATGAAATCAACAACAGAAGTCAGTCGTGCATTTGTGGTTACAGCAGCAATTGACCTTACCACGTTACAGATTATAGCTACCTGCGTGTCATCCGAGTCCAAGAAAATCAACAATGTGGAATGGCTTACTTGGATAATTGTTCATTAAACAAAACGAAGGGAATAAGAACAGTCCCTTATACCAAAGTTGTTTCCTTAGACACGCGTGTCAAGCTTTCGTCCCTGTGCAATACGATGAAAAGTGTTAGAATGAGAAACATAGAAGGAAATAACAAACAAATGAAATCAACAACAGAAGTCAGTCGTGCATTTGTGGTTACAGCAGCAATTGACCTTACCACGTTACAGATTATAGCTACCTGCGTGTCATCCGAGTCCAAGAAAATCAACAATGTGGAATGGCTTACTTGGATAATTGTTCATTAAACAAAAAGAAGGGAATAAGAACAGTAACTTATACCAAAGTGGTTTCCTTAGACAGCTGTGTCAAGCTTTCGTTCCTGTGCAATACGATGAAAAGTGTTAGAATGAGAAACATAGAAGGATATAACAAACAAATGAAATCAACAACGGAAGTCAGCCGTCCAATTGTGGTTACAGCAGCAATTGACCTTACCACGTGGGAGATTATAGCTACCCGCGTGTCATCCGAGTCCAAGAAAATCAACAATGTGGAATGGCTTACTTGGATAATTGTTCATTAAACAAAAAGAAGGGAATAAGAACAGTACCTTATACCAAAGTGGTTTCCTTAGACAGCTGTGTCAAGCTTTCGTTCCTGTGCAATACGATGAAAAGTGTTAGAATGAGAAACATAGAAGGAAATAACAAACAAATGAAATCAACAACAGAAGTCAGTCGTGCATTTGTGGTTACAGCAGCAATTGACCTTACCACGTTACAGATTATAGCTACCTGCGTGTCATCCGAGTCCAAGAAAATCAACAATGTGGAATGGCTTACTTGGATAATTGATCATCATACAGAAAGAAGGGAATAAGAACAGTCCCTTATACCAATGTGGTTTACATAGACACGTGTGTCAAGCTTTCGTCCCTGTGCAATACGATGAGAAGTGTTAGAATGAGAAACATTGAAGGAAATTACAAACAAATGAAATCAACAACAGAAGTCAGTCGTGCATTTGTGGTTACAGCAGCAATTGACCTCACCACGTTACAGATTATAGCTACCTGCGTGTCATCCGAGTCCAAGAAAATCAACAATGTGGAATGGTTTACTTGGATAATTGATCATCATACAGAAAGAAGGGAATAAGAACAGTCCCTTATACCAATGTGGTTTCCATAGACACGTGTGTCAAGCTTTCGTCCCTGTGCAATACGATGAGAAGTGTTAGAATGAGAAACATTGAAGGAAATAACAAACAAATGAAATCAACAACAGAAGTCAGCCGTCCAATTGTGGTTACAGCAGCAATTGACCTTACCACGTGGGAGATTATAGCTACCTGCGTGACATTCGAGTCCAAGAAAATCAACAATGTGGAATGGTTTACTTGGATAATTGATCATCATACAGAAAGAAGGGAATAAGAACAGTCCCTTATACCAATGTGGTTTACATAGACACGTGTGTCAAGCTTTCGTCCCTGTGCAATACGATGAGAAGTGTTAGAATGAGAAACATTGAAGGAAATTACAAACAAATGAAATCAACAACAGAAGTCAGCCGTCCAATTGTGGTTACAGCAGCAATTGACCTTACCACGTGGGAGATTATAGCTACCTGCGTGACATCCGAGTCCAAGAAAATCAACAATGTGGAATGGCCTACTTGGATAATTGTTGATTAAACAAAGGAAAGAGAATAAGAACAGTCCCTTATACCAAAGTGGTTTCCTTAGACACGTGTGTCAAGCTTTCGTCCCTGTGCAATACGATGAAAAGTGTTAGAATGAGAAACATAGAAGGAAATAACAAACAAATGAAATCAACAACAGAAGTCAGTCGTGCATTTGTGGTTACAGCAGCATTTGACCTTACCACGTGGGAGATTATAGCTACCTACGTGACATCCGAGTCCAAGAAAATCGACAATGTGGAATGGTTTACTTGGATAATTGTTGATTGAACAAAAAGAAGGGAATAAGAACAGTCCCTCATACCAAAGTGGTTTCCTTAGACACGTGTGTCAAGCTTTCGTCCGTGTGCAATACGATGAAAAGTGTTAGAATGAGAAACATTGAAGGAAATATCAAACAAATGAAATCAACAACAGAAGTCAGTCGTGCATTTGTGGTTTCAGCAGCAATTGACCTTACCACGTGGGAGATTATAGCTACCTGCGTGACATCCGAGTCCAAGAAAATCAACAATGTGGAATGGCTTACTTGGATAATTGTTCATTAAACAAAAAGAAGGGAATAAGAACAGTCCCTTATACCGAAGTGGTTTCCTTAGACACGCGTGTCAAGCTTTCGTCCCTGTGCAATACGATGAAAAGTGTTAGAATGAGAAACACTGAAGAAAATAACAAACGAATGAAATCAACAACAGAAGTCAGTCGTGCATTTGTGGTAACAGCAGCAATTGACCTTACCACGTGGGAGATTATAGCTACCTGCGTGACATCCGAGTCCAAGAAAATCTACAATGTGGAATGGCTTACTTGGATAATTGATCATTAATCAGGAAGAATGAAGTAAGAACAGTCCCTTATACCAATGTGGTTTCCATAGACACGAGTGTCAAGCTTTCGTCCCTGTGCAATACGATGAAAAGTGTTAGAATGAGGAACATAGAAGGAAATAACAAACAAATGAAATCAACAACAGAAGTCAGTCGTGCATTTGTGGTTACAGCAGCAATTGACCTTACCACGTGGGAGATTATAGCTACCTGCGTGACATCCGAGTCCAAGAAAATCAACAATGTGGAATGGCCTACTTGGATAATTGTTGATTAAACAAAGGAAAGAGAATAAGAACAGTCCCTTATACCAAAGTGGTTTCCTTAGACACGTGTGTCAAGCTTTCGTCCCTGTGCAATACGATGAAAAGTGTTAGAATGAGAAACATAGAAGGAAATAACAAACAAATGAAATCAACAACAGAAGTCAGTCGTGCATTTGTGGTTACAGCAGCATTTGACCTTACCACGTGGGAGATTATAGCTACCTACGTGACATCCGAGTCCAAGAAAATCGACAATGTGGAATGGTTTACTTGGATAATTGTTGATTGAACAAAAAGAAGGGAATAAGAACAGTCCCTCATACCAAAGTGGTTTCCTTAGACACGTGTGTCAAGCTTTCGTCCGTGTGCAATACGATGAAAAGTGTTAGAATGAGAAACATTGAAGGAAATATCAAACAAATGAAATCAACAACAGAAGTCAGTCGTGCATTTGTTGTTTCAGCAGCAATTGACCTTACCACGTGGGAGATTATAGCTACCTGCGTGACATCCGAGTCCAAGAAAATCAACAATGTGGAATGGCTTACTTGGATAATTGATCATTATACAGAAAGAAGGGAATAAGAACAGTCCCTCATACCAAAGTGGTTTCCTTAGACACGTGTGTCAAGCTTTCGTCCCTGTGCAATAAGATGAGAAGTGTTAGAATGAGAAACATTGAAGGAAATTACAAACAAATGAAATCAACAACAGAAGTCAGTCGTGCATTTGTGGTTTCAGCAGCAATTGACCTTACCACGTGGGAGATTATAGCTACCTGCGTGACATCCGAGTCCAAGAAAATCTACAATGTGGAATGGCTTACTTGGATAATTGATCATTAATCAGAAAGAATGAAGTAAGAACAGTCCCTTATACCAATGTGGTTTCCATAGACACGAGTGTCAAGCTTTCGTCCCTGTGCAATACGATGAAAAGTGTAAGAATGAGGAACATAGAAGGAAATAACAAACAAATGAAATCAACAACAGAAGTCAGTCGTGCATTTGTGGTTACAGCAGCAATTGACCTTACCACGTGGGAGATTATAGCTACCTGCGTGACATCCGAGTCCAAGAAAATCAACAATGTGGAATGGCCTACTTGGATAATTGTTGATTAAACAAAGGAAAGAGAATAAGAACAGTCCCTTATACCTAAGTGGTTTCCTTAGACACGTGTGTCAAACTTTCGTCCCTGTGCAATACGATGAAAAGTGTTAGAATGAGAAACATAGAAGGAAATAACAAACAAATGAAATCAACAACAGAAGTCAGTCGTGCATTTGTGGTTACAGCAGCAATTGACCTTACCACGTGGGAGATTATAGCTACCTACGTGACATCCGAGTCCAAGAAAATCGACAATGTGGAATGGTTTACTTGGATAATTGTTGATTGAACAAAAAGAAGGAAATAAGAACAGTCCCTCATACCAAAGTGGTTTCCTTAGACACGTGTGTCAAGCTTTCGTCCCTGTGCAATAAGATGAAAAGTGTTAGAATGAGAAACATTGAAGGAAATAACAAACAAATGAAATCAACAACAGAAGTCAGTCGTGCATTTGTGGTTTCAGCAGCAATTGACCTTACCACGTGGGAGATTATAGCTACCTGCGTGACATCCGAGTCCAAGAAAATCAACAATGTGGAATGGCTTACTTGGATAATTGATCATTAATCAGAAAGAATGAAGTAAGAACAGTCCCTTATACCAATGTGGTTTCCATTGACACGAGTGTCAAGCTTTCGTCCCTGTGCAATACGATGAAAAGTGTAAGAATGAGAAACATAGAAGGAAAAAACAAACAAATGAAATCAACAACAGAAGTCAGTCGTGCATTTGTGATTACAGCAGCAATTGACCTTACCACGTGGGAGATTTAAGCTACCTGCGTGACATCCGAGTCCAAGAAAATCAACAATGTGGAATGGCTTACTTGGATAATTGATCATTATACAGAAAGAATGAAGTAAGAACAGTCCCTTATACCAAAGTGGTTTCCTTAGACACGTGTGTCAAGCTTTCGTCCCTGTGCAATACGATGTGAAGTGTAAGAATGAGAAACACTGAAGAAAATAACAAACGAATGAAATCAACAACAGAAGTCAGTCGTGCATTTGTGGTTACAGCAGCAATTGACCTTACCACGTGGGAGATTATACCTACCTGCGTGACATCCGAGTCCAAGAAAATCAACAATGTGGAATGGCTTACTTGGATAATTGTTCATTAAACAAAAAGAAGGGAATAAGAACAGTCCCTTATACCAAAGTGGTTTCCTTAGACACGTGTGTCAAGCTTTCGTCCCTGTGCAATACGATGAAAAGTGTTAGAATGAGAAACATAGAAGGAAATACAAACAAATGAAATCAACAACAGAAGTCAGTCGTGCATTTGTGGTTACAGCAGCAATTGACCTTACCACGTGGGAGATTATAGCTACCTACGTGACATCCGAGTCCAAGCTTTCGTCCCTGTGCAATAAGATGAAAAGTGTTAGAATGAGAAACATTGAAGGAAATAACAAACAAATGAAATCAACAACAGAAGTCAGTCGTGCATTTGTGGTTTCAGCAGCAATTGACCTTACCACGTGGGAGATTATAGCTACCTGCGTGACATCCGAGTCCAAGAAAATCAACAATGTGGAATGGCTTACTTGGATAATTGATCATTAATCAGAAAGAATGAAGTAAGAACAGTCCCTTATACCAATGTGGTTTCCATTGACACGAGTGTCAAGCTTTCGTCCCTGTGCAATACGATGAAAAGTGTAAGAATGAGAAACATAGAAGGAAAAAACAAACAAATGAAATCAACAACAGAAGTCAGTCGTGCATTTGTGGTTACAGCAGCAATTGACCTTACCACGTGGGAGATTTAAGCTACCTGCGTGACATCCGAGTCCAAGAAAATCAACAATGTGGAATGGCTTACTTGGATAATTGATCATTATACAGAAAGAATGAAGTAAGAACAGTCCCTTATACCAAAGTGGTTTCCTTAGACACGTGTGTCAAGCTTTCGTCCCTGTGCAATACGATGTGAAGTGTTAGAATGAGAAACACTGAAGAAAATAACAAACGAATGAAATCAACAACAGAAGTCAGTCGTGCATTTGTGGTTACAGCAGCAATTGACCTTACCACGTGGGAGATTATAGCTACCTGCGTGACATCCGAGTCCAAGCTTTCGTCCCTGTGCAATAAGATGAAAAGTGTTAGAATGAGAAACATTGAAGGAAATAACAAACAAATGAAATCAACAACAGAAGTCAGTCGTGCATTTGTGGTTTCAGCAGCAATTGACCTTACCACGTGGGAGATTATAGCTACCTGCGTGACATCCGAGTCCAAGAAAATCAACAATGTGGAATGGCTTACTTGGATAATTGATCATTAATCAGAAAGAATGAAGTAAGAACAGTCCCTTATACCAATGTGGTTTCCATAGACACGAGTGTCAAGCTTTCGTCCCTGTGCAATACGATGAAAAGTGTTAGAATGAGAAACATAGTAGGAAATAACAAACAAATGAAATCAACAACAGAAGTCAGTCGTGCATTTGTGGTTACAGCAGCAATTGACCTTACCACGTGGGAGATTATAGCTACCTACGTGACATCCGAGTCCAAGATAATCAACAATGTGGAATGGCCTACTTGGATAATTGTTGATTAAACAAAAAAAAGAGAATAAGAACAGTCCCTTATACCAAAGTGGTTTCCTTAGACACGTGTGTCAAGCTTTCGTCCCTGTGCAATACGATGAAAAGTGTTAGAATGGGAAACATAGAAGGAAATAACAAACAAATGAAATCAACAACAGAAGACAGTCGTGCATTTGTGGTTACAGCAGCAATTGACCTTACCACGTGGGAGATTATAGCTACCTGCGTGACATTCGAGTCCAAGAAAATCAACAATGTGGAATGGCTTACTTGGATAATTGTTGATTGAACAAAAAGAAGGGAATAAGAACAGTCCCTCATACCAAAGTGGTTTCCTTAGACACGTGTGTCAAGCTTTCGTCCGTGTGCAATACGATGAAAAGTGTTAGAATGAGAAACATTGAAGGAAATATCAAACAAATGAAATCAACAACAGAAGTCAGTCGTGCATTTGTGGTTTCAGCAGCAATTGACCTTACCACGTGGGAGATTATAGCTACCTGCGTGACATCCGAGTCCAAGAAAATCAACAATGTGGAATGACTTACTTGGATAATTGATCATTATACAGAAAGAAGGGAATAAGAACAGTCCCTCATACCAAAGTGGTTTCCTTAGACACGTGTGTCAAGCTTTCGTCCCTGTGCAATAAGATGAAAAGTGTTAGAATGAGAAACATTGAAGGAAATTACAAACAAATGAAATCAACAACAGGAGTCAGTCGTGCATTTGTGGTTTCAGCAGCAATTGACCTTACCACGTGGGAGATTATAGCTACCTGCGTGACATCCGAGTCCAAGAAAATCTACAATGTGGAATGGCTTACTTGGATAATTGATCATTAATCAGAAAGAATGAAGTAAGAACAGTCTCTTATACCAATGTGGTTTCCATAGACACGAGTGTCAAGCTTTCGTCCCTGTGCAATACGATGAAAAGTGTTAGAATGAGGAACATAGAAGGAAATAACAAACAAATGAAATCAACAACAGAAGTCAGTCGTGCATTTGTGGTTACAGCAGCAATTGACCTTACCACGTGGGAGATTATAGCTACCTGCGTGACATCCGAGTCCAAGAAAATCAACAATGTGGAATGGCCTACTTGGATAATTGTTGATTAAACAAAGGAAAGAGAATAAGAACAGTCCCTTATACCAAAGTGGTTTCCTTAGACACGTGTGTCAAGCTCTCGTCCCTGTGCAATACGATGAAAAGTGTTAGAATGAGAAACATAGAAGGAAATAACAAACAAATGAAATCAACAACAGAAGTCAGTCGTGCATTTGTGGTTACAGCAGCATTTGACCTTACCACGTGGGAGATTATAGCTACCTACGTGACATCCGAGTCCAAGAAAATCGACAATGTGGAATGGTTTACTTGGATAATTGTTGATTGAACAAAAAGAAGGGAATAAGAACAGTCCCTCATACCAAAGTGGTTTCCTTAGACACGTGTGTCAAGCTTTCGTCCCTGTGCAATACGATGAAAAGTGTTAGAATGAGAAACATTGAAGGAAATATCAAACAAATGAAATCAACAACAGAAGTCAGTCGTGCATTTGTGGTTTCAGCAGCAATTGACCTTACCACGTGGGAGATTATAGCTACCTGCGTGACATCCGAGTCCAAGAAAATCAACAATGTGGAATGGCTTACTTGGATAATTGTTCATTAAACAAAAAGAAGGGAATAAGAACAGTCCCTTATACCGAAGTGGTTTCCTTAGACACGCGTGTCAAGCTTTCGTCCCTGTGCAATACGATGAAAAGTGTTAGAATGAGAAACACTGAAGAAAATAACAAACGAATGAAATCAACAACAGAAGTCAGTCGTGCATTTGTGGTAACAGCAGCAATTGACCTTACCACGTGGGAGATTATAGCTACCTGCGTGACATCCGAGTCCAAGAAAATCTACAATGTGGAATGGCTTACTTGGATAATTGATCATTAATCAGGAAGAATGAAGTAAGAACAGTCCCTTATACCAATGTGGTTTCCATAGACACGAGTGTCAAGCTTTCGTCCCTGTGCAATACGATGAAAAGTGTTAGAATGAGGAACATAGAAGGAAATAACAAACAAATGAAATCAACAACAGAAGTCAGTCGTGCATTTGTGGTTACAGCAGCAATTGACCTTACCACGTGGGAGATTATAGCTACCTGCGTGACATCCGAGTCCAAGAAAATCAACAATGTGGAATGGCCTACTTGGATAATTGTTGATTAAACAAAGGAAAGAGAATAAGAACAGTCCCTTATACCAAAGTGGTTTCCTTAGACACGTGTGTCAAGCTTTCGTCCCTGTGCAATACGATGAAAAGTGTTAGAATGAGAAACATAGAAGGAAATAACAAACAAATGAAATCAACAACAGAAGTCAGTCGTGCATTTGTGGTTACAGCAGCATATGACCTTACCACGTGGGAGATTATAGCTACCTACGTGACATCCGAGTCCAAGAAAATCGACAATGTGGAATGGTTTACTTGGATAATTGTTGATTGAACAAAAAGAAGGGAATAAGAACAGTCCCTCATACCAAAGTGGTTTCCTTAGACACGTGTGTCAAGCTTTCGTCCGTGTGCAATACGATGAAAAGTGTTAGAATGAGAAACATTGAAGGAAATATCAAACAAATGAAATCAACAACAGAAGTCAGTCGTGCATTTGTTGTTTCAGCAGCAATTGACCTTACCACGTGGGAGATTATAGCTACCTGCGTGACATCCGAGTCCAAGAAAATCAACAATGTGGAATGACTTACTTGGATAATTGATCATTATACAGAAAGAAGGGAATAAGAACAGTCCCTCATACCAAAGTGGTTTCCTTAGACACGTGTGTCAAGCTTTCGTCCCTGTGCAATAAGATGAAAAGTGTTAGAATGAGAAACATTGAAGGAAATTACAAACAAATGAAATCAACAACAGGAGTCAGTCGTGCATTTGTGGTTTCAGCAGCAATTGACCTTACCACGTGGGAGATTATAGCTACCTGCGTGACATCCGAGTCCAAGAAAATCTACAATGTGGAATGGCTTACTTGGATAATTGATCATTAATCAGAAAGAATGAAGTAAGAACAGTCTCTTATACCAATGTGGTTTCCATAGACACGTGTGTCAAGCTTTCGTCCCTGTGCAATACGATGAAAAGTGTTAGAATGAGGAACATAGAAGGAAATAACAAACAAATGAAATCAACAACAGAAGTCAGTCGTGCATTTGTGGTTACAGCAGCAATTGACCTTACCACGTGGGAGATTATAGCTACCTGCGTGACATCCGAGTCCAAGAAAATCAACAATGTGGAATGGCCTACTTGGATAATTGTTGATTAAACAAAGGAAAGAGAATAAGAACAGTCCCTTATACCAAAGTGGTTTCCTTAGACACGTGTGTCAAGCTTTCGTCCCTGTGCAATACGATGAAAAGTGTTAGAATGAGAAACATAGAAGGAAATAACAAACAAATGAAATCAACAACAGAAGTCAGTCGTGCATTTGTGGTTACAGCAGCATTTGACCTTACCACGTGGGAGATTATAGCTACCTACGTGACATCCGAGTCCAAGAAAATCGACAATGTGGAATGGTTTACTTGGATAATTGTTGATTGAACAAAAAGAAGGGAATAAGAACAGTCCCTCATACCAAAGTGGTTTCCTTAGACACGTGTGTCAAGCTTTCGTCCGTGTGCAATACGATGAAAAGTGTTAGAATGAGAAACATTGAAGGAAATAACAAACAAATGAAATCAACAACAGAAGTCAGTCGTGCATTTGTGGTTTCAGCAGCAATTGACCTTACCACGTGGGAGATTATAGCTACCTGCGTGACATCCGAGTCCAAGAAAATCAACAATGTGGAATGGCTTACTTGGATAATTGTTCATTAAACAAAAAGAAGGGAATAAGAACAGTCCCTTATACCGAAGTGGTTTCCTTAGACACGCGTGTCAAGCTTTCGTCCCTGTGCAATACGATGAAAAGTGTTAGAATGAGAAACACTGAAGAAAATAACAAACGAATGAAATCAACAACAGAAGTCAGTCGTGCATTTGTGGTAACAGCAGCAATTGACCTTACCACGTGGGAGATTATAGCTACCTGCGTGACATCCGAGTCCAAGAAAATCTACAATGTGGAATGGCTTACTTGGATAATTGATCATTAATCAGGAAGAATGAAGTAAGAACAGTCCCTTATACCAATGTGGTTTCCATAGACACGAGTGTCAAGCTTTCGTCCCTGTGCAATACGATGAAAAGTGTTAGAATGAGGAACATAGAAGGAAATAACAAACAAATGAAATCAACAACAGAAGTCAGTCGTGCATTTGTGGTTACAGCAGCAATTGACCTTACCACGTGGGAGATTATAGCTACCTACGTGACATCCGAGTCCAAGATAATCAACAATGTGGAATGGCCTACTTGGATAATTGTTGATTAAACAAAAAAAAGAGAATAAGAACAGTCCCTTATACCAAAGTGGTTTCCTTAGACACGTGTGTCAAGCTTTCGTCCCTGTGCAATTCGATGAAAAGTGTTAGAATGGGAAACATAGAAGGAAATAACAAACAAATGAAATCAACAACAGAAGACAGTCGTGCATTTGTGGTTACAGCAGCAATTGACCTTACCACGTGGGAGATTATAGCTACCTGCGTGACATTCGAGTCCAAGAAAATCAACAATGTGGAATGGCTTACTTGGATAATTGTTGATTGAACAAAAAGAAGGGAATAAGAACAGTCCCTCATACCAAAGTGGTTTCCTTAGACACGTGTGTCAAGCTTTCGTCCGTGTGCAATACGATGAAAAGTGTTAGAATGAGAAACATTGAAGGAAATATCAAACAAATGAAATCAACAACAGAAGTCAGTCGTGCATTTGTGGTTACAGCAGCAATTGACCTTACCACGTGGGAGATTATAGCTACCTGCGTGACATCCGAGTCCAAGAAAATCAACAATGTGGAATGACTTACTTGGATAATTGATCATTATACAGAAAGAAGGGAATAAGAACAGTCCCTCATACCAAAGTGGTTTCCTTAGACACGTGTGTCAAGCTTTCGTCCCTGTGCAATAAGATGAAAAGTGTTAGAATGAGAAACATTGAAGGAAATTACAAACAAATGAAATCAACAACAGGAGTCAGTCGTGCATTTGTGGTTTCAGCAGCAATTGACCTTACCACGTGGGAGATTATAGCTACCTGCGTGACATCCGAGTCCAAGAAAATCTACAATGTGGAATGGCTTACTTGGATAATTGATCATTAATCAGAAAGAATGAAGTAAGAACAGTCTCTTATACCAATGTGGTTTCCATAGACACGTGTGTCAAGCTTTCGTCCCTGTGCAATACGATGAAAAGTGTTAGAATGAGGAACATAGAAGGAAATAACAAACAAATGAAATCAACAACAGAAGTCAGTCGTGCATTTGTGGTTACAGCAGCAATTGACCTTACCACGTGGGAGATTATAGCTACCTGCGTGACATCCGAGTCCAAGAAAATCAACAATGTGGAATGGCCTACTTGGATAATGGTTGATTGAACAAAGGAAAGAGAATAAGAACAGTCCCTTATACCAAAGTGGTTTCCTTAGACACGTGTGTCAAGCTTTCGTCCCTGTGCAATACGATGAAAAGTGTTAGAATGAGAAACATAGAAGGAAATAACAAACAAATGAAATCAACAACAGAAGTCAGTCGTGCATTTGTGGTTACAGCAGCATTTGACCTTACCACGTGGGAGATTATAGCTACCTACGTGACATCCGAGTCCAAGAAAATCGACAATGTGGAATGGTTTACTTGGATAATTGTTGATTGAACAAAAAGAAGGGAATAAGAACAGTCCCTCATACCAAAGTGGTTTCCTTAGACACGTGTGTCAAGCTTTCGTCCGTGTGCAATACGATGAAAAGTGTTAGAATGAGAAACATTGAAGGAAATATCAAACAAATGAAATCAACAACAGAAGTCAGTCGTGCATTTGTGGTTTCAGCAGCAATTGACCTTACCACGTGGGAGATTATAGCTACCTGCGTGAGATCCGAGTCCAAGAAAATCAACAATGTGGAATGGCTTACTTGGATAATTGTTCATTAAACAAAAAGAAGGGAATAAGAACAGTCCCTTATACCGAAGTGGTTTCCTTAGACACGCGTGTCAAGCTTTCGTCCCTGTGCAATACGATGAAAAGTGTTAGAATGAGAAACACTGAAGAAAATAACAAACGAATGAAATCAACAACAGAAGTCAGTCGTGCATTTGTGGTAACAGCAGCAATTGACCTTACCACGTGGGAGATTATAGCTACCTGCGTGACATCCGAGTCCAAGAAAATCTACAATGTGGAATGGCTTACTTGGATAATTGATCATTAATCAGGAAGAATGAAGTAAGAACAGTCCCTTATACCAATGTGGTTTCCATAGACACGAGTGTCAAGCTTTCGTCCCTGTGCAATACGATGAAAAGTGTTAGAATGAGGAACATAGAAGGAAATAACAAACAAATGAAATCAACAACAGAAGTCAGTCGTGCATTTGTGGTTACAGCAGCAATTGACCTTACCACGTGGGAGATTATAGCTACCTGCGTGACATCCGAGTCCAAGAAAATCAACAATGTGGAATGGCCTACTTGGATAATTGTTGATTAAACAAAGGAAAGAGAATAAGAACAGTCCCTTATACCAAAGTGGTTTCCTTAGACACGTGTGTCAAGCTTTCGTCCCTGTGCAATACGATGAAAAGTGTTAGAATGAGAAACATAGAAGGAAATAACAAACAAATGAAATCAACAACAGAAGTCAGTCGTGCATTTGTGGTTACAGCAGCATTTGACCTTACCACGTGGGAGATTATAGCTACCTACGTGACATCCGAGTCCAAGAAAATCGACAATGTGGAATGGTTTACTTGGATAATTGTTGATTAAACAAAAAGAAGGGAATAAGAACAGTCCCTCATACCAAAGTGGTTTCCTTAGACACGTGTGTCAAGCTTTCGTCCGTGTGCAATACGATGAAAAGTGTTAGAATGAGAAACATTGAAGGAAATATCAAACAAATGAAATCAACAACAGAAGTCAGTCGTGCATTTGTTGTTTCAGCAGCAATTGACCTTACCACGTGGGAGATTATAGCTACCTGCGTGACATCCGAGTCCAAGAAAATCAACAATGTGGAATGGCTTACTTGGATAATTGATCATTATACAGAAAGAAGGGAATAAGAACAGTCCCTCATACCAAAGTGGTTTCCTTAGACACGTGTGTCAAGCTTTCGTCCCTGTGCAATAAGATGAAAAGTGTTAGAATGAGAAACATTGAAGGAAATTACAAACAAATGAAATCAACAACAGGAGTCAGTCGTGCATTTGTGGTTTCAGCAGCAATTGACCTTACCACGTGGGAGATTATAGCTACCTGCGTGACATCCGAGTCCAAGAAAATCTACAATGTGGAATGGCTTACTTGGATAATTGATCATTAATCAGAAAGAATGAAGTAAGAACAGTCTCTTATACCAATGTGGTTTCCATAGACACGTGTGTCAAGCTTTCGTCCCTGTGCAATAAGATGAAAAGTGTTAGAATGAGGAACATAGAAGGAAATAACAAACAAATGAAATCAACAACAGAAGTCAGTCGTGCATTTGTGGTTACAGCAGCAATTGACCTTACCACGTGGGAGATTATAGCTACCTGCGTGACATCCGAGTCCAAGAAAATCAACAATGTGGAATGGCCTACTTGGATAATTGTTGATTAAACAAAGGAAAGAGAATAAGAACAGTCCCTTATACCAAAGTGGTTTCCTTAGACACGTGTGTCAAGCTTTCGTCCCTGTGCAATACGATGAAAAGTGTTAGAATGAGAAACATAGAAGGAAATAACAAACAAATGAAATCAACAACAGAAGTCAGTCGTGCATTTGTGGTTACAGCAGCATTTGACCTTACCACGTGGGAGATTATAGCTACCTACGTGACATCCGAGTCCAAGAAAATCGACAATGTGGAATGGTTTACTTGGATAATTGTTGATTGAACAAAAAGAAGGGAATAAGAACAGTCCCTCATACCAAAGTGGTT
This sequence comes from Harmonia axyridis, assembly GCF_914767665.1. NCBI lineage: Eukaryota > Metazoa > Arthropoda > Insecta > Coleoptera > Coccinellidae > Harmonia > Harmonia axyridis. Next base: position 44,809,078 of record NC_059502.1, on the reverse strand, counting down.
TCCTTAGACACGTGTGTCAAGCTTTCGTCCGTGTGCAATACGATGAAAAGTGTTAGAATGAGAAACATTGAAGGAAATATCAAACAAATGAAATCAACAACAGAAGTCAGTCGTGCATTTGTGGTTTCAGCAGCAATTGACCTTACCACGTGGGAGATTATAGCTACCTGCGTGACATCCGAGTCCAAGAAAATCAACAATGTGGAATGGCTTACTTGGATAATTGTTCATTAAACAAAAAGAAGGGAATAAGAACAGTCCCTTATACCGAAGTGGTTTCCTTAGACACGCGTGTCAAGCTTTCGTCCCTGTGCAATACGATGAAAAGTGTTAGAATGAGAAACACTGAAGAAAATAACAAACGAATGAAATCAACAACAGAAGTCAGTCGTGCATTTGTGGTAACAGCAGCAATTGACCTTACCACGTGGGAGATTATAGCTACCTGCGTGACATCCGAGTCCAAGAAAATCTACAATGTGGAATGGCTTACTTGGATAATTGATCATTAATCAGGAAGAATGAAGTAAGAACAGTCCCTTATACCAATGTGGTTTCCATAGACACGAGTGTCAAGCTTTCGTCCCTGTGCAATACGATGAAAAGTGTTAGAATGAGGAACATAGAAGGAAATAACAAACAAATGAAATCAACAACAGAAGTCAGTCGTGCATTTGTGGTTACAGCAGCAATTGACCTTACCACGTGGGAGATTATAGCTACCTGCGTGACATCCGAGTCCAAGAAAATCAACAATGTGGAATGGCCTACTTGGCTAATTGTTGATTAAACAAAGGAAAGAGAATAAGAACAGTCCCTTATACCAAAGTGGTTTCCTTAGACACGTGTGTCAAGCTTTCGTCCCTGTGCAATACGATGAAAAGTGTTAGAATGAGAAACATAGAAGGAAATAACAAACAAATGAAATCAACAACAGAAGTCAGTCGTGCATTTGTGGTTACAGCAGCATTTGACCTTACCACGTGGGAGATTATAGCTACCTACGTGACATCCGAGTCCAAGAAAATCGACAATGTGGAATGGTTTACTTGGATAATTGTTGATTGAACAAAAAGAAGGGAATAAGAACAGTCCCTCATACCAAAGTGGTTTCCTTAGACACGTGTGTCAAGCTTTCGTCCGTGTGCAATACGATGAAAAGTGTTAGAATGAGAAACATTGAAGGAAATATCAAACAAATGAAATCAACAACAGAAGTCAGTCGTGCATTTGTTGTTTCAGCAGCAATTGACCTTACCACGTGGGAGATTATAGCTACCTGCGTGACATCCGAGTCCAAGAAAATCAACAATGTGGAATGACTTACTTGGATAATTGATCATTATACAGAAAGAAGGGAATAAGAACAGTCCCTCATACCAAAGTGGTTTCCTTAGACACGTGTGTCAAGCTTTCGTCCCTGTGCAATAAGATGAAAAGTGTTAGAATGAGAAACATTGAAGGAAATTACAAACAAATGAAATCAACAACAGGAGTCAGTCGTGCATTTGTGGTTTCAGCAGCAATTGACCTTACCACGTGGGAGATTATAGCTACCTGCGTGACATCCGAGTCCAAGAAAATCTACAATGTGGAATGGCTTACTTGGATAATTGATCATTAATCAGAAAGAATGAAGTAAGAACAGTCTCTTATACCAATGTGGTTTCCATAGACACGAGTGTCAAGCTTTCGTCCCTGTGCAATACGATGAAAAGTGTTAGAATGAGGAACATAGAAGGAAATAACAAACAAATGAAATCAACAACAGAAGTCAGTCGTGCATTTGTGGTTACAGCAGCAATTGACCTTACCACGTGGGAGATTATAGCTACCTGCGTGACATCCGAGTCCAAGAAAATCAACAATGTGGAATGGCCTACTTGGATAATTGTTGATTAAACAAAGGAAAGAGAATAAGAACAGTCCCTTATACCAAAGTGGTTTCCTTAGACACGTGTGTCAAGCTTTCGTCCCTGTGCAATACGATGAAAAGTGTTAGAATGAGAAACATAGAAGGAAATAACAAACAAATGAAATCAACAACAGAAGTCAGTCGTGCATTTGTGGTTACAGCAGCATTTGACCTTACCACGTGGGAGATTATAGCTACCTACGTGACATCCGAGTCCAAGAAAATCGACAATGTGGAATGGTTTACTTGGATAATTGTTGATTGAACAAAAAGAAGGGAATAAGAACAGTCCCTCATACCAAAGTGGTTTCCTTAGACACGTGTGTCAAGCTTTCGTCCGTGTGCAATACGATGAAAAGTGTTAGAATGAGAAACATTGAAGGAAATATCAAACAAATGAAATCAACAACAGAAGTCAGTCGTGCATTTGTGGTTTCAGCAGCAATTGACCTTACCACGTGGGAGATTATAGCTACCTGCGTGACATCCGAGTCCAAGAAAATCAACAATGTGGAATGGCCTACTTGGATAATTGTTGATTAAACAAAGGAAAGAGAATAAGAACAGTCCCTTATACCAAAGTGGTTTCCTTAGACACGTGTGTCAAGCTTTCGTCCCTGTGCAATACGATGAAAAGTGTTAGAATGAGAAACATAGAAGGAAATAACAAACAAATGAAATCAACAACAGAAGTCAGTCGTGCATTTGTGGTTACAGCAGCATTTGACCTTACCACGTGGGAGATTATAGCTACCTACGTGACATCCGAGTCCAAGAAAATCGACAATGTGGAATGGTTTACTTGGATAATTGTTGATTGAACAAAAAGAAGGGAATAAGAACAGTCCCTCATACCAAAGTGGTTTCCTTAGACACGTGTGTCAAGCTTTCGTCCGTGTGCAATACGATGAAAAGTGTTAGAATGAGAAACATTGAAGGAAATATCAAACAAATGAAATCAACAACAGAAGTCAGTCGTGCATTTGTTGTTTCAGCAGCAATTGACCTTACCACGTGGGAGATTATAGCTACCTGCGTGACATCCGAGTCCAAGAAAATCAACAATGTGGAATGACTTACTTGGATAATTGATCATTATACAGAAAGAAGGGAATAAGAACAGTCCCTCATACCAAAGTGGTTTCCTTAGACACGTGTGTCAAGCTCTCGTCCCTGTGCAATAAGATGAAAAGTGTTAGAATGAGAAACATTGAAGGAAATTACAAACAAATGAAATCAACAACAGGAGTCAGTCGTGCATTTGTGGTTTCAGCAGCAATTGACCTTACCACGTGGGAGATTATAGCTACCTGCGTGACATCCGAGTCCAAGAAAATCTACAATGTGGAATGGCTTACTTGGATAATTGATCATTAATCAGAAAGAATGAAGTAAGAACAGTCTCTTATACCAATGTGGTTTCCATAGACACGTGTGTCAAGCTTTCGTCCCTGTGCAATACGATGAAAAGTGTTAGAATGAGGAACATAGAAGGAAATAACAAACAAATGAAATCAACAACAGAAGTCAGTCGTGCATTTGTGGTTACAGCAGCAATTGACCTTACCACGTGGGAGATTATAGCTACCTGCGTGACATCCGAGTCCAAGAAAATCAACAATGTGGAATGGCCTACTTGGATAATTGTTGATTAAACAAAGGAAAGAGAATAAGAACAGTCCCTTATACCAAAGTGGTTTCCTTAGACACGTGTGTCAAGCTTTCGTCCCTGTGCAATACGATGAAAAGTGTTAGAATGAGAAACATAGAAGGAAATAACAAACAAATGAAATCAACAACAGAAGTCAGTCGTGCATTTGTGGTTACAGCAGCATTTGACCTTACCACGTGGGAGATTATAGCTACCTACGTGACATCCGAGTCCAAGAAAATCGACAATGTGGAATGGTTTACTTGGATAATTGTTGATTGAACAAAAAGAAGGGAATAAGAACAGTCCCTCATACCAAAGTGGTTTCCTTAGACACGTGTGTCAAGCTTTCGTCCCTGTGCAATACGATGAAAAGTGTTAGAATGAGAAACATTGAAGGAAATATCAAACAAATGAAATCAACAACAGAAGTCAGTCGTGCATTTGTGGTTTCAGCAGCAATTGACCTTACCACGTGGGAGATTATAGCTACCTGCGTGACATCCGAGTCCAAGAAAATCAACAATGTGGAATGGCTTACTTGGATAATTGTTCATTAAACAAAAAGAAGGGAATAAGAACAGTCCCTTATACCGAAGTGGTTTCCTTAGACACGCGTGTCAAGCTTTCGTCCCTGTGCAATACGATGAAAAGTGTTAGAATGAGAAACACTGAAGAAAATAACAAACGAATGAAATCAACAACAGAAGTCAGTCGTGCATTTGTGGTAACAGCAGCAATTGACCTTACCACGTGGGAGATTATAGCTACCTGCGTGACATCCGAGTCCAAGAAAATCTACAATGTGGAATGGCTTACTTGGATAATTGATCATTAATCAGGAAGAATGAAGTAAGAACAGTCCCTTATACCAATGTGGTTTCCATAGACACGAGTGTCAAGCTTTCGTCCCTGTGCAATACGATGAAAAGTGTTAGAATGAGGAACATAGAAGGAAATAACAAACAAATGAAATCAACAACAGAAGTCAGTCGTGCATTTGTGGTTACAGCAGCAATTGACCTTACCACGTGGGAGATTATAGCTACCTGCGTGACATCCGAGTCCAAGAAAATCAACAATGTGGAATGGCCTACTTGGATAATTGTTGATTAAACAAAGGAAAGAGAATAAGACCAGTCCCTTATACCAAAGTGGTTTCCTTAGACACGTGTGTCAAGCTTTCGTCCCTGTGCAATACGATGAAAAGTGTTAGAATGAGAAACATAGAAGGAAATAACAAACAAATGAAATCAACAACAGAAGTCAGTCGTGCATTTGTGGTTACAGCAGCATTTGACCTTACCACGTGGGAGATTATAGCTACCTACGTGACATCCGAGTCCAAGAAAATCGACAATGTGGAATGGTTTACTTGGATAATTGTTGATTGAACAAAAAGAAGGGAATAAGAACAGTCCCTCATACCAAAGTGGTTTCCTTAGACACGTGTGTCAAGCTTTCGTCCCTGTGCAATACGATGAAAAGTGTTAGAATGAGAAACATTGAAGGAAATATCAAACAAATGAAATCAACAACAGAAGTCAGTCGTGCATTTGTTGTTTCAGCAGCAATTGACCTTACCACGTGGGAGATTATAGCTACCTGCGTGACATCCGAGTCCAAGAAAATCAACAATGTGGAATGACTTACTTGGATAATTGATCATTATACAGAAAGAAGGGAATAAGAACAGTCCCTCATACCAAAGTGGTTTCCTTAGACACGTGTGTCAAGCTTTCGTCCCTGTGCAATAAGATGAAAAGTGTTAGAATGAGAAACATTGAAGGAAATTACAAACAAATGAAATCAACAACAGAAGTCAGTCGTGCATTTGTGGTTTCAGCAGCAATTGACCTTACCACGTGGGAGATTATAGCTACCTGCGTGACATCCGAGTCCAAGAAAATCTACAATATGGAATGGCTTACTTGGATAATTGATCATTAATCAGAAAGAATGAAGTAAGAACAGTCCCTTATACCAATGTGGTTTCCATAGACACGAGTGTCAAGCTTTCGTCCCTGTGCAATACGATGAAAAGTGTAAGAATGAGGAACATAGAAGGAAATAACAAACAAATGAAATCAACAACAGAAGTCAGTCGTGCATTTGTGGTTACAGCAGCAATTGACCTTACCACGTGGGAGATTATAGCTACCTGCGTGACATCCGAGTCCAAGAAAATCAACAATGTGGAATGGCCTACTTGGATAATTGTTGATTAAACAAAGGAAAGAGAATAAGAACAGTCCCTTATACCTAAGTGGTTTCCTTAGACACGTGTGTCAAACTTTCGTCCCTGTGCAATACGATGAAAAGTGTTAGAATGAGAAACATAGAAGGAAATAACAAACAAATGAAATCAACAACAGAAGTCAGTCGTGCATTTGTGGTTACAGCAGCAATTGACCTTACCACGTGGGAGATTAAAGCTACCTACGTGACATCCGAGTCCAAGAAAATCGACAATGTGGAATGGTTTACTTGGATAATTGTTGATTGAACAAAAAGAAGGAAATAAGAACAGTCCCTCATACCAAAGTGGTTTCCTTAGACACGTGTGTCAAGCTTTCGTCCCTGTGCAATAAGATGAAAAGTGTTAGAATGAGAAACATTGAAGGAAATAACAAACAAATGAAATCAACAACAGAAGTCAGTCGTGCATTTGTGGTTTCAGCAGCAATTGACCTTACCACGTGGGAGATTATAGCTACCTGCGTGACATCCGAGTCCAAGAAAATCAACAATGTGGAATGGCTTACTTGGATAATTGATCATTAATCAGAAAGAATGAAGTAAGAACAGTCCCTTATACCAATGTGGTTTCCATTGACACGAGTGTCAAGCTTTCGTCCCTGTGCAATACGATGAGAAGTGTAAGAATGAGAAACATAGAAGGAAAAAACAAACAAATGAAATCAACAACAGAAGTCAGTCGTGCATTTGTGATTACAGCAGCAATTGACCTTACCACGTGGGAGATTTAAGCTACCTGCGTGACATCCGAGTCCAAGAAAATCAACAATGTGGAATGGCTTACTTGGATAATTGATCATTATACAGAAAGAATGAAGTAAGAACAGTCCCTTATACCAAAGTGGTTTCCTTAGACACGTGTGTCAAGCTTTCGTCCCTGTGCAATACGATGTGAAGTGTAAGAATGAGAAACACTGAAGAAAATAACAAACGAATGAAATCAACAACAGAAGTCAGTCGTGCATTTGTGGTTACAGCAGCAATTGACCTTACCACGTGGGAGATTATACCTACCTGCGTGACATCCGAGTCCAAGAAAATCAACAATGTGGAATGGCTTACTTGGATAATTGTTCATTAAACAAAAAGAAGGGAATAAGAACAGTCCCTTATACCAAAGTGGTTTCCTTAGACACGTGTGTCAAGCTTTCGTCCCTGTGCAATACGATGAAAAGTGTTAGAATGAGAAACATAGAAGGAAATAACAAACAAATGAAATCAACAACAGAAGTCAGTCGTGCATTTGTGGTTACAGCAGCAATTGACCTTACCACGTGGGAGATTATAGCTACCTGCGTGACATCCGAGTCCAAGCTTTCGTCCCTGTGCAATACGATGAAAAGTGTTAGAATGAGAAACATTGAAGGAAATAACAAACAAATGAAATCAACAACAGAAGTCAGTCGTGCATTTGTGGTTTCAGCAGCAATTGACCTTACCACGTGGGAGATTATAGCTACCTGCGTGACATCCGAGTCCAAGAAAATCAACAATGTGGAATGGCTTACTTGGATAATTGATCATTAATCAGAAAGAATGAAGTAAGAACAGTCCCTTATACCAATGTGGTTTCCATAGACACGAGTGTCAAGCTTTCGTCCCTGTGCAATACGATGAAAAGTGTAAGAATGAGAAACATAGAAGGAAAAAACAAACAAATGAAATCAACAACAGAAGTCAGTCGTGCATTTGTGATTACAGCAGCAATTGACCTTACCACGTGGGAGATTTAAGCTACCTGCGTGACATCCGAGTCCAAGAAAATCAACAATGTGGAATGGCTTACTTGGATAATTGATCATTATACAGAAAGAATGAAGTAAGAACAGTCCCTTATACCAAAGTGGTTTCCTTAGACACGTGTGTCAAGCTTTCGTCCCTGTGCAATACGATGTGAAGTGTTAGAATGAGAAACACTGAAGAAAATAACAAACGAATGAAATCAACAACAGAAGTCAGTCGTGCATTTGTGGTTACAGCAGCAATTGACCTTACCACGTGGGAGATTATACCTACCTGCGTGACATCCGAGTCCAAGAAAATCAACAATGTGGAATGGCTTACTTGGATAATTGTTCATTAAACAAAAAGAAGGGAATAAGAACAGTCTTTTATACCAAAGTGGTTTCCTTAGACACGTGTGTCAAGCTTTCGTCCCTGTGCAATACGATGAAAAGTGTTAGAATGAGAAACATAGAAGGAAATAACAAACAAATGAAATCAACAACAGAAGTCAGTCGTGCATTTGTGGTTACAGCAGCAATTGACCTTACCACGTGGGAGATTATAGCTACCTACGTGACATCCGAGTCCAAGAAAATCGACAATGTGGAATGGTTTACTTGGATAATTGTTGATTGAACAAAAAGAAGGAAATAAGAACAGTCCCTCATACCAAAGTGGTTTCCTTAGACACGTGTGTCAAGCTTTCGTCCCTGTGCAATAAGATGAAAAGTGTTAGAATGAGAAACATTGAAGGAAATAACAAACAAATGAAATCAACAACAGAAGTCAGTCGTGCATTTGTGGTTTCAGCAGCAATTGACCTTACCACGTGGGAGATTATAGCTACCTGCGTGACATCCGAGTCCAAGAAAATCAACAATGTGGAATGGCTTACTTGGATAATTGATCATTAATCAGAAAGAATGAAGTAAGAACAGTCCCTTATACCAATGTGGTTTCCTTAGACACGTGTGTCCATCTTTCGTCCCTGTGCAATACGATGTGAAGTGTTAGAATGAGAAACACTGAAGAAAATAACAAACGAATGAAATCAACAACAGAAGTCAGTCGTGCATTTGTGGTTACAGCAGCAATTGACCTTACCACGTGGGAGATAATACCTACCTGCGTGACATCCGAGTCCAAGAAAATCAACAATGTGGAATGGCTTACTTGGATAATTGTTCATTAAACAAAATGAAGGGAATAAGAACAGTCCCTTATACCAAAGTGGTTTCCTTAGACACGTGTGTCAAGCTTTCGTCCCTGTGCAATACGATGAAAAGTGTTAGAATGAGAAACATTGAAGGAAATAACAAACAAATGACATCAACAACAGAAGTCAGCCATCCAATTGTGGTTACAGCAGCAATTGACCTTTCCACGTGGGAGATTATAGCTACCCGCGTGTCATCCGAGTCCAAGAAAATCAACAATGTGGAATGGCTTACTTGGATAATTGTTCATTAAACAAAAAGAAGGGAATAAGAACAGTCCCTTATACCAAAGTGGTTTCCTTAGACACGTGTGTCAAGCTTTCGTCCCTGTGCAATACGATGAAAAGTGTTAGAATGAGAAACATAGAAGGAAATAACAAAAAAATGAAATCAACAACAGAAGTCAGTCGTACATTTGTGGTTACAGCAGCAATTGACCTTACCACATGGGAGATTATAGCTACCTGCGTGACATCCGAGTCCAAGAAAATCAACAATGTGGAATGGCCTACTTGGATAATTGTTGATTAAACAAAGGAAAGAGAATAAGAACAGTCCCTTATACCAAAGTGGTTTCCTTAGACACGTGTGTCAAGCTTTCGTCCCTGTGCAATACGATGAAAAGTGTTAGAATGAGAAACATAGAAGGAAATAACAAACAAATGAAATCAACAACAGAAGTCAGTCGTGCATTTGTGGTTACAGCAGCATTTGACCTTACCACGTGGGAGATTATAGCTACCTACGTGACATCCGAGTCCAAGAAAATCGACAATGTGGAATGGATTACTTGGATAATTGTTGATTGAACAAAAAGAAGGGAATAAGAACAGTCCCTCATACCAAAGTGGTTTCCTTAGACACGTGTGTCAAGCTTTCGTCCGTGTGCAATACGATGAAAAGTGTTAGAATGAGAAACATTGAAGGAAATATCAAACAAATGAAATCAACAACAGAAGTCAGTCGTGCATTTGTGGTTTCAGCAGCAATTGACCTTACCACGTGGGAGATTATAGCTACCTGCGTGACATCCGAGTCCAAGAAAATCAACAATGTGGAATGACTTACTTGGATAATTGATCATTATACAGAAAGAAGGGAATAAGAACAGTCCCTCATACCAAAGTGGTTTCCTTAGACACGTGTGTCAAGCTTTCGTCCCTGTGCAATAAGATGAAAAGTGTTAGAATGAGAAACATTGAAGGAAATTACAAACAAATGAAATCAACAACAAAAGTCAGTCGTGCATTTGTGGTTTCAGCAGCAATTGACCTTACCACGTGGGAGATTATAGCTACCTGCGTGACATCCGAGTCCAAGAAAATCTACAATGTGGAATGGCTTACTTGGATAATTGATCATTAATCAGAAAGAATGAAGTAAGAACAGTCCCTTATACCAATGTGGTTTCCATAGACACGAGTGTCAAGCTTTCGTCCCTGTGCAATACGATGAAAAGTGTAAGAATGAGGAACATAGAAGGAAATAACAAACAAATGAAATCAACAACAGAAGTCAGTCGTGCATTTGTGGTTACAGCAGCAATTGACCTTACCACGTGGGAGATTATAGCTACCTGCGTGACATCCGAGTCCAAGAAAATCAACAATATGGAATGGCCTACTTGGATAATTGTTGATTAAACAAAGGAAAGAGAATAAGAACAGTCCCTTATACCAAAGTGGTTTCCTTAGACACGTGTGTCAAGCTTTCGTCCCTGTGCAATACGATGAAAAGTGTTAGAATGAGAAACATAGAAGGAAATAACAAACAAATGAAATCAACAACAGAAGTCAGTCGTGCATTTGTGGTTACAGCAGCAATTGACCTTACCACGTGGGAGATTATAGCTACCTACGTGACATCCGAGTCCAAGAAAATCGACAATGTGGAATGGTTTACTTGGATAATTGTTGATTGAACAAAAAGAAGGAAATAAGAACAGTCCCTCATACCAAAGTGGTTTCCTTAGACACGTGTGTCAAGCTTTCGTCCCTGTGCAATAAGATGAAAAGTGTTAGAATGAGAAACATTGAAGGAAATAACAAACAAATGAAATCAACAACAGAAGTCAGTCGTGCATTTGTGGTTTCAGCAGCAATTGACCTTACCACGTGGGAGATTATAGCTACCTGCGTGACATCCGAGTCCAAGAAAATCAACAATGTGGAATGGCTTACTTGGATAATTGATCATTAATCAGAAAGAATGAAGTAAGAACAGTCCCTTATACCAATGTGGTTTCCATTGACACGAGTGTCAAGCTTTCGTCCCTGTGCAATACGATGAAAAGTGTAAGAATGAGAAACATAGAAGGAAAAAACAAACAAATGAAATCAACAACAGAAGTCAGTCGTGCATTTGTGATTACAGCAGCAATTGACCTTACCACGTGGGAGATTTAAGCTACCTGCGTGACATCCGAGTCCAAGAAAATCAACAATGTGGAATGGCTTACTTGGATAATTGATCATTATACAGAAAGAATGAAGTAAGAACAGTCCCTTATACCAAAGTGGTTTCCTTAGACACGTGTGTCCATCTTTCGTCCCTGTGCAATACGATGTGAAGTGTTAGAATGAGAAACACTGAAGAAAATAACAAACGAATGAAATCAACAACAGAAGTCAGTCGTGCATTTGTGGTTACAGCAGCAATTGACCTTACCACGTGGGAGATTATACCTACCTGCGTGACATCCGAGTCCAAGAAAATCAACAATGTGGAATGGCTTACTTGGATAATTGTTCATTAAACAAAAAGAAGGGAATAAGAACAGTCCCTTATACCAAAGTGGTTTCCTTAGACACGTGTGTCAAGCTTTCGTCCCTGTGCAATACGATGAAAAGTGTTAGAATGAGAAACATTGAAGGAAATAACAAACAAATGACATCAACAACAGAAGTCAGCCATCCAATTGTGGTTACAGCAGCAATTGACCTTTCCACGTGGGAGATTATAGCTACCCGCGTGTCATCCGAGTCCAAGAAAATCAACAATGTGGAATGGCTTACTTGGATAATTGTTCATTAAACAAAAAGAAGGGAATAAGAACAGTCCCTTATACCAAAGTGGTTTCCTTAGACACGTGTGTCAAGCTTTCGTCCCTGTGCAATACGATGAAAAGTGTTAGAATGAGAAACATAGAAGGAAATAACAAAAAAATGAAATCAACAACAGAAGTCAGTCGTACATTTGTGGTTACAGCAGCAATTGACCTTACCACATGAGAGATTATAGCTACCTGCGTGACATCCGAGTCCAAGAAAATCAACAATGTGGAATGGCCTACTTGGATAATTGTTGATTAAACAAAGGAAAGAGAATAAGAACAGTCCCTTATACCAAAGTGGTTTCCTTAGACACGTGTGTCAAGCTTTCGTCCCTGTGCAATACGATGAAAAGTGTTAGAATGAGAAACATAGAAGGAAATAACAAACAAATGAAATCAACAACAGAAGTCAGTCGTGCATTTGTGGTTACAGCAGCATTTGACCTTACCACGTAGGAGATTATAGCTACCTACGTGACATCCGAGTCCAAGAAAATCGACAATGTGGAATGGATTACTTGGATAATTGTTGATTGAACAAAAAGAAGGGAATAAGAACAGTCCCTCATACCAAAGTGGTTTCCTTAGACACGTGTGTCAAGCTTTCGTCCGTGTGCAATACGATGAAAAGTGTTAGAATGAGAAACATTGAAGGAAATATCAAACAAATGAAATCAACAACAGAAGTCAGTCGTGCATTTGTGGTTACAGCAGCAATTGACCTTACCACGTGGGAGATTATAGCTACCTGCGTGACATCCGAGTCCAAGAAAATCAACAATGTGGAATGACTTACTTGGATAATTGATCATTATACAGAAAGAAGGGAATAAGAACAGTCCCTCATACCAAAGTGGTTTCCTTAGACACGTGTGTCAAGCTTTCGTCCCTGTGCAATACGATGAAAAGTGTTAGAATGAGAAACATTGAAGGAAATTACAAACAAATGAAATCAACAACAGAAGTCAGTCGTGCATTTGTGGTTTCAGCAGCAATTGACCTTACCACGTGGGAGATTATAGCTACCTGCGTGACATCCGAGTCCAAGAAAATCTACAATGTGGAATGGCTTACTTGGATAATTGATCATTAATCAGAAAGAATGAAGTAAGAACAGTCCCTTATACCAATGTGGTTTCCATAGACACGAGTGTCAAGCTTTCGTCCCTGTGCAATACGATGAAAAGTGTAAGAATGAGGAACATAGAAGGAAATAACAAACAAATGAAATCAACAACAGAAGTCAGTCGTGCATTTGTGGTTACAGCAGCAATTGACCTTACCACGTGGGAGATTATAGCTACCTGCGTGACATCCGAGTCCAAGAAAATCAACAATATGGAATGGCCTACTTGGATAATTGTTGATTAAACAAAGGAAAGAGAATAAGAACAGTCCCTTATACCAAAGTGGTTTCCTTAGACACGTGTGTCAAGCTTTCGTCCCTGTGCAATACGATGAAAAGTGTTAGAATGAGAAACATAGAAGGAAATAACAAACAAATGAAATCAACAACAGAAGTCAGTCGTGCATTTGTGGTTACAGCAGCAATTGACCTTACCACGTGGGAGATTATAGCTACCTACGTGACATCCGAGTCCAAGAAAATCGACAATGTGGAATGGTTTACTTGGATAATTGTTGATTGAACAAAAAGAAGGAAATAAGAACAGTCCCTCATACCAAAGTGGTTTCCTTAGACACGTGTGTCAAGCTTTCGTCCCTGTGCAATAAGATGAAAAGTGTTAGAATGAGAAACATTGAAGGAAATAACAAACAAATGAAATCAACAACAGAAGTCAGTCGTGCATTTGTGGTTTCAGCAGCAATTGACCTTACCACGTGGGAGATTATAGCTACCTGCGTGACATCCGAGTCCAAGAAAATCAACAATGTGGAATGGCTTACTTGGATAATTGATCATTAATCAGAAAGAATGAAGTAAGAACAGTCCCTCATACCAAAGTGGTTTCCTTAGACACGTGTGTCAAGCTTTCGTCCCTGTGCAATAAGATGAAAAGTGTTAGAATGAGAAACATAGAAGGAAATAACAAACAAATGAAATCAACAACAGAAGTCAGTCGTGCATTTGTGGTTACAGCAGCATTTGACCTTACCACGTGGGAGATTATAGCTACCTACGTGACATCCGAGTCCAAGAAAATCGACAATGTGGAATGGATTACTTGGATAATTGTTGATTGAACAAAAAGAAGGGAATAAGAACAGTCCCTCATACCAAAGTGGTTTCCTTAGACACGTGTGTCAAGCTTTCGTCCGTGTGCAATACGATGAAAAGTGTTAGAATGAGAAACATTGAAGGAAATATCAAACAAATGAAATCAACAACAGAAGTCAGTCGTGCATTTGTGGTTTCAGCAGCAATTGACCTTACCACGTGGGAGATTATAGCTACCTGCGTGACATCCGAGTCCAAGAAAATCAACAATGTGGAATGACTTACTTGGATAATTGATCATTATACAGAAAGAAGGGAATAAGAACAGTCCCTCATACCAAAGTGGTTTCCTTAGACACGTGTGTCAAGCTTTCGTCCCTGTGCAATACGATGAAAAGTGTTAGAATGAGAAACATTGAAGGAAATTACAAACAAATGAAATCAACAACAGAAGTCAGTCGTGCATTTGTGGTTTCAGCAGCAATTGACCTTACCACGTGGGAGATTATAGCTACCTGCGTGACATCCGAGTCCAAGAAAATCTACAATGTGGAATGGCTTACTTGGATAATTGATCATTAATCAGAAAGAATGAAGTAAGAACAGTCCCTTATACCAATGTGGTTTCCATAGACACGAGTGTCAAGCTTTCGTCCCTGTGCAATACGATGAAAAGTGTAAGAATGAGGAACATAGAAGGAAATAACAAACAAATGAAATCAACAACAGAAGTCAGTCGTGCATTTGTGGTTACAGCAGCAATTGACCTTACCACGTGGGAGATTATAGCTACCTGCGTGACATCCGAGTCCAAGAAAATCAACAATATGGAATGGCCTACTTGGATAATTGTTGATTAAACAAAGGAAAGAGAATAAGAACAGTCCCTTATACTAAAGTGGTTTCCTTAGACACGTGTGTCAAGCTTTCGTCCCTGTGCAATACGATGAAAAGTGTTAGAATGAGAAACATAGAAGGAAATAACAAACAAATGAAATCAACAACAGAAGTCAGTCGTGCATTTGTGGTTACAGCAGCAATTGACCTTACCACGTGGGAGATTATAGCTACCTACGTGACATCCGAGTCCAAGAAAATCGACAATGTGGAATGGTTTACTTGGATAATTGTTGATTGAACAAAAAGAAGGAAATAAGAACAGTCCCTCATACCAAAGTGGTTTCCTTAGACACGTGTGTCAAGCTTTCGTCCCTGTGCAATAAGATGAAAAGTGTTAGAATGAGAAACATTGAA
This sequence comes from Harmonia axyridis, assembly GCF_914767665.1. Lineage (NCBI taxonomy): Eukaryota > Metazoa > Arthropoda > Insecta > Coleoptera > Coccinellidae > Harmonia > Harmonia axyridis. The sequence continues at coordinate 44,793,826 of NC_059502.1, read as the reverse complement.
GGAAATAACAAACAAATGAAATCAACAACAGAAGTCAGTCGTGCATTTGTGGTTTCAGCAGCAATTGACCTTACCACGTGGGAGATTATAGCTACCTGCGTGACATCCGAGTCCAAGAAAATCAACAATGTGGAATGGCTTACTTGGATAATTGATCATTAATCAGAAAGAATGAAGTAAGAACAGTCCCTTATACCAATGTGGTTTCCATAGACACGAGTGTCAAGCTTTCGTCCCTGTGCAATACGATGAAAAGTGTAAGAATGAGAAACATAGAAGGAAAAAACAAACAAATGAAATCAACAACAGAAGTCAGTCGTGCATTTGTGATTACAGCAGCAATTGACCTTACCACGTGGGAGATTTAAGCTACCTGCGTGACATCCGAGTCCAAGAAAATCAACAATGTGGAATGGCTTACTTGGATAATTGATCATTATACAGAAAGAATGAAGTAAGAACAGTCCCTTATACCAAAGTGGTTTCCTTAGACACGTGTGTCCATCTTTCGTCCCTGTGCAATACGATGTGAAGTGTTAGAATGAGAAACACTGAAGAAAATAACAAACGAATGAAATCAACAACAGAAGTCAGTCGTGCATTTGTGGTTACAGCAGCAATTGACCTTACCACGTGGGAGATTATACCTACCTGCGTGACATCCGAGTCCAAGAAAATCAACAATGTGGAATGGCTTACTTGGATAATTGTTCATTAAACAAAAAGAAGGGAATAAGAACAGTCCCTTATACCAAAGTGGTTTCCTTAGACACGTGTGTCAAGCTTTCGTCCCTGTGCAATACGATGAAAAGTGTTAGAATGAGAAACATTGAAGGAAATAACAAACAAATGACATCAACAACAGAAGTCAGCCATCCAATTGTGGTTACAGCAGCAATTGACCTTTCCACGTGGGAGATTATAGCTACCCGCGTGTCATCCGAGTCCAAGAAAATCAACAATGTGGAATGGCTTACTTGGATAATTGTTCATTAAACAAAAAGAAGGGAATAAGAACAGTCCCTTATACCAAAGTGGTTTCCTTAGACACGTGTGTCAAGCTTTCGTCCCTGTGCAATACGATGAAAAGTGTTAGAATGAGAAACATAGAAGGAAATAACAAAAAAATGAAATCAACAACAGAAGTCAGTCGTACATTTGTGGTTACAGCAGCAATTGACCTTACCACATGAGAGATTATAGCTACCTGCGTGACATCCGAGTCCAAGAAAATCAACAATGTGGAATGGCCTACTTGGATAATTGTTGATTAAACAAAGGAAAGAGAATAAGAACAGTCCCTTATACCAAAGTGGTTTCCTTAGACACGTGTGTCAAGCTTTCGTCCCTGTGCAATACGATGAAAAGTGTTAGAATGAGAAACATAGAAGGAAATAACAAACAAATGAAATCAACAACAGAAGTCAGTCGTGCATTTGTGGTTACAGCAGCATTTGACCTTACCACGTGGGAGATTATAGCTACCTACGTGACATCCGAGTCCAAGAAAATCGACAATGTGGAATGGATTACTTGGATAATTGTTGATTGAACAAAAAGAAGGGAATAAGAACAGTCCCTCATACCAAAGTGGTTTCCTTAGACACGTGTGTCAAGCTTTCGTCCGTGTGCAATACGATGAAAAGTGTTAGAATGAGAAACATTGAAGGAAATATCAAACAAATGAAATCAACAACAGAAGTCAGTCGTGCATTTGTGGTTTCAGCAGCAATTGACCTTACCACGTGGGAGATTATAGCTACCTGCGTGACATCCGAGTCCAAGAAAATCAACAATGTGGAATGACTTACTTGGATAATTGATCATTATACAGAAAGAAGGGAATAAGAACAGTCCCTCATACCAAAGTGGTTTCCTTAGACACGTGTGTCAAGCTTTCGTCCCTGTGCAATAAGATGAAAAGTGTTAGAATGAGAAACATTGAAGGAAATTACAAACAAATGAAATCAACAACAGAAGTCAGTCGTGCATTTGTGGTTTCAGCAGCAATTGACCTTACCACGTGGGAGATTATAGCTACCTGCGTGACATCCGAGTCCAAGAAAATCAACAATGTGGAATGGCTTACTTGGATAATTGATCATTAATCAGAAAGAATGAAGTAAGAACAGTCCCTTATACCAATGTGGTTTCCATTGACACGAGTGTCAAGCTTTCGTCCCTGTGCAATACGATGAAAAGTGTAAGAATGAGAAACATAGAAGGAAAAAACAAACAAATGAAATCAACAACAGAAGTCAGTCGTGCATTTGTGATTACAGCAGCAATTGACCTTACCACGTGGGAGATTTAAGCTACCTGCGTGACATCCGAGTCCAAGAAAATCAACAATGTGGAATGGCTTACTTGGATAATTGATCATTATACAGAAAGAATGAAGTAAGAACAGTCCCTTATACCAAAGTGGTTTCCTTAGACACGTGTGTCCATCTTTCGTCCCTGTGCAATACGATGTGAAGTGTTAGAATGAGAAACACTGAAGAAAATAACAAACGAATGAAATCAACAACAGAAGTCAGTCGTGCATTTGTGGTTACAGCAGCAATTGACCTTACCACGTGGGAGATTATACCTACCTGCGTGACATCCGAGTCCAAGAAAATCAACAATGTGGAATGGCTTACTTGGATAATTGTTCATTAAACAAAAAGAAGGGAATAAGAACAGTCCCTTATACCAAAGTGGTTTCCTTAGACACGTGTGTCAAGCTTACGTCCCTGTGCAATACGATGAAAAGTGTTAGAATGAGAAACATAGAAGGAAATAACAAACAAATGAAATCAACAACAGAAGTCAGTCGTGCATTTGTGGTTACAGCAGCAATTGACCTTACCACGTGGGAGATTATAGCTACCTACGTGACATCCGAGTCCAAGAAAATCGACAATGTGGAATGGTTTACTTGGATAATTGTTGATTGAACAAAAAGAAGGAAATAAGAACAGTCCCTCATACCAAAGTGGTTTCCTTAGACACGTGTGTCAAGCTTTCGTCCCTGTGCAATAAGATGAAAAGTGTTAGAATGAGAAACATTGAAGGAAATAACAAACAAATGAAATCAACAACAGAAGTCAGTCGTGCATTTGTGGTTTCAGCAGCAATTGACCTTACCACGTGGGAGATTATAGCTACCTGCGTGACATCCGAGTCCAAGAAAATCAACAATGTGGAATGGCTTACTTGGATAATTGATCATTAATCAGAAAGAATGAAGTAAGAACAGTCCCTTATACCAATGTGGTTTCCATTGACACGAGTGTCAAGCTTTCGTCCCTGTGCAATACGATGAAAAGTGTAAGAATGAGAAACATTGAAGGAAATAACAAACGAATGAAATCAACAACAGAAGTCAGTCGTGCATTTGTGGTTACAGCAGCAATTGACCTTACCACGTTAAAGATTATAGCTACCTGCGTGACATCCGAGTCCAAGAAAATCAACAATGTGGAATGGCTTACTTGGATAATTGTTCATTAAACAAAAAGAAGGGAATAAGAACAGTCCCTTATACCAAAGTGGTTTCCTTAGACACGTGTGTCAAGCTTTCGTCCCTGTGCAATACGATGAAAAGTGTTAGAATGAGAAACATAGAAGGAAATAACAAACAAATGAAATCAACAACAGAAGTCAGTCGTGCATTTGTGGTTACAGCAGCAATTGACCTTACCACGTGGGAGATTATAGCTACCTACGTTACATCCGAGTCCAAGAAAATCGACAATGTGGAATGGTTTACTTGGATAATTGTTGATTGAACAAAAAGAAGGAAATAAGAACAGTCCCTCATACCAAAGTGGTTTCCTTAGACACGCGTGTCAAGTTTTCGTCCCTGTGCAATACGACGAAAAGTGTTAGAATGAGAAACATTGAAGGAAATAACAAACAAATGAAATCAACAACAGAAGTCAGTCGTGCATTTGTGGTTTCAGCAGCAATTGACCTTACCACGTGGGAGATTATAGCTACCTGCGTGACATCCGAGTCCAAGAAAATCAACAATGTGGAATGGCTTACTTGGATAATTGTTCATTAAACAAAAAGAAGGGAATAAGAACAGTCCCTTATACCGAAGTGGTTTCCTTAGACACGCGTGTCAAGCTTTCGTCCCTGTGCAATACGATGAAAAGTGTTAGAATGAGAAACACTGAAGAAAATAACAAACGAATGAAATCAACAACAGAAGTCAGTCGTGCATTTGTGGTTACAGCAGCAATTGACCTTACCACGTGGGAGATTATAGCTACCTGCGTGACATCCGAGTCCAAAAAAATCAACAATGTGGAATGGCTTACTTGGATAATTGTTCATTAAACAAAAAGAAGGGAATAAGAACAGTCCCTTATACCAAAGTGGTTTCCTTAGACACGCGTGTCAAGTTTTCGTCCCTGTGCAATACGATGAAAAGTGTTAGAATGAGAAACATTGAAGGAAATAACAAACAAATGAAATCAACAACAGAAGTCAGTCGTGCATTTATGGTTACAGCAGCAATTGATTTTACCACGTTAAAGATTATAGCTACCTGCGTGTCATCCGAGTCCAAGAAAATCAACAATGTGGAATGGCTTACTTGGATAATTGATCATCATACAGAAAGAAGGGAATAAGAACAGTGTCTTATACCAATGTGGTTTCCATAGACACGTGTGTCAAGCTTTCGTCGCTGTGCAATACGATGAGAAGTGTTAGAATGAGAAACATTGAAGGAAATAACAAACAAATGACATCAACAACAGAAGTCAGCCATCCAATTGTGGTTACAGCAGCAATTGACCTTTCCACGTTGGAGATTATAGCTACCCGCGTGTCATCCGAGTCCAAGAAAATCAACAATGTGGAATGGCTTACTTGGATAATTGTTCATTAAACAAAAAGAAGGGAATAAGAACAGTCCCTTATACAAAAGTGGTTTCCTTAGACACGTGTGTCAAGCTTTCGTCCCTGTGCAATACGATGAAAAGTGTTAGAATGAGAAACATAGAAGGAAATAACAAACAAATGAAATCAACAACAGAAGTCAGTCGTACATTTGTGGTTACAGCAGCAATTGACCTTACCACATGGGAGATTATAGCTACCTGCGTGACATCCGAGTCCAAGAAAATCAACAATGTGGAATGGCCTACTTGGATAATTGTTGATTAAACAAGGGAAAGAGAATAAGAACAGTCCCTTATACCAAAGTGGTTTCCTTAGACACGTGTGTCAAGCTTTCGTCCCTGTGCAATACGATGAAAAGTGTTAGAATGAGAAACATAGTAGGAAATAACAAACAAATGAAATCAACAACAGAAGTCAGTCGTGCATTTGTGGTTACAGCAGCAATTGACCTTACCACGTGTGAGATTATAGCTACCTACGTGACATCCGAGTCCAAGAAAATCGATAATGTGGAATGGTTTACTTGGATAATTGTTGATTGAACAAAAAGAAGGAAATAAGAACAGTCCCTCATACCAAAGTGGTTTCCTTAGACACGTGTGTCAAGCTTTCGTCCCTGTGCAATAAGATGAAAAGTGATAGAATGAGAAACATTGAAGGAAATAACAAACAAATGAAATCAACAACAGAAGTCAGTCGTGCATTTGTGGTTTCAGCAGCAATTGACCTTACCACGTGGGAGATTATAGCTACCAGCGTGACATCCGAGTCCAAGAAAATCTACAATGTGGAATGGCTTACTTGGATAATTGATCATTAATCAGAAAGAATGAAGTAAGAACAGTCCCTTATACCAATGTGGTTTCCATAGACACGAGTGTCAAGCTTTCGTCCCTGTGCAATACGATGAAAAGTGTAAGAATAAGAAACATAGGAGGAAAAAACAAACAAATGAAATCAACAACAGAAGTCAGTCGTGCATTTGTGATTACAGCAGCAATTGACCTTACCACGTGGGAGATTTAAGCTACCTGCGTGACATCCGAGTCCAAGAAAATCAACAATGTGGAATGGCTTACTTGGATAATTGTTCATTAAACAAAAAGAAGGGAATAAGAACAGTCCCTTATACCGAAGTGGTTTCCTTAGACACGCGTGTCAAGCTTTCGTTCCTGGGCAATACGATGAAAAGTGTTAGAATGAGAAACATTGAAGGAAATAACAAACAAATCAAATCAACAACAGAAGTCAGTCGTGCATTTGTGATTACAGCAGCAATTGACCTTACCACGTGGGAGATTTAAGCTACCTGCGTGACATCCGAGTCCAAGAAAATCGACAATGTGGAATGGCTTACTTGGATAATTGTTCATTAAACAAAAAGAAGGGAATAAGAACAGTCCCTTATACCGAAGTGGTTTCCTTAGACACGCGTGTCAAGCTTTCGTTCCTGGGCAATACGATGAAAAGTGTTAGAATGAGAAACACTGAAGAAAATAACAAACGAATGAAATCAACAACAGAAGTCAGTCGTGCATTTGTGGTAACAGCAGCAATTGACCTTACCACGTGGGAGATTATAGCTACCTGCGTGACATCCGAGTCCAAGAAAATCAACAATGTGGAATGGCTTACTTGGATAATTGTTCATTAAACAAAAAGAAGGGAATAAGAACAGTCCCTTATACCAAAGTGGTTTCCTTAGACACGCGTGTCAAGCTTTCGTCCCTGTGCAATACGATGAAAAGTGTTAGAATAAGAAACATTGATGAAAATAACAAACGAATGAAATCAACAACAGAAGTCAGTCGTGCATTTGTGGTTACAGCAGCAATTGACCTTACCACGTGGGAGATTACAGCTACCTGCGTGACATCCGAGCCCAAGAAAATCAACAATATGGAACGGCTTACTTGGATAATTGTTCATTAAACAAAAAGAAGGGAATTAGAACAGTCCCTTATACCAATGTGGTTTCCATAGACACGAGTGTCAAGCTTTCGTCCCTGTGCAATACGATGAAAAGTGTAAGAATGAGAAACATAGAAGGAAAAAACAAACGAATGAAATCAACAACAGAAGTCAGTCGTGCATTTGTGATTACAGCAGCAATTGACCTCACCACGTGGGAGATTTAAGCTACCTGCGTGACATCCGAGTCGAAGAAAATCAACAATGTGGAATGGCTTACTTGGATAATTGATCATTAAACAAAAAGAAGGGAATAAGAACAGTCCCTTATACCAATGTGGTTTCCATAGACACGTGTGTCAAGCTTTCGTCCCTGTGCAATACGATGAGAAGTGTTAGAATGAGAAACATTGAAGGAAATAACAAACAAATCAAATCAACAACAGAAGTCAGTCGTGCATTTGTGATTACAGCTGCAATTGACCTTACCACGTGGGAGATTTAAGCTACCTGCGTGACATCCGAGTCCAAGAAAATCAACAATGTGGAATGGCTTACTTGGATAATTGTTCATTAAACAAAAAGAAGGGAATAAGAACAGTCCCTTATACCGAAGTGGTTTCCTTAGACACGCGTGTCAAGCTTTCGTCCCTGTGCAATACGATGAAAAGTGTTAGAATGAGAAACACTGAAGAAAATAACAAACGAATGAAATCAACAACAGAAGTCAGTCGTGCATTTGTGGTTACAGCAGCAATTGACCTTACCACGTGGGAGATTATAGCTACCTGCGTGACATCCGAGTCCAAGAAAATCAACAATGTGGAATGGCTTACTTGGATAATTGTTCATTAAACAAAAAGAAGGGAATAAGAACAGTCCCTTATACCAAAGTGGTTTCCTTAGACACGCGTGTCAAGCTTTCGTCCCTGTGCAATACGATGAAAAGTGTTAGAATGAGAAACATTGATGAAAATAACAAACGAATGAAATCAACAACAGAAGTCAGTCATGCATTTGTGGTTACAGCAGCAATTAACCTTACCACGTGGGAGATTACAGCTACCTGCGTGACATCCGAGCCCAAGAAAATCAACAATATGGAACGGCTTACTTGGATAATTGTTCATTAAACAAAAAGAAGGGAATAAGAACAGTCCCTTATACCAAAGTGGTTTCCTTAGACACGTGTGTCAAGCTTTCGTCCCTGTGCAATACGATGAAAAGTGTTAGAATGAGAAACATTAAAGGAAATAACAAACAAATGAAATCAACAACAGAAGTCAGTCGCGCATTTGTGGTTACAGCAGCAATTGACCTTACCTCGTAAAAGATTATAGCTACCTGCGTGTCATCCGAGTCCAAGAAAATCAACAATGTGGAATGGCTTACTTGGATAATTGATCATTATACAGAAAAAAGGGAATGAGAACAGTCCCTTATACCAATGTGGTTTCCATAGACACGTGTGTCAAGCTTTCGTCCCTGTGCAATACGATGAGAAGTGTTAGAATGAGAAACATTGAAGGAAATAACAAACAAATCAAATCAACAACAGAAGTCAGTCGTGCATTTGTGATTACAGCAGCAATTGACCTTACCACGTGGGAGATTATAGCTACCTGCGTGACATCCGAGTCCAAGAAAATCAACAATGTGGAATGGCTTACTTGGATAATTGTTCATTAAACAAAAAGAAGGGAATGAGAACAGTCCCTTATACCGAAGTGGTTTCCTTAGACACGCGTTTCAAGCTTTCGTCCCTGTGCAATACGATGAAAAGTGTTAGAATGAGAAACACTGAAGAAAATAACAAACGAATGAAATCAACAACAGAAGTCAGTCGTGCATTTGTGGTTACAGCAGCAATTGACCTTACCACGTGGGAGATTACAGCTACCTGCGGGACATCCGAGTCCAAGAAAATCAACAATGTGGAACGGCTTACTTGGATAATTGTTCATTAAACAAAAAGAAGGGAATAAGAACAGTCCCTTACACCAAAGTGGTTTTCTTAGACACGTGTGTCAAGCTTTCGTCCCTGTGCAATACGATGAAAAGTGTTAGAATGAGAAACATTGAAGGAAATAACAAACAAATGAAATCAAAAACCGAAGTCAGTCGTGCATTTGTGGTTACAGCAGCAATTGACCTTACCACGTTAAAGATTATAGCTACCTGCGTGTCATCCGAGTCCAAGAAAATCAATAATGTGGAATGGCTTACTTGGATAATTGATCATCATACAGAAAGAAGGGAATAAGAACAGTCCCTTATACCAAAGTGGTTTCCTTAGACACGTGTGTCAAGCTTTCGTCCCTGTGCAATACGATGAAAAGTGTTAGAATGAGAAACATAGAATGAAATAACAAACAAATGAAATCAACAACCGAAGTCAGTCGTGCATTTGTGGTTACAGCAGCAATTGACCTTACCACGTGGGAGATTATAGCTACCCGCGTGTCATCCGAGTCCAAGAAAATCAACAATGTGGAATGGCTTACTTGGATAACTGTTCATTAAACAAAAAGAAGGGAATAAGAACAGTCCCTTATACCAAAGTGGTTTCCTTAGACACGCGTGTCAAGCTTTCGTCCCTGTGCAATACGATGAAAAGTGTTAGAATGAGAAACATTGCAGGAAATAACAAACGAATGAAATCAACAACAGAAGTCAACCGTCCAGTTTTGGTTACAGCAGCAATTGACCTTACCACGTGGGAGGAAATCAAAAATGTGGAATGGCTTAATAAGAAATATTGGAGGAAATAACAAACAAAAGAAATCAACAACAGGAGTCAGCCGTCCAGTTTTGGTTACAGCAGCAATTGACCTTACCAATTGAGAGATTGTAGCTACATGCGTGACATCCGAGACCAAGAAAAACAACAATGTGAAATGGCTTACTTGGATAATTGTTCATTGAACAAAAAGAAGAGAATAAGAACAGTCCCTTATACCAAAGTGGTTTCCTTAGACACGGGTGTCAAGCTTTCGTCTCTGTGCAATACGATGAAAAGTGTTAGAATGAGGAAGATTGAAGGAAATAACAAACGAATGAAATCAACAACAGAAGTCAGTCGTGCATTTGTGGTTACAGCAGCAATTGACCTTACCACGTGGGAGATTACAGCTACCTGTGTGACATCCGAGCCCAAGAAAATCAACAATATGGAACGGCTTACTTGGATAATTGTTCATTAAACAAAAAGAAGGGAATAAGAACAGTCCCTTATACCAAAGTGGTTTCCTTAGACACGTGTGTCAAGCTTTCGTCCCTGTGCAATACGATGAAAAGTGTTAGAATGAGAAACATTGAAGAAAATAACAAACGAATGAAATCAACAACAGAAGTCAGTCGTGCATTTGTGGTTACAGCAGCAATTGACCTTACCACGTTAAAGATTATAGCTACCTGCGTGTCATCCGAGTTCAAGTAAATCAATAATGTGGAATGGCTTACTTGGATAATTGATCATCATACAGAAAGAAGGGAATAAGAACAGTCCCTTATACCAAAGTGGTTTCCTTAGACACGCGTGTCAAGCTTTCGTCCCTGTGCAATACGATGAAAAGTGTTAGAATGAGAAACATAGAAGGAAATAACAAACAAATGAAATCAACAACAGAAGTCCGTCGTGCATTTGTGGTTACAGCAGCAATTGACCTTACCACGTGGGAGATTATAGCTACCTGCGTGACATTCGAGTCCAAGAAAATCAACAATGTGGAATGGCTTACTTGGATATTTGTTGATTGAACAAAAAGAAGGGAATAAGAACAGTCCCTTATACCAAAGTGGTTTCCTTAAACACGTGTGTCAAGCTTTTGTCCCTGTGCAATACGATGAGAAGTGTTAGAATGAGAAACATTGAAGGAAATAACAAACAAATGAAATCAACATTAGAAGTCAGTCGTGCATTTGTGGTTACAGCAGCAATTGACCTTACCACGTGGGAGATTATAGCTACCTGCGTGACATCCGAGTCCAAGATAATCAACAATGTGGAATGGCCTACTTGGATAATTGTTGATTAAACAAAAAAAAGAGAATAAGAACAGTCCCTTATACCAAAGTGGTTTCCTTAGACACGTGTGTCAAGCTTTCGTCCCTGTGCAATACGATGAAAAGTGTTAGAATGAGAAACATAGAAGGAAATAACAAACAAATGAAATCAACAACAGAAGTCAGTCGTGCATTTATGGTTACAGCAGCAATTGACCTTACCACGTTAAAGATTATAGCTACCTGCGTGTCATCCGAGTCCAAGAAAATCAACAATGTGGAATGGCTTACTTGGATAATTGATCATCATACAGAAAGAAGGGAATAAGAACAGTGTCTTATACCAATGTGGTTTCCATAGACACGTGTGTCAAGCTTTCGTCCCTGTGCAATACGATGAGAAGTGTTAGAATGAGAAACATTGAAGGAAATAACAAACAAATGACATCAACAACAGAAGTCAGCCGTTCAATTGTGGTTACAGCAGCAATTGACCTTACCACGTGGGAGATTATAGCTACCCGCGTGTCATACGAGTCCAAGAAAATCAACAATGTGGAATGGCTTACTTGGATAATTGTTCATTAAACAAAAAGAAGGGAATAAGAACAGTCCCTTATACCAAAGTGGTTTCCTTAGACACGTGTGTCAAGCTTTCGTCCCTGTGCAATACGATGAAAAGTGTTAGAATGAGAAACATAGAAGGAAATAACAAACAAATGAAATCAACAACAGAAGTCAGTCGTGCATTTGTGGTTACAGCAGCAATTGACCTTACCACGTGGGAGATTATAGCTACCTGCGTGACATCCGAGTCCAAGAAAATCTACAATGTGGAATAGCTTACTTGGATAATTGATCATTAATCAGAAAGAATGAAGTAAGAACAGTCCCTTATACCAATGTGGTTTCCATAGACACGAGTGTCAAGCTTTCGTCCCTGTGCAATACGATGAAAAGTGTTAGAATGAGGAACATAGAAGGAAATAACAAACAAATGAAATCAACAACAGAAGTCAGTCGTGCATTTGTGGTTACAGCAGCAATTGACCTTACCACGTGGGAGATTATAGCTACCTGCGTGACATCCGAGTCCAAGAAAATCAACAATGTGGAATGGCCTACTTGGATAATTGTTGATTAAACAAAGGAAAGAGAATAAGAACAGTCCCTTATACCAAAGTGGTTTCCTTAGACACGTGTGTCAAGCTTTCGTCCCTGTGCAATACGATGAAAAGTGTTAGAATGAGAAACATAGAAGGAAATAACAAACAAATGAAATCAACAACAGAAGTCAGTCGTGCATTTGTGGTTACAGCAGCAATTGACCTTACCACGTGGGAGATTATAGCTACCTGCGTGACATCCGAGTCCAAGAAAATCGACAATGTGGAATGGTTTACTTGGATAATTGTTGATTGAACAAAAAGAAGGAAATAAGAACAGTCCCTCATACCAAAGTGGTTTCCTTAGACACGTGTGTCAAGCTTTCGTCCCTGTGCAATACGATGAAAAGTGTTAGAATGAGAAACATAGAAGGAAATAACAAACAAATGAAATCAACAACAGAAGTCAGTCGTGCATTTGTGGTTTCAGCAGCAATTGACCTTACCACGTGGGAGATTATAGCTACCTGCGTGACATCCGAGTCCAAGAAAATCAACAATGTGGAATGGCTTACTTGGATAATTGATCATTATACAGAAAGAATGAAGTAAGAACAGCCCCTTATACCAAAGTGGTTTCCTTAGACACGTGTGTCAAGCTTTCGTCCCTGTGCAATACGATGAAAAGTGTAAGAATGAGAAACATAGAAGGAAAAAACAAACAAATGAAATCAACAACAGAAGTCAGTCGTGCATTTGTGATTACAGCAGCAATTGACCTTACCACGTGGGAGATTTAAGCTACCTGCGTGACATCCGAGTCCAAGAAAATCAACAATGTGGAATGGCTTACTTGGATAATTGATCATTATACAGAAAGAATGAAGTAAGAACAGCCCCTTATACCAAAGTGGTTTCCTTAGACACGTGTGTCAAGCTTTCGTCCCTGTGCAATACGATGAAAAGTGTTAGAATGAGAAACACTGAAGAAAATAACAAACGAATGAAATCAACAACAGAAGTCAGTCGTGCATTTGTGGTTACAGCAGCAATTGACCTTACCACGTGGGAGATTATAGCTACCTGCGTGACATCCGAATCCAAGAAAATCAACAATGTGGAATGGCTTACTTGGATAATTGTTCATTAAACAAAAAGAAGGGAATAAGAACAGTCCCTTATACCAAAGTGGTTTCCTTAGACACGTGTGTCAAGCTTTCGTCCCTGTGCAATACGATGAAAAGTGTTAGAATGAGAAACATAGAAGGAAATAACAAACAAATGAAATCAACAACAGAAGTCAGTCGTGCATTTGTGGTTACAGCAGCAATTGACCTTACCACGTGGGAGATTATAGCTACCTTCGTGACATCCGAGTCCAAGAAAATCGACAATGTGGAATGGTTTACTTGGATAATTGTTGATTGAACAAAAAGAAGGAAATAAGAACAGTCCCTCATACCAAAGTGGTTTCCTTAGACACGTGTGTCAAGCTTTCGTCCCTGTGCAATAAGATGAAAAGTGTTAGAATGAGAAACATTGAAGGAAATAACAAACAAATGAAATCAACAACAGAAGTCAGTCGTGCATTTGTGGTTTCAGCAGCAATTGACCTTACCACGTGGGAGATTATAGCTACCTGCGTGACATCCGAGTCCAAGAAAATCTACAATGTGGAATGGCTTACTTGGATAATTGATCATTAATCAGAAAGAATGAAGTAAGAACAGTCCCTTATACCAATGTGGTTTCCATTGACACGAGTGTCAAGCTTTCGTCCCTGTGCAATACGATGAAAAGTGTAAGAATGAGAAACATTGAAGGAAATAACAAACAAATCAAATCAACAACAGAAGTCAGTCGTGCATTTGTGATTACAGCAGCAATTGACCTTACCACGTGGGAGATTTAAGCTACCTGCGTGACATCCGAGTCCAAAAAAATCAACAATGTGGAATGGCTTACTTGGATAATTGTTCATTAAACAAAAAGAAGGGAATAAGAACAGTCCCTTATACCGAAGTGGTTTCCTTAGACACGCGTGTCAAGCTTTCGTCCCTGTGCAATACGATGAAAAGTGTTAGAATGAGAAACACTGAAGAAAATAACAAACGAATGAAATCAACAACAGAAGTCAGTCGTGCATTTGTGGTTACAGCAGCAATTGACCTTACCACGTGGGAGATTATAGCTACCTGCGTGTCATCCGAGTCCAAGAAAATCAACAATGTGGAATGGCTTACTTGGATAATTGATCATCATACAGAAAGAAGGGAATAAGAACAGTGTCTTATACCAATGTGGTTTCCATAGACACGTGTGTCAAGCTTTCGTCCCTGTGCAATACGATGAGAAGTGTTAGAATGAGAAACATTGAAGGGAATAACAAACAAATGACATCAACAACAGAAGTCAGCCGTCCAATTGTGGTTACAGCAGCAATTGACCTTTCCACGTGGGAGATTATAGCTACCCGCGTGTCATCCGAGTCCAAGAAAATCAACAATGTGGAATGGCTTACTTGGATAATTGTTCATTAAACAAAAAGAAGGGAATAAGAACAGTCCCTTATACCAAAGTGGTTTCCTTAGACACGTGTGTCAAGCTTTCGTCCCTGTGCAATACGATGAAAAGTGTTAGAATGAGAAACATAGAAGGAAATAACAAACAAATGAAATCAACAACAGAAGTCAGTCGTACATTTGTGGTTACAGCAGCAATTGACCTTACCACATGGGAGATTATAGCTACCTGCGTGACATCCGAGTCCAAGAAAATCAACAATGTGGAATGGCCTACTTGGATAATTGTTGATTAAACAAGGGAAAGAGAATAAGAACAGTCCCTTATACCAAAGTGGTTTCCTTAGACACGTGTGTCAAGCTTTCGTCCCTGTGCAATACGATGAAAAGTGTAAGAATGAGAAACATAGTAGGAAATAACAAACAAATGAAATCAACAACAGAAGTCAGTCGTGCATTTGTGGTTACAGCAGCAATTGACCTTACCACGTGGGAGATTATAGCTACCTACGTGACATCCGAGTCCAAGAAAATCGATAATGTGGAATGGTTTACTTGGATAATTGTTGATTGAACAAAAAGAAGGAAATAAGAACAGTCCCTCATACCAAAGTGGTTTCCTTAGACACGTGTGTCAAGCTTTCGTCCCTGTGCAATAAGATGAAAAGTGTTAGAATGAGAAACATTGAAGGAAATAACAAACAAATGAAATCAACAACAGAAGTCAGTCGTGCATTTGTGGTTTCAGCAGCAATTGACCTTACCACGTGGGAGATTATAGCTACCAGCGTGACATCCGAGTCCAAGAAAATCTACAATGTGGAATGGCTTACTTGGATAATTGATCATTAATCAGAAAGAATGAAGTAAGAACAGTCCCTTATACCAATGTGGTTTCCATAGACACGAGTGTCAAGCTTTCGTCCCTGTGCAATACGATGAAAAGTGTAAGAATGAGAAACATAGGAGGAAAAAACAAACAAATGAAATCAACAACAGAAGTCAGTCGTGCATTTGTGATTACAGCAGCAATTGACCTCACCACGGGGGAGATTTAAGCTACCTGCGTGACATCCGAGTCCAAGAAAATCAACAATGTGGAATGGCTTACTTGGATAATTGTTCATTAAACAAAAAGAAGGGAATAAGAACAGTCCCTTATACCAAAGTGGTTTCCTTAGACACGTGTGTCAAGCTTTCGTCCCTGTGCAATACGATGAAAAGTGTTAGAATGAGAAACATAGAAGGAAATAACAAACAAATGAAATCAACAACAGAAGTCAGTCGTGCATTTGTGGTTACAGCAGCAATTGACCTTACCACGTGGGAGATTATAGCTACCTACGTGACATCCGAGTCCAAGAAAATCGACAATGTGGAATGGTTTACTTGGATAATTGTTGATTGAACAAAAAGAAGGAAATAAGAACAGTCCCTCATACCAAAGTGGTTTCCTTAGACACGTGTGTCAAGCTTTCGTCCCTGTGCAATAAGATGAAAAGTGTTAGAATGAGAAACATTGAAGGAAATAACAAACAAATGAAATCAACAACGGAAGTCAGTCGTGCATTTGTGGTTTCAGCAGCAATTGACCTTACCACGTGGGAGATTATAGCTACCAGCGTGACATCCGAGTCCAAGAAAATCAACAATGTGGAATGGCTTACTTGGATAATTGATCATTATACAGAAAGAATGAAGTAAGAACAGCCCCTTATACCAAAGTGGTTTCCTTAAACACGCGTGTCAAGCTTTCGTCCCTGTGCAATACGATGAAAAGTGTAAGAATGAGAAACATAGAAGGAAAAAACAAACAAATGAAATCAACAACAGAAGTCAGTCGTGCATTTGTGATTACAGCAGCAATTGACCTTACCACGTGGGAGATTTAAGCTACCTGCGTGACATGCGAGTCCAAGAAAATCATCAATGTGGAATGGCTTACTTGGATAATTGATCATTATACAGAAAGAATGAAGTAAGAACAGCCCCTTATACCAAAGTGGTTTCCTTAGACACGTGTGTCAAGCTTTCGTCCCTGTGATGAAAAGTGTTAGAATGAGAAACACTGAAGAAAATAACAAACGAATGAAATCAACAACAGAAGTCAGTCGTGCATTTGTGGTTACAGCAGCAATTGACCTTACCACGTGGGAGATTATAGCTACCTGCGTGACATCCGAGTCCAAGAAAATCAACAATGTGGAATGGCTTACTTGGATAATTGTTCATTAAACAAAAAGAAGGGAATAAGAACAGTCCCTTATACCAAAGTGGTTTCCTTAGACACGTGTGTCAAGCTTTCGTCCCTGTGCAATACGATGAAAAGTGTTAGAATGAGAAACATAGAAGGAAATAACAAACAAATGAAATCAACAACAGAAGTCAGTCGTGCATTTGTGGTTACAGCAGCAATTGACCTTACCACGTGGGAGATTATAGCTACCTACGTGACATCCGAGTCCAAGAAAATCGACAATGTGGAATGGTTTACTTGGATAATTGTTGATTGAACAAAAAGAAGGAAATAAGAACAGTCCCTCATACCAAAGTGGTTTCCTTAGACACGTGTGTCAAGCTTTCGTCCCTGTGCAATAAGATGAAAAGTGTTAGAATGAGAAACATTGAAGGAAATAACAAACAAATGAAATCAACAACAGAAGTCAGTCGTGCATTTGTGGTTTCAGCAGCAATTGACCTTACCACGTGGGAGATTATAGCTACCTGCGTGACATCCGAGTCCAAGAAAATCAACAATGTGGAATGGCTTACTTGGATAATTGTTCATTAAACAAAAAGAAGGGAATAAGAACAGTCCCTTATACCAAAGTGGTTTCCCTAGACACGCGTGTCAAGTTTTCGTCCCTGTGCAATACGATGAAAAGTGTTAGAATGAGAAACATTGAAGGAAATAACAAACAAATGAAATCAACAACAGAAGTCAGTCGTGCATTTATGGTTACAGCAGCAATTGATTTTACCACGTTAAAGATTATAGCTACCTGCGTGTCATCCGAGTCCAAGAAAATCAACAATGTGGAATGGCTTACTTGGATAATTGATCATCATACAGAAAGAAGGGAATAAGAACAGTGTCTTATACCAATGTGGTTTCCATAGACACGTGTGTCAAGCTTTCGTCCCTGTGCAATACGATGAGAAGTGTTAGAATGAGAAACATTGAAGGGAATAACAAACAAATGACATCAACAACAGAAGTCAGCCGTCCAATTGTGGTTACAGCAGCAATTGACCTTTCCACGTGGGAGATTATAGCTACCCGCGTGTCATCCGAGTCCAAGAAAATCAACAATGTGGAATGGCTTACTTGGATAATTGTTCATTAAACAAAAAGAAGGGAATAAGAACAGTCCCTTATACCAAAGTGGTTTCCTTAGACACGTGTGTCAAGCTTTCGTCCCTGTGCAATACGATGAAAAGTGTTAGAATGAGAAACATAGAAGGAAATAACAAACAAATGAAATCAACAACAGAAGTCAGTCGTACATTTGTGGTTACAGCAGCAATTGACCTTACCACATGGGAGATTATAGCTACCTGCGTGACATCCGAGTCCAAGAAAATCAACAATGTGGAATGGCCTACTTGGATAATTGTTGATTAAACAAGGGAAAGAGAATAAGAACAGTCCCTTATACCAAAGTGGTTTCCTTAGACACGTGTGTCAATCTTTCGTCCCTGTGCAATACGATGAAAAGTGTAAGAATGAGAAACATAGTAGGAAATAACAAACAAATGAAATCAACAACAGAAGTCAGTCGTGCATTTGTGGTTACAGCAGCAATTGACCTTACCACGTGGGAGATTATAGCTACCTACGTGACATCCGAGTCCAAGAAAATCGATAATGTGGAATGGTTTACTTGGATAATTGTTGATTGAACAAAAAGAAGGAAATAAGAACAGTCCCTCATACCAAAGTGGTTTCCTTAGACACGTGTGTCAAGCTTTCGTCCCTGTGCAATAAGATGAAAAGTGTTAGAATGAGAAACATTGAAGGAAATAACAAACAAATGAAATCAACAACAGAAGTCAGTCGTGCATTTGTGGTTTCAGCAGCAATTGACCTTACCACGTGGGAGATTATAGCTACCAGCGTGACATCCGAGTCCAAGAAAATCTACAATGTGGAATGGCTTACTTGGATAATTGATCATTAATCAGAAAGAATGAAGTAAGAACAGTCCCTTATACCAATGTGGTTTCCATAGACACGAGTGTCAAGCTTTCGTCCCTGTGCAATACGATGAAAAGTGTAAGAATGAGAAACATAGGAGGAAAAAACAAACAAATGAAATCAACAACAGAAGTCAGTCGTGCATTTGTGATTACAGCAGCAATTGACCTCACCACGTGGGAGATTTGAGCTACCTGCGTGACATCCGAGTCGAAGAAAATCAACAATGTGGAATGGCTTACTTGGATAATTGATCATTAAACAAAAAGAAGGGAATAAGAACAGTCCCTTATACCAATGTGGTTTCCAAAGACACGAGTGTCAAGCTTTCGTCCCTGTGCAATACGATGAAAAGTGTAAGAATGAGAAACATAGAAGGAAAAAACAAACGAATGAAATCAACAACAGAAGTCAGTCGTGCATTTGTGATTACAGCAGCAATTGACCTCACCACGTGGGAGATTTAAGCTACCTGCGTGACATCCGAGTCGAAGAAAATCAACAATGTGGAATGGCTTACTTGGATAATTGATCATTAAACAAAAAGAAGGGAATAAGAACAGTCCCTTATACCAATGTGGTTTCCATAGACACGTGTGTCAAGCTTTCGTCCCTGTGCAATACGATGAGAAGTGTTAGAATGAGAAACATTGAAGGAAATAACAAACGAATGAAATCAACAACAGAAGTCAGTCGTGCATTTGTGATTACAGCAGCAATTGACCTTACCACGTGGGAGATTATAGCTACCTGCGTGACATCCGAGTCCAAGAAAATCAACAATGTGGAATGGCTTACTTGGATAATTGTTCATTAAACAAAAAGAAGGGAATAAGAACAGTCCCTTATACCAAAGTGGTTTCCTTAGACACGCGTGTCAAGCTTTCGTCCCTGTGCAATACGATGAAAAGTGTTAGAATGAGAAACATTGATGAAAATAACAAACGAATGAAATCAACAACAGAAGTCAGTCGTGCATTTGTGGTTACAGCAGCAATTGACCTTACCACGTGGGAGAATACAGCTACCTGCGTGACATCCGAGCCCAAGAAAATCAACAATATGGAACGGCTTACTTGGATAATTGTTCATTAAACAAAAAGAAGGGAATAAGAACAGTCCCTTATACCAAAGTGGTTTCCTTAGACACGTGTGTCAAGCTTTCGTCCCTGTGCAATACGATGAAAAGTGTTAGAATGAGAAAAATTAAAGGAAATAACAAACAAATGAAATCAACAACAGAAGTCAGTCGCGCATTTGTGGTTACAGCAGCAATTGACCTTACCTCGTAAAAGATTATAGCTACCTGCGTGTCATCCGAGTCCAAGAAAATCAACAATGTGGAATGGCTTACTTGGATAATTGATCATTATACAGAAAAAAGCGAATTAGAACAGTCCCTTATACCAATGTGGTTTCCATAGACACGTGTGTCAAGCTTTCGTCCCTGTGCAATACGATGAGAAGTGTTAGAATGAGAAACATTGAAGGAAATAACAAACAAATCTAATCAACAACAGAAGTCAGTCGTGCATTTGTGATTACAGCAGCAATTGACCTTACCACGTGGGAGATTATAGCTACCTGCGTGACATCCGAGTCCAAGAAAATCAACAATGTGGAATGACTTACTTGGATAATTGTTCATCAAAAAGAGAAAAGGGAAGAAGAGCAGTCCCTCATACCAAAGTGGTTTCCTTAGACACGTGTGTCGAGCTTTCGTCACTGTGCAATACGATGAAAAGTGTTAGAATGAGAAACACTGAAGAAAATAACAAACGAATGAAATCAACAACAGAAGTCAGCCGTGCATTTGTGGTTTCAGCAGCAATTGACCTTACCACGTGGGAGATTATAGCTACCTGCGTGACATCCGAGTCCAAGAAAAACAACAATGTGGAATGGCAACAACCGAAGTCAGTCGTGCATTTGTGGTTACAGCAGCAATTGACCTTACCACGTGGGAGATTATAGCTACCCGCGTGTCATCCGAGTCCAAGAAAATCAACAATGTGGAATGGCTTACTTGGATAACTGTTCATTAAACAAAAAGAAGGGAATAAGAACAGTCCCTTATACCAAAGTGGTTTCCTTAGACACGCGTGTCAAGCTTTCGTCCCTGTGCAATACGATGAAAAGTGTTAGAATGAGAAACATAGAATGAAATAACAAACAGATGAAATCAACAACCGAAGTCAGTCGTGCATTTGTGGTTACAGCAGCAATTGACCTTACCACGTGGGAGATTATAGCTACCTGCGAGACATCCGAGTCCAAGAAAATCAACAATGTGGAATGGCCTACTCGGATAATTGTTGATTAAACAGAAAAAAGTAAATAAGAACAGTCCTTTATACCAGAGTGGTTTCCTTAGACACGTGTGTCAAGCTTTCGTCCCTGTGCAATACGATGAAAAGTGTTAGAATGAGAAACATAGAATGAAATAACAAACAAATGAAATCAACAACCGAAGTCAGTCGTGCATTTGTGGTTACAGCAGCAATTGACCTTACCACGTGGGAGATTACAGCTACCTGTGTGACATCCGAGCCCAAGAAAATCAACAATATGGAACGGCTTACTTGGATAATTGTTCATTAAACAAAAAGAAGGGAATAAGAACAGTCCCTTATACCAAAGTGGTTTCCTTAGACACGTGTGTCAAGCTTTCGTCCCTGTGCAATACGATGAAAAGTGTTAGAATGAGAAACATTGAAGAAAATAACAAACGAATGAAATCAACAACAGAAGTCAGTCGTGCATTTGTGGTTACAGCAGCAATTGACCTTACCACGTTAAAGATTATAGCTACCTGCGTGTCATCCGAGTTCAAGTAAATCAATAATGTGGAATGGCTTACTTGGATAATTGATCATCATACAGAAAGAAGGGAATAAGAACAGTCCCTTATACCAAAGTGGTTTCCTTAGACACGCGTGTCAAGCTTTCGTCCCTGTGCAATACGATGAAAAGTGTTAGAATGAGAAACATAGAAGGAAATAACAAACAAATGAAATCAACAACAGAAGTCCGTCGTGCATTTGTGGTTACAGCAGCAATTGACCTTACCACGTGGGAGATTATAGCTACCTGCGTGATATTCGAGTCCAAGAAAATCAACAATGTGGAATGTGTAACGGTTATATTTTACACCATTTAGATTTCGGTTGTTACTGCGCCCTCTGGAGTTTGATTGTGAATTCAACTCGGAATATTCCGTATTAAGTTAAATTTCAATTTATTATGGAACACTTATTTCCGGATAAATGAGGTCGAATAGCATTACCGTTGGGAAATATTTTATAGTTTCTGGATTTCTTGTTTGTTTTCTTCTGTGTGGGAAGTTTCGTTTGACAACTGGTAGATTCTGTGGTTATGGATTGTCAAAATGGAGGTTATCGGCGATTTGAGATAGTTTTTTAAAAGAGAGTTTTTTGGAAAGAAAATTTGCCGGATTGAAGAATATATGATCTAGAATCATCCTTATTATAGGCGATTATTTCTTCAATTTGGATAATTCCCTGTTTGGTTTATGGTATTGTGAATATTTCTGGGAAAAACGTTTTATACGTGATTATAAAAGTTTTCTTCCACAAGGCCCATCTCTTGTACTGAATTTACTCTGAAGATCTGAGAGGTATGATATCATTTCTATATCTTGAGCTGTTGTCTGAAATTTCTGTTTTATTAGGATTCGCTTCCTGCCGATTAGTTCGAATAACTGTTGAACTTACAGGAAGAATAATATCAAGAAGATCATTATCCCTCGAACAACAACTGAGAGGTATAAATTCCGTTTCATTTTGTGAACAATATCTTATTGTCTTTTATTAGGGTCCTAGTGCCTGGTTGGATTTGAAATCCTAGTGCCTGGATTACTGTTTGGAATCCTAGTGCCTGGATCACTGTTTGGAATCCTAGTGCCTGGATATTGAGAATCCTGGTGTCTGGTTGGATTTGAAGAGTCCTAGTGACTGATTACGTTCAGGAGTTCTGGAGTCTGGTATATGGTATGGTTTGAGGTTATGGTACTTATTTTCTGGTGAATTTCTGGTGCAGTTCTGATGTATGATACATTCTGATACATGGTACAGTTCGAGTACATAGTATATTGCTGACATATGGTGTAGCTCGAGTAGATGGTACATTCTACGTTTAGAGACCTCACCGTTAGATTTGCTGTCAACCTTCAATATTGATTTTGTATCAGGTAACCGGTGCTTGCACTGGCTTTAATGAGTATTGTATTGAGATTTAGTTTTAGAAGTAACGATTTAGTGTACTGATGGTAAATCAGTCATTGGAATAGGAGTTAACGGTTATATTATTAATTTTCTGTCCATTGACAGTTATATTTAAATATATTGAATAAAGGTTGTTTGTTGCTTATTATATACTGTTGAAATTGTAAACAGTTTGCGGTGAGGTGCACTTCACTAACTGGCCATTTATTTTAACAACTCTAATACTTGTGTATCCCCTCAGGATTTGTAGCTGGAATTTGTTATCACTTTATTCAACCGCTATTTTATACCAGCCAGTTATTACAACCACTGTATTTGTATATTCCTTCTGGATCTGTGGTTTAGGTCAATCTTCTTGTTTACTTGGTTATTTGACTTGTTTAGTATCTGGTATATTTGGAGTTTGTTGAACTCCGTTTACGTTTAGTTTTGGTATTGAAGTTTTAGGTTTAGCCTAAGCCAAGTGTGGCTGATATAAGTATTCTATTTTCAGGATAAGTTTAGGCATTATAGGTTGTAGGAAGCCCTTCTGGCATTTGTTGTTGATTATAGTTTATAGGAAGCCCTTCTGGCATTTGTTAGTGTTAGGTAAAGTTTTGGGAAGCCCTTCTGGCTCTTGGCAACTTTGAGAATTCTTTTTATTTTATTGTTTATTATCAACCACTGCATAAATTTTAATTTTATTAAACGTTTGACTTGAGTGATTTGTTTTATTGCTACTCTGGTAGAGGAGTACGCAATTTATTCTTAAGACAGGCATATCTCTACCTGGCGCCCATTATTTCCACCTTATTTTGAAGAACTCACTCCCGTCTTCACTGAGTGTAGTCGCGAGCCGAATTTAGCCTTGTGACCGGCTTACTCAAGGTCGACACGTCACAAATTGGCGCCCAACGTGGGGCCTAAGAGTCTATTCTATCTGACTTGCAGTGGTTGATCGGTCTTGTCGTTATTATTGATATTTTTCGTATTCCGTTAGTTTTCAAATCTACCTTGTTATCAATTTTTTCTGTAGTGTCGATTTCCGTTGTATTTATTGGCGCTGCCAATATTTTGTATTTTGAGGTTAGGTAAGATTGTGTTTTTAGTATTTTGTTAAGTATGGAGGGTCGAATGGACGTGAATCGTCTTGATAAAGATGAATTAGGTTATGAATTGGCTATTAGAGGTGTAGGTAACGTAAATACGGTTGTTGAAATGAGAAAGAGTCTTAGAGGTTATTTGAGGTTAGAAAAATCGGGAATTGAAACCAAATACCCACCATATCCGTATCAGTTCGAAGATGACTCAAAGGCAATAGAAAGCTCAATTGCATTCTTTGAAAGAGAATTATTAGAATTTTCGGGTGATGAGAAAAGTCCGTCTTTTCTTAAGACATCTACACGCTTGGTACATTTGTTTAAACGGGCAGAAAGATCTCAAGCACTCTCAGAGGAAGAACAGGTTCTCCGGTCAGGATATTTAGCTAAAATAATTGGATTGCAGGCGGAATTAGGGTCGCGAGCTAGGAAATATAGGAGATTGTCGCTGCAAACTCAGTCACCTCTTGAGTTAAGCATGCTGATGGATAAAGCTGGTATATCTGATTCATCGTCGGAATCTGAGTCGGATGACGTCACAGTTAGTGATGTAGTTCACCGGACCACTAATACAGCTTCAGCTCCCCAATGTAAGGTACCTTCAGTATCTGTGGCCAAATGGAATATTACCAAATTCAGTGGAGATAATTCTAAATGCTCCCTGAGTTCTTTCCTTGAAAATGTTGAGGAATTATGTATTTCCCGGAACGTTACAGAGGAGCAGTTGTTTTTGTCTGCCAGCGATCTATTTGTGGGTAAGGCTCTTATCTGGTTCCGATCTGTCCGGTCCACCTTGTCAACGTGGTCTCAGCTGGTTGATGAACTGAGAAAACAGTTTCTCCCTCCCAATTATAACGAGAAACTTTTCGATGAGATTAAACGCCGAACACAGGGCCCTGATGAAAGCATCGGTTTGTATCTGGCAATGATGGACACTATGTTCAAACGTCTTACTGTACCAGTTAATGAGGAAGCTCGACTGAGAATCCTTCTTCGTAATATCTCACCCTTTTACCAGAGTCAGTTAGGTTTGACTAACATCACCTCGATTTCGCAACTGTTGGATATCGGAAGACAACTCGAGGCTCGCAAGGAATCCATCGAATCCTTCGTACCTCCTCCCCGAAATAGGAGCTCTCTGATGGAACCTGATTTAGCATACGTATATGCAGAACAACCTTCTGCCTCTTCTGTTGATGTGAGTACTTCTTCTGCTGATATAAGTACCTCTCCGGCTGAGGTAAGTGCAGTATTGACTTGCTGGAATTGTAAGCAACCTGGTCATGCTGCTAGGGATTGTAAGATGACCAAAAATAAGTACTGTTTCCGGTGTGGTCGTCCAGGTTCCACTGTTCGGACCTGCCCTAAGTGTAAGCCGTCGGAAAACTGAGGGGGAAGACCTCTAATGGCAGTATGTGTGCCTTCCCTCATTTCTCTGCCCGTGATCGTTTACCTTTACACCAAAAAGCTCTGTTGGATTATGTGTTGGCGCATGCGCAAAATGATGAACGTCCATATTTGTCGGTTTCTGTTTTTGATGTCGATTTGTTAGGTCTTTTAGATTCGGGTGCTTCATGCACGATTATTGGAGGTCCTGGATGGGCGATGTTGAAGAATTTAAATTTAAGTATTAATGTCGATAATGTTGTTTCTTGTAGAGTCGCTAATGGACAAAGTTGTTCGAGTATCGGTTCAGTGGATTTACCAATTAAGCTTGAAAATAAGGTTAAGATGATTTCCGCCTTAGTAGTTCCTGAGTTGCCGCACTCTTTAATCCTAGGCATTGATTTTTGGAGGAAGTTTGGTGTCGTGCCGGATCTTCGTTGTGGGAAATGGGTATTTCAACGAGATGCTGATGTCTCTGTGGATGCGATTGCATCAGAGGAACACCTTACCCCTGAGCAATCTAGGATTTTGAATGAGGTTGTGCAGGAAGCTTTTCAGAAAATGGGTGATGAGTTAGGGTGTACTAAACTGGTGGAACATGAGATTAAAACCTCGTGTCGTCCCATTAAGCAGAGGTATTATCCTGTGAGTCCGGTAATGCAGGGTCATATTGATGCAGAGTTGGACAACTTACTGGAGCAGGGCATTGTTGAACCTTCGACCAGCCCCTGGTCATCCCCGATTCTTCTTGTTAAAAAGAAGGATGGCTCGTACCGATTCTGCGTTGATTACAGGAAATTGAATGCCGTCACAGAAAAAGATGCGTATCCTCTCCCCTATATTAATTCCACCTTGGATCGGCTCCGCAACGCCAAGTTCTTGTCCTCTATGGACATTAAGTCGGCTTATTTTCAAGTGCCCTTAGAAGCATCCTCTCGCCCTCTGACTGCTTTCACAGTACCCAATAGAGGTCTGTTTCAATTCCTCCGTCTGCCTATGGGACTGTCTAATAGTCCGGCTACCTTCCAGCGTTTGGTCGATAGAGTTCTTGGTCCGGATCTTGAACCATATGTTTTTGTCTATTTAGATGACATAATCATCATTACTGATACCTTCGAAAAGCATGTAGAGGTATTGAAGGAAGTCTTTAAACGACTCAAAGCGGCTAACTTAACGGTTTCAAAGAAAAAGTGCCATTTTTGTCGACCGGAACTCTTGTATTTAGGGTACACCTTCCGGAAGATTAGCCCGGTGGGCCATCAGACTTCAACAGTATGATTATACCATCATCCATCGTAAAGGTAAAGAAAACATCGTACCGGATACTTTATCTAGGTCGGTACCTATCATCGATACTGTTGATACTCCTCAGAGTCATTTCACGGATTTGTGGTATGACAAACTTCTGGGAAAAGTGACTCATGCCCCTCACCGGTTCCCATCCTGGCAGGTTATTCAGGGTAAGCTTTTCAAAAATGTAACACCCCGAATTCCCGAACTAGCCTCTGATTCTGATTACTGGAGAGAAGTTGTTCCGCGTCCTCAACGAAAATCATTAATTAGGCAGGTCCATGAATCTTTACTACATGTAGGAGTTTTCAAAACCTATAGTAAGTTGGCACAACGGTATTACTGGCCAAAGATGCGGTATGACGTGGCTTCGTTTATTCGCTGCTGCAGAACCTGTCATGCCATCAAACCGAGCCAGGAGAAGCCTTCTGGCCTCATGCTCTCCAAACAGGTCTCAATTTCTCGACCATTCGAGATTCTGTCTGCGGATTTGGTTGGTCCTTTACCTCGGTCTCGCTCCGGTAACCAGTATATTTTCGTCGTCGCGGATTGTTTCAGCAAGTTCCCTCTTCTTTTTCCACTGCGTACGGCTACCGCGTCAGCCATTGTAAAGATACTGGATACACATGTCTTTCCTGTCTTTGGGTGTCCCAATTCCATCATAGTCGATAATGGCGTACAATTTCGTTCTAAAGAATTTGTTAAATTCTTACAATCTTATAATGTCATCATTCAGTATACCGCACTATATCATCCCCAAGCTAATCCGGTCGAAAGAATTAATAGGGTTATAAAAACCATGTTGAGGTCCTACCTGTCAGAAGATCAGAGAGGTTGGGATAGACAGCTAAACCAGGTAGGGTTAGCTATTCGTTCCTCAAAGCACGAAGTCACCGGATACTCTCCAAATTTTATTGTTTTTGGAAGGGAAATTTCGTGTAAGGGTGAAAATACCTGCCCTGATCAGATTAGTTTCGACAGGTCTGCCTTGACTAAAGAACGGGAAAAAGCCTTCGCGAGAATATATGGTGACGTTAAGATTAAGTTGGCGAGAGCGTACGAGGCTAATAGTCGAACTTACAACCTTCGACGTCGGGATGTCCAATACACTGTTAACCAGTTAGTATGGAGGAGAAATCAGGTACTTTCGGACACCGCTAAATATTTTACAGCTAAGCTGGCACCGAAATATGTTGGACCATTTTTGATTTCCGCGCGGGTATCCCCTTGGACTTATGAACTGCAGAGTGAGGACGGTAAATACCAGGGAGTCTGGCATATAAAGGATTTAAAAGCTCATCCACCGGATCAACTGACTGATGAACACTTGTCGGACTAATTTTGGCTGTTTTGTTTTTTTGCTTGGGTTAAAGGATGGTTAACCCTTGCCTTGAGCATAAATTTACTAGGGTGGTCACTACCCCCATCTAGTGGCTGACATATGCTGAATATCTTTTGTAACGTCAGATCCACGATAGCAACATGCTATATTGTCCATCTCTGTTTCACTTTGGTGATATTGGACTTTTGGAGTTTAATTCAAGTGTGACAATTCTGGTTTTAGTTGTGTCGGTATTAGAGTTTTGCTGGTGTCGTTTTCTTTGGGATTCATTGAGGTATTGTCGTTATTTGGTTTACCGTATTAGGCTTTTTGAAGTTACTGGCAGAAAAAAATTTGACCCTTCTGGTAAAATTTTTTTTAAAGTAAGGGGGGATTTGTAACGGTTATATTTTACACCATTTAGATTTCGGTTGTTACTGCGCCCTCTGGAGTTTGATTGTGAATTCAACTCGGAATATTCCGTATTAAGTTAAATTTCAATTTATTATGGAACACTTATTTCCGGATAAATGAGGTCGAATAGCATTACCGTTGGGAAATATTTTATAGTTTCTGGATTTCTTGTTTGTTTTCTTCTGTGTGGGAAGTTTCGTTTGACAACTGGTAGATTCTGTGGTTATGGATTGTCAAAATGGAGGTTATCGGCGATTTGAGATAGTTTTTTAAAAGAGAGTTTTTTGGAAAGAAAATTTGCCGGATTGAAGAATATATGATCTAGAATCATCCTTATTATAGGCGATTATTTCTTCAATTTGGATAATTCCCTGTTTGGTTTATGGTATTGTGAATATTTCTGGGAAAAACGTTTTATACGTGATTATAAAAGTTTTCTTCCACAAGGCCCATCTCTTGTACTGAATTTACTCTGAAGATCTGAGAGGTATGATATCATTTCTATATCTTGAGCTGTTGTCTGAAATTTCTGTTTTATTAGGATTCGCTTCCTGCCGATTAGTTCGAATAACTGTTGAACTTACAGGAAGAATAATATCAAGAAGATCATTATCCCTCGAACAACAACTGAGAGGTATAAATTCCGTTTCATTTTGTGAACAATATCTTATTGTCTTTTATTAGGGTCCTAGTGCCTGGTTGGATTTGAAATCCTAGTGCCTGGATTACTGTTTGGAATCCTAGTGCCTGGATCACTGTTTGGAATCCTAGTGCCTGGATATTGAGAATCCTGGTGTCTGGTTGGATTTGAAGAGTCCTAGTGACTGATTACGTTCAGGAGTTCTGGAGTCTGGTATATGGTATGGTTTGAGGTTATGGTACTTATTTTCTGGTGAATTTCTGGTGCAGTTCTGATGTATGATACATTCTGATACATGGTACAGTTCGAGTACATAGTATATTGCTGACATATGGTGTAGCTCGAGTAGATGGTACATTCTACGTATAGAGACCTCACCGTTAGATTTGCTGTCAACCTTCAATATTGATTTTGTATCAGGTAACCGGTGCTTGCACTGGCTTTAATGAGTATTGTATTGAGATTTAGTTTTAGAAGTAACGATTTAGTGTACTGATGGTAAATCAGTCATTGGAATAGGAGTTCACGGTTATATTATTAATTTTCTGTCCATTGACAGTTATATTTAAATATATTGAATAAAGGTTGTTTGTTGCTTATTATATACTGTTGAAATTGTAAACAGTTTGCGGTGAGGTGCACTTCACTAACTGGCCATTTATTTTAACAACTCTAATACTTGTGTATCCCCTCAGGATTTGTAGCTGGAATTTGTTATCACTTTATTCAACCGCTATTTTATACCAGCCAGTTATTACAACCACTGTATTTGTATATTCCTTCTGGATCTGTGGTTTAGGTCAATCTTCTTGTTTACTTGGTTATTTGACTTGTTTAGTATCTGGTATATTTGGAGTTTGTTGAACTCCGTTTACGTTTAGTTTTGGTATTGAAGTTTTAGGTTTAGCCTAAGCCAAGTGTGGCTGATATAAGTATTCTGTTTTGAGGATTAGTTTAGGCATTTTAGGTTGTAGGAAGCCCTTCTGGCATTTGTTGTTGATTATAGTTTATAGGAAGCCCTTCTGGCATTTGTTAGTGTTAGGTAAAGTTTTGGGAAGCCCTTCTGGCTCTTGGCAACTTTGAGAATTCTTTTTATTTTATTGTTTATTATCAACCACTGCATAAATTTTAATTTTATTAAACGTTTGACTTGAGTGATTTGTTTTATTGCTACTCTGGTAGAGGAGTACGCAATTTATTCTTAAGACAGGCATATCTCTACCTGGCGCCCATTATTTCCACCTTATTTTGAAGAACTCACTCCCGTCTTCACTGAGTGTAGTCGCGAGCCGAATTTAGCCTTGTGACCGGCTTACTCAAGGTCGACACGTCACAAATTGGCGCCCAACGTGGGGCCTAAGAGTCTATTCTATCTGACTTGCAGTGGTTGATCGGTCTTGTCGTTATTATTGATATTTTTCGTATTCCGTTAGTTTTCAAATCTACCTTGTTATCAATTTTTTCTGTAGTGTCGATTTCCGTTGTATTTATTGGCGCTGTCAATATTTTGTATTTTGAGGTTAGGTAAGATTGTGTTTTTAGTATTTTGTTAAGTATGGAGGGTCGAATGGACGTGAATCGTCTTGATAAAGATGAATTAGGTTATGAATTGGCTATTAGAGGTGTAGGTAACGTAAATACGGTTGTTGAAATGAGAAAGAGTCTTAGAGGTTATTTGAGGTTAGAAAAATCGGGAATTGAAACCAAATACCCACCATATCCGTATCAGTTCGAAGATGACTCAAAGGCAATAGAAAGCTCAATTGCATTCTTTGAAAGAGAATTATTAGAATTTTCGGGTGATGAGAAAAGTCCGTCTTTTCTTAAGACATCTACACGCTTGGTACATTTGTTTAAACGGGCAGAAAGATCTCAAGCACTCTCAGAGGAAGAACAGGTTCTCCGGTCAGGATATTTAGCTAAAATAATTGGATTGCAGGCGGAATTAGGGTCGCGAGCTAGGAAATATAGGAGATTGTCGCTGCAAACTCAGTCACCTCTTGAGTTAAGCATGCTGATGGATAAAGCTGGTATATCTGATTCATCGTCGGAATCTGAGTCGGATGACGTCACAGTTAGTGATGTAGTTCACCGGACCACTAATACAGCTTCAGCTCCCCAATGTAAGGTACCTTCAGTATCTGTGGCCAAATGGAATATTACCAAATTCAGTGGAGATAATTCTAAATGCTCCCTGAGTTCTTTCCTTGAAAATGTTGAGGAATTATGTATTTCCCGGAACGTTACAGAGGAGCAGTTGTTTTTGTCTGCCAGCGATCTATTTGTGGGTAAGGCTCTTATCTGGTTCCGATCTGTCCGGTCCACCTTGTCAACGTGGTCTCAGCTGGTTGATGAACTGAGAAAACAGTTTCTCCCTCCCAATTATAACGAGAAACTTTTCGATGAGATTAAACGCCGAACACAGGGCCCTGATGAAAGCATCGGTTTGTATCTGGCAATGATGGACACTATGTTCAAACGTCTTACTGTACCAGTTAATGAGGAAGCTCGACTGAGAATCCTTCTTCGTAATATCTCACCCTTTTACCAGAGTCAGTTAGGTTTGACTAACATCACCTCGATTTCGCAACTGTTGGATATCGGAAGACAACTCGAGGCTCGCAAGGAATCCATCGAATCCTTCGTACCTCCTCCCCGAAATAGGAGCTCTCTGATGGAACCTGATTTAGCATACGTATATGCAGAACAACCTTCTGCCTCTTCTGTTGATGTGAGTACTTCTTCTGCTGATATAAGTACCTCTCCGGCTGAGGTAAGTGCAGTATTGACTTGCTGGAATTGTAAGCAACCTGGTCATGCTGCTAGGGATTGTAAGATGACCAAAAATAAGTACTGTTTCCGGTGTGGTCGTCCAGGTTCCACTGTTCGGACCTGCCCTAAGTGTAAGCCGTCGGAAAACTGAGGGGGAAGACCTCTAATGGCAGTATGTGTGCCTTCCCTCATTTCTCTGCCCGTGATCGTTTACCTTTACACCAAAAAGCTCTGTTGGATTATGTGTTGGCGCATGCGCAAAATGATGAACGTCCATATTTGTCGGTTTCTGTTTTTGATGTCGATTTGTTAGGTCTTTTAGATTCGGGTGCTTCATGCACGATTATTGGAGGTCCTGGATGGGCGATGTTGAAGAATTTAAATTTAAGTATTAATGTCGATAATGTTGTTTCTTGTAGAGTCGCTAATGGACAAAGTTGTTCGAGTATCGGTTCAGTGGATTTACCAATTAAGCTTGAAAATAAGGTTAAGATGATTTCCGCCTTAGTAGTTCCTGAGTTGCCGCACTCTTTAATCCTAGGCATTGATTTTTGGAGGAAGTTTGGTGTCGTGCCGGATCTTCGTTGTGGGAAATGGGTATTTCAACGAGATGCTGATGTCTCTGTGGATGCGATTGCATCAGAGGAACACCTTACCCCTGAGCAATCTAGGATTTTGAATGAGGTTGTGCAGGAAGCTTTTCAGAAAATGGGTGATGAGTTAGGGTGTACTAAACTGGTGGAACATGAGATTAAAACCTCGTGTCGTCCCATTAAGCAGAGGTATTATCCTGTGAGTCCGGTAATGCAGGGTCATATTGATGCAGAGTTGGACAACTTACTGGAGCAGGGCATTGTTGAACCTTCGACCAGCCCCTGGTCATCCCCGATTCTTCTTGTTAAAAAGAAGGATGGCTCGTACCGATTCTGCGTTGATTACAGGAAATTGAATGCCGTCACAGAAAAAGATGCGTATCCTCTCCCCTATATTAATTCCACCTTGGATCGGCTCCGCAACGCCAAGTTCTTGTCCTCTATGGACATTAAGTCGGCTTATTTTCAAGTGCCCTTAGAAGCATCCTCTCGCCCTCTGACTGCTTTCACAGTACCCAATAGAGGTCTGTTTCAATTCCTCCGTCTGCCTATGGGACTGTCTAATAGTCCGGCTACCTTCCAGCGTTTGGTCGATAGAGTTCTTGGTCCGGATCTTGAACCATATGTTTTTGTCTATTTAGATGACATAATCATCATTACTGATACCTTCGAAAAGCATGTAGAGGTATTGAAGGAAGTCTTTAAACGACTCAAAGCGGCTAACTTAACGGTTTCAAAGAAAAAGTGCCATTTTTGTCGACCGGAACTCTTGTATTTAGGGTATGTAGTGGACTCAAAAGGTCTAAGAATGGATCCAGCGAAGGTTCAGGCTATTTTGAACATACCAGTCCCCACTTCTGTTTCGGAGGTTCGACGTATACTGGGTTTGGCTTCATGGTACCGGAGATTCGTGCCAGACTTTGCGGATCTGACTGCTCCCTTAACGGAGCTACTCAAGAAAAATCGGTCCTTCAGATGGAGTTCCCAATGTGATGAGGCTTTGATTAAGTTGAAGGAATGTTTGATTAGTGCCCCTGTTTTGTCTTGTCCGGATTTTTCGAAATCGTTCACCATTCAGTGTGATGCTTCCGGTTATGGGATTGGTGCTGTCTTGACTCAGCAACAAGAGGATGGAGAAAAGGTGATATGCTATCTTTCCAGGTCTTTAACCCGGTTAGAACGCAATTACACCACCACGGAACGTGAATGCCTTGCCGTTCTATGGGCGATTGAGAAACTGCGACCGTATATTGAAGGGTCACATTTCTCGGTTATCACCGATCATGCTAGTTTGCTCTGGCTGGATCGACTGAATTCACCTTCCGGAAGATTAGCCCGGTGGGCCATCAGACTTCAACAGTATGATTATACCATCATCCATCGTAAAGGTAAAGAAAACATCGTACCGGATACTTTATCTAGGTCGGTACCTATCATCGATACTGTTGATACTCCTCAGAGTCATTTCACGGATTTGTGGTATGACAAACTTCTGGGAAAAGTGACTCATGCCCCTCACCGGTTCCCATCCTGGCAGGTTATTCAGGGTAAGCTTTTCAAAAATGTAACACCCCGAATTCCCGAACTAGCCTCTGATTCTGATTACTGGAGAGAAGTTGTTCCGCGTCCTCAACGAAAATCATTAATTAGGCAGGTCCATGAATCTTTACTACATGTAGGAGTTTTCAAAACCTATAGTAAGTTGGCACAACGGTATTACTGGCCAAAGATGCGGTATGACGTGGCTTCGTTTATTCGCTGCTGCAGAACCTGTCATGCCATCAAACCGAGCCAGGAGAAGCCTTCTGGCCTCATGCTCTCCAAACAGGTCTCAATTTCTCGACCATTCGAGATTCTGTCTGCGGATTTGGTTGGTCCTTTACCTCGGTCTCGCTCCGGTAACCAGTATATTTTCGTCGTCGCGGATTGTTTCAGCAAGTTCCCTCTTCTTTTTCCACTGCGTACGGCTACCGCGTCAGCCATTGTAAAGATACTGGATACACATGTCTTTCCTGTCTTTGGGTGTCCCAATTCCATCATAGTCGATAATGGCGTACAATTTCGTTCTAAAGAATTTGTTAAATTCTTACAATCTTATAATGTCATCATTCAGTATACCGCACTATATCATCCCCAAGCTAATCCGGTCGAAAGAATTAATAGGGTTATAAAAACCATGTTGAGGTCCTACCTGTCAGAAGATCAGAGAGGTTGGGATAGACAGCTAAACCAGGTAGGGTTAGCTATTCGTTCCTCAAAGCACGAAGTCACCGGATACTCTCCAAATTTTATTGTTTTTGGAAGGGAAATTTCGTGTAAGGGTGAAAATACCTGCCCTGATCAGATTAGTTTCGACAGGTCTGCCTTGACTAAAGAACGGGAAAAAGCCTTCGCGAGAATATATGGTGACGTTAAGATTAAGTTGGCGAGAGCGTACGAGGCTAATAGTCGAACTTACAACCTTCGACGTCGGGATGTCCAATACACTGTTAACCAGTTAGTATGGAGGAGAAATCAGGTACTTTCGGACACCGCTAAATATTTTACAGCTAAGCTGGCACCGAAATATGTTGGACCATTTTTGATTTCCGCGCGGGTATCCCCTTGGACTTATGAACTGCAGAGTGAGGACGGTAAATACCAGGGAGTCTGGCATATAAAGGATTTAAAAGCTCATCCACCGGATCAACTGACTGATGAACACTTGTCGGACTAATTTTGGCTGTTTTGTTTTTTTGCTTGGGTTAAAGGATGGTTAACCCTTGCCTTGAGCATAAATTTACTAGGGTGGTCACTACCCCCATCTAGTGGCTGACATATGCTGAATATCTTTTGTAACGTCAGATCCACGATAGCAACATGCTATATTGTCCATCTCTGTTTCACTTTGGTGATATTGGACTTTTGGAGTTTAATTCAAGTGTGACAATTCTGGTTTTAGTTGTGTCGGTATTAGAGTTTTGCTGGTGTCGTTTTCTTTGGGATTCATTGAGGTATTGTCGTTATTTGGTTTACCGTATTAGGCTTTTTGAAGTTACTGGCAGAAAAAAATTTGACCCTTCTGGTAAAATTTTTTTTAAAGTAAGGGGGGATTTGTAACGGTTATATTTTACACCATTTAGATTTCGGTTGTTACTGCGCCCTCTGGAGTTTGATTGTGAATTCAACTCGGAATATTCCGTATTAAGTTAAATTTCAATTTATTATGGAACACTTATTTCCGGATAAATGAGGTCGAATAGCATTACCGTTGGGAAATATTTTATAGTTTCTGGATTTCTTGTTTGTTTTCTTCTGTGTGGGAAGTTTCGTTTGACAACTGGTAGATTCTGTGGTTATGGATTGTCAAAATGGAGGTTATCGGCGATTTGAGATAGTTTTTTAAAAGAGAGTTTTTTGGAAAGAAAATTTGCCGGATTGAAGAATATATGATCTAGAATCATCCTTATTATAGGCGATTATTTCTTCAATTTGGATAATTCCCTGTTTGGTTTATGGTATTGTGAATATTTCTGGGAAAAACGTTTTATACGTGATTATAAAAGTTTTCTTCCACAAGGCCCATCTCTTGTACTGAATTTACTCTGAAGATCTGAGAGGTATGATATCATTTCTATATCTTGAGCTGTTGTCTGAAATTTCTGTTTTATTAGGATTCGCTTCCTGCCGATTAGTTCGAATAACTGTTGAACTTACAGGAAGAATAATATCAAGAAGATCATTATCCCTCGAACAACAACTGAGAGGTATAAATTCCGTTTCATTTTGTGAACAATATCTTATTGTCTTTTATTAGGGTCCTAGTGCCTGGTTGGATTTGAAATCCTAGTGCCTGGATTACTGTTTGGAATCCTAGTGCCTGGATCACTGTTTGGAATCCTAGTGCCTGGATATTGAGAATCCTGGTGTCTGGTTGGATTTGAAGAGTCCTAGTGACTGATTACGTTCAGGAGTTCTGGAGTCTGGTATATGGTATGGTTTGAGGTTATGGTACTTATTTTCTGGTGAATTTCTGGTGCAGTTCTGATGTATGATACATTCTGATACATGGTACAGTTCGAGTACATAGTATATTGCTGACATATGGTGTAGCTCGAGTAGATGGTACATTCTACGTATAGAGACCTCACCGTTAGATTTGCTGTCAACCTTCAATATTGATTTTGTATCAGGTAACCGGTGCTTGCACTGGCTTTAATGAGTATTGTATTGAGATTTAGTTTTAGAAGTAACGATTTAGTGTACTGATGGTAAATCAGTCATTGGAATAGGAGTTCACGGTTATATTATTAATTTTCTGTCCATTGACAGTTATATTTAAATATATTGAATAAAGGTTGTTTGTTGCTTATTATATACTGTTGAAATTGTAAACAGTTTGCGGTGAGGTGCACTTCACTAACTGGCCATTTATTTTAACAACTCTAATACTTGTGTATCCCCTCAGGATTTGTAGCTGGAATTTGTTATCACTTTATTCAACCGCTATTTTATACCAGCCAGTTATTACAACCACTGTATTTGTATATTCCTTCTGGATCTGTGGTTTAGGTCAATCTTCTTGTTTACTTGGTTATTTGACTTGTTTAGTATCTGGTATATTTGGAGTTTGTTGAACTCCGTTTACGTTTAGTTTTGGTATTGAAGTTTTAGGTTTAGCCTAAGCCAAGTGTGGCTGATATAAGTATTCTGTTTTGAGGATTAGTTTAGGCATTTTAGGTTGTAGGAAGCCCTTCTGGCATTTGTTGTTGATTATAGTTTATAGGAAGCCCTTCTGGCATTTGTTAGTGTTAGGTAAAGTTTTGGGAAGCCCTTCTGGCTCTTGGCAACTTTGAGAATTCTTTTTATTTTATTGTTTATTATCAACCACTGCATAAATTTTAATTTTATTAAACGTTTGACTTGAGTGATTTGTTTTATTGCTACTCTGGTAGAGGAGTACGCAATTTATTCTTAAGACAGGCATATCTCTACCTGGCGCCCATTATTTCCACCTTATTTTGAAGAACTCACTCCCGTCTTCACTGAGTGTAGTCGCGAGCCGAATTTAGCCTTGTGACCGGCTTACTCAAGGTCGACACGTCACAAATGGCTTACTTGGATATTTGTTGATTGAACAAAAAGAAGGGAATAAGAACAGTCCCTTATACCAAAGTGGTTTCCTTAAACACGTGTGTCAAGCTTTTGTCCCTGTGCAATACGATGAGAAATGTTAGAATGAGAAACATTGAAGGAAATAACAAACAAATGAAATCAACATTAGAAGTCAGTCGTGCATTTGTGGTTACAGCAGCAATTGACCTTACCACGTGGGAGATTATAGCTACCTGCGTGACATCCGAGTCCAAGATAATCAACAATGTGGAATGGCCTACTTGGATAATTGTTGATTAAACAAAGAAAAGAGAATAAGAACAGTCCCTTATACCAAGGTGGTTTCCTTAGACACGTGTGTCAAGCTTTCGTCCCTGTGCAATACGATGAAAAGTGTTAGAATGAGAAACATAGAAGGAAATAACAAACAAATGAAATCAACAACAGAAGTCAGTCGTGCATTTGTGGTTACAGCAGCAATTGACCTTACCACGTGGGAGATTATAGCTACCTGCGTGACATTCGAGTCCAAGAAAATCAACAATGTGGAATGGCTTACTTGGATAATTGTTGATTGAACAAAAAGAAGGGAATAAGAACAGTCCCTCATACCAAAGTGGTTTCCTTAGACACGTGTGTCAAGCTTTCGTCCCTGTGCAATACGATGAGAAGTGTTAGAATGAGAAACATAGAAGGAAATAACAAACAAATGAAATCAACAACAGAAGTCAGTCGTGCATTTGTGGTTACAGCAGCAATTGACCTTACCACGTGGGAGATTATAGCTACCTGCGTGACATTCGAGTCCAAGAAAATCAACAATGTGGAATGGCTTACTTGGATAATTGTTGATTGAACAAAAAGAAGGGAATAAGAACAGTCCCTCATACCAAAGTGGTTTCCTTAGACACGTGTGTCAAGCTTTCGTCCGTGTGCAATACGATGAAAAGTGTTAGAATGAGAAACATTGAAGGAAATATCAAACAAATGAAATCAACAACAGAAGTCAGTCGTGCATTTGTGGTTTCAGCAGCAATTGACCTTACCACGTGGGAGGTTATAGCTACCTGCGTGACATCCGAGTCCAAGAAAATCAACAATGTGGAA